>NC_044033.1:124186869-125414026 GCF_901765095.1 Microcaecilia unicolor
GCCCATGAGAGACAATGGAAGCGAAAACCACCCCTGCAGAGCTCGTTGAGTGCGTACTCGCAGAGGCTGGATATTAACCTCTTACAGGCGTGTTAAGTCTGATGTAATCAATACTCCCAGGTACTTTAAAGGGCCAGTGGACCATGTGAGCGGAAATTCCCCCCCTCCAAGTCTCTCTAATCTCAGGTTGAACAGGGTAGGCAACAGACTTCCGCAGATTAAGTGTAAACCCAGAGTAATAACTAAACTCTGCTATAACATCCAAGAGACTAGGTAATGACTTATGCGGATCAGTCAAAGTCAGCAGTATATCATCCGCAAAAGCCAATGTTTTAATCGCAAACGAAGGACCGTCGAGCCCCGAAATCTCAGTGTATCTTTGTATTGTCCGCAACAGCGGTTCCAAATACAACAAGAACAACAACGGTGATAACGGGCATCCCTGTCGCGTACCACGAGCTATGGGAAACGTGCGAGAGCGCAGGCCATTTACCATCAAGGAGGCTCGGGGACCACAATAAAGAGTTGCTATCGCCTGCCCATACCAACCAGTCAGGCCTACATACTCCAAAACCCCAAATAGATAGTCCCAGCACACCTTGTCAAACGCCTTTTCGGCGTCTAGACTCACCAATAACAACGGTTTTTCCTGGGCTTGACTGTGTGCGATTGCGAGACATACTTTACGTACATTAATAGATGAGTGCCTGCCTCGCACAAACCCCACCTGCCCCTCGCCCACCAAGTTGGGCATGTGAGGTGCCAAGCGGTCTGCCAGCACCCTAGCCAGGATCTTTAGATCTACATTGATGAGTGATATGGGCCTATACGACTCCGGGTTGTCAGATGGCCTTCCCGGTTTTGGAATAAGCGTAATCAGTGCTTCGTTGGCGTGGCAGGGGAGCACCCCCCCAATTATAGATTTTTCAAAAAAGGACGTCAAGGCACCAACAATCTGGGGTAGCATACATTGATAATATTCTGATGTATACCCATCAGGGCCAGGCGCCGTGCCTCTCTTCAGAGACTTGATCACCGATTGGATCTCCTGCGCTCTCAAGAGAGCATTTAACTGACCTATCACTGCCTCTGATAATCGTGGTATACCCGAATCTTCCAGATAATTTACTAGTGAAGGACCACTCTGGGCCTCTGGAGCTGCATATAAGGAGGCGTAAAAATCATGGAAAAGCTGCAATATCCCCGTTAGACTATTCTCCTGAGTCCCGTCTGGCTTTCTCAAGGAAGGGATAAACCTATTACCACTCCAGCTCTTTACCACTCTGGCCAATAGCCTACCTGTCTTGTTGCCATACCTATGGAAAGCAAATGAACGGTGAAATAATTGTTTCTTAGTACGTTCATGAATAAGGGAGTTTAATGCTGCAAGTGTAGAAACCATCTCCTCTCGAAGCAGTTTAGAAGGGGCCGCAAGATATCTGCGTTTAACTATCTGATACTTATGTTCCAGCTGGATTACCCCCTGGGCCATTCGCTTCGCCCTTGCGGACATATAGGAAATTATTTCCCCCCGCATTACAGCCTTCGACGTTTCCCAATATAACTGCGCCGTAGGCTCATGCACCACATGGATGTCTGCAAACAGCGCCCATTTTTGTCTAAGGTAATCTTGAAAGTGGGGGTCCCCCGCCAAATAGGACGGAAACGCCACTGGCGTCCCTTTAGCCGCGCAGCTCCCAATTCTATGTCGGCCCAAATCAAAGCATGATCTGAGACCTCCATAGGGCCTATCTCAACCCGGGAGACTTGTGGGAAAAGACTGGCATCTAGCAAGATGTAATCTATCCTTGACCATGTGCCGTGAGCACGAGAAAGATGAGTATAGTCTCGGACACTAGGGTTCATCAGGTGCCAGGGGTCTACTACGTTTAACGTTTTACACAGATATGGTAACCCCTTGCCCCTGCCCAGCGGCACTCCCGGGGCTGATCTGTCCCGCTGCCCATCCATTACTTGATTAAAGTCTCCCATGAGAATCCACGGTGCAGCTGAATATTGCAACCCTAGTCGTGTGATGTGCTGGAAGAGGGAGTGGTCATACACGTTCGGTCCATACATATTAAGTAAGAAAATCTCTTGGCCCATTACATTTAAATGCAATAGGAGATATCGTCCCTGAGTGTCACTAACCACCACCCGTGCTGTGCATTGCAAGCTCTTATGGATGAGTATTGCCACTCCTCCCTTCTTCCCCTGCGCAGAAGAATAGAAGCAATCTCCTACCCATCTCTGTCGCAGTTTCAGATGTTCTGCATCCGACAATTTAGTCTCCTGTAAACAGGCAATAGACACGTTGTGACGCTGCAGGGTCGTTAAAATTTTTGAGCGTTTTACCGGGGAGTTAATACCGGACACATTCCATGAATTAGTCTCGGTGTCTGAAAATTTACCTTAATCTCCCGTCATCCTCCATTGATACCTTCGAGGCAGCAAACCAAATAAACACCCCCGGGTGCCCAGCCCTCACCCAGGGATCCTGACTCTCCCCCCTCCCGCAAGTAGCGCGCTATCACATATTTATACTTAATAATGTTATCCCATGGCAGTTCCTTCACCCAAATCACACTCAACTTCCCATTGCCACCTATTCCCCCTCCCCCTTTCTTGCCCACTCTCCCACCCTTCCCCCTTACATGCATCTCTATCTCCTCCCACCCCCCAACCCCTCTTCGCTTACCCACTTTAACCTTACTGTCCCCAACTATGTAGAAGTCACAAAAATGCGAGGACCCCCAACCCATCCCGCACCCCAGCTTTCTTCATAACTGTCTATTACAAACAGTCAAAGTTCTGGGGGGGGCACCCACAAAGTGGGTCTCCCGGATTCTCCGTCACTTGCCACTGACCAGTAGTGCCTTCATTCTCCGTCAAAGGCAGAAACCAGATCAAGCTGGATCCCTTGGCTTCCTCCAGGTTTTTATTCACAAACTGCAGTGCCAATGGTCTGAAGTAAAGGTAACCCATTTCCCTGCATGATGGATTTTCAAAGTAGCAGGGTACAACAGCAGGAAACGGATTTTCTTGGTCACCAGGGTTGTACAGATTGGATGAAATTTCCGCCTTCTCTCTTGGACGCTAGCCGAGTAATCCTGAAATATGTGGATGCGGGATCCTGCATAAGCCAGGGAATCTCGTTTCAGTCGATATCCCTGCAGGATCTCATCTTTGTGAATGTAATTATGAACTTTAATGATAACCACCCTGGCTCGCTGTGTATTCTGCTGTTGTCTCCCAATCCTATGAGCTCTCTCAATACAAAATGGGCCCCTGCTATCTGATAATGCAAATTCTTTCCGGAGCCACGCTTCTAATACTGAGCCCAAGTTCTGATCAGGAATGTTCTCAGGCAAACCCACCAACCTGAGGTTGTTGCGCCGGGCTCTGTTCTCCATATCATCTATTTTCTCTGCCTGTTGTGTCAGCCGATCTTGTAGGCTTCTAAAGTCAGGCTCCCTGCGTTGCCAGTTGTCCTCCAAATCAGACACCCGTTTTTCCACTTCTGCAGCACGTCCCGTCAGATCCGCCAGGATTCCATCGATTTTCCCGAATTGCCCCTCCAGCGACGCAAACCGAGGTTCCAGCGCTGCCCCTACTGCAGCAACCAGCTGGGATAATTGGCGCGGCGAGAATTCAGCTTCATTTTTCGGCGAACCCGGCGCCATCTTGGATTCGCCGCTCAAAGCCGCGGCTTTTCTTTTCGCTTTTTGCTGTCTTCCTTAGGGCTCCGGACGGCATGGAGACAAGAAATTGTTTCATACAAGTTCACAAAGCTGTGGGGACTTGTGTTTTCGGCGTTGGACTGCTTGTTGCGATAATCCGCGGGTGCAGAGCGAGCGGGGGTCCCGGAGCAGCGCAAAAGCGTGGCTACTGCTCGCGGCGCATCACGTGACCTCTAACAGAACTTATATACATACCTTTTATTGGGAACAATGCAATAAGCTTGCGCTAGAGTGCTGTGCTGATGACTTAGCACACAGCTTCCTAAAGCAAACATAACACAACATTTTTGGTTGGTGATGAAGTAAAGAAATTATATACACATAGGGGCCAATATTTAGACTGCAGGAGAGATCCTGGCTAACTCCCGCAGTCTGCAGCGAACCCAGAAATTCCATACTGGAGCCGTATCTGGTGACGGCATTGAATTTCTGGGGTTTCTTTGCCAGCTAAAAACATAAAAGGTTAAGCTGCTATTCATCAGCTGACCAGCTACGTTATAGTGGCCAAAGATAGACCTGCTATTTACGTGGGTCTATCTGGCTGCTAAACTTAACTGGTCAGCCAATTAATATTGGCGCTAACCGGTTATGTCATGTGACATAGCAGGTGACGGGGCTAGCCGCTAAGTGGTAATATTCATCCAAGATAGCCAGCAATCTTGTGCTGAATATTAGCGCTTAGCCTGCTTAAGTCTGTTTAAACTGGCCAGGAGCTGTTTCTGACTGGTTAAATAGTTTTAAATATTGGCGGACAGGGCCTGCGCAACACTTGTGCACTAACCTGTGAGAGTACACTGGACATGTTCACACATGATTCTGCACTAAGAGCAGCTAGTGCTGTGCACATGTCGAACATAAAAACATGTTTTGGCATACATCTGCGTGTGTACTGGAATGCTATTCAGAGCATAACATTTTTCCAATGCCAGTATTTATACATAGACAAGTGTACAGTCCTTGGAAAAGTGCTCTCTCATGCAGCTAGACTATCAGCTAAACCAAAGTATCGAACATCACCGTGAAGACTCAGAATTCATGAACCAAAATCTTTATTGCAAATTCAAACAAAAGA
This sequence comes from Microcaecilia unicolor, assembly GCF_901765095.1. Lineage (NCBI taxonomy): Eukaryota > Metazoa > Chordata > Amphibia > Gymnophiona > Siphonopidae > Microcaecilia > Microcaecilia unicolor. The sequence goes on from NC_044033.1 coordinate 124,191,682, forward strand.
AAATAACTTACTATTAGGTGTGCTGGATAAGAGTCTCTACCTTGCAGAACTGAGAGTCTTTTCTCTACCAGCTCACCTGTATACCATGGAAGCCAGGAGATCTCAGCACTGGCTGAAGAATGAATGCTATAGATACTTTTAAATGGTGAAAATGTAATGATGTTACAAGGCTTTTGAAAGGGTTAAAGCAGTTTCAGTGTTACAGTTCTTAACAAGTATGCTGCAGACAGGGTCCTTTCACTCAGTGGAGAGAAAATGGGTGGGCTAAAGCCCAGCATACACAGGGACAAAGGCCAGCCAATGGGAAAAGTCCTACAAGGCATAGGGAACACTTATAATTTGTATTACTTTTCAGATTTTGAGGGGCATTTCAACAGAGCTTCGGTCAATCAGTTTCAATCAGTAAATTAGACATGTCCCCTACAGTAGGTGTGTATCACTTACATTTATATTAAGACATTTATATCCCATACTTGCCTCAAGAGTTCAGTGTGGTTTACAAAAATTAAGAGACTGAGCATTACCCATGAATTACTTTACTGAAATAGTAACAGAGCTAATTATTAAAAATTGTCTACAACAACAAAATTCTAAAATAGTTGTCTTAAAACAATTAACAACTTACAAAATCGGATATAACTAGTTTGACATCCTTGTCTGGTAGGAAAGCTCATTCCACCACCTAGCAGCTTGATAGGAGAGCATTGCTGAAAAAATTGTTTTATAAATATCTTTCCTTGGATAATGTAAATGTAGGAAATCCCTAGAAGTTGGATCAGAATTTCTGGTGGACAAATTAATAAGTTGTAACATATAGCTACCGATTCTTGTATAAGTCAAAAATTAGAGAGTATAACTTAAAAAGAAATTCCACAGGCAACCCATGTAGTTTCAAAAATAAACGTGTGACCTTGTCAAACTTCGAAACTTTGTATATGTTCGTGATGCTCTATTTAATATTGTCTGAAGTTTTTTCATTACAGCCTCCTTTCATTCCAGATAAATGATGTGGCCAATACCATCATTTGAACAATTAACTGGAATGTATCAGGAATAAAGTTTGATCTAATACATCTGAGTTTCCATAATAGCCTAAAAACTTTAACCGCAATTGTCTGTGTTTAGGGTTCAAAAGTGAGACACTTATCAAACATCACTCATAGAATCTCAAGGTGGACTCTAAAGGAAAAAGTATCCCATCAATGCACAAATTGTTATGGTCAATGTATTGAAAGGACTACTAAGCACCACGAATTTAGTTTTTTCCTTGTTCACCTTAAATTTAAAATTGAGGTCCATAATTCCAAGGAGTCTAATTCTTTCTTCACCTTTGAAACTATATCCTGATTATCACTGTCATGATTGTGGTCAGAACCCCTCTCAAACTTACCTTATTTCTGGTGGTCAGCTTCTTAGCTGGCTTCTGTTTCTTCTGTCTGTCCTTTCTGAGCTAGCTCTGTCTCTCTGTGCTGGCTGCTTCCAGCAGCATGACTCTAATTGCTTTACTATACTGCAGCTGTGTGTGTTACCTGAGCTAGCTGCCTCTGTGTGCTGGTTGCTTCCAGCGTGGCTAATTGCTCTGCTATACTACAGCTGTGGGGGTTAGCCTGAGTTAGCTCTAGCTCTGTTTCAGTATGCTGCCTGCCTGTGTCTGGTAGTGGTGACATCATCAGGCAGGGCCTTGATAAGAAAGTGGTGTTCTTCCCTTCAGGGCCTTTGCAACGTTGCTTAGTCGTTTACATTAGGTCCAGGTTAGTGGTAGTGCAGTGTGCACTTTTGTTCTGTGTTAGCTTCCCTGCTTTTCCCTTGTAGCTCCCCTGCTTTCCCTTTTGGTGCTTTAGAAGCACTTCTGTGTTTGGGGCTTTGGAAGCTCTTCTGTGTTTGATGCTTTAGAAGCACTTCTGGGTTTGGTGCTTAGAAGCACTTCTGACTTCTGGTTTAGCGTCCCTGTTTTTTCCCTTGTGGCTCCCCTGTCTTCCCTTTTAGTGCTAGGAGCTCTGCTAGAAGTTTGGTGCTTAGGAGCACCGTAGTTAGTTTAGGGTTGTAGAGCTGTTGTGCTTGGTGCTTAGGAGCACCTGTGCTAGTTTAGTGTTTAGGTTCCCTGCTCTTTCCCTGTGGCTTCCCCTGCTTTTCCTAGTGGTGCTATTGGTAGCACTTCTGTTAGTATAGGTTTAGGAAGTCCTTTTGTTGGTTATTGTTAGGAACACTTTTGTTGGTTTCTGTTTGGAGTTCTTCTGTTGGTTAGGGCTTGGGAGCACTTATGTCAGTTTAGGATTTAGGAGTACTGCTGTTTCCAGCTTGTTCTAGTCCTGGTCCCTGTGTCATCCAGTATCCGGTAAGTCCTGCCGGCCACTCGAACCCAGGGGCTCAACCCTTGGGGGGCAGTGGCTAAGTGCAGGTGAAGCTGTACGGACCAGTCCAATGTGCTCCAGTCCAGGGTGCTCCAGTCCAGTGTTCCAGTCCTGTGTCCTCCAGTCCGGGGGATTCCAGTCCAGTGTTCGAGTCCTGAGTCCTCCAGTCCGGGGGATTCCAGTCCGTGTGTTCCGGCTTGCTGGGCGGTGCCTGCAGTCCCTGCCGGTGCGGTGTGCTTGCCAGCATTGGTTGGTGGGTTTTGCCTACTGCTGTCGCTCCTCGTCAGCAGCCCAAGGGCTCACGTTGCTCCAGAGCCCGGCCCCACGGGCTCCTGAACCTGAAAACCTGACAATCACCTTGAAAAGGGATATATATTGTGATATCATCCACATATATCATGAAAACCCATAATAGATTGTTTCTTCCCTAGAGATGCCATCATGATGTTAAATAATATAGGTGAAGTGGGTGAGCCTTGAGGATCTCCTTATTTTGTTGTCCAGGCTGAAGACAAATCCTCCTGCCATTTTCACCTGGTAAGATCTACTCATCAGAAAACCCCTAAACCATTTCAACAGCGTTCTTCCATTACCATAATAAATCAACAAGCCCAGCAAGATATCATGATCCACCAGATAAAATGCATTGGTCATGTTGAACTGCAACAAATAACTCATTTACCAACACTAATTATAATTCCACTTAAGTATAATGATGCATGTACATAAAATTTATTTTCTACTAATGTTACATAGCAAGAAGATTTAGTATACATGTCTTGGGGAATATGCATTAGCCAAGGGATTCTTAAGCTCTTTTGATTCCTATACCCCTTTAACTTATCAATGAAGCCCTTGCACCCCCTTTCTAAACCATGTGTCCACTGTTAGACACTAACAGTGCTAACTGCTAAGATGTCGCTAAACAATAGCTGCCCTAATAGCTGCCCTAATAAGTGCCTTCACTCTGTCTAAAAAGTTTCAATAATTGCCTCAGATTTCAAGACCCTTGTCCACACCCTGTTGACCTCTTCCTGCACCCTTTGGCATCACCCAATTAAGAACCCCTGCCTTAGCCTTTCATTGATAGCTTGCACAGCAAAAAGGCTTATGCTGAAGAAAGAGCAGGCTCTTATTCATTAAGGCGAAGAATGATTTTGTTTACAGGAAATTACAGGTTAGATTTGATTACAGCATTCAATATACATGTACAGTGTTAATTATTTTTAGGGATCTTTAGAAGGAAAAATGCATGCCCCAAGAGATTGTTTTAATCATAAACCATTTCATTCTGAATTGGTGATTCATGTCTTGGAGAGTAAGCTTAGCAAAGCTCTGCAGTTCTGATGTCCTCTTCCCACTCCCCCATTGGTCAAGCACTGTTATTTCTCTAGGACCCAGAGATGGTTCTGTCTTGCTGCAGAGGGAAAGCCTGCTCGCTTGTGGAGATAGAGCTAGTGAGAGATGATTGTTGCTTGGAGAAATGATGAGAGTGAGATAGGAAAAGGGTGAGTTTTGCCCTTTTCAAGGGAAATAAAATGCAGAATTAGGCTGACACTGATGTTAAGTAAGGTAATGGAAATGCTGCAAAAATGGAAGATAGTTTAGTTTCTGGAATTTAGTGCACTAGAAGATCTGAGGCAGCATGCTTTCACCAGAGGTAGGACTTGTCAGATGGATCTGATCAAATATTTTTTGACTGATTGAAAAGAAATTTGGATTAGCGGAGAATGCTAGATGTATTTGGATATTAGCAAAGTCTTTGAGATGGTTACAAATAGGCAACATATAAATAAACCGAGTACTCTTGGTATGGTGCTAAAGAAAGTGAATGAGTTAGAAACTGACTGAGTGAGAATTGACAAAGGGCAATGGTTAACGGAGTTCACTTTGAGAAACAGGCATTACCAGCAGTGTGGGGCAAGTCTTTGATCCAGTTTCTTTCAACAGTTTCAGAAGTAATATTGTGAAAAGATTGTCAAGATCATGAAATATTTTTCCAGCTGCTTGGCCCTCATTGAAAGCAGTCGATGTTTGCGGATCTTTATCCAGCCATTTGTTAACAAGTACTGCAAAACCTACCTTCTCATGCTATCAATCTCCTAGCTGTCCTGAGGGTGAGTTTTAGAGTTACGGTTTTATCTGATGTTCTCCCTCTCTGGCTGTCAATCTGTGATGACATTCCCAATTCCATCACAAGGTTAAGAAACCCTTGATCTCTAATGGACATGTACAACAGGTTGATACTGTATTTGAAATTCTAAAATACCATATTGGCCTAATTATAAGATAACCTCTAATATAAAGTAACTTTGGTACCTTTGGGCCTCTATGGAAAATAAAATAGGATTCTCAAATTCTGGCACTGCTTCCTAGCCCCCACACCAATTCCACCCACTTCTAGTCCCGTATCAGACAGCCAAAGAATATGGACTCAGGGATCAACCGCCTGAACACAACTCATTGTGCTTTAGTTTATGTTTGGATAGGACAGAACCCACATTCTGTATCTCTTTGTGCTCACTGCTCTGCTCCGGGTTTGGTGACTGTTCTTCATCCATAAATGTTGTGATTCCATTCTTATACCAGCCAGAGCTTGATGTCCCTCATTGTAACTTCTCTTTCTGGGGTAAAAGGAAAAGCAAGCAAGATAGCAAGCTGTGAGCCCAGGAAGTTGACAGGTGATGGGGTGAGTGTGGGTTGGAGGGAGATGTGTCACAACAGCAATAGAACTGGTAAACAAGTGATTTACTACTGTCTGACCCACCTTGGACCAATGAGATGCTGCTTTCTGTTCTGCCATGCCTGGCATGATGATACCATTGCTTCTTCCACTGTGTCTGCAGCTGCAATGTTCAGTTTTCACCTGGCAGAATGGGTTATATAAGATCAGAATCCTTCATCAGTCTTCAGATTGTCCATAATTATAAAATGAGGTAGTTTTTTTGGAAAAAAATCCCCAAATATCTCCTCATATTAGTAGGCCAATTTGCAGTGTAATATATCTAAGCTAAGCAGACTATAAATAAATAAACTAGATAAATATTCAATCCAATAATTATCAAAATTCATCAGTTGACAAGCAGCATTCATCATGTTTCTCTTTTATCAAATAGCATAATTTCACTGAATGGTTGACTACAGTTACACAAAGCTCAAGAACCAGTCTAAACTTGTCTTGTGATCAAATAAAGATGAAAGATAACATGATTTGTAACAATTCATGCTGCACGATTAAGCACACTGTGGATTAACATGTAAATACTTGTCAAATATATCATCTTAGGACGGTGTGATTTTTAGCTGAAAAAGTTTGACTAAGATATATGTCACCATTTTCTCTGCCTTCAGATGTTATTGTCAGACCCCTGAGATTAATACATTTTTTTTCAAAATCTGGCCAGATTAGGGATAAAAATGTGTTAGCTTAATGTATATAATAGATGAAGCATCCAAACTTGTATTTTCCCATAAAAGTTTCAGTGTAGAAAAAGGCAAACAATGCTGTAATTAGAAAATGAAGGCTTTGCTGTTATTATTTTATAAGTATTATTTTGTAAGTAGCCACTTATTTGTGGCTTATTCTTGGAGGAGATATACTGATAATCTAATGGTTAGAGTATAGGGACTACCGCAAGGCTTCTAGTCTTTAACCTCTGTTTGTTTTACAAATACTTTATTGCCACGGCTACTTCTCCTCCATCTTGTTTCCAGTTTCATAACTGCTGCTACTGTCTATATACTGAAATGTCATTGTAAGATGTGCAGACTAATTAAAAGTTGAATTTTCTATGCATATGTATGGGATTTTATGGGAAATAAATAAGCAACTCTGTCATAGTTTCCTGTGGAGACTTACCATAGGAATTTGCAACTTTTGAGTTGTGTGTATTCTGTATTTGTGCTATTTATATATGGGGATTGAGGAACAAATGAAAATACTTTCTTGCTATGGGTTTATACAACTAGTCATGAGGAAATGCCTTGAGAGACAAATGTATCTGTATTTTCAGCTTTTATTTTTCATGACCTTGGTTTGTTTTGCTTCCGAATACATGGTAGTGGGCACAACACTTATGAAAATAAGGATGACAGGTGTTTTTGTGAAGGATGCTATATCAATGAAACAAACCAAAAAATAAGGACAAGGATTGGTCTTAATTGAGAAATCAGAGTTAGTGGTAACCTTTCCTACTAGGAGGAATCTCCAGGAATGGAGGTGTTGAACAAAACTCATGAAGCCCCAAGCATGAAATGCTTTCTTTTTTCTCACCTGTTGTAGGACCGTGACTGGGACCTGAGGTTAATGTGCCCAGACCTTCAGGATTGGGAGCCTATTAATTTTTAAAGCAGGCTTTAAGAGGACCAAGGAGGGAAAACTGAAAAAGAGATGTTAACATCTCGCTTTGTTCCTGCTCAGCCACTCCGTATTCAACTACACTGGCTCCCTGCCAAAGACCGTATTACATTTAAAATCTGTTCACTTACACACAAGATAATTTATGGTGAAGCCCCTGGATACATGCTTACTCTAATCAATCTGCCCTCTAGAAATGCCCTGAGATCTGCAAGGACCTACCTCAATCTTCATTACCCCACCTGCAGGCATGTAAAATACAAGGCTCTTTATGCTTCGTACTCCCCTACATCAGTCCACAATCCTGGAATGTTCTGCCACGACAGTTTAAGGAGCTCGTCGACCATCATCAGTTCAAGAAGACCTTAAAAACTTTATTCGCCAAGGCTTATCCCCCTGGCTACTCCTCTGTTTAACCTCTATCTCTTGTTGGATCTTCACCCCTGTCATTTACCCGTGTCATCCCATGTACCTTCCCCTCCTGTCACATTCTGTTTCTGTGCCATCTCTGTATTGAATTGTATCCTCTTGACGTAATGTAAGCCACATTGCGCCTGCTTATGCGGGAAAATGTGGGGTAAAAATGCACCAAATAAATAAATGATCTCTTTGGAGATGTACTTAAGTGTGTGATTAGAGGTAGGACTGCCTGGGAAGGGCGAAAGTCTGCTAAATAATAATGTGTCATATTACACTGGAGATCAACTGATGTCTGTTGGGAGATTCTCTTATCAAGTGCTCTAGACCCAGTAAAGTGGAGCCAAGGGAGGATGTCATTTCCCAAGGGGTGAATCATAGTTAGAAGAAGAACTTCCTAGGCTGTGATATGTGCAAAGTACTTTCTAATTTGAATTGCTGGCTCCTGATTGTTGGATTTCTAAACTGTGTATGCTGTTCAGGTTTGCACCAGGATTGTACCCAGTTGAAGTGCTCTGCATGTCTTAAACTGGGACAAATGCATCACAACCTGAGAAACTTTGGAGCCTGAGTGATTTTTTCTTTCCTTTTGTTTGTGAACAACTCAAGGATCATGGAGTATGAGCTTGTCCTGCCTATTTCAAATGAATCCCTTTATGAAGTTTGTGGCACAAGCACCCTATATACAAAGAATACATAACAGCACACAATGTGGCATTTCTATGTATTTTACATGTTTTAGGTGTATAGACCTCTCTGCCTGTTAATTTTTTTTTTTGCTTATCAATATATTATCCTCTAAGTCTACAGCTGATGCAGTAAAGTGACTTGCCCCATGTCAGTCAGTAGGAGAAATAGGATCTGAACTGTCTTCCCGGCTTACTGTTCTAGACATCAGGCCATTCCTCCTTCCTGTTGGTCAGTGTTGCTTGCTTTCCAGTCAAAGTACTTCGTTAAATAAAGGGACTCCTTTTCAAAAGATAAAGAAAATCTCAAAAACAGCATAGTGGCATTTGGATGTTTTTGAAACTCGAATTTGAGACATTTTTCTCTACGGTGCATCCAAATCACAAGGGGGCGCCATGGGGATGAAATTTGTGCGGTCCCAAAACATGGATGTTTTTTTGCCACAGTGGAACAAAGCAAAAACATTCAGGGTTAAAAGTTAAATGTTTTGTTCTACACCTGTTTCAATCATGTCTGAGTCACAAAAAGGTGCCCTAAATGATGAGATTATCACTGGATGGATTAAGGCATGATAACCCTTACTCCCCCTGTGGTCACTGACCCCCCTTCCACCCCCCCAAAGATGTGAAAGAACTAGTACAGACCAGCCTCTATGACAGCTGTATAAGAACAGTAAGAAGTTTCCTGGAGTAGCCTAGTGGTTGGTGGAGTGAACTGTAGAGATGGGGACCAAGGCCCACATCCCATTCTAATTGGTACACTTTTAGGGCACCTGGGGCAGAGCACCCCCCCCCCCCCCCAGGCAGCATACACCCCCCGGCTCCAAGCAAGGGGGTGCACGAAGCAGGCATGTGCTGTCAGCTCTGCCGGTCTCCTGCCCCCTCAGATGTCAAATTCCTGTTCTGGGACAGGGGACCGGCAGAGCTGACAGTACGTGCCTTATCCGTGCACCCCCTCCCTGCTGGCACGTGGGGCAGACCACCCCACCCTAGATTCACTAGAGTGTGTGAGCCCTGTAAAAAAACACTAAGTACTTACTGCACCCACATGTAAGTGACACCTGCAGGCATAAAGGCTATTGTAGTGGTATACGGTTGGGTACAGTATTTATTTATATTTATTTATTGGGATTTATTAACTGCCTTCATGAAGAGATTCACCCAAGGCAGTGTACAGTTGGTATAGTTTAACATCAAACTTACAATTTTGTTGACAGCATAACAATAGTAAAATTAACAAATATAGACAGAGACACAGTGAAAGAGGAAAAGAGCAGATTGAAACCTAATAATGGGACTACCATGAAACAGGATCAAAAATATACACATTTAATGGCACTGAAATTCAAATAACAGGGATATAGTACAATGTAAGCATAGCGATAGAATATCCAATAAGCACACAATTAGAGCATTCAAATAACATTGCTATGATACTAATGCTTTTCTACAATACAGCTTGCTATATAGCTGAGGGACCAAATGCAAATATATAAGTACATAAGTATGGCCACATTGGGACAGACCAAAGGTCCATCAGGCCCAGCATCCTGTTTCTAACAGTGGCCAATCCAGGTCACAAATACCTGGCAAGATCCCAGAAAAGCTCAATACATTTTATGCTGCTTATCTCAGAAATAAGGAGTGGATTTTCCCAAGTTAATTTAATAATGGTCTATGGTCTTTTCCTAGACCATTATTAAATTGACTTGGGAAGATCCACTGCTTATTTCTGGACAAGATGAGGACAAGATGTGTGGTACAGAGTCAGTTGGGATAAATAAATGGGTGGCTAGTTCTTTTTTCAGTTAATCAAGATTAATCAAAAACTGTAGGGTTTTGGTGGGTTTTGGGGGACTCCCCATACAATATATGGGGGTAATAGTGAACTGTGTACCTGGGACCTTTTATCTGAAGTCCACTACAGTGCCCCCTAGGGTGAAAATGGTTGCACTTAAATTTATGCAGAACGATAATTCTTAAGCGCTGTTCTCTAACCTGTGCCAAGCTTTAGACATGGCTTATAGAATACTGTTTAAACAGGTGTTTTTGATGCCAATTTTAAGCCCCATTTACTGAATCTAGCCCTATGTGCTTGTGTGAACAGATGGGTCTTCAATCCCTTTCAAAAAGTCGAAATGACTGACATAGCACACAAATCTAAATCTCAAAAAAGAGCTTAAAAGGATATTTGTGTAATAATGACTCGTATAGCTTTATAAAATATCCATAAACATTCCTGATGTAGCAAAATAATTGTTAAACGGAGGAGAAAAAGCCTCACATTATAAGGGAACACTCCGTCATTGGTAAACCAATATTAGGGAGGTCTCTTAAATCATCATGGGCAAAAACCTCCTTTCTTTATTCTAAAGGTATGGCTACTGCTCAAAATACTTCAACAGTGAACCGTCTATATATTTAATCAACGGATCATGCACTTATCTTTTTTGCTCAACAGTCTATTAGACACCCTCCATGGCCTGACTTTGGCCTAAGTTTCGAATCCTTCATCAGGGTCCGTGGTGTCTGACTTTCAAGATCTGTTAAGAAAACACAAACAACAGTTAATTTTTAGAACATAACTTCAGAAATTGCTCAACTTTATAAATCTTACAGGGTGCTCCGTGATCTCTTCACTCCTACTCAGCACTGCTCAAAACATGGCCGCGCTTTATCTATGTTGACCCCTCCCTTAAAGATGTCAGTCAAATGATGTTACGATCTAATCTGCAATCTCGTACCATACTTAAAAAAATTTATTCCATTCTATTCTAGTATTGATGCCAAAAGGGTGTAATGTATTTAATCTAAAAATCCAGCGCTGTTCTTGTCCTAATAGGAGAAGTTTCCTGTCACCTCCTCCTACATGCCATGCAGGACGCTGAAGCACAAAGCATTTTAGGCTCTCAAAAAGATGTCCTTCTTTATTGCAATGAGCTGCCAAAGGTGCTGTAGTTTTTTGGATGTTAATATCACTCTTATGTTCTGTTAATCTCGTAGAAAGTTTACGAAATGTCTGGCCTATATACCATTTATTACAGCTGCAGATAATACAATAGACCACCCAATCTGATGAACATGATGTGTTTTGCTGTAAAGTATATCTCTTCTTAGATTGGGGGTCAATAAATTCTTGTATATCCAACATAACACATTGTCCGCATCTTCTGTGTCCCATCTCACTTCGCTCTTGCATATTTGGCACTTGCCTTAAAGCTGAAGGTACAAGAATTTCTTTCAAATTACGACCTCTACTAAATGCCACTCTCAGTTTACTGTTCTCAAAACCAGGTAAAGTCTGAATAACGTGCCAGTTAGATCTTATAGCTTCAGCCACTTCATTGACCCTCGTGGACCAACGTAAGACACAGGTTAGAGTGTCTTGTTCATCTTCATCTTGAATTTGTCTGGGTCTAAGGAGATACTCTCGATTATTATATTTTGCTCTCCTGTAGGCTTGCTGTATCACTTTTTTAGGGTAACCCCTATCTTTCAATCTGATGCTTAGATCTTTAGCTTTACATTTGTATTCTGAAAGATCTGAGCATATACGCCTATAGTGCAAGAATTGAGAGAAGGGTAAACTATCTTTTAATCTACTTGGATGACAGCTATCATAATACAATATAGTATTTCTGTCCATTTCTTTTCGAAAAATGGTGGTCTGACCCTGATGAAGGATTCGAAACTTAGGCCAAAGTCGGGCCGTGAAGGGTGTATAATAGACTGTTGAGCAAAAAAGATAAGTGCGTGATCCGTTGATTAAATATATAGACGGTTCACTGTTGAAGCATTTTGAGCAGTAGCCATATCTTTAGAATAAAGAAAGGAGGTTTTTGCCCATGATGATTTAAGAGACCTCCCTAATATTGGTTTACCAATGACGGAGTGTTCCCTTATAATGTGAGGCTTTTTCTCCTCCATTTAACAATTATTTTGCTACATCAGGAATGTTTATGGATATTTTATAAAGCTATACGTGACATAGCACACAACTCATTAGGTAAAGCATTCTATAGTCTAGGTGCAAAAAGTGAGAATGCCCTTGCATGCATGGTCTGATTTTTACTGACAATTAATGATGGCATAACAAATGTATTTTAGGAACACGTTCTGACTAGAGTATTGGAGATACAGGATCATAGGAGCTAAACTTTCAGATGACAATTTATCTGCAACCTTAAATGTTGTATGCAAAACCCTTGTACCTAATTCAGAATTCCACTGGCAGTCAATGTTTATGTTTAATAAAATTTGATATACCACCTTTCTGATTAAAATCATAGCAGTTTACAATTAAAAATTAAATTATAAGAGATTATTTAGAAAAGAACTACAAAATTGACAGGACAGATAAAAGCAGAATAAGTTCTAAGTTCTAAGTGCAATGCAGACAGTGGAAGTCTGGACCTAGAAATCAAACTGCAAATACATCAATCAATTCAAGAGTGCCATCAGCCCACTGATTTTATTTCATCAGGAAGGTGGGAGGGGAAAGCTGAAGGTTTATCCCTGAGAACCTCAGCCTTTACCTTCAACTTTCTTGGCCCAGTGGATTCTTTTGTCCAGCCATGGATGTATTGAAGTCACAGGTTTTTGAATAATAATCAGTGTTTTTTTTTGTTGACCACTGATGTATTGAAACCACAGTTTTATGAATTAGACTACGACGGCTACCACTGAGGTCTTTTCCCTCCATAAATGCAATGGTTAGCTAGATTTTCACATGTGGTGAAGGAACATTAAGCTGGAAATTTTATAACATCTGCATGAGCATGTAAAACACTGATTTATGTCGCTTGTAAGTTACTCCAAAATGTGTGATATACAGTCTATTAAAATGAAAAGCTCTTTGAATATGTGATTGTATTAGTTTTCTTTTGATAGCTGTCCTCATGCAATATATAATATTTACACTGTGCTACTTGCAACCAATGTGAAAACCAGGAAGTGGTAAAAAGGCAAAAAGTCCTATGAAGAGTACACACATTAGGAAAGGACTCTGTCAATGTGCTGTTATTATCAGTATGAGACCCATTTTAAACATTTCCAGGTAGAAGGGGACCTATGAAAATTTTCAGGCTTGTCTTATATTTGGCAGTGCAATAGGCTTCCAAATGTCTCATCGGAATTGGCATTAGTCACTGCTTCTAAACTTTACAATCAAAGATGAAGTCAACCTTTTTTTTTTTTTTAAATCAAGGTAAAGATATAGAAATCAGACAGTTCTTTCTGTTAACAAAAATATCAATTTAGAGAAATCGAGTTATTTCTTTAACATAATAGGAGGGCCCTTTTATAAAACTGCAGTAAAGTGTCCTTAGTGCGTCCTTACACAGTCATTTCCACATGGGGTAAAATGGCTAATTTGTGTATTTTCTGTATTAATGGCCACACGCTAATTTTCTCATTAGTGCATGGCCATTAGCATATGAGGCCCTACTGCCACCCATTATGTAGGTGCTAAGTGCTCATGTACTAAGCATGTGCAAATCGGTTAGTATGCAGAAATGTTGGCTACGCTAACCAATTAGCACAGAACACACTCACTCTCTGCCCCCAGCATGAAAAAATTACTGGAGGACACTTCAGCGCATCCTGCGGTAAGCAACTTAGGGGCCCTTTTACTAAGCTGTGACAAAAAGTGGCCTGCAGTAGTTTGGGCCCATGTTTTTGGCACGCGCTGGGCCAGTTTTTACCATTTCTGGGAAAAGGGGCTTTTTTTTCAATGGGCTGGAGAAAGACCTGCGGTAAAATTGAAACCAGCGCGCATCTGTTTATGGCCTGAGCCCTAAACATCACCCATTGATCTAGCAGTAAGAGCGCATGCACTACACGTGCGGTGACTGGTTTGCACACGCCAGCTGCCAATTAACGCTGGAAACACTACACGCAGTAGGAAAAAAAAATAATTTGTCCCAGTGGTATGGGCATGTGCCAAATCCAAAATTAACACCAAGGGGGTTGTGCTAGCCTAGTAGTAGTCTCATTGTGGCAGGTGTTGCACGCACATAGAGCCTACCACACCTTTGTAAAAGGGCCTCTTAGTAAAAGGACGAGGACCCCTATGTTTTTATTTCTAGATATTATATTGTATTGTAACATTTATAGCCCGCGCTTTCCCACTTATTAGCAGGCTCAATGCGACTTACATAATATATAATTGGTTTACAAGAAAACACAAAAAGGATTAAACAGCTAAATATAGTAAATAAAGAGGTGAACAATAAAAAGTGGGTAAGTAAGATGGGTAAGAGAGGAGGAAGTGGGAAGAGTGTGTAAATTGGGATAGTGTGTTGTAAATTAAAGAATGAATAATGATGGTTGGGAGAGGGATGAATTCAAAAGGATAAATGAGGAAGCATATTACAAGTTCTGTCATAAAATCATAGCCGGATAATGCAGAAGGATTCCTAATTTAAGTCATTTGAGTAGGCTTGCTTGAAAAGGTGAGTTTTTAGCAGCTTCCGGAAGGAAGGTTTTAGCCGTTTGCTGCATTAGGAATAAAATATTCTCCCTTCCTGTCAGAACATGAGCTTGTGTGATGACAGAAAAGAAGATATAAAAATAAAATAGGCAGAAATCCTTGGTCCTGCCTCCCCTTCTGACCCACCCACAAAAGTTCCCCCGTTGCCCATTCAGGCCTGGAACCCCAAACACCCCTAACCCCACTCAAAACTGATGGCACAGCTGCCTCTGGTCTCCACCCCCTACCCTGAAGATATGTAAACAATTATACTTTCTTTTAGCTTAGGTGGTCTTAAGTTCATAATAATTTTGTCATGCATGCAGAATGGAAAGTACTTATGAAAACAAAGTTCTCTACTTATGTCCTTTGCAAATTAAATAATGAGAAAAATAGTTTTAAAGGACATACTGATTGACGTGTCTGATTGCAGCAGTTTACAGTTCCAGGTCAAATGTTATCATGAGGTACATTTCCCAGTATTATTAATCATGTTATCTTTCTTTTTGTTGTTGTTGTTAACAGAAACCTAATTAGCCTGTTATAACTTAGACTGATGCAACATCACAAGTGTTCCCTCTTTTCATTACTTTTTAAAAATGTCATCCTTCTTTTTTGTTATTTTGTCGGTGAATTGTTGTTTAGGCATGGAGATTTCTAGATCATAAGAAAGTTTTGATTCCCAGTTCAGTATTACAAGGAGAAGTCCATGCTCGTCAGAGCAGGTTATGAAATATGTATTTTTTTTAGAACCCTTGCTCTTCACATGCAGAAAAGCTTTAAAGAGGATAAATTTACAAGCTGTTTCTCTGTATAAAGTAGTGTGTTATGCAAAGAAATAGCTGTTTATACAAGTGGGGAAAGCATGTGGGGCAGGACTCATGGAATTCTTTTCAGTCCCTGTGTGTGTATGTGTGTGTCTTTCTGGCCTGGGGGTGGGTGGGAGGTCGGGATGAGATAGCTTGATTGGTGTGGTACTGAAGTATTACATTATTAGGAAAGAAGAATAATGAAATAAAGGGCTATTTTACTAAAGAGCAGTGCCAGTGAGTGGTTAGCGTATGAGTTAGTGCGTGGCCACAGTAGCAGTTGCAGCACTGGCATGACAGCACATACTAATTCATGTGCTAATTATATGTCATGGAATGGAGCAAGCAGTGGGCATATTATGGGCAGGGACTACGCCTTACAGTTAATGCATGTACCACTGCATTCTTCCACAGTGCATACAGCATGGAAGCATTGTGAAGTAAAGTTTTTTCCCTGCAGATGCCGGAAACATCCCCCAATAGTTACTGCAGCTGCTTAACAGGTACTGCATGGAGATTTCAGTACTTACTGTACAGTAACTACAAAACTTTACTACGCTTAAAAGGGCTCTAAAGTGTGGTAATATATCAAACCATTAGATGGCACTTTCAATGGATTTCAAAGAACAGATTTTACAGTTGAACCACAGGTTTCCAAAGGCCCCCGACAACAGGTTCTTATCTGCTACTAGTTGGAGTTCACGTAGCAAACAGGGGCAAACTACAAGGTTCAAGAACTAGACACCTCCATTCATAGAGCTATAAGAATCAGTTACTGTGTTTTTACAATGGAATTTAGAAGTAGAAAAGTAAAATATATACCTGAGTTACTGCAAAGCCAGAGATAGAGATGTATTGCAGAAGTTTGGGGAGGGGGGGGGGTTAATGGTGGGAAGGCATACAGAACATACCTCATAGCATTTTATTCTAGTAACTTTGCATGTCTGTGTGTGTATGTGCATATGGGCATGTTTTATTTATGTTTCTGTGTTTGTTTTTGTAGTGTGTTGTGTGTGAGTGTGATTGTATTTGTCTGTGTTTTGTATATGTCTATGTGTGTGTGTGTATATATATATATATATATATATGTATATGTATATAAATGAAAACTTGAGATACATCATTTTTAAGGAATTTCTAACAAGCTTTTGTCTCACTTTCTGTCTTCGTGAAAATTGTAGTTAGTCCTTCCTTAAACTTTTGTAGGCATTTATTTCCTAAGCTTGTTCTGTAATGTTATGAAAGATATTTTGTATATATACTTGGAGTATACTGCTGAAAAATAACTTTCTAACACCTGTTGAAAAAGTTTTTATCTAAAGACCTGACTTATCAAGGCACTTCCCATAGATACAAAAGGATAAGAGGAGTCTCAGGGCCCCGTTTACCAAGCTGCGGTAGTGTAAGTGCATGGATTTGTCACTTGCCAAGGCCCCTTTTACCGCAGCGAGTAAAAAGCCAAAAATAGGAAATGGTTGTGTGGTAAATAAACACTTGCCATGCAGCCATTTCCGGGGGGAGCTTTTACCACCACCTCTTTAGGAGGCGATAGGGGTTCCCATGCTAACCCACCGGTAACCAGTGTTCTGGAATTTTATGCCCTTTTCTTTTGGGTCTGCTTATTTCTGTGTTTCTCCACTGATAGTTACAAGACAGGAATTTCTGGTTAACCACAAACTAACAAGACCATTGCCATGACATCCCAACCAACTGTCTTGTTACAAACAAACTAAGACCCCCATTGTGAGGACATCCCAACTGTTTGTTACTGAGCAGAGGTGTGGCAAGGACCTATCACAGGTCTCCTATGTACTTGCAGGATTGCTGATTGGGTGATATATGAGGTGGTCCTTTGTGATGGGAAGGGTATATAAGTAAGTGCTCATCTAAAGAGACTGAAATAGTCCGGATGGCAGGAGAGTTTCATATCCTTGTCACAGCCTATTTTCAGTGGGGGGTACTCCCCTCCCTCATACAAATTGTTTCTCTATATCTAAGATTCTTTCTTTCTTCCTTTCTTTCTCTCTGTTCTATGACCTTTGTAAGTTTGTATGACAATGAGGAATAAACTTTCCTTCCAATTGTTAGACTTTGTTCTGTAAAACTACTAATGCCAAGAGCCAATAATATTTCTTGTGCTGCTGCTAGTGAGAAATAAAGATTCCTTTTCTTCTTCTAACTTAGCCTGAGTTTTTTTTTTATAAGAATAACGTGACCAAACGCACAGCCTACTACACCAGGCAGCGCACAGCACTGCCCGATTACTGCCAGGTAACCCCCCCAGTGGTTAAAAAAATAGAAATATTTTCCAGTCACTCCAGAAATTGCGCACACTGGGTGTGACACTACTGCCAGCTTGGCGCACGACAAAGCAGCAGTAGCTCTTCCACCACTTTGTAAAAGGACCCCTTAGTGAATTAGATCTTATAAGAGGTCATTTTATAACAGGGTGCCTATGTATGGGATCTATTTGCATACAATGGAAGTACATGCAAAGAGATCTCATGCATGTTT
Organism: Microcaecilia unicolor; assembly: GCF_901765095.1. Lineage (NCBI taxonomy): Eukaryota > Metazoa > Chordata > Amphibia > Gymnophiona > Siphonopidae > Microcaecilia > Microcaecilia unicolor. The sequence goes on from NC_044033.1 coordinate 124,209,285, forward strand.
ATTGAGAAATCCTGAAAACCCAACTGGATAACAGCCCTTAAGGATCGAGGTTGGACGACTCTGCCTTAAAGGCTTCTTTTAATGGTGGAAGCTTAAATTTTCACAAGAGGCATAGGTATTTATTAGCTTAAAGGGAAAAGCAGATATGCAGTCATGCATTGAAGGTGTTTTGTCTAGAAAGTAGGTGAGCCCTTAGGTCCCGTGAGGCCCCGAAGGACCTCAGAGGACAGCCGTGCAACCCCAAGACTTCACCCGCGGCGACCACCGTTCACCGGAGGTTGAGCCTCCAGCTGCAGGCGGCCAACGGGACTTCTGGAACCGCGGGGTTGACGAACTGACCCAGTACTGGAACCAAGAGCGGGAAGGGCAAGAGGAAACCAGAGAAGTCCAGAGACAGGCACTTGGGCAGAGCAGGCAGCTCACAGCGTCGTCCAGAAACAGGCCACAGGTCAGGGCAGGCAGCTCACAGCGTTGTCCAAACACAGGCAGCAGGTCAAGGCAGGCGGCTAGCAGAGTAATTCAAAAACAGTCCAAAGGTCAAACCAGGAGAACAAGGGAACATACTGAAAAATGGAACACACAAAGACTGGCCTCGGGAAACAGAACCTGAAGCAACATCCTGTTTCAGCCCCGCTCCTTAAATACTGTCAGCAATCAACCGCCCAGCCCCAGCCGACATAGCCGGCCAATTGGAACCCGGCTACCCGGCTACCACCCGTAGTGTCGCGCACCAGAAAATAATTATTATTTTCTGATGCGCATAGGAGACAAACGTCATAAGTGAAATTACCACCCGGGCCACACGGTAGCCGGGCGGTAACTCAGATTTGGTGTGCAGGCGCTTATGCGGCTTAGTAAAAGGGCCCCTGAACCCTTCATTGCCTCAGGTACAAACTTTAATTTTAAGCCCTCCAGGAACAGGGAAGTACCTAGTCTTACCTGTATGTAGCTCATCTTGAGCTACTGTTGAAAAAGGTGAGAGCTAAATCCAAATGATTAAAAAAATAAATAAATAAAGGGGAGTGGCCATGAGAGGGGCATGGGCAGGTTGAGGGAGGTATTCTAAAAATTTGCAAGAAGTATTACAGAATACTGGCATAGCCACCAAGAGGGGGGAGAGGAGGCGGGGCAAAATTTCCCGTGACCGGGCCTCCAGGGGGTGTCCGGTGCAGGGGTCTTTCTTTCTCCTGCTCCTGACGTGACCCAGATGATCGTGTCCCGAGAGGAGCAAGAAAGAGAAAACTCCAGCGCCGGACCCCTGTTGCATTGCCTGTCTAGCAACTGCAGGGCCCTCAGGCTTGCATGCTCAGTTTTGAGACTGAGTATGTGCAACCCGAGGAAAGCAGCCGCAGGGGCAGGCAATGCTGGGCAGAGGAAGGAGCCGCGCTGCCTGCAGCTGCGGGGCCAACCAAAGTACTTCAGGCAGGAGGGAGGGAGGGGAGCCAGTGGTGGTGATAAGGATTTTTTCTTTGGGGGGGGGATCGGCAGCGGCGATGATGGCCCTACCCTGGACGGCTCAGTCTCTCAGCAGCCCTGAATACTGGGGATGTGTGCCCAAATTGGGCACCAGGAATTACACCTGATTTCAGCAAATTTGGGTGCGAGAATTGGCACTATGTGTTACTCTATAAAGGGCACTCAGCCTGGAGCAACCTTTATAGAATAATGCTGAGTGCCAATTTTTGAGTGCCATTTACTGATTCCAACCCAATTTGCAAATAGCATGCACTCTCATCAGTGAACAGCATTCGTTTCAAAAGTCAGCCCATCCCTAATAATAATAATAATAATAATAATATAGTCAGAGTACCTGATAGCATGTTACACAATGGTGATATTTTCTCCATGGTTTTAGTTTAAGGGAGCATTAAATGATAAAGAAAAACAGCACATGTACAGAATAAGAATACAAGGGGAATATCAGTTTCAGGGAGTTAAATAAACTGTAATAATTATCATGAATTGTACAGCATATACAAGACGTATGCAGCACTTTACAGAGTTAATGGACAATTCATACTCCTTCCAACTTACAGTATAGTCAATAGAGAGACACAGGGCACACAACAAAAACAATTACAAGGGTAGTGTGGTTCAATGGAAGATTTTAATTATAGCCAAATGTGATTTGGGGGCTCTAAATAACTAGGTTAGTGGCTATAGATGTTGTTACTGATTAGTTTATTTTTATTTAGCACAATAAGACACAGTAAGTATACCCCAGTTTGCTAATAAAAAAGATAATTTGTAAAGGTTTGTCAAATAAGAATGTGTATTACTTGTCCAATCAGGAAACACAAGGAAGGTACTGCTGTAAAGAACTAGATTCTATGTATGGTGGCAAAACAAATTGACCCAGAAAAAAGTGATATTCTATAAGACGTGCTTAAAGTGAGGCGTGGTTTATAGAGTAGCACTTACACCCAGGAGTCCTTCCTAACTTTTGGCTTGGCCATTGCACCAACTGGAAAGTGATGCGAATAAATGCGCCTAAATTACGAGTGTATTCCCTGTATTCTAACCCACATGAATACTAGGAATGCTCCCGTTCCACCCATGACCCTCCCATTTCCATGCCCCTTTTTTAACTTGTGCGTAAATTCCAATTAAATCTAAATAGTGCCAATATTTGCTTGCTGAAATGCCAATTAATTAGCTCATTATTCAGTTTGCCCAAATGTTCACACACAACTTGTGGTGACTTTTATAGAATTAGGAGGAAAATGTGTAGCTACTGAAGTTTAACAAGGGAACATACTGCATAGTAGCTGCAGCACAGTAGGGGCACATATGTGCAGGACATCAGACTCACAGAAACAGAAGCCTTGCAGATCAGCAATGTGGCCGCGCTGCAGAAGAGGACTTCGGCTGGCGGGGGTTGGGGACCTCGCCAGCAAAGGTACCCGACAGAAATGGAGAGTTGGCGGCGGGAGGGGGGGGGGTCGAAGAGGTTGGCAGCGGGGGGGGCAGGGCAGGGCCAAATCTATGGGGGCCCATGCCCCCGTGGCCCCACGTAGCTACGCCCCTGAGTCATGCACTCTCCAACTGTTTAAGTACACGTGTTATTAAATACTGCCTGTTAGGCACTTAACTGCTGAACGTAGGCACTCCTATTTACACCTGCCATACAGCAAGCATAAGTGCTAGTACCTAAATTTAGGTACCTAATTGCTGACTTATGCTAGTATTCTGTAAGGCATTAGGTACACAAACTTGCTGTTACAGAATGATAGCTTGGCACCTAGATTTTGGGCACCTAACTTTTAGTGCCCTCTATAGAATTGCCCTTATGCATATATAGGGGTGAATTCTATATATGACTCCGAAAAAGCGCTATTCTATAAGCCACACTTAAAGTTAAATGCGGTTTATAGAATCGCGCCTAGCATTGCCATTTGCATCAACTGAGATGTGATACAAATCTTTGTGCCTAAATTAGGCGTGTTTCCCCCATATTCTATAACTATGTGCAATAATTTTAGGAACACTTCCATTCCACCCATGACTTTCCCATTTCTGTGTCCCCTTTTTGAGCTCATGCATTAAATTTCAATGCAGATCCTGTGCCTAAATTTGCCTGCGCATATTCCAATTAAATCTAATTAGTGCCAATAATTGGCCAAATTTGTGCTCACAATTTTTAGTGACTTTTTTAGAATTAGGGGGATAGCACACACTTTCTAGGAAAAGTGCATGCTATATACAAATAGTGTTCTTTATTAACAACATTCATTTAAAAAAAACTGAAACAAACATTTTTTGGCTGCCCGTTTCTAATTATTATGCCTTCATATGTGCACATCACAACCAGTGTTGACAGTTTTAGGTCCTTTAATTTGGGTCCTACCCAAAGAACTGGGAATCATATAGTTATTGACGTAAAATATATGTTATTCTAGTGTGATAATTGCAAAATTGATGGAGTTATGTCTTTTAAATTTAAAATTTCAAAGTATTTGGGGAGTCCAATTAATATTGCTCCAAGAGCTCCAGTCACAGTTGATATAACTATCTACTACTTGTTCCAAAGTCTTTCTACTTTAATTTGTAAATCATGGTGTTTTTGTTATTTTTTTTCTGCAGTTTTTCATCAATTCTACTGTCACCAGGTATTGCCACATCTATAAACCACACATTTTTTTAAGGCTGTGATATCAGGAGTGTTGCGCTCCAAGTGCCTGTTAGCTTGTGTTTTAAAGTTCCACAAATCTTGACATGCTCATTTTCTATAACCTTCTCAATGGTGTGATTCCAGTAGTTTTTTGCTACAGTAAAAACATACTTCTGCAGAGATTCCATTGGAGTAATTTAGCCATTCGATCATGGTATTGTTTATAGTCAGTTTGCGCTATTTTGTTACTGGCACTGATTAGATGGTCTGCGGTTTCGTCGTTGGCTTAGCAGAATTGGCATTTGCTGTCATTTGACATTTTTTCAGTGTTAGCTTTCATAATATAATGTTTGTTCTTAGGCTGCTGAGAACATTCCTTCAGTTTCTCTTTTAAGTGCTCAACTGGTCAACCATTGCCACGATAGGTTTCTGTCTTATTTTCCAATCAGTATCTTTAATGTGTTGGCCATTCAGTAGTTTGTCTATCCAGTTGTTGAACTTGAAATGCATTTCTTGCTTTTTATATTTTATTTTCAATTCTAATGTTTTCACCAGTTTTTCTTTCAAACTTTCAGTTAACATGGACCTTTTGCCTTTTGTATTGTCATTCAGGCTATGCTGTTCTTCTTCCACAATTTGTTCATTTGTAAGAGGACTCTGCTTTCTTTGATTCTTGGTATATTTATTGAGGGGAATTTTCGATATGACGTCTACATCCAATTTTGGATGTTTTGCTGAAAACCAGTTCTCTTATCCAGATAAGTGCTTTTGAATATTGACCTCTATATTTTTAACCACATCCACTGTTTACTCCGGTTATTAATGACTAGGAGGGGGGGGTCTTTTACTAAAGGTTAGCTTGAGTTATCTGCAGCAGGTCCCATTTTATTCCTATGGGCCCTGTTGCAGATAACTCGACCTAATCTTTAGTAAAAGATCCCCTAGGTCTCATTGCATAAAATGGGACCAGTGCTAAAACAGAGCAAGTTAGTGGTAAAATCACAGATCTTAATGGTAGCCCAAATTGATAACTTCCTCCCCTTTATGTCATGTTTATGTGTATTGTAAGCTTGGTATATACCACCATACATCTGCAAATGTTATCACCTTGCTCGTGGTTTCCTTTACAGATCATTTATAGGTATGTTAAAAGGCACTGGTACTAGTACAGATCCATGGAATACTCTACCATTTACCTTTCTCCATCGAGAAAATGAACTGTTTAGCCATACTCTGTTTTCTGTCTTTTAATCAGTTTCCAATATATACTAAGTGCTATACCCAGTGCTCTTTAATTTGCTCAGGAGTCTCTCAAAAGAGACTTTGTCAAATGCCTTCTGAAAATCCAAATATACAATATCAACCAATTCAGCCTTATCCACATATTTTCCTCACCACTTAAAAAGAAAAAAATCTAACAGATTTGGTAAGACAAGACTTCCCCTCTTTAACACCATGTTGTCTTATTGATTAAGCCATGCCTATGTGAACACTGCAGCTAGACTCATATTCGGTAAAACAAAATACGAAAGCGCTAAACCCCTACGAAAAAAGATGCACTGGCTCCCACTCAAAGAACGTATTACGTTCAAAATATGCACCCTAGTTCATAAAATTATTCACGGAGAAGCACCAGCCTACATGTCAGACCTGATAGACCTACCATCCAGGAATGCTAAAAAATCATCTCGCACATTCCTTAACCTTCACTTCCCAAACTGTAAAGGTCTCAAATACAAACTAACGCATGCGTCAACCTTTTCCTACCTGAGCACACAATTCTGGAATGGGCTGCCGCGCAATTTAAAAAAGATCTATGAACTAGCTAACTTCCGAATTCTACTGAAGACTCATCTCTAACAAGGCATACAACAATGATCAACAAATATGAACTCCTGTACACATATCCAGAACTGCCTCCATAATATCTACATGCCAAAATATTAACATGTTTTTTCGTTATCATGCTACCCAAGATCCTTTTGCTATTACTAAGTGTATATTTTCTTATATAATTCTTATATATCTCTTATATATTTCTTATTATGTTTGCTTGCTAAAATACTATCATGTTCTATCATTATCATGTTACCCAAAATCCTTCTGTTATCCCTAAATGTATACTTTCTCATGTATTTCCACTACTCTTGATGTATTGTAAGCCACATTGAGCCTGCAAAGAGGTGGGATACAAATGCAACAACAAATAAATTAAATAAATAAATATTTACACCTGCTATTTGGTGCACATATAGACTTATTGTAGAAGCCTTATTCATCATTTCCATGTGGAAATTCCAACATTTGCAGGTGGAAAGGACATTCATGTGTAAATGGCAATTTTATACAGAGGCATGGTTTGTGCATGACTTGCGTAGGTCAAAAATCTACATCTGTATTCCTCATTTCATAAAGGAAATACGAGTGCAGGACCTAATATTTCCAGGCGGGGATTTATCTGCTCCCTCGCATGTAAAAAGCTTTTAAAAAGTGCTTGTTTTAGTCAGCTCTGTACAGGAGGGATTATGGGCCCTTTTTAGTTTGCATTGTGGGCCATGTGGCACTTAGCATAGGCTAGTTTTAGTAAAAGGGCCACTATGTAAGGCATCCTCCTTAATCCTTCTGCAAATTGAAAATAAATAAAGGTTGTGGCCTCTGTATTTAATTAGAAGTGTTCACACATACATTATAAGTTTGCACAGTGGCTGACATACATGTGTAAATGCCAATATACGAACTTATATGTGTAAATTGCCAAGTTCTTCTCTTGATTTTTCCACCTGAATATTTGTAAAGTGCTTCTGCTGCATGTACTGGCAAGCACATATGTACAGCGTAAAAGGAAATAAGGGAGGACCAGCAAAAAGAAGAAAAAGGAAGCCTTGAAGTCAAAGAATAGCAAATACAAAGTTTATTTTGATAGAAAAATGATTTTAAAAATAGGCCATCAGGTCTACTTAAAACAAATACCCCAAAAGAGTAGGAGTTCTGAAGAAAAACTCGACACAGTGCCGTGTTTCGGTTCAACTGCCTGCATCAGGATTCACAACGGGGCGTATCTGAAAGTCAGCGGTAGCGGGGACTGGAGCCAGAGTGAGGGGGCACATTATAGCCCCCCCCCCGCCGCCGCTGCCATTTCCAACCCCCCCCCCCGGGCCACTATTGCCGACCCCCCCCCCTGCCGCCGTTTCCTACCTTTGCTGGCGGGGGACCCCAACTCCTGCCAGCCGAGGTCCGCTTCCTCCTGCAGCTTTTAAGTTCTTCTTCGTCCTGGGCTCTGTCACTCCGTGCTGTTCAAAGAAGCTGGCGCTGCTACCTCAATCCACTTTCGGAGTCTGATGTCGCTGCACGTTGTACGTGCAGGACGTTAGACTCACAGACTCAGTTTCTGTGAGTCTGACGTCCTGCACGTACAACATGCAGGTACGTCAGACTCCGAAAGTGGATTGAGGTAGCAGCGCCAGCTTCTTTGAACAGCACGGAGTGACGGAGCCTAGGACGAAGAAGAACTTAAAAGCGGCAGGAGGAAGTGGACCTCGGCTGGCGGGGGTTGGGGTCCCCCGCCAGCAAAGGTACCCACAGCAACGGCAGGGTACAGTTGGCGGCGGTAGGGGGATCCAGGGCGAAATCTGCGGGGGCCCAGGCCCCTGTGGCCCCATGCAGATACACCCCTGATTCACAACAACCTGAATAGTTCTAAACACAAGTGCCTGTTGTTGGAGGTTAAATAATCCTTAAAAGGAAATTATTGGTATAAGTGTTTTCCCTGCTAAATGATCCGAAGAGTTTTAGTGTAAATACATCAGCAGATCCTCTTCTAAAATACCACTGGAATTGGGCATGTCCTGACCTTGATGTCTCAATTCCAATTTCTAGCTTCCTGGAAATGCCCTGCGGGACAAAAGGTTGGTTGGATCATGCACATACTTTGAAGAAATTCAGAAGTATCTATATAATTGTAACTCCCCTCCCCGTTCAGCCCTGCCCTTCAAAATGCCTCCTCCACTAGTGTGTAAAATCAGGTGCATTGAAACTATATGTGCGTAACTTTACCCAAACATGTAGGGTTTGGAGACAGCTTCTTGTACAGTAATAGCTTTGAAAACACCCTTCCTAATGCCAACACATCCAAATGTGTAAATAACCCACAATGATTCTTGTCATTGCAGTTCTTTGATCAAATGCAGCATGAGAGCTAAAAAGCATGGTGCAAATTGTGGTGTTGGAATGACCATGGGGAAGGCTTATGGCAGGTGCTATAAAGAAGTTATATGCCATCTAACAGTTTATAAAATAATAGTTCTCTGGCAGCGAAATTCTGACTGAATTGGACTATCTTGGATGACCTTACCTGAATAGCCTTCATTGTCACTAAATATGATTATGGACAAAAAAGAATCAGACATTACCATGTGTACCAGAATGATAGTCAGGTGGAGGCCCAGTAGGGGGTTCTGTGCACTGTACCCAATTTTTATGTGAGTCTGTTTGGTTCACAGGAGGTGAAGAAAGGCCTTTCACTGTCTCAGCATGGCATGACCTCAGATGTCAGGGAGCAGTGCAGGGATTTGATTTTACGAGTGAATGATCAGAGGGAATAGTGCTAGCATGCTAAATGCAGATTGAATTAAGTAACCTCAGCTCAGACATATACAGCTGAGATCCAGAAGCTGGTAAACTGGTGACAGGGGAGTGGAATAAAACTTGGAGACAGCTTGAAAATTAACACCTGAATAATATAAAAGAAGACAAGACTGAAGTAGAGGGATAGAGCAGTCTTCAGGGACACAGTACAGTAAAGACACAAACCAACAGTAATACTGTGAAGAAGAAATGCTCAAAAAAGCTGAATAATAGTACATGTACTAAGTAGTGGCAGAAAGAAGAGGAAGAAAAAGAAAAACAATCAGTAAGAAAAAGGCAGAGATGTGCAAATACAGACAAAAAAAATCAGAAAAAAAGAAGAAAACAGGTCCAAATAGGATATTACACTGTGGTTTTAACAGAGGCACTGCACCTCATTTACTCACAAATTTGGCTAGGTTTAAATGTTTACTGAGGATTAATAGCTTAAAATAGTGCATTTTTCATGTAAAAAAGAAAACATTCAGCTCAATATTAAAAAAAAGTTATACATGAGTATCATAGGCAGCTGAATGGGGTGGGAGATTGAGGCCATGGCCCCACCAATATTTTTCCCAGCACAGCATCAGAGATTGGTCTGATTGGCCATGCTAACCAAAAAGGTGTTTTGCTGTTACTAGAATCTATAACATCATGCTGTGTGTATTTTCAGAACTTGAAATCATGCTGAAAATCGGACTGAATGGTCTGATACTGTCTGAATGAGAAGGGACCAAAAAATGATTTAGATAATCGCGATATTCAATCACTACCCAGACAACTTCTACATCCAGCAGACATAAACTAAACGGATAATGCTGGCACAGTGACTGCACTGTCTGCATATTCAACACTGCTATCTTTACAAATAACGTTGCTGGATGTGTGGATTAAGTGTCAGAGGCAATGCTTAGATTAATGCAGTCACGGAGCTGGCTAAAAATCCAGCCCAAAGTTTAAAGCCATTTCCTCTGTGATTTAGTGCTTCATAAAGAATTTTTGGCTTTCCCCAGTGGCATACTTTAGAGTCTGTGCACTAATAATAGAAAATGTGTGTTATCTCCCCCATGATAAAAGCCAGGTCTTCTGGCCTGTTATCCACAGCTTTTCACCTTTTACTCTCTCTTCATTTAAGGCCCGGACCCACTGTATCACTCCTACCATCAGCAGTGCCAAATTTAAAAAGATGCCAGTATTACTCTGACTTTCATACCAAAGAATTTACTTTTGCATATAGATCAGAATGTCAACAGCACTATAGCACTACAGTTGCAGGAGAGCAACTGGCGTGACAAGTATCAGCTTCCTTGTCTTCAAACACTTCAGTATCAGCTTTGTCATCTTCAGACACTTCAGAACACTGTCACTCCTTTACTATGTGCACTATATTTGTTACCAGTTTCTTTCCATATCTAGTTTTAAATGTTGTACCTTACCTTTAAGAGCCACCATTAGGGCAGTCCTGCTTGTCTGTCTTCTGTGATGATTCCTTATACACCTTCTTCCAAAATGACTCATGAATCAACTCGCAATTCAGCTTTTTTCTTTATAACCTTGAAGCTGTGGAATGCACTCCCAGCACACATCAGTATTTTCTAAGTTTAAAACTTATCTTAAGACCTACCATTTTGAAGAGGCCTTTAATTTGGCCCACTAGTTGTTTGGCATAGGGTTGCCCGGTTGTCTGGGTACAGAAGTGGGTCGCTTGCTCCTGTTTTTACATTTGGTTTAAATATGTGCTTTTCTATTTCATTATGACATTTTTTTCCTTTATTCTATTTTATTTGTAAACTTCTTTGACCTTAGGTTTTGAAATAGGGGTATAGCAAGCTTGAATAATAAACATAAACATGAACATCGGAGCTTCGGGAGCATGAGTGAGGTGTACAAGTGGTTTGTAGTGAAAACCGATGGCCAGGGCCATGCCAACACGGTAAGCGGGGTAAGCACTGCAGGGGGGCGCCGACCTCTGGAGGGCGCAGCCCAGGTCCGTTCACTTGCAAAATCTTTTACCTGTAGTTGTGATTCTCCTCTCTCCCCTGCCCTTCCCCCTCCACATCAGAAAGTGAAGGCAGCCCAGCAGTGCTAACTGAGGCAAACACCTCTGCTGAAGTTGCTTAAAAGAATACCATGAGTGCTATATATGTCTTTGGTGTGGGAACAACTTCCCATTCGGGGTGAGCTTGAAGTGAACAACATTCAAATTAAAGAGAACAGGTTTGGAGGGAGGTGTGCAAGTGAGACTGGGGAGAAATAAAAAATAAATAGTGTAATTGTTAAAATTCGGAAGTGGTTCAAAGTTTTTTTTTTTCTGAGCATCATGTACACCAAGAGGAGAGCATGATGTGTGCATAATTATCAGGTATTCTGGGATAGCTACAGCTAAAAGCCATTTCATTGGCTGATGGTTTCAACAGTAGTTTCAAAGAGGAAGAGCTGGTAAGTGAAAATCTGATTGTTTTTTTTTTAAGTTTTAAAAGCATTTGCATTAAATCTAATTGCAGAATTCAGGTGCTGGGAGTCTGTACTTGGTTGTCATATGCTCAGATTTGTTTAATCATATGCAAATTAGTCCATTTTGGGGAGGTTATCATTTGCATATTTATGGGTAAAAATTGATGGAAATGTTTACAGCCTTAATGTTAGGGCATGGCTTTGATCAAAACTGTGGTTTGATCCAAAAACGAAGGGTTTATCTAGTGTTTTTGACTAAAAATTCCCATTAGAGTGTCTGTATGTTAATCTGCATTCAAATAGAGCTCTGTGATTGGATGATCAGCTCCTGTTAGAAATCTGCCCCGGAACAGAGTGAGAGCAACTGAGGGTTTGGCCAAGAGAGACATGCAGCTGTGAGCTCCATGTGTGTAAGGAGGGGGGCGCCAACTGATAGTCTGCAGGAGGGCACCAGAGACGCTAGGCATGGCCCTGCCAATGGCCTTTTTTTTTTTTTAATGAAAGGGTCTCAAAGATCCATCATTGTTTTAGTAGTGAATCAAGGGGATAGAGAAAGAAAGCTAGTATAGCACCCCAAGGAACAGGAAGCCAGGAGAAAGAGCTGAAGCTTTTGGGTATGAGATTTTCCAGTTAAGGCCTGACTGAGAAACAAAGGAAGCCACCCACCAGTTTGTCTTCAGTTCTACAACTCATATAATGAACTTCCAAAGGCCATCATTGATTGATGTCAGTAACCAGGATTCTTTCTTGGACTGTATTCAGATAAGGATGATCAGCTGAAGTCCCTGCTTTTATATTTGTAAAGCCAGCAGAGATACTGTTGTGTGTCTTTATAGGGAAAAAACAACCAGCTCTTCCCCTGTTTTGCTGGAAGGCAATTGGAGAACAAGAGAAGGTTTTGTTTTCTTAAAGAGAAAAACAATTGCTAGAAATCGCTGCACTTTTTTTGTGAAGGACTTCCAAGACAATGATCTGTGCCTGCAAAATAAACTGTTTTAAGTAGTCCCTGCAGAAAGACAGGACTAGAGTTGCCTGCGCTCTGTGCTAGGAGTTTGAGGAGAGCAGATTTTGTGACCTGCCTAACTCTCCAAAGTATCAACAGACTTTCCCTTATTCTCATCAGTGAAGAATGACAGTGTAAGAAATGCAGATGAACACATTGTACTGTTCTGATAAGAACAGTTTGAATGCAATAGATTTGATTTTGCATCATTATGCTCATATGCACCAACCTGATTTCCTTTCTCTGGTAATTAAACTACTTTATTGATTTTGTATATAGTTTGAGTGATGCCTGCAAGTAAAGGCTTGCTGCATTTTTTGCTGCATTTTTATTTTTTTTTTAAGTAAAGGTGTCAATTGCCATTTTTCACTTATACTGCAAGAAAGCTGGAAAACTTGGACACTGTCTGACCCTTTTCAGACAAGAACCCCCTTCTTTTACCTTGTCTTTCATCTGGGCTAGTGACCTGACTGAGAAATGGTTTTGTGCTAAAATATGAGGGCTCAACATTAGGCAGAAGGCCGACCATAGAACTTTAAACAGATAACTTATCTGTTTAAAGTTGTACCTGCAGTTTGGCCACTCACTTGGACATACAAGTTATACATAAAGTGGTTGAATAAATTTTGCCCCATTCAGTTATATAACCTGCAATGTGTTATATAGGTGGTCACCTAGTATGTACCTGGAATATGGATGAACTCTGCAAAAAAAGTAATATTTATTGGTTGTGACCGGAGTAGGACCAGAATCCTCTGGGAGGCTAACAAACAGCTCCACTTTTTCTCCACACTGTTCACTCACTCAGGCAACTCCAAGGGTGGTCTTGTGATCCAACTGTTTATTCAAATAAAGTCCCTTTAAGCAAAATACAATGTGGCAGAAGCATATTCATGACAAAAGGCAACTATAGCAATAATAGGTATGTATAACATCTCTGATGCCTAATACCCTTAACTCCAAAGCTCAGAGAAAAATACAAATGTCTTTATCTCTTTAAATGCCTACTACTGTGGGTAGCAGATCAGTGCATTTCAATACAATGTCCACTAATAGTTAGGTAAGGGCTGTAGTGAGGCTCAGGGGCTTTGATGCAGTTCCTTCAGTGCAAGATCCACTGAGATGTTTATGACTCCTCAGGGATTCTATAGATTTTAAATGGTAACTTTTGCCTTCATCATAGTGGATGTTCCTGGACCAACGGTGGATGGGGCAAAATCCAGGTTGCTTTGCTTGATGAAGTGCACATACAAACCCAGTCTCTCATTTCTTCTCAATACCTCTTAAGGGACGCAGAGAGTTCCCTGTTTGTTCCCTTACACAAACCAACTGGGCAGTTGCTTAAGGTGGCTACTGTCACCTATGTACTTTTGGGTTACACCTTGACCGTAGTATACTTAGTAGCACCACATACAGTCTGTAGGCTTTTTGGGTTATAAGGCTAAGGGTTTAGGCTTGAAAAGCTCATCCCTAGTTTATATGATCGGGGGCCCAGGAAAGCAGAAAAGCCAAAGCCATTTTTCCAGTTATGAATCAGGCATTTATGGTCGGGGAAAGTTTCTTACTGATGCAGATCCCTCCACTGATTGTTATACTTCACTCCTAGATTCTCCCTCGTTCTGGAAGAGGCGAGAATGTCCAGGGGTCAGCAATGTTTCCTCTAAGGAGTGGCCTGGTATGCGCAAATCTTTTTTCATGCGAGCAACAAGTTTTAAAAACTAAGAATTTTTGAGCACCAGTATTAGCAAAGCATTTCTGTTTATAGCATTAAAAACATTTTTTTATGAGCAGCCATGTAAAATCTGTGAGTGACGCTTCTAAAATGTATGAGCCAATCGCTCATGCGGTCCGCTTAGAGGGAACATTGGTGGTCAGATATTGTTCTGCCTGCCTACCACTGAGGTCTGACTGGAGGTAAAATCTTATTGGTTAAAGCAGTGACGCTGAGAATATAGGCAGGCACTCAAGCAGTATTTACTACTACAACATCTATATACTACTAAGCTGTATGATATTCATTGTGTATTCAAGAGAGAATAGCAGAACTACCAATGAAATCTTGTTGCATGCTAATAGCAAAGAAAATCCTTAGGAGGTTAGAGATATAGCCCAAAGGCTTTATACATGATATGTTGGCATTTCAAGTTGTTCCTACATCACTGTTCAGTGGATAATCAATGATCCAGTGTTTTTGTTTCCTGAAGTTAATAATGCATGTTCAGAAATGTTTTATGGTCAGCAGATTTGGTGTTTTCCGGATATCTCTAGAGAGATACAGGAATGGTGGGACTTTTTTTCTTCGTTTTCCAGCCAAATGTTTGGTGAAGATTAATAATGTAAAATATGTGTTTTTTGACCCAAAGTATCTTCAATCTTTTCTAGGTGGCAAATTTCCAGTTCAACCTAGTGACCCTAGACAGCACAAGGAAGGTCATTGAAGTAGGGCTAAGTAGTATTTACTTTGGCTCCATTTATCTTTAAGTTACGGAATAGTTTGTGATAATATCCCTCTTTGATTTTTCTGCTTTCTCTTGTATTGGGGACCAAGAGGCTTATAGATGCTATCTCTATTGAAGGCATATTATATTCCATCAGTAACTGATAAGAGGGAAGACCGGATGGGTTCTTTAGAATTAAATGATGGTTTGAGCAGTACAATAGCTGAACTGGTTTTGCAAAATCTTCTGTTTGTGATATGGTGTTGAAAAAAAACTTTTTTTTGGGGGGGGGGGGGGGGGGACACCTGCAGGAGTCATTTTGCAGTGTTAAACTGTGGATTTTTCCAGATGTGGTTAGAACCACACACTTATAGCGAAGACAGTTTTTTCTTATGGTGGCCTTGGGTCTCTCAACCAGGGCTCGTAAATGCGTTATAAGGTATCAGAATGTAAAAAATATATTTTATTACAGTTGACTTTTTTTTTTAAGAGGTAAAATCCCCACAATGTCAGTTTCAGATGTTGATAACACAGTTCCCCTGCCCCAATCTAGAGAACTGTCTTAATGCCTGCTTTAATTTATAATTGAGTTTAGGAAGCAGTTTTTTAAAATTGTTTGTTGGATAGAATCACAAAACATTATAAACATTGCATCAAATGTACATAACAATGCATCAACTCAAGTGGCTAGCACAGCATCACCCAAACTCTAAGCATTTCATACAGCACACTGAGGGATGCACTGATTTTTTTTAGTTCTTTTTATGTTAATAGTACAGTATTTATGTTTTCCTTAAAATTATCCCCCAAGACAATACTCTGCTCTCCTAGTTGTGAACTTTAATAATGGAGAACTGAATAATAATGTTCTGGCCAATATAGAAAGTGATTTAAGCGGACAGAGGCCTCTCCTGCTCACTTAAATCGTGTACTGCCACCTAAGTGGGGATAGTCAATGCACTTAAACGGATAGTATTACTGAATATCCCCACAGACCACCCCTCAAAAAAGTGGGTAGATCAGGCATTTGGAGGAACTAGGGGTTATGTGGGTGTTGGTAATATTCAGTGCCAGCACCAACATAGCTAAGCGAGTGAATTTAGAACAGCTCAATAGCTGTCCTACCTGCTTAGCTATGCAGGCCCTGGTACTGAATATCAGCTGGAAAACTCATAACTATTTTTGTCCTTAGAAGCCCTCCCCTGATGCCCCACTTGTCCTCCAAAATTGCCCCTCCCTCCTACCCCTCCCCACAGCCCCTGAGCATCAGAGCAGGTCTCCTCTCCCCAAACAAGCCCCCAACCCCGCCGAGGTCTAGGTAGGCCCTCTTGGTGGTCCTAGTGGGGCTGTTTGGGGCAGGAGCAAAGCCCCTTGCAGCTGCACTTGGAAAATGGCTGCCACAACCTCTCGTGGTGGCTCGCAAGAGGTTGCATCAATTATTTTTCAAAAGCAGCTGCAAATGTTAGGAGCAGGGGGGCTTTGCTCCTGCCCCCATTAGGACCACCAGGGAGATAGGTAGGGCCAAGGGGTCTTACGTAGACCTCAGAGGGGGTTGGGGTGAGGGAGCTCATTTGAGGGGGAGGGGAGGTGATCTGATGCTTGTGGTCTGGGAGGGTAGGGATAAGGTGAAGAGGGCAATTTTAGAAGCCAGGAGAAGGATCAGGAAGTCTTTTAAGTACAAAAATAGTTATGTGGGTCCCGGCCAATATTCAGCCAGGGCCCACTTAGGTTCTGGCAGCCACACCCGTCTAGTTCAGCTTCCAGTATTCATTGCCAGTGCCTGGATATGGCTCAGAACTAAATATTGGTGGCTAATCTAGCCGGCGATGGTCAGGCTTTATATTTTCTTCTTTTTAATTACATGTTAATTGATACATTTGTGTTTGCTTTCCATGTTTGCTTGACAAGTGTAGTATTTGGAATGTAATTTTGAAATGTATTTATTTGTTACATTTGTATCCCACATTTTCCCACTTATTTACAGGCTCAATGTGGCTTACATAGTACCGTAAAGGCGTTCGCCAAGTCCGGTAGAGAAACAAATAGATGGTGATGTTGTGGTTGATTAAGGTTCAGGCACAATGGGGATCGAAGAGAGGAGAGGTTATATAGTGTCCATTACGTGCTTTGGTTTTGCTGTGTTGCAGAGTGTAGGCATTTATGTTGGGTTGGTAGAGTATGCCTTTTTGAACAGGTTGGTTTTTAGTGATTTCCTGAAGTTTAGATGGTCATAGGTTGTTTTCACAGTTTTTGGCAGTGAGTTCCATAGTTGTGTGCATATATAGGAGAAGCTGGATGCGTAGGTTGCTTTGTATTTGAGTCCTTTGCAGTTTGGGTAGTGGAGGTTTAGGTATGTTTGTGATGATCTGGTTGTGTTTCTGGTCATGTAGCCTGGGACTTCACCGTAGATAATTTTGTGGACCAGGGTGCAGATTTTGAAGGTAATAGGTTCTTTGATTGGGAACCAATGCAGTTTTTCTTGGAGGGGTTTGGCACTTTCTAATCGTGTTTTACCAAATATCAGCCTGGCTGCTCTGTTTTGAGCAGTCTGGAGTTTCTTTGTGAGATTTTCTTTACATCCCGCATAGATTCCGTTGCAATAGTCTGCATGGCTCAGTACCATTGATTGTATTAGGTTACTGAATATTTCCCTCGGGAAGAAAGGTTTTACGCATTTAAGTTTCCACATTGAGTGGAACATTTTCTTTGTTGTGGAGTTCACTTGGCCCTCAAGTGTAAGGTTACGGTCGACTGTAACGCCGAGTATTTTCAGGCTATCTGAGATAGGGAGGATGTGGTCTGGGGTGTTTATGGTTGTGGGTTTGTACGTATTGTGTTGAGATGAGAGGATGAAGCAGTGTGTTTTGTCAGTGTTCAGTTTCAGTTGAAATGAGTTTGCCCATGACTCCATAGTGTTCATAAATAAATAAATTTAAAATAAAAAGAGCCATTGCTAAAGTTGTCTGGGTAAGCAGTCACCTTCTTGTAATCAAGCACCAGAGTCTCAAATTATCTAGCAAAAGGAAAGTGTGTGTGTGTTGGGGGGGGGGGGGTGGGGGGTGATCAAGCCTTTTGAAGTGCATCCCACTTGCAAGCAGACAGCTGGCTCTTTGACAGAAATTGCCTTGTAACTGTTCTCCCCACAGTCTTGAAAAAAGTTATATTTTTGAAGCCTCTGTTCACTCTGAATGCACTGCTTTTTCTTTCAACCAGCTTGATCTTCCAAAGTTTATTGAAGGAACATCTCTCACTATTTGTAATCGTAATGATAGGTGCCTCCTTTGAGAAAGTGTTCTTTACAGTCTTTCTTAATTTTATGCTTTTACTTGTTTATTGCATGGCTTTACTCTTGCAGATGACTTATTCTTTTTATTGTTTGTTAAGAATTTTGTATCATGCCCAATCTGGCGCACAGGTCTGGGCGGTTGGTACAGGCTAAAAGTAAATGTCAGAAAAGAACACCACAATTAAATAGGAAAGACAAATGTACAAGAACAATCAGTCAGGTTCATATTTATAAGTGTTAGATCCTGTATGCAAGCTGGTATATCCTTCCACTGAGGCCTCAGATCGAATGCTAGAGTGAAAAAAATGAGTTTTTAATAATACACAAAGAGGGTCATTTTCGATATGTTGTCTAAATATGATTTAAATCCAGTAGTAAACATGGCTGTTCTCAAACGTCCAGCTGTTTTTGGCAGAAAAAAATGGAAGAAAGATGAAAGGAACAGATTAGTGCTAGAGATTTATACAGTGGAGCAGGTGAAGAAGATAGAAGAGAAAAAAAGAGGCACTTGGAAAGAGTTAAAAGATGGCAGGAAAGCAGTAACCAGAGACTGGGGCCAGACAGCAAGGGTAAAAAACAGAATTTTACTTTTAATTTAGGATGAAGTAATGTGGTGGCTGTGTTAGTCCATTTTAAAAAGTTAATAATAAATATAAATAAAAGACAAAAATGAAAATAAGGTGACACCTTTTTATTGGACTAAATGTATTTTTTTGACTACCTTTTGGAGGCCAAAACCACCTCTTTCAGGTCGGGACAGTATACTGCTGTTACAAGTAGGCTGTCCTAAATTAAGGAAGGATGTTTTGGCCTCTGAAAACTAGTGAAAAACTGAAATAAATTAGTCCCCCAAAAAAGGTATAACCTTATTTTCTGTTTTTGTTTTATGTGTTAATTTATAGTGTAGCATTTGGACTGTGTCTTTCTATTTCTCTGGTGTTGCACCATATGCAGAATGTAGTTTCTTGGGAGAGAGGAGGTTCAGTGTAATTTTTGTTTACATATTTCTGTTTTTAGTTTGTGGTTACTTATTCTGTACTTGAGGGTTTACCTGTGTTTGAAAAAGAGTCTGTGTAGATTGATCTGTACTAATCCAGCTTGTTTAGTTTTTCGTTAGGTGTATTGATGTTCTGTTGCCCACTGTAATGCTTGTGAGGCTGTCTTTTCCTAGGAAAGCCCTTGTTGTGTAACCCCTGGAAGTTAGTACTGTTATAGTATGGTAGAATTGCTTTATAGGTTCTGAGTGATGTAGGTTTTTTTTTTTAAATTCAAATTCACAATCCAGTACCAGCAAACTAGGAATTACTTCTGGTACTGGATTGAGAATTTGAATTTAGCTCATCCCTCTTTTAACTGTAGCTCAATACAAGTTACATTCAGGTATAATAGATATTTCCTGTCTCTTGGGAGCTTACAATCTGTACCCTTGATTCCAAGGAAGGTTAAGTGACTTGTCCATGATCTCAAGGAGTGGCAGTGGGATTTGAACCCCAGCTTCCCCGATTCTCAGACTAATACTGATAAATCATATTACATATTCCAAACATGTTTGTTAACTCAATAATAAAGTAAAGACTGGCAGATCAGAATCCTAGTGGCCATTTGGCAACCTGCCAAAAAAACTGATAGGCATCTGTTAGTGTTGCTGAACATCATTGCTCACTTGATGAAAAGGAAGATGCTGGACTAGGGAGCTAGGTATGTCTGGGAGCCAAGTGTTAGAGTACTTGCATATATTTCCAGAACACTGCAAATATTGTTCTGTTTAATATGTTGTATTAATTTGGTGCATTATTTTTATTTTTTGGCGTATAATTTCTGGATTATATTTTGTGTGCACATTACCGTCAGTAACAGAAGTATTGGGGAGACAGCTGATACAGCTGCACCACAGCCACATAGGGGCCCTTTTACCAAGCTGCACACATGACCAAGTGGTAAGAGAACTGTTACTGCATGGCCATGTGACGGGGAGCCCTTACCGCCACCCATTGAGGTGGCGATAAGGGCTTCCGCATTAACCCAGGGGTAACCAAGGCAGTGTGTGGCGATGCTCAATTACTGCCAGGTTACTGCCGTGCAGCCATTTCTGTGGGGGGGGGGTTCTTTTTTTCCCCCAGAAATGGTGCGTGCTTGGGGCAGGACTACTGCTGGTGGCCACTTGGGGCACTGGCAGTCCCAAAAGAGCAAGCTGTAAACCCGCATTGGGCTTACTGACACTCTGTAAAAGGGCCCCATAGTGAAGGACTTATTCCATGCAGTGTTCAAAAGTGTCCCACTGTCCTTTTACTGTTGACAGGTGTTGTCCCCTACTCCAAGTATTTTAACTTGCTCCATTCCGTTCTACTCCGCCCCATACACCACCCTAGCCACACCCATATCCTGACCCCAGCCCTACCCACTTTAGCCTCCCCAAGCAGCTGAGTCACTGACCGCCTATGTGTATCATATCTTCCCTGTCCCTCCTCTCCTCTAGGGTATGCATATTCAGGTCTTCCAGTCTCTTCTCATATGTCTTTTGGCATTCATTTCACACATGGGCTTTATGACACTTTTTAGACGTTTTTCTCTTTTGAAAATGAGCCTCTTAGTAACATAGTAGATAACAGCAGATAAAGACCTGCATGTTCCATCTAGTATGCTCAATTTACAAAGAAATGTAATGTGTGTTAGAACTTTTTTAACATGTGCAAATTGACTTTACACACATCAATGTGTGGGTTAATGTGCATTAAATCAATTTTACATCATTATTTTTGAGGTACACAAATGAACCAAAAGCATGCTAACGTATGCACATTCCTTGAAATTAAACTGGGTTGAGAACCATTCCTCTACATATTCTGCAGCTTACTAGGGTAGATACAAGTTATAAGAATAAAATTAAATAATTATTACTTCAGATATTTATATTCCACTAATCCAGGCAAAATGCCTTCTCTCCATGCAGTACAGCTAAACATAAAATCATAAGCATAAAATCAAAGTATAGGAGTAAATCTACATTTTATTATTGCAATTTAATTAATAAGCTTTTCATATCTAGGAAGCAGAAAGGATATAAATATCACAAGTTTGTTATATAGACATTAGAATGTACTGTGCCCAATCTCTACAGGTACAGATTATCTTTTTTGATGTTCGTGAAGCATGCCATGGGAGACTGTTGTTAATTCATGCGACACAATAATTAGATCATATTAGTTTTCACTTTATTAAGGGCGAAAGAAATGATTTGTCAAATGTAGCATTGAGGAATTTGAGGCTGTTAATGTGATAAAACCAGAACATTCTCAAAGAAATATACCCAGTGCATTCTTTTATAACTGTCACAGTGATTATTAAAATTGTCAACCTTACTTAGAAATGGTTAAAAACTGACAGTTTTTAACAACTAAAAGGAAGTAGCATAATGTGGCAGTGCATTTTGACATCACCAACAACAATATTATAGCCTTGCATCATGGAGTTCAACACACAGGCTGCAGTAATTCATGAGCTACAGTTAACAGATTGAGCGCAATTAATTCAGTGAAACAGGAATATATTATGAGGGAAGAAACTTGTTTTCATTGTTTCTAAAGTCTTTGTTGAAAAAGTTAATGCTAGATGCTGAGTCTTTGTTCAGTAAATAGAACATATTTGCAAATTTTCAAAAAATTGTGCTATGTGGGAGGTACATTTTGAGTTTATTGAAAGACCCGTGTTCTTATCATACACAGCAATGGGGTAAGTTCAGGAGCAATGTAATTATCATATTATGAGGACACTTTCAATGTTTAAAGTTTTTATTGAAGAAAATATCCAAACACCCAATGCATTTTTTTTCTGTCACTGGGTGTCAACAGACAGAAACATTTCAACAAACATTTTCTTTTTCATTTTATCTCACCTTACACAGTGCCAAATCTTATACAATACAAACAAGCAACCCCTCCTTCTCCCAGCTTCTTCCCCTACCCTGTCTAATAACAGAACCTGACCATGCCATAGCCAGCATATTCCACGTTTAGCCAGATTCACCCAGTAGGGCATCCTTTCATTCAGTTACCTTCATTCCCTCGCTTCTTAGCCCCCCTGTCAACCAGACAGCACCACAGGCTCTACTTACCATACCGTTTCTGTCTACTCCCACTGTCAAAGAAGAAAGGCTGCATCTAACTTGTATACATCACCACATTAATTAGGTTTAATCTGTGTGATGCAGGAACATTTGGTGCAACTTTTGTGATCTCAAGTCTTATGAGACTTGTTCCAATGTTCCTATACTGTGTTGCTTAACCCTATTGAGAGCCATGATGGATGCAAGATAGATGTAGTCTTTCTTTGGAGGTGGCAGCAGCAAGCTGAAATCTTCGGTATCAGGGTTCAATGTTTAGTCATCCTTCTCACACCATTGCCAAAAGAAGCCAAGAAAAGCACAATGGACCTAACAAACTACCGACCAGTCGCCTCCATCCCGCTCATAACAAAACTGATGGAGGGCATAGTGACGAAACAACTCACGGAATACCTAACAAAACACTCAATTCTACATGAGTCTCAATCAGGATTCAGATCAAACCACAGCACTGAAACTGTACTTGTGTCTGCAATGAATTCATTCAAAAAAACAATTGCAACCGGCAAAAATATACTCGTACTACAATTCGACATGTCTAGTGCTTTCGACATGGTAGACCATGAAATATTACTACACTTATTAGAATATTTTGGATTCGGAGGCCCAGTTCTCAACTGGATCAAAGGCTTCCTCACCACCAGGTCCTACCAAGTAGCAACGAACAATGACAGATCACCAACCTGGACACCGGAGTGTGGAGTTCCTCAGGGATCCCCCCTCTCGCCAACTATTTTCAACCTGATGATGACACCACTGGCCAAATTACTAGCAAATCAGAACCTAAACCCCTATATATATGCGGACGACGTGACGATCTATATCTCGTTCAAAAATAACCTAAACGAAATAACCAACGAGATCAATCAGAGCCTCCACATCATGCACTCTTGGGCGGACTCATTCAAGTTAAAACTGAACGCAGAAAAAACTCAATGTCTGGTTCTCACATCCCAATACAACACAAGCAACTATCCTACCATAACCACACCTTACTGCACACTTCCCATCTCAGAAAATCTGAAAATTCTGGGAGTCAATATTGATCGAAACCTCACACTCGATACCCATGTGAAGAACACAACGAAAAAATGTTCCACTCAATGTGGAAACTCAAAAGAATAAAACCTTTTTTCCCTAGATACGTCTTCCGCACCCTGGTAC
This sequence comes from Microcaecilia unicolor, assembly GCF_901765095.1. NCBI lineage: Eukaryota > Metazoa > Chordata > Amphibia > Gymnophiona > Siphonopidae > Microcaecilia > Microcaecilia unicolor. The sequence continues at coordinate 124,232,484 of NC_044033.1, forward strand.
AATCACTAGTGATAAGTCACCTGGACTATTGCAATGCTCTGTATGTAGGATGTAAAGAACAGACCATTAAAAAACTCCAAACAGCCCAGAACACCGCAGCCCGTCTTATTTTTGGAAAACCCAAATACGAAAATGCAAAACACCTAAGAGAGAAACTACACTGGCTCCCGCTCAAGGAACGAATTGAGTTCAAGATCTGCACGACTGTGTACAAAATCATTCACGCAGAGGCCCCAATCTACATGCTGAACCTAATAGACTTACCACCCAGAAATGCCAGAAGATCAGCCCGTAAGTTCCTCAACTTGAACTTCCCCAGCTGTAAAGGAACCAAATACAAACAGGCATACGCCACTACCTTTGCGTACAAAAGCACACAGCTATGGAACGCACTACCCAAGACCCTGAAAACCACGGACAACTTAACCAACTTTCGCAAAACTTTGAAGACATTTCTTTTCAACAAAGCCTACAAAAATAATCCTTGATGAATCAAACTACAAATCTTTGAAGACATTTCTCTTCAACATAGCCTACAAAAACAATCCTTGATGAATCATACAACTCCGTACATCACCCAAACGCTCTAAAACACTTCAACACAACCTTACCCATTACCTTCTAATTAATTCCTCTTTTACTTCCAATTTATTACCGACTGTATCTAACACTATGTAACGATCATACCAAATTAACACCTTGTAAGCCACATTGAGCCTGCAAAAAGGTGGGATAATGTGGGATACAAATGCAATAAATAAATCATGGTGACCTGGCGCATGGGATTTTTTTGAGTCTTGCTTTAAGAGGCAGACCCAGTTATATGTTCTTCTACATATTGGAGACCCAAACCCCAATTCTTCCAATCATCAGACAAGGTTTCAGCAGGAACCCTAAATTTCTAGCCTTTCCACAGAAACTAAGAAAGCAGTGACTTAACGTCTTTTCTTTTTCAATAAGTATATCTGTAACTTGTACACCATTCAAAGTATAGAGTGAGGAGCCAACTCACTGTAGTCTAACACCACAAAAGAATGGTGGGGGGAAAATACCTCAGATGTCTGTGGTATCCTTAGAATGTTACTGTAATCCAATGTCACAGCATTCAACCACAGTTCACAGCTTCTATCATCGGTCAGAAACCCCTCCAACCAAAACCACTAATCAATTTTTGTAGAAAAATGTTTTTGGTATAAATAATTCTTGACTACAAAAATATTGTGTCATATTCAATTTACTTTCATAGAGCTGAATTTTAAACTTAGCTATAGGGTGATCTAAGGCATTCAGATAATCTCAAATGACCCCAACAGGGACCTGTTTCACCGTTCATCTTCCTGAAGGATTTGGTGCTGCCATGACTTCCTTTGATGTACTTCCCATTCAACAACTCAGTGCTGGCGGTGATTCAGATAGCCAGGCTTAATTGCCACCAGCAATGAGTTGTTGAATAGTCAGTACTTCAAAGGAAGTCATGGCAGCATCAAATCTCCTGAGGAAGCCGAATGGTGAAATGGGTCCCTGTTGGGATCATTTGAGATCATCTGTCTTAGATCGCCCTATAGCTAAGTTTAACCTTCAGCTCTATAAAAGTAAATTGAATATGTCACAATATTTTTAGACAAGAATTATTTTCACCCAAAACATTTTTCTACAAAAATTGATTAGTGGTTTTGGTTGGAGGGTATTCTGACTGATGATAGAAGCTGTGAACTATGGTTGGGTTGAATGTTGTGAATTTGGATTACAGTAACATTCTAAGGATACCATGGTCATCTGATGTTTTCCCCCCACCATTTGTTTGTGGTGTGAGTTGGCTCCTCACTCTATACTTTGAATTGAGTTTAGACATTTATTGAGTCAGTTTCCTTTGTATATTATGTTAACTTATACACCAGCAATAGAAGATGATCATTTAAAAAAAAATTGAAAAAAGGTGATGATTGCCAAGATTGTGCATCTTGGTCTGAACCAGTGCCCAAGATATATTACTTTTATAAAGAATCTGCATAGCCACAGTGATGGTAACACTGAGATATTTGAGAGTTACATGCCTTTTTTAAAGGGTCCTGATTGGTTTTCCATTCTCCTCAATGTATCCAAGTTTAAACAAAGATCAAATAGGGCTCCAAATCTGGAATATCTTCCATCAAGTAGGGAATAAATTAGAGGATCCATTAGATCTAATATAATGTCATCTGCATAGGTCACCACTTAAAATTTTTGACTGCCCTTATTCTTTAACATTTTTGTTTATCTGAATGCTGCACGTCAGAAGCTTCAAGGACAGACTAAACACCAAAAGTGAGAGGCATGCCTATCAGGGTTCATAGATAGGCATTTTCAATATGATGTCTATTTCTGACCTTAGACGTTTTGCATAAAACGTCCAAAATCTGAATAGAAAAGAACGTCATTTTCGAAAAAAGAAAAGCATCTTATTTTTTTTTTTTTTCATAAACACTGTTTCGAACAAGGTTTTGTGCTTTGGATGTTTTGTTTTTTGGTCCATTTAAAAAAAAAAAAAAAAAAAGAATAAATGCAAAACTTAGGGATTTATGCTATTAGGATGTAGGAGGAACCAGTATTTTTAGTAGACTGGTCCTCCAGACATCCCAGGAGGGCAATGGGGTACCCTAGAGGCCACTTCTGTGCACTTCATAAAAATGCTCCCAGGTGCCCGTCTCACCTTTTCTTCCTTATCATGTCCCCTGAGCTCTCCAAAACCCACCCAAAATGCACTGCCCCCACTGTACACCACTACAATAGCTCTTATGGGTGAAGGGGGCACTTATATGTTGGTACAGTAGGGTTTTGGTGACTTTGGGGAGGAGTTACGGTGTCCACCACAATTGTGACAGGTAGAGGGAGATAGGGACCTAGGTTCCCCACTTTGTACTGCAACAACCAGTAGACTACTCCAGGGACCTGCATGCTGCTCTAATAGACCTGACTTTAACATCTGAGGCTGCCATAAGGCTGGTAAGTCATATTTTTATTCACATTTTTTGAGGGGTGGGAGGGGGTCAGTCACCATTCAGGGGGTATTGGAGGGTTATGCTTAATCCCTTTAGTAGTCATCTGGACATTTAGGGCACATTTTCTGCCTTATTCGTTCTGAAAACAGGTCTAGACCAAAATGTCTTTGTTTTAGTGCCGGATGTTTTTGTTTTGTTCCATTATGGCTGTAAAACATCCAAGTGTTAGGCGTGCCCTAATACCGCCTTCAAAACGCCCTCTACACGCCCTCTTGTGATTTGGATTCACTACAGATGGATTGCATAGATAAAACATCTGCAAAGTAGGTTTGACATTACTGATTTGGACGTTTTGAGAAGAAAAACATGTAAATTGGTCTTTATGATACTTTTTGGATGTTTTTCTCCTTTGAAAATGAGCTCCATAGTAACATAGTAGATAACAGGATTAAGACCTACATGGTCTATCCAGTCTGCCCAACAAGATAAACTCATAGCATATGGTATGATGCATTTTCCTTGTCATTTTCAGGACACTTGTCTTATTCCCCAATTAATGGAGTTGCCTTCAAAGCTCATTCTGGCCCATGCAGATCTCTCTGTAGCCATAATCTGGGCACAAACCGTAGAAATTTGTCCTTATTTCTCAATTACTGGAGTTGCTTTCTAAGCACCACTAAATTTGTAAGTCAAATCCTCTGAGGTCACCTCTAACTCATGCCTTGCCTTCAGGGATTATAGCAATTGTACTGCAGTATAGAATTTCCTTTCTATTCCATATTTTCCCAAAACTGAGAACAAAAACTTTCAATCAACGAGATCAAAGCCTTTTCCAGCCTCAAACCTTCTGAGCAGATTTAGAGTCTCTGTTCCCTTGTACTAGTACTGTGAGGCTGCTGCTAGAGGTCATGGTGGCCATTTTAAGAAAGGAGCTATAGAGCATAATAATAGCCATATTGGGTCAGACCAATGACCCACCTAGCCCAGTATTCTGCTTCCAGCAGTGGCCAATCCAGGTCACAAGTACCTGACAGAAACCCAGTTAGTAGTACCATTCCAAACTACCAGTCCCAGGGCAAGCAGTGGCTTCCCCCATGTCCATCTCAATAGCAGGCTATAGACTTTTCCTCCAGGAACTTGTCCAAACCTTTTTTAAACCTAGATACGCTAACCGCTGTTAGCTCATCTTCCAGCAATGAGTTCCAGAGCTTAACTATTCTTTGAATGAAAAAATATTTCATCCTATTTGTTTTAAAAGTATTTCCATGCAATTTCATTGAATGTCTGCTGGTCTTTGTACTTTCTGAATGAGTGAAAAATTGATTTGTCTCCACCTGCTCTACACCACTCAGGATTTTGTAGAACTCAATCATATCCCTCCTCAGTTGTCTCGTTTCCAAGCTGAAGAGCCCTAACCTCTTTAGTCTTTCCTCATATGGGAGCAATTTCATCCCCTCTATTATTTTGGTCACTCTTCTTTGAACTTTTTCTAATTCCGCTATATCTTTTTTTTATGGCGATCAGAATTGAACACAATATTCAAGGTGAAGGTGCACCATAGAGCGATACAGAGGCATTATAATATTTTTGATCTTATTTTGCATCCCTCTCTTAATAATTTCTAGCAACCTCTTTGCTTTTTTGGATGCCACCGTACACTGGACTAAAGATTTCAGCATATTGTTTACAATGACAACTGGGTCTTTTTCTTGAGTGCTGACTCCTAAAGTGGACCCTAGCATCAGATAACTATGATTCAGATTATTCTTCCTAGTTTGCGTCACCTTGCATTTGACTACATTAAATTTCATCTGTCATTTGGATGCTCAGTCTTCCAGTTTCCTAAGATCTTCCTGAAATTTTCACAATCTGCATTCGTTTTGACAGCTCCGAATAGTTTTGTATCATCTGCAAATTTAATCACCTCACTCGTCGTTCTGATTTCCAGATTATTTACAAATATGTTAAATAGCATTGACCCAGTACAGATCCCTGCAACACTCCACTATTCACCCTTCTCCATTGAGAAAAATGGCCATTTAACCCTATCCTCTGTTTTCTGTCCAGTACCCAGTACTTAATCCACAGAAGGACATTGCCTCCTATCCCATGACTCATTAATTTTCCTTGGACTCTCTCATGAGGTACTTTGTGAAAAGCTTTCTGAAAATCTAGATACACTACATCAACCAGCTCACCTTTACCGACATGTTCTTTCACACTTTCAAAGAAATGAAGCAAATTGGTGAGACAAGACCTCCCTTGACTGAATCCATGTTGATTCTGTCCCATTAAACCATGTTTGTCTACGTGTTCTATAATTTTATTCTTTATAATAGTTTCCACTATTTAGCCCAGCACTGAAGTCTGGCTTACTGGTCTGTAATTTCCTGGATCACCCCAGAACCATTTTTAAGAATCGACTTTACATTGGCCACCCTCCACTCTTCAGGTACTATGGACGATTTTAACAACAGGTTACAGATCACTAGCAGCAGATCAGCAATTTCATGTTTGAGTTCTTTCAATACTCTAGGGTATACACTATCTGGTCCAGATGATTTTATCACTCTTTAGCTTGTCAATTTGGCTCAGTACATATTCCAAGTTCACCGAGATTTTTTTCAGTTTCTCCACATTGTCACCCCTGAAAACCATTTCCAGTATAGGTAGATCTCTTACATCTTCTTCCATAAAGACCAAAGCAAAGAATTTACTTAGTCTCTCTGCTTTGACCTTGGCCTCTCTGAGTGCTCCTTTTGCTCCTTCCTGGTTTAACGGTCCCACAGATTCCTTCACAGACTTCCTGCTTCTGATATACCTGAAAAAAAGTGTTACTATGAGTTTTTGTCTCCACGGCAAGTTTTTCTTCATATTCTCTTTTAGCCTTCTTTATCAATGCTTTGCATCTGTCTTGACAGTGTTTATGTTGCTTCTTATTTTCTTCATTCGGATTCTTTTTCCATTTTTTGAAGGATGATCTTTTGGCTCTAATAGCCTCTTTCATCTCATCTTTTAACCATGCTGACTGTCGTTTGCTCTTTTTTCCACCTTTGTTAATCCGTGGAATACATCTAGTCTGGTCTTCCACAATGGTGTTTTTAAACAACGTCCACACATGATTTAAAATCCTAACCTTTGCTACCTATCTTTTCAGTTTCTTTTTAACCATTTTCCGCATTTTATCATAGTCACCCTTTCAAAAATTAAAAGCTGCCACAGTAGATTTCCTTAGTGACTTCACTCCAGATATCAGCTCAAATTTGATCATATTATGATCTCTGTTTCCCAGCAGATCCAACACCATTACCTCTTGTACTATGCCCCACATTCCACTAAGGATTAGATCAAAAATAACTCCCCTTCTTGTTGGTTACTGGACCAGTTGCTCCAAGAAACAGTCATTTATTACATCTAGAAATTTTACCTCCCAAGCACTCCCTGATGTAACATTTATCCAGTCAATATTAGCATAATTGAAATCACCCATTATTTTAATGTTACCCAATTTGCCAGGTTTCCTAATTTCTGTAAACATATTTTCATCTGTCTGCTTGTTCTGTCCTGGCGGACGGTAGTACAGCCTTACCAGTGCACTCCTTCCATTCACACCTGGAATTTCTATTCATAAAGATTCCACACTGCTATTTATTTCATGTAGAATGTTTTTGTTTTACTCAATTCCCTCTTTAACATAGAGCACAACCCCCCTCCAATTTGATCCACTCTGTCATTGTGATATAATTTGTATCTTGTTAACACAGTGACCCATTGATTGTCCTTCTTCCACCAGGTCTCTGAAATGCCTATTATATCTATCTTCATTTAGTGCTATATACTATAATTCTCCTATTTTAAGGCTTCTAGCATTTGAATTAAATTGTTTTTTTTTTCTTGCATCTGCAGGCTGCTTTGAAGTTAATGGGGATAATTTGCATCCTTTACTTTGTTCTCCCATTGAACACTCCTGGTTTTCTTTTACTATTATTGAAACCTCTCTATCGGAATTTCCTAAAGATCCTGTTTCAATAGTATCCTTCAGGATCCACACCAAACATGCGCTCCTGGGTGACTGTTGGCTTTCCATCCCATTTTCATTTAAAGGCTGCTCTGTCTCCTTTTTAAATGTTAGTGCCAACAGCCTGGTTCCATCCCGGTTAAGGTGGAACCCATCCTTTCAGAACAGGCTCCCCCTTCCTAGAATGTTGCCTAGTTCCTAACAAGTCGCAATCCCTCATCCCTGCACCATCATCTCAACCATGCATTGAGACTTCGGAGCTCTGCCTGTCTCTTGGGTTTAGTGCATGGAATGGGGAGCATTTCTGAAAATGCTATCCTGGAGGATCTGGATTTCAGCTTTCCACCTAGGAGCCTAATTTTGGCTTCCAGAACCTCCCTTCCACATTTTAATATATCATTGGTACCCACATGTACCAAGACAGGCAGGCTGGATAGGGAGAATGAGATGCTGGCAGGCTGGACAAGAAGGGCAGAAATAAAATGCTAGCAAATTGGATGAGGGGAAAGAGATGCTTGCACACTAGACAAAAGAGCAGAAATAAGATGCTGGCAGGCTGGATGATGAGGATGAAATGCTGGCAGGCAGAACAAGGAGGACACAAGATGTTGGCATGCTAGATGGGGGGAATGAGAGGCCGGCAGGCTGGACAAAGGGAAAAGAAATGAGATGCTGGCAGGTTGGATGGGGTGGGAGGTGATTGAAACAGTGATAGCTGCCTTCATTAAATTTGGAATTATTTCATGTTTCATCTAGTTTTCCAATGGAAGCAAAAATGAAGATGCTACTTAATAGACAATTTATGTTAAAAGATCAGCAAATAGTGATTTGTAAGTTTTGTAAAGTCGAATTTAAGTATCATCACAGCACATTGTCTCTGTATTACCATCTCCGCAGTAAACATACATTTTTATCCCAGCAAAAATCAAAGGTGACAGAGTTAACACTACTTGAAAAGGTTTAATTGACTGCACCATATTATCTGCAGTGCAGTTAACGAGCTAGAAAATATGTTTGTTGGTTGGATCACAGCCATACACTTCATGAAATTGTGCAGTTCTACTTGACAGAAGATTCTCAGTCAGCATGTCTTATATAGTCAGCAGAGCACTGTGTTTTTGTCCAATAAGTTTATTACCCGATGCCGAAACATGGTTATGTTGGGTTGATGTGCTAATATATTTTCTCCTGGTTGCCATACTGTTGTTTGTTGGCATCTTTACTGCTAGACTTCCTTGAGTTACTACTCCAGGTGGTATTTCTTTTGACTGTTTCTTTCACTGCCTCTTCGACTTCTCTTCCATATCATTGCAAACCGTAAGAAAGATAAGAAATATTTTTGGGCAGTGTTCACCCTGCTGTGATCAGTCTTTTTTTTTTTAAGTTGGCCACTCCAGACTGTTTGAAACCTGGATATTCAGTGCCGGTGCTGAATATCCAGGCCATTGGCAGCTGCCAGAAATTTGGTCTGCATAGATAGTTTGCATAGATAGTTATGTGGGCACCAGCGTTAAATATCAACGGTGCTTCAGTAATTTCTGACTGTGTCTTGGCTCCTCCCTTGATCTACCCTAGCAGTAAGCAGATAGTGCAGAGGTGGTCAGAGCAGGTATTCAGAAGCACTCACCATTAAGTGTTGCTAAATATCTGTGCTGGATCTAGTCAAGGGGTGGGGAAGAGTTCTTTCCATACTTTTCCTTTCTTATGTATCATGTTCTGTGACCTATCTTAACAGTGCTATTTGGAACCTATTACTGAATTCCCCCAGTTGAGCTTGATGCTGTTAGATCTCAGAAGCTGAACAATATTTGGAGGATAGATCGCTCGGAAAGTCCAGTTGCTATGGGATCTAGAAGGCAAAGGCACCACATGCAGTGTTTTTGCAGGAAGAATCATGGTCACATGATGGACTGTGATCACCGATGTCTTTTTCGAACAAAACAAATAACTAGCAAATCACTGCTGTTATTGGAAAAAAATGGCAAAGGTTTAAAAGATGTCTTTTATTTACACATTAGGTTAATCTTTAGTTACCAAAATGGATTATCAACCTTTTAAAAACATATATTCTACAGCATGTCTTACAGATACAGTACTGATGTGAATTAGATAGATTTAGAAACTATAGGAGAAACCTTAACCATATTGATTAGGGTTTGTATTTGCAGTGGGAAAAGCTAATGCAGCAGCCAAGAAAATGCTACAGTTACATAAATTAACACAACAGCTGACAACTGTGCAGAACTAATTTCAAGACCTTGACATATAAATCATGTTTTTTTAAAAATTAATTTTAATACTTCAGAAATAATGCAAGAACATGCTGATAGATTTGCTAAAAAGAACATTAGAAACACTTGCATGTATCCTAAATTCTGCTGAGACATGCATAGTCACGTATTTGTTGCACTCCAAATGTTTATTAAGAAGAAAACAATTGCCTCGAAGTTATAGTGCAAAATAACATCTTAATCTCTCTGTTTGCTCTTTTTTTGACCACAAGCTCTAATCAAACTGTTCTAAATTTGGCCTGTTTTCAAATGTTTCTGTTAGAATAACAAATCATAGAGGTGCTAAAGCATTACAATACAATATAAACTAGATTCAAATCTGTATATAGTGTTAGAAGAGAAACAGAATAACAAAAATAGAAAGCAGTCATAAAAAAGTAAACTTGCATTTGGAGAAAGAAAAAAGTATGATACTATTGATAATGTAATATATTTAAAGATAGGTACATTCACAGGAAAATGATTGTTTTTTTTTATATAGGTCAGAGTAAGGGTAGAACAAAAATTAAAACAATCATACTGCAAAGTAAATTGTAAACTGCAGTTTGATTGGCTGTTACATATCATCAACTGAATGTCATATATATGCTAGATAATTTAAAAATGTGATTTTTATCTAAGGAAAAGGGGAGCCAAAATAATTAAAGCCACAATCCAGAATTTTAGAGTGGGCGGAAAGAATTAATAAGATTTAAAAAAAAAATTTAGTTACCTTTCCACGTCCAAGCTGAAGACAAGTTACTGTCAGCTACTGTACGTAGTTGTCCCTGAGGCACTGTTCCCTCGAGAGTCCTCCACCTATATCCTGTCAGTGGGGGAGGGGGAGTGCTATTTCACTATCACATTTTCAATAGACTGAAAACATAATATTGACGTACCCCACTCCCTCCCCCTTTAGCAGCAATGCAATTGGAGGACTCTTTGCTTAGCTTAGAGGGAACAGTACCCAGAGGTCTTGCCATGTAAGGGCTAGGAGGGAGATATTCAGATTGATTTGAGTCAGGAGATGTTCCTTCCTGATGAAATCATCTTGTATTTATTTATTCTATTTATTTATTTATTGCATTTGTACCCCACATTTTCCCACCTATTTGCAGGCTCAATGTGGCTTACAAGCACCTGTTATGGCATCACCATTCCAGGAGATAGATACAATTGGTGTTACAAAAAGATTCTGGATGAAGAAAAAAGCCTAAGCAGAGTTACAGAAAGATAAATATTGGAATAGGGTGAAGTGGTGAAGTGTTGTAATTAGCTATGGATTCCCATTGTAGGCCTTGTTGAAGAAATAGGTTTTCAAAGATTTACGAAAGTTAGTTATGTCGTTGATCAGAGTTACAGAAAGATAAATATCGAAATAGGGTGAAGTGTTGTAATTAGCTATGGAATCCCATTGTAGGCCTTGTTGAAGAAATAGGTTTTCAAAGATTTATGAAAGTTAGTTATGTAGTTGATCGTTTTCAAGTCAGTTGGTAGTGCATTCCATAGCTGCGTACTCATGTAGGAGAAGCTGGCCGTGTGTGATAGCTTGTATTTTAGTCTTTTGCAGTTGGGGAAGTGCAGATTAAGGAATTTGCGGGCTGATCTTTTAGCATTTTTGGGAGGCAAGTCCACGAGTCTAGCATGTAGCTCGGGGCATCTCCGTGGATGATTTTATGAACAATTGTGCAGATCTTGAATGCGATACGCTCTTTGAGTGGGAGCCAGTGGAGTTTTTCTCGTACAGGTTTCGCACTTTCATATTTTGTTTTGCCAAATATGAGTTTGGCTGTGGTATTCTGGGCTGTTTGAAGTTTCTTGATAGTCTGTTCTTTGCAGCCAGTGTATAGTGCGTTGCAGTAGTCCAGGTGACTTAGCACCATTGACTGTACTAGGGTACAGAAGATGGATCTAGGAAAGAAAGGTTTAACTCTTTTGAGTTTCCACATGGAGTGGAACATCTTTTTCGTTGTGTTCTTCACGTGGGTGTTGAGTGTGAAATTTCGGTCTATGGTCACTCCCAGAATTTTCAGATTGGTTGAGATTGGAAGAGATAGTTTTGGTGTGAATATGGTGGTGAAGTTGCTTGTGTTATGTTGTAAGGCATTGTGTTTTTTCTGCGTTAAGTTTTAGCTGGAATGCATCAGCCCAGAAGTGCATGGTTTGGAGGCTTTGATTAATCTTGTTGGTGATTTCCTTTAAATCATGTTTAAACGGGATGTAGATAATGACATCGTCTGCATATATGTAGGGGTTGAGGTTATGATTGGCCAGTAACTTGGCCAGGGGTATCATCATTAGGTTGAAGAGGGTTGTATGGCTCTGCCGCTAATCATTAGGTTGAAGAGGGTTGTATGGCTCTGCCGCTAATATTCAGTGGCACTTAATCAGACAGTGTGACCGACAGTATTATTTGTTTAGGGCCTTTTTTATCAAACCACTCTAGTGGTTCCCGTGCAGCAATGCTGACAGAGCCCATTCGAAATGAATGGGCTTTTTCAGCATTACCGCACTGGGAGCCGCCAGAGCGGCTTCATAAAAGAGGTCCTTAGTGCCAGAACGTTCTGGGGGTGAAGTAAGGAGTTAACCTGGTTAATGCTGATATACAGTTTGCTAACCGGTTAAATGCCTGGATAAAGTTAAAACAGCAAAAAGGCTGTTCTAACTTGGTCCGTTTATCTTTCTGGACACTGGTCTGAAAACTGACCAGTAATTGCTGGGGACCGTATATGACCTGGATATTCAGTGTTGGTGCCTGGATTAGGCTCAACATTGAATATCCGGGTCTACTTCAGGAACCAAATGGTAACTGAACAAATAAAACCCATGGGGTAAACAGACCAAACCAAAAAGCAGGAGAAGGAAGCAGGCTGAACAGACAATAGGATAAACACACTCGTTTGTTGCTGCAATATGTAAGACTCAATACGGCACAGTGTTTTGGCACAGAAGTACCTGCCTCAAGGAGTCTACAATAAAAAATAATAAAAATGGATAACATACAAATATAAGATTGCACAATTATAAATAACTAGAAATTGTGTAAATATAAGATGGTAAGAGATATGTATGAAAAATAATATATATATATAAAAAACCATATATATGCAGTAAGACATGAGAAACTAACCAGTGGGTAGATTAAAAGTGAATTAAAAATACAAATGAATGTATGCTACTGAGAATTCAGCCCATATTTGTCAGTGGTTTTAAAACTGATGACTGCCACGGGCTGAATATCCGGGGAGAAGGTAGATTTAACTAATGTGCATAAGTGTATTAATGTACATTGATGCACTTTAGTTGCATTAATATGATTTAAAGCATATTATTTATTGCAAATACTGCTGTTGTCATTGGGATCTATTGAAGCACATAACTCTTAATAAGGTTAATATCTTAGGAAGTATCAGAGGGAGAAGTTTGTTTACATTTGAGTTTGCTATGCCGTCTTTCACCCTATATTTTCTAGTCTACAATGCAGTACTTTAACCACCAACCTACTTCTCCAGTTTAAATTCATATTTGTGAGTGAGAACAGGAGGAAGTGTGTCTTAGGCTATAATATGGATGGGATGGCAACCAGTGGATGTATCAGTCCATTGGAGCTTGCCTTAATCTTTCCATTGGGGTTGCATGAGCAGCTTATCACTTGATCTTACTGTTTACATCACAGTAAGTAAGACGGTCTTGATACATGCAAATTGCCACAGTATTTGTTCATTTTGTTAGCTTGCCAGCTGGGGGTCAGTTTGGTGGCTGCTTTGTTTTTATGGTTTGCCAAGATCATTGTGTTATTTATTTTATCTTACATTAGTATTATGTCATGATATGATTTAACAATATGATATTTTGTTACTAATCTATTAGATTTGTTTTACAGGGTTAATAATTAATTTGTGGGGGTTAGCAGCTTTGAGTCTACTTTTTGGTATCCCGCCAGGTACATGTTACTTGGATTGGCCAAAGTTAGAAATAGGATGCAGGGTTTGATGTACATTTGGGGCTTGTTTTTCAAAGTGGCGCACCAGATTAGTGTGTGCTGAATGCGAAGAAGCCCGTGGGAATTAAATGGGCTTCTTTGCATTCAATGCGCCGTTAATCAATAGCGCCGCTTTGTAAAAAGAGCCCTTGGTCTGATCCAGTATGACAGTTTTTATTTTCTGATGTTACATTGCTTAATAATTATTTCTTATATTTATTGTGATCTACTGAGAATGTAATGTGATGTGTAACAAAAATAATAAAAACTGTATTTCCTATCTTGAAAGAATGTTTGTTAGTATATCCCTTTCCCTTGCTGGAGGGAGGAGGCAGGGTACTGGCAATACTACAAGGGTTTCCCTGTGTCTAATAAAAATCTTCACACTCTTGTATCATTTTTCACATTTTGCTGGTTTTTTTTTAACTAAAGGGCAGTACGTTTTTGCACTTCTCATGCATTAGTTGCCAAAATTAGCACATAGTAACTGCAAAGCTTGTTGGGTAAATTCAGGGGCATGCCCAGCATGTGTGTGCCAAATTTGAGCATGATCCTGAGGTGCACACACAAAATAATTATAACAAGCCAATTGGTTGTAGGAATTGGCGCTAAGTGTTATTCTACAAAGGGTGCTTGGCGTGACACGCCCTTTATAGAATGAAATTTCAGTGTGGAACTTTCCAGCACCTAACTTTCGGTACCATTTACTGAATCTGGCCCTCAGCGCACAGCACCACATTACATGCAGTGCCAATAGTGCAGGAGCACTCGTAATATCACACAATAGAGGTAAGATGGTGTGGGCTCAGCCCATAATTTTAAAAAAGGAAATACTGGCAAGCCATGGCTGCACTCCCTTGTTGAAAACAGTCCACCCCTAATTTGATTCCCCATAAGATCTGATCTCCCTCCTGAGCACTTTGCCTCACAGGTCAGAACCTCTCTCAGTTCCTCCACAATCTCTTACCCCTGATAGTAAATCCTTCCCCCTCCACAGTAAAACCCACTTCTGACAGAGCAATCTGATTCTTCTGACAGTAAAACCGTACACCTGAGAAAACAGCCCCACCCCCTCACAGAAAAAGCCTGTCTTCCCAGAACCCCCCCCCCCCCCCCCCCCCGAGACCTACCTGAGGGGTCTGCAGTTGTAATTCAGAAGTCCTTGATGGTGGCGATTTCCCTTCACCTGGGTTGGCACCTGCATCTAAAATGCCTCCTCTGCCCCCTAGTGGTAGTCTGATGGAACGACTGCTATGAATCATCCCGTATAAGGAGGGGTGGCCACTAGAGGTGTAACCACAAGAATACTGCTAGTGGGCAAAGGTGCCATTTTGGATGCAGTTGCTGACTCAGGTGCAGTGGAGGGTAGAGGATTTCTGTTGTTCTTTTTGTTGAGGATAGGGTTTTACCGTCAGGGAGATTAAATTGTGAGGATCAGTCCTTGGGGGAGATTGGAAGGGCAAGGGGGTATGCCCGCTGCAGCTCTTCACCAGTTAGTAGCGACAGTATCGGACTACTGATAGCATAGTTACACTTAGTACCTACTCTTCATGTGACGCTAAGTACAGCTGTACTGTTGGCAGTCATGACAGCTAATGCTGTGCACCTGTCATGCCAACTCACCACATTAAGCAGTTAGTGCAGGATTTTCACCATGCTGGCTGTTTTACCATGTATTAGATATTAGCGCTGATTCATGTTAACTTGTAATGTGCGGTAAAACACATGCTAGCTATTAAACGCAATGAAGTAAAAAAGCCTCTAAATTAGAAATTTGTTTCACTGATCGATCTATACAAAATAGGCATTCTGTTTTTTGGTGTTTATGAATTAGAGATTTGAGGCCCTGTTTACTAAGCCACACTGTAGGCATGCTAACTTTTTAGAGCACGCTAACACTAGAGACATTAGTGCACTCTAAAAAGTTAGCGCATATACAGCGCAGCTTAGTAAACAGGGGCCTTGATTTTTTTTTCCAGCTAATTATGGATTCTTTCAGGGCACAAAACTTCAGTGTTTATCAGTGTTTTCTTGACATTGATAACAATGGTAGATACATTTTCTATGCTCCCATATTAAGTCTGCTTTATCCAGTTAGCACACACTTTCTAATTTAGAATATAGGGTCCAAAGAAATAAGATATGTACAGTGAGCTTGCAGTTTTATAATTATTTATGTTTCTTTTTTGGTTATTTACCCTAAAGCTTTTATACATACAAGTGCAGTGAAATAATAAGGCAATGTAATATAAATAAAATATTCTCCGAGGCATTAAGATGTATAGTTAGAAATATCTTTCTTTTGTACTATTAAACATTTGTGCTTGCCATTTTTATTATTACTATTCTGGAAATTCTTATTAAAAACATTCCAAGACCTTAAATTTATTTAAAGGTAAAGTTTGTGCTGATCATACTGTTTCATTGAAAATAATCTTAGACATGAAAAGCAATAATATTGAAAGGAAGCATCTAATATTAAGACTTGTATTTCTGCCCTGAGGTTAGAGCTCGAATGGGAAGAAAAGGAGATGATGCACTTTTTATAGTAAAGGGTCTAATTGTTCTGTAGGAGCTGCTTGACATCTATGGGAAGGTAATGAATGTTTTCACACTTTAGTCTTAACTCTGTAAACTGACAACACCAATTACCTTGCTCTTACCCACAAAGTGACCTTTTGTTTGTTTCTAATCTGCTTTATATGCTTTTTTTTTTAAATTGATGCATTGGAATTTGTGTAGAAACAAAAGAACTGAAGTGATTTAGTGCATTAATAATCCAAAGAGTTAGGATAATAAAAGGAAGGTTAAACTTTCTTGTGAAAAATTGACATCTTGTAAAGGTAGACTTAAGGTTCCTTTGTATGTATTGCTCACAATCCTCAACAATAGAAAAAAAGCATACTTAAAGGAATTGAAATCTAAAATATATAAGCAATTTGTTCCTTATCACCTATTTGAACTTTTTTATAAATAACGAGTTTTTAAAAAGTTTCTAGCTAATTCATCTCAGATCTTCCTTCAATTTGTCCTTTTATTTCTCAGCCAAATCAAAACTATCCATTTTCAACAAACCAATAACCATACAACTCATGAAGCACCATTGTTTCTCTAGTCCCCACAGAATAACACATTAAGAGCATGAATTAATTATTTCTCCCTCCACAAATCTAACTCCTCCCACCCCCTCCCTTTCCCAAATGCTACCAATAGACTAAGACTATCATATCACAGGGTCCACATCTATTCCCTTGCCCTTTTCAGTCCATTGCATCCAGGATTTCCAGACTGAGTGATGACTTTTTACATTTAAGTGCTGTGAGCTTTGACATAGTATAAATATGCCATATTATATTATGTACATACTTTATAGGAAGAACTGCAAACTGCTTCCAGTTACCTGCTGAAGCTATTCTTGCTGTTGTACATATATAGGTCACCAGCCTACTTTCTTCTTCTGTCAGATCCTTGATAGATTGAATCAATGAAACAGTCACAATATTACTCTCTACTGTCTGTTCTATCATAACTTGTAAAGCCATGACATATTGTGCCCCAAAATGTAAATACCTTTGGGCAGTCCCTCCATAAATGATGAAAAGATCCCAGTTCCATACACCCCCTCCAATACATGTTCCCAATGATGGGGTGCAACTTAGCAATTTTTTCAGGGGTCAAGTACCATCTATATAAATTTGTAGCCATTCTTTACTTTAAGATTTTTTCTTATTAGAGTTTATTTTATTTTTATTTTTGTTACATTTGTACCCCGCGCTTTCCCATTCATGGCAGGCTCAATGCGGCTTACATTTTGTATACAGGTACTTATTTGTACCTGGGGCAATGGAGGGTTAAGTGACTTGCCCAGAGACACAAGGAGCTGCCTGTGGCTAAAGTGGGAATCGAACTCAGTTCCTCAGTTCCCCAGGACCAAAGTCCACCACCCTAACCAGTAGGCCACTCCTCCACTCCTCCACTTTATTGGAACCTGAATTTCTTAAAGATATACCTGAGCTATGGCTATGATTTTCCTTTTTTCTTTATCCGTGTTTGAAATTTACTTCAGTCATTCTTGAATTTATGAACAGCTAGTGCAAGATTCTTTAATTGGTGCTTAACAGTAGAACTGAAATGATACACACTAAGCTAGTATTCTGTAAAAGGCACTCTGAGTGGAATGACCTTCACAGAATAGTAGCTTCCTTAGCATCCCTCCGGACCGGCCCAGAATGTGACTGATGGGTGTTTACGCCTTCCAGCAGGTGGAGACTGAGATTACTGAGCCGGTCCGGAGGGACTAAAGGAAAGCAAATTAGTAGTTAAGGCCTAATTTACCCTTAGTGCACATTTCACACACAACTTTGGGGCCATTTTACTAAGCTGTGATAAAAAGTGCCTGTGGTAATGTGGACACATTGCTTGCGCACGCTGGGCCATTTTTTACTGCAGCTGGGAAAAGAGACTGTTTTTAATGGGGCAGTAAATGGCCATGCACTAAAATTAAACATAGCACATGGCTATTTACTGCCTGAACCCTTACCGCCAGCCATTGACCTAGCGGTAAGGAATCATGTGCTACTCACACAGCAATCATGCAGCGTGTGCCAATATGGCCATGCTGCCGATTACTGCCGGGAATGTCCCCCCGCAGTAGAAAATAGAAAATTATTTTCTACACCGGGAAATAGCACAACAACCTCAGAATTACCACTAGGCACCCTTGCTACCCCGGCAGTAGGCATTAGGGTTAAGGCTGTCTTCCTCTCCCCCTCAGTCCTCCCCCTATGGCAGAGGCCTGCGAGGCCCCCGGATATTGACAAGGAGGCTAGAGGTCTGGTGGACTTCCAGCCCCCGACCCCCTCCCAGCACAAGGGGACAGGAGACTGAAAGGCTGGTGGACCTCTATCTCCCCCTACCACCCAACAGAAGAGAGGGCTGGAAGACCGGTGGACCTCCAGCCCCCCTCCCTCGGTACCTTAATATGACGGAGGAGGGAGAAGCACTCCCTCCTCCTTCCAGCACCGCCTCCAAAATGGCAGCTCCCTGCCCTGCCAAGTGTGTCCTGGGATGCGCTGGGCAGGGCTTCCCTACCATATAAGGGAGAAACTCCCTTATATAGTAGGGAAGCCCTGCTCAGCGCTTCTGAAGAAGCAATGGGCAGGGTAGGGCGCTGCTATTTTGGAGGAGGCGCTAGAAGAGGTAATGCTACTCCCTCCTCCATCATCTTAAGGTATGGGGGGGGGGGGTCAGGGGCCACTAGACCTCCAGCCTTTTCCTGTTGTGGTAGGAGGTTGGGTCAGGTCCTCTGCTGGGGGGGGGGGGGGGTTGGGGGTGCTAGACCACCAGGGCATCTGTGGGGGGGGGGAGGTTGGGAGATTTTGAAGGTCCACTGGACTTCCAGCCCGCATCGGTATGTATGATAACATTTGCCTCTTTGTGGATGATACCAAAATTTGCAGGGTAGACACTCCTGATGGTGTAGATAACATGAGGAGGGACCTTGCAAAGTTTGAGGAATGTTCAGAATTTGGCAGCTAAGATTCAACGTTAAAACATGCAGGACCATGGATTTGGGCTACAAAAACCCGAGGGAGTGGTATAGTTTAGGGGATGATATACTTTTGTGCATGAAAGAGGAGCAAGACTTGGGTGTGATCATATGTGATAACCTTAAATTGTACTAAATGGGTGTGGATTACTGTATGCATTTTGTTCCATTTCTGTGCAATGCTGATTAAATAAAGGTTAAAAGAAAAAAAAAAAAAAGAAAGCAGGCTGCTAAATGTTTTGTACTGCTCTGAGCAGGATTTGAACCATGCATTCCTGGATATTAAGTATGGTACTTTAACCACTAAGCTACTCTTCCACTCCATACTAAATTGTAAAATGTTTTCCACTGCTCTGAGGTGCTGGCTTTTTAAAATGGCAGGTACAGACGTTTTGCATCCCTAAACATTAGAGCTGCTGACAATTTCAGAAACTTGGATGTACCAAAAAACAATGTTTACAGCTCTTCCACCTAGACATTTTTAAGACATACGTAAATGCCATATTTGCCATTTTATAATCTCTGGTAGAGGCTGCATGGCAAGTTTTGTACTGGTTCCAAAGCAACAGTTCATGTCTTGCAAGGGAAACTTCACCTCAGACAGTACAAAGGGCAGAATAATGAGCATGCTGAGAACCAGGCAGGATCACAGAAAGGGAGAGGAGGGGAAGGGAAAGGGAGAGGAGACAGGTGAGAGGAAAGAGGTACTTGGCATGGTATTGGGAAATGGTGGAGGTAGCAGGTGTGAAGATTGAGGGGTTTCAGATGATAGACCTGGATGGACAGAAACAGCAATCAGGCTCACACACTCTGTCAGCTGTCTTGCAGTCAGCACCAAGTGACATGCTGCAGTGACAATTATTTGTGATTTAAAGGTGGGCTAAGCCCTAAAGTTCATCTGATGTTAGATGTATGTCAGCATGCTATTCAGAATCGGGGATAGATGTTGACACATCACTCTTAACACTCCCTTGCACTACCCCGACACACCTTCTCTAGCCCTATACATTTTAGCGGCTTAAACCTTTTGCACTGCCTTTTTGTAAAATACCGGCTTATACCTTTTGACCACAAAAACATATAAGTGCCTGGATTGAGACTTTTAAAGCATGAATAGCGCTTGTGAAATGAGCACCGAAGGCTATGGAAGTTTGGAGGGCAACTTTAATTTTTTTAAAGTTGTGTGTATTATGGAGTCAATAGAATGGGACTATGCAGGGTTTTTTTTTCACAACTTTGATGTTTTTCATGTTCTACAGCCTAAGAACTGCATGTGCCTAACGTGAGGTATGTGATTTCTGGAGAATTATTTTTTATCTTTTAATTGATAATTGCTTCACATTTTTAAAGACATAATTAGTCTACACCTGAGGCTGAAATTTTGCAGGATTATGCTGTTGATATCCCTCTATCTTGTGTTATAAATGAGTCACCTACCCCACTTTTGATACCTTTTCACTCAGTGGGTCACAATTTGTTTCTGGCTGATAAGGGGAAGTAATCACATATTGTGACTATATCCTTTTCAAACACAGCAGTGTTGTATCTTGTTTGTAAATCTTTGATTTTATGACAAAATAAAGAATTTTGAGCTAAAAAATATGTGCAGTAGGCATGCACAATAAGGACAGCAAACCATATATCAGATACTGAGTGGAATTGGGCAGCTCATTCCATATTTATTTTTAAAGTTGGTATGCTTAGAATTTGAAATCTTCATTTAAGAGGATTTACAACAGGCCACTTAAATTATACGTTGAATATGTGCAATAAGTTACATGAATTTCCAAAGGGAAAGTATGCACATATTTTCCTTTGAAATGTATCCAACAAAGTATTCACACATAATTATACTTCCAATGTAATACACTCAAATTTCCCCTACCTCACTTCTGGAAATGCCTCTGCTCAGTTCAGGTAAACTTGTGAACATGCAGGTTGCATGTGTATAAGTTTATGCACATATTGGGAGGAAAATGTTATAAAAGTCTTAGAAAAGAATGTGCACTCTTTTCCTCGAGAGTGTGCCCATTTGAACCATCGCAGCTGCGTGAACCACTGCGCATGTGCACACACTGTCTGAAAGAGTGTGCCTTCTTTGCAAACAGTATATACACTCTTTAGAAGGGGCATTCAGTTTATGCGTTTGCTCCCATGACAGCAAAATGTACAAACAAAAGCAAACATTTCTGGAAATAACCCAAAATGAAAGCTTTCTGGCTGCCCTTTCCTAGTACCTGGCAACATCTTATCCCAGGAATAAAGCTTGGATTTTTTTTAAACTCTGCAACGCTAGCGGCTGTTCATTCTCTGGCAATGACTTGCAGAGCTTAATGTTGTGAACAAAAAAATGTTGAGGCCGATATTCAAAGTGATTTCAGCAGGCAGGGGCCTCTCCTGCCCGCTTAAATAACTTCCCGCTGCTTAACCGGGTATATGCATCAGCACTTAACAGCACAGTGCTGCTGAATATCCCCTGAGAACGCCCAAATAAAAAGCAGGTATGTCAGGGGCATCACTAGGGAGGAGCCCCAGGTTATGCAGGCGCCAGAAATATTCAGTGCCGGCACCTGCATAGCTAAGCAGCTTTATTTAGGACATAACTTTTTTAAAATTTTCTTTTAACTAAAGCCCCTGAGTCCTCAAGCCCTCCCACCAGTGTTCCCTTCTTTCCTTCCCCCTTTCCAGCCCACATCAAGACCCCCTGCCCCCCTGGGCCTTCCTGTATCCCTGGTGATCCAGCGGGGTCATTGGGGGCAGGAGCGCATCTCTCTCATTCCTGCCCCTTGCAGCGTTGGTCTAAAATGGCTGCTTCAACTTTTCGCTGCAACCTCTAGCCCTGGCTGAATATCTGCCTGGTCCGCATAAGTGCCGGGTGCCCAGCCCACCCGCCCTAAAAAATCCCCGATATTCAGTGGTGGTGTCCGGCCATGGCCCAGCACTGAATACCAGGGGATAAATTAGCTGGCAACAGTCAGCATTTAAAAAACACTGCCGTTGGTTGAATATTGGGGGGGATTATCTCCAACTTGTTTTAAATATACAACTTAGTAACTTCATTGCATGCCCTCTTTTCCTTGTACTTCTGGAAAGAGAAAATGAGCAATCCACGTCTACCTGTTCCCCCCCACTCATGATTTTATAGACCTCTATCCTATCTCCCCAGGCATCTCTTCTTCAGGCTGAAGAGCCCTAACCTCTTTCGTTTTTCCTTATAGGGGAGTCATTCCATCCCCTGTATCATTCTGGTTGCCCTTAATTCAGCTATACCTTTTTAAATGTACTTCTTAGAAGTTTAAGATTTCCTCTTTTCAGTTAACTGTGGGTGAATTCCTTCACATTTCTGTACATCTGTGCAGTAAGCTGTGCTTCCAAACTTTAATGATCTGTTTAAGAATTATATTAAGAAATAATCTTCCCAAAATGCTGACAATATGGCAATTGTGTGCACTGCAGCAGAACTCTATTACACGGACTGCTGTTGTGCCACATTGTATTATGCAGCTTGTAATTTTGCATTCGATAGTTTAACTTTTGATTATGTTTTTCTCATTAGGTGCATAGACATTTTATGTACCTACATTTCATTCATTAAACATATGTTTGTTTAATTTGGTTTTAGTTTAATACTCAACTATCTTTATTGCATTCAAAACTGTAGACTTTAGTAAAGTGGCTGGATCTTGAGTAACTTAGGTGAGCTAAGACAAGAGAAAAATCACTGTTAAAACTATGGGGTCTTTTAATAAAACTTAGCTCGAGTTATCTGCAGCAGGGCCCATTTTATTCCTATGGTCCCTTCTTCAGATAGCTTGAGCTAAGCGTTAGTAAACCCCACCCCCCACCCCACTATATGCAGAGTAGATAGTCAACAGGTGTTAAAGCAGACAGCTGATGTTCTTAAAAAATGTTGGATTCAATAGCTGTCAAATGTTTTCTTTTTCTAACAAAAGGTTACAGGGAGTTCATTGCCAAAGATATATATGTCAGCCTATTGTTTTCAAAGGTTCATTGCCAACATAGACCGATTTGCTAGAGTTAATTTGCCTGTCTGAAAACGGTCTTCTTTTATCTGGATCCAAAAATGTACAGGCCTGCATAGCATGTGAATTTGTAGAGGGTAATCGTATAACAAGATGCATGAGTTGGTATCTATTTTGAGGCTATTTCCTAAAGACATAGGCCCCTACATATCTTTATAGAATAGCATCACAAAAACTGCCAAAATAATACCTAAAATGCAGCCGTGTGCTTTGTTGCAGCAGCTCAGGAGCTGAAGTATATGGATCAGTACACGTTTCATAACCTCCACATGTACATTGTGACTCTTCCTATATTCATCCCAAACTGCACCCTTATCACTGTATATACTTTAACGCATGGGGTATTTTTAGAAGAGGCCTTTTACATGCATACAACAGGGTTCACACATGAAAACTCCTGTCTAAAATCACTGTTAGTGGGCTTAAAAATGAGGCTTACTTTGGCTTTGATTTGTGTCCAGCAGAGTGAACTAGTGCTTGCGGATGGGGTTGTTAAAATTGTGCATGCTGTTTTACTCCCCTCCCTTATTACACAGGCTCTTTAAGTGAACATGCCTAGATATTTTTCAAAAAGAAACATCCTAGGTAGTTTTCTTTTGGAAAATTTGCTGCAAAGCATCCCTAGTAAAATTAACTGATTTCAGCTTCTTGGAAACTTGTCCCTTAGGATTCATAGCTCCTTTTATTCTTGTTAATCTTATTAAACATTCTATGATTACACTTTACCATAAAGATATATTGATTTTGTCATTTGAATTTCCCCATATAAAGTTTAGCTTGCAAATTGAGATAAATATTCTGATACTGTGATCATTTCCAGTTTCTCCATTTAAGTAGTTGAAAACCTTTGAGATACTGAATTGAGGTGAAGCATATAGAAACTGCAGTCACCTCATGTATAATGTTGAAACAGGAGGATCAAAAGTCATTTCATTTTCTGCTCCATACCTAAAACTCACAAAACAATTGTAATTATGACTAATATCATAACTTACTGCTAGGTAGAAACTCTAATAATAACACCTTAATTTAACTTTGAAATTAGTTTTTTGTGGTTTTTTTAAACTGTTGTGTGCATGTAGCAGCATTCTGAGCAGGTAAACAGAGAGAACAATTTTTTGATACAAATTTACTTGGGTAACTTGTTATTTAGCCACATAAATGTATTTAAAGATTCTCTCTAAACAGCTAATTTTAGAAAATCAGGCTGAGCACAAAAAGGACACCTAAGGCAGATCACAGAAAAATAGACAAATATTTTGTAGGGATGAGCTGTTATTTGAAATGGTTGTTGTCCGCTGATAATAGTGTACCCTCTTTTCAAATACCCCTAATTCTATAATTTGACACTTAGGGGTTGATTCAAGAAAATGCACTAAAAATTAGGCACTAACCTCCTAATTCAAGTCACCAGAAATTTTGTGTTTTCCGGTATATGCTTATTTCACCATTTGCTTGTCATATCTAAAATGCCCATCCATATTTTTATTATTTTTTTACAAAGAGAAAATGAAATCATGAACATATCAACTTTGTCATCAGAAACATAGCATTATCCCTCAACTGTTTAAGTAACAATGTTCAGTTGCCAAACAAGCTTGCTCCAGTCCTCCTGCTCCCCCTCCAGACCACTTTCACCCCCAATCCCATTCCCATCCCTCCTACACTTCCACCCAGTCAACAAAACATATAATTCTGAAATACCATCCCCTGCTAGTTGTCTGTTGTTCCTTCAAACAACTAGCCAGCCCAGGCAATGTTCCCCTTCCAAATCCCCCCTGACCTACTAATTCCCCATTTACCCCCTCCTAAACACAAATGAGCATACAGCAAGGATCAGTCTAAGCCTCCACCATTCCTCACCATCTGGGGTATAATAGGACCTCTGGTTTGTCAGTTAAGACTTCCATGGTAGCAGTGACCCTAGCCTGCGTGTCCAGTTTTGTAAAGTAGGACTTCCTCTGCTTTTCCAATGTCTGCAATCTCACATCTTGCACCTGATAATTATTTTTTTCTTTGATTATTCGTATTTCTGTATTGGAAATTAAAATGGACTTGTTGGTCTGTCTTTTTCATAACATTGAAAAAATGCCCCATTTGTTGCAATTTAAAATCTTTTAGGAGTTATGTTATCTATATATAATGTGTATACACCAGAAGGTGATAATATTCTCTGCATGCTCATCACCTCTGTCACTGACACTTTCATGCCTTTGGGCTATTAAATCTATCACAATAAATGAATCTATGTGCTACATATATCATACAGCTCTTCTTAATAAATGAATAAAGAAAGAATATACGATAAGGGAGTAGATAGATTAATGTACATATTTCACCTCTGAATATCAATGCTGATTAGTGTGGAAACATTACTTTGAAGTGTAGGAGCAGACTTTATCATCACAGTCTGCAGAACTACAGAAGACAGGAACTGTATCATAGATTTGCTTGACTGAAGAATTATCTTCATGCTCTTTGAATCTGAAAGTAAAATGTTTCAGCTGTTCTATTTCTGTTGATCTTTAAACTAAAATTTTATCTCAGTCAAGTCTTGTTTACAGATAAGCAGATCTCTACCCTAAGATTTCTGCAGTTCTGCAGATTATTGCTACTCTCGAAAGACTCAACAGATAATGTACGCAAATGTTTGTCTGAGGACAAGCTGGATAGAGCAGCCTTATATGTGGGTGATGTCATTCCAGCAGAGCCTGGGCGGGAATGCTCCTCAGTGCTTTTATACAACATTTTTGGAATGTTTCATTATGCATACCCATGTATCTTCCTGCCTGACACTGTTGCATAGGATGTAGACATTTGCCATTTTTCCATGGAGCTAGTTGGTCACACTAACCTGGTGCTCCCCCTGAGCTTGTGCCCAAATTCTTTTCGCCCTCTATTTTGCTGTATCTTTGTCTTCACTGTTTTTAAGTCCTGTCAATGTTGAGCAAGGTTCTCGTTTTTCCCATTAGCCTCCTTAGTTAGGTTTATTGCCTATTGAAAGTTTCCTTTGATTTCCACAACTTTCTTTGGCCTTAGTCATTTAACTGGGTAATTTTTTTTTTTTTTTTTACCATTGAGTCATTTGACTTTGTTGCAGCTATTTTTCCAGATACATCTCGGAAAAAAAATCCCCCAGTGGCTTTAAAAAGTGTTCCAAATGTAACAGGCCCACATCCATCATGGATACCTCTAATTGGTGCCTTCAATGCCTGGAACTCAATCGCGATTCTACTTCTTGTCTCCTGTGTATACAGACGTGATGGATGGGAATCTGTGGTTGAGAGAAGCAGCACTAATATACTTTTGGGTCAGATAAGTCCAACCCGTTGACATCAGCATTGGTACCACTGGTCTCTATTGCTCCCTGAGCTGCATCAGACACTGGAGACACATCAATATCAAGAGTTCAATCAGCCTCTCAATATCAGATGGAAGTCTTATTTTTTTCTTTATACTTTTACTTTCCTGTCAGTGCTTGAGCCAGTTCCTGTTCAGTTTTTAATATTCAACTCATTTAAAATAGGGTCTTTGATGTATGCTGAGAAGCCTTTTGTTTCTATAGTGAAAATGAAATATGGATTAAGTGGTTCACATTGATAGACTCTATTTTTAAATGAATTTCTGATTTTGGTTTTGTCTACATGTCTAAAATACCTTTAATTGGCAATAAAAAGCCTGTGACCATATATAAAGGTTCATGGCAAATGTCAGTAGTCAGAAGCGTCTATTTAATACTCAGTTGGGTTTGACTCATACACTGACAAGAAAGTAGAAAGAGAAAATGACTACCCTCTTTAAGGAGGCAGTCAAGTCTAGGGCACCCTTAAATCAAGTATCCCTGGCATGGGGGACTGTGAGCCAGGGCACCCCAGGCCTAGGCACCCCATGCTGGGATAGCATCGACCGAGGGCCATGACTAGAGATCCCCAGAAACTGTGGCACCCCCTGGATCATTAATACTTAACTGTAGTGTCTTCCTCCATCTTGGAACATGGCAGCACTTGACTTCAGTATGTTCAAATGTACAGTAGGGGTTAGCCTGCAAAGGAACAGGCACTGGAGACAGAGACAGGAGCAAATGGTCATTGCTCCTGTTTCCCAACTCAAAGGTGGGATGATGCCAATATTTAAGCAAAGTTATATTTACACGGGAAGCAATTACTGATTCTACCAGTTGGTATGCTCTCATATTACATAGTAACATAGTAGATGATGGCAGATAAAGACCTATATGGTCCATCCAGTCTGCCCAACAAGATGAACTCATAGCATAAGGTATGATGTGATACTTCAAATGTATACCTGAACTTGGATTTGTCCTTGCCATTTTGAGGTTGTAGACATAGAAGTCTGCCTGGCACTCTCCTTGTTCCCTTACTTCTGAACTTGTCATCAAAGCTCCATTCTAGCTCATCCAAATCTGTCCATCCACGATCAGGGCACAGACCATAGACATCTGCTCAGTACTGGCCTTGTTCCCCAACTTCTGAAGCTGACTCTGTCCATCCACGATCAGGGCACAGACTGTAGAAGTCTGCCCAACACTGGCTTTGCTTCCCAATTACTGTTGATGCCATCTAATCACCGCTAAGCTTCTCTGGATCCATTCCATCTAAATAGGATTCCTTTGTGTTTATCCCATGCATTTTTGAATTCCATTTCATTTTCATCTCCACCACCTCCCGTGGGAGGACTTTCTAAATATCTACCACCCTCTCCTTGAAAAAGTACTTCCTGATATTATATCTGAGTCAGACCCCCCTCCATTTGTGAGCACTAGATCCAGCATTGACCCTTCCCTCTTGGGTTCCGTCACCATTTGTCCGAGCAAATCACTTTCACAGGCATCCACACTCTCTGCTTCTTTCCAATTCTGCCAGTGGGACATTCCAATCTACATCAGGCAAGTTGAAATCTCCCAGCAACAGTGCCTCCCCTTTCATTCCAAACTTATGGATATCTTTTATCAGATCCTTGTTCAGCTTCTTTAATTGTGCCGGAGGTTTGTAGATAACACCTGTGTGAATACAGGTTCCATCTTCACTTTCCAGGACAGTCCATATAGCTTCTTCCTTTCCCCTGGTTCCCTGCATTTCAGTTGCTCTATTATTTTTCACATACTGTGCCACTCCTCCATCTCTTTGGCCCTCCCTATCCTTCCTAAAAAGATTATAGCCTGGTATAGTTGAATCCCTTTCATGGACATCATTGAACCATGTCTGTGTAACAGCAACAATATCATTGCTGTTTTAATAATTTTATAAATTGAACAATGTTGTTTTAATCATAGGAGCCAACATTTCAAAATTATTGGGGGTGCTAAGCCCAATGGAAATAACCTCTCCCTGGACATATACAAGGAATTTTCTCAATATGGGGGTGCTCAAGCACCCACAGAGTCGGCTCCAGTGGTTTTAATAATTGTACAGATTGAACAAGTAAAGCATATAAAACGTAGATGGATGTTAAAATAAAGATGTAACATGTATGGTAGGGAGGGAGAGGTTTTTTTGGCTGATGATTGAAATTTATGTGTACGGGGTACTGTATAACCGTTTGCATACAGCAGACTTTTGAGGCCTTTTCCTCTCCGTTTCAAGATGTGTAAGAGTACATAAGTATTGCCATATTGGGACGACAAAAGGTCCATCAAGCCCAGCATCCTGTTTCCAACAGTGGCCAATCCAGGTCACAAATACCTGGCAAGATCCCCCAAAAGTACAAAACTTTTTATTTTGCACTCAGTGCTTGGTGTTTGTTCAACATTTTTTGGTGTAAACATTAAACACAGAGAAAATCAACTATTTTACGCCTGCAGTAAAAATGGCCTTATTTTGCAAGAAAGGCTTGTGTAAGTGGCTAAGGCCACCTTTTTACCACAGCATAGTAAAAGGACCCCACAATTTGTACGTATTGTACTATGGAGACACCATATCATACAGTAATTTCACCGTGACCTTTTTTGGTATGAGCATCAGTCTTCATTCTGTAGTGTGTGAGCAAATTATGATCATAGAACCATTTGCAGGATATCAAACTACACTTCAACAAATGTATTATTTCCTCTCCAAGATCCAAGTATGCATTTTGTTATAACAATTAGTCTGGGAAAATGATGCTTGAAGTAGTGTAGGAAGAATTCATGGATTTAGGAAGGGGTGAATTCATCAAGATCAGAAGAGGATTACAGCAGAAACTTCTGAGTTCATTAGAACTTGCAGGATTTTCCAGCAATCAGACTGGGAATGATGAGGACATGTTTATTGGAACTGAGAGAAAGCTATAGCCATTCTGTGGAAGAAGTATGGCTGGATTTGGCTAGAGTGAAACCAGTCTGCCCTTATTCACTGTAGCACTTTCATTTTCTTTTTGTACATGTACTTCCTTCCTTATCTCAGTAAACAAAAATTCTTATAATTATTCAAGAACTATTTTTGAAAAGAAACAGGAACAAAGTCAAGATGAAGTTATTTTTTGCTAGAACTAACATGTCCTCAACCGAGTAAGTTATCCCCTTAATACTATAGAATAAGATTCTAATTGTATTCATTCATTTGGCGGAAACTCTGAGGATTAAAGCTGTTTGTCTCGGTATGAAGAATCATTTGGTAATCTGCCAAGGCACTCTTGTGATAAAGGGAGGTTTTCCTGTCAAACAGGAGAACCAGACAGATAAACAGATTTTTTAGTGCAGTTATCTTAGTTCTGCAGAATGATTAGCTCAGTGCATCTGCATTTAAGAACATTTGTGTTATTGTATCTAGTATTTGTACTGATATGTTAAACATTTGTATTTTAATCCTAGGCATAGTTTTAAAGTTCCTGTATATCATTGCATTTCAGATGTAACACATTTGGTGGATTCAGGGTTTCCTTTAGTATTAAATTGGAGAGTTATTCAGGCATTAATGGAAGAAGTAAAAAAAAAAAACCACACAGACACACACACTCTCTCTCTCTCTCTCTCTCTCGACCTGGGTAAGATAATATTCAAGTACCTTACTGACACCATTTGCAACTTTCTTTAAATTAGTACCTTATTTTCTTACTCCTGTTACTCTATCTTATCTGTCTATATGTTCCATCTTTGCTTACACCCAGTGGTGTGCTGGTAAATGTTTAACAACAGGCTCTCTCCCCGGTCCACCTCGGCGCCCCCCCCCCAAAAAAAAAAAAATTGCAGAGCTGGTTATACCCCGGGGGGGGGGGGGGGGGGGGGGGTGGCCAACACATTACTCTCTCCAGGAAAAAAAAAATTAAATGATCCCAGGTTCCAATCTAATTCGTGTTTAATATGGGATAAAATGCCATAAATAAGTAAATAAATATAAACTTTTAACGTTCAGCACCAGATTCTCAAAGTGGACGTATTCTAAACACTATAATGAAAATAAAATTATTTTTTTCTACCTTTGTTGTCTGCTGACTTTGTTTCTCTGATCATGCTGGTCCAGTATCTGATTCTGCTGCTCTCTATCTACTACTACTACTACTACTATTTAGCATTTCTATAGCGCTACAAGGCATACACAGCGCTGCACAAACATAGAAGAAAGACAGTCCCTGCTCAAAGAGCTTGCAATCTAATAGACAAAAAATAAAGTAAGCAAATCAAATCAATTATTGTGTACAGGAAGGAGGAGGGTAGGTGGAGGCAGGTGGTTACAAGTGGTTACGAGTCAAAAGCAATGTTAAAGAGGTGGGCTTTCAGTCTAGATTTAAAGGTGGCCAAGGAAGGGGCAAGACGTAGGGGCTCAGGAAGATTATTCCAGGCATAGGGTGCAGCGAGACAGAAGGCGCGAAGTCTGGAGTTGGCAGTAGTGGAGAAGGGAACAGATAAGAAGGATTTATCCATGGAGCGAAGTGCACGGGAAGGGGTGTAGGGAAGGACGAGTGTGGAGAGATACTGGGGAGCAGCAGAGTGAGTACATTTATAGGTTAGTAGAAGAAGTTTGAACAGGATGCGAAAACGGATAGGGAGCCAGTGAAGGGTCTTGAGGAGAGGGGTAGTATGAGTAAAGCGACCCTGGTGGAAGACGAGACGGGCAGCAGAGTTTTGAACCGATTGGAGAGGGGAGAGGTGACTAAGTGGGATGCCAGCAAGAAGCAGATTGCAGTAGTCTAAACGAGAGGTGACAAGGGTGTGGATGAAGGTTTTGGTAGAGTGCTCGGAAAGAAAGGGGCGGATTTTACGGATGTTGTAAAGAAAGAAACGACAGGTCTTGGCGGTCTGCTGGATGTGAGCAGAGAAGGAGAGAGAGAAGAGTCAAGGAGACAGGGAGAATGAGAGAGCCATCAACAGAAATAGAAAACGGGGGGAGCGGGGAGGTGGGTTTGGGGGGAAAAATGAGAAGTTCGGTTTTGGTCATGTTTAATTTCAGGTGGCGTTGAGACATCCAGATAGCAATGGCAGACAAGCACGCTGAAACTTTGGTTTGGATGCAAGGTGAGATATCAGGGGTAGAAATGTAGATTTGGGAGTCATCAGCATAGAGATGGTAGGAAAAGCCATGGGATGAGATTAATGAACCAAGGGAAGAAGTGTAGATAGAAAAGAGGAGGGGACCAAGACAGGCAGAGGGATAGAAGTAGAAGAGGATCCACCTGAGTGAACACTAAAGGTGCGGAGGGAGAGGTAGGAAGAGAACCAGGAAAGGACAGAGCCCTGGAATCCAAGTGAGGACAGGATATCAAGGAGTATGCTGTGATCGACAGTGTCAAAAGCAGCAGAAAGATCAAGAAGAATGAGGATGGAATAGAGACCTCTGGATTTAGCCAGTAATAGGTCATTGGAGACTTTAGTAAGAGCAGTTTCGGTTGAGTGGAGAGGGCGAAAACCAGATTGTAGTGGGTCAAGAATAGCATGTGAGGAGAGAAAATCAAGGCAGCGGCGGTGAACAGCACGCTCAAGTAATTTGGAGAGAAAAGGGAGGAGGGAGATGGGTCGAGTGAAGGCTTCTTAAGGAGAGGTGTGACCACAGCATGTTTAAAGGCAGTAGGGACAGTTGCAGTGGAAAGTGAAAGGTTGAGAATGTGACAGATAAAAGGAATAAGAGCAGGTGAGATGGCATTAAGAAGGTGGGTGGGAATGGGATCAGAGGAACAGGTGGTACATTTTGAGGAAGAAAGGAGAAGTGTAGTTTCCACTATAGTAACTTCAGGAAAGGAGGAAAAAGAATGAGGGGAAGGAGAGAGAGGGGAATGGACTAGTGGAGGGAGAGGTGGCGAGGTAGAGAATTCAAGGTTTATCTTTTGAACCTTGTCGTGAAATAATTCAGCAAGGGTCTGAGGAGATAATGAAGGGGGAGTTGGGGGAGGGGGCACCTTGAGGAGAGAGTTCAATGTGGTGAAGAGAAGTCGAGGGTTAGAGCCAAGAGAGTTGGTCAGTTGGATATAATAATCCTGTTTGGCGTGTAAAAGAGCAGATTGGAAGGAGGTCAGCATGAACTTAAAGTGTAGGAAATCAGCAAGGGCCCGAGATTTCCGCCAGAGGCGTTCGGCGGAGCGGGTACAGGAACGTAGGTAGCGTATATTAGAAGTCAGCCAAGGTTGGGGTTTTGTGCGCCTTATAGGGCGGGTCATCAAAGGTGCAAGAGTGTCTAAGGCAGAGGATAGAGTATTGTTGTAAGAAGAAACAGCCTCGTTGACAGACGTGGATGGTGCCACAGTAGAGAGGAGGTTTGAAACATGGGAGGATAGAGATGAAGGGTCAATATCGTGAAGATTCCTAGATAAATTAGATATAATAGGACGGGATTGGGAGGGAGGGAGGAGATTTAAGTGTGAAAGTTATAAGATGGTGATCAGAGAGGGGAAGATCAGAGGCAAGGAAACTAGAGGGTGAACAGTTGGAGGAGAAGATGAGATCAAGACAGTGACCATTTTGATGAGTGGGGGAGGTGGAGCATAGTTGGAGATTAAAGGAGGATGTTAAAGCGAGTAACTTGGAAATATAAGAGTTGGAAGGATCATTAGCAGGAATATTAAAGTCACCAAGGATGAGAGAGGGGGAGGAAGGATCATGGAAGAAGGCAAGCCAGGCATCAAAGTCACTGAGAAAGGATGAAAGGGACTTATCAGGGGGACGATAAATGACCGCTATTCGAAGAGGCAGAGGAGAGAAAAGGCGGATAGAGTGGACTTCAAAGGCGGAAAAACAGTGAGATTGAGGTGGAAGAAGGGGTTGAAATCTGGAGGAGGAAGAGAGAAGTAGTCCAACACCGCCCCCGCGACCAGTAGGGTGAGGAGTATGTGAAAAAAGATAACCACCATGGCAGAGGGCTGCGACTGAAGCAGAGTCATCAGGGCAGAGCCAGGTTTCTGTTATGGCGAGCAGATGGAGGTGACGCGAGATAAAGAGGTCCTGGATATAGGGGAGTTTGTTACAGATAGAGTGGGCATTCCATAAGGCGCAAGAGAAGGGCAGAGAAGAGGAGGGGAGTAGAGGAATAGAGATGAGGTTAGAGAGGTCGCGGTGAGATCTGTAGAGTTGGGATAATAGTTGGTGAGGAGGGCCAGGATTGGGATTGATGTCACCGGCTGAGAGTAAGAGAAGGAGTAAAAGAGAGTGGAGGAGAGTGTGGCCACGCAGGCGTCAAAGGCAAGAGGTATTTAGATGGAATGGGGAAGGCAAAATGGAGGGAAGAAAGAGACGGAGATTAAAAGCCAAGAGGGAGGAAGAGGGTAGGAGAGAAGGTGAGGTGATGGTCAATGGATGGGCAGTGAGTTCCTGTAGCGGAGAGAGGTAGGGGGTGAGGGAAAAGATTAGGAAGGGACAGGGCTAGGAAGAGAATGTGAATAGGGGCCATAAACGACTGAGGTACTTTAGCAACTGGGAAGAAGATTAGATGCAAATAGAAAAATGCTCCAGAGCGGAGGCCCTGAGTGGATCGGAGTGGACCTGGGTGTCACCCCGGAGAAGGCTGTAAGGATATGCAGATGAGCTGCAAGTCCTCCACAGCACCTGAAAGGCAGCCGGTGGTAGAGCTGGGCACCTCTCAGCTGAGGAAAGGCATGGTCTCTCCCCTGCCCCTATCTGTTCCCTTGACTCCGTTTCCAGGGCTTCCTTTCCATTTATTTCTTTTCTTTCCTCCTTTCTTCTTCATTTCTGGTCCTCCGCAGACTTGACTGTACAGTGGATCCAGCTTCTGCCTATTTTCTCCATCCATGTGCAGTTTCTCTCCTCACTTCCTTTTCCCTCATCTAATCTCCTTCCTCTATCTTCCCTCCATGTCCAGCATTTCTTCTCTCTCCCTTCCCTCCCCTCCATCCATGTCCAGAATTTCTCTTGCTCTCTCCTCCATCCATGTCCTGAAACTCTCCTCTCTCCCCTGCCCCTCTCTATCCATCCATACCCAGCAATTCTCTTCTCTCCCCTGCCCCCCTCTACCCACCCATGTCCAGCAAGCCTCTCCCCTGCCCCCCTCTACCCACCCATGTCCAGCAAGTCTCTCCCCTGCCCCCCTCTACCTATCCATGCCCAGCAAGTCTCTCTCCTGCCCCCCTCTACCCATCCATGCCCAGCAAGTCTCTCCCCTGCCCCCTCTACCCATCCATGCCCAGCAGGTCTCTCCCCTGCCCCCTCTACCCGTCCATGCAATTCTCTTCCCTGCCCCCTCTACCCATCCATACACAGCGATTCTCCTCCCTCCCCTGTCCTTCCCTCCCGCTCCCAAGCATACCCAACGATGTCCTTCGCCCCCACCCTCCCCTCCCGCTCCCATCCGTCTTTTTTAAATTACCTCCGTCGAAGCACGTGCTATTTAAAGCCCTGCTGCATGCTGGCCATATCCAGGCTTCCCCTACTTGCTTCGGATGATGTTCGTGCCTTAGTCCCGCCTTTGTGAAAAAAGGAAATGATGTCAGAATGAAGGCGGGACTAAGGCACGAATATCATCCGAAGCAAGCAGGGGAAGCCTGGAGACAGCCAGCACGCAGCAGGGCTTTAAATAGTGCGCGATTCAACGGAGGTAATTAAAAAAAGACGGGCGGGAGGGGAGGGTGGGGGCGAAGGATATTGTTGGACATGCTTCGGAGCGGCAGGGGAGGTAAGCATGGCCTGTGATGGCGCCCTCCTGCCATGCTTACCTCCCGCAATGGAGCCGGCTCGCCCCCAACAACAACCGGCTCGCAAGAGCCGCTTGTTAAATTTTGACAGCTCTTGCGAGCCGGACAGAGCCGACTCCAGCACACCACTGCTTACACCCTATGCTGTCTATTAAAATGTTTTATTGCATATTGTTTTGACATTGTAATGTAGTATATTACCTTGTATTGTGTGAATATTTTTACTTCTGTAATTGTCTATCACTTATGTTTGACTTATTCTTGCTGTACACCGACTTGAGTGAATTCCTTCAAAAAGGAGGTAAATACATCCTAATTAATAAATAGTAGTAATTTAATATTGCCAGGTTTTATTGATTATGGAATGGAAGGCCTAGCTTTCATCCAATATCACTTTATGAAGAATATAGTATTATTTGATCTGAAATTGTTCTATAGTGATGCAAGGGGTATCAAGCATATTTATTATATTTTATGGGCTAGATTCGGTAAAAAGTCAGCACTCAATGTTATTCTGTGATGAGTTCTGAAACATGAGCGCCTATTATAGAATAGCATCGAATGTCTCTATTTTGGCACCCAAATTTGGCTGCCAAGACTTATGCCTACTGAAACCAGATGTAATTCTTGGTTCCCAGTTTGGTTGCACAACCCCAGTATTGTATCACACAGCACAAACATTTTAGGAATGCCCCTGACTTACCCTTGAAGCTCCCATAGCCCCACCCCCTTTTGGGTAGCATAGCAAGATGTGTACACAAATTCAAATTGGTGCCAGTTAGCACCCAATTGTTGGCAGTAATTGGCTCGTTAGCCAATTTAGTTGGGCACACATCTTACATCTTGCATCAGTGCCCAAATAAGGGGGCTGTTTTATATTGTCCACATGTAAAGCATTTATTACACATGGAAAATAGCTGTTAGAAAACTGGATGGCTGAATACACATACAGAAGTACGTGGTTCATGTGGAAGCATTCCTGGGA
Organism: Microcaecilia unicolor; assembly: GCF_901765095.1. Lineage (NCBI taxonomy): Eukaryota > Metazoa > Chordata > Amphibia > Gymnophiona > Siphonopidae > Microcaecilia > Microcaecilia unicolor. The sequence goes on from NC_044033.1 coordinate 124,268,377, forward strand.
ATGGCATTGTATGGAGCTATAGTGGTGTTGCAAGGTTTGTGTGTACAGTATATTACACACTCAAAGTTATACCTGCCACAGCAGGTGTGAATTTGTGTGAGAATGTGTTTCTTAATGGGGTAGTTCATGGAGCCTATTTTAAAAAGGCATATAGGCACCTATGTTGCCTTTATGAAATAGATGTGTTTTGGGGAATTTTTATAGGTGCCCTGATATAAAATTAACTTCCAAGTGTAAAACAGTTGCTTTAGTTATCAAATCAATAGTGCAGTTTTTCTTGCTACTGTCCTGTATTTTGTTTTCTGGTGAAGTAATAAGAGAAAAGTATATTATAAATAAAAGTGAAACTGAGACATTGAAATAGAAAATACCAAAGACAACGTGTTAGATACAGCATTTCAGGGCTCCAGTCTGTTCCGCAGTTCGCCCAGCAATGATGTCTCAAGAATGTGAGATTAGCATGATCCATAAAGAGATGAACATTTCATAGAATGACAGTGTTTTACATGGTTGGACACGAATTTACAGTGGCATGCAGTTCAAAAATTTCTCCCTGATCCAGTGGCTGTGAAATTATTGTGCCACATGTTGCTCTAAGTCTGTTTGTTCCACTATGTTAAAAAAAAAAAAAAAGATTATTCTATGAAATTTTCATTACTTTCTGAGTCACATCAATCTCCTATATAACTCTTCTTGACATTACCTTGACATTCAGGAATCTAGTAAACCTTACCGTTATCATCAATTTGCGTATCAAAAGCTAATATCAACTAATACATTTTTAAAAGAACTTTAAACCTTCTAAAATTCTCCTCAGCTCTGATGTATTTAGGCAGCCCATTCCATAAGGAAGGGGCTAACAAAAAAAAAATGCTATATTGCGGTTAGCTTCCCATTGAGCTTTAGATTCATTTATTTACTTATTTATTTGAAACATTTCTAAACTGCACTATCCATTAACATTGGCAGTGGTACATCAGGGACATACACAATTAAGGACACAAAAAGCATAGCAGAATACACAAAAACTATAACAAATAATCACCCAGTGAACGCCCCTTACCATGACTAGAAACTTGTGGCTGCAAGCCTAATACTCAAGCTAAACTGAAAAAGACTGGGCAAAAAGAAATGGTATTAACTCTTTCCTAAACTGAAGAATTGAAGTTACAATATGTATATTCACAGGCAAAGAATTCCAAAGAGATGTGCCCACAATCTGAAGCATTGTTAAATGGTTAGCTTCAAGTCCAACACACTTTACAGAAGGAATATCCAATAAAAGTCTATCCACAGCATGTAGACTATGAGATGGCTGATAAAGTCTTAAAGATGAAATCAAGGTCAATACCTTAAACCTAATCTGCCAAACACAGGAAGCCAGTGCAAATCCTTCAAAGCTGATGTAATGTGATCTGACTTTGGCAATCCTGTCAGAAGCCTAGCACAATTTTGCACAATTTAATCGCATGTGGTGGGACTGTCCAGTGTCATTCCATGTCAAGTGGTCTGGTGGTCCCTGCGCGAAGGCTGCAGTACGGGGTCAAACAGATTACTATATCTCAGCAAGTATTGCATCGGCGAACGTAAAACATTACCAATGTTCATTGGGGACATATATGAATGTTCACAGAAAATTTCATCGAAATCCATGATGGTCGTGCAGGGACCACCAGACCACGACATGGAATGAGGGCGTTTTGGCTGGAGGTGTGGGTATCTATTAAGCATTGGACTAAGGAGAACTGGGAGGATGATTCTCTACTAGGTTTTTTACTAGCCGATTCCTTTACTTGGTATCAACACTCCTTAGCAGCAACACTGGTTCTTGCAGCAAAGATGACTATTCTTCAACACTGGACAGCTGCTCAGGCTCCTTCTTGGACAGCGTGGCTGTATGTATGGAACTGTATGATTTTGAGCAACTTACATTTTCAATTAAAGCGGGGGGTGGGGGGAACTTGGCTTCTGAAGAAATGGGCTCCATTTTGGTAGGACTCCTCCTATATTTAAGATATTTTAATATAGGCGGATCCTTTGCGATCTACCAGTAACCTGCAGTTTGGCTTTTGTATTTTTTCTTTTTAGGTTGAGTTTTGGTTTGGGGTATTTTGGGTGGTGAAGGGGGTTGAGGTAGTGGACAGGGGGATGGGATGGGGGGTTGCTATGACAAAAATTGCCACTTTTGTTTAATCAGATTGGTTGTATTCTGATTTCTGTATTGTTGTGGTTAATCAAAATTTAATATAAAAAAAAAAGAAATCTAGCGAGTCTGAGCTGTACACAGTGCCACGTTTCGCCAAAAAACAGTGTCTTCAGGAGCAGAGACTAAAATTAAAACCAAACAAATTACACATTCGGCAATAAACATAGTGCTCCTAACTAATATAAATACTTAAACTTGTATTATATCAATTACAATTCTGTCATAACTTTGCTTTGTTTTCAAAACACTCTTGGGCCAACTCTTGGCTGTGCTCTTGACCCAGTGAAGCCTTACGCTCACTCTGTGTCTGGATTTTTCCTGGAAATAATATCACTTATATTTAATCACCCACACCCCAATGCCGTCCAATCCACTTCCTTGTTCAAACCTAACGGTTCCACTGTCCTCCAAGTATAAATCAGTTTTCTTAACAAGAAACAAGACATCTCCACCCCTGTTAGTACTAATTTGTCATTGTGACACATGGAGCTAGACTGGAAGGAGTTTATTCCCACCCAGTTTCACTAGATGACTAAGGATACCCCTGGTCAGAGGAGTGAGGAGAGGAGAGAGTTTGGTTAGGGATAATGGGGAGGGGCTTGGAGGGGTTGCAATTCAGCGGAAAGGTCTCAGGAGGGTCAAGTCAAGAGGCATTGGATGTGGGTTCTGATTTTGATGATGGGGTTATATTTCAGAGTCAGACCATCCAGGAGGCTGGACCATCATCAGACTGGGTTGAAGGTCCCCCTTACAGTGCTGTGACCGCACTACTGCTGTTAAATATAGCCATACTAATCAGCAAGCATGAAAGCTAGCATGTGGTACTAACCTACATATTAGCTTTGTTCCTCTTTTCTGCTCATGACCTGGCCCTACCTTTACTAAGCATCCAGCATTTACTGCCTTGAAAGGCCTTAATGTGCAGGAGCTGTTTGCATGGTCTTGGCAAACCTCCACCAAGGGCCCCTTTTACAAAATGGCAGTATTTTGGCACTACTGACGGGCTACCATGGTGCAACCGCACCTTGAGTATTGTGTTCAATTCTGGTCGCCGCAACTCAAGAAAAATATAGTAGAATTGGAAAAGGTGCAGCGAAGGGCGACTAAAATGATAGCGGGGATGGGACGACTTCCCTATGAAGAAAGACTAAGGAGGCTAGGGCTTTTCAGCTTGGAGAAGAGACGGCTGAGGGGGAGACATGATAGAGGTATATAAAATAATGAGTGGAGTGGAACAGGTGGATGTGAAGCGCCTGTTCATACTTTTCCAAAAATACTAGGACTAGGGGGCATGCGATGAAACTACAGTGTAGTAAATTTAAAACAAATCAGAGAAAAAGTTTCTTCACCCAACGCATAATTAAACTCTGGAATTCATTGCCAGAGAACGTGGTGAAGGTGGTTAGCTTAGCAGAGTTTAAAAAGGGGTTAGACGGTTTCCTAAAGGACAAGTCTGTTAACCACTACTAAATGGACTTGGGAAAAATCCACAATTCCAGGAACATGTATAGAATGTTTGTACATTTGGGAAGCTTGCCAGGTGCCCTTGGCCTGGATTGGCTGCTGTCGTGGACAGGATGCTGGGCTCGATGGACCCTTGGACTTTTCCCAGTATGGCATTACTTATGTACTTATGTACCACAGGAGCCCAGCAGTAGTGCCTACTCGCAGCGCACACCATTTCCAGTACTTAAAAAATATTTTTTAGCGTCGGGGGCTTACCCGGTGGTAATCAGGCAGCCCCTAGTGCCTTCTAAATAGGTGGCGGTAAGGGCTCCCCTGGAAATGGCCACGTAGCAAGTGATTCACGTACCACACAGTCATTTCCGTTTTTTAAAAAAGCCTGTTACCCACTGCGGAAAAAGGAGGCCTCAGAGCGCAGCAAATCCACGCAATGATGTTACCGGAAGGTCCCTTTTTCTGCAGCTTAGTAAAAGGCCCCCTTAATTAAACTTGAAATGCAATGTCATATACCCAATAAAATAATTTCCTTGCTCTATTTTCTTTTCCTGATTATTTTCTGTTTACTTTTTTGTAAGTTTTGTGACAAAATGCTTTCAGAAATACACTGTTGTACTTAAATATTTTGTTATATAGGAATTGTGGCACAATATTCTAAAGGCCTTGTTGAATAGTAACATATAGTAAATGACGGCAGATAAAGACCTGTGCGGTCCATCCAGTCTGCCCAACAAGATAAACTCATTTTACATGGTATGTGATAATAAGCAGCGTTATAGGCGCGTTATCATGTTTAACGCACGTTAACCATGTATGCGCGTTAACCATGTACATGCCTACAATAGTCCTATAGGCACCTACATGGTTAGCATGAGTGCTTAGTGTAGGTGCGCTAAAATACACTAACGCACCTTAGTAAACAGGGCCCAAAATGAGATCTCACCAGTCTTATGCAGGAGCATCATCACCTCCTTTTTCCTTCTGGCCAGATTTCATCATAATATATAATACTTTTGTCTACTCAGTTTAACTAGCATCCCATCTTTCCTGTAAGTACAGAATTTGTTATGAACTATTAAAATACAGACCATTTTATAAACTATCATTTAGAGATACCATTGTTTTATACAAGCTTCATGGATCTGAAGGGGCCTTTTTTATGGTTAAAAGGAAATTTTACAAAAATATGCATGTAGCATTTCGTGTGAGAGGCTCTGAGAATATGATAAAAATCTATCAGGACCTTGTAGACAGACTGGCTGTAACATTACATGTATTAGATATCAGAGTGAGGCACTGAGAAACTTGTCCATGTAATTGCAAAAACTGCACTCCTAGGGTTACCTATAGTTTACAATCTCAGATGAGACCCTGTTTGTTGAACTGTAGAGAACAAGAAGCCATTATCTGAAAGGGTCAAAGGGTTAATGGAAGAAATATTCTCTCCTTGCCATGATCTTACTACATTCTGGAAGAAGCTGAAGAAAGATAACCAATTTTTTTTCTATTCATGTTGACACTTTTTACAAAGATGACCTCATTTCTTCATGGCTAAATAAAAGAGCAAAATGCAAATGTGAAATCCTATAAAAATGTGCTGACCCAGACTGCCAGTGAAAATGTGCCCTCCAGAATGATCACTTCTACTGGAGCAAATAGTAAAATTTTATGTATGAGTAAAGGTTTGTTCTAATCCTATATTGGTAGTTCATAGATACATTTCTGTACATTATTCAAATTTGTGTTACAAATCTAGACTTTAGCCCTGCACTTACAAAAATGCAAAACTGCTCCAATTCAACATAAAATCAGACTTTTATTTTGACCTTTCTAATAAGTTATATCAGCAAATAGCTCTTAGCTGCCTTTTACTGCTCTAGAATCATATCCTTGTTGTAGTGGTTTTATTCAATGCAAATATGAATGAAACAGAGATACCAAGACTTAAGTATTAGATAATTTGAAGAGTGCATAGGATGTTATTTGATTTAGGAGTCCGTTTACTAAGCTGTGGTAAAAAGTGGCCTGCGGTAGTGTGGGCATGTGCTGGGCCATTTATTTTACCACGGGTAGGAAAAAGGGCTTTTTTTAATGGGCCAAAAAATGGGCATGCGCTGACATAAATATTAATATGCGTCTATTTATGGCCTGAGCCCTCCTCCACCCATTAACTTAGTGGTAGGGGTTCACACACTACCTGCGCAGTCACCACGCAGCGTGCGCCAACTGCTGATTACTGCTGGGAAGTCCCCCCAGGGTAGAAAATAGAAAATTATTTTCTACCGTGGGATTCAGCTTGCGCCAAACTCAGAATTACTGGAGGCACATGCGCTAGCCTGGCGGTGGTGCCAATTTGGCACACACTACCCATGCGTTTGCCCTCCTGTGCCTTAGAAAGGGAGAGCGTAAAGTGGTGTGGTAGCCTTGTTAGTCCACTTTTAAAGGTAATAAATAGAAATAAATCAAAATATAGAAAAGAATATGACGCTGTTTTTATTTGATTAACTTAATACATTTTTTTAATTAGAGCTTCCCAAGGTAACCCTTCTTCAGATTGGAAATAAGCAAATATTGATAAATATCAGAACATATAAGTGAAACCTCTGATCATCCCAGGTCGACATCCTATTTATACCCTACTTGTGCCCCACCACCATGAGCAAGTCAAGCCCCAAGGTCAACCTTTTACTGAAGGAGCGATCAGAACCACAGGAGTGTGGATTGTTGGAGCATTACATCACTGCAGTAATCCACAGATGCATCAAGTGCCACAAACTGCAAGGCAAACATCAAGATCAAAAGATGCCAGACCTGCTGCCTGAACTGCTCAGTGTTGACCTACCATTCACCTATGTGAGGTTGGACATTTTTGGGCCATGGCCAGTCATCTGGAGACAGACCAGAAGAGGAAGTGTGAACAGTAAATGATGGGCTGTTGTGTTCATGTGCATGAGTATTTGTGCTGTCCACATCGAAGTTATAGAATCCATGGACACTTCAAGCTTCATAAATGCCATCAGAAGATTCTTCTCAATCCATGGTCCAGCCAAGCAAATCTGCTCTGATTGTGGATTCAACTTCGTGAGTGCCTGCAAGGAGTTGAAAATGAACTCAGAGAAAATCAACAGCCCTACCATTGAAAAATACCTGAGCAACCAGCACTGCATCTGGGTATTCAACCCTCCCCATGCTTCATATATGGGGATTCCTTGGGAGTGTATGATTGGGATCGCTTGCCACATCCTTGACTCTGTGCTGTCGGAAACAGGGGCTACCTGCTTCACCCACGATGTAGGTAGTATAAAACCTAGGGGCTCATTTTCAAAGCAGTTAGACTTACAAAGTTCCATAGGCTACTATGCAACTTTGTAAGTCTAATGGGTGCCTTTACCAGGCTGCGGTAAAAGGACCCCTGCGGTGGTTTGGGCGTGTGCCGAGGCCCCCTTTTACTGCAGTGGGTAAAAGGCCTTTAAAAAAAAAGGAAATGGCCATGCAGTAAGTTAACCACCCACCATTTGCCACCCGGCCATTTTCCAGGGGTAGCACTTGCCAACACCTATATAGGAAACGGTAAGGGCTCCCGTGCTAACCCCCTCCTAATAAATTCTGACATGCCGGAAATGGTGTGCGGTGGGAGCAGTCACTACTGCTGGGCTTCTGCGGTAGCCTTGCAGATTGTGCTGGATTAGCACATGGCAAGCCTGCAGTGGGTTTACTGCACTTTAGCAAAAGGGCCCCTAAGCAGTGGCGTCGCGAGGGCAGCTGATACCCGGGGTGGGTCGCCGCTGCTCACCCTCCCCCCCCCGGGTGCAGCGCGACGCACCCTCCCCCCTCCGTAGCGCAACCCCCTCCCCCCCCCGCAAGAACATACCTGGATGGCGGGGCGGGCGGGAGGGCCAATCCGCTGAGTGCATGCTTTACAGGGCTGAATTACAGGGCTTTCCTCCGTTCCAATGTAAGTGCATGCTGAAATTTGGTTTGCAAAAATATTTATTTTTTGGCCCCTCTCATGTATCTGCATTTTTGGCAGACAAATGAATGTTTGTAGAGATTCACAGTCAATTTCTGCTACAGAAGTTGATAGACCCCATGTATAATGTATATTTTTGTCTTGGGGGTTTATTGGCTTATTTCTTCTTTATTTTTTGCCTCTTTATCGTTTACAGATGAGAAGGACTCCTATTTCTTCACTCTTGTGATCCTCATTCTTTTGTTCTGTAGGGCTTGCCTTTGAATTCTATTTTATTTATTTATATGTATTATTGATCCAAATTGTTTTTCTGCCCTGTTTCCTTGCTAGATTCACTTGTATTGTATCTTTACATTTGCATAAATAAAAGCAAAGCAATTATAGAGGACCTGTCTGAGTTTCTTGCATCCATTTCATGTGAGAGGGATATCAACTTTGTTAGGTTTTACTGCTTCTCATAGCAAATGCCATCCATGTCTGCTATTACCCCAAGTGCTCATCAAACTGTATTTTTCCATTTTTGTTGCTAATTACTATATACACTGTAATAAGCATACAATTCTAAATCTATACCTGTAATTTGAAAAAGAAGTCACTAATTTCCTGCAATGAAGAAGAATGTGCATGGTATAGACAAATCTGCAGTTTCCTGAGCAGCTCTTCCCAGCTCACAATGTAACTGGATTGCTTTCCTTATGTCTGAGTACAGTATTTTACACAATATACAACGCAAAAATGATAAGTTGAAATTTTTATTCACATTTACCATAAATGATGGTTTATAGTAAGAAAATATTGGTTAAATAAAATATTTGGACCGATGAGGAGGCAGGCAAATCATGGGTATTTGGCCCATGTGAAACGAGTTGCTGCCGAGGTCTGTGCTGGTACAGCTGAGTAGTGTTGAGCGCTGAGTGTTGTATATTGTGTATATCTTGCTGCTCCCGTTCTTTGGAGTTTATATTCTGACCAGTTAAGAGGATTTATTGAGTGACTACAGTGTTTTGGCTTCTGGTACTTATATATTAGAAGATTTATCACTGAAAATATATGGTTAAAGTTAGCTGGCTAAGCTTATCTGATTAACTGTATGATTACTATTTGTTAGCACTGGTTAACTGGGCAATTTGACAAGGATAGCATTGTCCAGTTCAGGGCTGCCAAGAGACTGAACCGGGGCAGAGGCAGGGCCGCCGCCCCCCCAGATCGCTGCTGCCCCCCCCCCCCGATAGCCGCTGCAATTGAAATACCTTGTTGGCTGGTGGAGATCTCAAGGTCTTCCTCCAGCGCTGCTCTTCTACTGATTGCCTGCCCCTGCTGCTGCTTTTTCTCTCAGGGCATGCTCAGTTTCAAAACTGAGCATGCGTGCCTCAGAGGAAAAGCAGCCACTCACCTGGGCAGAAGAGCAGCACTGGAGGAAGACCTGCAGTGTCTGCTCCTCTGGGTCCTTACCAGCCTTCAAAGATTGCCCAGCTGCAGCGCCAGAGTTTTCTCCCTCCTGCTCCTGTCGGGACGCGATCACTCGGATCCTGTCAGGAACAGGAGAGAGAGAGAGGCACCGGGGCCCCCTTGGAAGCCCTGGCCTGGGGAATTTTGCCCCCCCCCCCCCCACGCGCCCCCCTCTCAGCGGCCGTGGTCCAAATAAATCTTAACCATGCCTGTAGCATGCCTTCCTGCCTTCCCTTTTATAAACAGAAACATTTTATCTGGTCAACAGGTTAGATGAACAGTATGGGGAGATTTTAAAAAGATATGGTTTGTTTGGGCAAATCCTGAAGGTACTCGGACAAATCTTTTGAATGTTGATCCCAATAATACTTTTGAGTGCAAACGTGATCCATGACCTACTCCTCCCCTTTCTGCACACTATAGTGTCTACTAGTTTACAATCAGGCTTTGCCGTAGATGAATAGAAATTTCCTGTAGTTCGTCTCCATCTTAAGGACACCATGTTTCAGGTTTATTAGGTATTTGTTACCCAATCCATAGAGGAATCATTTGAGCGATTTACAAGGTTCCATTCTAAGGATATGAGATTAGAGAGATGAGGTAGAGTAGGGTGAAAAGAGTCAATAGCAATTCTTCATAGAGAAGGCTAGATAGAGGCTGAAAAATGGAACTACAATAATTAATAGGAAAGTCACAGCAAAAGAGAGAAAAAAATGAAGGAGTTGTATATGTCAGTCCCAGGCCAGTTGTAAACCATCGAAGTACCTGTAAGTAGCCAGGTGAAATAGCTCAGAAAAGCTATGCTAAGTAAATATATCACTGAAGAGGAAGATATTTAGACCAGCTTTAAATTTCTCAAGTTTCCTAACACAAGTGGGGAGGCAGTGAATTCCATAAATTGGGGCCGGTAACAGTGAAGATGGAGGGATGAGAAGTGTCATATCTAATCTGTCTGAAGGTGGGAATCACCAGACAATTTTGTTGGGAGGATTTAAGAACACATGTTAAGGAGCAGGGAATTAACAGCCATGAAAGGTAGAGTGGAAAACCTGATCAATGCATTGTCATTTTAGATTAGTTGTAGATGTAGGAATTGGGACATCCAGGACAATGTGTCTCAATTTTCACTTGTATTTTAGAATAGAATCTGCCAATGTAGAGCCTAAAATACAGGGAAATGGGTGTTTATACGCTGGGCGAATGCAGCATAAACATCCATTGTATTTTTTAAAAATGTATGTAATATAGATGTTTTTTAAAAGCCGTACATAACCAGTTATATGCCTGATGCTGTCACAGTGGCCTGTTTACCTTGCCAGTTTGGCACTTGGAGGACACTGAGCGGAGTGCTGCTCAATAGCAGCCATTTTTGTTTTTGTGGGGCTTTGTACACTGAGGGCCCCTTTAACCAAGCTGTGGCAAAAGGGAGGCCTGTGCTGGCGTTGGCACGTGTTTTTCATGTGTGCCAAGGCCTTCTTTTATTGCATCTGGTAAAAAGGAAGTTTCACTTTCCTACAGGAAATGGCTGTGCAGCAAGTAAAGCACTTGCCACGCAGCCATTTTGGGGTGGGGGAGCCCTTACTGCCACCCATTGAGGTGGCGATAAGGGCTCCCGCGCTAACCCAGCGGTAACCGGGCAGCGTGTGGCACTGTCCGATTACCACTGGGTACTCTCTGGCCCTGCAAACATACATTTTTGTAGTGCTGGAAATGACGGCACCCTAGGGGTGGAAAGTACCATCAGGCTGCTATGGTAGCCCAGCAGTACATCCTGTATAGCAAGCAGTAAGCCCACATTGGGCTTACCGTCACTTAATAAAAGGAGCCGTGAATGTTTTTCTATTAATTGTGTGGCCATTGTACTAAACCACGTTAAGTGCTAGCATGTGCTTGACATGTGAAAAAAAGCTTACCACAAAACATATTAAAGCATTTTCCGGTAATTAGCATGTCAGCATACGCTAATCACGCACTAATTATTTAACTTTTTTCAGGAGAGGGCTTGTCATGGGCAGGGAATGTTCTTGGAAGCATTATCTAGCTAGTGCATCTGCATTAGTATATCTGCTGTTGAAAAGGATGTGAGGCTGACCACTGTTCTTGAAATGGCCCACATATAAATTTGCTTAACCTTGTGAATTTGCTGGTGGTGTATCTGGTATTTCTTACTTAAAAAAATATTTCTCTTTCAAAGGAAGGATCCTCTAGTTTGATGCTTGCTCCTCCTCATGTTCAATCATCTAAGTTAGATGTGTAGTAGAATGAGCCAGTCTAAAGTCTTGGTGTTTCTTGGATACATTGTGTGCTCTCTATTATCACTATTTATTTGTTCCTTCCTTGACTGTCAGCTTCAGCATTATATCATACACATTCCATATGCTTGTGAAGGCCTTTTGTAAAATCGCAGAAATATTTTTGATTTCTGCCGACTGTTATTTCTAAATGCTAATGGACTAGTTGAATAAAACTGTGAATTGCAAGATCATCTCGGTCTGTAGCAATCATGGATGTATTGATGGAAGCATTTACTGACACTTTTGCAAGCAAAGAACTTCATTATTTTGAACAGTATAATAAATTTAAACTACACACTGTTGCCTGAGAAAGGATCAAATATCAGTTTGGGGACAATAGTCAGGTCCTGCTCCAAGGGCTCTTTTACTAAAATGCATTAAAATATGGAGTTAGTGCTAGGGCTACATGTTAATCATGGTTTATGCTGCGATTAGCGTGCTATTTATTAGTTGTAATTAAAATCTATAATTGTGGCTAATAAAATTAATCATCCCCACCCCTGTCAGTATCTCTTCCTCCCTCACCAGCATTGAGGGGCCCTTTTACTAAGACATGGCTAAAAGTGGCCTGCGCTGGTATAGCTGCATATTTTGGATGCGCACAGGTCATTTTTTCAGCTTGCCTGGAAAAAAAGTCATTTTGGGGGGGGGGGGGGGGCAAAAATGGGCGTGCAACAAGATTAAAACCAGAGCACATCCATTTTCAGCCTGAGACCTTACCGTCACCCATTGACTTATTGGTAAGGTCTCGCGCACTAATGGGCGGTAAGTGGATTACCACTGCATCAAAAATGGAATTACTGTCCAGGGTACATGGTAGCCGGATGGTAGTTCCAATTTGGCGCACATTAGATGCACGTAGGCACCTACGCACCTTAGAAGAAGGGCCCCTGAATATCCGGGTTTATTTTGGCCGCTAAAGAGTAAACCAGCTGCGCTGATATTCAGAGCTAACTGGTTAACTTTTTAGCAGTCAAAGATAGGCCTGCTATTTAAGCAGCCTATTTTGACCACCGAATATTCACACCTAACCGGTATGTCACGCAATATAGCCAGTTACCCCCAGATTCTATATAGCTCAACTGAAATTGCATGTGCAAATACGGTCATATTCTGGAATGGCGCACACAGTTTAATTACTTAAGCCAATCAGTGCTGATAATTGCCACTTAACAAGCAATTATTAATACTAATTGGCATTAATTAGAATTTGCACGCACAACTTGCCAGGCATCTTCTGTAAAGTAGTTAGCGAAAAGTCTAATGCGTGCTATAAAAAAGGGGCATGACCATGGGCATGGAATGGGCGGACCGGGGGTTCCGAAAATCTGTGAGCACGGTTATAGAAATCACCTGCTCTGTGCCTAACTTAGGCACCGGAATTTACACCGAGTTTTACTTGGCATAAATGGACGTGCCTAGAGTTAGGCACAGGCATGGCTGCTAGGTGTATTCTATAAACCGGCTAGGTATGTTCTATAAACCATTCTTAAATCTAGGCATGGTTTACAGAAATTGCCTAGGTGGAAATATTTTCTGCACCGATTTTTCAGGCGCCACATATAGAATCTAGTCCTTAGCGGCTAGATGTTAACTAGGATATTCAGTGGGAGATAACTGGTTATTTCCCACAGAATATCCATTAATAGGCACATACAGTGGCGTTCTGTGGTTCACTGCCACCCGGGGCGGATTGCTGCTGTGCGCGCACACACCCCCACCCCCCCAGCTGCAGGGCAACACAGCACCCCCCTCCCTGGAATAACACGGCACCCCCCCCGTCCCCACCTGCCTACCAGCTCCGTCCACCTGGTGCCTTGCGCGATTCTACACTGCTGTAAAAGAAGAAAATTGCCTCGTCGGCCCTTCCCTCATTGTGTCCCGCCCTCTGATGTAACGTCTTATTTCCTCGAGGGCGGGACAGAGTGAGGGAAAGGCCGACGAGGCAATTTTCTTCATTTACAGCAGTGCAGTCACGCGAGACACCACACCACACCACACCACACCACACCACACCACACCACACCACACCACACCACTGCCGGGTGGATGGAGCTGGTAGGGACTCGCCAGCAGAGCACCCCTCCACCCGTTGACACCCGGGGCGGACCGCCCCACCCTTGGTACGCCACTGGGCACATAAACACAATTTAACCGACCAGGAGTCATTCCTGGCTGGTTAAGTAGTTTTGAATATTGGGGGGGATTGCAACTGCTGACACCTAAATGTAAGATACACCAATACTGGGTTACACAAGCATTCTGTAACAGAATCTGAGTGCCCAGGTGCCATTATAATATAAGCTTTCACCACATGGCATCGGAGCAGCTAAAAGGAGGCAGGCACTCACTTATAAATCCATGGGTGTTCTCATATGGCTTTGAGCCCAGCCCTGGTTTCAAGAGCAAGAAGAAACTGTTGAGACCACACAAGAAAAGAAATTCAACCCAACACTTTTCAGTACATATTTCCAGAGTTTTTAAACTCATCTACTTGTTCGTTTTCTATTAATTCACTGTAAATAGTTCATAAACAACTGATCCATTATTCCATTTCTACACTATAACTGATTTTCCTTCATATTATAAATGGTGTACATTTTTCTTTACATTCATGACACTCAATAACCCATATAAAATTTCATTTGAGACAAAGTGGTGACTGCAGCAGAAAAGAAGTGAAGCTGCATTCTTTGTAGGGTATAATTGAGGTTATGGCATGGCAGATTGCCTTTAGCTGAATTCTATTACTGAGATACTGAAACCATGGTTTTGAAGCCTGCTTCAGTATAAGCAAAATGAATTAATTATTAGAGATACAGCAAAAAGCTAAAGCGAGGAGTTTTATACAAGTAAAGTTAATGAAAAAGCACTTCTGCAATGGCATGTATGGTGTGAATTAGGAATTGGTTATTAGACAGAAAACAGAGGGTAGGGTTAAATGGTTATTTCTCTCAATGGAGGAGGGTGAATGGTGGAGTGCCGCAGGGATCAGTACTGGGACCAGTGCTATTTAACATATTTATAAATAATATGGAAATCGGAGCGACAAGTGGGGTGATTAAATTTGCAGATGACACAAAACTATTCAAGGTTAAAACATGTGCAGACTGTGAAATATTGCAGGAAGTCCTCAGGAAATTGGAAGACTGGGCATCCAAATGGCAGATAAAATTTAATGTGGACAAATGCAACGTGATGCATATCGGAACGAATAATCCGAATCATAGTTACCTGATGCTAGGGTCCACCTTGGGGGTCAGCACTAAAATCTAGATGCTGTTGAAGATAATACGCTGCTTAGTGTGCGGTGGCAGACAAAAAAGCAAACAGGATGCTAGGAATTAATAGAAAAGGGATGATGAATAAGACCAAAAATACTATAATGCCTCTGTATTGCTCCATGGTGCAACCGCATCTTGAGTATTGCTTTCAGTTCTGGTCACTGTATCTCAGAAAAGATATAGCTTAATTAGAAAAGGTTCAAAGATCAACCAAAATGATAAAGGGGATGGGGCGCCTTTCGTATGAGGAAAGGCTGAAGAGGTTAGGGTTCTTCAGCTTGGAAAAGACACAGCTCAGGGGAGATATGACTAAGGTCTACAGAATCCTGAGTGGTGTAGAAGAAGTAGAAGTAAACCGATATTTTACTGTTCCAAATGTACAAAGACTAGGGGACACTCGAGGAAGTTGGCATGGAAATACTTTTAAAACAAATAGGAGGAAATATTTTTCAGTCAACAAATAGTTAAGCTCTGGAACTCTTTGCCAGAGGATGTGGTAATGGCGGTTAGTATATCTGGGTTTAAAAAAGGTTTGGACCAGTTCCTGGAGAAAAAGTCCATAGTATGCTATTGAGACAGACATGGAGAAGCAGCTGCTTGCTCTGGGATTATAGCATGGAATGTTGCCATGATTTGGGTTTCTGCCAGGTACTTGTGACCTGGCTTGGACACTTTTGGAAACAGGATACTGGGCTATATGGACCATTGGTCAGACCCAGTATGGCTACTCTTGTGTTCTTATGTAGATAATATTAGCTTTATGTTTCAATAAGTTTTTGTTTGTGTGTTTATTTTTGCTTTAATTTGTATGAGCCTGTAATATATTATTATCTTTACCAGCAAAACTAACCTTACCTCTATTTCTCCATATATCTTTGTTGTCATCAAGTTCTAATTTGATTTAACAGCTATTTCCTGTGCATAGTAAATGTTGCTCAGCTTAACAGGAAAAATATTAGCACACACAGTCTTGTAATATAATCTGTAAGCAAGTTTTCTTTGAGGACACAAGATTTATCAGCCACACAGTGTATATGATATCATCCGCTGGTGCCAACACAGATGGCCGACTAGCATTCTGGAAAAGCCTTTCTAGCTTTCCAGGCTTTTCTGGGCATGAGTGGCATTTCCTGCATTCATGCCACCTTTTGGTACATTCTGAATCTGTTTTCTATATGGCAGCAGATGGATGCTTTTTTCTTAGTAGTGGAACAGCAAGAAAAAAAGTTTTCTGTTTGGTTTTCTCCTGTCATCTTTTTATATTCACTTTCTTTATCCAGTTAGTGGCCTTAATCTTTTCAGTCTATGTTCAGTTTCTCCAAATTGTCCATGCAGGTATGACATCCCCACCTTTTTTTCTTAGTTCAGCCTAACTACTGAGGCCTCTCGTTCATTTCTCACTGAAAATATTTTAAAAGCAATTTTATAACTGGGCATATGTAGGTATGTGTGCCTTGTGTGTGTAATTGCACCAGTTAGCACAACTTATTTACCCAGATATACTATGTGCCAGATTCTATATATGGTGCTTAAAAAATCCAAGTGGAAAAACATTTCCGCCTAAGCATATTCTAGATTTAGGCACAGTATATAGAATATGCTTTGTCAATATCCTAGTGCCTAAAACTATGCACATCCATTTATGTGCATTGTTATAGAATATGCTTGGATTTCAGTGTGGAACGCTAGGCACGCTATATACAATCTGGGGGTATGTGCTATTCTATAAGGTAGCATGTAAGTGCGAGGGAGTTTGCATCAGGGGCATAGCCAGCCCTCCAATTTTAAAGATGCCCAAGGGAGGGGGGGGGCAACTCATTGCTCACTCCTCCACTATCTCCCTCCCCCCTCCACATGCCAAACGTACCTTTGCTGGCGGGGATGCTGAGGTGCTGTTAAATAAATACAGTGCTGCCTCTCCCTTCCTCCTCATGCTACTTCCTTAAGGCAGAAGTTGGTGCACATGCATGAGATGTCCCAGAATTGGCAGCTGAAGACACACTGCCAACTTCTGCCATAGGGAAGCATCACGAGGAAGAAGGGAGCCATGGCATTGTATTTGGCTGGCAGGGATTCGGCATTGCCAAAGGTAAAGGAGTGTTGTAGTTCTAGAGGGGGCCCCCCATGGCTATGCCACTGGTTTAGACATGGGCAGAACGTGGACAGCCATGAGTGTGATGCCAACTTACGTACATAACTTATAAAATACTAATAAGTTACAGGCACTGAATGGAACACTCCCCAGCCATTGACTTCGTTATGTGGTCGTGCCTAAATGTACGCATGAGAATGCTGACTTGTGCCAGTATTTTATAACAGAATCTCAGTGTCATGATGCCGGCATTGAGATGCTTAACTTGAGGCTCTAAATTATAGAATTGCCCTATTTGTGTTTTGTTTTCATATGGCAACTTTCCTCAGTAGCTCTGAAAGAAGACCAACAGCTTCAATTACTGCCCCAGATGCAACTTCAAACATAGAATCGTAACGGCAGATTAAGGGCCAAATGGCCCATCCAGTCTACCCTTCTTCAATAACCACTAGCTCCTCCTTTTTCTAAGGAATCCCACGTGCCTGTCCCACACTTTCTTAAATTCCAACATAGTCCTTGTCTCCACGACCTCCACCTGGAGGCCATTCTACGCATCCACCACCCTTTACATGACATAGTATTTTCTTAGATTCTTCCTTTGCCTATTTCCTCTTAACTTCATCCTATGCCCTCTCATTCCAGAGTTTTCCTTCATTTGGAAAAAGCTCACCTCCTGTGTATTAACACCACTGAGGTAATTTTAAATGTCTCTATCATATCCCCTCTCTCCCATCTCTCTTCCAGCGTATACATGTTAAGGTCCCTGAGCCTGTCCCCATATGTTTTATAACAAAGATCATTTACCAATTTGGTAGCTGCCCTCTGGACTGACTCCATCCTGTTTATACCTTTCAAGTAGGTGTGGTCTCCAGAATTGCACATAGTACTTTGCTTTAGAAGCATTTCCATTAGTTTACTCACCACAGAGGTCAGACTGACAGGTCCGTAATTCCCAACCTCCGCCTTACTTCCACTTTTGTGCAGAGGGACCAAATCCGCCCTTCTCCAGTCCTGCAGGACCACTCCAGACTCTAATGAGACATTGATGAAGAGGTCTGACAGTGGAGTTGCCAGAACATCTCTGAGTTCCTTGAGCACCCTCGGAGGTATCCCATCAGGCCCCATCGCTTTGTCTACTTTTAGTTTAGCTAGCTCCTCATGAACACAGTCTTCTGAGAATTGGTCCTAGTCTACCACACATCCATCCCCCCTAGTATTTGTTTTCTGTGGTCCTACCCCCAGCCTTTCATCTGTGAATGCAGAACAGAAGTAATTGTGAAACAGTTCAGCTTTATCCTTATTGGTTTCTACATATTTCTCCCCCTCAGCTTTGAGCCTCGCAATTCTATTTTGGCACTGCCTCCTGTGTGTTTGTGTATATATATATATATATATATATATATATATATATATATAGATATATATATATAGATAGATAGATAGATAGATATAGATATATGGATGAAAAATGTCTTGGCCCCCAATTTTACCGTATCGGCTATCTTTTCTTCCATTTGTCTCTTTTTTTCCCTGACAGCTTTTCCAGCTTCTCTTAGTTTTATTTTTCCAGGTACTTTTGCCTGTCTTCCTCTTTCTGAGTCTTCTTGTAACTTGGGAAGGCTAATAACCAGAGTGGCCTTCTTTTCCTCTTACTCTTAAGTAATTTTCTGACATAAAGGATAATCACCTTTAAAACAGCTTCTTTCAGTTTTGCCCACTGCTGATCTATTTCCTTCAGCTGTTCCCATCCAACCACCTCTTCCTTGAGAAATTCCCCCATCTCGGCAAAGTTAGCTCTCTTGAAATCTATGACCTTCAGTCTCGAATAAGCTCTCTCCCCCTTTGTCTTAATATTGAACCATACCATTCGGTGATCACTAGATGCCAAATAATCTCCCACAGTAACATCAGAAACAATGTCCTCGTTTGTAAGCATGAGGTGTAGAATAGCTCCATCCCCTGTTGGTTCCATCACCCACTGCTGAAACAATTCTTCCTGTAGAGAATCCAAGATCCATTTGCTTCTAGTTGACCTCACAGTAGGGACGCCCCACTCAACGTCCAGCATATTAAAGTCACCTATTAGTAGTACTTCCCCTTTCCTAGCTATCTTATGGACATCTTCTATTATGTTCATTTCTTCTGACTGTGAAGGTGACTTGTAAATACATTTTCCTTTCCCTCTTGCCAGTTTAACCCACAGTGCTTCTTCCTTACCCCATACGTCTTGCAGTTCTATCACTTTGATAGTGTTGTTAACATATAACGCCACTCCTCCACATTTTTCTTACCCTATTCTTCCTGAATTTATAGCCAGGTATAACTCCATCCTATTCATGTTTCTCCGTGAGCCACATCTCTGTGACCGCCACAATATCCAAGTCAGCTTCTATCATTGCAGCCTCTAGATCTAGGCGTTTGTTTTCCATACTAAGGGCATTGGTTTGTAAGGCTCTCCAGATGCTATCCTGTTTTTCTCTTTCTATAGGGGTATTTGATGTTTTACCTTCCTGAGGATTGTTTATGGCTTTGGAGTTTTTGTCACCCATCCCCAGAAAATTTAGTTTAAAGCTCTCTTTAGTACTTTAGCCAGTCTGTTATTGAAGACACTTTGTCCCTTTCTTGAATGATGGAAACCATCGCCACTCAGTAGCTCTATGAAAATCATCCCATGGTTAATGAAATGGAAGGACTCGTGTTGGCACCATCTTCGCAGCCACACACGTAGCTCCAGGATGTGATCTTCCCTCATTTGGCCTTTACGTTTGACAGGAAAAATCGATGAGAACACTGCCTGAGCACCTAAGTGCTTTACCTTCTGACACAGAGCCATGAAGTCATCCTATATAATAATTCTCACCTCCAACGTTCTATGCGTCTGCCTGCCTGTGTCTGTGACTTTCTTCACAGATGGTCTGCTAGGCTCCGAAGCCCTAGCTGACATCATCGCCGCCACGCCCCTCCCTCAAGGTCGCCGCCGCTCACCCCTCTCCCCCCTCCACCCCTCCCTGAGGTCGCCACCGCCACTGCTCCCCCCCCGAGGTCGCCACCCAGACCCAGCCACTTTCCCTCCAGGCCCGCCCACCCAACACAGACTTGCCAAGTCTCCCATGAAACACGCGGTGCTAGCTCCCATTTCCAGCCACTGGGAGCTGGTACCGCGTGTTTCTCGGGAGACTTGGCAGGTCTGTGTTGGGTGGGCGGGCCTGGAGGGAAAGAAGGGGATAGAGAGAGAGACGCACAGGATGGAAGAATCGGGAGAGGGGGGTAAACAGATGGAAGGATGGGGAGAGAAAGAGGGAAAACAGTTGGAAGGATGGGGAGAGAAAGGGGGAGATGGATGAATGGATGCAGAGAGAAAGGGGAGAGATTGGAAGGATGTGGAGAGAGAAGGGACAATGAACAGAAAAGGGTAGAGAGAGAGACTGGATAGAAGGAGGGAGAGAGAGACATTAGATGGAAGGATCAGGAGAGAGGGTAGATGGGTGGGGGAGGGGTTGGGGTGGTCCTGAGACCAGGGAGGGGGTGGGTGGTCCTGAGACCAGAGTGGAGGGGGTCCAGAGACCTGAGAGGGGGGCAGAGGGAGGGGGGAGGAGGTCCTGAGACCAGAGAGGGAGGGTGGGAGGTATCTCTGTCACTCTCTCTCTCTCTCACACACACAATCAGTGTCTTTCTCTCTCTCACTCTCACACACTGTCTCTCACACACTCTATGTCTCACACTGTATCATATTCACTCTCTATGTGTCACACAGTCACTCTCAAACAGTCGATGTCATACACTCTCTCGGTCTCACAGAGAGTCTGTGTATCGCACACATACTCTCACACTCTATCTGTCTCACACATACTTTCTCTCTCACACACACTCACGCACACACTCACTCTGTCACACACACACACACACTCACACATTCTCTCTCTCTCTCACAGTCATTCTCACGCACACTCTCTCAAACATACACACTCAGAGGAAAACCTTGCTAGCGCCCGTTTCATTTGTGTCAGAAACGGGCCTTTTTTACTAGTGTTTGATGTGTTCAGTAGGATACCTAGCAATATTATTTGTGCCCACATAGATTAGCAGCATAGGATAGTGGTCAGTAGGCTTGATGAATCTAGGAAATCTTTCAGCTACATCTTGAATCGTGGCTGTTTTTCTGTGTTTCAGTTGAAGCCGGTGATAGTAGTCCATTAAGGGTTGGTTAAAAAGTCTACAACTTTCCATGGATAGTTAAGGCTTCTTTTATTTAAAGATTAATGATTTGCCTGTCCCTCCCTATGATTCTCTTCCAATTGCAGCATTAGCAAAATAAGTTTTTGAAAATTGTGATATGTTATTTATGTATTAATTTTCCCACTGCGGCTCCTTGTGACTCTGGGCAAGTCACAAGGAGCTTGCAGGGAGGAAAATAAATAACATACCTTTAATTGTGCAATTAATTGCAATTACAAATTTTAACCAAAATGAATTCCTAAATTAATTAAAGAATAAAAAGTAAGGAATAGATAAGAAATACAGTGCAAATTGACAAATTACCAATTAAAGAATCTAAAACATCATGCAGAATAGCTATAAATAACCTTACAGTTATCACAATCTACTTCAGATATGCAGCCCTACTGTAAATGTAAACACCAAATCTCTATTAGATGATGGGAAATGGGCAGGGACTCTTTCTTGCAGTTAGTCTGGTTTTGTTACTATGTATTAACTGTTAGTGTGGAAATGTTAGCTACACTTTCAGACGGTAATATTATAACAGGACGCCTAGATTACTAGAGCAGGAACGTGCCT
This sequence comes from Microcaecilia unicolor, assembly GCF_901765095.1. NCBI lineage: Eukaryota > Metazoa > Chordata > Amphibia > Gymnophiona > Siphonopidae > Microcaecilia > Microcaecilia unicolor. The sequence continues at coordinate 124,289,930 of NC_044033.1, forward strand.
ATTTTTGATCTGTTTTACATTGACACATAGACACCTAGGTGTCTCTATGAATACTAGCACAGATCCTGCACAAATAGGCAAAAATTCTATATAAGGCATTCAAAGCTGTATGCAGAAATGTGGGCACATGCCCAATTTCTGTGCATGATTTAATTGAATAATGAGCCAGTCAGCATTGATAATTGGATGCCAGCCAATAATTGATGCTGTTTGACATTAATTTGGAATTATGTGCTTAACTCGCTACGCGCTATTCTGTAAAAATGCACGAATAAATTTCTTAACGCTTAACTGAAAAGGAGGTGTGGCTGTGGGAGAAGAATGGGCAGGTCAGAGGCATTCACAAAAAGATGTGTGTATTTTAGAATTTAGGGGATATGTGCCTAATTTAGGCACAAAGATTTGCACCAGGGTTTACTTGGTATAAATCATCATGTCTAAATTAGGCGCGGATGCAAGCGGTACGTGCTATTCTATAAATGGCACCTAACTCGTTATTTAGAGAGTGTTTTTGGCATACTGTACAGTGGGATCTCTTCTCTTTGCTCCCTGAACTCCTTAGCAGAGCCCTAGATAGGCAGCTCTCCTCCCTTTCTCTGTCTCTCCCTCTTTCTTCTCCTTTCCACCTTTGCACATGACCAGGTGCCTCATTTCTCATCACTTACGTGAAGATCTTCATTAAACACCTCTCTTTCCACATGAAAGAACTTTCCAGAGTGAGATGTTTAACCCTTCAGAGTGGGGATCCTCTTCACTTCACTGCTGGATCCCTCAGGAACTACCAGAACCAACATCACAGGCCCTGTACTGTGTGACCCTCCTGTGTACTCACTGTAGAAATTCAGAAACAAGAGGCTTTCTTTTTCCTTCCTTAGCTACCTTATCTTACTATTAAGATCCTGGATAACTTTATCACTCAAAGCAACAACAAAGAGAGTCCAAAATCTCCCGCAAAAAGACAAAGTCACAACAAAAAATGAGCGGAAGCTATCCAGAAAGACCAGACTGGAGCCACAGATATTGGAACAAAAGTCATTTATTACGACCCAACACGGTCCGTGTTTCGGCCAAAAAGGCCTTCCTCAGGGGTCTAAAACAAAGATACAACGTGTATAATATAACATAGTAAAAACAGTATAAAAACATAAAGTCACATATTATATGTATAATGGTGGCTTTAAAATGACATTTTATATCTAAAATATGCATTTAAAGTGAAATCACAAGTAAATTGTACCGATGGATTGTGTAATATGTGTGATGCTATTCAAACAAAATATGTGATATAGAAGAGACACATAAAAATGGTGATCTTATAATGGCCATACATAATATACTGAACAATAAAATGTATTTAAAAATATAAAAATGTGGTGAGTAACTAAAGATACATGTAGAGATACAAACGACAAAATTGCAGGTCCAAATGGGTATCAAGGTTAGCATAAACATATGTGAAGACCAACTTTTGCATAAGTGTTATTTAATATTTATCATACCTTCAGACAGGTTTATACTGGTATTCCTCCAAAAAGGATCTCACATAGAGTGAGATGATCTGGGCAAAAATATAAGAATATAAATAATATGGATGAAATTTTGATATGGATAAACAATTTAAAGTATACCCTTGAAACTGTATACAAGGGCTATTTAAATATAGAGGCTTATAAATATAAATATACGGTGTCAGATAAGATTTAATTAAAACTAAAAGTAAAATAAGATAAAATAAAATATGTACAGTGGTGGAAATAAGTATTTGATCCCTTGCTGATTTTGTAAGTTTGCCCACTGACAAAGACATGAGCAGCCCATAATTGAAGGGTAGGTTATTGGTAACAGTGAGAGATAGCACATCACAAATTAAATCCGGAAAATCACATTGTGGAAAGTATATGAATTTATTTGCATTCTGCAGAGGGAAAGAAGTATTTAATCCCTCTGGCAAACAAGACCTAATACTTGGTGGCAAAACCCTTGTTGGCAAGCACAGCGGTCAGACGTCTTCTGTAGTTGATGATGAGGTTTGCACACATGTCAGGAGGAATTTTGGTCCACTCCTCTTTGCAGATCATCTCTAAATCATTAAGAGTTCTGGGCTGTCGCTTGGCAACTCGCAGCTTCAGCTCCCTCCATAAGTTTTCAATGGGATTAAGGTCTGGTGACTGGCTAGGCCACTCCATGACCCTAATGTGCTTCTTCCTGAGCCACTCCTTTGTTGCCTTGGCTGTATGTTTTGGGTCATTGTCGTGCTGGAAGACCCAGCCACGACCCATTTTTAAGGCCCTGGCGGAGGGAAGGAGGTTGTCACTCAGAATTGTACGGTACATGGCCCCATCCATTCTCCCATTGATGCGGTGAAGTAGTCCTGTGCCCTTAGCAGAGAAACACCCCCAAAACATAACATTTCCACCTCCATGCTTGACAGTGGGGACGGTGTTCTTTGGGTCATAGGCAGCATTTCTCTTCCTCCAAACACGGCGAGTTGAGTTCATGCCAAAGAGCTCAATTTTTGTCTCATCTGACCACAGCACCTTCTCCCAATCACTCTCGGCATCATCCAGGTGTTCACTGGCAGACTTCAGACGGGCCGTCACATGTGCCTTCCGGAGCAGGGGGACCTTGCGGGCACTGCAGGATTGCAATCCGTTATGTCGTAATGTGTTACCAATGGTTTTCGTGGTGACAGTGGTCCCAGCTGCCTTGAGATCATTGACAAGTTCCCCCCTTGTAGTTGTAGGCTGATTTCTAACCTTCCTCATGATCAAGGATACCCCACGAGGTGAGATTTTGCGTGGAGCCCCAGATCTTTGTCGATTGACAGTCATTTTGTACTTCTTCCATTTTCTTACTATGGCACCAACAGTTGTCTCCTTCTCGCCCAGCGTCTTACTGATGGTTTTGTAGCCCATTCCAGCCTTGTGCAGGTGTATGATCTTGTCCCTGACATCCTTAGACAGCTCCTTGCTCTTGGCCATTTTGTAGAGGTTAAAGTCTGACTGATTCACTGAGTCTGTGGACAGGTGTCTTTCATACAGGTGACCATTGCTGACAGCTGTCTGTCATGCAGGTAACGAGTTGATTTGGAGCATCTACCTGGTCTGTAGGGGCCACATCTCTTACTGGTTGGTGGGGGATCAAATACTTATTTCCCTCTGCAGAATGCAAATAAATTCATATACTTTCCACAATGTGATTTTCCGGATTTAATTTGTGATGTGCTATCTCTCACTGTTACCAATAACCTACCCTTCAATTATGGGCTGCTCATGTCTTTGTCAGTGGGCAAACTTACAAAATCAGCAAGGGATCAAATACTTATTTCCACCACTGTATATACAAGAATATGGATGAAATTTTGATATGGATCGACAATTTAAAGTGTATCCTTGAAACTGTATACAAAGGCTATTTAAATATAGAGGCTTAAAAATATAAGTATTCGGTATCGGATGAAATATAATAGTAAAATGCAATAAAATAAAATGAAATATATATGTACATAGTTGACTGATTTAAAAGTGTTCTCAGATGTAGTAAAAAATGACGCTGACGCAATTCGAATGACAGTTAACTGACCAGTGCCGAAAAGGCACCGTTATTTGATAGATGATATGCACAGTATGTACAAGCTGATATTGGCGTTGAAAGTGATTTGAATGGCTACTCGAAAAAACTTGAAATTCAAGCCCCAAGTATAATTAGAGTAAACTATATATTTTTTTAAAGAGCAAAGATTCTGAAAGTAATATGAAAAAAGGTAGAAAACTTACCGCTGATGCTATCGGGACAGGTTTGTAAATGCTATCTATATAAACTTGCTGATGCGCTGAAGACCAGCGGTAGCGAATCAGCTATTATTTATAGTAAATGTACTGACGTCGCTTAGTGATGTAGATCGCATATGGTAGCCTATAATGGCTTAGAGTCTCGATATTCAAAAGGAAATACAATGACACTTCAAACTGCCTCAGTCAATTAGTGACGTGTGCAGGATAATATGGGTTAAAGGGTTTGATGTCTCAAGGAAGTATTTATATTGAAAATAAGAATTTTATTAGAAGTATATAGCCAATTGTTTGGTTAAAAGAATTTGATGAGACTGAGCAAGTCTATATAATATAGCCCGTATAGTTTAATATACAGGAGTTTAAAAATCGGGCTGGAATGAAAAATATAAGTCTACAGATGTATATCTCTAAACTGGATAGGCAAAAACACTAACGTGATCAAGACTAAATTATAAAAAAAATGCTGTCAACTTGTACATGCACCATTATGTATATTGTAGAAATAAACCAACCAAAAGCTTACCGCTGATACTGTCTAGATGAGTATGCATAGACTTGCTAATGTGCTGAAGACCAGCGGTAGCGAGTCAGCTGTTATTTATAGTAAATGTACTGACGTCGCTTAGTGATGTAGAACGCATATGGTAGCCTATAATAGAGTCTCAATATTCAAAAGAAAATACAATAACGCTTCAAACTGCCTCAGTCAATTAGTGACGTGTACAGGATAATATGGGTTGTCTCAAGAAAGTCCTTATATTGAAAGTATATAGCGAATTGTTTGGTTAAAAGAATTTGATAAGTCTGAGCAAGTCTATATAATATAGCCCGTATAGTTTAATATACGGGAGTTTAAAAAACGGGCTGGCATGAAAAATATATAAGTCTACAGATGTATATCTCTAAACTGGATAGGCAAAAACACTAACGTGATAAAGACTAAATTGTGAATAAATGCTATCAACTTGTACGTACAGCATTATGTATATTGTAAAGATAAACCAACCAGAAGCTTACTGCTGATACTGTCTAGATGAATAGGCAAGCGCTGTTGACACAGGCTTGCTAATACGCTAAAGACTGGCAACAGCGACTCAGCGGTTGTTTATAGGAAATGCACTGACGTCTCTCATTGATGTAAAATCTATATGGCGACGTAACGTAGCTGACAGCCTCGATATTCAAAAAAGTGTGGGATGGCGTCTCAAACTGTCTAAGTTAATTAGTAATATATGTAAAATTCGAGATTTTCTGAGTGAAACGGAAAGAATAATCTATCTATTATATGGACTTGTAGTGTAATGAGAACTAGCCAGATTGAAAAATGAAAATAATTAATGAAAAATAAATTTGAGCCAGATTCAAGGAACCTATCTATTATATGGACATGTAGTGTAATGAAGCCTAGCAAGATTGAAAAATATAAAAATAAAAATAATTAATGAAAAATGAATTTGAGCCAGATACAAGGAATGCATATATATCCAGTGAAAAGTGAGCTAGAGTTATTCCATAGATATGAATTTAATTCGTAAATAGCACGTTGTTCTGCTTTTAGCAGTGTGCTGTCTAAATTTCCACCCCTCCAGCCACTTTTAAAGGTCTTAAGGATGAAAAATTTTATGTCTTCACATTTGTGTTCAGCCTGTATCCAATGATCAACCAAGGGTGCTGTCTTAATTTGTCTCTTAATGCAGCTACGGTGCTCTATAATCCTAGCCTTAATCATCCTACTGGTCTTACCAACGTATATCAAGTTACATGGGCATAAAATGATATATACTACATTTTGTGTTTGACAATTACTATTGAAATTGAGTTTATAGCGTTTTCTAGTGGTAGGATGGACAAATTCTTGAAGAGTTAATGAGTGTACGCAGACTGAACATTTATTACACGGTTGATGTCCAACCTTAACTTCAAATGTCCTATCAATTGTGGGAAGAGCAGATGGAACTAGAAGGTCTTTCAAGTTTGGATTCCTGGAAAGGGCAAATATCGGTGTGATATCTCTAAAACAGGGGAGTGTCTGTATGATGTGCCAATGTTTTTTAATGATATCTTTAAAATGGTGACTGAATGATGAGAAACGAAAATTGCATACTAAATCAGGAATGCCCTTGATCTTATTACCGGTCTGTAAAAGATCTTCTCTTGTTCTATCACATGCTTTATTGAAACCTTTCTTAACACATGCTTTAGGATACCCTCTTTGGATAAACCTCTCTGTGAGATTTTTAGATTGTTCCAAAAAATCTTCTGTGTTGGCACATACACGTTTGAGTCTCAAAAACTGACAAAAAGGCAAATTATCTTTTAGAGCCCGATTGTGGTAGCTAGTATAATGTAAATAGCAATTACGATCTGTAGGCTTCTTATATAGTGATGTGGTCAGCCAATATTTTTCTTTCCTTACTAATACATCTAAGAATGGAATGCACTCCGTACTGGATTGCATTTTAAACTTCAAATTGGTGTCTAGACTATTAAGCCAACCATGGAACTCGTTGAGTAATTCTATATTGCCCTTCCACAGGATGAAAATATCATCTATGTATCTTTTGTATAGCTTTATCTCTTCTTTATATGGATGGTCATCAAGGAATAACTTTTCAAATTTAGCGACATAAAGATTAGCTATATCGGGGGCCATACTAGCCCCCATAGCTGTGCCTTTGATTTGTAAATAGAAATTTCCATTGAAGGCAAAGTAGTTTTTAGTGAGAGCTATGGTGGCTAAAGTCATAATAAGACGGTTAGGGATCCTAATGTTGGTTTTCCTATCTCTGATAGTTTCTTCAACAATAGTTAAGGCTTCTAATTGTGGGATGTTTGTGTACAATGATTCGATATCTAAGGTGACTAACATTAATCCCTCTAAGTCACCGTCGTATTCCTCAAGTATATTGATGAAATGTGCTGTATCTCGTACATAGGACTTGATAAGTGGGATGTATGGTCTCAGAAAAAAATCGGTGAAAATAGATAAAGGCTCTAAAATTGAGCCATTTCCCGAAATAATGGGACGTCCCGGAGGGTTCTCTAAACTCTTATGAATCTTAGGTAAGATATAAATTGTAGGGATAGTGGGATGTTCATTTACTAAAAATTGTTTCTCTTTAATTGTCAAATACCCCATCTTACTAGCATACTCGACTACTTCGATGATATCATTCCTCAAAGATTCTGTTGGATTTTCTTGAAGGGGAACATAAAAATCTGTATCATTTAACTGCCGCATAATTTCAGAAATATATGAGGCCCTATCCATAATTACCAAACCCCCACCCTTGTCAGCAGGTTTGATGACAATGTTACGATTAGATGCCAGAGATCGTAGAGCCATATTTTCTTCTTTAGTCAGGTTGTGAAAAGGAGTTCTAGTACCACTGTTTTCTAGAGAAGTGATGTCTCTAAGAACTACTTCGTGAAAAGCTTTAATGATCGGGTCTATTGGACCCGGAGGGACCCATTTAGATTGCCTTTTGACGACAGACATATCTATGTAAGAGGTAGAATTAGTAGAGAAGAAATGTTTAATTTGTAATTTCCTTTGTAATTTGAATAGGTCTATACGCGTCTGTAAAGCATCATAATTTGATGTGGGGGAAAAAGAAAGGCCCTTCTGCAATATTTGGTTTTCTAGATCTGTAAGATGGTATTGAGATAAATTAAAAATAGGGATTTTATCTACCAGCGGGGTCGGAAGTCTCTTTGTCTTCCGCCCCTGCCCCTGCCTCTGCCTCTTCCACGACCTCTGTGGTGGGGTAAATAATTGTGAGCTGGAGGTATTGGCCCTATAGTGGAGGTGTATCTGTCCCTCCGGGGGTAATTCTTTTGCCAAAGATGTTCTAAAAAAGGTTGTGTTGAAGTAGTATGTGCCGTGGGGCTAGAGAGAGGCGATGTAAAGGGTTCATCGTCAGACATGCTTCTAATTCTCTTACAACTCCTTCCTCTATCAACTGATCTAGAAGCCCCTTCTATATTCTGATGTACCTCAGCCTGAGCAGTTATACTGTTTTATTATTGGATTCATGGTAGGTATCTCTATTAGGATGTCTATGGATAGTGTCATGTTTTCCTACAGCAGCAGCAGATGGTATCTTCCCCTAATTTTGTATTGTGACTCATAGATATCATGGGTACACACCAGCCCTCAGAATAGCCTCCGTTGGGTCACCTTGATACTTTTGATACCCATGCAGGTGACACGTGCATCATAACATAGTAACATAATAGATGATGGCAGAGAAAGACCTGTACAGCCCATCCAGTCTGCCCAACAAGATTAACTCATATGTGCTACTTTATATGTATACCTGACCTTCATTTGTATCTGCAATTTTCAGGGCTGTAGAAGTCTGCCCAGCACTAGCCCTGCCTCCCAACCACCGGTGCTGCCATCCAATCTCTGCTAAGCTTCTGAGGATCCCGTCCTTCTTAACAGGATTCTTTTTTGTTTATCCCACGCATTTTTGAATTCCGTTACCGTTTTCGCCACCACCACCTCCCGCGGGAGGGCATTCCAAGTATCCACCACTCTCTCTCTGTGAAAAAATACTTCCTGACATTTTTTCTTGAGTCGGCCCCCCTTCAACCTCATTTCATGTCCTCTAGTTCTACCGCCTTCCCGTCTCCAGAAAAGGTTTGTTTGCGGATTAATACCTTTCAAATATGACAGGCCATTGTGACAGCTCTCCTTTTCCCTCTCGCCTTTCCACTCTTCACAGTGGGCAGGAAACCATTGTTTTTGCCTCTGAACCGTGATATCAAACAGGGCAAACATGGGCATTCAAAGGAAAACACTGGACAACCATATGAACAATGATCTGCGGTTTAATAAAATATATACATTGAAATCTGTTATAATTTTTTGAATAATATTGTAAATATTAAAGTATAAGAAAATTCTCAGGTCTTAGGATCCCAGCATGCTCTAGGGCAGAGAATAGATGATTTGAGCCTTTGAGCATGCTCAATCCTGGCCACAGCAGCTTTCAGGGCCTTTAGTTGCCAGTCAGTGGCCTTGCACATGAACTACAATGGCGGGAAACATAAATCGTTTCAGTCATGCTGTCCATCTGCTGCACATTTGACCATTATGAGCGAGAAGTAGAGAGGGAGGCATTGGTATGTGTATTTGGCACTGCAGTTTTACATACCTGCCTCTGGCTCCAGCAGGCATCTCACCCTATGGAGTTAGTCCCTCTTATACTGCTGCAGGTACATGGAGAGGGAGAAGGTGGTTGAGTGGCAGGTATGTGATTGATGTTTCACAATGCTACCTTGCTATTTACAGTGGGGCTTGATATTCCAGTGTTACATCACTCCTCCTGTCTCCATCTCCACATGCCACAGTATCTTATTTCCAGAACATGACTGTCATTATGCTTCTAAACATAATGGCAATATGTTTGGACAGTATGTTCATGTCAGAGCATAAGATTGTCATTGTCAACTGTTCTAACCACTAGGCATAGAAATATAATGGCAGCCTAGAGGTTAGAACAGTTGACTTATTTAGGGGTGGTGGTTTCAAATAGCACTAGTAATAACTATCACCTTGAGCTCTTCACTTCACCCTCCATTGCCACAGGTACATAAGTAGCATGCAAGCATGAATAGGCACAAACTAGATATGCATAAACTGCCTCCATTATATGCAAATCTCTTTCGTGCATATTCATTGTGGCTATCCTGAAAACCTGACTGGCAAGGGGTACTCCAGGACCGGACTTGGGAAACACTGCACAACTCTTAAGTTCTTATGTTTTAATCTAAACAGATACCAGAGCTAGCAAGAATGTTGCTTTAACATCAGGATACCTAGATCCTGTAAACCAGTATGATTATTGGGGAAATTATTTTGGCACAAGTAGCCCAGGATAGTGGGGGTTCCACTGAATTACCCCAAATTAATTATCCTAGGGATTCATCTGATTTAACCTGGGGTAATTATCCTAGGCTAATCATCTTGGCTTCATTCTCACAGGGTACTTCTCCTGGGCTTATTATCTGAGGCTAATTATCCCGGAATACATAGTCCAGGGTAATTAATCTGGTTTATTAGTCCAGGCTGATTTCCTGGGAGTAATTATTCTGGGATAGTTACACCAGGGAGTTTCCTGGGGCTAATTTCCTCATAGTATTAATCCCTGGATATTTACACCAGTCTAATTACTGTAATGGACAAGACTTTGCACGCTTCATTATGAACAGTGCACCAAATATATTCTACAATAATAACTCAGTCTTTTCAAACCATGACTGAAAAAATGCATTTCCAGAACTAAGGGGTCCATTTACTAAAGTGGAGTAAAGTCTTGCACTTACCGCACGTTAGTGCAAAACCTGTGCACTAACTGTTGAGGGCTTTCCCAGCATGCTCCCCTATAGTTAACACCGTTTACTACCAATAATTATATTCACAGTACATATACACTTACTGCTTCCAGTTTAGGAGATGGTAAGCGCATGTGCATGCGCTAACTACAAGGCACAATCCACATGCGTTCCCCCACCCATTTTCTGCCATAAAACAGTCCAATTAGTTAGCATATGAATTAGCACATGGTAATGCTCATGCTAGCATGGCTAATGGCAACAGGCTTTCTGCTCCCATTATCCATTCTTTTGATACCTTACTCAACTCATCTCTTTCGTTTTCCCAGCAGATTTCATTGGTTATGAAATCAGGTTTCTTTGCCCTTCGGCAGCTTAGAGCTACGAGAAACTTTTTTGACGTTGACACTCTGTGTATACTGTTATATGCTTTCATCAACTCACACTATGATTATTGCAATATTGTCTATGCTGGTGTAACTAAATCAAATCTAAAACAATTGCAAACTTTGCAAAACAGAGCCACCCATATTCTTTGTCATACAAAACATTGGGACCATGCAACTTTGTAATTGAAACAACTTTGTTACCTCCTAATTGCACATAGAATACATTTCAAGGCCCTTATTCTAATACACAAAGCCCTCCATGAGGTCAAAGTAGACTATTTGGCTTCACTAGCTATTCTGTACACACCATCCCGATGCCTTCATTCTCTAAATGACCATTGTTTTGTGCTTCCCGCCCCATCAAGAATTAAGTGGGAATCAACCCACAGTAGTGCGTTTCACTTCCTGTCTCACTTCCTGTGGAATTCTCTGCCATTCTTTCTATGTTCTGAATGTTCCTATGCTAATTTTCGGTCAGGTCTCAAAACTTTTATCAAAAAGCCTTTAATAGCCGATGAAGTCTGTGGTGACTGGACTAGCCACAGCGCAGTGCCTGCAGTGATTCGCAAGGCTCTACACTAACTTGTGTGACTGTTTTTGAATGTTTCTAATCCTTTCCTATTTTTAAAATTTAAGTTCTTCACTTCACTTGTTTTTAGCTGATTGTTGTAAACTGCTTTGATTTGTTCCTCAATAAGAGCAGTATAGCAAACAAGAATAAACGATAATAATAACGATTTCTTGATGGTCATTGCACTCTCAAAACAATAGGTTATTATTGGTTCTTTGTCCTGTTTGTGTGTGGGATACATGAATCATTGTGTTCTTTATTTGGGCACCATTTATATACCCAAATGCCTCTGTTTGGAGAGCTTATATATATTCTAATTTTAAACCAGGTCTCAAGAATTATTTTGTTTGTTATGGCTTATGGTCTGCACAAAGGTGGTTCATTCAATTGCCAACTGAACCATCAGGTCTAGCCCCCCCCCCCCCCTTATCAAAATCGTAAGTCCTTTTTTGAATTCTTTTTTCTTCCTTCATGTTTATCTCATGCTCCCTTTTTGCTTTACCTGCTTATGATATGTTTTATTCTACTTTGGTTCTGCCTTTCCTTCCTGAATATATTTTATTTTCTCTCTCTGTGACCTTGTCTGTCAGTAATTTTAAGTTCCACTAATGTAAACCACTCGGATAACTTGTTGAAGGGCAGTATAAAATGTACCAAATAAACATAAACATCTTATAAAAACTATTTCCCAGCTGCAGTCAGCCTGAAGAGCAAGAATTTCAGTTAACAAGTCTAGATCTCTAACATGTCAGTTTACTGTGATGGCAGCTATTCTTGAAGTTTTGTCTAATTTGATTAAATGCCACATAAATGAATTATTCCATCTGAAATGTATTTGTTAAAATAAATTGTTGGTAGAATATATTACTCTCTAGTAGTTGAACAGATTAGCGTAAATGGTTGATTAATTTTTTCAAGGTAAAAGAGTGGACATAATTAACTTACCATCTTGATCTTATGGTATAAAATTAGATTACAAAACCTATTTGAACTAAAGTGGATTAGTAGAAATGAAATGTATTTGTCTTTCATTTTCCTTCTAGAGTTCATGTACAGTTGTGTACTTTACGTGAGCAACACATAGTATTCCCAACAGAAAAAAGGCATTAAAGTGCAATATTTAAAATAATTAAATAGCCATAAAAATGTTTTTGAGACAAAGATGTATTTCAGGCATTTATTTCCTGGAATTTTCTATTCTGAGGAAATTGGATATCTTAAGAACAAAGTACAGGAATCAAAGGTAAAAGATGGACATCGCATCCCATTGTTTTCAGCAGGGACATCATTTTGTATGGTGACAATGAAAAACTGTCAGGCTTATTTTCGAAACAGAAGGACGCCCATCTTTTGACACAAATCGGAAGATGGGCGTCCTTCTCCCAGGGTCGCCCAAATCGGCATAATCGAAAGCCGATTTTGGGCGTCCCCAACTGCTTTCTGTCGCAGGGAAACTTTGTATGTCCATGTACTTTGAAAATGAGCCTCAGAGTATGGTGAGTGTATCCTAATTAATTTATTATGCCCTCAGGTTTAGACATTTTGCTTGGGACTGATTTGCATTCTGACACCAGATGTAAAACTCAAGCTCCCATTGTTTCAAATTTTTATGTTCCTGGGAGCATCAAACATGTTGCTCTTACAATTTCACACAGACAAGGTTAGAAGCTCAGCAAGCAGCCTAAGTGAAGCATCACATTAATGAATGAAGACGTCACTAGTGTTAATACAAGCAAATTAAGAAATCAACCCTGCTTATTTAGAGACATTAGAATAAAATGGAATCAAAGCTGAGAGTTAACAAAAATCAATGCAGTACAGGTTGTACACATCCATCACTTTGTTGTGGTGTCAGAGGAAAATGCATTGATCTTCATAACCGTAACTACTAGTGAAGCAGGAATGAAATTATCTGATCTTATTGGATTCTGGCCTTAAAACAATTATAATCAGTAGCTGTCCTACAATAAAAATGGCTTTTTTGTTACACTACTTTTCTAATTATTGTGCTGTCAGAGTGTCCTTGCAGTCACATGTCGTCTCAAACTGACATTATACTCTACTCATGTTTTTGTCTCTGTGGAATTCTAGTTAAGTGTTCAATTGATATTACTATCATGCACATGTAATACTCTCCAGAGAAAAGTGAGGCGATAAGATGTTGTTTTTGCTTTAGGGCCTGCTCTTCTTCTTCTTGGGTTTCTCTTTCCATAGCTCTTCTGCCAAAATGCAGGTGTCCTATATGAAAGTGCACAAGTTATCGTTAAACCAGCCAGTCTTTCTTTTGTTTTTATGTGTTTATTTGGATTTAACGCACAATTTTTTCTGTAGTAGCACAAGGTAAGATACAGTCAAGTACACCAGGTCTTTTCTTGTCCCTAGAAAACTTACAATCTAGGTTTATACCTGAGGCAATGGAGGGTTAAAAGGTCCTTTTACAAAAGTACGGGAACACTTTTAGTTAGTGGCGTAGCTACGGGGGCCACGGGGGCCTGGGCCCTCGCAAATTTCGTCCTGGCCCCTGGTTTGGCTGGCAGGGGTCCCCAACCCCTGCCAGCCGAAGCCGCCTTCAGCGCCGGTCTTGGCTGCGCCGGAGACCGGCGCTGAAGACATTTTCAGCTGGAGGGGGTTGGGGACCCCCACCAGCAAAGGTATTTTATTTTTGCGTGGGGGGGGGGAGCGACGAGGTGGTGAGGGGGAGCGGCGAGGAGGCGAGGTGTGACGGGGGGGTGGAGCGGCACTCAAAATGTGCCCCCAACCTCGGGCTCTGGCCCCCTCCCACCGTGAGGTCTGGCTACACCCTTGCTTTTAGTGCGTGCTAATGATTAGCACCTGCTAAATGCTAGAGACATCCATAGGAATATATGGGCTTCTCTGTTGTTTAGTGCACATTTATTTTTAGCGTGTGCTAAAAACACTAGTGCACCTTTTGTAAAAGGATCCCTAAGTGACTTGCCTAAGATCACAAGTTTAATGGCTCAGTGGCCCTTTTAAAAAAGCTGCAGAGGGCAATTGTGCGGGTAGCACATGCCAAATCAGCACAACTGCCAGGGTAGCGCATGCACCCGGTGGTAATTTTGAGTTTGGTGCGCTGAATCCCATGGTAGAAAATATTTTTCCATTTTGTACCGCAGGAGTATTCCTGGCAGTAATCCGCAGCAATGGCCATCTTGGTGTGCGCTGCTTGGTTACTGTGTGGGTAGCATGTGAGCCTTTACCACTAAATCAGTGGCTGGCGGTAAGGACTCAGTCATAAATAGGCACGCACTAGTTTTAATTTTTGCACACGCCCATTTCCCAGCCCATTAAAAAATGGCCTCTTTCCCAGCCACGGTAAAAAATGACCCAGCAAGCGCCCAAAAGATGCACACACACTACCGCAGGCTACTTTCTACTATGGCGTTGTAAAAGGACTCCTCAGTTGCCAGTTACTGTGAGGACAGAAGGAAGAGTAACATGGAGTGAAGTTGCGATATATATGCACATTTTGTAAAATATGCATGACCACATAGAAAACATGCGTACATTTACATTTGTGAGTGAGGATTTGTGAGCTACTTGAGCTGATTCAGGGTGCCTATTTATAAAGGCATATATGTTCCCTTTATAAAATAAACCTGTATATAAAGTTCTAAAAAGAAATGCATATGAATGATAACGGGTTTTTTAGGACCTCAGTGAAGAATTCAGATGGACATAACTTCTTCTTTTCACCGTTCACAATAAATATCCCCAATAATTCATTACTAGTCCAACTTTGTTGTACATATATTCACAAATTTCATAATAAAGATTCTTCCTTCTTTCCAAATCATTTAAAATATAAAGGCTTATTTATTGTATTAAAGATAACAGCTTGAAAATGTCGGTTATGGATTGTTTGTGGTCTGACATGAATCATGTTTCGCTGACAAGTGGTTGTGTTAGACTTGCTGCCCACATTCTCCACGAATTAATATGTTACAAGAAATTCTACCCACTTCTCCAGCAATTAATATGTTGGAAGAAATGAGTTATTTTGGGGAAAATAGCTCGAGAGCAACTCGCTACTGTTTATAATTTAAGAGCAAGCGCTGTATTTATAAGTTTTAGGATATTAATTTCTCCACCAATCACCAAAGGTGATAATTGCAATAAATTAAATATATTAAGTATATATATATTCAGAACACAAAGAGACCATATTTTTAGCTTCAAAAAGATTGATTTAATATACAATTGCACACGAGAGGTAGGTTTTAAGAGGAATCTTTTACAGGTAATCTGTGCATAAAATAGAACAAAGTAGCAGGTCTAGATCAAAAGTTATGTTACTCACAAGTCCTTGTTACACAGTATGAACAGCATTAGGTAAGCACATGTTTTAGGAGCAAGGCATCAGCGGACCCCAAAGAGAGCAGCAGTTTCCAAGAGAGGCAGGTTTCCAGAGGAGGCAGGTCCCAAGAGAGGCAGGTTCCAAGAGGAGCAGGTTCCAAGAGAGCAGGTTCCAAGAGAGCGAGCTGGGCTGTTTCCAGGCCTTTTATAATGTTAGCAGAGAAGCATGGTGTGTGCATGTCTTGGATATTTTGCAAGGCATTATGGTTAATGTAGTCTCATGTCTGCACACGACCCCTGAGTTGGTCCCATGTCTTATGACATCACGAGACTTACAGTCTGGAGTTTGCTGGCAAATGTCTTTTGATGTCCTGTTCAGTCTCTGGGGCAGATACACATTACAAGTCCTTCCTTTAGGCACATGTCTGGAAGCTGATGGGAGGGGCAGGTATACCTTTGACAAGCAAATGTCCTGTTTATGCTTCTCCTGAGTATTCAGGTGTCCACCTTAGTCCATCTTTTGTTAGGTGGGAGGGCAGAGGAAGCTCTTTTGTGTTTGTTAAGTGTGTGTAGTTAAAAAGGAATGGAGAGAGAGAGGCTTGAAATGAAACTATTCTCCAAAAGCTGCACAAACATATATCTTCAAAAGATACACAAATATATTGGTGTATATATAATCCAGCAAACATGCTACATATTTCAGTAATAAACTGATACCATTACAGTTGTATCAAGGATCAACCTCCCTACAAGAAAAAGAAAAAAATCTTAAATTATTTAATCCAATCTAACTAATATTCTGTTATCATATATTTTTTTCGCACCAGTCTTAGTGCCAAACCAAACATGCCAACCATATAATTTAATGTTGTCAAGATGGTGGCGGCATGTTTGTAAACTCCTTTTATTGAACAACTGATCAAAGGACTCGCTAATCAGAATCACAGACTCAAATTAAAGTGAACCATTCAAGTTCCACTGTCTGAATTGTATAAATCCAGAATTGTTCTCTATAATTCAATAATTTTGCTGTGTGACCTCCCTCCCACCCTATTGGAATGACATATTATTTGCCATCGTATATCTTGTCATTGATGATGGTACTCTGACCAATGTGCTGTCAAAGGAGCTTGTGGAGTTTCAGTAATAATGCAAGATTTATGCTCATTGAATCTCACTTTTATGGGACAGCTGCTATGACCAACATATATTGTTTACAAGGGCATTCAATTTTCATTTAATTAGATCTGATTATTATTCTCAAGCTTGTGAACCATCTTTTTAAATATTAAGCCAAGGCCTTTATAAAATAGGCATTCTTTTATAAAGTGACCCATTGTGTTTGCTACCTTGGATTTGTGTGGCGTGAAAAGCTTGCACATACATTAAGGGATATTCAGTCAGCTGGTGGCGATCAGCAAGTTTTGCACTGGCTGACTGGCACTTAACAGGTTAACTGCAGATATTCAGCCTTAACTGGTTATGTTGTTAAACCAGCAAAGGTAGGACTGCTAGTTGTGCTATCCGATTTGGCCATCTAACTTAACCAGTTAGGGCTAGATTCTATATATGGTGCCTGAAAATTCTGTGTAGAAAAAAATATGCCTAGGCGTATTCTCTAAGCAATGCCTATATTATATAGAATAGACTTAGATTTCCGTGCGGTATATAGAATATGCGGCCATTTACTTGGAGTACATCTTGATGCCTAAATTAGGCACAGAGCGGGTGTATTCTATAACAAAACGCATAGATTTTAGAAATACCCATGCCCTGCCCATGGCCACGCCCTCTTTTCAACTATGTGACTTAGAATTTACGTGCACCATGTTACATAATACACTTAGCGAGTTGTGTGCGTAAATCATAATACCAGTTAGTACTGATAATTGTTAACATCCAATTGACTGCACTGATTAGCTAGTTAACCAATTAAGTTACCCGCACTATTATAGAATATGCTTTGTGTGGAAATTATGGTGCGATATATAGAATCCCGGGGTTAAGGGCTGAATATTGGCAAATTTATCTTTATATAATATGTTTAGAAAATATAAATATCTCTGAGTTTAAATACAAATTTGTCACCTTTCTACCATCATGATTAATTTTTGATATGATGTTATATTGTGCTCTGAGCAAATAATAAAGATTTTGAGTTAATACTTATTTCGTTGTAGTATGTTTCTCTAAATAGAGACATGACCTTATTTTATCTATAATAGGAGTGCACTGATTCCTTTCTGTGTATTCACTTTCTGCTTAGGTTTCTCTGTTCTCCACAAAGTTTCTACTTGATCAGTAAGAATGCAGTGAAACCTCTCATTAGGGTGACATGGTTCATTACTACTCTAAAGTAGCATCACTGAAAATTGAATCAGCTGTGCTATGTATCCAGCTACTGTGATTGGTAATCTTCTAGCACTGTAAGAAGCATTACTGCTTGAAATTCTTTAGAAAATAGGTATTTTTAAGCAAAATATTCAGCATGGATTTTTAAATAGATCTGAGCTGGTTAATGAACTGAACTGTTATGAACAGTATGATATGTAGATTAATTTATGTATATAGATCAATTTAGTTTTCTATCAGTATTCATTTTCCTTTAAGAAAAAGCTTTACGTTCATGTATAAATGGTTATTATTTAAATAACACTGTCAGTGTTTATAGCTGTGTATTTTCACTAAGCTTTTGAGCCAATGAATTGCATATGATTTATCAAATCCATAAAATAAAACTTTGAGGAACCACACAGTAAAGTACATTTTAAGGTTTACATTTGCCAACAAAAGCATGATAAATATGAGGCATTAATCATTGCCTCCAGGAAAGCATAATGATGCAAGATATAACATTTAGTGGAAAGGAACTTTCTTATGATAATTGTTCTGTGACCTAATTTTATTATTGTTACCATTAGCATTATTTGAACATAGAAGTATTCTGCATTGCCCAGTACATGCCATTCCCCCCCGGATTCTATATATTGCGCCTAGCGTTCTGTGCTGAAATCCAAGCATATTCTATAACAATGTGCGTAACTTAATTGGCTTAAGCTAATTAGCATTTGTAACAGCACTTAACAAGCAATAATGAGCACTGATTGGCAATAATTAGAATTTACGTGCACAACTCACTAAGCGTATTCTGTAATGAACTGCACCTAAATTCTATTGCACATATTTCAAAATGGGCTTGGCTTTGGGTAGGGAAATGGGCATTTTGTGGGCATTCCAAAATGTATTCGCATAGTTATAGAATATGGCCCAGTGCGCATAAATCTACATCCAGGGATTTACGCCACATTTTCATTGGTGTAAATGGAAGCACATACTTTTAGGCTCTGGGATATCAACTAAGCATATTCTATATACTGCGCCTAAATCTAGGCACCGCTTATAGAATATGTTTAGGCAGAAATGTTTACCGCACTGATTTTGTAGGCACCATGTACAGAATCTGGCCTTTTATGCTAAAATTGATTCTTATTGTACTGTAGGAACCATAATTTCATTAATGACCTATGTCAACATATAGGACTAGATTCAGGAAATGGCACTCAAAGTTGGACACCGAAAAGATCTGTGCTATACTAGTATTCTGCAAAGGGTAGTAAGAACATAACAATTATAAAATGATCAAATCAGGCCCTCTATTTATTGTACTTTGCTTAGCCTTATAATGACAGGCAGATTATAAGTAAACAAATGAAATTAAAGTTCTCAAAAGTATACACGTAGATGCAGATCTCTTCCTAACCACAGACTGTACACACATATCCTTAGGAGGATAATTGTATGAGGGAGCCCCTATTTTAAGAGGGCAAGAAGGCACTTAGATACTATTTTATAAAGATATATAGGTGCCTAGGTGTCTTAAAATACAGTGCTAGTGTAAGTGGCAGAAATCATGCCTACATTGCAGACATGGACATTTCTACCCACTCAGGCGCAGATGTAAATGTCTATGCCTAGGTTGTTGAAATTGTGTGTGAAATAGCGGATTATGCAATCTGTATGCGTATGTGTGAGCCCTCACTCTGCTCTCTGTACGCCTACCAGTGAAGTACGCACCATCATGTCAACACGTGGACTTAGACACCAGTCAGAATTTTAGAACAGGACATTTGCATACATATGTGACTACATACATGTGAAAATGACTTTATAAAAATACCTGCTACTATACCTATCTTATAAGCACCTATGTCCATGGAGGAGCAGTGGAATGGTTAGTGTGGTGGGCCAGGAGCCTGGGGAAACCTCATGCCTAAATTGGTTGCATGTCCCCAAATGCTATAATGCATGCATTTTTACTGAATGCCCCTGACCCACCCATGCTCCTCCCAATGCCACATCCCCTTTTCAGTTGGGTGCTAAAAAATGTATACACGCATCTTTGTAGAATAACACCTAGCATTTATAAATTCAAATTGCTGCCGGTTAGCACCAATAATTGATTTAGTGCCTAATTAGTGTTGCTAATTGGCTCATTACTCAGTTAAATTGTGTGCACAAATTGGGTGTGTGCCCATTTGTACATGCAAGTTTGAGCACCATTTATAGAATTTGGGGTTTGGGGGATAATGGGGGAGATTCTATATATGGCGCCTAAAAAGTCAGCACTGAAATCAATGCCGACTAAGCATATTCTATAGTCAGTGCCTGATTATATAATATGCTTAGTTGATATTTCAGCTCCTAAATTTATGAGCATTCATTTACACCAATGAAAATGTGGTGTAAATCACGTAGCTTTAGGTGCACTGGGCCATATTCTATAACTAGGCATGTAAAATTTCAGAACACCTTCGAAATAACCATTTTCCCCGTCCACAACCACCCCCTCTTTTTGCCTGCTTGTGTTAGAATTTCAGTGCACACATCATTACAGAATATGCTTAGCGAGTTGTGGGCCTAAATTCTAATCAGTGCCAATTAGTGTTCATTATTGCTTAAGTGCTGTTATCAGCGCTCTTTAGCTTATTAAGCTTGTTAAATTACACGCATTGTTATAGAATCCACGCCGATCTCTAGGCATGCTATATGGAATCCGGAGGAATGTGTACTGCACTCTATATGTCTAGTAACACTATAGAAATAATAACTAGTAGTAAACCACTGCTTTACATTCAGAAATAGCTTTTAAAATTGCCATTGCTTCAGTATCCAAAATCAAATGTTATATACATGTAATGTCACCAATCTTTAAGTAAACAGAACTGACTTAAATTCCATGTCATCAAATTGGGTACTTTCCAATAAATGAATGTTTTCACATAATTGTTTCTGTTTTTCCTCTCTAATGATTGAGATGCAAATTTACAGTCTTGGTTAATGAGTTTGCTGTCAATTCTATAAGTCATTTAGTATCATTAAATCATTCTATATAAATGAAAGGCTTTTGGCTGAGTGTTTACCACGATAAACTGATGAAATTATAAGCACAAAGCCAGAAAACCTGTATACAAAACTGAAGAAATGTGCCATAGCAGGTAAAATTGCTTTCTTGATGTGCACAAAAAAATAAGACTTGAAACGGGAACTACCGATTCTATTCCAAGGGAAAGTTATAATGGCCGAAATATAATCACAGAAAAAGTAGTATTACTGTCTGTAATAAAAATGATGCTGAATGATGCATGAGTGAGCTAGCCCATTAGATATTAGGGCACCAAATTTACTCTTGCTTTTGCCTTTCTGCTTAAAGGTCAGAAAAAAGGCCAGCATTTGCATTTAAATGGAGATATTTTACTGGAAATGGCGATTGCTGACCTATGGCCTTGCCTCAAGTGGTGTTTTGAATCTGTAAGAATTAGCATAAAAAATAGTCAAACATGGCTGTACACGAAAGGAAAGCATGAAAACCTCTAAAGCAGTCTTTGCTCTACAGGTCATTAGCAGCCTTCCTAAAATGTGAGAGTATTAGTTCATCATACTTTGCAGCGAGTTAATAGTGCAAAATATGAATATGATACAGTTTAGAGAAAAAGAACATAGTAGATGACTTTTAACATAGGTTAATAGTCGTAATCACCTTTAGAATGAGGCGATCATCTGAGATCAGATGGAATCAGGAAGAGCTAGAAATATGGTGCTATGAGTTTTCAGTATCCAGATCTGCAGTGTTGGATTTTGATTTGTGGATACTGAATCACTTCAAATGCTATGAGGTAGAGAATGACACGGGGACGGGGAACCGCAGTAACTGAGGGGATGGGGACGGGGACAGATCCCATGGGGATGGGGACAGAGCCCACAGGGACGGGGACAAACTTTGTCCCCGTGTCATTTTATACTTTGAAGCTTGTTAATGAACTAGACTTTTATGTTTAAGTGATGCGTACAAAGATATTTAGATTTTTTGGAAAAACAAGCAAACATACTGGCCACAACTAGCAAAATTTGCATGGGAGAATCCTGTACATCCTGCTACCAGCACATCTTCTAAGAAGACAACTTCTATTCCAGGAAGGACTGTGGAAGACAGGAGAGCTAGATTGAATCCTGAGATTGTTGATGATTTCGTATTTATCACAGATTTAAAAAACATAACAGTGCTTTAGAGGGCATATAGAACGGGTTGTATTTTATACCCCTGGGCATTTTAACAGTGTGAATTAGGATTCCTTGGTGTGGTAGAAATCACCTATTGTTTGGGTTGGAAGGGTAGATGGTGGTGGGAAGGAGGGTTATTATAGCTGCTCATTGTTATTATTGTTCTCTATTTGTAATTTATACACAACAGTTGCACAGCATATTCCTTTTTATATTTTAATAAAAAGATTTAAATATAAAATCATAAGTGTTTGAGGCTTCTGCAGATGAGGACAGAGCCCACGGGGATGGGGACAGAACCTGCGGGGACGGGGTGGGGATGGAGACAGAACCCGCGGGGATGGAGACAAACTTTGTCCCCGTGTCATTCTCTAGTATGAGGTTTAGGAGGGAAGTTATCAATGTGGGCTATCGTAAAGGTGTGTGACTTTTATTACTAACTCATACTAGTTTAGCAGAGGTCCCATTTTAATGCAATGAGACTAACCGCAGTATTTGGAACCAAAGGCAACCACATAATTATCTGGGGTAATTTCAAAGTGAAAGTCTTCAAGTTCTTAGAATGTGAAAATCCAGCACAGTCTGCACAGTAAAAATCACACTTGTACTTTTGACAAATGTGGGCAATTCTAAAATTATCCACCAAATGTCTCTTTAACATATTTGCTGGGTCTTTTACCTGTCAGGTAACTATAAACACAGATGTCCCTATTCAAAAAGTGGTTGAGCAGGGCACCAGTAAATAATAGCATCACCTCCTATGAGTATGGATGGCGCTGGAGGAGATTAATTACGGGGTGAGTGGAGCTGAAATGGAGCTTGTCAGGTATGGATGGGTATGGGTTAGATTCCAGTAGGGCGAGCGGGAATGGGTGATATTTCTGTCCTTGTGCAACTCTAATCTAGCACCATAGGCCTTCTTTCTTAACTATCTAAGAATTTTTTTCCTATATAATATTACCCTCTGTTATATATTATCTGTTCGCTACAGTAACAGTCCTCAGCTGGGGGTAATGCATCAAGGCTCCTTCTGGGTCCCTTCAATCTTGTGCCCTGAATATAGCCATTAGGGGATTTATTCTATATATGACACCTTCTTTTTCGTAGCCCCCTCCTACTGGGATTAACTCCCTTTGCACATTCGCACAGACCTCTCATTTAAGACTTTTAAAGCCAGTTTAAAGGCCTGGCTTTTCACCCAGGCCTTTGAATTATTTTGTGTATAGCTACTTGGGGTTGATGCTGTTTCTCCACCCCCTACCTGTGCTTCCCTTCACCTCTCTCCCCCTCTATTCCCCTGCCCTTGCTCTCTCTTATTTTTCTTCTCCTGTCCGCTTACTTCTCCCTTTTCTCTTTCTCTCTGATATGTGCCTGATTTGCTGTATGTCTGCAATCCTTTCCTATCAAATATTATAGTTCCTTTCTGTTTCCTGATGAATTTGAATCTATTGTGAACCACCTAGGTCTTCCAGTTAGGTTTGGTGGTATAGCAAATTTCAAACTATAAAAAAATTGTCACCAAAAAAAGCTCTTTTCTATAAACTATGCTTAAAGTTATCCTCGGGAATTGTGCCTAAAGCCATTTGCACCAACTGAAGCGTGGTGCAAATCTTCATGCCTAAATTAGGCCCATATCCCTATCCTATATAATAATTCTCACCTCCAACATGCTATGCGTCTGCCTGCCTGTGTCCATAACTTTCTTCACAGATGGGTTCCAAAGCCCCGAGGGTTGGCGGCGGGAAGGGGGGCTCGAGAGGGTCGAGGCAGGGGGGTCCAGGAGTCAGGAACTCCGAGGGGGGGTTGGGAAATTGGAGGAAGGGGGTCTGCAAATCGGAGGGAGGGAGGCAGGGAGGTGGGGTCTGGAAATCGGAGAGAGGGAGGGAAGTCTGCAAATCGGAGGGAGGGAGGCAGAGCGGTGGGGTCTGGAACTCAGAGAGCGGGAAGGGTCTGGAACTCGGAGGGGGGTCTGGAATTCGGAGGGATGGAGGTCTGGAACTGGGGGGGGGGGAAGGGGTCTGGAACTTGGAGGAGGGGACGAGAGCGGAGGAGGGGGGGAAATGCACCACCTGTACAAAAACTAAAAAAAAAAACAAAAACAGGGGGACGACCCTGGAACTCGGAGGGAGGGGGAACGATGACCCTGGAACACGGAGGAAGGGGGGACACTGGAACTGGGTGGGAGGGGCCCCAGGCACATACACTCTCTCTCACAGACACACTCGCACCCAGTCTCACTCTCTCTGTCACACACACACACACTCGCAGATTCACTCTCTCTCTGTCACACAGTCACTCTCACATACACTGTCTCAAACATACACACACCGAGAAAAACCTTGCTAGCGCCCATTTCAATTGTGTCAGAAATGGGCCTTTTTTACTAGTTATTCTATAACTACCTGCATAAATTTTAGGAACGCCTCTGCTCCACCCATGACCCTCCCATTTCCACACCGCCTTTTTGAACTCAAGTGTAAAATTTAGGCATGATTCCCTCATCTAAATGTATGCACATATATTTTAATTAAATCTAATTGGTGCCAATAATTGCTGGTTAAGCCAATTATCAGCATTAATCAGCATGTTCAATTAAATTGTACTCGTAAATTGTACTCAGTAAACATATATTTGTATTCCTCCAGATCTGACAACATTAAGAGCAGAGCTGGACCCAGATTTCTAGTGATCTTTCAAAATAATCATCTTTCTTTCTTTATTACATTTTCAAATATATTAGAAGAACAATAACGAAATATGCAAGCAACAGTAAGAACCCCATATACACATTATTGCATCCTAGTCCACTTCAAGGAAGATAACAAGAGAGTTCTAGACAACTAGTAAATTAACTAATTAAGCCAAATAAAATCAGTCCTGGAGAATAAGGGGCTGATTTTCAAAGCACTTAGACTTACAAAGTTCCATAGACTCCTATGTACCTTTGTAAGTCTAAGTGCTTTGAAAATATGCTAAACATCTTTAAATTTAACTTTCTAACATCCAAAAGCACTATTTTCCAAATGATAGGCGTGAAACGTTTCTGGTCAGTCCCCATGTTCACATCTCATTTTAGACTGGATACAGGTTTATGAAATCATCTCTTATAACTCGTGTCCCTGTGCACACTGAAATGCTGATTCATTGCATCAGTTATGTTATATATTTTCTTAGCTCTTGACTAGGGATGAATCAGCCACCCAAGTGTTGCATTTCATACAATGCTAAAATTAAATGAATGTATTATAAATTTTTATCTGAAGTTGTATGATAATCCATGCCTCCTCCAGTTAGACAGGATCTCACAGAAGATGCCTCAGTCTTTTTCTTACAACTGGAGAGGCACAATGAACTCAGATGAATCAATACTAATTAGAACACTGTTCTGTCCTCATTCAAAGCATGAACCCTTTACACCGGTGTTCATTAAGTAGGCCCTATGATCAACAAAATGTGGAAAAAAACCCTAATGATTTTTATTCACATAACTGATTAAGTAAAAAAAAAAAAACTTCAAATAAGTGCTTCCGTTTCTTCTCAGCAGTTTCTTTGTACAGGGATTTTCTCTAAATCAATTTTGGCAGTCATCTGAATACATTGGAGTACTGAAGTATCTTACACTGAGAACATTACGTGCCTGTTCTTGCATCTCACATCTACTTTCTTATTGTAGATGACATGTTGAAGGTGGATCCACAGTCTAATATTAAATACACTAATATAGTTATTTTGAATATACCTATTGATACAGGACCATCACTGTAATAAGTGGCACCCTACCTTCATATATTGCGGCCTAACTGATGGGGGGGGGGGGGGGGGGTCTCCTCTCCAGTTCTGTGACCAGCAGAAGTAAAGGGGGAGTGAATGCACCAGAGGCGTAGCCAGACAACAGATTTTGGGTAGGCCTAGGCAAGAAGTGGGTGGGCACCAAGTGTTCCCTTCACCTCCCCCCCCCCCAACAAAAAAAAATTATCTCAGCTGGTGAAAAAACGCTCCACTCCACCTTGGCAGTCTATAGCAGGCATGCGCTGAAAGCTGAGCATGCGCAGGTGCCGGTATTGTGGACAATAGCATTTTTGTTACCACGAGGGGGAAGTCTTCAGCTGGCGGAGCTTGGGATCCCCACCGGCTACTGCTAAATGTGTGCTAATGTTGGGTGGGCCTGAGCCCTAAGTGGCCCACCTGTGGCTACCCCACTGGAATGCACCTCTGTTGATGTAGTGTGCTATCAGTTTCCTTTGAAAGACATAGAGGCTTATTTTTTAAGCCCCATAGCCACACAGAAGTGGTTGCATAGGAGATGACTTCTGCCAACGCTCTAGTGACAGAGGGCGAGTCAGCAGCATGTCATTCCAGGAGGCCTCCTACATTACCTTGTTACCTCTTATTGTGCATCTTTATTTGTTTGTGTTTTGTGAGTGTTTTTATAATCCATCTGTGTGATTTGTCCATACTGTAGTCACCAAGCCAAGCAAAGTTGTCTGCCCTTTCACTGGGTTTGATTGGCATGCAGCTTAAACCAGAGGATAGAATATCACTATGAGAAGACTCAGAACTTGAACAAAAATCTTCTTTAACTCAGTAATCAAACAAAGAAAAATAATTTACAGTTCAGATGTGCTGGACAAGAATTTGGCCTTGCAAACTGGGAATCTGTTCTCTATCAGCTCTCCATGCAGTAGAGAAGCTGTTGGGTCACAGGTTCATTTTCAAATCAACAGTTCCTCTTTTTCTTTTCAATCAAGTCATGCAACCTGTCTGATCTTTTCGCTATTTGGGTATCATTTTGGATTCAGAACTATCCTTCATTCAACATATTTCTTCTGTTATCAAGTCAGGTTTTTGTTCTCTTCATAGGCTTCGTTCTATTTGTTCTTATTTTGATTTTGCTTTCTTACACACTCTGATGCACACATTTATTATTTCTAAACTTGACTATTGTGATTCTGTTTTTTCTGGTCTTCCTAATTCTCAATAAAAAGACTTAGAACATTCCATAACTCCACTGCCCTTATCCCTTGTAGAACCAAATGCTTTGATCATGTCACTCCTTTGTTTTTCCAGCGTCACTGGTTGCCCTTTCCTTATCGGTCTTTTTTTAAGCTTCTCAGTCTGGTTCACAAGACTTACTACAGTGGTCTTCCTTCTTTTACATAGTAGATGATGGCAGAGAAAGACCTGCATGGTCCATCCAGTCTGCCCAACAAGATAAACTCATATGTGCTACTTTATATGTATACCTGGTCTTGATTTGTATCTGCCATTTTCAGGGCACAGACCGTATAAGTCTGCCCAGCACTAGCCATGCCTCCCACCACCAGCTCTGCCACCCAATCTCTGCAAGCTTCTGAGGATCCATTCCTTCTGAACAGGATTCCTTTATGTTTATCCCACACATTTTTGAATTCTGTTACCGTTTCCATCTCCACCACCTCCCGTGGGAGGGCATTCCAAGTATCCACCACTCTCTCCGAGAAAAAATACTTTGTGGCATGTTGTTTCTTCTGTGATTATCCCTTACACCCCTTCTAGATCATTACCTAGTTCTTCCAACACCTAATCTAGCTCATCTGGAATCCACATGACATACTGCTTACAGACTCTTACAGACCCAACGGGAAGAGAAAGGTGGGGGGGGGGGGGGGAAACTAGACCAGCATGCAAAGAGAACAAGGCAAGCCAATAGAAAGAGTCTCATAAGATATAGGGATCTGGGACATGTGCTCAGCAAGAGCCTATTACAAAGAACTACAAGATTACAAGGATTTGTAGTTCAAGAGCGCAACATAATTAAAGGTACAACAAATAGTGTTATGAGAGGTTAAATGGTAACATAGTAGATGACGGCAGAAAAGACCTGCACGGTCCATCCAGTCTGCCCAACAAGATAACTCATATTTGCTACTTTTTGTGTATACCCTACTTTGATTTGTACCTGTGCTCTTCAGGGCACAGACTGTATAAGTCTGCCCTACACTATCTCCGCCTCCCAACCACCAGCTCTGGCACAGACCGTATAAGTCTGCCCAGCACTATCCTTGCCTCCCAACCACCAGCCCTGCCTCCCAACCACCGGCTCTGGCACAGACCGTATAAGTCTGCCCAGCACTTTCACCGCTTCCCAACCACCAGCCCCGCCTCCCGATCTTGACTAAGCTCCTGAGGATCCATTCCTTCGGCACAGGATTCCTTTATGCTTATCCCATGCATGTTTGAATTCCGTTACCGTTTTCAATTCCACCACCTCCCGCAGGAGTGCATTCCAAGCATCCACTACTCTCTCCATGAAAAAATACTTCCTGACATTTTTCTTGAGTCTGCCCCCCTTCAATCTCATTTCATGTCCTCTCATTCTACCATCTTCCCATCTCCGGAAAAGGTTCGTTTGCGGATTAATACCTTTCAAATATTTGAACGTCTGTATCATATCACCCCTGTTTCTCCTTTCCTCCAGAGTATACATGTTTAGTTCAGCAAGTCTCTCCTCATACGTCTTGTAACGCAAATCCCATACCATTCTCGTAGCTTTTCTTTGCACTGCTTCAATTCTTTTTACATCCTTAACAAGATACGGCCTCCAAAACTGAACACAATACTCCAGGTGGGGCCTCACCAACGACTTATACAGGGGCATCAACACCCCCTTTCTTCTGCTGGTCACACCTCTCTCTATACAGCCTAACAACCTTCTAGCTACGGCCACCGCTTTGTCACACTGTTTCATCGCCTTCAAATCCTCAGATACTATCACCCCAAGATCCCTCTCCCCGCCCGTACCTATCAGACTCTCCCCGCCTAACACATACGTCTCCCGTGGATTTCTATTCCCTAAGTGCATCACTTTGCATTTCTTCGCATTGAATTTTAATTGCCAAACCTTAGACCATTCTTCTAGCTTCCTCAGATCCTTTTTCATGTTTTCCACTCCCTCCCGGGTGTCCACTCTGTTACAGATCTTAGTATCATCCGCAAATAGGCAAACTTTACCTTCTAACCCTTCGGCAATGTCACTCACAAATATATTGAACAGAATCGGCCCCAGCACCGATCCCTGAGGCACTCCACTACTCACCTTTCTCTCCTCCGAGCGACTTCCATTCACCACCACCCTCTGGCATCTGCCCGTCAACCAGTTCCTAATCCAATTCACCACTTCAGGTTTTATCTTCAGCCCATCCAGTTTATTTAAGAGCCTCCTGTGGGGAACCATGTCAAAAGCTTTGCTGAAATCTAAGTAGATTATGTCTATAGCTCGTCCCTGATTCAATTCTCCTGTCACCCAATCAAAGAACTCAATGAGATTCGTTTGGCACAATTTCCCTTTCGTAAAACCATGTTGTCTGGGATCTTGCAACTTATTGGCTTCCAGGAAATTCGCTATCCTTTCCTTCAGCATCGCTTCCGTTACTTTTCCAATAACCGAAGTGAGGCTTACCGGCCTGTTTCCAGCTTCTTCCCTATCACTACTTTTGTGAAGAGGGACCACCTCTGCCGTTCTCCAATCCCTCGGAACCTTTCCCTTCTGCAAGGATATATTAAACAAATCTTTAAGAGGACCCGCCAAAACCTCTCTGAGCTCCCTCAATATCCTGGGGGTGGATCCCGTCCGGTCCCATGGCTTTGTCCACCTTTAGCTTTTCAAGTTGTTGATACACACTTTCTTCCATGAACGGTGCTCTATCCATTTCATTCTCATTTGTACTATTTCCAGTCCATCGCGGTCCTTCTCCAGGATTTTCTTCTGTGAAAACAGAACAAAAGTATCCATTTAGCAAATTTGCTTTTTCTTCATCATTTTCCACATAGCGGTTCACAGTATCTTTTAGTCTCA
The DNA here is from genome assembly GCF_901765095.1 of Microcaecilia unicolor. Classification (NCBI taxonomy): domain Eukaryota; kingdom Metazoa; phylum Chordata; class Amphibia; order Gymnophiona; family Siphonopidae; genus Microcaecilia; species Microcaecilia unicolor. The sequence goes on from NC_044033.1 coordinate 124,319,732, forward strand.
CAATTCCCTTTTTAGTCCTTCTTCTTTCACTAATATACCTGAAGAAATTTTTGTCACCCCTCCTTACATTTCTAGCCATTTGTTCTTCCGCTTGCGCTTTTGCTAGTCGTATCTCTCTCTTGGCTTCTTTCAGTTTCATCCGGTATTCCTCCATGTGTTCCTTTTCTTGAGTTTTTCTGTATTTCTGCAACGCCAACTCTTTAGCCTTTATTTTCTCAACCACTTGCTTGGAGAACCATATCGGTTTCCTTTTTCTCTTGCTTTTATTTACTTTCCTTACATGAAGGTTTGTGGCCCTGTTTATAGCTTCTTTCAGCCTGGACCACTGTCCTTCCACTTCTCGTACTTCCTCCCAGCCCATCATCTCCTTCCTCAGGTATTCCCCCATTTTACTAAAGTCAGCACGCTTGAAATCCAGGACTTTGAGTTTTGAGTGGCCGCTCTCCACTTTAGCTGTTATATCAAACCAAACCGTTTGATGGTCACTGCTGCCCAGGTGGGCACCCACTCGGATATTTGACACGCTATCCCCATTTGTGAGCACCAGATCCAGTGTCGCTCCCTCCCTCGTGGCTTCCATCACCATTTGTCTGAGCAAAACACTTTGGAAAGCATCCACGATCCCTCTACTTCTTTCCGATTCCTCAGACGGAACCTTCCAATCTATATCTAGCAGATTGAAATCTCTCAGCAACAGCACCTCTCTCTTGCTTCCCAACTTTTGAATATCTGCGATCAGGTCTTTATCTAATTCCTCCAATTGTGTCGGAGGTCTGTAGACAACACCCACATGGACAGAGGTTCTATCATCTCTTTTTAAGGTGATCCATATCGCTTCTTCCTTTCCCCAGGTCCCTGTCATTTCAGTCGCAGTGATATCATTCCTCACATACAGAGCTACTCCGCCACCTTTACAACCCTCTCTATCCTTCCTAAATAGATTATAGCCTGGTATGTTTGCATCCATTTAGCCACATCTCTGTGATTGCAACAACATCCAAGTCTGCCTCCAACATCAGGGCCTGAAGGTCATGAACTTTATTGCTTAGACTGCGAGCATTTGTGGTCATCGCTTTCCATCTACATTTCCTGGTATGCGTTTCAACATTAGTGATTTGGGGGTTTCTTTTCTCTTTGGGTACCTTCATATCTTTTTGTTCCACTTTTATTATTTTTTCTTTGGCTTCCGTTCTGTTTTCAAGAACATCACAGTGCTGCAATAGAGTAAAAGAATTTTGTAGGGGCAACACTTGTGAGGTCGGATGTTTTCTTGTCACATAACGAAGTCTGCCTGAGCCTACAGTGCTCCATCTATTTTTAGGTGGTTTTATCCTTTGTGGTAGTGGTGATAATTTGGTATGATTCTGTGCAGTATGATATTGTGCGGTCCTAGATGCTGGTTTAAGTGCATCTAGTTCCTGTTTTACTTTACTGAGCTCGTGTTTTAATCTGGTGAGTTGCAGACAGATAGGACAAGCCTTAAGTCTCCAGATAATTGGTCTTGAAAGTAAAGCACCACAATGGTATTCCTGAAGTTTTACCTCCGGCTTTATCACAGGACATGCCTCAACAGTTTGGATCACAGGGTATAATCTATAAGTTCTGTCCTTCTTCCAAGAGGTTCGATTCCCACTGCAGGCACAGGCAGCTCCTTGTGACTCTGGGCAAGTCACTTAACCCTCCATTGCCCCAGGTACAAATAAGTACCTGTATATAATATGTAAGCCGCATTGAACCTGCTATGAGTGGGAAAGCGCGGGGTACAAATGTAAGAAAAATAAAATATACTGCTATCACTCTTTACTCCTTTCCTGTTTCCTTGTTGCTCAGATTGTAACTTACAGTAAATTGTAGGCTTATGTATTATAAATAGAAGTGCTATGTTGATTGAAAAATTTATTTTTTTGAATATTATTTGCATCTTTATTTCAACCAGTTTCAAAACTCTTTGTTACAGATTAATGTTTTCATTAAAATTCCTTAAGTCAGCATTTTCTTTGTTCAAAATTTATTTTAGAAGATACTGTTTGTTGTCCCACAGTGACCAGCTTGGCAAAGCTCCTAAGACTACTACTACTACTACAAATCATTTCTACAGCGCTACCAGTCGTACGCAGCGCTTCACAAAACCTGTCTATATCCCTGATAATGTATTATTTTGAACATATTTAGATATTTTATGTTAGGATAGAGGATGGTAATGTACAATATTTGCATTGAGAGTTCTGTAGAACTTCTGGGTTGTTGGTTTTTAACTTGAACACTGCTTCAATGGTTTTTATTAGCTGATAGGCAGTGTATAAGAACTTTTAATAAAGAAATAAATAGAAGGTCCCCTGAAATCTGATTGATTTGATTTGGTTTATTGACTTGATATACCGCTTAACACTTTTGTAATGTTTTGTCATTAACATATCTATTAATAAAGTGTAAACAATACAACCAGAAAAGAGAACTGCTGCACATAATAAAATAAGGAAGTTTCCTCTGCCAATCACCCCCAAAACCCCAAAACAGCAAAGACATGTTATAAAGAGGCAAATTTTGGCTCAAGGTCCGTTCTCTTATTTATTTGTTCATGACATTTATACCCCACTTTATAACCTGAAACCCCCATTTTTCTCTTCAAACCCAAAGACCCACCCACATGAGCTATGACAGCATCTCGTTCTGTTCTCTAAATGTATTCAAAACTTGGCAGCGCGCAGTATGTACTTTACAAAAGGCTCTTTGTTCAGCAGAGCCTTAAGGATAAATGTTCCAACCTGAATTTTCCATGTTCAGCCTCTATGCAAAAGGAGATGTACATGTATTTTATTAGTATATTATATCTTCTGGTACCGGTTGAAAATATCAAATAAAATGGAGGAAAATTGTCTCAGGTCATAAAGGCATATGCAGTATGCTGAGAAGTTAACATGATACACTGAAGTGTGTCCATTGTCCCTTTTGACCGTTAAGAGGTTGTGAGATGAAAGAGATAAAACAGCAGTGTGGAGGTGCCTGTTACAAACCAAGTCATATCATATCAACAGAGTGGCATGTATTGAATTCCCCAGGTACCTGAAGTCTCCAGATGATGTGCAGCCACTTTGGCAATTGAACTGAGGACAAGGGGAATCAAATGTGCACACCAGCTTTAAACAGTTTTTTTTCAAGTGTCTTGTCAGTAACAGAAGCCATATGCTACAGGTCAAAAGTAAAACGTTGCTGAAATTAAAGAATCCATCATTCCCTCTTAATGACCGATGTAACCTTAGATATATCATTATCTTTGCCTTTGTGGTACTGTATTGCCAGGACGATATTTATTTTTTTCAGAAAAGAAATGAACATTTTAATGTGTTACAAGATACAAATATCTGTACCCAATGCTATACCTGCATGTCTGTCTCCATACCCATTTCTATATCATGACTGTCTCTATCTCTCTTTATTTAAATAGAATTTAAATAGCTACCTCTTATATAGGATTTATGTATAAATATTTCTAGACCAGTTAGGAAGGGAAAGATGGTCTTTTTAGAAACCTGATTTTAGAACGCAGGAAATTCTGTGCTGGTTGTCCTTCCAGACATGAAACTGTAGTCCCTGAAGAACAGAACAGATTCCTTGAAATGATAGTCCTGGATGGTCATTTCACACTGCCTGGGAGGAGCCACCAGTTAAGTAAGTGGCTAAGTAAGGACAGCAAAAAAGCCATCTTAACTTTCAGCCACTGAGATAACTGGGCATCAGTGTCAATATTGGCCAGTGCCCGGTTAACCAGTGGTACCAGAGAGGTTCCAACTGCCCTCCTTCTCTATCCCCTCCCTCCCCCCCCCCCCCGAAGCAATCGCTAGTCCTAGGCCAATTCCAAACCCTCCCCCCAACCTTCCTAGGCCTCCCCGGGCCTACCCTGAAGCTCCCTGGTGGGCTGGGGGTTATACAGATAGTAATGATGCCCACTCACTTCTGCTTGGAATGCCAGCCTTTTCAAAAAGGTTGTCACAACCTGTAGCAGCAGCCTTGCTCCTACCTGTATGTGCCCCTTCCCCCCTCCAAGACCACTAAGGAGCTACAAGGTAGGCCCGAGGGAGCGGGGGACAGGGGAGGAGGACTGGCCTAAGACTAGTGCGTACTTCAGGGGAGGAAGGGGAGAGTGAGGGGGATTGGCGGGGTTGAGGTACCTCTGGGGCTAATTCTGTACATAGCAGTCAGTGATTAAAAAAACACTGACTGCCATAGCCTGAATATAAACTGGTAACATTTTAATAATATGTCCCAATAGATAATATACTAAGCAGGTAGCTGTTGAGTGTTCAGAAACTGCTATGAAAAAGTTAGGAAATAATTTTATTTTGATTTTCTAGAATTTAGCATCCTAAAAGTATCTAAACAAAACATGGCAGGAGTAAGCTCTGTAATTTTCCTATTAGTAGCTTTTAAAACATAACTTGCAATAGCTTACATTTCAGCTGAATTAACACTTTTTATTTTTTTCCAACCCAATGGAATTCTGCAAAGAAATGATATATAAAGGGTCAAGAAATGTTGCTTGTCAGGCACCTAGCATTAAGTTGTCACATAATGTCACAGTTGTGCCCCTGTTTCATGCTCTCATTCATCTCGCCACCCGGTGGTCAGACCTGGTGGCTGCGATGGACTGTCTGCTGTTTCCCATGTTCCAGAAGTCATACAGGTCCGGTCCGGATCTTCCAGCCTTCCAGACTGGCTTGGGTTTTTTGGAACTTAGCAACACCCTTACCTGGTGAACTCCCTTGTATGTGGCCTTTATTAAGCACCTGGGAACTTTCAGACTTTGCCTTGGCAACAGAGGTCTTCAGTTGTGTTCCTGTTCTTGTTGGTCCGTTGCGGTTCCTGCCCTGAATGCTTGCTTTGCCTGTCTTTGACCCTGCTTGTGTTCCTGGATTATTCTACTGATTGCTGCCTGCCTTTGACTCTGCTGGTTTCCTGGTTTATTCTACTATCTGCTGCCTGCCCAAGACTCTGCTTGTTTCCTGGTTTGTTCTACTGTCTGCCGCCTGCCCCAGGACTCTGCTTGTTTCCTGGTTTGTTCTGCTGTCTGCTGCCTGCCCGGGACCCTGCTTGATTCCTGGTTTGCTTTTGATTGCCGCCAGCCTACAGACTCTGTGTGGTTCCTGGTTTCCCTGCTTTGCTGCCTGCCGGTAAGACTCTGCTTGATTCATGGACTATTCTCCTGCTGCTGCTTAGTACTTCTGTTCCAGTCCAGCTGAGCCAGTCCGGCCTGCGCCTGTCTTTCTGTGGTCTGCTTTGCCTCCTGTTTGGGTGATTTGCCTGCCACTGCCACTCCTCGGCAGTGGCCCAGGGGCTCACTTTTCCTCATCAGCGTGACACAGAAGCTCAGTAGTGATGTGAAACTCAATATTATGTAGGTCAGCAAGGTTGGAAAAGAGATGTCCAAGTAGGGACATTCGGAATCTGCAGCCTATTTTACAATATGGTCAGTGAATGAGGAGCTTTTTGTAAAATACTTACTGTATAAGACTGTGGTAAAATACATGCTTTGCAGTGACGTGTATAGTGAGAACATCCAATATATACAAAAACACATTCAGAATGAAAAGAATAGCATCATTGAGGGCTTTTTTGGTATATATGCTGGCACTTAAACATGTAAGTGGTAGGTTTTGCTACCTATACATGTAAGTACCAGATTTTGCAAAGCTACATGGCCAAAAAAAAAATTCAAACTCCAAAACAGCAATGTTTTGATTTTTGAGGTAGTTTTAAACACCAGAGAGGCCTCCAGAATTCAGGTCCAAAATCAGCAGTTAGCTGACACTTGTGTGATTTGAATGGGTGTAAATTCCAATGGGGAAGATCATACAAATCACGCCCAGAACAGGCCCCCTTGATACTTGTGTACTGCAGGTATACATGAATAAGCAGCAGCTTTTCTAAAATCACTGACTTGGCTCGAGCACTTTCCTATAGCATTTCAATTTTGCTTTCTCGGAGACTTCTTATAGAAAGTCCACTCCCACCCCACGTTTTCCCACCAATTTCGACATTTGACCTGTTTTGATCCAGATCAGTCTATCCCTCTATTTACGTTCTTCCCTGAAGAGTTTCTCGTGTTACTTTTCAACGTACAGGCTGAGACTTGGAATGATATTACCAAAGGTTTAGACTCCTTTGCTCCTAAGCTGACTGCATCCTCTCTTGTTCGCCAAAAGGCCCCTTGGTATCACTCTGGTTTTTGCAAGCAAAAATGCCAATTTTGTCGAGCTGAACACCTCTGGCATAAACATCATTCTCACTTAGCATCACTAAGCTTTAAGCATGAACTTAACATTTTCAGCAGACAGGTTCATACAACCAAACAACAATTCATGGCTAAGCTTTTGGTTTCTTCCTCTAATCATCCTAGAACTCTTTTCCAGTTCATTAGATGTAACATGACTCCTTCCCCCTCTTCTACCCATACTAGTTCTCCTCATCCTGATATAATGGCATTGTCTCCGATCCCTCTGCCTCATCTAACCCTTTATTCAGTTCCTTTCCTTGTCACTCAATTGGCAAGTCCTCATCACGGGTGCCTCTATTCCCCTCTATTCCTGTCTCTTCTCATTCCACTACCCGCCATCAGGGCCATTCTTGGTCCTTGTTCTCCCTTCCCTCACTTACTACCTTTATGCAGACCATTTCTTCCATGCATCAAAACAAGGATTTCTTGCCCTTGCCCTAGCCATAGTCTCTATCTGATGGTATCCTCCCTGATAACTGGAAAAAAGCCTAGATTACACCTGTTCTCAAGAAACAGTCACTTCATCCTTCTAACCCTCTCAACTATGATCCAATCTCTAATCTCTTTTGTCTATCCAAAATAGCGGAAAAGGTTGTTTATCTTTTGTCCTAGACATAACACTGAAACTATCATTTCTGCTTGATTGAATGATCTCTCCACTTCTTTAGATAAAGGTCTTATATCTCTCACGGTATCTCTTGATCTTTCGGCAGCCTTCGATCTGGTGGACCACTCTCTCCTTCTGGCATGTCTGTCTGATATTGGGATTTAAGGTACTGTTTTTAACTGGTTCACTTCTTTTGTCTCTAAGCAGTCATTTGTTGTCTGCTCAGACCCTTCGACTTCTTTATCCTATCCTCTCAAGTGTGGTGTTCCCCAAGGTTCCATCTTATCACCTCTATTATTCAACATTTTCTTCAGCCCACTTTCCACTCTCATTCAATTTTATAACATTAGGTTCTACATTTATTAACAACATTCTCTTGGTCTTCCCAGTTTCACCACTTAACATTAATTAATTAATTTATTTGTTACATTTGTATCCCACATTTTCCCACCTATTAGCAGGCTCAATGTGGCTTACATAGTACCATAAGGCGTTCGCCTGCTGGTAAAGTACAAATACAGAGTGGTGTTATGGTAGAATAAGGTTCATGTGTTACAGACACATTTGGGAATCATAGAGAGGAAGAGTTGCGTTATATCCATTACTAGCTTTAATTTCCTTGTGTAGCAGGGTTCAAGCATTTAAGTTGGGTCATTAGGGTATGCCTTCTTGAATAGGTTAGTTTTTAGTGATTTCCTGAGGTGGTCATATGTTGTTTTCACGACTTTTGGTAGTGTGTTCCACAGTTGTGTGCTTATGTAGGAAAAGCTGGTTGCATAAGTTGTTTTCTATTTGAGTCCTTTGCAGCTTGGGTAGTGAAGCTTTAGGTATGTTTTTGTTGATCCGATTGTGTTTCTGATTGGGTAGGTCTATGAGATCTGTCATGTATCCTGGGGCTTTGCCGTAGATAATTTTGTGGACCATTGTGCAGATTTTGAAGGCAATACATTCTTTGATTGGGAGCCAGTGCAGTTTTTTTCGGAGGGGTTTGGTGCTTTCGAAACGCGTTTTTCCAAATATAAGCCTGGCTGCCGTGTTTTGTGCGGTCTGTAGTTTCTTTATGAGTTGTGCTTTGCATCCTGCATAGATACCATTACAGTAGTCTACAAGGCGTAATACCATTGATTGTATCAGGTTGCGATATGTTTCTCGCGGGAAGAATGGTTTCACGTGTTTGAGTTTCCACATTGAGTGGAACATTTTCTTTGTTGTAGATTTCACTTGACTCTCTAGGGTCAGGTTTCAGTCGATTGTAACTCCGAGGGTTTTCAGGCTGTCTGAGATAGGGAGGGTGTAGTCTGGGGTGTTTATATTTGTGGGTTTGTTCAGATTGTATTGGGATAGAGGATGAGACAGTGTGTTTTTTCCATATTGAGTTTGCAACCTCTTCAAGATTGCTTCTCAGCTATGGCGGACTGGCTTTTCAGGAATAAATTAAAGCTTAACCCAGAAAAGACAAGAGCCTGCTGGATCTCTAGTTCACTCATCCAACCTATCTCTGTTCCTGTTCTTTTTAATCTACCTGTTGTCCCAGTCTCATCTTTCCATGACCTTGGGGTCTGGTTTGATTCCCAATTTTCCTTATCTAAGCATATCTCAGAAGTCCTTTGACTTGGTTTTTCTACTTTTTGCATTCTAAGCACTCTCTGCCCCATAATTGACTTTTGGGCTCATTTTTGAAAGAGAAGGACGTCCATCTTTTGACATAAAACGGAAGATGGACGTCCTTCTTTTAGAGACGTTCAAATCGGTATAATCAAAACCCGATTTTGAACGTCTCCAACTGCAGTCTGTCGCAAGGATGTCCAAAGTTCAAGGGGGCGTGTTGGAGGTGTAGCGAAGGCGGGACTTGGGCGTGCCTAATGCTTGGATGTCTTTGACCCATAATCGAAAAAAGCAAGGACGTCCCTGACAAACACTTGGACGTTTTCACCCGGACGTGTTTTTTTTACGAATAAGGCACAAAAAGGTGCCTGAAATGACCAGATTACCACCGGATGGAATCGGGGATGACCTCCTGTTACTCCCCCAGTGGTCACTAAACCCCTCCCACCCTCAAAAAACATCTTTAAAAATATGTCGTGCCAGCCTCAGATGTCATACTCAGGTCCATGACAGTGCATGCAGGTCCCCGGAGCAGTTTTAGTGGGTGCAGTGCACTTCAGACAGGCAGACCCAGGCCCATACCCCTCCTACCTGTTATGAAGGAACAGTGAGCTCTCCAAAACCCACCAGAAACCCACTGTACCCACATGTAGGTGCCCCCCTTCACCTATAAGGGCTATGGTAGTGGTGTACAGTTGTGGGTAGAGGGTTTGGGGGGCTCTGCACACAAGGTAAGGAAACTATGTTCCTGGGAGCATTTTATGAAGTCCACTGCAGTGCCTCCTAGGATGCCCGGTTGGTGTCCTGGCATGTCAGGGGGACCAGTGCACTACAAATGCTGGCTCCTCCCACGCCCAAATGGCTTGCATTAGGATGTTTTTGACATGGACGTCTTTGGTTTCAAAAATAGCCAAAAGTCAGAAATGTCCATGTCTAGGGATGTCCAAATCTAGGGACGTTCAAATTTAAGGATTTGGACGTCTCTGACGGTATTTTCGAAACGAAAGATGGATGTCCATCTTTTTTTTTTTTGAAAATTCGGGTTTCCCCGCCCCTGGATTTCGCCATTTTGCAAGGACTTCGAAATTGCAACTTGGACGTTTCTTTTGAAAATGCCCCTCCACAAGTCCTTACACTCTGCTCTGCATGCTTTACTTTTCTCCTGCAGTCTATGCGGGTCTCCCTTTATCCCAAATTAAAAGACTTCAAACTCTCTAGAACTACTCAGTGCATCTTCTTTGTAATGAGAAGTTAAATGACTGTTCTTTACCTTTGCTCTTTAAACTCCACTTTCTTTCCATTAAATTTCATTTTATTTTAAAAATCCTTTCTTTAGCTTCCAACATTTACTATGCTGGCATCCCTGCCTACTTCTCTGATTTAATTACTCCTTACACTCCTTCTCACAAACTCAGATTGTTATACTAATCCTAGGCGTATTACTCATGAATCCGCAAGTCATTCAGCCCTTTTCTGCTTAGTTCCTATACTTTGGAATAATTTACCTGGTTCTCTCCATAATGAAAAATCTTTCACTACATTTAAGATTCTTCTTAAAACCCATTTTTTCCAAGGCATATGCCTGATCCCTGTTCTTCAACTGAGGACTAGCTCCTGGTGGGCAGTACTGCTTGCTCTGATTGATTGGTCTTGTATGATTGTGTGTCTTCTATGGTATAAACTCTGGTGTTCATTTCTGTTTTTATTAGTTTATTCTTTTATTGTAAACTGCTTAGACTCTTATGTTGGAATTTGCGGTATATCAAGTTGTTATTAAAAATAAACATATTCGTGTGTAAACTAGCTTTTTCCATGTATAAATAATCCTAATCCTTTTGAAATGACAGAAAATTCCTGTGTTTTGGTTGCTATGAAGACCATAACAATATGTTGAAGGTTTTTTCCTACTTGTTATAACCAAGCATTGAATATGTGTGTAGCAATACATAGAATTCTTTCATTTACATTTGTAATGTAGTCTATAGTACACTACCCCACTCGCTTGATGGCACTCCCTCACAATGTCAGAGCTACCTTAAAATTTACAGTCTCAGGGGTGGAGCCAGGAGGGCATGGTCCAGGAAATATAAAAGCAAAGGCCATAGCTAGGTTATGGAGGCCCAGAGGGAAGTAGCAATGCCCCACTGCATGTGTCTCTACTACTTCTATGAACTACCATTTGTTACAGTCAAGTAGGTCAAGCTCCACTTGGAACCTTGCAGATTTTGTATTTTGACCTGAGTAATTGCTAGAGACTATACTGGTAATTTTGATGAACCAGGCCAGGGACAAGTAAAGTGTGCCGCTGCGCTGTTACATTTATAAACTAGTTTCATGCTGTCTTTTCCTCATACCTGTGAATAAAACAGGACCCCTAACCTAACAGCTTTAATAACTGCTATTTTCCTTTAACAGTAATCACTCTGTGGCTTTGTCTTACCTGGGCTCTTGGCCCATTCTCATTCACATTGCCACAAGATTATTGGATTTTTATCTGCTTCGTTTTGGTAGGTTTCAATACAAATTGTGGTATTTTGTATGACTTTTCTTTTTAGTAAACCAGAATACTTTCAGATTGAAACAGTACTTCCATAATTACCGTGTCTAAGCAGAAAACAATTTATCATGTTTTGCAGGATTATAATTCCTCTGAAGTGTAGGTTTATACAATGATTTCTCTATGAATCTAACTGTAAGAAATTAATTCCTCTGTGGCAAACAGATGGTTTGCTAAACTGTTTATAAATGTTACAGGCAACATTCTGAAATACTTGTTTGGTTAGGAAACCAGAGTACGTTCTGAATTCACCAGTTTGTAAACTGCAACAAAACTGTAAAACGCACTTTTATGTACTAGGTGTGCTATCTTTTTTTTCCAAACACAAAACAACAATGTAACATGGTCTCTATGTTCACAAACAACAGTCTAGAAAAACTTGATAAATGAAACAGGAAATCAAAGAGAAAGCGAGTATAATAAATACTAGTGGAAGAGTAACCTATTAGAGGAACAAATTGCCTCAGGTAGAAACTCAGATTGTGAGTCCTCCGGGGATGGAAAGATACCTACTGCACCTGAATGTGTACCACCTTTGATGACTTGCAGACGGTATATAAGAAATAAAATAGGCTGAGAACCAGGAAGCCTGAGCTCTTTCATTAAAATTTGAGGACCATGGGTCAATTTTAGCAGACAATGGAAAAGGTACTCAGTACCCTGAAGTTTCCCTATCAAAAAAGCCCTGACTGTATCTTAGTTTATTTTAAAAATGCCAGGGGGTCTGGCAAATGGTTCAAAATGTGGCCATGAGGGTCTTGCAGCAGGTGGGGATTAAGGGGCATATGGGGCTCATTTTCAAAAGAGAAAAACATTTAAAAAGTGGCATAAAGCAACATTTGGACATTTTGTTTGCCAAAATGTTCAAATCGCTATTTTTGAAACACATTTTCTAAATGTTTTTCTATGCTGTTCATCTGCAGTGCATTCAAATCACAAGGGGCGTGTTAAGGGTGGGATTTGGTGTTCCTAACAGTTGGACATTTTTCTGCCATGATGGAACAAAACAAAAACGTCCAGGTCTAAAACTAAGACATTTTGAGCTAGACCTGTAGTAATAAAGACCAAGCCACAAAAAGTGCCCTAAATGACCATATTACCACTGGAGAAATAAAGGAATGACCCCCCTTACTCCCCAGTGGTAAATGACTCCCTCCCACCCCCCAAAATGTGATAGAAACAGTACATACCAGCCTCTATGACAAACTCAGATGTTATACCAGTTCTATTAGAGCAGCAAGCAGGTCCTTGAGTAGCCTCGTGGTTGGTACAGTGCACTGTTGAGAAGGGGACCCAGGCCCATAATCCACTCTAACTGTTACACTTGTTGTGTCCCCTCAAAAAAACACCAAAAATCTATTGTACCTACATATAGGTGACACTTGCAGACATAAGAGCTATTGTAATGATGTATAGTTGGGTACAGTATGTTTTTGATGGGTTTTGGAAGAGGTAAGGGTGAGATGTGTACCTGGGGGCTTTTATGTGAAGTCCACTGCAGAGACCCCTACATCTCATTGGCTTGATGTTGTGTGTTTTTCACTTGGGCGTGGTTTGTTTTTTTTAAATGGACAAAAAAGATAAATGCAGAGAGCACAAAAATATCTAGCAAGTGGCCATTTAAAAAAAAAAAAAAAAAAGATAAGACATTTTGCTGTTTTGAAAATCACTATATTTGCCACCTGGATTCTGGACATTTTGAGCAAAATCTCCAAGTTGGACTTAGGGCCCTGTTTACCAAGGTGTGCTAGCATTTTTAGCATGCACTAACACTAGAGACACTCAAAGGAATATATGGGTGTTTCTAGCATTAGCATGCGCTAAAAACGCTAGTGTGGCTTACTAAACAGGGCCCTTGGATCAGAAGCGGAGCCAGGTTGACGGTGCGGGGGGAGCGAGAGCGGACTTCCGCCGGCACTGGCGCACATTTTCAATGCAACACCGGTCATTATCAGTGGTTCTTAACCAATTAGTGCTGCTGAAAATATCTGGTTAGTGCCTACCTCGAAACTGGCTATTTTGGAGGTGTTCTGGGATGGAGTCAGCACTTTGCTGGTTGAGTTTATGTCTATAAAAATGTTGTAATATACATCCACTTCTACAGCAAGATCGCAGCAGTTTGCAATAAAAATATCATTAAAAATAGAAAGGAACTGCATAATCTGATAGGACAGAAACATTCATACAAGAGCAAACAGACAACATATAAACTACACAATCAACTGAGCAGGTAACCCGATGGCCAGCGCCCAGCATTGACATGCAGAGAGTGAAAATCCAAATGCCAGGGTAAAAAAGACTTCAGGGAGGACCTTGAAGCGAGAAAAGGACAATTCCGAGCGAAGGATAGGAGGAAGGTCGTTTTACAGTTTTTGTGCCAGAAAATAAAATGCAGTGTGATGAGTAGATTCATAGTGAGCACTTTACTAGCTAAGGGGACTGCTTAAAAAGTCAGTCCTGTCTTTATATGGTGCCCCATAGCCAGTTAAGTGCCAAATATTGCACTTAGCCAGCTATGTGTTAGCCGGCTCCATAAACCTTGAAATTCAATGCCTAAGCCTGGACATGGTCCTAGCATTGAATTTCCAGGTATAACTGGCAGCGGTCAGCAAAACATTGGCTACCGCTGGCTGGATATTGGGCCCGTAAATGTTAGCTCTAGTTTGTAGCATTGCTCTGTTAGTTCATAACATTATTTAACCATAGGCTTATACAAGGGATGAAAAAGAAATTAATTCGTAGAGGGAACAGAGTATGAGGATAAGAATATCCAGCAGAAAAAATGAAGGCTTTTTATCCCAGGAGAGAATTTAAAGTAGAATTAACAAGCAATTGAAGTTATCTTTGATCATAATTTCTGTATTCTTTATTTCTCACTCCAGAGAAATGATTTTTTTTGCAGTGTTCAGTAGAGCAGCACAATGTGCCAATAGAAGCATGATATTGAATTTTTTTTAAATATTTGTAATGCAGATTAGGCATACTTTAAAAACTGGTTGATTATCATTTCTCATACAATGACAGCCTCCATTTTATTCTTCATTATGTCTCTCAGTAGATTACATAGTTAGTTTTAGAATTTGCAGTGTGATTTTTGGCCATGCAGTAAAATAACTTTGTGGGTCTGAATATTTTCAGATTGTGCTTTTTAGAATAAAATTCTATTGGAATTAATGAGTACTCTATCACCTCTGGGATCTTTTCTTTCTTTATTTTCTTTATGAAAAACTTAATATACTGCTCCTCCGTGTTTTGAAAGCTAGCCCACATGAGCATGAACTGCAGCCATTTCAGTTTAATACCTGAAAAAGAGGAGAAAGTGAATGAGCTCTTGGGATATCATTGTTATTCTTAGGAAACATATATTACAGAAATTTATTGTAAATTAATTTTGATCATTTCTCTGAGAGGCTCAAAATTGAAGCATCAGTGTACTAAGCTGTATTAATGCCCACATTAACGGTTTATTTCATTCCCAGCAAAACATGCATTAAACATCCAGGCTACTAAAACTTCTTAAAACCAGTGTTTTGAAGCAGATAATGCAAGGTTTGATGTGGTGTGATATTTCTACACCCTGAAAAAGAATGCCCCTGCAATCGAGCACCATACCTGTATTGAAAGAGAAGACTCTTTGGAATGCCTGAATCACTGTTGTGTACCTCTCCCCTACCCCTTTGTCAGGACCCTTTGTCTATCCCATCTGAAGCCCAGAAACAGTTGAAAGGCTCTACCATGCAAAATGATGCTGGCAACTACCATGGCTGGCTACCATGTATGTATCTGTGAATAGCACCATACAATTTTGAGAATCAGATACATTTAAAAATCTATAAGGACTATGTTCTGCCCTTTCAATGAGGTGTGAAAGACATGCAGTTTAAACCATCACTATGATAACTCAAAAATCTTGAACCAAAATCTTCTTTAATGCAGTGATCAAACAAGGAAGACATTACTTACTGATCAGATGTGCAGGACAAGAGTTTTTCCTTGCAAACTGGGAGTCTGTTCTCAACCAGTTCTCTCTCCCTTCAAGAGAGAAGCTGGGAGCAATTCAACAACACACTGAGTAGTAATGCTGTTTCTACTTTTATACTGGTGAAATCTTAATAGCGCCAGAGTACCTTGAAGGGGGTCATACGGGAAAGTGCAGCATAGGCAGATTCAATTCATAGAGGAGAATGCTGCAGACGAACTCTTACAGACCCAATGGAAAGAAAAGGAGGGGGAACTAGCCCAGCATGCACAGGAAAACAAGGCAAGCCAATTGAAAGAATCACATAAGACACAGAGATCTGGGACATGAGCTCAAGAAGAGTCTATTACAGAGAACTACAAGATTACAGGGATTTGTAGTTCAAGGGCACAACCTTAAATTAAAGGTACAGGCAATGAATCTGATACAGACAACGCTTAATATATATTCATAAACAACAAACAGCCTGCTTCCATGCAAATGGGGGCAGGACAGGGTATTTTGTATATACTTCTGATATGTGACGATCCATGCATTTATGCAATTTAAACTTGATAAAGCTTTTGAGTTCAAACCAGGAAACTAAAACACACTGAAAAAGAGAAAGCAATCTTCTGGTTTGCTTCTTTCTTTTGAAAAACACTGAAAAGATTGCATACAATTACCACAGAGGATTTGCTGATGAAAGTGAAAAAAATGCATGAGATCTTGGGGGGAAAGGTGATCTCTTAGCAGAATCAATATGTAAACAAGCAACTGTGTAGTTTTAAAAGCTCTTATACAGCTATAGTTTTTTATTAGTCATTTAAGCAGTATCATAGCCTGGGTCCATACGTATAAATTGAGCGCCTTATCGATGCAGGGTCAGTGGAAGTTGGGAGATGTCTGGTTCGAGATCGCTCCCGGTAAGCCTATAAGCAATGAAATGGATAACTTATTGAAATGACTGTTTAATTGATTGCTTCTAACAAAAATTGTTTGGAAATTATGAAGAGTTAGTATTTCAAAGATGTATATCATGTGTTTTAGCTTTTTTCAACATTTGAGAAATACATTCCCTTGAGAACACCATGACGGTGAAACGTGGCTCCACGTTGGGAATAAAGACTGAACCACAATTTTAATCATGGAAGCACATGAGATTGAAGGAGACCAGCAGCTACAATTCTAGGCCTGATATACACAACTGTTCTGACCTCCAGAAAGATAAGTGGTTTATCCTCTTGATTAAAGAGATTTTCCAACGTAGCTGCAATCGAGTTGTAGACAATAATAGAAGACAGGAGGCAGGCAGGACTAGTGCAATGGTGGTTTGTTGCTGCTGACCCACTCCATGGCATATGGTATAGGGTACACATGCAAGTTCTAAGCACTGCATATATAAAATAAAAAAAATATATTATTTATTAACTGAGGCAGTACTGGTGGAATTGTTAATTGATAGTTGAGAGGTGTGGTAGCCGTGTTAGTCCACTCTTAAAGGTTATCAATAGAAATCAAACAAAATAAAACATGGAAATAAAATAAAATGATACCTTTTTTATTGGACATAACTTAATACATTTCTTGATTAGCTTTCGAAGGTTGCCCTTCTTCATCAGATCGGATCTGACAAAGAAGGGCAACCTTCGAAAGCTAATCAAGAAATGTATTAAGTTATGTCCAATAAAAAAAGGTATCATCTTATTTTCTTTTCCATGTTTTATTTTGTTTGATTTCTATTGATAACCTTTAATTGATAGTTAAAATTTAATGCCAAGAAGTGCAGAGTGATGCATTTGGGGTGTAGAAACCCAAAAGAGAGATACCGAATAGGAGGGGAGAGATTAGCAAGCTCGACTCAGGAGAGAGACCTTGGGGTGTTGGTGTCGGACGATATGAAGGTGAAGAAACAATATGACAAGGCAACGGCCGTGGCTAGAAGGATGCTAGGCTGCACAGAGAGGGGTATAACCAGCAGAAGAAAGGAGGTGTTGATGCCCCTCTACAAGTCATTGGTGAGGCCTCACTTAGAGTATTGTGTTCAGTATTGGAGGCCGTATCTGGAAGCAGTGCAGAGAAAAGCTACGAAAATGGTATGGGATTTGCATTGCAAACCGTACGAGGAGAGACTTGCCGACCTGAACATGTATACCTTAGAGGAAAGGAGAAACAGGGGTGACATGATACAGACGTTCAAATATTTGAAAAGTATTATTCCACATACGAACATTTTCCGGAGACGGGAAGGTGGTAGAACTAGAGGACATGAATTGTGGTTTCAGGGGGGCAGACTCAGGAGTAATGTCAGGAAGTGTTTTTTCATGGAGAGGGTGGTGGATACGTGGAATGCCCTCCTGCGGGAGGTGGTGGAGATGAAAACGGTAATGGAATTCAAACATGTGTGGGATAAAGCCACATTGAGCCTGAAAAAATGTGGGAAAATGTGGGATACAAATTTAATAAATAAATAAAAATAAATAAACACAAAGGAATCCTGTTTAGAAGGAATGGATCTATGGAATCTTAGCAGACATTGGGTGGCGATGCCGGTATTTGGAGAATAAAACCGGTGCAGGGCGGACTTCTACGGTCTGTGCCCTGAGAAAGGCAGGGACAAATCAAACTCTGATATACATATATAGTATTACATACCATGTAAAATAAGTTTATCTTGTTGGGCAGACTGGATGGACCATTCAGGTCTTTATCTGCCATCATTTACTATGTTACTATGTAAGATGCTACTGTGAAAGGCAGATTTACTTTTGAATTGCTGAAGTGTGCTACTGTGTCTTCTATCCACATGGTCTTTCTCTGTCCTTCCTTGGGTTTTCACATCTTCCTTTTCCTGACAGAGTGAAGGCTGTCTGTATTCCAGATGGTTCCCTGTGCAAGCTGTGTTTTTATAGGATGAGGAGAGGGAGGGGAAGGACTATGGGCAGGTATCATTGACTAATGTCATTCACCCAAGGAGGGAGCCTCCTAATGCTGTATCTAATCAACTAGGCCTTTCATAAAAACTTCTGTTCGTGTTGAAGCCTGAGAATTCCTGCAGAGTCCTTTGGCCAAACTAATCACAGAAAGGAAATCAATGATCATAACAGTCATGTCAATACATTGGCAACTGTGCTTATGCACTTGATAGACACTTGGTTTAGGAAGGGGGTGTGAGGGTTCATTGATCAGTTAAAGGAATGTAGGAACCAAAAAGAGATTAAGAACCTCTGCTGTAGAGTCTAGAAGCATATTCTTCATATATAACCCTATTGCGTACTTGCTAATGTTTACCGGGTTTCTACCAGGTACTTCTGACCTGAATTGACCACTGTTGGAAACAGGATACTGGGCTAGGTGGACCATTGGTCTGACCCTGTATGTTATGTTAATACAGAGCTGCAGGTACTTAGGCAAAATTGACTTCAGGCACTGAGCCCAACCTTTTCCTCTCCCATATGAGAACAGAATATTGGAATTTACATATACAGGGTAAGAAACTATCACAGAAATATGTTTATTACATGTCAAAGCTCAATGATTTTTCTACTATAGATTCTTGGCATACTATTTGCAAATGCTGTTAAACAGAGGGGACAAACTATTTCCTTAGTATTAGACATTCTTCCTTTGCTGGAAAGAGAACAGTTTTCTAGTTCCAGAAACAGAGAATGCCTAGAGATTTAATTCTACTTACTTACATTCTAAAATAATCAGGGGCTGGATTTAGGTGTATTGTGGCCCTTAAGCTTCAGTTTTTCAGAGGCCTCCCTTGATTAAGTAGGAAATAAATTTTAGATGTAATAGTTTTCCATGCTTGTGGAAAATACTTAAAATGCTACATTATATACAGTATGTGAAGAAACAGTGGGCTGCGTAAGCGTACCCAACATGCGTCAAAATGGAGTTACCGCCCGACTACCGCGTAGCTCATGCGGTAATGTCATTTTTGGTGTTTGTCCGACAAATCTTTTTTATTTTCGGTCACGCGTAATGGATGTGCGCCAAGTGGCATTTGATGCGCGTAGGTCGTTACCATCCGGATTCTTTACCGCTAGGTCAATGGCTGGCAGTAAGGTCTCATACCCAAAATGGACATGCAGCAATTTTGATTTTACCGCACATCCATTTTTGGCCAAAAAAAGCCTGTTTTACAGACGCGTTAAAAAATGGATTGGTTGATGCCCAAAACCTGTGCCTGCACTACCACAAGCCATTTTTCAGTGTGCCTTTGTAAAAGGATCCTAGTGTGTTTTAAGCCTGTAAAATGTACTGGATATTTTCCTGCATTAATTATGACCTGAAGTGTATTTTTCCTATTTGGCCAGCAAGTGGTGTATGTTTATGTTTTGAAGCTGCTGTAGAACAAAGGCTGTTTTTCTTTGTTTAAAGCCTTTTGGAAAGACAGTCTGCAGTATACTTTAAAACTTGTTGTCTGGGCTCTGATTGGCCCAGGAGCTCATTTTCATTTGGATTGTACTGGCTTTTGCTGCATCTTAGCCAAGAAGAAAAGAGAGCAGGATCTCTTTGCTGAAGCTCAGTAAACAGTTATATGTCCTAATCTTTCCAGGTACTTTTTAGAAAGTAAACAAATAGTTAGTTTTACAATTGATCCATATTTCAGTTACCTGTTATTGTTTGCTGATTGCACATTTTTGTTTCACTGTTCAAGTTCTGACAATAAACAATATTTAGTTTGATGACTCTGTCTGTCTGGACTGATAAAGAATCCTGGTGGTTTGTGTGTTGGGTCTGTGAGTGTTTTCTTGGAACTGGGGGACCACTGGGAGTGTGGCCTCCAGTAACCTAGAAATCACTGGTGATAATTTGAGAGCAGGAGACTCGCCCCGAGGCGGTTGTGACCCAGTTAGTGGGAGGAGGGTATTAGTGTAGTGCACAAGCAGCAGGTGCAGGCAGACCTGAGCTGTGCTGGGGATAGACCCTCTAAGTGGCCACAGGGTAATTTTAGACGGGTAGCTAGGCGTTTTATGACACAGTACAATCAAGTTATAATATGTTATTAAAGTAACATATAATAATAATAAGGCCCCTTATAGCGTGAAGCCCTAAGCCATAGCTTATTAGACTTTTTATGGCTGTGACCCCATTTGTGCAGCCAAAGTATGTGACCCCTCCTGGAGTGTGGACCAATGATGTTGCTATGGAGGGGCTGCCTCGTTATTACCCCAAATGTTGGTTATGCAACCCTGTTTGGGTTGTTTAGGAATTCCTATCCTAAGCTGTAGCTTGTTTAGCTTATATCTAAATCTGAACCTGAAATAGTAGGGTCAAGGATCAGTGTGGTGATCACAGGAAACATTTCAGACTGTTTAGACCTAACAGTCCGTGCTCTTCATCAATATATATTCTTGGAAGACAAAGGCACAATATTGAAAAGCACTTATGTGATTGGCAGTGATGCCGATAAGAAAATACTTTTTTTTAAAGTTTTTCTGGCGGTTGCATGTGGAACTTTGGACAGTTTATTCACAAAATGGACAAAGTTAGATACTTTAAAAGTGAAGCAGTGTGGGGTGGAGAGAGGGTGGGCAAAAAAGTTATGGGGGTCAAATTTCAAAACGATTTATCCACTATCCATTTATTTTCAGACTGTATGTGGACGGTGGTGGGCTGAAATTCTAAATCTTCTGCCACTATCCATATAGGAATGAGGCAGAAAAAGGGCAGGAAGCAAAATTATCCATAGAGGGATACAGGCCAATAATCAGCATTAAATATAATTTTTGAAATTCCTTGGCAGGCATTTAGAAAACACACTGACTGCCAATGTTGAAAACTGACTCCAATTTTTCCACCTCCAAAATGTAGAAAAATTGTGGCCCCACTGCTTAATTGGCTGCCCTTACTCATCTAGATTTCTCAAATTGGACAGCAGCATGTGTAAGGAAATGACTTAACACATGGAAGTTACAAAATCAGTGCTTTCATGTGGAAGCTGCTAGGTTTGTGGCAATGATTTTTTCCACATGTATATTTATAAAATGACTGCCCCTGCTGTGCGTGCTGGCAACTACATATGCACTCCTCCATGTCCTTATAGGTATTTTCTAAAAGGCTTCATGTTCAGCAGAGCCTTTGTAAAATGCCTCTGGAATTCAGTCAAGGCTTGCAGTCACAGGTGGGTCTGGGTGAGCATAGCCCCACCCCCCTTTGTCTCATACCCACCCAGTCAGCAGCAGTGGTACAGGCCAATCACAGGAGAACTGGAGGATATGTTAACACTTACACTGCCCATCCATGTTAAACTCAGGCCCCACCAAAAGTCATTTCTGGACATCTGAAATTAGATTTCAGCATTCTGGGGCCCTTTTACAAAGACGCGGATGGGCTAACGCGCGGGTAATGCAAATCAAATCAGCACTACCACCAGGGTAGTCCATGCACCCAGCGGTAATTACAAGTTTGGTGCCCGTCGAATCCTATTTTTCTATTTCTTACTGTGAGGACATTCCTCGCAGTAATCAGCAGTGCGGCCACATTGCACGCTGCATGGTTACCACATGAGTAGCGCATGAGCTCTTACTGCTAAGTCAGTGGCTGGCAGTAAGGCCTCAGGCTGTAAATGGGCTTGCACTAGTTTTAATTTTTATTTATGCCCATTTTCCGGCCCATTAAAAAAATGACCTTTTTCCTAGCCGTGTTAAAAAGTGGCCCAGCGCATGCCTAAAAGACATGCCCATACTACTGCAAGCCACTTTTTACCACGGCTTTGTAAAAGGACCCTTCTATGCAAAATGGTTCTTAATATGCATTATCTCCTCTGGAAAAATAAAGCTTTTGCACAGCATTAATAGATCTTTGACATTTGTTAAGGATCTAGAGAATTTGCACTTACGTAGACCTTATCTATTCTTATGTCTTGTGTAATACTATGCAACGTGTATATCATTACATTTTATGTATTTTAACATGGGTTTTTCTTCTTAGTTAATTCAGTTAGCAGTCAAAACACATCAAATCTCTTTCACCTTCCTCCTCCCTCTCTCCCTTTTTAAATTTTTCTTTCACTGCTGAATTGGTATTCATGTTTACTTTATGATAGCTTATGTTATGTAATTACTTCCACCACTTTGACATTAAGTAATTCAATGAGGTTCTGTTCAGATTCTAATCAGATATTTACATAGTATTTTGTGCACCTATTCACAATGTCATTATCTCTATTGAATCCATTGAACCAATGGTAAAATATTTTAAATTAGAGGAATTAATCAGGTTAATGAGATTCATTTTGACTACAGTCCTCATTTTTGTTTCATAATAGATCACTTGTAAGCTGTGCACTACTTCGAGGCAGACAAAAATATTGTATGAACAACTGAGAGTAAACTCCATAAAAGAAATTGTAATTTTTGCCCTTTCACCCTTTCCTCCCTCCATCACACCCCAAATGGCTTGCTCAGGTGGCACAAGGTGACCCCCGTTGGTCTGAGTGCTGCAGAATTGCTTTCTTTGGAGCACACCTATAGAGAAACTTGTTTGCTGACAGCGGTGTTCCCAAGATTGACTGACTTCAATGGATTTGGAGCCAAACTAGATAACCTACTCTGCAGCACACTACAATAATGCTTGTTGAGGAAGAAAAACTTTAAAAGCAAGAAGAAACCTGGTCATATATAATGTACATAGTTTTTCATAATGTAACAAATAATATATAGTGAAAAAAAATAAGAGACTAAGAAGCAAATAAAAATAAAGGAGCCATAGAGGCAAGAAATACACTAAGGGCTCTGTTTACTAAGGCGCTAGCGATTTTAGCATGCACTAAAAATTAGTGCGTGCTTACGCTAGAGACACCAATATATTCCTATGGGTGTCTCTAGTGTTAGTGCGTGCTAAAAATGTTAGCATGCCTATAGGTTTCGCTAATTCAAGTACTCCGTAGCAAGTGCAGAAGTCTGCTTAGACAAATCAGCATGTTTACTTCAACAAGTCTTTTTAAAGACTATTTTCCAACTCTGAAGATTTTTCTTCATCACCTTTCAGAAGTATTCTGTGAATAAGACTCCTGATGCAGGCCTAACGGCCGAAACACAACGTTGTGTCGAGTCTCCATACTTCAATAAACTCCTTTACCAACACACATCTTCCAGTCTTTGGTATCCTAGGTCGCCCTCCCACTTTTATTTTTGTTCTAGCGTGCCTATAGCGCAGCTTATTAAACAGGGCCCCAAGTTTTGAGGATTCTAGTTAGTGTTCAAATTTTAAATGCAGGACTTTAATTTCACTGAGGTCATTCTTCAGTAAAGAGCTATTTTTCCCGTGATACTGTACTTAATTTTGACAATGAAGTGGTTTGCAGATTACAAATGAGATACTATCAAACCTAGGAAAATAGAGGGTGACGCCCAGATACCAAGCAGAATCGTCAAACATTTTTGACCATCTCTGGGAAAACATGTCTAAAGTTGTTCTGTTTCTGGTGATTTTAATCATATTTTTCCAAGAAACAGTCACATTTAGTGGGAACTGAATTCCATCTGATGTGTGCCTTTTTTTTTTTTTTAGGTCTCTTCGTTTTAGGCTCTAATATATATTTCTGATACATAGAAACAGATGTGCACTCTGGTGGAGGTGGGGAACAGATCAAAATACAGTGAAAAAAATAAGATGCTCATTAATCTGCTCAGTAAGAAATATGAGACAGATCAGTAATCTGTTCATTTAGATGCATCTTTAAGAGCTCCTTTTACTAAGCTGCGGCAAAAGGAGGCTGGCATCAGCACATGTTTTACAGGCACGCTGGTAAAAGGGAAGTCTCACTTTCCTATACGAAATGGCCAGGCGGCAAGTAAAGCACTTCCCGAGCAGCCATTTCGGGGGGGGGGGGCCCTTACTACCACCCATTGAGGTGGCGGTAGGGGCTCCCGCATTATCTCAGTGATAACCGGGCAGTGCACGGCACCGCCTGATTACCTCCGGGTACACTCCAGCGCTACAAAAATAAATACATTTTTGTAGTGCTGGGAAGTACTTCCAGGCTGCTGCGGTAGCCCGGCGGTACTTCCTGTATAGCGAGCGGTAAGCTTTGTAAAAGGAACCTTATATTGTTTCATTGTAGAGTACTTCACTTCATTATATTGGTTGACTAAACAAAACTGTGGGCTCCTTTTACAAAGCTGTGGTAGACTGTGGACTTTAGTGCGCACTTACGTATGTCTTTCCTGTGATCTAAGGCTGTTTTTACCATAGCTGGAAAGTGGCCATTTTCCAAATTATTATTAAAAATTAGCGCATGAGCCCTTATTGACACCTATTTTGTAGGTGGTAAGGGCTTGCGCGCTAATCCTGCGCTAATCAGTTAGTGTGCAGCAATGTAGCTGCACTAAATGATTAGCACAGAAACGCCTGCTCTTTGCCCCAAACACCCCCCCTCTGTGGTAAAAAAAATAAATAAATAAACAACATGCGGATGCACAGATTGCTAAATTACTGTGGGACGCTTTGGTGCTTCCTGCTGTAAGCCCTTTTCAACTGCAGTAAGCCCTGCATGTATTATATGACTGCTATTTTGTTAATCAGCAGGTTATAATTGCAGGTGTGTTTGGGGATTTGGGTTTTTAGGATGAACAGGTACTGGATTCTGTTATTTAAATAAATCAATAGAACATCCTTCCACCAGTCACCCATCATAAAAAAACATTGATGACATGTATGAGTCCTCAGTGGTAATTCTTTGCTGGTATTAGAATTTAGAGCAAACTAAACTGGGCGAGCAGTTTTACATCTTGTCTGACCCTGCCTGGGTAGGCCAGTAGTCCTGACAGTCTCCATATCTCATTTGGAATCCTTTAATATGGACTGTACTTTCTGTGAACAAACTGTGGACTTCTTTTACAAAGCCATGCTAGCGATTCCCATGTGGCAAATGAGGAAGCCCATAGGAATTGAATGGACTTTCTCTCATTTGCAACACTGAGAATCTGTAGCGTGGCTTTGTAAAATAAGCCCTATGTACTTTATATGGAAAGGGTTAAATTAGATGCCTGGGAAGGATAGTACAGGTAATTACAGACCAGATTCTATATATGATGCCTGAAAAGTCAGCGTAAAAAAAATATTTTCACCTAGGCATATTCTGTAAACCACGTAGTTTATAGATACCTAGGCGGGTTTATGGAATATGCCTAGTGGTCATTCCTGTGCCTAACTCTAGGTGTGTCCATTTACACCAAGTAAAACTTTGTGTAAATACCAGTGCCTAAGTTAGGCACACAGTAAGTGTATACTATATTCCTGCAAAGAGATTTTTGGAGCGCCCACAGCCCGCACCCATAGCCATGTCTCCTTTTTGGCAGCGTGCATTAGAATTTACACACACCATTTTACAGAATATGCCTAGCAAATTGTGTGTGTAAATTCTAATTAGTGGCAATTAGTGTCAGTTGTGCGTGCAGTTTCGGTCGCACAATATAGGGGTATGAGGGTAATTCTAAAATGTTTGCGATAACAGTTACATACCAATTTATGCGTAAATCTTTAGAATAATGGCATACTTGTGCATATGTGTACACATAAACCTGCAAATGCCAAAATTCTGCCTAGACACTATTCTGTTAATTTAGGTCGACCTTAGAGATGGTAAACCTTAGACTTGGTCGTTTCTGATTTTCGGCGATAATGGAAACTGAAGACGCCCATTTCAGAAGTGACCGAATCCAAGCCCTTTGGTCGTGAGAGGAGCCAGCATTCGTAGTGCCCTAGGGGGCACTGTAGTGGACTTCACAAATTGTTCCCAGGTGCATAGCTCCCTTACCGTGTGTGCTGAGCCCCCCCAAAACCCAGTACCCAGAACTGTACACCACTACCATAGCTCTTATGGGTGAAGGGGGACACCTAGATGTGGGTACAGTGGATTTCTGGTGGGTTTTGGAGGGCTCACATTTACCACCACAAGTGTAACAGGTAGGAGGGATATGGGCCTGGGTTCGCCTGTCTGAAGTGCACTTCACCCACTAAAACTGCGCCAGGGACCTGCATACTGCTGCGATGGACCTGAGTATGGCATTTGAGGCTTGCATAGAGGCTGGCAAAAAATATTTTTAAAGAATTATTTTTGGGTGGGAGGGGGTTAGTGACCACTGGGGGAGTAAGGGGAGGTCACCCCCGATTCCCTCCGGTGGTCATCTGGTCAGTTTGGGCACCTTTTCGTGACTTGGACGTAACAAAAAAGGACCAAGTAAAGTTGTCCAAGTGCTCATCAGCGACACCCTTCTTTTTTCGATTATGGGTTGAGGACGCCCATGTGTTAGGTACGCCCAAGTCCCGCCTTCACTAAGCCTCTGACACTCCCCTGTGAACTTTGGGCATCCCCGCTACGGAAAGCAGTTGGGGACGCCCAAAATCGGCTTTCGATTATGCCGATTTGGGCGACCCTGGGAGAAGGATGCTCATCTTCCGATTTGTGTCGAAAGATGGGCGTCCTTCTCTTTCGAAAATAAGCCCGATAGTGTACAATCCTTTTTCCCATACTTTGTCTTAAAAAATGTTGCTTTCTGTTCCTGCCTGGAAGTGAGGTAGCAGTGCTACTGACCTGAATTAGGAGGTAATTAAGGTGTGAGGAAGGTAGACTAGCTGCTAAGGTTACTAGTGCAATCTGATTACTGTGTTAGCTTCAAAGGATCTATCTGAAGCAGTCCCCTTAGAATCAAAACTGTATAGAGAAGAAAGGTCCTAGAAAACTGTTTTTCTGAGATGCACTGAGAAAAGAGGACATTTCTCTGGGTAAGTTAACATTTTTTGTACTCTGTGTTTTGGCGATTTAATGGTTTGGGTTTAAAAGACTAGTCTTCCTACCCTTTCTCCCATAGTTTCTAAAACTTGAACCACGGCATACAACATTAACAGATAGCCTGTAGAAGATATAGCAGGGCCTAGTTCAGTGTCCAACAGAGTGGAACAAACTCCCTGAAGCCCTTAGGACCCAGAAGAATTTGGCATTATTTAAAAGGCTGTTAAAACAGTATTTGTTGCGGTAGGCTAAAAATTTACTTTGGCAGTTGATGGACACAGTATAGTAATGAGTCTGTTTGTATTGTATTTGATGAGTTTTATTTTTACTATTGTGAATGTTTAATTTGTACACTGTTCTGGACAAGGGCAGTATATAAATGGTAATAAATGAAATGACATGATATAGGAAGATATGGGAGGGAGGTTCTGGAAGCCAAATTTAGACTGTTAGGTAGAACGCTGAAATTCAGATCCTCCAGGGTAGCATTTTCGGAAATGCTCTTTGTTCACACGCAGGACAAGAGGCAGGCAGAGCTCCTCAGTCTCAGTGCATGGTTGAGACGATGATGCAAGAATGAGGGATTTAGATTTGTTACGAACATTCTGGGGAAGGGGGAGCCTGTTTCAAAAGAATGGGCTCCACCTTAACTGGGATGGAACCAAGCTGCTGATTTCAATAATGGTGAAAGGAAGCCAGGAGAATTTAATGTGAGAACAGAGTTAAGGAAATTATCCCCGTCAACTTCAAAGCAGCTTGTAAATGGTAGGAAAAAACACAATTTGTAGTGTCTATATACAAATACTAGAAGCCTAAAAAATAAGATGGGAGAGTTGGAGTATAAAGCACTAAATGTAGAGGTAGATATAATAGGCATCTCAGAGACATGGTGGAAGGAGGACACTCAATGGGACACTGTTATCAGGGTACAAATTAGATCACAATGATAAAGTGGATCATATTGGGAAGGGTGCTATATGTTAAAGAGATAATTGAGTCAAACAAAATATTCTACATGAAACAGATTGCAGTGTGGAATCCGTGTGGATAGAAATTCCATGTGCGAAGGGAAAGAGTATACCAGTAGGGCTGTACTACCATCCACCAGGACCGAACAAACAGACAGATGAACAAATGTTTACAGAAATTAGGAAAACTGGCAAATTGGGCAACATTATAATAATAGGCGATTTCAGTTACCCAATATTGACTGTATAAATGCTACATCAGGGAGTATTAGGGAGGTAAAAATATTAGATGTAATAAATGACTGCTTCTTGGAGCAACTGGTCCAAGAACAGAGAAGAAGGGGAACAATTTTAGATCCAGTCCTTAGTGGAATGCAGGGTATGGTACGAGAGGTAAAGGTGTTGAATCTGCTGGGAAACAGTGATCATAACATGATCAAATTTGAGCCAATATATGGAGGGATGTCACTAAAGAAATCTACTGTAGCAGCATTCAGTTTTCGAAAGGGTGACTATGATAAAATGAGGAAATGGTTAAAAAGAAATTGAAAGGGTCAGCTGCAAAGGTTAGGACTTTAAATCAGGCATGGGCGTTGTTTATGTTACTACTAGTAAAAAAAAGCCCCGTTTCTGATGCAAATGAAACGGGGGCTAGCAATGTTTTCTTTTGTGTGCATGTGGGAGTGTGTGTGTCCCTGCCCTCTGGCCTCTCTCCCCTCCCCCCTCTGAGTCCTTCACTGTTACAGAGCCAGCGATTTGATTTCGTACTCTGCTGTTTTCCTTCACTGACTGTGTTACAGAGAGGACGGGGCAGACACTCATAGGCAGTGGCGTAGCCAAGGGTGGGCTCACCAAGTAGCAGCACACCTATAATGTGGCTGGCAGGGACCCCAAGCCCCACCAGCCAAAAACTCCCAACAACTGTTTGCTGCCGGTGAAAATCTGCTATTTAAAAGGTATACGGGGGAGAGGGGATGTTTGAAAGACCATATGGCATGCAGGCGAGAGAGGGAGAAACCAAATCACTTGTAGGACAAGGCGGAGTTCTGCCCACCCACCTTGGGTCCAGGCCCACCCAAACTTGGGTGTCTGGCTATGCCCCTGCTCATAGGGAAACCGGATATCTCGCCCCCTTCACACTTCCGGCTGGAGGCTTCATAGAACGTTGGTGTTGCTTTTTATATAGAGAGATGTATGTTTAAAAATACCATTGTGGATGCCCAGACCAGATGTATTCTACGTATTAACAAAGGTGGAAAGAAGAGCAAATGACAACCAGCATGGTTAAAAGGTGACATGAAAGAAGCTATTAGAGCCAAAAGAGCATCATTTAAAGAACTGAAAACGAATCTGAATGAAGAAAATAAGAAGCAACATAGACACTGTCAAGCTAGATGCAAAGAACTGATAAAGAAGGCTAAAAGAGAATTTGAAAATATGCCTCCTTGTCTCCATAGCAAGTTTTTCTTCAAAGCACTTAAACGTTATGTGGAGGGGCATTTTCGATAGAACGTCTAAATCAGAATTTGGACGTTTTAAAAAAACGTACAAATTCTGAACAGGAAAGGAGGTCATTTTCAGAAAAGATAGATGTCTGTCTTTTGTGTTTGAAAATGCTATGGACGTCTTGTGATTTGGACGTTTTGTGGTTTGAACATTCTTTTTTTGGTCCATTTTCGAACAAAAAAAAAATCCAAAACAGAGGAGGAGTGGCTTAATGGTTAGTGCGGCGGGCTTTGATCCTGGCAACATGGGTTCAATTCCCACTGCTGCTCCTTGTGACTTTGGGCAAGTCAAATGCACAAGGGGCATTTTTGGATATGACATCTAAGTCTGAATTTGGACGTTTTTTGTAAAATGTCCAAAATCAGAACAGGAAAGGTCATTTTCTACAAAAAAAGTCTTATCTTTTCCTTTTGAAAATGCTGTTTGGAAAAATGTTTTGTGATTTGGATATTTTATTTTTTGGTCCATTTTCAAACAAATACATCCAAATGCAAAATATACAAAATACACAAGAACATCCACAATAAAGTAAAACCATTCACATGTTCTAAGTGTGGTAAAAGCTTTGGTTGGAAATAAATCCTCACATGGTATCAGAGAATCCACACAGGGATTAAACCATTTACATGCACGGAGGCGGTAAAAGCTTCAGTTGTATTGGGACAGGTAATTAGGTAATGTGCACTCTTGATATGATGTATGGAAAAATAGCACTCTGGTATTTATATATAATTAATGAAACCTCCTTTTCATCTATAGATCTAAATTTAAAGCCCAAATCTAATGATAAACAATAGACACAAGGCTCAGATGTTATTTAAAAATAAAGAAGCTTGGCATCAGGTAGAATAGTGGAAAAGTGACATCCCAGGAAAGCAATAGGGCATCCTTGGGGGCACTGCAGTGGACTTCATAAAATGCTCCCAGGTACACATCTCTCCATTTTTCCCTTACCTTGTCTGCTGAGCCCCCCAAAACCCACTACCCCCAACTGTACACCACTACCATAGCCCTTACAGGTGAAGGGAGCACCAATATGTGGGTACAGTGGGTTTCTGGTGGGTTTTGGAGGGCTCACAATTTCCTCCACAAGTGTAACAAGTAGGGGGAGGTAGAAGCCTGGGCCCACCTGTCTGCAGTGCACTGTACCACTACTACACTACTCCAGGGACCTGTATGCTATTCTAATGGACCTGATTATAACATCTGAGGCTGGCAAGTAATATTTTTAATCACATTTTTTGGGGTGGGAGGGGGATAGTGACCACTGGGGGAGTAAGGGGAGGTGATCCCTGATTCCATCTAGTGGTCATCTGGTCATTTGGGACACCTCTTGTGTGGAGTAGAGGAGTAGCCTAGTGGTTAGTGTAGAAGACTTTGATCCTGGGGAAGTGGATTCAATTCACACTGCAGCTATTCGTAAAAAAAAAAAAAAAAAACAGGTCTAGCTCAAAGCATCTAAGTTTTATTCTTGGACCTTTTTGTTTTGTTCCATTATGGCTGAAAGGCGTCAAGTCTTAGGAATGTCCAAGTCCCACCTTGAACACGCGCCTGGCACGCCCCCTTGAGATTTAGACATCCTTCTGATGGACTTCAGAGAAAAACGTCTAAAAAGAGGTTTCGAAAATACTGATTTGGACGTTTTTGTGAGATAAACGTCCAAATGCAGACGTATGTCACCTTTTGGACGTTTTTCTCTTTTGAAAATGAGCCTGATAGTAACCTATGGAACTTTATTAGTCTAAGTGCTTTAAAAATGAGCCCCCAAAACTCAAGTAACACCTTTTTCAGGTACATCAGAAGCAGAAAGTCTGTGAGGGAATCTGTGGGATCATTAGATTATGAAAGGAGCAAAAGAGGCATTCAGAGAGGATAAGGCCATAGCGGAGATACTGAATAAATTCTTTGCTTTGGTCTTTACGGAAGAAGAGTAAGAGATCTACTTGTACTGGAAATGGTTTTCAAGTTTGATGATGCAGAGGAACTGAAAGAAATCTCTGTGAACCTGGAAGACGTACTGAGCCAAATTGACAAGTTAAATAGTTATAAATCAACTGGACAGGATGACATACACCCCAGGGTACTGAAAGAATTCAAACATGAAATTGCTGATCTGTTGCTAGTGATCTCTAGCCTGTCATTAAAATCTTGCACAGTACCTGAAGATTGGAGGGTGGCTAATGTAATGCTGATTTTTTAAAAGGGTTCCAGGGGTGATCCAGGAAATTACAGGCCAGTAAGCCTGACTTTAGTGCTGGGGAAAATAGTGGAAACCGTTATAAAGAATAAAATTATGGAACACATAAGCAAGCATGGTTTAATGGGACAGAGTCAGCATGGGTTCAGCCAAGGGAAGCCTTACCTACTACTACTACTTATCATTTCTATAGCGCTACTAGATGTACGCAGCGCTGTACACTTGAACATGAAGAGACAGCCCCTGCTCGACAGAGCTTACAATCTAATTAGGACAGACAAACAGGACAAACAAGAGATAAGGGAATATTAAAGTGAGGATGATAAAATAAGGGTTCTGAACAAGTGAACAAGGGTTAGGAGTTAAAAGCAGCATCAAAGAGGTGGGCTTTTAGCTTAGATTTGAAGACGGCCAGAGATGGAGCTTGACGTATCGGCTCAGGAAGTCTATTCCAGGCATATGGTGCAGCAAGGTAAAAGGAACGGAGTCTGGAGTTAGCAGTGGAGGAGAAAGGTGCAGATAAGAGAGATTTACCCAGAGAACAGAGTTCCCTGGGAGGAATGTAGGGAGAGATGAGAGTGGAGAGGTACAGAGGAGCTGCAGAGTGAATGCACTTATAAGTCAATAAGAGGAGTTTGAACTGTATGTGGAAACGGATAGGAAGCCAGTGAAGTGACTTGAGGAGAGGGCTAATATGAGCATAACGACCCTGGCGGAATATTAGTTGTGCAGCAGAATGTTGAACAGATTGAAGAGGAGAGAGATGGCTAAGTGGGAGACCTGTGAGAAGCAAGTTGCAATAGTCTAAGCGGGAGGTGATAAGAGCATGGATGAGGGTTCTGGTAGTGTGCTCAGAAAGGAAAGGGTGAATTTTACTGATATTATAGAGAAAGAAACGACAATGTGCTTCATTTCTTTAAAGGCATAAATAAACATGTGGATAAAGATGAGCTGGTTGATGTGTATCTGGATTTTCAGAAACTTTTGACAAAGTTCCTCATGAGAGATTCCTGAGAAAATTATAAAGTCATGGTACAGGAGGCAATGTCCTTCTCTGGATTAGGAGTTGGTTAATGAACAGAAAACAGAGGGTAGGGTTAAATGGCCATTTTTCTCAATGGAGGAAGGTGAATAGTGGAGTGCTGTATGGATCTGTACTGGGCACAACAAAAAGGAGGTAAAAACCCTCACGAAACCGTGAGATATAAGACAAAAAGTGAGGAGAATGAATGAGGATACCAAGATAATTGTTTATTCGCATAAAAAATATCTGAAACGGCCGTGTTTCGGCCCAAAGGCCTGCCTCAGGGGTCTTTATAACCTCAGGTAGTCTGATGTGAAGCGTGCACTCTGAGAGAAATAGTGTAGCAGAACCCACTTGGGTCTCCTCTCCTCTGAAAATTTTTTTTTGTAATAACCAGGAACTAGCCTGTTGTACTCCTCTCGTAAGAGACGTTTACGATTACAAAATGGGGCCAGTGCTATTTAACGTATTTATAGATGAGCTGGAAAACAGAACTAGTGAGGTGATTAACCCCCTTGTTTAATAAGCCATGTCATCGGCTGCCATGCACTAATGTGTCTTAGTAAACGGGGGGAGGGGTAAATTTGTAGGTGACACAAAACTATTTAAAGTCAAAAAGCATTCGGATTGTGAAAAACTGCAGGAAGACCTTAGGAAATTGGGAGACTGCGCATTCAAATGGCAGATGAAATTTAATGTGGACAAATGCAAAGTGATAGATATTGGGAAGAATAATCTGAAACATGGGTATCTGGTGCTAGGGTACGCCTTAGGAGTCAGCACTCAAGAAAAAGATCTAGGCGTCATTGTGGACAATGCATTGAAATCTGCTCAGTGTTCGGCTGTGGCCAATAAAGCAATCAGGATATTAGAAATTATTTATTTATTTAATACATTTATACCCCACATTTTCCCACCAGTTGCAGGCTCAATGTGGCTTACACAAAACCACAGGGTAGGTTACAATTCAGAAAGTATAATTAAACATTGTAGTAGTAGGAAAGGGATGCAAAATAAGACCAAGAATATGGTAATGCCTCTGTATCTCTCCATGGTACAACCTCACCATGAGTACTGCGGAATTAGAAAAAGTTCAAAGAAGAGCGATCAAAATGATAAAGGGATGTAACTCCTCTTATATAAGGAAAGGCTAAAGAGGTTAGGGCTCTTCAGCTTGGAAAAGAGACAATTGAGGGGGAATATAATTAAGGTTTATAAAATCGTGAGTTGTGTAGAACGGGTAGGTGTACATTGATTTTTCTCTCTTTTAAAATGTACAAAGACTAGGAAACACTCAATGAAATTACATACATGAAATAAATACATATAGGAGGAAATATTTTTTCACTCAAAGAACAGTTAAGCTCTCAAACTCAATCCCGGAGGATGTGGTAACAGCAGTTAGCATATCTGGGTTTAAAAAATGTTTAGACAAGTTCCTGAGGAAAAATCTATAGTCTGTTATTGAGATGGACATGGGAAAGCCACTGCTTGCCCTAGGATTAGTACCATGGAATATTGCTACTAATTGGGTTTCTGCCAGGTACTTGTGACCTGGATTGGCCACTGTTGGAAATAGAATACTGGGCTAGATGGATCATTGGTCTTACCCAGTATGGCTATTTTTATGTCGGCATATTTTCAAAGCACTTAGCCTTCCAAAGTTCCATAGGTTTCTATGGAACTTTGGAAGGCTAAGTGCTTTGAAAATATGCCTAAAATGTAACTCACCTTGAGCTACTACTGAAAAGAATTGTGAGCTAAATCCAAAAATTAAGAAATATAACATTAAAAAAAGGGTAGGGAAGTCTGCACATTCTCCTGACACAGATCTGTTTTTTGATGGAATACCCTTGTTTTTATCACCTTAAGTTAAGATCCCTGTAGACCTTTTAGACTTCAGACTGCAAATGGGAGGTCATATTATTGCTGTTTTTAAACACAGTGTTTTTCCAGTTTTGTTGATTGCATTAACATTTGATCATTTAATCAGTCTACATTTGAAATTGTAATCATGGTTTTATTTCTCTCTGAATTGATTGTAAGGGTTTTTTATTTCTATTCTTCATGTGAAAGCATTGAATAGTTGGTACAACAAGCTGCAGCCTGTTTGCCTACTGATATATGGATCCATGATTATAATAATTATGTATTAAAAATCCTATTTTGGCTCTCTATAGATTATCATATCATGTCAAATTTTAACTACTTAATTTAACTTTCATATTTCTGTAATCTTATTTGAAATCTCTGATACAGCTCTTCTAACTATGCCTTCCCTTTCTAAAACTAGGGAACATGGCTTTTTCTCAACGGTGCCTAAATTAATTATCTTTCTAAAACTATGGAAAGCAATGAAAGAATATGCTTTCAGAAAGTCAGTCAGGGCCTGGCTGTTCAAACATTTTCATCCTGAAGGGTTTTGTGGGTTGGTTATGTTTTATGTATGTTATTGTATTTAATTGATGACTATTTTCTCCGTTTTCCAAATGCATTTGATATTGAGTATTTTAGTTGTTTTTGTTTGAATTGGTCTGGTTTCATATTTATTTTTGATGCTGAACTTATTGCTAATTGTTTTAATTTTATATTTTATACTCAACAGAGTATTATTATTATTATTATTTAAGACATATTGGTATTACTATTTTTACAAGTTGCTTAGAGGTTGAAAACAAATGATCATATAAATAAACATTTGATGCAAAGGAGAGTCTGTATGGTAATATCTATGTTGTCTTATGATGAAAAAAACAGTATGGGCTGTTAATCCTAAACAGGTAATCTAATATTCCAAAGAACTGAAAAACAGCCAAACACAATCCAAAGGGTTGTGTGGAATGAATGTAAAGAAATGAGGAAAGTGGGAAATACCCTCAGAAACCAAGGCTTCTGCCAAGGTCTAATCAACAAGACACTATTGTCTATAAAAGACTTTGTGCCTGTGATCAAGTTTCTTTCATGGGGTAAATATTCCCTACTTCACTCATTCAAAAATGTCCATATAGGAGCATCATGCCAAATTGCCCATAATAGAACACAATTTTTTTTATACAAAAAAGCCCATAATAGAGCATAAATATTAAAGATAACTGAGTTACAAAAACTGTTCAAGCTACAGTATGGCATGCATCAACTTAGCTTCTAATTCTAGGGTAGGGTAGGAGGAAGGCATCTCCCTGATTTGTGGGTCATCCACCATGGTGGTGGGAGGGAGATAAGACAAAAGATGCCTAAATAGAAAGAGGACAGAAACGTAACATGGCTGCTGAGGTTTGATGTTTAGACAAGAATAGTAGAAGCCAGACAGACTTCTATGGTCTGTGTCCCACAAATGGCAAGACCAAAAGAAGATTCGCAAAATCCAGCATGGGGAACTAAGGCCGATGATAGACAGATTTCTACGGTATTCTGCTAATGGCAAAATACAAGTGAAGTTTGGCAACTCCAGTAATGTAGATCACTTTATTATTATGTGCTGCAAGTGAGGGTGCTGTGCAGCTCAGGAGGGAGGGGAAGATAACTTGGCTGGTAAGTTGAATACTGTCAGTGATACTTAGAGATTATATGTGGTTATAACCAAGACTCCATCATATTTGATTGCCTATGTGGTCGGCATGATAAAGACTTGACAGCCAGTGCTTAGGCATGGGTGACTGGGGCCTGCGCAGAATGGTGGGTGCAGCTCTGGTCACCTTGTTGGGCAGAAGAATAATCTGAATCATAGTTATCTGATGCTAGGGTCTACATTAGGAGTCAGCGCTCAAGAAAAAGACCTAGATGTCATTGTAGACAATACACTGAAATCTTCTGTCCAGAGTGCAGTGGTGGCCACAAAAACAAACGAGATGCTAGGAATTATTAGGAGAGGAATGCAAAATAAGACCAAGAATATGATAATGCCTCTGTATCTCTCCATGGTGCAACCTCACCTTGAGTATTGCATTCAATTCTGGTTGTTGTATCTCAAAAAAGATATAGCAGAATTAGAAAAGGTTCAAAGAAGAGCAACCAAAATGATAGAGGGGATGGAACTACTCCCATATGAGGACAGGTTAAAGAGGTTAGGGCTCTTCAGCCTGGGAAAGGAATGGCTGAGGGGAGATATGATTGAGGTCTACAAAATCCTGTGTGGAGTGGGTGGAAATAAGTCGATTTTTCACTTATTCAAAAAGTGCAAAGACCAGGGGACACTCAATGTAATTGCATGGAAATACTCCTAAAACAAATAGGAGGAAATATTTTTTCACTCTAAGAATAGTTAAGCACTAGATCTCATTGCCGGAGGATGTGATAATGGCGGTTAGTGTATCTGACTTTAAAAAAGGTTTGGACAAGTTCCTGGAGGAAAATTCCATAGTCTGTTATTGAGATGGATGTGGGAGAAGCCAATGCTGTAAGCAGGATACTGGGCTAGATGGACCATTTGTCTGACCCAGTATGGCTATTATGTTCTTATCTGGTTTCCCTTACCACTTTCTTCCCACCCCTAGAGATACTTTCCTCTAACTCGGCTAGAAATATGTATGAGAATGGTAATTCTATAACATGGACACCCCCATTTGCATGTGCATTTTACATGTAAATGTTTAGCATACTGATACCTGCATGTGTAGGTGTGCACATACCCTCAGATGTACTAGTAAGGCTCCTAAGCTCTATTCTGCAAATATCTACTTAACTTATATAACACGTATTTGCAAGGGGGCATACACAGAGCAGAACATGAGCGGGACATAGGCAGCGCTTCCATCTAAACAGGTAACTTACAGATTACTGTATGTTATGCTCCTCCCTGTTGCGTTTAGGTGCTTGCACTTAGACCAGCTCTATGGCCAGTGTAGGTTCCTAAATGTTATCCATACTGATACTGGGATATGCTTGTATTCTATAATTAAGCATAGTTGCTTAGGCACTTACCAAGTGGCCTTGGGACACCTAAATGGAGGGGCCCAGTTGTAGGATGCCTCCATTGTGTAAGCCCACACATACTTTGAGCCCTGCAAAGAAGGGTAGTAGGCCAGTTTACCTAGGTAAATCACAGTTGCCTTCATTAAAAGGTCTATTTAATGAATTGCAGAGAGTTTGGAATTATTATGCATTAGTTGCCCCAAATTAACATTCATTAACCGTAAAACCTCTGCATCTTCCCATATAGTTAATACAAAAGATACACTGTCAAGCTAGTGTGCTGTTAATGCATCTAATTCCATGTGTTAACTGCATTGCAAATAACATGATACATTTAGCTATGCTTGTGCAAATGGCCTTAACTACACCTTGTTATCTGCCTTGCTAACATTTAATGTGTGTTAACGTATTGCAATTGGTGCTCATTCTCCATCCATTCCTCATTAACTAATTAATGTGGAAATTAGGACACACCATCAAGCTGACATGCTGTCAGTGCATCTAATTCTTGCATTAACATCTTAGTAAAGGGCTCTTAAATATTTGCAAGAAGGATTTTTTTCATTTTACAAATAAGCTGATGAAGAATTTATGATGAAATATCCTTTATAATCCTTTTTATAGTTATATTTAATAAATTAATAAATTTTTATAGTTATATTTAATAAATTATTATGAGTTTTTTTTAATCTAT
Organism: Microcaecilia unicolor; assembly: GCF_901765095.1. Lineage (NCBI taxonomy): Eukaryota > Metazoa > Chordata > Amphibia > Gymnophiona > Siphonopidae > Microcaecilia > Microcaecilia unicolor. The sequence goes on from NC_044033.1 coordinate 124,357,779, forward strand.
TGAGGGGCAGTTAATGAGGCCTTTTCCTTTGTAGTTATCCAAGCTTATTGATTTACAAAGAAAGACAACTAACTTAATTGTGTCATATTAGGTTCCCCATGGCCTCTAAAGGAAAATAAAGGGCTGACAGCACTCATTTGAGTTTCATATCATGGTTTTGATGGTCAGAAAGGATTTCATAAATTTACAGCCTCTGTTATCTACGTTCTGCTTCTTGATAGCATTAAATGGGTTGACTGCAGTGTTACGTATTACTGTGCTCTACTTGAGATGCTTGGAATATTACTTTGAGAATTGGAAAGGCTCTGGGGTGCTAAAAATGATTATGAGATTTTTTCTTGCTTGACAGGATGAGCAGGTCTACGTGAAGTATAAGGCAGTTATGTGAATTGACTGTGGACAGGCTTCAATCATAGAATCATGTTGTGTTTTACTCATTTTTGAAAAGTCATTTGTGCAATATTGCATTTTAAGGGAGTAGTTACAGTTTTATCAAATTCCAAAGAGTGCTTTGCAATTATATAAAGGTATTTCCTTTTGCCAATTAGCTCACAGAAGCTTGTCTTACAAAAAATATTAATGTTCATGTTTCTGAGCAGTTGTAGCACTAAAATGATGCTAAATCTATACAATATACTTAGATTTCTTAGGAATAATTTGTTTAGTTGTCTCAAGTGCTTAGTTCGTGAAATGTTTTAATGAAATGACCGTGGGTATTTGAGAATAGTCTCATCCTTGCCCCAATGGTTTGTGCACACTGTATCATTTAATTTAATTTATTTTATTTCATTTATATTTTATTGTGAAGTATTTGCAAATAGTACATACTAAAATGAAAAATGAACTGAAACACAAATAAAGAATTTCATTGCTGAGTTTTTGTTTCAATTCGAAATGACAGGAAATGAAACTACCTTCTTTGTTGTGTTTTTCACGTTGATTCAAAATTAATGCACACCATATTACTCTATTCATTTCTGGGAGGGTGTATTTTTAGGAGTATTGTAATTAATCATGCTAGCACTCCAAAAAAAGCTTACTGTATTTTTCGGACTATAACCGGACCATAAGACGCACCTAGGTTTTAGAGGAGGGAAATAGGGAAAAAATTTTTTTTCCTTTTTCCCTCCTCTAAAACCTAAGTGCTCCGGTGCGTCTTGTCCGAGTTCGGGATCGCCCCCCCCCCCCCCCCCCCCCACCGGCCCTGTCACCACTTCTCCCTACTCATGTCACGCGATCTTCCCTGGTGGTCTAGTGACGTCGGGGCAGGAAAGAACCCCCTCTTTCCTGCCCAGCGCGCTGCTCTCCATCCTCCTGTATGCAGCCTGACGGTCTCTGCGAGATTCAAAATGGCCGCCGAGAATTGAAGTCTCGGTGGCCATTTTGAATCTCGCCGAGACCGTCAGGCTGCATACAGGAGGACAGAGAGCAGCGAGCTGGGCAGGAAAGAGGGGGCTCTTTCCTGCCCCGACGTCACTAGACCACTAGGGAAGATCGCGTGATGTGAGTAGGGAGAAGTGGTGACAGGGCTGGGGGGAGGGCGATCCCGAACGGGGGGAGGGTGATCCCGAACTCGGGGGGAGGGGGGGAGGGCGGGAAATCTCTACCTTCGGACTATAAGACGCACCCCCCATTTTCCTCCCAAATTTGGGGGGAAAAAAGTGCGTCTTATAGTCCGAAAAATACGGTAATTCTGAGCCAGATTAAAAACAATGCAGTAAGACAGTGTTTCCCATGTCAGACCTGGAGTATTCCCTTGCCAGTCAGGTTTTCAGGATATACACAGTGAATATGCATGAGATTTATTTGCACACACTGCCTCCATTGTATGCAGACTCTCTCATGCATATTCATTGTGGATATCCTGAAAACCTGACTGGGAAGTGGATATTCCAAGACAGGAAGATGCATATAACTACAAATAATAGAATTGTAATGATCCTAAACCACTCTAATAGGAGCTCATTTTAGAAGGCTTGCACAGCATCTCCAGGTAAAAATAGTAGGTTTACGTGTGTAAATGGTCCAGTATACCTAATTTGCATTTTTAGAAATGGCACTATTTATATATCTGTGTCCACTCCAGGGCACAAACATTTTCAAAGGGATATGTTCTGGAGAATGATTTGGGTGGGCCTGAAAAGTATGTATGTACTTCTGATTTTGTAATGGCAGTAACCTCATTACTTTAGATGTCAGAATTTACACCTACTCTAAGGCATGTGTAAATCTCACTAACTGTTTAGACATAGGGCTTGCAGGAGTTACAGAGGGGGCAGTTGTGCTTACCTCTCTAACGGGGGTAGTTATCGAGGTGTAGTAAATGTTGGACTTCTACTGTACCTTAATGTACCATGGAAGTCACAACCAGTGTTAGCTCAGTACCCCAGGTTACTGACTCCCGTAGTTTACAAATAATGCTGCTTGTGAGCCACTTCACAAGCAGTCTTATTTCACTGTCCTGGGAGCATTGGGCCACAAAGCTATGGTCCAGTGCTTCTGGGAAGTGCTTAAAGGAGTCAACCAAAGTGAAGATGACCTGCCTCACGAGCCCCCCAATCAGAACCCCCCCCCCCAATCCTGAAGTATCCCCATATGTTATACCACCTCTCGACAACCCTCCATTCAAGACTTCTCACCCAGACATCTCCCCTACCCAGATGCAACTTCCAAAGTCAGTTCCCCTTAAGAAACATTTGTTTGAGTGAGTATGAGCCCAAAAGTACTTTTCAGAAGAGTGGATATCCCTCAATAACTTTGGCTGGCTTCTGAGATACATTTGATAGTTGTTGCATGACATATGCTTAATGTTGTGCTGCATGAACAAAATTCATTTGACAGATTCAACCAGCAGGGAAACAGAGAGGAGAGCAGCAGTGCCTTTCTCTCTCTTTATCACCCCCATGTGTTCAGACTGACTAATAGGCCAGAGATAGTTTTTTTTCATTATGTGGGTAAGTGTGTTGGTCATAGGCACATAAAAGAAAAAGAGGATATTTTCTTAAAAATTTAAAAATCTGGAGGACATAACTGAAGAAGTCCTATTAAAGAGGACGTATGGTAATCCTACTCAGCAGGAGCAGAGCAGGGAGAGTGTGGTTAAGGCAGGATAAAAACCTTCGGGACAAATCAGTCAGGGAGGCCCAGAGGAGAGAATTGTGTATGTTTAACTATTACTCACCTAAGTTGATAGGTAGGTTATAAATGCAATAATTAATTAATGAATTGATTAAGCCTTCCAGCATGCCCATCATGTACATGTAAGCTGCAGGAGCTCTACTTAGGTATACCCTGTTGAAACTGTAACTTTGGAATTCAGGGCCAAGCCTGACCTCATTGTGTTGAATTATGAAAGACAGAATAACTTTGGGACTCCAGGCTAGAGATTGGCTGTTTGTGCTTTTTTGAGAGACATGCCATGGCCCTGCAGGAGCAAGCCACAGGAGAGAAATCGTGAGAACAAAGACATACTTTTTGCATGTTCATTTCTCCCTACATGTGAAAGGAACAGGTTACCCTTCTTCTTGTAAATTGTTTTGTTTCACTTTTGACCCACTGTCTGGCTGTGGTTAGTCAGTGGCGTTCCTAGGCTGGCTGACACCTGGGGCGGATCGCCGATGCGCCCCCCCCCCCCCGGTGAAATTACACCCCCCAGGTGCAGCACGACCCCCCCGGCAAAATTACACCCCCCCCGTCGGCTCTGAGTCCGCTTGTTCCCTGCTGCTCCCTCTGCCCCGGAACAGGAAGTAACCTGTTCCGCGCAGAGGGAGCAGCAGGGAGGGAACGAGCGGATTCGGCTAACAGGCGCGCGGCACTCCCCCCAGCGATGTGCACCCGGGGTGGACCACCCCCACCGCCCCCCCCCCCTTGGTATGCCACTGTAGTTAGTTAAGGCTCCAGGGTTTTTTTCCAGCTATAACGCAGTTTATACTCTTCATCACAAGCTGCATTATAGAATTTAAATAGTGATGAGGTGTTTGTGCAGCACTGCGTACACCTTGTAGCGCTATAGAAATGCTAAATAGTAGTAGTAGTAGTTTTACATACATTTGCATGCTTTAAATCTCATTGCTTATGTAACCCACAGTAATCTAAAAAAAACCTGTGTTGCTGCACCAAAACTTGCGTTATAGCCCTTTAACATACATTAAAGGACAAATAGCACAGGTTATGGCCTTTATGCAGCTTGAAAACTACACCCTTAAGTGTGGTATGGCTGACCAACCTAGTGTCTAGTGCAGTGGACTGAAAACCAAAGGACCCAGATTCAAATTCTACTTTAACTCTTTTATTGTGTAATTGTGAGTCCTCCAGAAAAAGAAAATTGCATACTGTACCTGGATGTACATCACTTCAATGGCCTTCAGGCTTCCAGGTGGCTTATATATTTAGGTAGAGTAGATATTTTTCCGTTTCTGGAAGGCTCATAATAAAATAAAAAGTTAAAGTGGAATTTGAACTGGGTCCCTTGGTTTAAAGTCCTATGCATTAACTACTGTACTAGGCCACTCATCAGAGTTGCTTCTTGCTTTGCTATGAATGCCCATAATACCTGAAGCTGTCATAGAGCCTAGTATCCTCTTTCAGTTTCACTTTTGGGGGCGAGGGAAGGGGACAGCAATCATTGGGAGATTAAGGAGGTATGGTGACTTAATCCCTTCAGTGGTCAGCTGTTCAATCGGACTACCTTTTTGTACCCTGGATGTGACTGAAACAGGTCTAACTTAGGATGCCCTTCTTTTTAGACCTGCACGTTTCTTCCCGTTTGGTAATTGTTGTTCGATATCCTCATTTTGGGCCCTTCCTAGTCCAGCCCAAAAAATGCCCACAACATGTCCTTTTGCTATTTGGACATATTGCAGTGTTGTTGGGACATCCCTTTCCTGCCTTTGAAAAATCGGGATTTGGACGTTTCATGCATATAGGCTTCCATTTGGGCATTTTGAGATGTCCATAGGGAAAGGGAAATGGGACTTGATATACTACCTTTCTGTGGTATTTTGCAACTACATTCAAAGCGGTTTACATATATACAGGTACTTATTTTGCCCTGGGGCAATGGAGGGCTAGTGACTTGCCCACAGTCACAAGGAGCTGCAGTGGGAATCGAACCCAATTCCCCAGGATCAAAGTCCACTGCACTAACCACTAGGCTACTCCTCCACAATACTCTTTGAAAATAAGAAATATCGGTATCTATGTGTCTTTATAAATAGCATCTAAGTAGGCACCTACTTCCCTACTTAAACCAGAAGCCTTGTTATAAAATTACCCCATAAATGATGACAAATTAGAAATAGAAATGTGCAGACAAAAACTGAACTGGAAACTTTAGGAAGTCAACCTTTGCATGAAGTGTAGCACCAGAAAAACAGAAGTATATTTTCACCTGTACTATGCAAAATACAAAAGGGTTGATATTCAGTCCATGGTGGTCAGTGGTTTTTACTGACAGCTGCAGGCAGAACTAACCCCAGATATGTAATGCCAGGCCATGTCTCTACACCGGCACTGAATATCTTGGGTTAGTTGCCAACTTGGAAGTAGTGTGGGTGCCAGCTGATATTCAGTGCCAGCACCAGTGGCGTTCCTATGGGGGCTGACACCTGGGGCGGATCGCCGATGCAGCCCCCCCCCCAGAATAGCGCGACGCCCCCCCCCCCCCCGGCGAAAGAACTCCCCCCCCAGGTGCAAGCCGCTGGGAGGGGGGTGCCGCGCGCCTGCCAGCTCTTCGTTTTCATGCTCCCTCTGCCCAGGAACAGGAAGTAACAGGCGCGCGGCACCCCCCCAGCGGCGTGCACCCGGGGCGGACCACCCCCCCCCCCTTGGTACGCCACTGGCCAGCACCCATATAGCTAAGCAGAGAAAGATAGGACTATAACCAGAGACCTAGCTAGGTGGGGTACAAGGGAAGGAGCCGCAGCCCCAGATGGATTTTGAATGAAATGGTGCATATGCGAATTGGCAAACATACAAAGCAGAGGTAGTCCAGAGAAGGAGCAGATTGAAGGCTCTCCACAAACAGATTTATTGATCTTTGGCCCGACTTGGCCAAGTTTTGGCACTTATGCCTTCATCAGGGGTCAAAGCTTCTCTTTCATAAAAAAGCAAATGGATCAAATGAAAATGCATCCTGTGTAGCCTTCAGACACTTGCATGCTGGAAGCCAGTAGCTGTTATGCAAATTGAATTTTGAGTCTGCTGTTTCTCAGGACTATCTCTGCTTTGTGCGTTTGCTTGTGTTGAGTCTACGGAGTGTTTTGCTTCTTTGTGGTTTCTCTGGTGCCTGTGCGAATTGGGCCTTGCAACAGCACCTATTATACAAAATGTCTGTTCCCTCAGATTTCAAAATCTGGCTACGCTTCTGACTATCACCAGTGTTTACATAACCGGCTCATCCCTGACTCTACCCTTGGACCACCCCGACATTAACCAGGCAATGCTGCAGGAGTCAGAACTGATATTTAGTGGCTGTGCCGCTGAATATCAGTGACAAGGATGCTAAGTGTAGTTTGTAGGAATAAGCCTTTCCTGTCCTCTTAAACCACACTGAGTATTGATCCCCCAAAATATTAGAGATTCAAATTAAGAAACCAAAAGTAAAATGTATTTTTCTACCTATATTATCTGGATAGGTCAGCTTGTGTAGCCCATGTCTCCCACATATTGCAGGGACTTGGCTATTATATGCTGGCTGCAGCACACACTTCTAAATTCTCCTCTGAGCTTGGCTGGTGTTAAACATGCTGGGACCAAGGGCGTGGTTGTGTCCCAACTTTTGCCAGCAGGCTGTGCTGCCTTCAATTTTGGGCAGGCTTGGGGGTCCTTCTGCACTGGAGCCAGGGCAAGTGCCCTGTTTGCAGTCCCTTAACATTGGCCCTACTTCTGAGTATGCACAAGCCTGCTGGGGAAACAGGATAACTGGGCTTGTACATACTGGCTGAAGACACTGTTTTCCCATTGGGCACTTTCTGTGTGTGTATTTGGGCTGTACAGGGCCCAGGCTTGGGCTCTTTCATTAATACCTGGGTACTGTGGGTTAATTTTAGCAGGTAACAGAAAAAGTGCCTGTACTTAGTACCAGAGATGCTCCTGAAAAGAAAACCCAAATATCCTCCCTATTTGTAAGCACTGTTTGGTTCATATCAATGCTTAATGATGCTTACTTAGGCTTAGGCATATTTTGTGCTATGATAGATATTTACTTCCTAATATAAGTCATTTGAAAATAGTTTAACCTTTAATATATGTGGCATTATAGACACACATTATTGACTCTGCTAACATATTACTCTGCTTAATATATTTTGTTAAAAATTCAGAAGACCTGATAGTGGCAATGGTTCAACTTTTATTACATGTCACATTACAGACACACATTATTGACTTTGGTAACACATTACTTTGCTTAACATATTTTGCTAAAAACTCAGAAGACCTGATAGTGGATAATTTGGTTAATGGAGCATTGTAGGCATTCAAGTAATTTACATAATTGTGGCAGGCTGATAAGACTGCCTGTTTGGTGTTCAGAATATAAATGGTTGATCACAGAAAAAAGAAAAATGAATGCAGAAAGATGAAATCTGGTGCCAATATATGGGCCTGTTTGCTAAATGTTTTTAAGGTTTTTACGCTTGTGTGTTAACAAGGTATATTACATGCAATAATTGTAGGAACTGTTCCTGCCAATTTGAGTGTGGCAACCATGTTGTTTATGGTAAGCAGTATCCACCACCACACACAGAGAGCGGTTAACCATACTTCTGAAGATGTAGTTAACTGTTCAGTGTTATCTGCTTTGTTAATGACACAAACTTGGGATCCAAATGGCGGATGAAATTTAATGTGGATAAATGCAAAGTGATGCAAATTGGAAGAATAATCGGAATCATAGTTACCTGATGCTAGGATCCACCTTAGGAGTTAGCACTCAAGAAAAAGATCTAGGTGTCATTATAGACAACATGCTGAAATCTTCTGCCCAGTGTGTAGATGCTAGGAATTATTAGGAAAGGGATGCAAAATAAGACCAAGAATATTATAATGCCTCTATATCATTCCATGGTGCAACCTCATCTTGAGTATTGTGTTCAATTCTGGTTGCCGTATCTCAAAAAATGATATAACAGAATTAGAATCAGTTTTGTGTTTAAAATGAAGCTGATGTTTGTATAATTTTGGTGTTTTATTACACATTTGTGAATTTTGTGCATATTGTGTGAGGCAAAGAAGAGTGACCAAAATGATAAGGGAGTTGGAACTTCTCTCATATGAGGAAAGGCTAAAGTGGTTAGGGCTCTTCAGCTTGGAAAAGAGACGGCTGAGAGGGGATATGATTGAGGTCTATAAAATCCTGAGTGATGTAGAATGGGTAGAAGTGAATTGATTTTTCATTCTTTCAAATAGTACAAAGACCAGGGGACACTCAATGAAACTACATGGAAATACTTTTAAAACAAAGAGGAGGAAATCTTTTTTCACTCAAAGAATAATTAAGCTCTGGAACTCGCTGCCAGTTAACGTATCTGGGTTTTGAAAATGTTTGGACATGGTCTTTGAGATGGATATGGGGGAAGCCACTGCATGCCCAGGATTGGTAGCATGGAATCTTGCTACTATATGGATACTTGTTACCTGGATTGACCACAGTTAGAAGCAGGATACTGGGCTCGATGGACCATTGGTCTGACCCAGTATGGCTATTCTTATGTTCTTATTCTTTACCCTTTCTCTGACCCTAGCTTGAATTTCCTTGTTGGGTGTTGTACTGGTGTATTGTTGGGTATAGTAGGTTTTTAGTAGGTTTGGAGAGCTCATTAAACAACATAAGGGAGCAATAGAGAGATGTGTACCTGGGAGCATTTATTTGAAGTCCACTGCAGTGCCCCCTAGGGTGCCCCACTGCTCTGCTGAGATGTCTGTGTGGCCAGTCTACTAAGAATGCTAGCTGCTCCTACTTCCTGATGGCTTGATTTTGTATGTTTTTCACTTTAACTTTTTTTATTCGATAAGTGCACATAGGACAAAAACATCTTTCAAGTGGCTATTTTTGAAAAAAAAAAAAATAGACATTTTGCTGTTTTGAAAACGGCTATATTTGCAATTCGGATTCTGGATGTTTTGAGCAAAATGTCCAAAGTTGAACTTAGATGTCACATCGAAAATGCCCCTCCATGGCTCTTCAGCTTGGAGAAGAGATGGCTGAAGGGAAATATGATAGAGGTCAATAAAATACTGAGTGGAGTGGAACAGGTAGATATGACCCCTTGTTTACTCTTTCCAAAAATACTAGTACTAGGGAGCACGCAGTAAAACTACTAAATAGTAAATTTAAAACAAACCAGTGAAAATATTTCTTCATTCAGTGTGTAATTAAACTCTAGAATTCGTTGCCAGAGAATGTGGTAAAAGCAGTTAGCAGATTTTAAAAAGGTTTGGATAATTTCGTAAAAGTCCGTAAGCGCCAGGTACTTGTGACCTGGATTAGCCACTGTTGGAAACAGGATACTGGGCGGAGGAATACCGGATGAAACTGAAAGAAGCCAAGAGAGAAGTACGTCTGGCGAAGGCGCAAGCGGAAGAACAAATGGCTAGAAATGTAAGGAGGGGCGACAAAAATTTCTTCAGGTATATTAGTGAAAGAAGAATGACTAAAAAGGGAATTGTGAGACTAAAAGATACAGAGAACCGCTATGTAGATAATGATGAAGAAAAAGCCAATTGGCTAAATAGATACTTTTGTTCTGTTTTCACTGAAGAAAATCCTGGAGAAGGACCGCGAGGGACTGGCAAAAGTACACCTGAGAATGGAGTGGATATAGCAACGTTCACGGAAGAGAGTGTGTATCAACAACTTGGAAAGCTAAAGGTGGACAAAGCCATGGGACCGGATGTGATCCACCCCAGAATATTGAGGGACCTCAGAGAGGTTCTGGCGGGTCCTCTTAAAGATTTGTTTAATAAATCCTTGGAGACGGGAGAGGTTCCGAGGGACTGGAGAACGGCGGAGGTGGTCCCTCTTCACAAAAGTGGTGATAGGGAAGAAGCTGGAAACTACAGGCCGGTAAGCCTCACTTCGGTTATTGGAAAAGTAATGGAAGCGATGCTGAAGGAAAGGATAGTGAATTTCCTGGAAGCCAATAAGTTGCAAGATCCGAGACAACATGGTTTTACCAGAGGGAAATCGTTCCAAACAAATCTCATTGAATTCTTTGATTGGGTAACTGGAGAATTGAATCATCGACGTGCTATAGACGTAATCTACTTAGATGTTAGCAAAGCTTTTGACACGGTTCCCCACAGGAGGCTCTTAAATAAACTAGATGGGCTGAAGATAGGTCCCGAAGTGGTGAACTGGATTAGGAACTGGTTGACGGACAGACGACAGAGGGTGGTGGTAAATGGAGTTTGCTCGGAGGGAAAGGTGAGTAGTGGAGTGCCTCAGGGATCGGTGCTGGGGCCGATTCTGTTCAATATATTTGTGAGTGACATTGCCGAAGGGTTAGAAGGTAAAGTTTTCCTATTTGCGGATGATACTAAGATTTGCAACAGAGTGGACACCCGGGAGGGAGTGGAAAGCATGAAAAGGGATCTGAGGAAGCTAGAAGAATGGTCTAAGGTTTGGCAATTAAAATTCAATGCGAAGAAATGCAAAGTGATGCATTTAGGGAGTAGAAACCCACGAGAGACTTGTGTTAGGCGGTGAGAGTCTGATAGGTACTGAGGGGGAGAGGGATCTTGGGGTGATAGTATCCGAGGATCTGAAGGCGACGAAACAGTGTGACAAGGCGGTGGCCGTAGCGAGAAGGTTGCTAGGCTGTATAGAGAGAGGTGTGATCAGCAGAAGAAAGGAAGTGTTGATGCCTCTGTACAAGTCGTTGGTGAGGCCCCACCTGGAGTATTGTGTTCAGTTTTGGAGGCCGTACCTTGCGAAGGATGTTAAAAAAATGGAAGCGGTGCAAAGAAAAGCTACGAGAATGGTATGGGATTTGCGTTCCAAGACGTATGAGCAGAGACTTCCTGACCTGAACATGTATACCCTGGAGGAAAGGAGGAACAGGGGTGATATGATACAGACGTTCAAATACTTGAAAGGTATTAATCCGCAAAAAAATCTTTTCCGGAGATGGGAAGGCGGTAGAACGAGAGGACATGAAATGAGATTGAAGGGGGGCAGACTCAAAAAAGATGTCAAAGTATTTTTTCACGGAGAGGGTGGTGGATGCTTGAAATGCCCTCCCGTGGGAGGTGGTGGAGATGAAAACGGTAACGTAATTCAAACATGCGTGGGATATGCATAAAGGAATCCTGTGCAGTAGGAATGGATCCTCAGAAGCTTAGCCAAAATTGGGTGGCGGAGCAGGTGGGGGAAGAGAGGTTGGTGGTTGGGAGGCGAGGATAGTGGAGGGCAGACTTATACAGTCTGTGCCAGAGCCGGTGATGGGAGGCGGGACTGGTGGTTGGGAGGCGGGAAATACTGCTGGGCAGACTTGTATGGTCTGTGCCCTGAAAAAGGCAGGTACAAATCAAGGTAAGGTATACACATATGAGTTTATCTTGTTGGGCAGACTGGATGGACCATGCAGGTCTTTTTCTGCCGTCATCTACTATGTTTACTATGTTTAGGACACCTTTGGTCTGTCTCAGTATGGCAATGCATATGCTTTTATGAACTTCTGATAGGGAGCTGAATTTTTTTCCAGCAAAGATGGCCGTTATAACCTCAGACTGGTTAGTCCAGATGGGTTGCTCACTTCAGTTGGAAAGCTTACCACTAAGTTGTTCACTGATGGCCCCATATTCAAACTATCTAACCAGACAGGAACGGCTCCTGGCCGGGTAAATAGTGTTTTAGTGCCTAACCGTGGATATTAAGTGGGAGATAGCTGGTTATCTCCCGCTGAATATTCATGGTTAGTGGCTAGTCACTAACCAGCTGTTTCACGCAACATAGCTGTTTAGGCACAGATATTCAGCTCTAAACCGAGCTGTTTAGTGATTAAAATAGGCCACATAAATAGCAAGGCTATCTTTAACCACTAAGCACTTAACTGGTTAGTGCTGAATATCGGCTTAACTGGTTAAGTTGCCACAGACAAAAATGAAACCAGATATTCAACACCGGTTGCCGGAAATGACCTGGCATTGAATATCCAGGTTTAATACTGGTGGCGAACTGCAAAAGTGCTGCCTGTTGCCAACTGTATATCAGGGGGTGAGAGCATCAAAATTACGCGCTCAGCATCAGGAACAGCTTTCAAAGGAACTCTTTTCTCTTTAATATGCCAATGCAATCAAACCCATTCCCCCAAGAGAAAAAGGGAAAAAAATTTTACTCCTTCTTGGTCACCAAGAAGATGGGGGGATTTTGTCCCACCCTAGGCCTCAGGGCCCTGAATAAACAAACACAAGTTTAGGAATAGTTTCCTTGGGCACCTTACTCCCCATGATTTAGAAAGGAGATTGGCTATCCTCTCTGGACTTAAAGGATACCTATATCCACATACAGATACATCCTGGTCATAGAAAGTATCTGAGATTCTCAGTAGGGAAACACCACTATCAGTACCATGTACTACCATTTGGCCTTGTTTCAGCATCCATGGTCTTCACCAGAAGCCTAGCAGTAGTTGCAGCCATTGGAGTCAACATTTCAAAATGATCGGGGGGGGGGGGGGGGAGCAAATACACAATATAAATCACCCCTCCCTGGACATAGTGAAAGAGCTGTCTCAATATTGGGGGTTCTCAGAGCTGGTTCCTACAGTTGCAGCATCTCTACACAGACTAGGAGTGCATGTGTTTCCCTAATTAGATGATTGGCTTGTCAAGAGGACATCAGAGGAAAGTTCAAAAGAATCAGTGTGCAGAACCATTCAAGTGCTGGAGCTACTAGGGTTTCTTATAAATTACCTCAAATCCCATGTCAACTCTTCATGGCAATTGGAGTTCATCGGAACCCTGCTACACATGACTCAAGTGAGCATTCTTCTCTCACCACAGAGGACAGAGACTCTTATGCCAGTAGTTCAGGAGGTGCACTAGAGTTAGAAGGTATCAGCTCAGCAGATGTTGAAACTGCTAGGATATGTGGCCTCCATCATCCATGTCACTTCCATGGCACTCGAGGCAAGCTCAGTGGACCCTTAAACCACAGGTAACCTTTAGGATGTAATCACTGTCTCAACTTCTCCTAGGGAATCGCTGTATTGATGGCTAATTCAAGACAATGAGTTTAATGGACTTCTATTCCAAATCCTTCAACCCTACAAATGGGTGGGTCTGGGGGCTTATATAGATGGACTTCACACCCATGGTCAATGGTCTTCTTAGGAGAAGCAACAGCAAATAAATCTTCTAGAACTAAATGCTATTTGGAATGCACTAAGTGCTTTTTGGAATTGGTTGGCGAACCAAATTATTCTGATCCAAACAGACAATCAAGTGTCAATTTACTGTGTCACCAAGCAGGATGATATGAGATTGTAGTGCCTATGTCAGGAAGCATTCAGGATGTAGAGATGTACCACTTCCCTTCAGTTGATCAGAGCCACTTATCTGGCAGGGAAAAAACAACTGTCTGGCAGGTAAATTGAGTTGGGTCATGCGACCACACAAGTATGGGCATTGCCCAGAAGATCTTTCAAGAGTGGGACATTCTCTCAATCAACTGTGTTGCATTCATCTCAACAAGAAATTCCCTCAGCTCTCCTCCAGACTTGGATCCTATGATAGACTAGCCTCAGATGCCTTTCTCTTCAATTGGGGAAAAAAGTCTTCTCTATGTGTGTCCTTCAATGTCTCTCTTGGTAAAAATTCTCCTAAAACTCAAGCAGGATCAGGGAACCATGATTCTCATTGCAATTTATTGGTCACATCAGATCTGGTTCCTTCTATTTCTGGAGATAGCCTCTGAATATCTGTAGAGACTAGATTGCTTTCCAATCCCTGGCTCTCATGGCTTGGATGTTGAGAGGTTAGAAGTGGAATCCTGGAAATTACAGAGGGTGTCTCAAGTTCTACTTGTTTTCAGGAGGGATTCCACTAAGAGATCTTATGGCTTCAAATGGAAGAGGTTTGCCATATGTTGTGAGGGCAAGGCCCTAGATCCTTTTTACTGTCCTGCTGCTTAATTATCTTGCAGAGTCAGGTCTGACTGCATCAGGAGGCTCCTGCCCTACCAACACCATTGCCAACATGGTGCCCCTAGCGGTACTAGCATGAGAATACTGCTAGAGGGTGCCATTTTGAAAATGGCACGAGCAAGATAGGAAAGACTGAGGATCGCTCCTGCCCTAGGACCACTGGATCACCAGGTACAAAGACGGATGATGGTGGTGGGGGAATGTGATTGGAGGGTGTAGTGTGTTTAGGGAGTGAGGATCGGATCAGGGGTAGTGTGATTGGGAGACAGGGGAAGGTGGGTACAGCATCTATCCTTTTAAGCTCCAGCCCAGGAGAATCAAGCCATGACTATATTCATTTATTTATTTGAGGCCCGATATTTCCAGGTTGCTGGAATAATGCTGCTTATGAGGTGGCTTATGGACCTTGCCCATTGCAGGCCTTAGTTCAACTCCCTTTTTTCTTTCAAGACAACCTGGTAGCTAGGGATTCTCATCAGTGAAAATGTTATATCCTGCTTGTCCTCTAAGAAAGCAAAGTTACTCACCTGTAGTGTCACGACTGTGGTCATGAGCCCTCTCTGACTCACCTTATTTCCAATGGTCAGCTGCTGAGCTGGCTACTGTCTGCATGGTTGTTTCTTTCCTATGTGTTTCAAGCCTCACTTTGGGTTCTGTGTATTTCCTGCCTCTGTCCTGTAGGGTTTCCACTTCCTCTGTGTTTCAAGCCTCACTTTGGGTTCTGTGTATTTCCTGCCTCTGTCCTGTTTATAAGGAAGTGGTGCACTTTCATTCATGGCCTTTGCAATGCCAAAGGTCTCCAGGTTAGTCCGTGTGCAGTGAAGCACTTCTGCCTTGTTTATTGTCTGTATGCCTGTGGGCACTTCTGCCTTGATTTCTTGTTGCTTTGTTTATTGCCTGTGTGCCTGTGGGCACTTCTGCCTTGATTTCTTATTGCTTTG
The DNA here is from genome assembly GCF_901765095.1 of Microcaecilia unicolor. Lineage (NCBI taxonomy): Eukaryota > Metazoa > Chordata > Amphibia > Gymnophiona > Siphonopidae > Microcaecilia > Microcaecilia unicolor. Next base: position 124,372,867 of record NC_044033.1, read on the forward strand.
TTCTTAGCCTGTGTGCCTGTTGGCACTTCTGTCTTGATTCCTTGTTTAGGGTGCCTGTGTGCACCTGCTTCTGTTCTTTTCGGTCTGTTTGTGTGCTAGGTTCAGCCTTCAGCCATAGTTCTGTTGTTTGTCTGTGTGGGTCAGCGTTGTGTCCTGCCTAGTCTGCCTTGCTTGTTCTAGTCCCCTCTACCTTAGCTTCAACCTGAGTTCGGTTGTTTGTCTGTGTGAGTCAGCTTTGTATCCTGCTTGTTTCTCTTTCCTAGTTGTCCTCAGCTCCAGTCCCCTTCCTCCTTGTCTCTGCCCTCTTTGCTTTCAGCAGGAGCCAGGCTTGCTTGAAAATCCTGAATCCTGCTTAAGTATCCTGAATCCTGTTCCTGCCAAGCTCGTTCCAGTATATTGAATCCGCTTCTAGCCAAGCCAAGTCCATTCCAGCATTTGATTCCAGCCAAGCCAAGTGCATCCTGAATCCTGTCCAGTCCTGCTGGGGGGGGGGGGGGTGCCTCCTGTTGCCGCTCGACAACAGTAGGCCAAGGGCTCACGTTGTTCCAGAGTTCGTGACTGTTTGCTTAAAGCCTGGGACCATGACATGTAGCAAGTGTTTTCCAAGGACACTAGGATGGATATTCTCACTGTCTCATTCATTTTCCATTGGGGTTGAATTTTATCAGCTACTGCTGCTGGTTGATTTTAAATTGGGTAAATTCGATAGGGTTTTGCCTCATAGAAAATCTTCATTGGCTACCAGTTACTTCACGTATTGAGTGCAAAGTTGCTTGCTTAATTTTTAAAACTTTTTATGATCTAAATTATGAGGGAAGTGGTTTGAGCCCTCAATTTACCTATTAACTGGTTTTCCTCTCCAAGTTTCCAAGTTTATTTAGAATTTACTATCCCGCCCTATGGCACCCTTCAGGGCGGATCACAATCTAATACATGAAAATGATAAACAAGACATAATGTAGACAGATTTTGAGGAACAGGTAGAACTACAAAAATGATAGGAATTAAACACGAAGAGACAAAAGGAAGGGAGGCGCAGAGTCCCTGGACAGAATCAGAAAAGAAATGTTTAGCTGAATGCATCGTTAAAAAGATACTTGAAACTCACAGAAGCTGAAGTTGAATTTTCCTGCCTTTAAAAATGTCTGTTATAAAGTATAGTATAGTCCCATGTGGTAAGGCAGGTGCATGCGTGGTGAGCTGCTGGCAAACACCTCTAGAAAGAACACTGGGGAGCATTTCCTGTACCAGGCTCGGCAGAAGACGTTACCATCAGTGAAAATATTCATCCTGCAGTCTTTGGAGAACCCCTACTACATACCAGTAACTTTGCATTACCTGATGTCATTTCTATGTTTAATGTTTGTACTCTCCCCTCCCACCCCTGCAGGTGCTGAAGCCTACACTGCTGCCCTCAAAGTGGTCATTTGTTTGGGTGGGACAGGGCAAAGCATGGGACAGCAGTAGCTGGCAGGCTTTTCTTATATAAAAAAAGTCATCCTTAACTGGGGCCTGTATTTGTGTGGGTGCAAGAGCTGAAATTCCAGGGCTGGTGGCTGTTAGTGCTGGGTCTGAGTGGGTGAAGAGGCTCAGTGACTGAGGACAGTGAGTGTTGATGCAGGGGCTGAGTTATTGGGGCCATTGGGCATGCATTCAAGTGCTGAATGACTAGGGTCAGTGTGCAAGAATGTGGTTACAGGTGCATTGGCTGAGCAGCTGGTGCTAGCAGATGTGGGCCTGAGTGCTTGTGCTCAATCACTCCCCTCCTGCATACTCACCACCCTACCTACATTCATGTGTCACTCATATCCCCAGACTTGCCTCAGGATTATGCCTTGTTTATGCCTTTCTCAATTTCACCCTTTCCTCCACACTTACTCCCACTCTACACTCACCATTCCAGCTAGGTACATGCCTCCATCAATCACATCCCTCCCTCAGAATCCATCACACCCTTTCCTTCACACTTACCTCTCACTCTACACTCACCATCCCAGCTAGGTTCATGTCTCCATCAATCACGTTCCTCCCTCAGAGTCACCTTCCCCTCCACACTCAGCCCCACTCCTCTCTCTCATAGAGCAGATATGCTGAGATTCACCTACTAAACACCATACATCCTGTCACTTCAGCTACTTCTCCTCCTGCAAAAATACACCAGTTTTTTGCACTGCAACGAGGAGGCCAGTGATCAATACTCTGAATGCAGGCAGAATAGTCCAGATGGGCAGTGGCATTAGTACTCTAGAAGGATGAGGCTGGTATTCAACAAGATGGAAGCAGGTTGAAAAATCTGGAGGGGTTGCATTGAAGTAATAAGGAGGACATTTTCACATGGAGGCAGGCAAATAAGTTCCCTGGAGTGGCAGCAAGGCAGTGTCCATGATGGTGGGGGCTTCACTGACGTAGGCCCAAATCCATAAGCAGAAGCAGTGCTCAAGGTGACAGTGGAAAGTAAAAGAGTAAAAGTAACAATTATGGAGTTTAAAATTAAGCTGTAGGTTTGCTTCCAGACTGGCAGCAGAGCAGGAAGCTCCATTCTATATTCACTGCCCATACATGTGGCTGTTGAAATCATGGGTATGCTGCTTCGCTGTGTGGCCATAAGATGCTGCAGTGTGTGTGTGTGTGTGTGTGTGTGTGTTTTCCCCTCAAACCTTGCAGATGTCCCCATTTAGGATCACAGCTCACAGTTTGGGAGCCACTGCCTAAGTGCGATGGGATAAAACATAGATGATTCTTCTATTTGGCTCTCCTTGATTTATGTTTTTATATATTCTTTATCAAAACATCCTTTGCATTTACGTCAGTTTCTGAAATTATTGTATTCTTGCTGAAACTATATATTATTCCATTAGCTATAGTGTGCTGCCTTTACAAAAAGCTCTAAAAGATTTACATCATTTTTCTCTGTGGTTTTGGTCTATTTTTCTTTATTTAATCGTGTTCTTCCTGTTATATTTGGATTCTTCTTTGCTTTTACATGTTTTTTTCCCCCTGAAAAGTGAGAGAACTTCATTTATTGACACAATGTTTCAGGTCTACATTTTAAAGAACTGGGTTAATTTCAAGTTTCTAAAATGAAGCAGGAAATGGAACTATCAACTTCCAAAATATGAAAGCCTTTTATACTGACATTTGTAGAGAGAGAAACACAAGATCTAACTAAGCTTAAACATGCTTTATTTTCAGTCTGCTTGCTTAATGCAGAAGAGTAATATGATAGCAGAATATGACCTTGCAAATGCTGAGCAGGATGAAAATGTACACAAGCTTTAGAATAATGAGAATGAGATGCACTTCTAATGATTATGTCTTTTAAACAGTCCTTTGTCTTCAGAAACATTCTTGATTCAGCCTGACATCCCTAACATCCTTACAATGGGCAATTCAAATACTGTTCATTATATTCAGCATTTTAAAGAGAGACATTTTAGACTGATGTCTGATGACTGTAGACATTTGCTTTCTGGCTGTTTTATTCTTTAATGAAGTATAGTATGATGATTGTTTAGAGAATTAAAATGTTTTCATGTTAACAATGAACTTTTAAAAATTAGTTTTGTGAAGTTTATTTTAGATTTTGAGGATAATTACTTTGTACAGCTGTCACTGATTTTGTACTTTGAACTTCAAAACTCACTTATCTATCACATCTCTATAGGAGTTGATTCACTCATCAATTTTGTCACTGGTACAAAATTTGGATATACCGCCACTGAAGTTGACAATACTATGATCAAATTACATATTGGTCTAAGAATAATTAAGCATAGTCACATGTATGAGAAACTTGCAAACTATTCTCTTATAAGGGTAGAAGGAGGAAGCGATGTAGAGAATTAAGCTATATATATATATATATTTTAATTTATAGGAGAATTAAAGAATATAGGGTAATTTATAAAAACGCTGAGTGTCAAAAAAAGAAAACTAATCAGGTCACAAAAAGTAGACAAATACTTTATAGAAGGCTTAGCATATTTGAGTCTTAAATAAAATATTTGTGATGCCAGCAGATGTACTTGTATGTGGCTAGCACACAAAAGTGACAGTGATTTAATAAATCCATTCTATCCATATAGTCTGATTTTTATGAACCACTGGCACAGAGATTTCAATTTATGTGAACCTAGAAGGTGTAGGCCATTTCACTGAGCTCCCAGCCTTTCCTGTGTTTATCCACTACTAGTAAAAAAGCCCCGTTTCTGATGCAAATGAAACGGGGGCTAGCAAGGTTTTCTTCTGTGTGCATGTGGGAGTGTGTGTGTCCCTGCCCTCTCTGCCCTCTCTCCCCTCCCCCCTCTGAGTCCTTCATTGTTACAGAGAGAGCAATTTGATTTCCTGCTTTGCTGTTTTCCTTCACTGTTTGTGTTAGAGAGAGAGCGAGGGCAGGGCAGACACTCATGGGGAAACCGGATATCTCTCCCCCTTCACACTTCTGGCTGGAGGCTTCATAGAACGTTGGTGTTGCCTTTTATATATAGAGATTCTCCTCCTGTTGTTCCCTCCCACCTCCCCACAGATCCTCTTGTTATGGCCATAGAACACAGCAAGATATCTTTCTCTGCTCTTTGGGAAGACCAGTTGGTCAACACACTACTTCCAAGCAGCAACTTATATGGGCCAGGAACTTGGAAGAGACTGATGGATAACAAGGAGTGGGCCAACATTCTGGTGTTGTCAGATTTGGCTGAGTTAATTCATTGGTAAAATGAAAATATTCAGGTTCAACAAAGTCCTCAGGTTGGCTTATATAGGATATTCCAATTTTGTTGATGATGATGTAAAACGTTGCTTGGGTGCTTGGGAGATGATATGTGGTTATTATGTTATTAATGAGGTAATGTGATATCATTGTTGAGAATTATATAAATAATATATAAGGGATCTCTTTGATTACATATAATAAGAGAGTCCTTCAATACATGAAAGAGCAGGGGGTGCACACTGAAAATTTGCAAGAAACTCGCATGACAAATGTGGAGCCTATAAACTTGGGAGTTGAGTGGGTTGGACAGGTGGTCTTCATTTAATTTAACAACAAGAGGAAGTATATCCTAATTGGAATGGATATGTTATATTAGATATGCAAAATATGTTTGGATCTTGAATGCTGGTATTGCACCCAACACAAATTGTGCCTTGTAGATGGTTGTTTTTTTTTTTTAAGTATTGTGGAGTCAGGTCACCTCATGGTGACCCTGTGGATAGTTTCTGAACTGTGTTCAATGTTCAGTCAGGCAGCTAATCGTGGATAGAGTGGCATCCGTAGCTGCATTGCTGATCTTCAACCTTGCCAAGCATGATATCTTTCGCTAAAGATCTTTCTCTTTGTATGATGCCTATGAAATATAAAAGTCAAAATCTTGTCATTTGAGCTTTCATGGAAAGCTTAGATTTGATCTCCTCTGGACTGCCTGAAGAACAAATTGATCAGTATTGCTCTATACACAGTATTGTACTCCAGCACTATAATTCAAATGCATTGAGGGTACTGAACCTTTTTTTCAAATGCCACATGCTTACATGTGGGGGACTGGAATGTGTGTTCTAATCTAGCAGTGGGCAAGAGAAGACCTTCTTCTGCTGGTAAGGCTCATAATGGACTGGGAATTTTGATTTAGTCCCTCAGTTTAGCAGATATGTGGAGACAGAGGTCTCCTGGAGTATAGGACTTTGTAGGATTATCCTACAAATTTTCCTGTTCTATAGCTGGATATATTTAATACAGGTACATAAGTATTGCCATACTGGGAAAGACCAAAGGTCCATCAAGCCCAGCATCCTGTTTCCAACAGTGGCCAATCCAGGTCACAAATACCTGGCAAGATCCCAAAAAAGTACAAAACATTTTATACTGCTTATCCCAGAAATAGTGGATTTTCCCCAAGTCCATTTAATAATGATCTATGAAATTTTCCTTTAGGAAGCCGTCCAAACCTCTTTTAAACTCTGCTAAGCTAACCGCCTTTACCACATTCTCTGGCAACGAATTCCAGAGTTTAATTACATGTTGATTGATTACAAGGTAGATCGATTTCTTTTTTTTTTAAATAAGAAGTTCAAAGTATATATTACAACAAGGACGCTTAGGAGATGCAACTGCTAGCATCTGTCTGTGATGTCCATCTTGTATTTCCCCTTCTGCAGATTATCCAGATTCACTTCGTTTTGGTCAGTTTGGATTCTGTGCAATGAGTTAATGTGTGTGTGGTATTCTCCCGGGCTATTTTTCTGACCACAGTCCTATCTACTTGCATTTCATCATGGGAGATGTTCATCCAGGTAGTTCTAGTTGGAGGCTTAAGCTTACTTTCATTAGGGAGGAGTCTTTTAGAGCAGTAGTCAGGGAGTACCCCAGAGACTATCATATGTTCATGGACCTGTAATCTTTAGGTCAGGTGGGAGGCTCTTGAGGAGGTGTCAAGTGGGCTATATTATTTCACATGATATAGCGATATTGCTACCCATCTCTCAGATGGTTGAAGATAGAGAAGTTAGAATAAGGTATTGTATCCAACTTCTTGAAACATGGACTAAAACTTATTTTGTTTGAAACTCAATAAAGATAAAACTTTGTTCCTTTTTGTTAGGTCAACCAAATGATTTGTGGAACAATAATGTGTTGAAACTGAGTGGTCAGCATTTTTCTTTTGAGGAAAATATTAAGGTCCTTGAGTCACACTATCTGATACTCTAATGCTGGAATCACAGGTGAATTTACTTATTAAGAAATCTTTTCTTCTGATGAGAAAACTCAGGAGAATTTGCTATTTATTTGACACCTGTACATTCAGATTGGTTGTCTAAAGTTTACTTTTATCGGTTTTGGACTACAGTAACAGCATTTATGCAGGTTGTCAAAAGGGCCTTTTCGTGAAGATCTAAATTATTCAGAGTACAGCATGTCTAATTTTTTCAGCCCATAAGAATGATAAGAGTGCCCCCTCTGTTATGGGACTTCCATTGGTTTCTGGTGGAGGCATGAGTTTAGTTTAAGCTTTGCACAATGGTTTATAGGATTCTTTATGGATTAGTCCCAGCATATCTGCCTAATTGGGTCCAAATTGCCAGTAAAGATAGAGGTCTCCGAGATAATTTATTGCTCCATTATCCTAGCCCAAGCAGCTTGAAATATAAGATTATCTTTTCTGCCAGTTTTATGTACCAAGCACCTACATTATGGAATTTACTTCCTTTTATGTTTGAGAAAAACTCGAAATTATTCTGAACTCAAGAAATCTCTAAAAACTTTTCTTTTTAAGAAATTCTTATCTTACTGCTGTGTTATCTTAAGTTTTTATATTACTGTTTTACTTTGAATGTGTTTTCTTAATTGTTGTTAATTCTCAGGGCTTGCCTGTTTATTGTTCTTTGTGATCTGGAGACTCCATGGGTAGTTGCGGAATATAAGAAGTAATGTAATGCTAGTAATGTTAACAAGGATAAGATGTTGGCTCAGCAGGTTCTCACTGACCAAATTTAAACAAAAAGAAAGGTGAATGGTAATGCACATACACCTGGATAAATAAAAGATACAGGTACACTTTTATCACTTCAATATACTTATTCTTGCACTAAAACTATTGTAATGCACTTTTTAATGGCCTAGACTTAGTTTCATTAAATGCCTTCATCTCATTCAATCTACTGCTGTTAACCTCATTTACAGTGCTCACCATTATGATCATGTCTCTCTCTTCCTAATTAAAGAACATTGGCTCCCTGGCACAGCTCCCTTAAAATTCAAGATCTTGTTATTGGTTCATTATGCACTATAGTCTGGCAATCCCCTGTATGAAATGTCCCATACCAAATTCAAAAAAAGCAGTTCAAACCTGACTTTTCAAACTCGCCGTTTGCTGATGCTCAGTCTGTTATTGGAATCCTGCTGTTTTTCTCTCTTCCCTTTCCTTCTCTATGATTTCCCTCCCCCCAACCCCTTTCCTTTCTTTAGTCCCCCTATGAATTCTCGTGCCTTTTTTCCGACAAATCACTGTGCTATGCCCCTCAGTGTCAACAGCAGTACATCAAGTTGGTATAAATAAAATAAAAATACATATGAATTATTACATAGAGAATGGATAATATCAATAAAATAGAACTGGCAAAGTAAACTACATTGATTATTACTTATAAGTATATAAACATAAAACCCATACAAGCATAATACTAATTAAACCGTAAACATGCCAGGTCTATGTCTAGTTTAACTGTGAGTGTGTAAAAGTTTAGGCATGCTGATAACAGGTTACACTAGTATTCTGTAACAGAACCCAGGTTCTGGCTCTTTCTGCACTTCCTCGGGGGGCCAAAATGGAGATGCCCAGTTATAGAATTTTCCCCATAGCGGCTCACACTATATGAATATGAGTTTTTGAATGTTGGGGCTATAATTTCTATATGAAAGCTCAAGACCTATCGCTGGAAACACTACTTGTCTCATAGAAAAGACAAAACAGCATATAAGCTTCTTGTAGCAAAAATAGTAGAATACCAGTTGTGTTCCTAGGGGGGGCTGACACCTGGAGCGGATCGCTGATGCGCCCCGCCCCCCAGGTGCAGCGCCTGCCCCCGGTGCAGAGTGACACCCCCACCCCAGCGAAAGAACCCCCCCCCTGGGTGCACGCCGCTGGGGGGGATGCCGCGCGCCGGTCAGCTTCGTTCGTTTCCATGCTCCCTCTGCCCCGGAACAGGTTACTTCCTGTTCCGGGGTAGAGGGAGCATGGAAACGAATGAAGCTGAACGGCGCGTGGCACCCCCCCCCCCCACAGCGGCGTGCACCTGGGGTGGACCGCCCCCACACCGCCCCTCCCCTTGGTACACCACTGTAGAATACAGACCTTGTGGAGATCATCCAGTATATCGGTGTTGCTGACTAATAGAAAAAGTCACAGTCTGTTTAGTGCCTGATGCTGCTTTTCCCAAGGGCTGTAGGTATTGATTTCTTTGCTCTACTGCATGTAGCCAAGTTGAAGAGCAAGAATGCAAACTGACTGGATAACTGATAGTAGCTGGGATGGCCTTTTCTATCTCTATATAGTAACAAATTATTGGAGCAATATAGTAGATGGTTCAGAAATATATAGTATCTGCTTGTATAGAACACATGCTAATTATTGGGAGGAGAGGAAACGGGAAAATACTGCACATGATATCTCCCTGAGGAGAGTAGTAATGAAAATAAGTGCATAGAGTGAGATACTAAAAACAAATGAAAGAAGTGAAAAGAGCAATCTCATTTAAAATACCTCTCAGTGGGAAATCATAAACTGTGCCATGTATTCTCTTTGTGCATTCTGAGAGTGACTGTTGGGGACAGAGAGAAAGAGATGAGACTGATGGCTGGGTACAAGCAGGAAGGCAGAGGGTTGAGACTGGTGGCTAAAGACAGAGAGGAAAGGAGGGGAGGGGAGTTGAGAGGGATAGCTAGGAACAAGGAAGAAGGGAAAGGGATAGGGGTCTTAAGAGGGATGCCTGGAGACAGGAGGACAGGGAAGGTGGAGAGATGAGATAAAGAAAGCTGGGGCTGGGGATGGGTGGGGTGGGGAGAGACTTACCAGCAACAAGAGAACTCAACAGGTTCCTCTGGTGAATTTGACTGTGTGCTAGCTAGTCATAGAATATCATGCTTGCTATCCATAGCTGGCTAATGAATATTACAGTGCAGTTTAAGAAAGCTCCAAAATATTTTATTAGAAAAAGAACATATAAACAAAAGTCCATTAAATATAAAACACACACACACAAATAGATTTGCCAATTCCAAGATACAACATGCTATGAAGTTATACTTGGTTTTATTGCCTTTGCGTGGGATTTTATCACTTGCATTGATTTAATTATAGTAATGAAATCTTAATTTTAATTTAAATAATTTCGGGAGAATATGCAAAGATATTGCTAAACTCTAGAACTTTACAATTGTCCTCATACGCTCCATGTTATTTATGAATGCTTCTTGATTAAATAGCATATTAAATAAAATATGGAGTTGCCTTACCTCCCAGCTAGTGCAATTCAGTTTCTGGAGGTCCTGAATGGACTGTATTTTTAGTAACATCATATGTGCTGGTAACTATTTGATAATAATGGTCACCCACACACTTTGCTTGGACATCATGCTGCTCGATAATGAGAATGCCTAGAGTTTTCTGATGGCAGCAATTAATCATCATAGTAGTAATTAAAAAGGCTATTAGAAGTACTATAGTCCATCAATCCTGTACCGTATTTGTCACTGAATAGGTAGGTGACCATTCTTTTCTCAATTGAGGAATGAACTGAAAATTAGATGAGTAAGGCATAACTTATACTTTCTCTTTCGCTCACTGCAGAGCTGTCCACATTGTTGTTTATGTTTAACTTTGTTTGTAATATTATAAACTTCGTTGCTATGGTAGACAAAAAGTGGTCTTTAAGATTAAATTAACGAAATACTAATGCGTCAATATTTACAACTCTGCGGTCATTGTTTTATTTAAACGATGGTTGTGGCAGTTAAGTAAAATCCAGATATTCAATGCCTAATTTTACTGTCCTAACTTTAATTGATTAGTAATTTGGTTATTAGTCTGAATATCACCACTAACCAGATAACTTTGAGGACCGCCAATACGTTGCCCCATCACTACATGGACAGTGCTAACACACAGTGCAAGAATATTCAGCAGCACTGTTTCGATAGTGCCGCTGAATATTCCCGGACATCAGAGACTTATATCTGGATAACTTCACCAGATAGCTGGATATTTCCCCTCGAATAATGGGCCCTTAGTCTTATTCGGTTGAGAGTTTGGCTATGTACACAGATGAAAAGGCTAAACAAATTGATTATAATGTTCATTCCTTCAATATTTATGTTACAACAGTTTAGAATGAAAAGGTTGCACTAAACAGTATTAATGTCTTATGTCAATATATGTTGAATGGTTTAATAATGCACCTAAACAGAAAAGGTACATATATACATATAGGACTAGATTTTATATATCACGCTTCAAAAATTGGTGCTTATTCAATAAAGTACAACTAAATTTAGGCATACTTTATAGAATACACCTAAATTTCCGCATGCTTTATAGAATACGCCGAGTACCTGTCCATGCATCTAAATTTAGCCATGGGCAGTTAGGCCAAGTAAAACTTGGTGTAAATGCTGACACCTAAATTAGGCACAGACTGGGTGTCTTACGCATAAAGTTTAGAAATGCCCATGATCCACCCATTCCACGCCTCCTTTTCAACTATGCAACTTAGAATTTACACACATCACATTACAGAATATTCTTAGTTGTGCATGTAAGTTCTAATTAATGCCAATTAGTATCAATAATTGCTTGTCAATTATCAGCGCTGATTGACTTGTTAACCAATTAAGTTACGTGCGCAAATCCAGAATATGCCCGGATTTGTGCACGTAACTTAAGTTGCGCTATAAATAATTCAGGGGATACTGTGCCTGTTCAGTACAAGCTCAACAAATATTCTGTCTGTGAACACTACTAGTCCTCTAAAAGATTTTTGCTAGAGAATCAATATATAATTGTTATGGGGACTATCAGAATAGTTTCTAATGGTACCCCCAAAGCAATTATATAGAAATTCTGTAGAAAAAAATCTTGTGGAGGACTAATAGTGTTCACAGAGAGAATATTTGTTGATTATTATTTTGCTTGCATTATCTGTTTTTTGGGGAGGTAATTTTGTTTTGTGTTTTATAAAGGCAACATGTACCTGTGTGCCTCCCGCAAACCTCCCATACAAAGTTACAGCTGCTCTGAGGCAGAATTAACTGGGGCATATATGTGTATTCCATAAAATGCACATGTAAATGCTGATTCTGCCTCTGCTTTACTCATTTTCCAGCTCCAGGAATGCCTGTCTATATTTTCTCCATCTTGTGCTCAAAGGGTCTACAGCCTCTGTCCCTCTTCACCATCTGGAAAATGTATCTTCCTTTTACCTGACACCCAACCTCTAGTCCAGACATAGGCAACCATGGCCCTCAAGGGCTACAAGGGAAACAAAGAAGGAGAAAGGACCCCTAGAAACAGAATGCCAAAAGTTGAGGAAAATAGGGGTGGACCAATAAAAATAAATAATAGAACCTTGGAGTAAAAATTAATAAAACAAAAAGTTTATTATAATAAAAAAAGACTGTGGGGTCTATATAAAACAAATCTCCAAAAGATGGTGGAAATCCAGAAGATACGTTCAGGTTCAACATGGTTCCATGTTTCAGCACTGAGCACCTGCATCAGGAGTCAACAACAATCTGAATGATTTAAAACACAAGTGATTGTGATTGGGGGCTAGGTGATCTTTGAAGGGAAATAATCAGTATAAATACTTCTGCTTCTAGCTCCAAGAAAATACAGTGTATGCATATGCACAGTCACTTGTGTTTTAAATCATTGAGATTGTTGTTGATTCCTGATGCAGGTGCTCAGTGCCGAAACACGGAATCATGACGAGTCTGAATCTATCTTCTGAATTTCTACCATCTTTTGGAGATTTGTTTTATGCAGACCTAACGTATTTTAAGTTGTTACTCCAAAGTTCCAGTATTTATTTTTATAGGTCCACCACTACATCCTTGGCTCAAGGGCTTACAACCCAATTGGGTTTTCAAGATTTTCACAGTGAATGTGCATGAGATTGATTTGCGTGTACTGCTTCCATTCTATGCAAATAGATCTCATGCATTTTCATTGTGGAAATCTTGAAAACCCAAGTGGGTTGTGGCCCTCGAGGACCATTGTTGTCCACTCTTGATCTCTCAGACAAACAGACAGATATTCTTCTCTCACCCTTCTATATTGCATAGAAATAGGCACTTCCCAATTATTCTGGGCTTTTTTTACAAAGCCACGTTAGTGATTCCCACGCGGCAAATGAGAGGAAGCCTGTCGCACCAGGAATCGGTACCACAGCTTTGTAAAAGAGGCCCTTTATCTATAGTGCTCATAATTGCATATGCATATTTGAGCATGCACCCAAATTGTGCATGCAATTGCTTAACAAGTCAGTTAGCACTGATAATTGGGTGCCAGCAATCGATTATCGGCACTAATTGGCAATAATTGAAATTTATGCACACATCTCATTGCTGTTCCAAAAAGATGTGCATGTAAATTTTTCCACACAGATCCCCCCAAAAATGGGAACGGCCATTAGAAGGGCATGGGCAGGTCAGGGGCATTTCTAGGATTTTTGTTATAAATTTGAGGAATCTACGCCAGGGGCATCGCCAGATGTCGGCGGGAGGGGGGTCCAGAGCCCGAGGTGGGGGGGCACAGTTTAGCTCATCTCCCCCAGCCGCTGACCCCCCACCACTTTCAATCCCCCCTCCCACCGCCAACCCCCTGCCACTTTCGATCCCCCCTCCCATCGCCGCTGCCGACCCTCCCCTGCCACTGCCTGGTACCTTTGCTGGCAGGGGTCCCCAACCCCCACCAGCCGAAGTCTTCTTCAGCGCTGTCTCCGGTGCCTTCGCTGATCTGTTTCTGTGAGTCCTGACGTCAGGAGTCAGGACTCACAGAAACAGATCCGTAAAGGTGCCGGAGACCAGCGCTGAAGAAGACTTCGGCGGGAGGGGGGATCGAAAGTGGCAGGAGATGGTCGGTGGTGGGGGGTGGAGAGTAGAGGGGACCTGGGCTAAATCTGTGGGAGCCCATACCCCCATTGCCCCACCTAGCTATGCCCCTGATCTATGCCTAATTTAGGCACAAGGATTTACACCAGGTTCAGTTGGTGTAAATCCTTATGCCCAAATTTGAGCACAGATCCCAGTGTTAAAGCACTATTCTATAAACGGCACCCAACTTGTAGTGCTGTTCATAGAATAGTGCTTAACATATATTTTTGGTGCCTAACTTTAAAGCAGATGAGTATGTATTTTTGAAATGGTTTTTTAAATGAAATTTATTATAAAGATAAAAAATTGGCCAGTGATGACTATAATATGTAATGCTTGTTGGTAAAGTACAGACTAATGAGTTGCATTGCTGAGGTCATATAAAACTATTGAAAAAGTTGAGACTCTTTTGAAATTGCATTTGATTGTGGGTGGTTTTATCTTGTATATAGTTTTACATTAGATTTTCACACCCCCAGGGATCAATGTTGGCTCCAATATTGTTCATTTTGCTTATGAGCCCTTTAGTCCTTCTTGTTTATTCACAAAGGGGCTGGGAGGGCTAATGGCGAGTAGTGCGAGCCAAATCAGCACTATCGCAAAGGGTAGTGCATGTGCCCAGCGGTAATTCTGAGTTTGGTGTGCGCCGAATCCTGTGGTAGAACAATTTTCTATTTTCTACTGCAAGGGCTGTTCCCGAGCCAAGTTGGCGCATACTGCATGGTTACGATGTGGGTAGTGCATGAGCCCTTACCGCTAGGTCAGTGGCTGGCAGTAAGGGCTGAGGCCATAAATGCACACGACTATTTCCCAGCCGATTAAAAAATCTTTTCCAGCATCCATTTTTTAGCATGATTTATAGAAACCAGCCCTTAGTGCACACTTTTTAATAAGGGTTTGCCGTCTTTGCACATAGGACTAGATTCAGTAAAGGTGCTCAATGTTGGGTGCCGAAAAACGTATACTAAGTGATATTCTGTAAACATTGCTCTGAATTGGGTGCCATTTATAGAATAGCACATATCACTGGAATCCATGTCCAACTTTGAGCTTGAGGATTTATACCAACTGAAACCCTGTGTAAATCCTTGCACATAAATTATAAGTAAATAAGTATTGCCATACTGGGACAGACCAAAGGTCCATCAAGCCCAGCAACCTGTTTCCAACAGTGGCCAATCCAGGTCACAAATACCTGGCAAGATCCCAAAAACATTCAATACATTTTATGCTGCTTATCTGAGAAATAGCAGTGGATTTTCCCCAAGTCAATTTAATAATGGTTTATGGACTTTTTCTTTAGGAAGCTGTCCAGACCTTTTTTAAACCTCGCTAAGCTAACCGCCTTTACCACATTCTCTGGCAACGAATTCCAGAGTTTAATTACACGTTGAGTGAAGAAAAAGTTTCTCTGATTCGTATTAAATTTACTGCTTTGTAGCTTCATCGCATGCCCCCTAGTCCTAGTAATTTTGTAAAGAGTAAACATTATTTTATAGACCTCTATCATTTCTCCCCTCAGCCGTCTTTTCTCCAAGCTGAAGAGCCCCAGATGCTTCAGCCTTTCCTCATAGGGAATCATCTTCCCATTCCCTTTATCATTTTCATCGCCCTCTCTGTACCTTTTCTAATTCCACTATATCTTTTTTGAGATGCAGCGACCAGAATTGAACACAATATTCGAGGTGCAGTCGCACCATGGAGCGATACAAACGCATTATAACGTCTTCACTTTTGTTTTCCTAATAATACCTAACATTCTAATTGCTTTCTTAGCCACCACAGCACACTGAGCAGACAGTTTCAACGTATCATCAACAATGATGCCGAGATCCCTTTCCTGGTCGGTGACTCCTAACTTGGAACCTTGCATTATGTAGCTATAGTTCAGGTTCCTCTTTCCCACATGCATCACTTTGCACTTGTTCACATTAAACATCATCTGCCATTTAGACACCCAGTCTCCCAGTCCCGTAAGGTCCTCTTGTAATTTTTCACAATCCTCTCGTGATTTAACAACTTTGAATAACTTTGTGTCATCAGCAAGTTTAATTATCTCACTAGTTACTCCCATCTCTAGATCACTTATAAATATGTTAAAAAAACAGCGGTCCCAGTACAGACCCCTGGGGAACCCCACTATCTACCCTTCTCCATTGAGAATACTGACCATTTAACTCTACTCTCTGTTTTCTTTCCTTCAACCAGTTTTTAATCCACAATAGGACACTACCTCTTATCCCATGATTCTCCAATGTCCTCTTGAGTCTTTCATGAGGTACTTGTCAAATTCCTTTTGAAAATCCAGATACACAATATCAACCGGCTCACTTTTATGCAGATCACTCAAATTCTATAATACTGTGTACTTCTTTAGTGGAATGCCTCTGACCCACCCATGTCTCTCCCATGGTCATGCCCCCTTTTCAGTGACACACTAAATGATTTACACATGCAACTTTATAGAATAGTGCTTAGCAAGATGTGCGTGTAAATCCAAATTGTTGCCAATTAGTGCCAGTAATGGATTGCTAGCTCCCAATCATTGGTGCTGATTGGGTCATTATTCAAATTATTCAAATTGCATGCACAAATTGGATGCGTGTAATTTTGAGCGCCATATATAGAATCCGGGGATAGTGTACATTTATAACATTGTTCCAAAAAATAAAACCCACATGAAAACTTTTCTGGCTCCACAACTCTGGTGCAGATCATATGTCTCACATGCCCTAATGCTCCTAGGGGTTTATGTGGCCTTCTCTGTATCAGCCTGAAAGGGACATCTATGCCTCTCTTTTTTCATACCCCGAGCAACCATTTTATAGACTCCATAAGCAATTTGCTCTGTTCCCTAGTCCAGTCTCCCTTTTCATGTTGCTTCTTACCCTGTCCCATCCCTCTGTTCTGCCCTCATTTGCATGGATGCAGGGTGCATGTTGTTTATATGTATATGTTGGATATTGTTTATATCAGAATGTATTGCTTGTAACAGTTTACAGTGCTTTTGCCCTTAAAGGCAAGAAGTGCCTGTGGACTACAAATCTTAGTCTTCCTGCAATGCTCTATAATAGGGTTTTCCTTAGCACATGTTCCAGTTCAGTATGCCTTATATGACTTTTCCTATTGGCTGGCCCTTGCCCCTATGTATGCTGGGATGTAGCCTGCTCCTTCTCTCTCCATTGGGGTTGAGAGAGTATCTGCAGCATGCTTTTCTTGTATGAACTTTAAGCTGGCTTGCTGTACCTTGTTGCATACTCCCCCTTTAAGCTCCCCCCACAGCATCTACTCTGTCAGCTTGGTGCTGAGATTGCCTGATTCCCCTTGTATATGGGGGTGAGCTGGTAGAGAACAGACTCCCAGTTCTGCAAGGCAGAGACTTATCCAGCACATCTAATGTTAAGTAATTTTCTTTTGTTTGAATTTGCATTAAAGAAGATTTTGGTTCAAGAGTTCTGAGTCTTCACAGTGATGTTCTATACTCTGGTTAACTGCATGCCTATCTGAGTAGAGAACCTCTCAGGAGACAGAGCAGAACACCCCTCTTCCCCAGAGATCTACTTCCTTTTTGCCTACAAATTAAGCCCTGGCAGTACACAGACACTTAAGAGACAGTCCCTGCTTGACAGTGTCTACAATCTATTGAAAACAGATAAACAGGACAAATAAGGGTCTAGAGAGTTTCATTTATTAAGTGAATGATTAAAACAACATGTATATTGAACAAGCAAATGAGGGGTTTGGATTTAAATGCAGCCTTAAAATCCAGTGGACTACTACACTTAAAAGTTATTTCTAAAGCTTGACTTCGTTTTATCTTTCTTCCTCTTAAAAAAAGCATTTTTAAAAAGTTGTTGCAGCTTTTGTTTTTAATTATAGTTCATTTGTTGCACGTAAGTGGCCACTTTTAGTTTTGACATAAGTATCTTATTGTCTTTGATTGCTAGGTCTCAGACATTCTAACTTACCATGTATTTGCTGTAACAACATGTCAAACAGTGCCTGAGGGGATAGAGCTAAAAGAAGCCTGACCCCTGTTGAAGAAGGGTCAGGCTCCACTGACCTTTTCTGTGCTTTATCTTCTTCCAGATCATTATTTACTGCTGCTAACAGCAGAATTCATGCCTTTGTAATACAGTGGATTTGATTTCAGGCTCATTTTATTATCACTGAGTTGCATTTTGGAAAGGTTTATTTTCTCTTTTGCAAAGTCATGTTTTTAATCAGCCAGCTACAACCTTCAAAGTTATCAGGTATTTGCATTAAATATTAGGCCCACAATTCAACTGTGCAAATTAAGAATTAACCAGTTAATCTATATTTTCACCAAAACATATCAAGCAAACTCATGAAAGAGGGAACAGCCTCCTACCCCCAAGCTATAAAAAGATGACACAGGTTTTCAACTCTTGAAAGGGGCAGGATTAAGGTATAGGCAAATTAGGCATGTTCCTCGGGCTCACGTTTAGGAGGGTTCCTCTCAGATGTGCTAATTCAATGGCTCCCTCTATTTTCCAACATTAGTGGGGGTTAAATATAAAAAAATATTTAGAATGATCTTTTCCTTCTCGAGCAGTTAAATTGTGGTGTTCTTTACCTGTTTGTCTTAGAATGATTCCTTTGTATTTTTGTAAAAGCTTGAAGACCTATCTTTTCCAAAAAGCCTATAGTTAATTCTGTTATGTGTTTTGTTTTTTCTTTATTTTTAGAACACTGTAACCTGCTTTGAATCATTATTTGAGAGTTGGTGGGCTATAAGACTCATATATAATAAACTTTTCCCTAGTAAACCAGCTACTGGAAGAAAGAAGATTCTAGAGAGCGATCAGAGGCTGGTCTATTTTTCCCACTCCTTGTGTAATTGTGCACCAGTTGGCAGGAAGAGTTAGTGAGCAGTGCTTCTTACCTGCTGCCCCATCCTTTGCTGGTTTTCCTCTGTAGCAAGAACTATGTAGGGCACTGCTTATGTGCTTATGGGAGTTTTAAAACATGTTTATATTATGATAGGAGGCCTGATGTTCTTTTTTCCCTAGGGCACACCAACAGGTTTATCTTGCCCTACTCTTGAAGCCTTCCTTGTCGTTGTCTTCTTTTTCTCATCTTTAGTTGATCGTTTGGTAGGACTTCAATTTATTTATTAGTATTTTATTTATTTATTAGGATTTATTTACAGCCTTTTTGAAGAAATTCACCCAAGGCAGTGTATAGCAAGAATAAGTTGAACCTAGGCAATTCACAATTACAGTACTACACATATTCAAATTACAGTACTTAGTAGGACATAGCATACTACTTAAATTGTCAACACAATATGCAGTAAAACATTTTGAATAGACAATATAGGGTGTAAGCAAAGGTGGAACACACAGATAAGATAAAGTAAGAGGAGTTAGAAAATACGTTGACTAATTGTCACGTCTGTGGTCGTGACCACCCTCAGACTTACCCTATTTCTGGGAATCAGTGTCTGTGCTGGTTTCTGTCTACTTCTGAGTTGGCTCTGTTTCTGTCTCTGGGTGCTAGCCACTTCCAGCATGGCGCTGATTGCCTCAGTATACTGCACCTGTGTGGGTTTAACCTCTCTGTGCTTCAGTATACTGTTCCTGAGTTAGCTCTATCTCTGTTTCTGTGGGCTGGCTGCTCTAATGGCTTCACTACTCTACACTTGTGTGTATTGGGCCTCTCTGTTCTTCAGTGGGCTGTTCCTGAGGTAGCTCTGTCTCAGGCTGGGTGGGCTGGCTGCTTCCAGCCTGACACTAATTACCTCAATAGACTACACCTGTGTGGGTTAGGTCTCTCTGGGCTTCTGTATGCTCCTTGCCTGTGGCCTGAAGGGGTGACCTCATCTGTCAGGGCCTTCTTAAGGAACTGGTGTTCTGGTCTTCAGTGCCTTTGCATTGCCAATGCCTACGCAGTGCCTTAGGTCCCAAGGTTAGTGTGCTGTTTGCACAGTTAGCTTTCCTTGTCTTTTCTTGTGGGCTTCCAGTCCTTCTGCTTTGCTAGTTACTATCACCTGTGGGCCTTGCCTTCTGGCTCAGGGTATTATTGCTCGTAGGCTTTCTGCTTGGTCTATTACTTACCTGTGGGCTTCTTGCTTTCCTGCTCTGGGTATTATTGCTCTGTGGGCTTTCAGCTCTTCTGTGTCTATTGTTCTGTGGGCTTCCAGCTCTTCTGTGCCCATTGCTCTGAGGGCCTCCAGTCTATCTGTGTATATCCCTTTTATCTGTGGGCTTCCAGGCCTGCTGGCTGTATTACTGCGGCCAGGGGGTTTCCAGCCTTTCTGTGGGCTTCTAGCCTTTCTGGGTGTATCTCTCTGACCTGTAGGCTTTCAGCCTTTCTGTGTATATTATTCTCTGTGGGCTTCTAGCCTTTCTGTTATCCCTGTGCAGTGGCTCTGCTCCCTGTCTGAGGTTGGTTAGCGGCTGATGCTGCAGCCATTTCTCTCCTTTCTATCTGTTAGCTACTGTAGCTCCAGTCTAACCCTTTCTCTGGCAAGCGTATCTGTCATTCCCTTGAGCTTAGCTTGTATGTAGCTCCTCTATCCTGCTTTTCAAGCCTGAACCCTGCTATAGGACGTTGTTCCTGGATTCCTTGTTGCTTGCCTCTTCAGCTCCAGCCCAGCCACTCCAGTCCTGTCTACTTCAGCCCGTCTTAGGGTTGCCTGTCTCCTGTTGGGTGGTTTTGCCTGCTGCTGCCATCTCCGTGACAGCGGCCCAAGGGCTCACATTTCCCCGAGAGACCTGACACTAATGTAAAGAAGGTTGCAAGTCAGAACGATGCATGAACATAATCTAAGCTAGGGTAGAAGTAGATAAGTAAGTCAGTATTAGTTAATTGCTTTTTCCATTAATGCCTTTGGAGAAGAGCCCAACTTTCTGAGTGAGGCCTTTTAGGGAGTGCATTCCAGAGTATGTGGCTACTCGAGTGAAAGCTTGCTGGCGGGTGTCACATTGTTTGATGTCCTTCGGAGAGGGTGTGGTTAGGGATACTCCTTCAGAGAACCGTAGTGGCATTGGAGGTATGTAGAGGGAGATCCTGTTCTTCAAGTACTCTGGCGAATTTCATTTAAGGGTCTTGAAGATCAGGCATAGAATTTTAAATGTAGCCCTGTATTGTATTGTAGCCAGAGAAGTTTTTACAGAAATTGTGTGATGTGGTCACATTGCTTGCAATCATCTATCAGTTTTGCTGCAGCAAACCCTTTCTAGTGAGACCAGTGTAGCGTGTGTTACTGTAATCCAGTCTTGATGGCACTATGACAAGACTTGCTTTTTCAAGGTATGGAGCATCCTTGTTGCAAATGATGGAAGCAGCTCTTGAAAGTTGCTTGGATTTGGGGTATCAGTTTAAGTGTTGAGGCTTGTTGTACCCTAAGCTTCCTGGCTTGTGTTTTAAGGGGAAGTTCGTATTTCCCAAAAGAGATTTTGATGTCAGGTATATGCCCACTTGTGTTAGGGACCCATGGGAACTCAGTTTTACTTGGATTCAAGCAAGGTTTATTGTTTTTAGCCCATTCTTGAGTTGTTGTTAAATAGGTAGTCAGTTTATTCAAGGCCGTAGGAAGTCTGACGCATAGATGTAGAACATTGTAGTTCTCTATTCTTACTCACTCCATCTGGGATTTCACACAGCACCTTGCACGTATTTACAGTTTTGGATTTCGTGAACCTAGAGGATTCCTATTTGGAAATATTCTCACAAAATATGTCAACAATTCCCATAATATAAAGATAGATGTCCTCTCCCCATAACTTCCCCTGGTCATAGGCCCACCAGCAAATGCCTCTGCCCACAACTCTTCTCCCCCATTGTTCATAGACCTATTTGTAAGTTCTCTTCCCCAGTTCTTTTAACTAACCATAGGCTTTGTGCAGTCTTCCCTTCAACTTGTCTTTAGCTGAAGGGGGAAAATACATTTGAAACCATCCCTTTATCTGTATCCTGGGCTATATCAGCACCACAGGTCTCATTGACTCAGCCAGTAGGGAGGGACCAAGAGCCTCCTCTAAACATCTCTGGATAAAGAAGCTCAATAATGTAGTGCTACTTTTTCATTTATCCCCAAGATTGAGTGCTATTGGGTCCATCCTATACCATGCCTGAGATGTTAGCTGGCTTTTAAGAGACAAAAGAAAAGAGGATGGAAAAAGACTAATTTCCCTCCAAAACCCTATTTATACCTTTCTTGACATCAGACCTCCTCCTTTGGCACCTCCTTGTACAGAAAGCCAAATAAAGTATTCCTCATACCAGTTTCTAGCACCAGTCCAGTAATAACCTTGCTTACCTGAGTGGAATTCAACTTGAACTACCAATGAGTAAACTAAATCTAAGTAAGTAAAAAATATCTAACATTAACAACAATGCATAATAATAACTTGTGCTAAAAACATAAGAAACAAAATACATTCAAGGGGCAACTTATATTATTCTCAGGCAAAGCATAACTATGACAAGCTAGTATGAAAATGTATATTATACACTAGCTGTGGAAAAACTGACCATTTTAGAGCTGTTATGGACAAATTATTTTATTTACCTTTCTTACCGAGGGAAATCTTTCAAAACCTAATACAATCAATGGTCCTAAGCCATGCAGATTACTGCAACGCGATCTATGCAGGGTGTAAAGAACAACTCGCAAAAAAACTCCAGACCACCCAAAACACAGCTGCCAGGCTGATATTTGGTAAATCACACTTTGAAAGTGCTAAACCCCTACGAGAAAAGCTGCACTGGCTCCCAATCTAAGAACGTATCATCTTCAAAATCTGCACATTTGTTGACAAAATTATTTACGGTGTAGTCCCATGACAGACCTCATAGATCTACCAAACAGAATCAAATCATCACGATCATACCTAAACTTGCATTACACAAATTGCAGAGGACTTAAATACAAAACAACTTACACATCCAGCTTGTCCTACGTAAGCGCACCACTATGGAATGGACTCCCAAAAGCTGTAAAAACAATCTATGACCAACTAAACTTCAGAAAATCACTAATAAACCAACCTCTTCAAAAAGGCTTACCCCACCAATCCAACGTAAATCCCCACACCCAGCAACACAGCACAACCAGTGATCGTACTGGACAATATACAATTTCCATTCCCTTCAACCTTCACAGTGCCTTATACACACCTACCTCATTCGACCACAATACAACTTTGTATTTCTTATCAACTGACTGGCGAATGCCTTTACGATGGGGCTCATTTTCAAAGCACTTAGCCTTCCAAAGTTCCATAGAAACCTATGGAACTTTGGAAGGCTAAGTGCTTTGAAAATACGCCTCGGCACATTGAGCCTGCAAATAGGTGGGAAAATGTGGGGTACAAATGTAACAAATAAATAAATGAAATTTAGTAATAACCTTTTCCTTGTGGAGCAAAACTCTGCTATTTATATTGTTAATATAGACCAATAAACTACTGCTGCAAATATGTTTTTGTGTTTTTAAAGAACTTCATATTTTCAGAGATTAAAATGAGAATCATGTATCAATTTTGTGAACTCACTGCTTAATTTTTGGCACTTAAGTGTCTTTGTTACACTTTATTTGTTGTTTTCTTCATATGTTTCCATGTAGTGGATCTCTACATTATAAGAGTTATATTTAAAATGAGACAATAGATAATTAGCTGTTAGGGGACCCAGTGAGGGAAGACCCGACGCGACGTCGTGACGTCGACAAGGAGGTTTGCCGGCGCTTTTTTTTATAAGCAGGCAGGGCAGACGCGAAGCATGCTTGCCATGCCGCTTTTCAGATTTTTCTTTAAGGCACAGCAGGATGGAGGCAGGAGACGCGGGCTGCCTGCAGTCTGCAGCGCCGACGGAGCACCCCCCACCCACTGACACCCGGGGCGGACCGCCCCCACCGCCCCCCCCCCCCCCCCCCCTTGGTAAGCCACTGTCCAAAAGTCTACAGAAGAAACATCTTTACAGGGATGCTCTCCAAGTTTCATTTATGCTAGACTCATATTGAGACTAGGTACTTAAAATATATGAGTTTGACATAGAAATAACCCCCCCCCCCCCATTCTAATGGTGCCTAAAATTAGATGCCGAATTGCGAGCACAGTTATAGAATAGGTCAGTTACACGAGTAACATAAGTGTCCTTTTACCAAGCAGCGCTACAAAGTGGCTGGTGCTGTTGTCAGCATGTGAGTTCTTCATGTGCTGCGGCCACTTTTAGTGTGGTGGTAGAACGGCCACTTTTCCATATTTTTTGATAATGGCCACGTGCTAATTTCCCCATTAATGTGTGGCCATTATCAGGGGAGCCCTTACCACCACCTATTAATGCGCCTGTGCTACCTGATTAGTGCAGGCATGTCTACTCTCCATCCATGGGCTTGCCTCCAATGCTGAAAAATAAAAAATATTTTCCAATGCGGGATTAACATGTGCTAAGTGGAAAACTACCTCGGGATGGCTCAGCACGTCCCACAGTAGCGCTGTTTCTGTTCACGGTAGGCCATACTGTGCATTAGTGAAGGGCCCCATAATTAGCTAAATTGGCACTTAATTGGGGATAATTACCAATAATTGGTCTTAAATGCTACTTGGCACTAATTAGCAGTTGCACATGTAACTGATTTACGTCCCTATTCTGTAAACTGAGTGCTTAACTTCTCTTGCACAACTGCAAAGGGAGTAGGGACATGGGTAGGTCAGGGGCATTCCCAGGATTTAGGTGTGATATTTTAGAATAGTGTCATGTATGGGCCCAACTGCCATTAGTAAGGTTGCCAAAAACTCAGAACAGAAAATCCCCTACCTCACTGGTAGAACAAATCAAATAGAACCTACAGAACCAGGAAAATGTACCAAATATATATAGAAGAGAGAGGAGCGCCCTCAGAAATGTAAACACCCATGTGGAAGTCACTGAAGACCACTAAGGGCTCCGATGACAAAATCGCTCAATTTTCATGGAGAAAAGACTGCTCTTGCGCATGGTTATATTTCAGGAAAGAGCAATCTTTTCTCCATGACAACAGAGCGATTTTATCATCGGAACCCTTAGCGTTTGGTTTTTTGACCTGCGCAGGGCTCACAAGATAAGTAAAAGTTTCTTACATTTTGAAGTTATTTATGCTGGTTTAGTTGGTTATTTGCAGTGCATTTGTATTCTTAGCACTACTGGGGCACAAAATATAGCACATTATTGCACATAAAAAAACTACCACTGTGAGTGAGCGGCCCAATAAATGAAGTGCAATGTTTAACCCATTAGTGGTCTTCAGTGACTACCACGAGGGTGTTTACATTTCTGAGGGTGCTCCTCTTTCCTCTATATATATTTGGTACACTTTCCTGGTTCTGTAGGTTCTATTAGCAAGGTCTAATAGTCCACTCAAGCCAAAAATAATGAATGAAAAACTAAACACAGCCTCACACTAGCTGTGTATATAAAGTCTTTAAACACTCACCCTGTTATTGACCTTATAACACCTATTTCACCTAAAGATGGAGAAAAAAGCTTCAGTATTGCCACCCAGCTAGCCTAACAATGCAGGCTATAAGGCATAGGCTTGGCGCGCCATCATGTAGCTTAAAAAAAACGCCATCATTTCAAATCAACTATTAACACTTAGGTTGCTTCTCTCGAAATACTGGTCAGTCGCAAATAACAATCATGTGTGTCTGAAGTTGTAGATCACTAATTAGTGTTTCTCTGATACAATCTTTAGCTTTTATATTATAAATACGGTGACACCATCAGAAATCACTTAGCATACGGTGTCACTGTATTTATAATATAAAAGCTAAAGATTGTATCAGAGAAAGGTTGATTTCCAAAATTATTGGAGTCAACATTCAAAATGATTTGTGCAGTTAACACTTCTATAATCTAGGCACCACATTTATACACCCCTTGCATGCATAAATGTACAGAATACTAGCACTTATGTTCCTAAGTGTGCACTTACCCACCTGGCGTGTGTAACTTAGGTAGCACATCAATGCAAGGGAGTGCACACATGGACAGGACACAGGGAGACTCCCACTTATGTCCATAGCTTACACCATACTCTAAGGGGTCCTTTTACTAAGGCTTGCTAACGATTAATGCATGCTAAATGCTAAGACGCCCACAGGAATATAATGGGTGCCTTAGCGTTAGCATGCCTTTAGAAAAGGTCCGCTAAGTTACATGCATCCCTGCAGCATTTAGGTGCCCACAGTTAAGTTAGGCCCATGGCTGGTGGAACTTGCAAGAACAGAAACGTTAGGCACATTGATACCGGGGTGCTCTAAAGTTCTTTAATAGAACCTGGCACTTATATGCCGTTATAGAATAGGGTCCTACCGCATGGCCTTGGGGTACCTAAATAGAGACACCCAGTTGTAGAAGTGTCCATGTACTGTTGGAGTTAACTGCATAAATTGCTCACCTTGAAACTTTGGGGCTGGTAACCGCTTAAGTTGTGACTAGACAACTCAGGTCCTGATGCTCAAAACTCCGGTGCTGTTCTGAATAGCACTGTAACAGAAAAAAAAAAGCAACACGGGGCCTTCAGGATTGAGATAATTGACGTCCTTTTTATTCTGAAAATGACCCGACACGGGCCGTGTTTTGGCGTACAAACGCCTGCCTCAGGGGTCTAACACAAAAACACATAAATATATTAGTCATAAATAGTTGTAAATTAGGACAAAATTAACGCATATGAAAAACATAAACATTATTCTCCGAGGACAAGCAGGCTGCTTGTTCTCACTGATGGGTGACGTCCTCGGCAGCCCCTCCAATCGGAATCTTCCTAGCAAAGTCCTTTGCTAGCTCTCGCGCGCCCACGCGCACCGCGCATGCGCGGCCGTCTTCCCGCCCGAAACCGGCTCGAGCCGGCCAGTCTTCTTTCGTCCGCACTCGGTACGGCTGTGTTTTTTGCCGTGTTGAGCCCCGGAGAGTCGACCTCGCGCGTCCGTTATTTAATCGACGTGTTTTTTCTTCGGAAAAAGTTTCTTTTCGTTCGGAAAGTGCTCCGGAAACCCCCTTGGGTTTCGTTTGCCCCTTCCCGTATTTCCAGTTTTTGCCCCGGTAAGTTTTCTTTCGTTGTCGGGGTAGGCCTCTTTTCGGCCTCGGTCGAGATTTTTTCTCCCTTAAAGTTTTGGTGCTCCAAATTCGTCATTTCGGATTTTGACTTCGCCGGCGTGATTTTTCCGCCCATGACATCGAAGCCTTCCAGCGGCTTCAAGAAGTGCACCCAGTGCGCCCGGGTAATCTCGCTCACTGATAGGCACTCTTCGTGTCTTCAGTGTCTGGGGGCCGAGCACCGTCCCCAGAACTGTAGTCTGTGTTCCCTCTTACAAAGGCGGACTCAAGTAGCGAGATTGGCCCAGTGGAACGTTTTGTTCTCGGGCTCTTCGTCGGCATCGGCACCGGGGTCATCGTGTGCATCGACGTCATCAGCGTCCAGACCTTCTTCCTTGGCTGCCAGTGCATCGAGTGCATCGAGGCATCGGCCCTCTGCATCGGCGCCGAGACATCGGATAGCTGCATCGACGTCGGTGGTACCGGGACCTCGTCTCCTGATGTCGTCGGACAGTGGTGCATCGAGTGGAGTGCAGGTGAGGGCTGTCCATTCCCCTGCTGGTGGCGGTGAGCCCTCGGGTGGGTCTCCTCCTACCCTGAGGGCTCCTGCGGTACAGCCCCCCCGAGACCGACCTCCTTCGGCCTCGGCCCCGAGGAAGCGACGGCTGGATTCTACGTCCTCCTCGTCGGTGCCGGGGAGCTCCGGTGACATGCTTCGGAAGAAGTCGAAGAAGCATCGTCACCGGTCCCCTCCCCGCGTCGGCACCGAGAGCTCTGGGTCGCCGAGGGAGTCGGCACCCAGCAGGCATCGGCACCGAGAGGACCGCTCACCCTCTGTTCAGGAGGTGTCGATGCGCTCCACTCTGGACAGCCCGGAACAGCCTCCACGCCCGGAACAGGTTCTGACGTCGACGCCTGCATCGACCTCCATGCCTTTCTCTGCAGCCGCTCTGAACGAGAGCCTCCGGGCCGTTCTCCCAGAGATTCTGGGAGAGCTGTTGCGCCCTACCCCTCCGGTACCGGCGGTGCTTGCGCCTCCGGTACCGTCGAGCGTGGCGCCGGCTGGCCCATCGCCCGGGGTGAGGTCCCCGACGTCGGTACCGCGTGCGGTGCCGACTGCGGCCACCTCCCAGGAGGGCTCCCCGACTACGTCGGCGGAGGGAGCTTCGCCGATGCGGGCGAGGGAGTCTACCTCTCGACGCCCCCATCGTGGACGTGGCTCCACGGAGTCGAGCCGGGCACGGTTGCAGACGCAGGTCCGTGAACTTGTGTCTGACACCGAGGGTGAGGCCTCGTGGGAGGAAGAGGAAGACCCCAGATATTTCTCTGACGAGGAGTCTGAGGGTCTACCTTCTGATCCCACTCCCTCTCCTGAAAGACAGCTTTCTCCTCCCGAGAGTCTGTCTTTTGCTTCCTTTGTCCGGGAGATGTCTACGGCCATCCCCTTCCCGGTGGTTGTGGAGGACGAGCCCAGGGCTGAAATGTTTGAGCTCCTGGACTATCCTTCTCCACCTAAGGAAGCGTCCACTGTTCCCCTGCACCATGTCCTCAAAAAGACATTGCTGGCGAACTGGACCAAGCCTTTAACTAATCCCCACATCCCCAAGAAGATCGAGTCCCAGTACCGGATCCATGGGGACCCAGAGCTGATGCGCACTCAGTTGCCTCATGACTCTGGAGTTGTGGATCTGGCCCTAAAGAAGGCTAAGAGTTCTAGGGAGCATGCTTCGGCGCCCCCGGGCAAAGACTCTAGAACCTTAGACTCCTTTGGGAGGAAGGCCTACCATTCCTCTATGCTCGTGGCCAAAATTCAGTCTTACCAGCTCTACACGAGCATACACATGCGGAATAATGTGCGACAGTTGGCGGGCTTGGTTGATGCTCTTCCCCCTGAGCAAGCCAAGCCTTTTCAGGAGGTGGTCAGGCAGCTGAAGGCGTGCAGAAAATTCCTGGCCAGAGGAGTTTATGACACTTTTGATGTTGCGTCCAGGGCCGCTGCTCAAGGTGTGGTGATGCGCAGGCTCTCATGGCTGCGTGCCGCCGACCTGGAGAATAGAATCCAGCAGCGGATTGTGGACTCGCCTTGCCTTGCGGACAACATTTTTGGAGAGAAAGTCGAGCAGGTGGTAGAGTCTCTCCACCAGCGGGACACCGCATTCGACAAGTTCTCCCGACGGCAGCCTTCAGCTTCTACCTCTACAGGTAGACGATTTTTCGGGGGAAGGAAGACTGTTCCCTATACTTCTGGTAAGCGTAGGTACAATCCTCCTTCCCGACAGCCTGCGGCCCAGGCTAAGCCCCAGCGCGCTCGCTCTCGTCAGCAGCGTGCGCCTCAGCAAGGCCCCGCGGCTCCCCAGCAAAAGCAAGGGGCGAGCTTTTGACTGGCTCCAGCAGAGCATAGCCGACATCCAAGTGTCAGTGTCGGGCGACCTGCCAGTCGGAGGGAGGTTGAAAGCTTTTCACCAAAGGTGGCCTCTCATAACCTCCGATCAGTGGGTTCTGCAAATAGTCCGGCAAGGATACACCATCAATTTGGCCTCCAAACCTCCAAATTGTCCACCGGGAGCTCAGTCTTACAGCTTCCAGCACAAGCAGGTACTTGCAGAGGAACTCTCCGCCCTTCTCAGCGCCAATGCGGTCGAGCCCGTGCCATCCGGGCAAGAAGGGCTGGGATTCTATTCCAGGTACTTCCTTGTGGAAAAGAAAACAGGGGGGATGCGTCCCATCCTAGACCTAAGGGCCCTGAACAAATATCTCATAAAAGAAAAGTTCAGGATGCTTTCCCTGGGCACCCTTCTCCCCATGATTCAGCAAAACGATTGGCTATGCTCTCTGGACTTGAAGGATGCCTACACACACATCCCGATACTGCCAGCTCACAGACAGTATCTGCGATTTCAGTTGGGCACACGCCACTTCCAGTACTGTGTGCTACCCTTTGGGCTCGCCTCTGCGCCCAGGGTGTTCACAAAGTGCCTAGCTGTGGTAGCAGCGGCACTTCGCAGGCTGGGGGTGCATGTGTTCCCATATCTCGACGATTGGCTGGTGAAGAACACATCCGAGGCAGGAGCCCTGCAGTCCATGCAGATGACTATTCGCCTCCTGGAGCTACTGGGGTTTGTGATAAATTATCCAAAGTCCCATCTTCTCCCAGTGCAGAAGCTCGAATTCATAGGAGCTCTGCTGGATTCTCGGACGGCTCGCGCCTATCTCCCAGAGGCGAGGGCCAACAACTTGTTGTCCCTCGTCTCGCGGGTGCGAGCGTCCCAGCAGATCACAGCTCGGCAGATGTTGAGATTGCTGGGCCACATGGCCTCCACAGTCCATGTGACTCCCATGGCCCGTCTTCACATGAGATCTGCTCAATGGACCCTAGCCTCCCAGTGGTTTCACGCTGCTGGGGGTCTAGAAGACGTGATCCACCTGTCCACGAGTTTCCTCGAATCCCTGTATTGGTGGACAATCTGGTCCAATTTGACTCTGGGACGTCCTTTCCAAATTCCTCAGCCACAAAAAGTGCTGACAACGGATGCGTCTCTCCTGGGGTGGGGAGCTCATGTCGATGGGCTTCACACCCAAGGAAGCTGGTCCCTCCAGGAACGCGGTCTACAGATCAATCTCCTGGAGTTGCGAGCGATCTGGAACGCTCTGAAGGCTTTCAGAGATCGGCTGTCCCACCAAATTATCCAAATTCAGACAGACAACCAGGTTGCCATGTACTATGTCAACAAGCAGGGGGGCACCGGATCTCGCCCCCTGTGTCAGGAAGCCGTCAGCATGTGGCTCTGGGCTCGCCGTCAAGGCATGGTGCTCCAAGCCACATATCTGGCAGGCGTAAACAACAGTCTGGCCGACAGGTTGAGCAGGATTATGCAACCTCACGAGTGGTCGCTCAACTCCCGAGTGGTGCGCCAGATCTTCCAAGCGTGGGGCACCCCCTTGGTGGATCTCTTCGCATCTCGAGTGAACCACAAAGTCCCTCAGTTCTGTTCCAGGCTTCGGGCCAACGGCAGACTGGCATCGGATGCCTTCCTCCTGGATTGGGGGGAAGGCCTGCTGTATGCTTATCCTCCCATTCCTCTGGTGGGGAAGACTTTGTTGAAACTCAAACAAGACCGAGGCACCATGATTCTGATTGCTCCTTTTTGGCCGCGTCAGACCTGGTTCCCTCTTCTTCTGGAGTTATCCTCCGAAGAACCGTGGAGATTGGAGTATTTCCCGACCCTCATCACGCAGAACGAAGGGGCTCTTCTGCATCCCGGCCTCCGGTCCCTGGCTCTCACGGCCTGGATGTTGAGAGCGTAGACTTTGCCTCTTTGGGTCTGTCAGAGGGTGTCTCCCGCGTCTTGCTTGCTTCCAGGAAAGATTCCACCAAGAGGAGTTACTTCTTTCTGTGGAGGAGGTTTGCCGTCTGGTGTGACAGCAAGGCCCTAGCTCCTCGCTCTTGTCCTACACAGACCCTGCTTGAATACCTTCTGCACTTGTCTGAGTCTGGTCTCAAGACCAACTCTGTAAGAGTTCACCTTAGCGCAATTAGTGCATACCATTACCATGTGGAAGGTAAGCCGATCTCAGGACAGCCTTTAGTTGTTCGCTTCATGAGAGGTTTGCTTTTGTCAAAGCCCCCTGTCAAGCCTCCTACAGTGTCATGGGATCTCAATGTCGTTCTCACCCAGCTGATGAAACCTCCTTTTGAGCCACTGAATTCCTGCCATCTGAAGTACTTGACCTGGAAGGTCATTTTCTTGGTGGCAGTTACTTCTGCTCGTAGAGTCAGTGAGCTTCAGGCCCTGGTAGCCCAGGCCCCTTACACTAAATTTCATCATAACAGAGTAGTCCTCCGCACTCACCCTAAGTTCTTGCCAAAGGTCGTGTCGGAGTTCCATCTGAACCAGTCAATTGTCTTGCCAACATTCTTTCCCCGTCCTCATTCCTGCCCTGCTGAACGTCAGCTGCACACATTGGACTGCAAGAGAGCATTGGCCTTCTACCTGGAGTGGACACAGCCCCACAGACAGTCCGCCCAATTCTTTGTTTCTTTTGATCCCAATAGGAGGGGAGTGGCTGTAGGGAAACGCACCATATCCAATTGGCTAGCAGATTGCATTTCCTTCACTTACGCCCAGGCGGGGCTGGCTCTTGAGGGTCATGTCACAGCTCATAATGTTAGAGCCATGGCTGCGTCGGTAGCCCACTTGAAGTCAGCCTCCATTGAAGAAATTTGCAAAGCTGCGACGTGGTCATCTGTCCACACATTCACATCTCATTACTGCCTGCAGCAGGACACCCGACGCGACAGTCGGTTCGGGCAGTCAGTTCTTCAGAACCTGTTTGGGCTTTAGGATCCAACTCCACCCCCCGAGGGCCCTGTTTGTTCTGTTCCAGGCTGCACTCTCAGTTAGTTGGTAAATTTTTTAGGTCAATCTCAGTTATGTCCTCGCCGTTGCGAGGTCCAATTGACCATGGTTGTTGTTTTGAGTGAGCCTGGGGGCTAGGGATACCCCATCAGTGAGAACAAGCAGCCTGCTTGTCCTCGGAGAAAGCGAATGCTACATACCTGTAGAAGGTATTCTCCGAGGACAGCAGGCTGATTGTTCTCACAAACCCGCCCGCCTCCCCTTTGGAGTTGTGTCTTCCCTTGAAGTGTATTGTCTTGCTACATACTGGACTGGCCGGCTCGAGCCGGTTTCGGGCGGGAAGACGGCCGCGCATGCGCGGTGCGCGTGGGCGCGCGAGAGCTAGCAAAGGACTTTGCTAGGAAGATTCCGATTGGAGGGGCTGCCGAGGACGTCACCCATCAGTGAGAACAATCAGCCTGCTGTCCTCGGAGAATACCTTCTACAGGTATGTAGCATTCGCTCATTCTACAACAATAAGAAATTATACATTGAAAATGAAAATAATAATAATGATAAAACCATGTCATGTTATTTTCATTTTTAATGTATAATCTCTCATTGTTGTAGAATTGGCAATTAATTTGCAACTTTTAAGTACTTAATTTATGGAAAATTTTGTTCCTGAACACATTTATTTATATATTATTCTGTATTATAAGATTTTATATATGTAATGTTTATGTTTTTCATAAGTTCGACTCCTGTGCCTGGTAAAACCCGAACATGAAGCACACATTGGCGTCTGTTTTCTGCACTTATATTTATACACAGGAAACAGACGCCAATGTGTGCTTTCACTGAGCGTCTTTAATTTTTTTTTTTTTGCATCAACGCTTTAAATTTAGACGCAGGAAACAGACACCAATGTATGTTTTTGCTTGGGTCTTCTTTGTCTCATGACCAGCGCATAAGGGCTTACACAGGCTTCCTTCTGCTTCCAAAAGCAATCAAATCCAGCAGATTTTGCAGAAAGAATCATATGAGAATCATAAGAAATCCTCTCTTCCACACCCTAACGCTTGCTCTGACCCGGCATTATTTTTTGCAGCGGTAAGGCAGTTTTGTTTCGGGTGCTCTCTTCTGAGCATTCTGAGGAATAC
The DNA here is from genome assembly GCF_901765095.1 of Microcaecilia unicolor. Lineage (NCBI taxonomy): Eukaryota > Metazoa > Chordata > Amphibia > Gymnophiona > Siphonopidae > Microcaecilia > Microcaecilia unicolor. The sequence goes on from NC_044033.1 coordinate 124,406,058, forward strand.
AAAATGACCTCATTAACATGAGCTTAACAGTATTTGCATGCTGTCTGCGCTAGTGCGCGGCGTGCACATTGTTTCCTACGCTAGACCACTCTGAACATTCTGCGCAGGTAAATACAGGCACTAGCATGGCTCCAATGGCCTAGCTCTTTGAGCAGGGACTGTCTTTCTTCTATGTTTGTGCAGCGCTGCGTACGCCTTGTAGCGCTATAGAAATGCTAAATAGTAGTAGTAGTAGTAGCTCCCAAATTTCAATGTCCAGCTGAATTAAAGTGAGAGGAAGGAAGGGTAGCACTGACATTCAGCCCTATGCAGTAAATCTGGTCCACAGAAGTAGCATCCTCAATTTAACCGGATTGCTTATTCAGTTAACTTTAGGACAGGGGCGTAGCCAGACTTCGGCGGGAGGGGGGTCCAGAGCCCGAGGTGAGGGGGCACATTTTACTCCCCCCCCCCCGGCGCTGCCAACCCTCCCCGCCATTGCTGACCCCCCCCCGGCACCGCCGCCGCCACCACCACCACCAACAACTAGGACCCTCCCCCGCCGACGACCCTCTCGACCCCCCCTCCTGCCACCAACGTTCCCCTGCTGCTGCCGTCATCTACCTTTGCTGGCGGGGGACCCCAACCCCCACCAGCCGAGGTCCTCCTCTTCCGGCGCAAGGCTTCGTTCTGTTTCTGTGAGTCTGATGTCCTGCACGTACAATGTGCAGGACGACAGACTCACGGAAACAGAACGAAGCCTTGCGCCGGAAGAAGAGGACCTTGGCTGGCGGGGGTTGGGGTCCCCAGCCAGCAAAGGTAGGTGACAGCGGCGGCAGGAGGGGGGTCGAGAGGGTCATCGGCAGGGGGGTCCAGGGCCCCACGTAGCTACGCCACTGCTTTAGGACTGCTTATTCAATTATTCGTTAGTCCAACTTAATAACATAAAACAACTGGAAATCCACTGAAAATTGACAGAATAACTGAACCAATTAACTTTAAGCAGATTTTGTATGTCAAGTATCAGTCTTTTTGTGTTTTGTTTTCTGATCATGTATACTTCACTTTCTTCTTTAAAGTTTTTTTTTAATTGTATAAATAGCATAAAAATACACTTAAAAAACCATTTCTCATCCAGTTTGCAATTTTTGTTCTGTCTCTCAGAAGGCTATCTTACTTACCAGTCTTCCTTGGGGAATAGTATCAAAGGCTTCATTAACCTTTAGATAGATCAAATATATTGAATCCTTCTGATATACTCTTCATGTCACCTCATCAAAAAACATTAGCTTTTTTTGGTAATATCTCCATCCCTTCCCCCCTGACACACACACACTTGGGCAACTCACTGGCTTCAAGGTGTTAAACTATTCTGTCTTTCAGCATTGTTTCTATTTCCTTGCCCAACACTGTTTTCAAACTAGCAGGTCTATGATTATATGCATTATTCTGGAGCATTACTGTATCTACTCTTCTTCAGTTTCCTGGAACCTCTCCAGTTTGACATGATAAGTTAAATAAAACTTTGAGTGATACAGTCAATACATGCTTTAAATTCTTCAGTTGTTCCAGTACCTTGAATACTACAAATTCCCAGCATGTGATAATCCCTCCGATAGTGCTATTCAACCAGCGAGGAACGGCTCCTGGCCAATTAAATAGCATTTACCCTGCAAACCACTAATATTCAGCAGTAGATAGCCGGTTATCTCTGCTGAATATTTGCGGTCAGCACATATCCCTGGATTCTATATAGTGCGCCTAGAGATCTGCGCTGAAATCCAGAAGTATTCTATAACAATACACGTAACTTCATTGGCTTAACAAGCTAATTAGCATTGATGACAGTACTTAAGTAATAATGAACATTAATTGGCAATAATTAGAATTTATGTGCACAACTCACTAAGTGTATGCTGTAATTCACTGCACCTAACTTCTAAGGCACGCAGTCAAAAAGGGGTGTGTTTATGGGCAGGGAAATGGGCATTTCGTGGACATTCTGAAATTTACACACATAGGGGCCCTTTTACTAAGCTGCGTAAGCGTCTGCGCATGCCCAACATGCGGCAAAATGGAGTTACCGCCTGACTACCACGTGGCTCTTGCAGTAATTTCATTTTTGGCGTGCGTCTGAAAAATACTCAGTTGCACATAATGGATGCGCGTAGGTCATTACCGCCCGGTCAATGGCTGGTGGTAAGGTCTCAGACCCAAAATGGACGCATGACAATTTTGATTTTGCGACAAAAAGGCCATTTTCAGCAAAAAAAGGCCTTTTTTACAGGTGCACTGAAAAATGGATCAGCGCACGCCCAAAACCTGCGCCTACACTACAGCAAGCCATTTTTCAGTGCACCTTAGTAAAAGGACCCCATAGACTTTAAATAATGGCACTCGGGTACAATTCCCACCATAAATTCTTTATTTTGTATTCTGAGCCCTCCAAGAACAGAATAAAACCTACTGTACCTAACTGTACACATTTACAATCGCCTTCAACCCTGCAGGTGTCTCCTATATTTAGGTACAGTAGGTGGTTTTAGAGGGCTCACAATTAACACCACAAATGTACTAGGGGGAGTGGGATTTGGACCTTGATGCCCTTGTTTGCAGTCCACTGGAATGACCAGTGGGCTACTCTGGGAGCTGCTTCCTGCTCTATTGCATATGCCCATAACACCTGATACTGTCATAGTGCCTGGTATCTCCTTTCAGTTCTTAGGGTGATGGAAGGGGGACAGCATACACTGGGGTATTAAGGAGGGGTCATGCCTCAATTCATCCAGTGGTCAGCTGGTCATTCAGAGCATCTTTTTGTAACTTGGACATGATTGAAAACATCTCGATAAAGACATACTTCTTTGTATACTTGGACATATCTTCCTGTTCCATTATCACTGAAAAGCATACATGGAGGAGTAGCCTAGTGGTTAGTGCAGTGGACCTTTATCTTGGGGAACTGAGTTCAATTGCCACTGCAGCTCCTTGTGACTCTGGGCAAGTCACTTAACCCTCTATTGCCCCTGGTACAAAATAAGTACCTGAATATATGCAAATCACTTTGAAAGTAGTTGCAATAGAAATCAAACAAAATAAAACATGGAAAAGAAAATAAGATTATACCTTTTTTATTGGACATAATACATTTCTTGATTAGCTTTCGAAGGTTGCCCTTCTTCGTCAGATCGGAAATAAGCAAATGTGGTAGCAAATAGTATAAGAGAAACATCAAAGCATTACTTTGACAGTCTGACAGAGTGGGAGAGTGGGGGTATGCTTGGGGACATCAAAGCATTTCATTGATATTCTAACAGAATGGGTGTTGGTAGGTGAGAGGAGGGTAATAAACAGAAATAAACAGAGAAATACAGCTTTATGGTTTATAATGGGTTAGAAAACCCAGATCCTTATTAAGTCCTGTTTGTTGGGTGTCAAAATATTCAATCATTCTTATTTCAAAGGTCTTACGTTCCTGTATTGTTTTAAAGTTACCTTTCAGTATTCTTACTGTGAAATCACTGGTGCAGTGTTCTGGTCTTGTGAAGTGTTGGCCCACAGGGGTAGGGGCTTGACTGGCACTGGCTATTTTCATGTGATGTCTGTGCAGATTGAATCTTGTCTTAAGCATCTGGCCTGTTTCTCCAATATAGCATCCTTCGTTACATTTTTTACACTGAATGATATATACCACATTGGAAGATGAGCATGTAAAATAGTCCTTTATGTTGAATATTTTTCCTTTGTGAATGGCTGTGGGGTCTTGTGAAATGTTTTGGCATAGTTTGCAGCTGGCTGTGTTACACGGAAACGTGCCCTTTTCTTTTTCCGTCTGTGTTGGAAGTTTACTTCTCATCAGCTTGTGTTTTAAGTTGGGTGGCTGTCGGAAGGCCAGCACTGGTGGGGATGGGAATATCTCTTTCAGTAATTCATCTTCCTGGAGTAGTGGCTGTAGGTCTCTTATGATTTTCCTCAGTTTCTCCAGCTCTGGGTTGTATGTCACTACAAGGGGAATTCTGTCTGGCTTTTTTTTCTTTGTACTGTAGCAGATTTTCCCTGGGTTTTTTGAGGGAGGAGGCAATATTCTTGGAGATTATTTTGGGGTTGTAGCCTTTCTGTTTGAATGATGCAGTCAGGGTTTCAAGGTGTCTGTCTCTATCCTCTGGGTCCAAGCAGATACGGTGGTATCTTGTGGCTTGGCTGTAAATAATGGATATTTTTGTATGTGAAGGGTGGAAGCTGGATTTGTGGAGGTAGCTGCATCTGTCTGTGGGTTTCTTGTATATAGATGTTTGTATACAGCCATCACTGATTGACTACTCCCCAGAAAAAGGGAATTTTTTGGACACCACAGTCTCAATTTTGAATCTGATTGTAGGATGGTATGTATTGAAGGAATAGTAAAATTGTTTCAGAGTTTCTTCCCCCTCCGTCCAAATCATAAAAATGTCATTGATGTACCGGTAGTATTTTAGAGTTTTGCTCTGGTATGTATTCAGAAATGTCTCTTCCAGCTCAGCCATAAAAAGGTTGGCATATTGGGGTGCTGTCCTGGTGCCCATTGCAGTGCCCATTATTTGTAGATAGATATCATTGTTAAAGCGGAAGTAGGTGTGAGTTAAAATGAATTTGATTAATTTTGTAATAGTTTCTGGTGAGTATTGATGGTCCAGTGTGGATTTTTTTAGGAGTCTTCCACATACAGCTATGCCATCCGCATGTGGAATGTTGCTGTATAGTGATTCTACATCCATCGTGACCAGAAGGGTGTTTGGTGGTAATTGTTTGATATTTTTCAATTTATTCAGAAAGTCTGTGGTGTCTTGTATGAAGCTGTTAGTTTTGTGCACGAGAGGTTTCAGAATTCCCTCTATGAGTCGAGATATTTCCTCCGTGAGCGTGCCAATACTGATATGATTGGTCTACCCGGGTTTCCAGGTTTGTGGATTTTGGGTAACATGTAGAATGTGCCCACAGTTGCAAAAACCTCAGAAATGCGGTATATCAAGTCCCATTTCCCTTTCCCATACTAATATTAAAACTGCCCTACAACCACCCAAAACACACCCCCTTGCTTTTTGGACAAACTCAGCGGACAACGTCCAAATTGTGTCTGTTCAAAAATCACATTTTAGATGTTTTCTGCAAAAAACACGTTTTTGGCCATTTTGAGATATCTGCTTTGAAAGTGAGTGTAATAGATTGGATATAGATAGATGGATATACGCAGGTACTTTCACTGTCCCTAGAAGGTTTACAATCTAGGTATTGGAAGGGGTCAGATTGTGGGTGTGCCATGAATGTGTTTCGGGCAGCAACATATGTGCATTCTCAGTTTCACAGCAAGAATACTCTCTCTTTCTGTCCCCTATAGATATGCACCAAGATGTGAACAGCTCTTTAGATAATTATGTACTCTAATATCAGATACAGTGGGGGAAATAAGTATTTGATCCCTTGCTGATTTTGTAAGTTTGCCCACTGACAAAGACATGAGCAGCCCATAATTGAAGGGTAGGTTATTGGTAACAGTGAGAGATAGCACATCACAAATTAAATCCGGAAAATCACATTGTGGAAAGTATATGAATTTATTTGCATTCTGCAGAGGGAAATAAGTATTTAATCCCTCTGGCAAACAAGACCTAATACTTGGTGGCAAAACCCTTGTTGGCAAGCACAGCGGTCAGACGTCTTCTGTAGTTGATGATGAGGTTTGCACACATGTCAGGAGGAATTTTGGTCCACTCCTCTTTGCAGATCATCTCTAAATCATTAAGAGTTCTGGGCTGTCGCTTGGCAACTCGCAGCTTCAGCTCCCTCCATAAGTTTTCAATGGGATTAAGGTCTGGTGACTGGCTAGGCCACTCCATGACCCTAATGTGCTTCTTCCTGAGCCACTCCTTTGTTGCCTTGGCTGTATGTTTTGGGTCATTGTCGTGCTGGAAGACCCAGCCACGACCCATTTTTAAGGCCCTGCCGGAGGGAAGGAGGTTGTCACTCAGAATTGTACGGTACATGGCCCCATCCATTCTCCCATTGATGCGGTGAAGTAGTCCTGTGCCCTTAGCAGAGAAACACCCCCAAAACATAACATTTCCACCTCCATGCTTGACAGTGGGGACAGTGTTCTTTGGGTCATAGGCAGCATTTCTCTTCCTCCAAACACGGCGAGTTGAGTTCATGCCAAAGAGCTCAATTTTTGTCTCATCTGACCACAGCACCTTCTCCCAATCACTCTCGGCATCATCCAGGTGTTCACTGGCAAACTTCAGACGGGCCGTCACATGTGCCTTCCGGAGCAGGGGGACCTTGCGGGCACTGCAGGATTGCAATCCGTTATGTCGTAATGTGTTACCAATGGTTTTCGTGGTGACAGTGGTCCCAGCTGCCTTGAGATCATTGACAAGTTCCCCCCTTGTAGTTGTAGGCTGATTTCTAACCTTCCTCATGATCAAGGATACCCCACGAGGTGAGATTTTGCGTGGAGCCCCAGATCTTTGTCGATTGACAGTCATTTTGTACTTCTTCCATTTTCTTACTATGGCACCAACAGTTGTCTCCTTCTCGCCCAGCGTCTTACTGATGGTTTTGTAGCCCATTCCAGCCTTGTGCAGGTGTATGATCTTGTCCCTGACATCCTTAGACAGCTCCTTGCTCTTGGCCATTTTGTAGAGGTTAGAGTCTGACTGATTCACTGAGTCTGTGGACAGGTGTCTTTCATACAGGTGACCATTGCCGACAGCTGTCTGTCATGCAGGTAACGAGTTGATTTGGAGCATCTACCTGGTCTGTAGGGGCCAGATCTCTTACTGGTTGGTGGGGGATCAAATACTTATTTCCCTCTGCAGAATGCAAATAAATTCATATACTTTCCACAATGTGATTTTCCGGATTTAATTTGTGATGTGCTATCTCTCACTGTTACCAATAACCTACCCTTCAATTATGGGCTGCTCATGTCTTTGTCAGTGGGCAAACTTACAAAATCAGCAAGGGATCAAATACTTATTTCCCCCACTGTATGTATTATGCCCTTTTGTCAGTAAAGACATTTTAAGAAAAAAAAAGAATAGGCTCCTGCCACGCACACCCTAGGCCCCTATTTGTAGGGGTGGAGGGGAGATATGATAGAGGTCTATACAATAATGAGTGGAGTGGAACGGGTAGACGTGAATCGTTTGTTTACTCTTTCCAAAAATACTAGAACTGGGAGGCATAGAATGAAGCTACAAAGTAGTAAATTTAAAATGAATTGGAGAAAACATTTCTTCACTCAATGTGCAATTAAACTCTAGAATTCGTTGCCAGAGAATGTGGTAAAGGCGGTTAGCTTAGCGAGGTTTAGAAAAAGATTTGGACGGCTTCCTAAAAGGAAAAGTCCATAGACCATTATTAAAATGGACTTGGGGAAAATCCACTGCTTATTTCTGGGATATACACAACTAGATAATAGATGGAGCAAAACCAGCTAAATGTACAATTAATTAATTGATGAAGGAATGTTTCATACTATCACTAAAGCACTATTGCAGTGTGCTATATCAAAGCATACGCTTGTGTGACGTTTTATAATCATAGACAACCTTCAACCTCCGATAGTGCAAAACTCTGCTTAATGAGTGCTCTTTAAAATCTTAATGCATTCTAATATTTAGTGTCACAGTGAAATAATTCAAAAAAATGTTTTCGTTTTTTTTTAAGCACTATCAATGTACATAAAACTTAAAAATACTTGCAGGAAAAACAACTTATCTTGATATTTGATGTTCTGAAATCATGCTGTGGTTTAAACATCCTGCATTTTCCGAATCTCAATTATCAGCATTCAGTTCTAGTCCCGGTATATGCCAAGTCCCGACAGGAGCCTGTTTCGCATTACAACGCTTTATCAAGGGACAACTTTACACATTCTTCACCAGCAACCGGTACCAGCAGATTTCTGGGATAAGCAGCATAAAATGTATTGTACTTTTTTTTGGATCTTGCCAGGTAATTGTGACCTGGATTGGCCACTGTTGGAAACAGGATGCTGGGCTTGATGCACCTTCAGTCTGTTGCAGTATGGCAGTACTTATGTACTTATATACTTATGCACATCCTGTAACAGAACTGCACGTTATATGCATGGTCCTGTAATGATTTTTTTAACATTACATTTTAGCTGCTGCACTCTAGACTCTTCTTAAGTTTTACTAGATTTCTTTTCATATGTTTTCTGTATCTTCCAGGGTATCTACCCTGTGGCAAATTTGGTAACATTCACAAAAGGCAAGCCTTTTATGATAGTCCTTCCACAATATCACTTATGAAAAGGTTGACAAGAACCAGATCAAGGACAGGTCCCAGCATCCCACCACTGGCCACACTCCTTACCTTGAACTCTGTTTACCTTTACTCTTTCTTGCTTCTTACTCAACATGTTTCTGTCTTTATCAGTCACTTTAAAGTCCACACCAAGGGTGCTTAGTTTATTTATAAGTTGCCTATGTGAATTTTTTTGTTTATGCAAATGCATGATTAAAATTATTTTATAATTTGCAGATACATTTTAGTTTGTTTAGCAGACAAGCTGAAATATTACATTGTGCACTTTCTTATTTCAGTGTGGGTATTCATTTGTTAAAAAAGATGATTATCTGAATCTGGTATGCTTGAATGTGTCAACTTCTAAATGCTAATTAATTCCAAACTCCAAAGTGTATACCTGCTGTGTATAAAGCTGGTAGCTTGCATTCATCATTTGAGTGACAGCTGTACAGCTGTTTCTAGCCAGGTTTTTTTTTTTTTTTTAAAGTTAAAAAGTATCTTGATAATGACTGCAGTGAGAGTAGAAATTAGTTGCTGATGTAGTATAAAGAATCAAATTTCTATTGAGCTTTTTATATCTGTATCAGTTAATTGCTGCAGTTGGTCCATTTTCCCTGTTTTTCTTTTTGTGTACAATTATATGAAAGACAAAGGAGAATTCATCTGAAGGTGAACCAATAAGCAAAATAATATTGATAAAGGGATTGATTTTTGTGTGAAAAGATATTTGCAAATGAGAGTAGTGGGATTGACAGCTGATTAAATTAATTTTATGAGAATCAAAACTAGAACTGCTGAAGTGCTACATACCTCAGCAAACATGTAACTGGATTTGTAAAATGGTTCCTGTTATTAACTATATGTGACCCAGGTCTCACCCGTTCGTACGCTGGCTCTGGCCCCAGGCCACAAAGCTGATTAGTCACATTCAGTGCCACTCTCCCCTCACTCATCAGTTCCAGCATACATTCAGTTGTGCTTGGGAGTAGGTCAGTGTTCCAGAATAAAGATCCAGGGGTTTGGGAGACACTCACTTCCTTGGGGATCAATTCACTTTCACCTATGCTATGCTATATTTGTCTTATATACCGCTCAATTATCCATGTTGGACTTCTCTGCAGTATACAGCTTAAAAATAAAAGAACTCTTGTCTTGAAGAGAAAATTGCAAAAAAAAATAAAAAAAACCAATCAGTCCTCTAAAATATACTTCTTTCAAACTTCTCAAACTTAAGCATTAAAAATGTGTAGTTGCCCATTTATCAGTAATTGGGATACAACTTTGTACCATAGCAATAGTATCTGAAATATTTGTCGAAGCAGGGCATAAGAGAAAAATATCATCAGTGTAAGTTAAGACAAAGATACCCAAATCTGTAAGAACTTTACCTAATGACCATAGGTAAATATTGAGCAGAGAAGGAGAAATTGGAGAACCTAGTGGGACCACCACTACCTGGATTTGAACTAAAAGAATTCTCAAATCTACCTTTTACACTATAATCTAGAAACCAACCCCCCTGTTTACTAAGCCATGCGGCAATGCCGACACAGCCCATTCACAGTGCAGCTTAATAATATTCAGGGGGGCAAGAACTGTTCAAACCAGTTAATCACTGAATTTGTTATTCCCAGTTAACTTAATCTAAGCAATAATATTGTCTGATTAATATCAACAAATGCTGCAGAGATGTCGAACTGAAGTACACACTGTAATCCACAGTCTACGCAAGAAATCAAACTGCATGTGTCTCTCGGTGCACCTAGGCATGCCAGCTTACTTCTGCCATTGACATGGCATAAAGGGGCATGCCTATACACGAGCACTCCAATGTTGACTTTATGCTACTATTCTATAACAGAATCTTGGCACCAAGTGCACGGCCTTGGGGCGCTTAGATTGAGGTGCCAGTTTGTAGATGTGCCCCTTATAATTTTTGGACCACCCAAACCATGCTCAGATTACACCCCATTTAAATCTGTGTCCTGCATTATTTACATGTATAAAGCATGGTGTTGCAAAATCGACATTTACAGGTATATGCTATGTACATATGTTAGTGCCACATTAGACTTTCACAATGACCTCCATAATGTGCTATGGTTTATAATCTGATGCACTTCCCATGGGATAATGCTAGTGGTATTTCATTCTTATTTTGTCATTATAATATTATTTGTGATATTTCTATTTAGGGAGTATTTATTAAAGTGCAGTAAAAGTTGGGCTTTTACTGCTTCTTATTTCAGTAATCTGTAGTAGCTCAGTGCCACAAGTTAGTCCTATGATACATGAATAATGATCAGCCTCTTAAAGGGGTCAGACACTAATTATTAACCTTCCCCCAAAGCCCCTACACAAAGCCCCCTAATCAAAGCTCCCCCACTTTCCCTGGAGGTTAGTGGGTACAGGGCAGGGGCAAGTCCCAATCACTCCTCACCCTTCTAGCCCTGGATTCAGAATGGCCCCAGTGACCCCTAGTAGTAGACTCACTGTACGGTCTCTGGGACTCAAGCTGCTGTATAAAGGCAAAATACCCTTATACAGCAGCTTGAACCCTAGCAATAATAGTGTCATTTTGAACCTGGTACCCTGAAGGGGCAGGAGAGATTACATAAGTAATGCCACACTGGGAAAAGACCAAGGGTCCATCGAGCCCAGCATCCTGTCTCCGACAGCGGCCAATCCAGGCCAAGGGCACCTGGCAAACTTCCCAAATGTACAAACATTCTATACATGTTATTCCTGGAATTGAGGATCACCAAGGATTTATAGGAGTAAGCTGGGTGGGGGGGGGGGGGGGGACTATGGGAGGATGGGGATCCTTTGGAGGGTTGTGATCGGGGGAATTTTGATAAGGAGCTTCATGGGGGCTGTGATCAGGGGGCCCTTTGTGGAGGATGTGATTAGAGGGAGGGCTTCAAGATGGTGTATCTGCTGGGAGGGGGAGGCTTTGGGGAAAAAGGATTAATAATGAGTGCCTGTCCTCTTTAAGATGAGGCCTTGGAGTATCAGATTGCAGCTTTGCAGCTTGGTGTTCTTGGCCAGAAAAACTGTGGCTGCTCATCTGTAGGTTGTGCCCATTGACCAGTGAATACATACAGAAAAAAAGAAGAAGAAGAAGTCCTGTGTGCTTTACCCAATAACAGCAAAGTGCAGCCTCAAATGCTCAGTATTTGTCTGCCTCCAGTGGATGCTGAAGGGCAGACCATTCAGATCCTGGACTGATTACTGAAGCAGTTTCTTTCCATTAACCACCTTTTATTTGCTGAAAAAATTCAAAGTGTATCCATTTTGGGACATCTGGTTGTTTTGAGCCAGTTCTCTACAAGACACCAAAAAGATGACAACCTAAGTACTACCAATTCTTGGCTTTGTAGTCAATCTCTGTTAGAGCAGGCTAGATCCTATCAAGGCCTACACTTAGGTGAGAGAATCGTCACAAAGTCACTGTAAGTTTTCCTTCAAATTCTGGGAGTATTCCAGGTTAATTCTATATCTGGTTGCTTCTGCACCACAAGAAGCCTCCGTCATGAGACTCTGCAGGTTCTGAAATCAATGGCAGCATCCATAAGTTTAAAATGTAGTCTTGTGGCCTCAGGCTCACATGAAATCCTTGCAGAGTTTTTTCTTCTCTTGCTGGCTGCCACTCTCTAGAGTTATGAGTCCAACCTTGGAGTTCCTAGCATGATGCAGTATAAGGTCGTGGGTTTGGTTCAGCATTTTGTTCTGATATGTCAGCCTTGAAGCTGCCATTTGGATAACATCAGATACCAGCCTGTTGACAGGGATACTCTAGATCAGGTGGCACTAGGAAACAGAAACTTAAAAAAATAAAAGCACATAAATACCATATAGCCTATCCAGTTTGTCCATCCATGCCTTCTACTATCCCTTCCTTTCCCTTAGAGATCCTATGTATTTATTCCAAGCTTTCATGAATTCAGATACAATCTTCGTCTCCACCATTTCCACCGGGAGGCCATTCTACACATTAACCACCCTCAGTGGAGGAGCAGCCTAGTGGTTAGTTTAGCGAACTTTGATTCTGGGGAACTGGGTTCTATTCTCACTGCAGCTCCTTGTGACTTTGGGGAAGTCACTTAACCTTCCATTGCCCCAGATACAAATAAGTACCTGTATATACTATGTAAACCACTTTGAATGTAGTTGCATAAACCTCAGAACGGCATATCGTCCCATTCCCTTTCTCTTTCCTTTCCTTAGGTTACTCCCGAGTCTGTCCCCTTTCACATTCATCCTATGCCTTTCATTCCACAGCTTCCTTTCAAATGAAAGAGACTTTCCTCCAGTGCATTTATGTGGTGGAGGTATTCAAACATCTCTATCATATCTCCCTTCTCTTGCTTGTTTTCTGAAGTATACATATTGAGATCTTGGAGCTTTGTCTTGGCCCATAGTGTCCTGATCCTTGAACTCTGGCTCCAGGCCCTCCTTGGTGACCTGGGCCTGGGGAATTTTGCCCCCCCCCTGCCCCCCCTCGTGGCAGCCCTGACCTCCAGTTCTAGGTTTGGTGCTCTAAAGGTTCACATCTCTTTCTCTTTCTGCTACAGTTTTCTTATGTTACTGGACTAACCATAGAGATTTTGGGTTAGTTATCATGAAAGGGCATTTTCAATATGATGTCTAAATCCAATTTTGGACATTTTTGCTGAAAGCATCCAAAAATCAAGTGAGGAACATATCAATTTTCAAACCCCAAAAGCTTTTATCTTTTTGTTTCAAAAATGACAATTTTCCTAGATGTTCTGTAGGCATTTTGTACTCAGTGCGTTTTTCTATTGTGACCATTTTTGAAAAAAAAAATTGGCCAAGGGGAAAACGCACAAAAACATGCTATTGGGATGTAAAGGAAGCCAGCATTCTTAGTAGACTGACCACATAGATATCCCAGAATAGCAGTGGGGCATCGTAGGGGGCACTGCAGTACAATATATATACACAGTAAAAACAGAAAAACGAAAACACAGTAACATTTATTTTATTTATTTATATTTAATTTCAAAAGGAAGTGACCTCCTAAGGTTTGAAAACTTTCTGCCAAAGCTGTTTTGACCTCAGGGGCAGTTGCAAGCGATACTTATAATTTGCAGCTACAGGCCTGCTGGTTTAGTTGTTGCTTCTTACATTTGCAAAGTACTGTCAGTTCCAGGTAGGAACATGACTATATATTGCATTTAGGACTGAAATTATTCTAGTAGAGATTTTGGAGTCCCACCCATCTTGGGACAGCTTTGCTACATCCCACAGGTTCTGAACTGGTGTAATGAGGACGCTAAAGAAGGAGAAATTAGGGTCTTACATGCTAATGTTCTTTCCTTTATTCCTACCAGACCAGTCCAGAGGCCATCCCAAATATATTTCCAGTTATTAAACCCCTTTATTATACTTTAATATGGCTTTTCTCTCTGTCTTATCAACAAACAAGCTTCAGGTTTAGCATTTAGCTTTCTCTAACAGTTTAACTTTTTGAAGGTTTTTTTTTTCTTTTTTTAACCAGCAATAAGTTATGATGAGTATTATTAGTACAGCAGGGTCCATTGCTTTGTCATTCAAAATACTGAGCAGCTGAGGCTGCATGGTACCCATTTTTGGGTGAAGCACATAGGACCTTTTTTTTTCTCTGTCTCCATTCGTTGGCTGACGAGCACAGATCACAGGTTTTGGATTGGTCTGGTGGGAAAGAAAATTAGCAGGAAGACCTGATTTCTCCTTTTGCATAGACTTGCATGCTTTGCATCTCATTACTATGTATCCTGCAGTAACTAATGTTAATATACATTAATGTAGTATTTCACACATCATTGCTGTTTGACATGAATTAAAGGGATAATAATGTGAATTATGGCTGCAATACTCTTTATTAACTACCCCCCCCCCCCCCCAACTTAATGTTGTATTCTGCTTTAAGTACTTAGGTAAGGAAGCGAGCTATAAATTCTGATGGTAAATATTAATTATAGCTTGTTATGCTACATTCTATGCAGTGAATCTATGGCATTTCATATATGTATACCAGTGGGTAATTAATGAAAGTTTTACTTCTTTTGGCCCATATGATATAACCCCTTGTGAGATCAGGTTAGAGTAGCATATCATAACAAATCACTCTCGTTTTTCCCACGCTGTTTTGTATACATGGTGATGAGCACAGAAGTGTTATGTCATAAGGCTTTCACTATTTGTATTCCCATTTCTTTGTGTTACAAGTTGGTGCTGTTTTGTGGCATCTCCTTTGACTGTTATTGATAAAGTAGGACTCTTGTAAGATCACACGACTCCTGACACAGGCACTGGTGGTGCGACAAAACATGGGTCCATGTCGAGTCTCTTCATAAAATGATGCAGGTGGAGTCTAGCTATGGTTATTGCCACCAATAAATTTGACTTTTTTTAATCTACTTTTTTTCGCCTCTTCATTATCCATTCCCACTTTATTTGCTTCTGCATTTCATCCATTCCTACTTTTTCTGGTTTGCTAAATCACTGTTTTGACATCTCTAGAATTGTAATCAAACCACAAAGTGAGAAATACTTATGACAAGATGAAAATTAGATGTATTCTTATAAATAAAATTGAGAGCCAGAGTGGGAAAATATAATCAACTGGTTCTTCTCAATGTGACATACAATTTAGATCCCAAGATGTGTTCTGTTACCAGGCTTGCCTGGTAATCTGGGATGGGGGTATAAGTGTCACAGTATATTAATGTCCTTTGGTGAAGTTCTATTGCCTTAGCAACTTTGCTTTTCACTTTTTATTTTAGTTTTATGGTTAATGGGAAGGATAACTGGGAATGGATCTAAGTGACTGTGATCAGTCAGGGCCTGTTTCACTAATGGGATTATTTACTAATGGTTAGCACACACAACTACAGGATACATAGGAATAAACTAGGTCCTCCATTAGATACTACATCCTGACACTGAAGCTTTAGTAAATGATACTCTAAGCAAGTGATGTTCATTGCAAGGGCCCACGTTCAAGTGGTGGCTCATAAAAGACCCAGAGTGCAGCACCCTTTTGTCATAGTTTTATTTTTAGTGGGGGCAGGGGCCCTGTCAAGCGGGTGAGAGAAGGGAAGCAAAAGATGTCTGCGGGAGCTCTCACACAAACCTTAGTTTTTTTTTGGTTTTTTTTTATTTGTACCCCGCGCTTTCCCACTCATGGCAGGCTCAATGCGGCTTAGGTACTTATTTGTACCTGGGGCAATGGAGGGTTAAGTGACTTGCCCAGAGTCACAAGGAGCTGCCTGTGCCTGTAGTGGGAATCGAACCCAGTTCCCCAGCACCAAAGTCCACCACTCTAACCACTAGGCCACTCATCCAGTCGAGAACCTTTGTTCTTCTCTGGGTCCTCTTTCTGGTGGCACCCTTTCTGTTCTAATGCCCAAATCAACCAGGTTCAACACTATTCTCAGATATCTGCACAGTGATGGGAACTTCCCTGCTCCTCCTGGCCAAGTGCTGTTACTCTCATCCTTACTCTGCCCCCTGTCTTCTTGAGCCACTGCTAAATGTGGCATCATAGCCCTGCTTCAATGGAACATGCCCTGATGGTTCTCTGCCACTTTCAGTCACATTGCCTGGGGGCCCTGGAGCATACATGCAGTAGGAGGAGCTGTAAATGCTGCCTCTCTTGATGCCTGATTCTCTACCTGATTGCTCCTGTTGACCCCAGCACTGTACTTCAGTTTCCATGATGATATTTTGAGTATATTTTATTGCAATCAACTTAGTTGTAAGTGGGATAAAATATTGGCAAATAAATTAATACTTTGTTTAAAAAACATCAAAACTATGTTATTGTACATTTCAGATATTCAGCTTTCCTGAGATTTGCCTCAATATTGAATACTATCTTTTACATTTTCTCAGTTCCTGAGTTTCTCAAAGAAGAATGTACAATAAGTTGCTTTTATTTGATATTAGAATTTGTGTCAGGTTGTTATTCAAAGCGCTTTTGCAGTCAGCACCTAATACTAACTTTATAGCTATTAAAAAAAATTTAAATTAGGTGTCAGGTGATGGAAAACTTTTGTGTGAAGTCAATCTATGACCAATATTTATCTGGTTAGTAAAAGAAGGGACAATGATGTTTTGAGGTGGGGCCAAAATGTATTTATTTTGAGGGTAATCTTTATAGTTTGCCAAGATCGAGCATCCAAGTACACACCTATTTTGGAACTATTCTATAAAGACAACATAGGCATCTATATGTATTTATCAAATAACCTTACAAAAGCTGCAACAATCACAGCAAAAATGTTCCCACATGCATTTATACCTGCTATGGAGGTATGAAGTGTATACTTCTGAGTGTCTTTTTTTTTTTTTTTAGAAACTACTGACATACTTTGCGACTCTGTTGTACTCTGTGCACACTACCTCCCTCACTATTTATTTATTTTATTACATTTATTTATTGTATTTGTATCCCACATTTTCCCACCCTTTGGTAGGTTCAATGTGGCTTACATATTACAATAGATACAGGTTACAGGATGTCAGTTTGTTGGTATGGTTCAATCAGTACCAGTAATCAGTAGTAGCGTAGATTGCGTTTACAGAGCATGTGGGAGGAGTAAGTGGTATTTGCGGGAGTGAGGTACGCATCGTTTTCTATTTCCAAGGTTGATTTGGGTATTTTTGGTGGTTAAGAGATGAATTTGCAGAGGGGGGTGCACTTCCTGAAAAGGTGTGTTTTTAGGTTTTTCCGGAAGTTGAGGTAGTTGTTTGTGAGTTTCAGGTCTTTTGGTAGTACATTCCAGAGTTGGGTATCTGTGAAGGAGAAGCTGGAGGCGTATGATGATTTGTATTTCAGGCCGTTGCATTTGGGGTAGTGGAGGGTCAGGTATGATCTTGTTGTTTCCGTTAGGTTTCTTATTGGTAGATCAATTAGTTCTGTCATTTAGGCTGGTGCAAGGCCGTAAGTAATTCTGTTTTCCGATTGAACAAATTTTGAAGGTTATTCATGCATTGATTGATATCCAGTGTAGATTTTGTAGGAGGGGTTTCACTCTTTTGAAGCGTGATTTTCCATAGATAAGTCTGGCTGCTGTGTTTTGTGCTGTCTGTAATATTCTTATAATTTGGACTTTGCAACCGGCGTAGATTCCTACATGCAGGATGCATAAAGGCATGAGCCTTTTTGTTATCGTGCACACCTTTATGGACTTTTACATGAGCAAAACAAGGTGTAATCATGGATTAAAGTTTACAAAATTACCATGTTTATGGTGATATTTGGTGCCAAAGAAGAACAGATCAGAACAGGTTTCAAAGGGTAGAGGATGACACACGACTTCACACTTGTAAGGAGAACAGACAATCTTTATTCAAAGCACCAAACGACTCAACATGGGTCAGTGTTTCAGCAGAAAACACCGCCTGCGTCAGGGCTCTCTGAATAACAGAGCTCTTGTATGCAGTGCTTTGAGAGAGAGGTCTGCTATATTGCAGGCAAATTGAGAACACACAGTGTCACTCTTTCTGAGGTTGCCCATCAACAATCCCACAGCGTTCCTTCTCCAGTGCCCCGTCCTCTATGACACAACTCCTCAGCCTTTGAGGCATCCTGTGTTGGGCCAAGTTTGGTGCTTTTAATAAAGATGATCTGTTTTCCTTACATGTGCGAAGTCGTGTGTCATCCTCTACATTATAGACATATTCAGCCATTATTCGGATAAATTATCTGTTTAGGAAGTGGTTGACAGCCCAGTCTTTAGTAGGGCAGTCAGGTTTTCAGGGTATCAACAATGGATATGCATGGGATACATTTGCATACAATGAAAGTGATGAATATACATGATATTAATTTGCATGAAGTGGAGACACGATGCAAGAAAGATATAGTAGAATTGGAAAAGGTGCAGCGAAGGGCGACTAAAATGATAGCAGGGATGGGACGACTTCCCTATGAAGAAAGACTAAGGAGGCTAGGGCTTTTCAGCTTGGAGAAGAGACGGCTGAGGGGAGACATGATAGAGGTATATAAAATATTGAGTGGAGTGGAACAGGTGGATGTGAAGCGTCTGTTCACGCTTTCCAAAAATACTAGGACTAGGGGGCATGCGATGAAACTACAGTGTAGTAAATTTAAAACAAATTGGAGAAAATGTTTCTACTACTACTACTACTTAGCATTTCTATAGCGCTGCCAGGGTTACGCAGCGCTGTACAAGTTTCTTCACCCAACGCATAATTAAACTCTGGAATTCGTTGCCGGAGAACGTGGTGAAGGCGGTTAGCTTGGCAGAGTTTAAAAAGGGGTTAGACAGTTTCCTAAAGGACAAGTCCATAAACACTACTAAATGGTCTTGGAAGAAATCCACAATTCCAGGAATAACATGTATAGAATGTTTGTACGTTTGGGAAGCTCGCCAGGTGCCCTTGGCCTGGATTGGCCGCTGTCATGGACAGGATGCTGGGCTCAATGGACCCTTGGTCTTTTCCCAGTGTGGCATTATTTATGTACTTATGTGTATTCATTGTGGATATACATCCTGATAATCAGACTGGCTGAAGGGCCCTTTTACTAACGCACGTCCAACGTGCGCCAGTTTGGAACTACCGCCCAGCTACCTCGTGGCCCGTACAGTAATTTCATTTTTTACATGTGTCCACTATGCACACTGTAACATTTCCAGCATGTGACACTAACCGGGCTGTAACTGGCAGTGTACGCGGTTGCGGCGGGGGGGTCGTTGGCAGCAGGGGGAGGTGGCTAAACAGTGCCCCCCACCTCGGGCTCTGGCCCCCTCTCGCCAAGGTCCAGCTACACCCCTGCGCCTAAAGTTAGGCGCTATTCTATAAATCACACCTAACTTTAAGCGCAGCTTATAGAATAGCACTTTTCTTGGCACCATATATAGAATCTAGCCCTAACTGTGCGCGGTATGTTTAATTTCTTTATTGATTTTCATTATAAACAAAGATTACAAATCTTTGAAAGATACACCAACTTTAAATTAACAATACTACTATGTGGAACTATGAAAAACAAAGATATCAATACATGTGTTAATGAAAATTAAGTTGGTATTATAGTCCACAATATAGGATAAATCCAAGGCTATTTACCAAAGGAAGTTGGCTTATTAAATAAGAAATACAAATAATAATAATAATAGAGTAGGTGGTTATCCTATTTTATCAATTCCGGCTAATATCTATCTATTGGGCTGCATCCTTGTTGTCTTGGAATTCTAAAAATTTACATAACTGTTCTGGCTCATAGAAAATGTATCTAGTGTTTTTGAAATAAATCACAAAACCAAAGATCTGAACTCAATGCCTGCAAATAGCAATACCTTTTACTTTTTCTCTTTAAGCATTGTTTTTATATATACAAGTTCTTGGTATGATTTGTTCTTTATTTTTATATTTTTATATAAGAGAACGCTCGGAAGATACCACTTATAAAGGCAATATCATTGGTTATTTTGCCTAGTGGCATAGCATCTCTTCATCGGGCTTTCCCTTGATTATAATTTTTTATAAATGCTATTGCAAACACACAAGAGCGCTCAAACTGAGCGTGCTCAATAAAAAATAAACTTATCTTATCTTTAAGCCATGTCCATGTCTCTAAATTCTGTAATCCACATAGGCTTCCCCTGGTTGTGCCCGACACCGCGGGTTTCAATGCTTTCCTCAGGGACTCTGGTTAATTGCCCACAACAGGTCCACAATGACCTGTAAGCTGAGACACCAATGCTGAATGCTTATGCTGCACTCGCAAGTTCTTTGATGGCGCTATTTAAAGGCTACCAACAGCTGTCGCTTCGTCATGACGTCACTTTCAAACTCCTGAGGTAAATCAGGGTCAGTTAACATGCTGTAAAAGCACAGTTTCCTTTTGTCACACCAGCCACCTCTGATCGCCTCCAACTGAACCTGTCAAGTTTTTAAAGTATAAACAAAGCAAGGAGTCTTTATCCTGCAAAAATACTAAAGTAACTATTACAGTTGCTCTTGTTTTGATTTCCTCATTAGATTGTTCAAGGAAGCCTGTTAAATCCAGTGTTTCTGCTGGAGCTTCTTGTTGGATATGAATTTCTTGTAGAGAATTCTGGTGTACTTTCTTGTCTCCAATGTAGAATATTTTTTGTAATGGCAGAAGAGATTGCTCTGGATACTTAAAAATCTCTTTAAGAAATCTGTTAAACATCTCTCTAGGCGAAGTATAGTTTATTTGAGATTTAAATTCCTGGATGAATTCTCCAGGTTTTGAATCTTCCTGTATATCATTAGTTGATCCCCGACCATTTGTGCTTGTTGTTCCTTCACTTTAACTAAGTCCCCTTCTAAAGATTTTTGCTTAGTAGAAATAGTATCTAGGTTTTCTTTCAGACCTTTAATTTGCTCCACATTATTTACTTATTTATTATTTTTTTTTTTGTCTATTAGATTGTAAGCTCTTTGAGCAGGGACTGTCTTTCTTCTATGTTTGTGCAGCGCTGCGTATGCCTTGTAGCGCTATAGAAATGCTAAATAGTAGTAGTAGTAGTAGTACAGTAATAAATGTAGTACTTATCTTGTGCAGTACTTCAAGAGCAGCCCATATAGAGTCCAAAGTTATTTCTGGAGGCTTCACCAAAGTTTGTAAAACCATGGCGGAGAGTAAGGCTTCCTCCCCGGTGTCAGCTATCCGGATCCCCTCAGTTGATAATTCTTCTCCTGCCATGGTAGGCAAGCATTTCCCTTCCACTGAATGACCTGCTGATGCCACTTTCTGCAACGGGGTCTGGCGCCCCTTCGAGTCGCTTGCTCCTGCGCTCAGTATTCCGGCTCCGTCTAGGCATGGCGGTGGAGGGGTAGCCGGTCCCAATGGACTAAGCGAAAAATCACTCTCCAGACCGAGGCTCTTCCCCGCCTCTGTCACGGATTCACCTGATCCCGATCCCAAGAGGGATTACAAAAAAAAGATAGCATTAGAGGCAAAAAAAGCATAGTAAAAACTTTTTTCAGTATATTAAAAGCAGGAAGCCGGCAAAAGAATCGGTTGGGCCGCTGGATGACCAAGGGGTAAAAGGGGCGATCAAGGAAGACAAAGACGTAGCGGAGAGATTGAATGAATTCTTTGCTTCAGTCTTCACCGAGGAAGATTTGGGTGGGATACCGGTGTCAGAAATGATATTTCAAGCGGATGAGTCGGAGAAACTTACTGACTTCACGGTAAGCCTGGAGGACGTAATGGGGCAGTTCAGCAAACTGAAGAGTAGCAAATCTCCTGGACCGGATGGTATTCATCCTGGAGTACTGATAGAACTGAAAAATGAGCTTGCGGAGCTACTGCTAGTGATATGCAATTTATCCTTATAATCGAGCATGGTACCGGAAGATTGGAGGGTGGCCAATGTAACGCCCATTTTTAAAAAAGGTTCCAGGGGAGATCCGGGAAATTATAGACCGGTGAGTCTGACGTCGGTGCTGGGGAAAATGGTAGAGGCTATTATTAAAAACAAAATTACAGAGCACATCCGAGGACATGGATTACTGAGACCGAGTCAGCACAGCCTGATCAATTTACTTCAGTTCTTTGAAGGAGTAAACAAACATGCACAAAGGGGAGCCGGTTGATATTGCGTATCTGGATTTTCAAAAGGCGTTTGACAAGGTACCTCATGAAAGGCTACAGAGGAAATTGGAGGGTCATGGGATAGGAGAAAAAGTCATATTGTGGATTAAAAACTGGTTGAAGGATAGGAAACAGAGAGTGGGGTTAAATGGGCAGTATTCACAATGGAGAAGAGTAGTTAGTGGGGTTCCTCAGGGGTCTGTGCTAGGACCGCTGCTTTTTAATATATTTATAAATGATTTAGAGATGGGAGTAACTAGTGAGGTAATTAAATTTGCTGATGACGCAAAGTTATTCAAAGTCGTTAACTCACAACAGGATTGTGAAAAATCACAGAAGGACCTTACGAGACTGGGAGACTGGGCGGCTAAATGGCAGATGACGTTTAATGTGAGCAAGTGCAAGGTGATGCATGTGGGAAAAAAGAACCCGAATTATAGCTACGTCATGCAAGGTTCCACGTTAGGAGTTACGGACCAAGAAAGGGATCTGGGTGTCGTCGTCAATAATACACTGAAACCTTCTGCTCAGTGTGCTGCTGCGGCTTGGAAAGCGAATAGAATGTTGGGTATTATTAGGAAAGGTATGGAAAACAGGTGTGAGGATGTTATAATGCCGTTATATCGCTCCATGGTGCGACCGCACCTTGAGTATTGTGTTCAATTCTGGTCGCCGCATCTCAAGAAAGATATAATTGAATTAGAAAAGGTGCAGCGAAGGGCGACTAAAATGATAGCGGGGATGGGACGACTTCCCTATGAAGAAAGACTAAGGAAGCTAGGGCTTTTCAGCTTGGAGAAGAGACGGCTGAGGGGAGACATGATAGAGGTATATAAAATAATAAGTGGAGTGGAACAGGTGGATGTGAAGTGTCTGTTCACACTTTCCAAAAATACTAGGACTAGGGGGCATGCGATGAAACTACAGTTTAGTAAATTTAAAACAAATTGGGGAAAATATTTCTTCACCCAACGCGTAATTAAACTCTGGAATTCGTTGCCGGAGAACGTGGTGAAGGCGGTTAGCTTTGCAGAGTTTAAAAGGGAGTTAGACGGTTTCCTAAAGAACAAGTCCATAAACCGCTACTAAATGGACTTGGGAAAAACCCACAATTCCGGGAATAACATGTATAGATTGTTTGTACATTTGGGAAGCTTGCCAGGTGCCCTTGGCCTGGATTGGCCGCTGTCGTGGACAGGATGCTGGGCTCAATGGACCCTTGGTCTTTTCCCAGTGTGGCATTACTTATGTACTTATGTGTGGAAACCAGAAACGCCGAAATGGAAGTCTGTCTCGAAGAGGAGAGTTCCAGCCTAGGGAGGGGAGGTCCCTTCGGCTTACCCTTTCTCTTCAGCATGCTCTCAATAGGAAAAAAGTAAGTTTAATTTTATTCTGAGGAGGAGCGTTCCACTCCTGCGTCCTACTCCGTCGCCATCTTGGATCCTCCTTAACTGTGCACGGTAATGTAGATGCACTAACTGGTCAGCACAGGAATGCCCACTCTGTCCCTGACACATCCTCTAAAAAAAAAATACAAAAATCCCCACACAGAGCTTACACATCCCAAAATAGGCTTTTTTTTTGGTACATTAGGTGCACATTAGTGCCTAAGGCAGCTTCGTAAAAGGGCCCATTAGTTGGTTAAAACATTGGTGACTCCAGGGTGGGATCAGATCAGGGGATGAAGGTTAAGCAAAAAGCAGTTTTTCTTGCTAACTGCCTAATTTGCCCTTAACAAAAGAAACAAAGCTCTGTTGAAGGCAGATTTTTTTTTTCATTCAACAAGGTCTTTTATTAGTAAAAAGCACAGTATTAAAAAAAAAAAAAAGCAAAAAAATTTGATGGAAACTTTGCCATCAGTATGTAGTTAGAATATTGGGCTTGGTGCCAAAATGTCTTGCCAAACAGCTATCTTCTGTTTCTACAGATGGGATTTATTCTCTGTCATTTTTTGCATAACGTTTTTCTCTTAGCTTTCTTCTAAAATAGGAGGTCCTGTGTTTTGAAAATTATTCTTGGAAATGTATATGATTACATTTACACCTGCTTTCTAGTATGTACATATTTTCTGGGTTCATTTGTACACATTTGACTGAATCTTTCAAAGTATGCATATGAATGTAAACACTCCCTAATCCAGTGCAGAAATACTTCTACACAGAAAGCTTGACAAAGTTCCTTATTGGAGACTCCTGAGAAAATAAAGAATCATGGAATAGAAGGCAATGTTCTGTGGTGGATTAAGAATTGGTTCTCCTGCGGTTAAAGTTGCCGCCACATTAAGATAAGTTGTGCTAAAAGCATATGGTTCACTTTTTACAATTATGGATAGAATGGATTATTATGGAATATGAAAAACTAAGAAAAGCAAAGAAAAATTTAGAAAAGGGAGATCTCATGAAGATTTGCACCACAATCATTTTCTTTGAAATGAAAAGAAAGAACAAAACTGTTCATATGAGTTGTGCTGCAGTTAGATCTGATGATCCCCAAATAAAATAATTATACTGTTTAATCTATTGCATTCATAAGATATTGGTAAAAGGTTTTTGGATGTTTGGGACACTGAATGAAGATATATAGTCGTTAGTCTCCACACTGGTTATTTTGGTGGGTTGCAATTTGAATATTCCCTCATTTAACTGTGCATGAACTAGCTAACGTGCGCTAATTGAAACACATTAACTGGTTAAGAAAGACATGCCTGTTCCTCACCCATAAGTCCCGTTAATTGGCTAAACTTAAAGTGATCCTTCACAAATGCTATGATAACTATTGTTAATCATCAACTATGAGCACTTGTATATCCAGAAGCTTCTACTATTACTTTCTATTCAAGTTTCAGAGGACCTCAGCATGGGTGTCTAGTTGGCTTTTGGATTCAGTGCCGTGCAGAACTTACCCAAAATCATCAACGGTCACTGAGACTGTCTTTAAGATTTTTATATATATTTTTACCGTTTTAATGATTTTAATACTATTCAAACTTCTCAATTTTCTTCTTATTTAAATGTAAATGTGATACTTAGCTTTTAAATAAACATAGTCGGCATGGGGTGACATGTCACATGTTTCGCCCACATGAGGCTTTATCAAGGATGACCTCCCACTTCTAAACACCTGCCATTCATGCCAGCAACTAATGGGCATTTAATGTGCATTCTGAAATGTATGCATGTAGTTATAAAATATGGCCCTCTACGCCAAAATGTACAAGTTGGGATTTACACCATGTTTTCGTTGATGTAAATGGATGCATGTAGTTTTAGGCACTGGGATATCAACTAAGCATATTCTATACTGCGCCTAAATCTAGGCGCCAATTATAGATTACGTTTAGGTGGAAATGTTTTCTACACAGATTTTTTAGGCGCCATATATAGAATCCCCTCCTTAGCATTTGGAAAATGCAAAGTTACCGCAGAACACTTTTAACACTTCAGTCAAAGGGCCCCTTAGTGAATTATGCTCTTTGTTGCTGTTTGCTTTGATAAAGAATGACAGAAATGAGATATGCTGGAGCTCATTGAACTCTCTGGCATTTCTGGGAAAGTAAAAAAAAAAAAAAAAAATCTGTACTCTATCTGTTGGTGGTCTTGCTACTAGCTACAGATTTACAGAACACTCTGCCTTTTCTGATCAGAAGGTTGTTGAAGTTTACAATCCTTTTAGAATGTTGTAGGTTTACATTACTGACTAAAGAGTGAAATGGATTTATATAAATTCTATAAAAATGTGTAAAAAATCACTTAAGAAAATGGCATCTTGTGTAGGGTTATTTTGACTGCACATTTTATTTCAGTTGTTAATTTTCTAAATGTGGATTATGCTCTTTAAAAGCCTTTCATAAATGAAAATAATACAGCAATGCAGCATTTTTAGGTGGGGAGGGGAACTCTCTTATTTCCCTATGGTATTGTTTGGCATCTTTTTATTTTGCACTACCAGCACGGTGGTTGATCACTGGTTTATATCTCCTCATTCTTAATGCACTGTTAAACCTAGACCACATTGTTGACTGAATAGAGACCCCCTAGTGCTTAATTTAATATTATGCCATTTGACAAAATTGCCTTTTTAGCTGCTTTTCCAAGGCAGATAGGCAGATCCTTGGCAGTTTCTGTTCCTGCAGAATCGTTTAAAGCTATTGGCACTGTCAGAAATGTTAGTGTCATGGGAATATCTGCAATCTTATCTATTACCAGCTACAAGAAATATCAAACGTAACTCTAGTTTGATTATATGATTTCCTTGTCTAAATTAAGTCCCTCACATAAAGGCATTTTGCTATTTGCAAGGGTATTTTCTCAGTGAAAAATCTGCTGTGCATATGATCTAAAAGAAAAAAAAAATTTACTTGGAGGCCCTTTTACAAAGGTGCAGGAGGGCCTACGTGAGTACAGTTCACACGCCAAATTAGCACTACCATCTAGCTAGCAAGCGAGCTGGGCGGTAATTCTGAATTTGGAGCACGCCGAATACCAGGGTAGAAAATAATTTTCTACCGTGGGCCACTTGCCTGGCAATAACTAGCGGTTGGCGCACGCTGCGTTCTTACCCTGCTGGTAGTGTATGAGACCTTACCACTAGGTCAGTGGGTGGCAGTAAGGTCTCAGGCCCCAAATGGACATGTTCTGGTTTCAATTTTAGCACACGTTCATTTTCTGGCCCCTTAAAAGAAGGCCCTTTTTCCTAGATGTGGTACAAAATGGCCCAGTGCGTGCCCAAAAGATGCATTCATACTACTACAGGCCACTTTTTACCGCGGCTTAGTAAAAGGACCCCTTGTTGCAGTATGCGTCGTTCATTTATTTGAGGTCAAGGCATTAAAGTGCATTTGCATTTACAAAAAAATATGTACGAGAGACAGCTGAATAGTGCATGTAATCATGTTTGTGAATTTTGGGGTCTTTTTACTAAGGTTAGCTAATGGATTTAGCGCATGCTATCAATTAGCACACACTAAATGCCTTGCAGCCTATCGTATACCCATGGGCTGCATGGCATGTAATACACACTAATTCATTAGCACACTTTTAGGGGCCCTGTTACTAAGGCACGGTAGGCCTAACGCAGGCCTACTGTGTGCTAAAAGGGCACTACCATGGGATGCACTGAGGTGTCCCATGGTAGCTTCTCACTCAGCGTGCGCTAATTCCACACTGGAAAATATTTTTTTTATTTTCCAGGTCGCATGCCGATAGGTGGAGATAAGTGTGCCTATGCTAATTGGGTAGCTCTAACACATTACCGCACGCTAACCGATTAGTATGGGAGTAGCATAGGAACCCTTCCCACCTCCTAAATTCATGGCAGTAAGGGCTCCCAGCCATGCGCTAATGGGGAAATTAGTGCATGGCCATTACAAAAAAGTATGGCACAGTGGCCATTTTACTGCCTCGCTAATAGTGGCTGCAGCACACTGAAACCCCATGTGCTGATACCAGCGCCGGCCATTTATTAGCGCAGGTTGGTAAAAGGGCCCCTAAATCCGTTAGTACACTTTAGTAAAAAGGACCCCTTTATCTTTCGTATTTGCTCTTTTTTAATTTTACATATTTTATATTTATTAATACAGAACCACCAGTAATTTGAAAATAATGCATATATAGGCTCACTAATAATTTTACTGTTGTCACATTTTGTGTGGAAAAGTAAGCAGGCAGGGAATTTCTTATAAAAGTTAAATATATTTCAAGGAGATGAAGTAAAGTTTGCTTGTAAAAAAAATTGGACCACAATTTTGCTCAAGATATACCACACCCCAATATATATCTTTCAGGTCATTGCCACAAAGGTTCATTTAGGGTACGGAGTGGAGCAAAGACCCAGGTGTGGATTATTTGACTGGTCCAGACAGGGCTGGCCTTAGCACTTGCAAGGCCTTCTGCAGACCTGTTTGCTGGCCCTCCTCTGCCTGCATATCTTGGCACCTCTTCCTCTCTCTGTCTCCTGTCTACCTTAAAATTTGTCTCTGGCTTTAGATTTCACTGTCAGCAACAGCTATTGACATATGCTGCCTGCAGCCCAGGGGCGAAGCCAGACCTCGGCTGGAGGGGGGTCCAGAGCCCGAGGGGGGGCACTGTTTAGCCCGCCTCCCCCAGCCGCTGACTCCCCCTGCCACTTTGGACCCCCCTGCCTCCTCCGCTGACCTTCCCCGTCACCGCTGACCCTCCGCTGTAGCCGCTGCCAAGTACCTTAGCTGGCAGGGGTCCCCAACCCCCGCCAGCCAAAGAGTCTTCTTCAGCGCTAGTCGACTCTGGTGCCTTCGCTGATGATATCTTTCTGACTCCTTATGTCCTGCGTGCGCAAAATGGGATTTTTGTCAAAGAATGAATATAAATTTCTGTACCATCAACATGCTAAACTTCCTATTTTTTATTTAGTCCCCCAAATTCACAAATCCCCTCATCAAACCCCTGGTCAGACCATTGTCTCAGTTTGTAACTCCCTTCTAGGACGTATGTGCAAACATGTGGATGGTTTTTTATCTCCTTTGGGGGAGATGGTTCCATCTTACTTGAAGAACACCATTCATTTTCTTAACAAATTATCCCAACTTCAACTGGATACAGATCCCATACTATTGGCTACCTTTGATGTTTCATCGTTGTATACAATGATTTCCCAACAAGAAGCTTTACGAGCAATGGAGCTTACATTGAACTCTCGACCATGATCCTGGACTGTGCCTATGAGTTTCCTCATGGCTTTGACAGAGGTGGCTTTAAAAAATAATTTTATTTCAGGAAAAATGTATTTACGGTTTTACAATGTGAGCATCATTTGCTCCTTCGGTAGCTAACCTTTTTATGAGCCAATTAGAACAGAATCTAATTTACAGTATGGAAGAATTCAAGGATGCCATTTGCTGGTGGAGGTTTATTGACAACATTTTTATGATCTGACATGGTAGTGAGATGGGTTTGGTGAATTTTGCCAACAAATTGAACTGTATTCACCCATTTTTTAAATTTCAGTATTTTTGTCATCCTTATATCATTACCTTTTTTGATGTGGAATTTACAGTGCAGAATGGGAAATGTCACACTAGCATATTCTCTAAACCTATAGATTGAAACTCTTTGTTACATTTTGAAAGCATGCACCTGTACGTGTCAAAAGCAGTCTTCCATTTTCTCAGTTTTTAAGATTCCGCCGGATTTGTGATGACAGGGCCACATATAAAACATACTTCTATTAATTTGAAAGAAAAATTTTTGGCAAGAGGTTATCACCATACTACAGTGAAACTTGCTTATAAGAGAGCTCTTTACAATCATTGGGAGTGGTTATTGCAAATTCAGCCACTTCAGGATGGTGAAAATAGAATTCTGTGTGTTTTAAAATATACAGGACTTTTGAATGAAGTATCGAGGATTGTTTAAAAAAGAACACTGGTCTGTGTTGTCAGTTGTCAGGTGTTTAAGCAGTCCCAATGTTTAGTGGCTTATTGAAGAAATTCAAATGTGGCTAATCGTTTATATAAATCAGATATATGGTCTACTATCAGGAGGGAATTCACTAGACATTTTTAGCATATGCTAACGTTAGAGACACCCATAGGAATATATGGGTGTCTTTAGCATTAGCGCGCACTAATTTTTAGCATGCGCTAAAAACTACTAGAGCGCCTACTGCGCAGCTTAGTAAACAGGGCCCTATGTCAACTCAGGGATATTTAGGATAGGTTATTAACTGTTCATTGAGGGGGGATTTTGTAGAACAAATGAGGGGAGTAGGAAGAGAAGATAGAGATCAAATAGCATTTAGATAATAGCTCTGGTGGGGGGTTGGAAAAGATTATAGTGAACTGACAGCAAGGAATGGGGAGAGAGATTACTGATGTCTGTAAACTGCTCACCTTATGAGATGGATGTAATTGATGAAGATGTGAGCTGCAGCTTCCAGGCACCATGGATTTCAGTGACTGTTGTTTTATTCTTGATTTTTCTTTTCTTTTGTTATACTGTATTCAAAATTAATAAAAATATAGGCAACTCAAAAAATTGCCTTGGTGCCTTGTTATAAAATTATCTCTACTTATTCTGCTGCACTGTTAATAGCAGTTATAGTGGTGATGCAAGGTATAAAGAAATTCTAAACAATAGAAGAAGAAAATCATTACACAGTTGCTGTGTTGGTCTATTGAAATGCTTTTGCAATTTATTCATTTCTAAATCTAGACATGTAAGAGTAAGAATTCATAGAAATGTATATGCATTTACTCTGAACATATAATGAAAATGTATTACTTTGTAGAGTAGCATGCTCACTACAATATCATTCCTGGTAGGTTTGTTCATAGTCTGCTTTCATTAAAATGACTGCCCATATTATACAGAAACATTTCCTATTCCTTTATTTCTTCTCCCTGTGGTGGTTTATAAACAATTCTGCTGCTAGGAAACCACAGAAATTAAAACAAAATGAAAACCGATCATTTTAATTTTAATGAAGCTTTGAAATAACTCTTTAGGGTAAGTTTCTCTGTTTTTCCTGTAAGACTGTCGGAACCTATTGGATACATAACCAACCAACCCTATCTATTTCCATCACACAAAACTTAATTGAAGGGAAATAACCAAGATGTAACATTCAAAATAAGTTAAATAATTCAACTCCAGTTTTATTTTCCATGGTAGATTATAGTATAAGGAGGGACCTGCTGCAGAAATTGCTCTAACTCTGAGCTTACATTTGTAAGTGCCTTATAGAAAAAAAAAAAAACAGAGAAAAACAAAGGCAGATAAAGACCATCTGACCAATCCAGTCTGCTCGTCCATGCCATCTACTGTCCCTTCCTCGCTCTTAGAGATCCTAAGTACTTCAGCATGTTGAAAACCCATTTTTTCATTCGGGTCTTTGGTGCTCAAGTTGATGGGGAGGGTAGGATTCATCAGTTGTATCTACCATATATATTATGGTAGTTACCGTACTTTTTATCTCATTTTGGCATGTTTGTGTTAGGACTTTCTTATCTTTTTATTGGAGTTCATTTCTTTTAATCATTGGTCTTTTATTTATTATAAACTGCCTTAATCTGGTGATAGAATACTATCAGATATGCATGTTGATTAAAATATCTAGGTGCACCCTCCTAACCCTGCCATTGACTTGGCATAAGAGGGCAAGCCTTGCGTTAGTATTCTGTTATAGCATGAGGGTGCCTAATGCCGTTAGAGAATTGGAGTGCCAAAAAGGAAGCACCATTTTACAGAATTGCAACCTTAGACTTTCTCCAATGGTGATCTAGCTGCTGTACATGCCTTTTACAGTCTTAAATATCATTGGAAACCCATGTTGATGTCTTACTGGCTTAATTCTGTTTAATCTTTAGTGGTACAGTTATAATATAAGAATATAAGAGTAGTGTGACAGAACAGTGTGTTTTAAACCTGTAAAACTGCCTTAATTAAACCTTGAAGTGCATTTCTCTAGTTTGGCCAGCAGATGATTCACCGACCAAGAAAGAGATCTCGGCGGCATCGTTGATGATACTGTTAAAACCCTCTGCTCAGTGTGCTGCGGTGGCTAAGAAAGCAAATAGAATGTTAGGTATTATTAGGAAAGGAATGGAAAACAAAAGTGAGGATGTTATAATGCCTTTGTATTGGTCCATGGTGTGACTGCATCTCAAATATTGTGTTCAATTCTGGTCGCCGCATCTCAAAAAAGATATAGTGGAATTAGAAAAGGTACAGAGAAGGGCGATGAAAATGATAAAGAGGATGGGACGACTTCCCTATGTAGAAAGACTGAAGCGGCTAGGGCTCTTCAGCTTGCAGAAAAGACGGCTGAGAGGAGATGTGATAGAGGTCTATAAAATAGTGAGTGGAGTGGAACAGGTAGACGTGAATCGTTTGTTTACTCTTTCCAAAATACTAGGACTAGGGGGCATGCGATGAAACTGCAAAGTAGTAAATTTAAAATGAATCAGAGAAAGTTTTTCTTCACTCAACGTGCAATTAAACTCTGGAATTCATTGCCAGAGAATGTGGTAAAAGTGGTTAGCTTAGCGGGGTTTAAAAAAGGTCTGGACAGCTTCCTAAAGGAAAAGTCCATAGATCATTATTAAATTGACTTGGGGAAATCCACTGCTTATTTCTGGGATAAGCAGCATAAAATGTATTGAACTTTTTCAGGATCTTGCCAGGTATTTGTGACCCGGATTGGCCATCAAGCCCAGGATGATGGTCTTGATGTATCTTTGGTTTGTCCCAGTGTGGCAATACTTATGTACTTATATGGTGCATGTTTTATGTTAAAGCTGTTATAGAAAAGTGCATGCCCTCTTTTAGTTTCACTTAGTGAAGAAGTGAATTCACAGTGCTGTGAGCAGTATACTTTTAAAACTTGTTGACTGGGCTCTGATTGGTCTGGAGTTTGAAATTACCCAGCCTAGGAGAAAAGAGAGACTGATCTCTTTGCTGAGGCTCGGTGAATTATATGTCCTGATCTTCCCAGGTACTGTTTAGACAGTGTGTAGATGTTTAGTTAGTGTTATAATTGATCTGTATTTCAGTTACCTGTTATTGTTTGCTAATTGCACTTTGTTCCACTGTTCAATTTTTAAGACAATAATATTTAGTTTATTGTCTCTGTCTGGACTGATAATGAATCCTGGTGGTTTGTGTGTTGGGTCTGTGAGTTCTTTCTGGGAACTGTGGGACTACTGGGAGTGTGGCCCCAGTAACCTAGAAATCACTGGGGATAATTTGAGAGTGGGAGACATGCCCAGAGGCAGTTGTGACCCCGTTGGTGGGAGGGGGGTACTAGTGTAGAGCACAAGCAGCAGGTGCAGGCGGACCTGAGTTGTTCCAAGGATAGACCCTCTAAGTGGCCACAGGTTAACCCCAGGTGGGTGACTAGGTGTTTCATGGCAAGTAGCCATACTGGGTAAGACTATTTGTCCATCTAGCCCAGTATCCTGTTTTCCAAACAGTGGTCAAGCCAGGTCACAAGTACCTGGCAGAAACCCAATTAGCAGCAACATTTCATGCTGCGAATCCCAGGGCAAGCAGTTGCTTCCCCATGTCTGTCTCAATAGCAGACTATAGTCTTTTCCTCCAGGAATTTGTCCATACCTTTTTTAAACTACTACTACTACTACTTACTAACCACTGCTACCACATTCTCCGGCAAAGAGATCCAGAGCTTAACTATTCATTGGGTGAAACAATATTTCCTCCTATTTTTTTAAAGTATTTCCATGTAACTTACTTGAGTGTCCCCTAGTCTTTGTAATTTTGGAACAAGTAAAAAATTGATTTACTTCTACTCGTTCTACACCACTCAGGATTTTGTAGAGCTTAATCATATCTCCCCTCATCCGTCTCTTTTCCAAGCTGAAGTTCCCCGACCTCTTTAGCCTTTCCTCATATGAGAGGACTTTCATCCATTTTATCATTTTGGTTGCTCTTCTTTGAACCTTTTCTAATTCTGCTGTGCCTTTTTTGAGATACGTTGACCAGAACTGAACACAGTACTCAAGGTGCAGTCGCACCATGGAGCGGTACAAAGGTATTATAGTATTTTCAGTCTTATTCACCATCCCTTTCCTAATAATTCCTAGCATCCTGTTTGCTTTTTTGGCCGCCACCTCACATTGAGAAGAAGATTTCAATGTATTATCTACAATGACATCTAGATGTTTTTCTTGACTGCTGACCCCCCAAGATGGACCCTAGCTTCTGGTAACTATGATTCGGATTATTCTTTCCAATGTGCATCACCTTGCATTTGGAGAAAAAGAGAAGAGTGGGAGAAGATAGGCTCTTTCCCATCAATAGGGGAGACATATATTTTATAAAAAGTATATTTATTATAACAGGTTGACTCAACACGGCTGTGTTGAGTCAACCTGTGATAATAAATACACTTTTTTTAAATATACGTCTCCCCTATTGATGGGAAAGAGCCTATCTTCCCCCACTCTTCCCTTTTTCTCCTTATATTGTTTTGTGGGGCTTAAGTGCACCTCCACACTTCGTGTGGCTCCTTTTTTTAGACTTACCTTGCATTTGTCCACATTAAATTTCATCTGCCATTTGGATGCCTAGCCTTCCAATTTCCTAAGGTCTTCCTGCAATATTTCACAGCCCGCACGTTTTTTAACAACCTTGAATAGTTTTGTATCATCTGCAAATTTAATCACCTCACTTGTCGTTCTGATTTCGATATAATTTATAAATATATTAAATAGCACCGGTCCCAATACAGATCCCTGTGGCACTCCGGTGTCACACTCCTCCATTGAGAAAAATGATCTTTTAACCCTACCCTCTGTTTTCTGTCCAATATCCAATTCCTAATCCACACCAGAACCTTGCCTCCTATCCCATGACTCTTTAATTTTCTCAGGAGTCTCTCATGAGGAACTTTATGAAAAGCTTTCTGAAAATCTAGAAACACTACATCAACTGGCTCACGTTTATCCACATGTTTATTCACACCTTCAAAGAAATGAAGCAAATTGGTGAGGCAAGACTTCTCTTGGCTAAACCCATGCTAACTCTGTCCCATGAAACTTTGTCTACGTGCGTAATAGTTTCCACTATTTTACCCGGCACTAATGTCAGGCTTACTTGTCTGTAATTTCCTGGATCACCCCTAGAACCCTTTTTATAAATTGGTGTTACAATGGCCACACTCCAATCTTCAGGTTCTACGAACAATTTTAATGATAGGTTACATATTACTAACAGCAGATCAGCAATTTCATGCTTAAGTTGTTTGAGTACCCTTGGATGTATGACATCTAGTCCAAGTGATTTACTATTCTTTAATTTGTCAGTTTGGCTCAGTATATCTTCCAGATTCACTGAGATTTCTTTCAGTTCCTCCACATTATCACCCTTGAAAACTATTTCCGGTACAGGCAGATCTCTTACATCTTCTTCCGTAAAAACAGAATTCATTCAGTTTCCTTCATGATCTAATTGTCCCACGGATTCCCTCGCAGGCTTTCTGCTTTTAATGTACCTGAAAAAGTTGTTACTATGAGTTTTAGCTTCTGCGGCAAGTTTCTTTTCATATTCTGTTTTAGCCTTCTTTATTAATGCTCTGCATCTGACTTGCCAATGCTTATGTTGTTTCTTATTTTCTTCATTTGGATCCTTTTGCCATTCTTTGAAGGACAATAGTTTGGTTGTAATATCCTCTTTTACTTCACCTTTTAACCATGCTGGCTTTTGTTTTGTCTTCTTTCAACCTTTGTAAATACGTGGAATGCATCTGGACTGGAATGCTTCCAAGATGGTATTTTTGAATAACATCCACATCTGATTTAGGGCTCTGTTTACTAAGCCACGTTATGGGCACATTAGCATCTTTAACGTGGTTAACTGTGTACACGCCTACAAAATCTCTATAGGCCCCTACATGGTTAGTGCGCGCGCTAATTGTAGTCATGTTAAAAACACTAACGGGCCTTAGTAAACAGGGCCCTTAGTGTCCTAACCTTACCAGCTGCTCCTTTTAGTTTCTTTTTAACTTATCATTTTATTATAGTCACCCTTTCGAAAATTAACTGCAGCTACAGTAGATTTCCTTTGCTGGTTCATCCCAGATAGTAGCTCAAATTTGATCATGTTATGATCACTGTTTCCCAGGGGACCCAAAACCACCACCTCAGTGTGTATTTCCTAGTGAAAAAGGTGCCAGTACTCAAATGCTAGGCCACTCTTCAGGGGTGGGGTAATCACTGAGGGACCCATCCCACAATAGCCAAGCCCCCTGCAACCGGTCACAGAATGTATGACAAAGCAGAATTGGTATGTAGAGCCTCAGCTCTTTCATTAAAACAATTTTAGCAGACAATGGAAAAGGTACCAGTACTCAGTACCCCCAAGTACCCCCACAAAAAAAGCCCTGCCTCTCACACTATGCCCTGCACGCCACCAAGGATGAGATCCAAAATGGTTCCCCTCTTGTTGGTTCCTGGACCAGTTACTCCAAGAAGCTGTCATTTATTACATCTAGAAATTTTATCTTCCTGGCACTTCCTGATGTAACATTTATCCAGTCAATATCGGGGTAAGTGAAATCACCCATTGTTATAGTGTTGCCCAATTTGCCAGCTTTCCTAATCTCTGTAAACTTTTCTTCATCTGTCCATTCTGTCCCGGCAGATGATAGTACGGCCCTATAAGAATGAATACTCCTTCCCTTCACACATTGAATTTCTATGGAAGTCTCACTAGGCCGCCGCTTGAACTCTCAGCTGCCATTTTGAATCGCCACCAGAAGGAGAGGCAGCAAGTCAGTCTGCAGCAGTGCTGGGCAGGAAAGTGGGGGCTCTTTCCTCCCTGAAGAGGTCACAATCACCAGGGCACTACAGTAAGTTAAAGGAGGGGAAGGGATATTATGATACCCGTAGGGGGGGAATGACAGAGGGCGGGGTGGGGTGGGAAGCGACAGGGGCAGGGTGGGGTGTGACAGTAGGTGGGGCTGGATGTGACAGGGGTGGAGAGGTGTCAGAGGGTAGGGCATGTGTCCTCTTTTTTTGAGAGAGGTAACCCTAGCCAAAATGTGTATTTAATGTATAAATATAGTTCCTGTTTTTTTGCTGTTTCCTGTCGGTGTTTCATTTTTTTAAATTATATTTTTCAATTTGAGCACTTTATAATGTTTTCATTTTTATAATTTGTATTTTTTAAATTTACAACTTATCGAGATACAACTTGTGGCTGTCAGCTTTGCATGTTTTATAAATGAATGTGAATGTATTATGCGCATAAACACTCCTGGACCCCAGACATTCTCTTTGTATGTTTGCGATATTATGTTATTTATTTATTAATTGATTTTGTTTATTTGATGCGGTTTTTAGTTGTAGCCCCTTGTGGGCGAAACATGGACCACATCAGGTGTATTTTCTAATAAAGGACTGTTTGGTGAAAGAGTCTGCCATGGAGTTCTACTTCTTTCTATGTGGCTTTTGCTACAGATCTGAACAGCCTCTCTGGTGTTTGTGTAGTATTCTAAACATTTACATGCATGTAAATATTAGTGCCTAGTTTATTGAAGTGCTCTGTTGGTGCCTAGTAAGTTAATTTGAACATGCTTTTGTATATAGAGTCCCAAGGGCCTCTTTTACAAAGCCGCGCTACTGATTGTCATTGCGGCAAAATGAGTGGAAGCCCATTCAATTCCTACGGGCTTCCTCTCATTTGCTGTGCGACTTTGTAAAAGAAGCCCCAAGTTAGGAAAACAACGACTAGATTATGCTTTTATATCTTTTAGTAGTTCCTCTTGTAGAGCATAAGATACAACCATATCTAGATTATGCCTTTTGAGCCCTCAAAATGAAGAACTTTAGCACTGCGTGGAATTCTCACTTGGAATGGGCGCAGACTGTCTTGCAGCTTTTATAATTCTTTCTGTGGTACTTAAGAGACAGTTGTAGCAGTGACTGACTAGTTCATATGTTTCATTTTCTGTGCATAAGCTCAAGCAAGGAAGTGCTTGTAGGAAGCTGTGCATCAATTTGACATGCTTTCAGCGGAGAATTGCTTACCCATGCTTGATCTGTGCTGGTTTCACCTTCCAAAGTAAACCAGCAAGGGTCAAATGTTGTCAGGATGGATCGAAAACCGCTCCCAGCTGATGGAAATGCTTTGGAAAGTGAGCCGAGGGAAGACTGAAATCCAATCTTTTCCCAGTAGGAAAAGAGCAGTCGTCACTCAAAATTTCAGCATGAATGAATTATCCCTACAACTGGACTATTAGGTCTGTTTCACACAGCCAAGGACAATAAGGGAGAAAGAATCCTCCTTAAGGTGTTTCACCAGCAGCTTTCAAAGAATTGTTCACAAGAGGAGTAATAACACAGAGGCAATTCCTGTGTCTTCATTATAAACTTTGTTGGTTTATTTAGTTGGACAGCAGGTCTAGGCTCACATTATATGGTGCAAATTGCTGCAACTGTTCCGCAGGCCTATTAGGTTAAACAAAGTGTCATGTTTGTACTTGGGTTCCGAACGAGATGATAAAATCTTCTGTTTTATCATGACATGCACATCTTTGTTTCAAGTTAATGAATGACCTCAAAGATGCCATTTGATGACAAGTGTAGGACACATTTCTCTAGGGGTCAGTATCAAAGTCTATTTATTTGAGAGCTGACCTTCAGCACTAGTAAACAACTTACTGTTACACAGCTACTTAATTAAAGAGTTTTATTTTCTCTAACATTTGTGACCTCTGCTCAGAATAATTAGGGAGTTACAAGTGTTCAGTTCTCATATCGCATTGTTGTGGTGTTGGGCAAAATAGCTAAGGACTGAAATGAAATGAAGTTATTTTCAATATAGTTTTATCTATATCTGACTAGTGTTACAATTTTTAGTTCATTTCTACTAAGTATTATCTACCATAGAAAAGGAAATTTTATTCATAGCAACCTTCTACTTTTTTATCTTATAAAAGTTATAGAGGTCATTTTAGAAGCATTGCTCTGCATCTGTCAATTGCATGCACGTGTAAAAACCCACTTTAGAATGCCTGTATTTACATGTTCAGATGCCCTGATTCAAAGAGAGTGTGTTTGGGCAGTCCAAAAAATGATATTTGTGCTTCTTACATTACAATGGGAATACCTGTATATTTTAAAATATTACCAAAGTTAAATCTGGGATACTTGTTTTATAAACTGGATGAGAAAAGTGAATAAACTATGTAATGCTGAATTCCTATCTATTTTAGTTTCACTTAGTATGTAATGCTGAATTCCCATCTTTTACACAGATGTAACACACGGCATTGACGATTAAACCTCGCAAACAAATTTTCCTCTATATGTATGTGTATATAGGGATGTGCTCATGTTTCCGAAGGATAATCACAGACATGCCTGGACAACTTTGAAGACCAGTGAGTCTGTGATTGTCCTTCGGAAACATATGAGCACATCTCTATATACACATTCATATAGGGGAAAAATTGTTTGCAAGGCTTTATGAAAATAAATTGTCAGCGCTGTGTGTTACATCTGTGTATTAGATGGGAATTCAGCATTACATATTTTAAAATATTGCCATGCTAGCTTTTGCACCTCCTCTGAGGCACACATAGATGTCAGTAAAATGCTTATTATCATGAAGATCTGAAATGAGTGATTGAGGGGCCAGTGGTGCTTAGCCTACCTTTTACTTTAAACTTTGGCCAACCTTCAGAGCAATTTAAGCAGGCAGGAGAGACTTCAGCCTGCTTAAATCGCTTTGAGCCGCCCAACTGCAAATATTCAGTGGCTCTAAATGGGCAGTGTTGTTGAATATCATCTCTGACTGCTCATATTGAAAGTGGGCAGGTCAGGGGCAGTACAAGGGGCGGCACCGGGGAGGAGCAATATTGCCGGCTCCCACATATGGGAGCCATATGGGCAATATGGGATTCACATAGCTAACCTGGCCAAGTAAAGAAGGGTCCCAAAGCTATCCTGATTTGCTGGGCTAGCTATACGGGTTCCCAGCACTGGAATATCTGCCAGGACCCGCATAACTTTTAACTTTGAACCCCTTTGAGCCCCTCCAGCCACACTGAAATGGCCTCCCTCTTTCCATCCTCCTCCCCCCCAGCCCACGAGAGGAATGGAAAACAAAAATGAAGACATTGCAATGCCTTTGTGGCACTCCATGGTGTGACTGCACCTCGAATACTGTGTACAAATCTGATCACCGCATCTCAAAAAAGATATAATAGAATTAGAAAAGGTATAGAGAAAAGCGACAAAAATGATAAAGGGGATGGGACAACTTCCCTATGAGGAAAAGCTAAAGCGTCTAGGTCTCTTCAGTTTGGAGAAAAGACGGCTGAGGGGAGATATGATAGAGGACTATAAAATAACGAGTGGAGAAGAACGGGTAGATGTGAATCGCTTGTTTACTTTTTCCCAAAATATTAGGACTAGGGGGCATTCAATGAAGCTACAGATTAGTAAATTTAAAACAAATTTGAGAAAATATTTCTTCACTCAACATGTAATTAAACTCTAGAATTCATTGCCAGAGAATTTAGTAAAAGCAATTAGCTTAGTGGGGTTTTAAAAAGGTTTGGATAGCTTCATAAAAGAAAGGTCCGTAAGCCATTATTAAGATGGGGAAAATCCACTGCTTATTTCTAGGATAAGCAGCATAAAATGTATTGTACTGTTTTGGGATCTTGCCAGGTACTTGTGACCTGGATTGGCCACTGTTAGAAACAGGATACTGGGCTTGATGGACCTTTCGTCTCTCCCAGTATGGCAACACTTATGTTCTTACTAGTAAAAAAGGCCCGTTTCTGAAGGCAAGGAAACGGGCCCTAGGCAGGCAATTTCTCCACCCCCCCCCCCCCCCGTGTTACAGCCCGTGGACCCCCCTTCTGCGACCCTGTTGACCCCCCGTGCTGGCCAAAACCGCCCCCCGCCGCCGTTGTGGACTACCTGTGCTGACAGGGGACCCAAACCCCCAACAGCTGAAGTGCTGTTGTGCCCTTCGCATTGCTTCCTCAATCATCTTCTCTGCAAGTTCCTCTGCGTGCGTCTGACGCATGCAGAGGAACTTGCAGAGAAGATGATTGAGGAAGCAATGTGAAGGGCACAACAGCACTTCGGCTGTCGGGGTTTAGGTGCCCCATCAGCACAGGTAGTCCAGAACGGCGGCAGGGGGCAGTTTTCGGTGGGCCGGGGGGGGGGTCGACAGGTTCGCGGAAGGGGGGGTCGAGGGGGCCGTAGCGCGGGGGTGACAGATGATTTTGAGGCAGGGGGAGGAGTAGGGAAACATGCTGCGCGTGTTTCCCTACTCCTCCCCTTCCCTTGGAATCAGCCGTCATGACGTCAGTGACGTCAGTGCATGCCTGCCTAGCAGACCACCTCCAGGGATCCACGGTCCCCAGGCACAGAACTTGGAGGTGAGATTTATTATATAGGATGTTCTCCCCAGGCCCCCTTGAATGGCCACCTGACCTCTTTCATCTCGATAGGCCCCCTGGGCCAACCTGATATGCCTGATGGTCCAGTGGGGGACGATGAGGTCAGGTGCAAAGCCCACTCACTCCTGCCCCTTGTGTCTGCTTTCAGAAAACGGCTGTTGTAACTTCTCATGGCAGCCTCGCAGTACTACACAAATAGTACCTAAAATGAGGCACCATTCTATAGAATTGACACCTAAATGTACTGCAAGATTGCTCCTACTTTTGCATGATCTGCACATAAGTATTCCCAGGGCATATAAAATAAGAACATAAGCGATGGTATATTGGGACAGACCAAAGGTTAGTGCGCACTAAATCTATTAGCACACCTTAGTAAAAGGGAGGCATGTCCAAGGGTGGAGCATGGATGAGACACAGGCAGAATTCCCACTCACATGTGTGACTTATAGAATACTGTAAGTTACGTGCATCCCTACTGCATTTAGGCACCTGCAGTTATGCCACTTCTATGGCATGTGTAACTGCAGACATTTAAATATTAGGCACACTGATATAGTGTTGGTTAGTGCAGTGGACTTTGATCCTGGGGAACTGGGTTCGATTCCCACTGCAGCTCCTTGTGGCTCTGGGCAAGTCACTTAACCCTTCATTGCCCCAGGTACAACCGCTTTGAATGTAGTTGCAAAAACCACAGAGAGGCGGTATATCAAGTCCCATTTCCCTATCCCTGATATTTTATTTGTACACTTGATATACCGCAAAATTGAGCCTGGGGAAGCAACTAAGTGGTTTACACCATGACTAAAATGCACTTGAACAGTGCTAATGTTGTAGAGGAGCCAGAGGGGAAAGGATAAGCAGAGAGGACAACAAAGTGTAGAGTGGAAAATGGAGGAAGGTGAATGTAGAAGGAGGCTGAAAAAAAAGGGCAAAACAAAGAACCATTCCCCAAAATTGAAGGCTTCGAAAAATAAATGAGTTCTAAGAAGGGATTGGAACGATTGTAGAGGAATGGGTAGGCTGAGAGAACAAGGCAGAGAGTTCTGTAATTTAGGACCCAGATAGCTGAAGGCCATATCACGAGAAAAGGAAAGATGAAGAGTCAATGGTGATGGCACAAGGAGAAGATGCTCAGGCAAGGATCAAAGACTACGTGCTGGTTAGTAGGTAACCAATAACTTAGACAGATAGAGAGGGGACACTGAAGAGCAATTCTTAAAAACAAGCAACAAAATTTTGAAGCAGATCCTAAATAAAACAAGAAGTCAGTGTTCAGGTTGAAGAAGAGGGGTGATGTGGTCAAAGTGATGTGCACAATGGATAAGTTATGTAGAACTAGCCGTTAAGTCCGTTAAAACGGGCGAGATTTCCAGCTACCCTCCTCGCCGCCGCTCCCTCCCCCCTCTGTGCCGGGCCCCCTGCACTGACCTGACAGCGCCTCTCACCTCCGTGTGAAAGCGCTGCAGGCAGCAGCAGATCTGCCTGCAGCGCTTTCACACGGAGGTGAGAGGCGCTGTCAGGTCAGTGCAGGGGGCCCGATACGGAGGAGGGCCGGAGTGGCGGCGGGAATGGTGGGGGAGGGTGGAGGTTGGTGCGCGTGATGTTCGTTTCCAGGCAGCAGTGTCCGACAGTGACTCCGACTCCGTTTCCCTCTCTGTTCCACCCTCTCACGTCATCACGTCTTGACGTGAGGGCGGAACAGAGAGGGAAATCTCTACTGCGCATTTGCAGGTGAGTCGGTCACTTGCCGTTTATATGTTTGATATGTTCTCACTGCACAGCATCAGGGCCCCTAAATGGAGGCACCCGTTTAATACATTTACCCCCATAGAGTATATACATACATTTACACCTTCAGAGCATGTACAAATTTCTATGAGAGCATTTGGGGTCCTTTTACTTAGGTGCACTGA
This sequence comes from Microcaecilia unicolor, assembly GCF_901765095.1. NCBI lineage: Eukaryota > Metazoa > Chordata > Amphibia > Gymnophiona > Siphonopidae > Microcaecilia > Microcaecilia unicolor. The sequence goes on from NC_044033.1 coordinate 124,448,778, forward strand.
AGAATGGCCTGCAGTAGTGTAGACGTTTGTTTTGGGCTCACGCAGCTACAAAAAATGCCTTTTTTAAATTTTTGCCGAAAATAGACATGCGGCAAAATGAAAATTGCAGCTCATCCATTTTGGGTCTGAGACCTTACCGCAAACCATTGACCTAGTGGTAAGGTCTCGTGCGGTAACCGGGTGGTAATGGTCTATGCGCTTCCAAAAATTAAAAATATTTTTCTGACACACGTAATGGATGCTGTCAAAATTGAGTGGTAACTCCAATTTGGCGCGCGCTGGGCATGTGTAGGCACCTACGCGGCTTAGTAAAAGAGCCCCTTTGTGTTCTTATGGGGCTCATTGTGTAAGCCTGTTTTATAAAAGCACTTAGGTGCCTCTTTCCTCTTTATAAAAGAACTATAAAGTAAGTTCTTTTTTTGTACTTTTCACATAGGCACCCTACTATAAAATTAGCTCTGAAAAGCATGCATCTGCACTCTACATACTAAAGCATAAACACATACACAGTATTTATTTAGGGGGTCTTTTTTTACTAAAGGTTAGCTCAAGTTAGGGTTACCATATTTTGTTCCCCCAAAAGGAGGACACATGCCCCGCCCCTGTCACATTTTCCCCTCCCCCCTGTCACACACCCCATCACTTCCCCTCCCCGTCACCCCCCTCCCCTTACCTTACTACTGCCCTGGTGGTCTAGTGACCTCTTTGGGGCAGGAAAGAGCCCCCTTTCCTGCCAGGAGTGCTGCCCTGCATGCATCCTTCCTGTTCATGATCTCGGTGCCGCTTCAAAATGGCCACTGAGAGTTGACGTGGCCTCGCGAGACTTCAACTCTCAGTTGCCATTTTGAATCCGCGCCGCGATCACGAACAGGAAGAATGCATGCAGGGCAAGGCTCCGGGCAGGAAAGAGGGGGCTCTTTCCTGCCCCAAAGAGGTCACTAGACCACCAGGGCAGTAGTAAGTAAGGGGAGGTGAGGCTAGCAATCTGCCCGTTTGTCCGGATTTCTGGACAAACGGGCAGATTGGCAAAACCCGCCCGGTTGCCCGCACATGTCCGGGTAAATCCGGACATATGGTAACCCTAGCTCAAGTTATCTGCAGCAGGTCTAATTTTATTCCAATGGGCCCTGCTGCAGATAGCTCGAGCTCATCTTTAGTAAAAGACCCTCATGTATATTTTGACATTTATACCCCACATTATTCTGAACATAAGTTCATTGTAGCTTACAATAAATAAAACTACAGGCAAGGCCATCATGAGCTCATTTGCACCTTGTCTCCCTAGACTTTTACCACTAAATTGTGAAGGTCATTTGGCCTTGGTGTAAGTAGCATACAGGGATCTGGTCTCTGATCCAGTGACAACATTAGCATTTTGGGCATCTCCAGTTTTATCCATTCAGGGTTACTGTGCACCTCACTGCCCTGTGGTAGCCACCAGGACTACTGGGTGGCATCAACTAAACTTGCCACCCAAAGAATTTTGTCTCCCAAAGCACTGCCCTTGTGTGACTGTGCAGAAATCCAGGCCTGCTCCTAATCCCCCTCCCATTCACCCACTAGAACATAAGAAAACACCCCACAGTCCCTAACTGTCCACCACAACTTCTCCCCTGATCTATAATTGAAGTTTCCTCTTAGGGTCTCGATATTCCTGTTCTTCGCTCAATTTTGTTTGCTTTTTGGACTCCTTCTTTCTAAGTAGAATTTTTAAAATCCTTGAGACTGATTTCAAATCGATACATTTTTAAATGTACTGTTTGTTGTCATCTTTAAGCCAAAATGTTGTCAAAGTACATTTTTTGTTCTGGTCTTTTCCTAAGAGTAGAAAAACTTTCTTAAGCTTCTCTGGGATTTAGCTGCTCAGACTGTGCTTTTTGCAGATGTTTTAAATTACTGTCAAAGCTTTATTATCAATGATAATATACTAATGCAGTATGTCGACATCAGGGTTGACTGTTGCAATACATAATTAGTCAGTGTAATATGATACATTGGAGGGGCTGTGTGCAATTAAAAAAATGTAAGTAAATTTAAGATAAATGCCTTTGCTACATATTTTATAAAATGTGTGGGTGGAATAGAGGATGGATAATGAAGTGATGTTTTATAATAGAACTGCCACCTTGTTTTTTATGTTTTGTCACAGAGCAAACAGTATTATTGCAGATCTCGTGTTAAAAGGTATCTGATTTGAATAGGGCAAGTGAAAACGATATTGTAAGATTGATGGTAATGGAATTGACTGGTTATGTGTGCCAACAAAAATTCTCCGTGTAGTGTTCGTGGTTTGCAAGCTGCATAATCAGTATTGTTTTCTCTTATAAAATGCTGCCAGAATACCTGATTTTTCTTCCCTATGATTTTTCTTCCCTATGAGCCTGATAAGTGAAGATAACTTTTCTAAAGGATGGCTCTATCTATCCACAGTTTATGGAATAAGCCATTTTAGTGGGCTTGTTCATACTGGAATTTAAAACTTTGATACTATTTTCTGTTGTAGTTTGGAGAAGTGATTTGTAGGGGGACTGTTCTATCTTGTTGAGACCTTTTGATTGGAATCATAAATGGTTTCACTTAAATATACTAGAAAACTTTAAGGACTGCTTTTACTAAGCTGCTGTAAAAAGTGGTCTTAGCATGCCCTTACATGGGTTTTTCCTGTGCGTTAAGGCTGTTTATACCACAGCCGGAAAATGGCAGATTTTCCTTTTTATGAATTAATGGCCATGTGCTAATGTTGCTATTAGTATGCAATCAATAAAGAACCAGAGTCTAACAGGGAGGGAAAAATTGAGAGAAAGAATGATCCAGATAATCAAATCAACTGTTATTAAAATATCTTCTATAATAATTCTCACCTACAACATTCTGAAGCTCACTCTGTGGGAGGGAAACACTGAAGGCTAGGCTGTCAGCAACACTCACTCTCACTCATCCACCACTCACTCTCACTCATAGATCCGGCCTCAGCCAAGCCCCTTCCAGACATAATTCGCAACCCCAACATTCTAAATGAAGCCTCAACTGGAAGTGTGAGGCGCCAGAGATATCCATTTTTGACCATTACTGTGTGCCCCGCCCTCGCGTCAACGTGATGACGATGAGGGCGGAGTACTCACACTACAGGAAATGCGATCGATGAACACCAATGACGAGGGCACACCGCTGACAGTCCCTCACACTCCAGGAAATGCCATCCACCAACGAACGCCATCAACGAGGGCGCAGCACTGATACTCCCTTTCCGATTGCCTCTCACTGCCTCCTGCCGCTCCCTGGCCCGCCCTCCCTCTCTCCCCTCCAAGTTCCAGCCCCCCACTTGGACCCGCAGCACGCTCTCTCCTTCCCCCCAGACCCCCTACTCTCCCACCTCGCAGGCGCCACTGGAATTTGCCCCGCCCTAAGCCCTCCCTCCATCACCCTCCTCCCTGATGTTCCCACTTGCTCGCGCTCGCCATCCCGCCGCGCCAACAGCAGAACAACAACGTAGATGCAGCACCTCACGCACGCTCTCTCCCTCCCCCAGGGCCCCCTCCTGTCCCAACTCGCCGGCGCCGCTGGACAGCACCCCGCCCTCAGCCCTCCCTCACTCACCTTCCTCCCCGATGTTCCCAGTTCCTCGCGCTCGCCAGCCAACAGCACAACGACAACGTGGATGCAGACCTCACACATTTCCTTTGCTTTCAGTGTATGCGAATGACGGCTGCACGGCACAGGGGAAACAGATATTACCGTAATTGCCTTCCTTCAGAGGAAACAGAGATTACCCTAATTGCCTTCCTTCCTTACACTGGACTACATAGGCTTACTTCCACTCCTGCCTACTAAGACAGGGGAGGGAGGACGGTGAACGACAACGTGGATGCAGCACCTCACAGGTTTGCTTTCCATTGAGTGTATGGCAATGACGGCTGCACAGAGTGAGGGAAACAGAGATTACCCCCCAACCTCCCAGCCCCCCCCCCCCACCCTCTCTCACTTACACACACACAGACACACACTCTCACACACACAATCTATCTCTATTCACAATGGAGTAGGGTAGCTAAGGGAAGTACAACGGAACAGTGGCAATTGTCCCCCGTACACTCTCTCTCATAGACTCACTGGCACACACACTCTTTCACACATACACACTCCAAGGAAAACCTTGCTAGCACCCGTTTCATTGTGTTCAGAAATGGGCCTTTTTTACTAGTTTTATATAATGGTGGAGTGATCTCAGAGTATAAACTCACCCAAGCGAGACTACACTGAAGTGATTTATGCCTCCAGGGGTGGACAAGCTTCTCAATCATATAACTTCTCCACTACCTTTTATTTTTTATTGTTTGTGAGCAAAAACCCTCATGTGCTCTTATTTCAAAATAAACAAACTCAATACTGTGCTTTAAAATGTCTGAATCAATTCTCTCATTCACTCCGTCCGGTGTCTTGCACCTAAACAAACGCCAAATGTATATTGTAGAGAATGTTTCTCCTATGATTACTTTTTCTTTCTCCGATTCTCTGAAACATTGATGTGCTGTATTTCCATAGCACTATTTTTGATGTAAGTCAATATAATTAAATGTAAACAGTTTGGGCACTTAGCTTATGAGTTGGTGGTCCACTTCTGAATCACCTTTTAATCCGTGATAACCACATATGGTCTCATCAAGTGGTACTACACCGCTTCTCTTTTTGAAACATACGGCGTGCGAATGCAGTGGATAATCCCAATTCTCAGGCGTTCCCATGCACTTCTACATTGTATTTTTCTGTTTTCCGCAGTCAACCTCAACAAGTTCGACTCTGCAGGGTTTCACATTCACTTCTTCAGGAACTCAAAAGGTAACAAAATAAAGCTGAAAGAAAATGTGCCACTCTCAAATTGGTGCGCTGCTACTATCTGGCAATGACTTTTTAAATGTTCTCTAGCAGGAAATGATGTCATACTAGGACTCCATCTCAAGCTAATGGATTAATGATCCTAATGAGAAAATTAACAACAAAATGATCAAATGATTGTATTCCATTCAATGAAGTCATTAAGTCCATTTGGAGTCAACGTGTCTAATTCAAAAATCCAAAATTGTTCCTTCCGGTTGAGTATGAGGCATATTTTCAAAGCACTTTGGGAGGCTAAGTTCCATAGGTTTCTATGGAACTTTGGGAGGCTAAGTGCTTTGAAAATATGCCTCTATGTGTGCCAAATCCCTTCCTCGAGAGGAACACACTACCTGATCAATAATTAACCATTTCAATTGAGCAAACTGATGACCAAACTCCGCACAATGAGCTTCTAGTGGGGCCGTCAGCACTTGATTATGTAGTCTGATCTTATGCTCAGTCAATTGAATTTTTACCGTCTCTGGGTACACCCCAAATACCATAAATTACAAGGGCATATGATTCCATATATGATGTATGTGGATTCACATGTGGTGTTGGTCCTGTACTGGTACACTTTATTGATCTTATTAGGATGCTGCCATTCAGAACCTTGAACTGTCTGCTCACGAAATTGACAGTGATCACATGATTTATGTCCCTGTAATAGCCGTGGGGCAATGCACATATTTACACCTGCTCCAAATCAGGTATTGTTGCATATGTACACTCAAACCCCTGGACTCTATATATGGCACCCAAAGTTATGTGCTGAAATTTGGGCAAACGTCCAAGTTGTGCACCTAAGTTAATTGGGTCAATGAGCACTTAACTACTAATAATTGAGTGCTAACAATCAATTATTGCAGTTAATTGGCAGTGCGCCCAGGGGCTTCTTAAAAGGAGATGTTGCTGTATGAAATTGCATGTGGATCCCCCTCCCCACCACACCAGAAGGCAACCCTCAGACTCCCAACCAGACCTTCCACTCCCTGAAGGCAGCTGTTATACCCCCCTACACCTGAAGCCCATCCCCCCCAGGTTTCTACTGAGGGGTTCCTACATGGGGGCAGGAGCAATCCCTAGTCATTGCTGCTCCATCAGATTCTGGGTTCAAAATGGCACTGGTGGATGACCCTTAGCTGAAGCAGTACTACTGTTAGGGGTCAAATTGTCAAATATGGTACCATAAGAGTATTATTGAGCCATCCAGTGCCATTTTGAACCCAGAGCTTGAAGGTGCACGAACGAATGGGGTTTGCTTATGCCCTAGGCTCTAGATAGCAGGAAGCTCCCTGGTAGGTCACAGAGGGATCTTTGTGGGGATTCATGTTGGGGTTGTGGAGCTATTATTGGGGATCTGGGGCCTAACTTCAGGGGACTTTGTCCATACAGATCTTTGTTCATCACCAGCCCCTTTTAAGATGTCACCTGGTGACTTTGGGCTGCTCATTAGCAGCTGACATTCACAGGATGAACATTACCAACTGTATACAGATAGCTGCTCTCCACCCCCCCCCCCCCCAAGCCAGAGAGTGCTGCGGCAGACTTTACAGATTTTCAGCCACACTATTTGGTTATGTGCCAATGAAAATCTGAGGATCACCCAGGGAGCATAACTGGGTCGGAGCCTTTCCTACTTGGTTATCACCCATTGATTATTGGCCCCATATTTTTTTTCTGTAAACCTCCATCCTGATGCACTTTGCTGCTCTAACTAGATGTTGATGATCTCCCCAAAATGCCAGGGAAATGTGACAATTTGGTTTCACTCTTGGATGAAAGCCATCTCCACATTTTAGTATATACCAAAAGAATATTATAGAAGTATTGTGCAACAGATAAACAGTAGTTTAATTATTTTCTCCTTGGGTAATTTACTGTAGAATAGAAGAGAATATTGAAGACACAATCTGCATACTAGGCTGCTATATTAAAAATAACGTTGCAATATAGGCAGCAGATTAAATAAAGTTACACAACTGGATTCGGGTTCCTCAGAATCATGGCCAGTTCTGTAGAGCTATCAACACTGACGGAAACTATCTCTAGATTTACAGCTGTGAATCAAGAGAATGAGATCCTAAATAAATAAAATATTTTTTAGACAGGATATACCAAAATTCCAACAACACACCTGGACTTCTCTTTCTGAATTTAGTCGCGAGACTATTGGAGGTCGAATCATTGACTGAATGTATTGTACAGTATTATATAGTAAGCTACAGTAATATAAGCAACCACGTTTTACATTCACTTAAAGAAAATAAGATCCAGAAAAATCAAAAGGAAAATAAAAAAACAAAACAAAAAATAATTCAGAGAACTAACATTAGGATTTCTATGGTTAAAAGGAGACTGAGAAAAGAACAGGAATGATCATACTTGTCCTAAGAGCATTACAAGAAACTGCAAGGGGTCTTTTTACTATGGTGTGCCGAAAAGTGGCCTGCACTGGTGTAGACATGTGTATTTGACGTGCGCAGGTTCATTTTTTTTTGGAGGGGGGGCAAAAATGGACTTGTGGCAAAATGAAAATTGGCGTACATCCATTTTGGGCCTTAGACCTTACCACCATCCATTGACTTAGCAGTAGGGATGGTGGTAAGGTCTCACGCATTAACCGGGCGGTAATCATCAGTGTTCATACAATGCCGATTATAGCCCAGTTAGTGCAGCGCCAGAAAAGATTTGGTGCGCCTACTGGACGCACGTGCAAAATGAAATTACTGCCTGGGCTGGGCGGTAGTTACAAACTGGGGTGCATTGGGCCCACATAGGCGCCTACATGCTTAGTAAAGGGCCCCTAACAGATTTAAGTGATTTTGACAAAATTTGTGTACACATAGAGAGCTTTGATAACTAAGCTACTGGGCATACAGGCACCACACAGCACTCCTATTATCTTGACTTTTGCACCTTACAATCAAAGAAGAAATTCCGCAGAAGGCGTGAAAATGGGGAACATTATTTGGATATTTGGGAAAATATATTTTGATCTTGACTTTTTGCCTACAGTATAGAGGAAATGGATATAGCTCAAAGAGTTAAAAACCATTAAGAGAAAATGAATTTATAATACCATGCCCAATACAACACACATTGTTAGAATATTGCATAAATACATTTGAGAACTTACTGGAAACTACTCCTCAGAAATTCAAATTAGTGGTAGAATATCCAGAACCAAGATGACAACTTTAAGAAGACAATTGCATTTTTAAAAGACAGAGCTACTAGATATATAGTCCCTGCTTTATAGAGCTTACTGTCAATTCAAAACAAACAAGATAAATACGAGAACTAGAGTGTTTTATTTATTGTGGGAAATAATTAAAAACAAGAGAATAGTAGGTTAAGATGTAAAAGCTGCCTAAAAAGGTTGGCTTTTAGTTTGGATCTAATAAGGTCAGAGAGGGAGCATGATAAACTGACTCAGGAAGTCTTTTCCAGGCATAACAATAAGGTAGAAAGAACGGCATCTGGAGATGATGGAGGAAACGTATGGTATAGAAAAAGGTGACTTAACTGATTAGCAGAGTTCCTGAGGAGGAATGTAGGGAGAAAGAAAAGAGGAGAGCTAATGAAAAGCTGCATTTGTAGATGAGTAAGAGAATCTTGAACTGTATGAAGGGATGGATAGGGGGCCAGGTGGCTTGAAAAGAGGGTTTATGTGAGTGTAGTGACATTGACAGAAGATACATCATGCAGCTGAGTTTTTAATAGATTGAAGTGGCAAGAGATGGTTCAGTGAGGAGCAGTAAATTAAGGAGGAGATAATGAGATAAGGGTTTATGTGGTAAACTAAGGAAGAGGTGAAGAGAATATTTCCCAGTCAAGGGCCTTATTGTTGCCACTCAATAAGGAACTGGCAGTATCTAATATTGATCCTGAAGCTGTCTCCGTACTTTGACAAGTTCTGAATCCTGATTGAGATGAATGCAGAATTTTGTGAGTCATCAAATAATCATTAAACTAAGCACAGACTAGTCCCTCTATCAATTTACAAAAAAAAAAACAACATGCAACTGGCTTGTAATTAAAGACAAGATGAGCTGGTTCTGTCAGACTTTTCACTAAAGGTGTTATAATAATCTTTCCTAAGTTATCAGGGAATAAACCTAGAAAGATCACAAACCGTGGCCGTTCAAAGAGTAAAGTACTTGGTGAAAATACCATTAAGGAGGACGGACAGGTATCTAACTGGCAATAAGATTTTGAGTATCTGACGAATAGAGAATTGAATTCAGACCAATTTAAAGGTGAAAAATGTGGTCAGATTCTGTCACCTGATATTCCATCCTGTCTAATAACAATGGTATTAACATCTAATATGCTAGGATTATTACCCCCCCCCCCCCCACCGGTTTACTAAGCCATGCGGCAATGCCGCCACAGCTTAGTAGACAGGGGGGTTAGACAATAGTGCCCTAATTTTGTAAACCTTAGACCAAAATAATCAGCTAAATGGGAGTCTATTGGAATATTATCTGCATTCATATAGTGATGTTGAGAAGTGTCAGTAAGGTTGTCAACTAATTGAAAAAGAAATTTCTCCAAACACAAGCAGGCTGCTTGTTCTCAAATGTGGGTCGACGTCTGCGTCGGCCTGGGAATTGGACGGCATTTTACAAGCAAAATATAAAAAATGTTTTGCCAGAGTCTTCTGGCGCGCATGCAGAGCACACTGCGCATGCACGGACTGATTTCCCGCCCGTCTTTTCTCCGCGTTGAGGTGCGGTAGAGTTTTTTTCTGCGCTCGTCTCAGGCCCGGGAAGAGTCTTCGTCTGTTTTGTGGCTTTTTTGCCTTATTTTTCTTTTAACAATTTACCATTTAAAAACAATAAAAAACAAAAGGTACCCGTAGTTTCCTTTATTTTTTTGTCCCCTTTTAAAGTTTCCTTTGTTTTTCGATGTGGCCGGGTTGTTCCCTTCTTTTGTGCCCTTTTTTCTTTTAAGAGGCACAATCGCGTCTTTTGATTTCGCCGAAGCCGTTTTTCCTTCCATGTCATCGAAGACACCCAGCGGCTTCAAGCGTTGTACTCGATGCAACTGGACTATCTCAGGTACTGATACCCACGCCTGGTGTATACAGTGCCTTGGGCCCGACCATAGCCCAGCCACTTGTAGTCTGTGTCTTCATATGAAGAAACGGACCCAAGCGTCTCGAGAAGCCCAGTGAGAAAAGCTTTTTGGGGCTCGGTCCAGTCCTTCGACATCGGTACTGAGGTCGGCATCGACTTTGAGGGAAGCATTGATGTCGGGAGTAGAGATAATGGCTGCTGAAAGACCTGTTCACGCTGGGAGCAGTGAGGCATCGAGTGGGTCTCCACCTGCCTCGAAGCCTCCTGTTATGCAGACCCCCTTGGACCAACCCTTCGTCGGACATGGCCCCGAGGAGGCGTGAGGATTCCACATCCTCTTCATTGGTACTCAGGAGTATCGATGACGGGCGTCGAGCAAAGGTGAAGAAGCACCGTCATCGTTCTTCTTCGACACACAGTGCTGAGAGCTTCTGGGCGTTGAGAGAATCAGTACCCGAGAAGCGTCGGCGATGAGAGGATCGCTCCTCCTGGAGGTGCTGATGCATCGGTCTTCTGGCAGCCTGGTACCTGTTCCCGACCCCGCAGCCTTGTCTAACGGCGGCTCTCGATGAGCGCATCAGGGCCCTGCTTCTAGAGCTTCTGAAAGGATTGCTGCGCCATTCTGCTTCAGTGTCGGGGGTGCTTGCACTTCCGTACCTTCTGCTGCAGCAGCATCTGGCCCTTCGACTATGGTGAGGTCCCCGACCTCAGTGCCACCTGTGGCATCTGTGTTGGCTGCCACCCAGGTCGACTCCCCTTCGACATCGATGGAGGAAGCTTCACCGCAGTCCAGGTGGGTGTCGACTTCTCGGCACCGCCATCAAGAACGTCGTTTCTGGGCTTCGAGGCAGACTCAGTTTTGGACTGCTCTGAGGGATGTCTTCTCCAATACTGAAGATGAGTGTTCGTGGGAGGAAGAGGAGGATCCCAGGTACTTTTCTTCTGACGAGTCCTATGGGATTCCTTCTGAACCTTACCCTCCACTAGAAAGAAAACTTGCTCCATCGGAGAGTCTATCCTTCACTTCCTTTGTCCGGGAAATGGCTGCGGCTATTCTCTTCCCTGTGGAGGCTGAGGATGAGCCCAGGGCTGAGATGCTCGAGGTCCTGGATTTTCCTTCTCTGCCTAGAGAGGCTGCAACGACTCCTTTGCATAATGTACTGAAGGAAGTCCTTATGTGAAACTGGTCATTTCCTCTGTCTAATCCCATCATCCCAAAAAAGACTGAATCCCAATATCGGATCCACGGGGAGCCTGGATTGATGTCTCAGCTACCTCACAATTCCATGGTGGTGGACTCCGCTCTCAAAAGAGCCAAGAGTACTAGGAACTATGCCTCGGTGCCCCCAGGCAGAGAATCTAGAACCTTGGACTCTTTTGGGAGGAAGGCGTATCAGGCTGCTATGCTCGCTGCCAAAATCCAGACATACCAGCTCTTCACGAGCATCCACTTGCGGAACTCAGTGAGGCAACTGTCTAGCTTGGTTGATGCACTTCCTCCGGAGCAAGCCGAGCCTTTTCGCCAGGTGGTCAGGCTGAAGGCATGTCGAAAATTTCTGGCCAGGGGTACGTTCAACACTTTTGATGTAGCATCCAGGATTGCTGCCCAGGGTATAGCGATGCGCAGACTCTCATGGCTGCGTGTCTCTGACCTGGATTAAAGCTGACGGCGGCAGTGATTCCCATATGCTGCCCTGCTGCCGGCACCAGCCTCTTCCCTTTACTGCGGCCACCTCTTTGTAAGTTCCTGTTTTGTCAGAGGCTCAGCCGGCCACAGTAAAGGGAAGATGTTGGTGCCAGTGGCAGGGCAGCATATGGAAATCTCTGCTGCTGCTGGCTTTTGGAACATGACGAAACAACAAGGTAAGCGCTGCGAATGGGGTAGAGGATGGAAGGAGGCAGCATCTCAGCCCAAGAGGGGGAGGCATCTTAGCTCTGTCTCAGGCAGCATCTTGCCTTGGGCTGCCCCTGAGGAGGTAATGCTGTTGGGGATTCTTGATAACAGTGATTATAATATGATCAGATTTGATATAATATCTGGAGTAAGTACACATAGGAAATCCAATATATTAGCATTTAGCTTTTAAAAAGGAGACTATGATAAGATGGGAAGAATAATTAAAAAAAAACAAAAACTTAGATGAGCAGCTGCAAAGGTCAAAAGTTTACATCAGGTGTGGATGCTACTCAAAAATATCATCCTGGAAGCCTAGACCAGATGTATTCCATGCATTAAAAAAGGCCGAAGGAAGGCCAAACAACAGCCAGCATGGTTAAAAAGTGAGGAAGCCATTAGAGCTAAAAGAAAATTATTATGAAAATGGAAGAAGGATCCTACTGAAAATAATAGGAAACAGCATAAATGGTAAGTCAAATGCAAAGCACTGATAAGGAAGGCAAAGCGAAACTTTGAAAAGAAAATTATGTTAGATGCAAAAATATGTGGGGGGCATTTTAGAAAGAAACATCTAAATTTGGATTTGGACATATTTGTAAAACTTCTAAATCCAGAGGCGGAGAAAACCGTATATTCGAAAAAAAGATGGACGTCCATCTTTCATTTCGAAAATACCGTCAAAGATGTACAAATCCAAGGACATCCTTGAATTTGGACGTTCTTGGATCTGGACATCTTTGACTTTCGCCCATTTTCAAACACAAAGCTGTCCAAATACAAGATGTCCAAGACAGAGATGTCCAAAAAAGCGGGCTTTGATCCTTGCAACATGGGTTCAAGTCCTACTGCTGCTCCTTGTGACTTTGGGCAAGTCAAATGCACAAGGGGCATTTTTGGATATGACATCTGTTAGGGCTTCAAAGCTGGAACTAGGTTTGTGAGCCCTTAGACCGCTGCCGAGGAGCGGTAGGCAAAACCACCCCACATCAGAGGCAAGGCAGAACTCTGACAAACAATGAGACTTCACCTGCACATGGCCACCTTTCACCAGGCGTTGAGCCCCTGGCTCTAAGTGGCCGGCAGGACTTATAGGACAGGGCAGGAACAGGATCCCAACAAGGCTGCACAGGGACTGAGGGTCAGAGGGGAAAGGAATACACAGGGGCAGCAAGGCAGGGAAAGGATAAGCTAAAGGACAGGACTGAAAGCAGCAAGCAGCCACTAAAACAGGGAACAAGTACAGACAGAGAGGAGACAGGACTGGAAGCTGCAGAGCAGCCACTAAAACACAAGCAGACAAGGACTAGACACAAAACTACAACTCAGAGACAAGACTCTAGAGAACAAGCAACAACCTAATCTACACAGACTAACAGGAACAGACAAGAATCTCAGGCAAGAATCAATACAATAAAACCAGACTAGGCAGATGTGCACACAGCACACCGACAAACCTCAGGGCCTTAGGCGATGCAAAGGCAAAGCAGAAAGATTTCAGAATGGCTAATAAGCCCAGCAGCAGCTGAGGCTCAGATGCAGCAATCACCAGGCATCTACGGGTGCTGTGCAGGTTCAAACAAACAGAGCAAATCTGGAAGATCCAGACCGGACTGGGCTGAAATCTGGAACGGGTGACAATAACCAGACAGTTCATTGCAGCCACTAGGTCTGGCCACCAGGTGGCGAGAGGCAGGAGAGCGCGAAACATGGGCACAGCCGTGACAACATCTAAGTCTGAATTTGGACGTTTTTTGTAAAAGGTCCAAAATCAGAACAGGAAAGGTCATTTTCTACAAAAAAAAAGTCTATCTTTTCCTTTGAAAGTACTGTTTTGGAAAAATGTTTTATGATTTGGGGGCGGAAGGGGAGGTGATCCCCGCATCCCTCCAGTGGTCATCTGGTCATTTGGGGTATCTCTTTTGTGGAATAGAGGCGTAGCCTAGTGGTTAGTGCAGCAGACTCTGATCCTGGGGAAGTGGGTTCAATTCCCACTGCAGCTATTCATTATAAAAATAGGTCTAGCTCAAAATGTTTAAGTTTTAGTCTTGGAGGTCTTTGTTTTGTTCCATTATCGCTGAAAAACATCCATGTCTTAGGAATGCACAAGTCCCAACTTGAACACGCCCCTGGCACACCCCCTTGTGATTTGAACATCCTTCTGACGGACTGTTGTTGGAGACGTCCAAAATCAGGTTTCGATTATACTGGTTTGGGCATCCCTGGGAGATGGATATCCATTTTCCAATTTATGTCGAAAGATGGACATCCATCCTGATAGTAAAACCTTTTATAGGTATATTAGAAGCAAGACGCCGGCAAAACAATCAGTTGGACCGCTAGATGAAAGGGGCATTCAGGGAAGACAAGGCCGTAGTGGAGAGAGAAATTGATTTTTTTCCTTCGGTTTTCACCAAGGAAGATGTGGAAGAGATACCGGTACCAGAAATGGTATTCAGTGCTGATGAGTCAGAGGAACTGAAGCAAATCTCTATAAACCAGGAAGATGTAATGGGGCATTTTGATAAATTGAAGAGTAGGAAATCACCTGGACCGGATGGTATACATCCCAGTCTACTGTTAGATTTGAAGCATAAACTTGCAGAGCTATTGTTAGTAACATATAATTTATTTTCTAAAATCACGCTTGGTCCCGGAAGATTGGAGGGTGACCCATGCAATTTTTAAAAAAGATTCCAGAGGTGATCTGGGAAATTGTAGACCATGAGCCCAACATTGTTGCTGGGTAAAATGGTAGAGACTATTATAAAGAACAAAATTACAGAGCATAAGAATGGATCAATGAGACAAAGCCAACGTGGATTTAGTCAAGGGAAATCTTGCCTTACCAATCTACTACATTTCTTTGAAGGGGTGACTAAACATGTGGATAAAAGTGAGCCAGTTGATATTGTGAATTAGGATTTTCAAAAGTACCTCATGAAAGACTCCTGAGGAAATTAGAAGCCATGGGATAGGAGGTAATGTCCTATTGTGGATTAAAAACTGGTTAAAAGATAGAACAGAATTAGGGTTAAATGGTCAGTGTTCTCAATGGAGAAGGATAGATTGTGGGGTTACTTAGTGAGGTAATTCAATTTGCTGATGACACAAAGTTTTTCAAAGTTGTTAAATCACAAGAGGATTGTGAAAAATTGCAAGAGGACCTTACGAGACTTGGAGCCTGGCATCCAAATGGCAGATGACGATTAATATGAGCACGTTCAAAGTGATGATGCATGTGGTAAAGAGGAACCCAAACTATAGCTATGTGATGCAAGGTTCCACATTTGCAGTCAACACCCAGGAAAAAGGCTCTAGGTGTCATTGTTATTGATACATTAAAACCCTCTGCCCAGTGTGCAGTGGCATCTAAGAAAGCAAATAGAATGTAAGGAATTATTATGAAAGGAATGGAAAACAAAAGTATGTTATAATGCCACTGCACCTCGAATACTGTGTGCAGTTCTGGTCGCTGTATCTCAAAAAAGATAGAATTAGAAAAGGTACAGAGAACGGTGATGGAAATGATAAAGGGAATGGGACAACTTCCCCTTGAGTAAAGGTTAAAGTGGCTAGGGCTTTTCAGGTTGGAGAAGACACAGCTGAAGGGAGATATGATAGAGGTCTATAAAATACTGAGTGGAGTGGAATGGGTAGATGTTAATCACTTGTTTACTCTTTTCAAAAATACTAGGACTAGGGAGCATGCAATGAAGCGACTAAGTAGTAAATTTAAAACAAACCAAGAAAATATTTCTTCACTCAACATGTAATTAAACTCTGGAATTCGTTGCCTGAGAATATAGTAAAAGCAATTAGATTAGCAGGGTTTTAAAAAGGTTTGGATAATTTCCTAAAAGAAAGGTCCATAAGCCATTATTAAGATGGACTTGGAAAAAGCCACTTCTTATTTCTAGGATAAGCAGCATAAAATCTGTTTTACTGTTCTGGGATCTTGCCATGTACTTATGACCTAGATTGGCCACTGTTGGAAACATGATACTGGGCTTGATGGACCTTCGGTCTGTCCCAGTATGGCAATGCTTATGTTCTTATTATAGGAGTAAATTATACAATTGCTTTCTTGTTTGAAACATATTTTTCTCCTGGTGAGTTTAGGGTGTTACAAAAACATTGATTAGAAATAGCATACTTCTAATAACTCAAGGGAAAATTGTGAAGTAGCAATTCAATAACATAAAACTAAACATTGAGTGGGAAAGTTGGTATGCACTTTTTATGAGGGAAGACTGATTGTAATTAGAAGAGACAGTGAAAAATAAAAAGTAACCAGTATTAGCAAATATGCCCTGAATGCTGGGTACTGTATAATTTCTTAAACAGACCATCAGAATGATTACAGTTAAAACTTCTCAGATGCTGAAGTTTGAGCAGTTGTGGGAAACTCTGTTGCTTTACTTAGAGCTATCTGTAAATTACTCACAGCTGTCCATGTAGTGCATACAGATACCTGAAGAAATTGGCAACATTTTAGTGGTACTCTAAATTATTTGGATTCTACAGAGTTCCTATCTGTGATAAAGAAGTACAAAATAGGGGCGATAGGGGGGATGTTATGGGGAGTATGCTGCTCTGGGGGTGGGAGAGAAGATCGGGAGGGGGAGCCCACAGAAACACATGTGCATAACCCGGAGGTTAACTAGCCACTGGCTGATATTCAGACCGGTGCCCGGTTAACCTCACTGCATAACGAGAGGATAGCTAGTTTGCTGTCCTATCTTTATGTGGTTACCTAGTCGGTTGGTGGACTGAATATCATCGCTAACCGGCTAGGCTATTACTGCACCCTAACTCCGTCCCCAGCCCACCCCTAACCTCGACAGTTGGAGAAAGGTCGTTTATAGAGGATATTCAGCTGCACTGTCTGGGTGAGTGCCACTGAATATATTTCTGGATAGCCCCTGGACAAGGTGATTTAAACAGCCAGGAGCCTCTCTTGGCCATTTAAATCACTGTCAATATTGGGCCCCACATATTCAAGTAAAACATTATCACTGATGGTCAAAATGTTAATTTCAAAAATTAGGAAGTGTATAGTGGAGGTATTAACCCTAACCTGTGCAGATTGCCTCGCTCCATGTGTGTACACTAGTTGTATTGCATCTAATAGACAGGCATTTAAAGTTGTCCACAGAAATATAGGATCAGTATCTGTCTCTGCTAGGCAGTATCAGCATCTCTCTTGTGGCTAGATGGTCAGTTTCAAAACGCAATGTTTTCATTTCCCTGTAACGTCTCCAGTTTGAAGTTTGCTTTGACATCCATGAACTAATTGACTCAGTGTCTGTTTAAATGGAGTCTTTCATTAACAGATAAAAGGTCAAGCAAACTGCAACTCTGTATGTCTGTGGAGATTAAACAAGACTTATACTACCTGCTCTGTCTGAAAAGAAACAGAATCGAGCACTGAGTTTATAAGAAGATGCACTGGAGAGGAGCTGAATCCTGCCACTTTGATAGATGAAGCTGTTTCTCCACCAAACTACATATTTCCTCAAAATAAATGATACAGTCTAAGTATTGACAGAACAGGGAATTTAAATTATTGCAGTTTGCTAGAAATGTGTAAAACCATATCCAGGCAGAACATGTTTGCCTGCATTGCCATGTCTGTCTTATTTTTAACATGAGATCAGAGTATGCGACATTGTAGTTGAATACTGAAGATATATGGATGTCCTGTAGCTGTTTATTGTTGCAAACATTTTTGTGCAACCACTTTTTAAACAATTCTCACTCTTTTTTTTCAATATTTAGATTACTAAAGTGTTACAACCTGTATTATGTGCCATGAAGCTAGTAGTTATATTTTGAATAATTTTGGCATCCACTTCCTATTTCATCACGAAGCCTCCGTGCATAGTTAACCGACTCTGTCCTCCTTGTCCACTCTTACTATCTACAAAAACGCTACATATTCCTACAAATTAGCAATCCTAACAGCAAAAAAAAGAAATACTGCTTTTCCAAAATAGCCAAGGCACCTAATACAGCAGTCCTTTACCAGACGCTGAAAACACTTACCACACCATTCCCACTTCTGGTTGATTTGGCTTCAATGCCTAGGGCTCAGGATCTTGCAGATCAATTTAGAACCAAAATTACTACCCTGATTGCAACCTGTAGCAATGTGTTAACTCAATCTGCCCCCACTTTCATATTGTCAACCAGTACACTCTCTTCTTTTAACATCCCGGCGGAATCACATTTATTGTTCAGGGCATGAAATCCACTACAGCTCCCCATGACCCTATCCCGTCTATTTTTGTCAAGCGATGCTACAAAGAGCTCAGTCCTTTCATTGCTCATATGATTTCCTCTTCTTCACTCTCCTCAGGAATTGTCCCAGCAGCTTGGAAACTAGCAATTGCGAAACCTAAACTTAAGGATCTTTCTAAACCTATCTGTTACATTCTCAAAGCAGGAACTAGGTTTGTGAGCCCTTGGGTCACTGACGAGGAGCGGCAGCGGCAGGCAAATCACCCAAGCAGAAAGCAGTGCTGAACACAACAGGCAGGAACCACAGAATATAACTAGAAGAGGCTTTAATAGTAGACAGTAAACATTATCCAGTAGCACAGCAAGGTCAAAGGGGCAGGCAGCAAACACGGGTAATCCATAAACTAACCAGAGTCTTTAGGCAGGCGGAAAGCAAAGTCAAAGTCCAGGTCCAGGCAAAGGGTCAAAGGCACAGGAAGCAAGCAAGTCAAAGTCCAGGTCCACGAACAGGCAGGGTCCAACACACAAACCAACAGGAACTCATGGATGACCTTTGATACCAAGGCAAGGCAAGCAAGGCTCACAGAAGCTAATAAGCCCATCAGCAGCTGACCCTCAGCTGCAGTAATCACCAGCCAAGTAAAATTGCTGTTCAAGGACAAACCAGCAGAGCAAGTCTGGCAACCCGGAAAATCCGGACCGGATTCACTGAAGTCTGGAACATGGAAGACAGCAGAAAACAGTCCATAGCAGCCACCAGTTCTGGCCACCAGAGGGCAAGGAGAGCACCCACATGGAAAGCAGTCACAAATGTGACACTATCTCAGACAAATGTAAATATCACCTATTGCCATTCTTCCATTCCTTAATAAGATCACAGAAACTATAATCCACTCTCAGCTTCTGGATTTCCTGATGAAAACAAATGTACTTCATACCAATCAAACTGAATTCAAGCCACACCACAGCACTGAAACCACTCTAGGTGGCATTACCACACTCATACATAGTAGACTAGTTCAAAACAACTCAGTTCTATTACTGTCACTTGACCTCTCATCAGCATTCAATCTAATTGATCATACCCTACTCTTAGATTACGCCATATAGGTATCCACGATTTAGCTTTCACCTGGTTCCACTCATACCTTACTGATCGTTCCTATACAGCCCATTTCCATAACAAGGCATCAGGGCAATTCTCTTTGACCTTGGGAGTCCCACAGAGATCAGTACTGTCCCCCATGTTATTTAACATTTTCCTAGCCCCTGTATTTACACTTGCTGAATCTTTAGGCTTCACTGCATATACTATTGCAAACCATAGATTATACTGATGACAGTATGATTCAGAATATCAATCATAACGTTACACAAATCGTGACTGGCTTCAAGATAATAAATTGATGCTCAACCCAAACAAATCTAGCTGTGTCCTCTTCTTGAACAGTCCAAACGCTTCCTTATCGCTTCCTTCCTGTCACAACTGCTATTCCATAATAATCTACCACAAAAATCTTGGGCAATGCTGTAGATGGTTCACTCTCCTTTCAACCACATATCGCTACTGTAATCCACCACTGCTTCTACAAAATGCAACAAATTCATTCAATTCACCCATTCCTGGACCCACCCGCACTAAACATACTCATCCATTCTTTCATTATCAGTAAAGTAGACATTGTAATTCACTCTATATAGGCCTTAGAGCATCTGGCAATAGGTGTCTACAAGTAATTTAGAACACTGCCATTAAACTTTTCGATGGTAAAAAGAAATTTGACCACGTAACCCACTATTGAAAGCAGCCCACTGGCTCCCCCTACCTCACTGTTTCATTTATAAAATCTTACTCTTGGTCTTCAAAATGCATCAGTCTGGTGAACCATCTTATCTTTCCCATATGCTAAACCTATATTCAAACATGAGAACATTGTGCTCATCCTTTCAAAATGCGTTGATAATCCTGTCTTTAAGAGAGATAATCCATCAACACATCAGGAAGGATTTCTTTTCAGTTCTGAGTACTGAACATTGGAACAAGTTACCACAGTCCCTTTGCCAACAAATGTCCTTTCAAAACTATAAGATCAATGTTAAAAATGTTCCTTTTCTCTGATGCGTACTCCTAATTCTGCTGGGGAGGTACATAGAGATGAAGCTTGCTGGACCCATCAGATCAGTTTCAGTCCTCCTTTCTTTTCACCCGCTCTACTATCCAATGAAATTGTAGTTCTACCCTGCCCTCTTTCAATATTTTACTATTTTCTTACTCTGCTTTATTTTTAGTCTGTAAGCCGCCCAGACATCCTTTTTCATGGGTGGGATAGTAAATCCTGAAATAAACTTGAAACTTGAAAATATAAATATGTAGAGCTCCTTTTACACTAACTCATGCTTACAGCTGCAAATAAGGCTTACCACAGGGCATACTCTGGCATCCTGTTGTAATTTGGGGATCAGTGCATGCTACTTACACGCTAAAAAATAAAATTTAGTTTTTAGCACTGGGGGCGGGTCAGAGGTGGAGAGTGGGCATGCTCTGCATTAATCGGTTAGCGCAGCTACATTGCTGTGTGCTAAACAATTAGCATGTGGTTAGCGTGTGAGCCCTTACTGCCTACAAAAGAGATGGCAGTAGGGGCTCTCACATTAATGGCCATGCACTAATGGGAAAATCAGCACATGGCCATTAATACTGCAAATAGAAAATTCAGCCATTTTCTCCTGCAGAAAAATGGCCTTAGCAAGCGGTAATATCTCACGCAAGAACTTTTTATCACAGTTTGGTAAAAGAGCTCCATTAATATCTGTTCCTCTCAAATCTCAAACAATGTTACTTCTCTAAAAGAATGTCATTTTGAAAGCTCAAAAATATTTTATGATGAAGAAAAGACACCAATTTAAAGGCTCAGCTCAAAAGGATTTCACTTTAAATACGTAAACTTAATTGAATATGAAATGCTAAAACATGCTTATCAATTTGTTGCAACTATAGACTTCGAAGATCTCAGAATTAGCTGTGTCTGGGATTCCAAAAGTAGCAAAACCTGCTTGCAAGTGCTTTGGCTATTTTAAAGAGCCATTCCCATGATTCTTTCTGATTGACTGTTGACTGCCATAGTGATCCCTAAATTAAAATCACAGCACTTGATTCCTAAAGAGGTGTATTGGTGAAAATTTGGTGTTTAAGTTGATTAATATCCTTTAATCTATTCATAAATTAATATTTTATAAATGAAACTATATTATAAAATGGAATGTATCACTGACCCGGACCTAGATTTTAACATTAGGATTCATCAAAATCATATCTGAACATCTGCCAATTCAAAAATGTTTCTCTAAACAATTAACCACCCAATATTCATCCCATGATGGTCAGCAGTTTTAAAGCAGCAGGCCGAATCTAACCCTTATATTCAATGCTGAGGCTGTATCCAAGCTCTGGCATTGAATATCTGGATTTGGAAGGGGAAAACATCTTCACTGGTAAGTTGAATATTGTCATCAATACTTGGGGATGATAAATGTGGACCATGCGGATCTGTATCATGTTACTGTGTGGGCTACACAGAAGTTATGCAGGTGTGAGCCAATATTCAGTGCTGACACTCGTAGAGCTAAATAGTCAAAGATAGAATGGCCTTTTGTGTGGTCCTAACTGCCCACATACCTGTGTGGGAACTACACTGAATTTGATTGGTGCCTGCATTACTACTGGCTTTTCCTTGACTGCATCAATAGACCACCCTGGCACCAACTCATAGTGCTGCGGCAGTCAAAGGGAATATTCAGTGGCAGTGCACTGCTGAATATCTGGGGATGGATAACTGAGTAGGATTTAAGCAAGCAGGAGTCTCTCTTGCCTGCTGAAATCCCATTGAATGTTGACCTCTAAATTGCATTCTCTTCGTCAACTTGTAAACAGATCAATTAGGAATTCTTTTACTAAGATAAACTAATGGATTTAGAACTAGATTCTATATATCATGCCTAAAAAATCAGCACCAAAATGAAATATGCCTAGGCGTATTCTATAAAGTACGCCTAAATTTTCACACAGTTTCTAGAATACACTGAGCGCCCATCTGCACGATGAAATTTAGTTGTGGTCAGTTATGCCAAGTAAAACTTGGTGTAAATGCGGACGTCAAAATTAGGTGTGGACCAGGTGTATTCTATTCTATAACATCACGCATACATTTTAGAAACACCCATGACCTGCCCATTCCAGCCCATGGCCATGCCCCCTTTTCAACTATGCGACTTAAAATTTACATGCATCACATTATATATAGAATACGCTTAGACAGTTGTATGCATAAATTCTAATTAATGCCAATTAGTGTCAATAATTGCTTGTTAATGGGCAGTTAGTGCTGATTGGCTTGTTAATTAAGTTGCTTGCAGACATCCAGAATTCGACTGGATGTGCGTTCATAACTTAAGTCTTGCTATATAGAATCCAGGGGTTTGCACATGCTAATGCATTAAGGTGTGTTAAGTATCATGCAGCCCATAGGTATACAGTGGGCTGTGCAGCATTTGTGCACTCTAATCGTTAGCATGTGCTAAATCTGTCAGCACACCTTAGTAAAAGGACCTCTTAATGATAATGGAGTGGAGGAGTAGCCTAGTGGTTAGTGCAGTGGACTTTGATCCTGGGGAACTGAGTTCGATTCCCACTGCAGCTCCTTGTGACTCTGGGCAAGTCACTTAACCCTCCATTGCCCCTGGTACAAAATAAGTACCTGAATATATGTAAACCACTTTGAATGTAGTTGCAAAAACCTCAGAAAGGCGGTATATCAAGTCCCATTTTTCCCTTAAGTTGTATTAAGTACAAAGCATGTTTAATAAATAAAATGTATTAGAAGTTAATTAAAAAATTGACCCCAAATCATAAACCATTAATTACAGAGGCAGTGTGAAATCAAATTCCAATGAAATCAGTAACTGTAGATGACTAAAAAATAAAATACTGTATCAAATTACTAAGAGAAATGTCTGTTTACTGTTCAAGGCTAATCTTACTTTGAAACACTGCTATTTAAATTAATTGAAAATGGTTTGTCTTTAAAAAAATATATATAATATATAGATAGAGCAAGAGATAAATTCCCCTCAAATGTAAAACTGTGTTAGTTTACTTTTAAAAATTCCATTTTGACAGCAACATGGAGTAAAGGGAATACTCCTGGTCACTTTGGGCTTTGGTGCATAGGGAGAGGAATGAGCAGTAGAATAAAAAAGGTGATAATGCTGCTATATACGATTCCTGTGTGACCTCATTTAGAATATTGTGTACAATTCTGGAAATCACATCTTCAAGAAGTTACAAGCAGGATAGAGTCATTCTAGACAACAGCTACTAAAAATGGTCCGTGGTCTTCGTCATAAAGTGTATGGGGACAGACAGAAATATGTTAATATGTATACTTTGGAAGAAAGGCTGGAGAGGGGAGATATGATAGAGAAGTTTAAATGCCTCTGTGGCATAAATGCACAGGAGGCAATTCTCTTTCAGTTGAAAAAGGGAACATAGGATGAGGGGAAAGGGGGAAAGACTCAGGAGTAACCTGAGGAAATATTGCTTCATGGAAACGGTAGTGAATTCATGGAATGGCCTCCTGGTGGAGGTGATGGAGGCAAAGATTGTAAACGAATTCAAGACAATTTAGGAGAGGTACATAGGATCTCTAAAGAAGAGAAAAGCATTGTTTTTCCATCCCAGGCAGCTTCTTAAAGGGGCCGGTGCGTCCCCTCCCCTTGAATCACATCCTCACACCCAAAATCAACCCCCCCAAGGAACCCCTCTGGGCATGAAGACCCTTCCCCAGTATAGCCAACCCCCTACCCTCCTTTACTCCTCCTTAGGCCTACCTTTTAAATCCCTGGTGTCTAGTGGATTTGCAGCAGGAGTGATCCTCACTCTTTCCTGCCCCTTCCAGCCCTGGATTCAAAATGCCATTTGTCCTTATTTGGCAGCTTGATCCCTAGCAGTAGTACCACAAAACTACTGCTAAGGTTCACCGGTGCCATTTTGAACCTAGTACAAGAAGGGGCAAGAGAGCTGCATTATAGAATTTACAGAATAATGATGTGCTTTGCATGCATTTATATGCCTTGCATTTCATTACTATGTAACCCATGGTAATTTTAAATACCATGCATTATGCTAATATAATGGGCGTTAATGCCCTTTAACACATGTTAAGGGGCAAATAATGCACATTATGGTTATAACGCAGCTTGATAATTAATCCCCTAATGGTTTTATTGTCTCCCCATCCAAAAAGGTTTTCTGCTTCCTCTGTGCGGAATCATTTTAAAAGGGCAGATATGCACATATTCCTTTTATAAGTTTTGCACATATCTGCCACACTTGTTAGTAGAAAATTAATCAATACATGATAAAATTGCCTTTATAGTTTTTATTTGAAAATTAACTACAAGGTCCAGAGGTAAAACATTGTCATAGATTTTACATTTATGTGGGCGATGAAAATTGTCCCCATTATGACTTAATTCAATTTTAAAGTTGTTTTAATAGGCATGAAAATTTTGTTTTGAAAAGGAATTAGTTTAGTTGACGTTTTTAAAGGTTTAGTTGAAAGAACGAAAAAGCCCGTTTTTATTCTAAATAATTTAAACAAATATGATTTATTCTGCAGTGCCTCAAAAGATATTCTTACAAAGAAGCATTGCGATTATTCACTATATTAAATTGTCAGGAGTGCTAATTTGGCTAATTGCTGCTTCTGAAGTTCTGTTGAAGAAAAAATTCTTAAAAGGCAGCAAATAGAATTGAAATAGTATGGTTAAATAAAAGTGTACTTTTGGTAAGTTTAACTTGCATATTGGATTTAATTCCTCTTTAAAAAGAGCAAAGTTTAACTGTATTTAATCACAAAGGAGTCTTTCTATTAAAATGCATTAAGTTATGGGCTTACTGCACCGAATTTTTTAATGCACACCAAGGCCAAATGCTGTATCATGAAGGGGTATTCCCACTTTTTATTAATGCGTGGCACCTGCTCCCAGTTAACTCAGAAACACAGCGCCTCCTATTTAGGAGGTGATAAGTGAACTTACGTTAACTGTGCATTAGCCAGTCAGCTCATGGTAAGGGTGACGTGATCTCTGGCTAATACTTCCATGCCCATTCTCCACCCTGGTTATTCCCCCTGACAGAAAAAATTCTAAAAAAAATTCAGTAACCAGTGGTTTAATAATTCTGGTGGTCTATAGATAGACTGTTAGAGATCATATGGAAGGAACATAAGATCATAAGAATAGTCATACTGGGTCAGACCAATGGTCCATCTAGCCCAGTATCCTACTTCCAACAGACTGAAAAAAGAAATCTAACACTGGGGAAGGGGGCAGGTAGTATATGGAGAGTGGGAGAAGTGTGACTCCGGATAGGATTGAAACGTTCTGGAGAATTTCTGTAACAGGAAGTGAGGAAGGTGTGAAGTCAGCCACCTCGGCTCCCTTTTTCTGCTCTCTGCTAATAAAGAAGACCTGAAAATCAGAAGGAAAGCATTGAGACAAGAGAAGTTCCTCACTCCTCTAAAGCTATGTTTCAGTGACATAGAACAGTAGGAGAGTAAGAGGTAACAACATCATGAATCAATACAGGTTTTGCACGTAAAGATTTACAGTTCAAAAGCAATAAAGAGAGAACAGAGGAGTGAGTAGTGTTCAATGAAGCCCAACATGGCCTGCAGGGCATAAGAATTCTGAGTCTAGGAGGCCACATGAAATGCCAGCCCCAAATAGCAGGAATAGAAAACATTAGAAAACAGATTTAAAAAGTAAAGAACAAAGTATACCTGCTCCAAAGAAAAGTGTAGCAGGACTGAGGAAGAGACACTAACAGAGGGGAGGGGAGGTGTATCTTTTCCCTAATCCCTGGTCTGTGAATGACTAGGATAGGTTTTCCTACAAACAATGCCAAGAAATTACAATAAGCCTCCATGTGTTGGTGTTACATCCAAGCGTTAATAAAGGACCCTTTACGGGCCGTGTTTCAGCGGAATGTCTGCGTCAGGGGCCGTCAATGGTATAACAGGGAGATACCCTCTGGTAATTCATTGTGAATGAACACTTCCAAAAAAATTCAACAGTGGAAATGTCACTTTAGTTCACTCTGAATAAGTGATCACTGTCTCTGCAGACCTGTAGATCACACTTGAAGAGCTTCTATTCATTCAGGGCAGCAACTGAGTAGAAGTCATCCTGGTTCCATGTTTGGATGTAACACCCACTCTTGGAGGCTCATTGTGCTCTCTTTGTGCTCCGGGTTCCCTCTCTTCTGCTTCTCCACAGGTTTTCCTCCAGCGTCTGTCTGTATTTTGCAAAGCGCATCATTCCCTCTGTCTTCAGAATCCTCCCTGAGTCTGCTGCTATATTGCATGCCAATAACTCAATACACAATACTGCCACCACCAATCATTTACTGTATGGATGTTATTAACAGGGTGATGTGTTATATTTGTTTTAAGACAGAAGTTTATCTTTTTGGGCAGACTGGATGGACCATACAGGTCTTTATCTGCCTTCATCTACTATGTTACTGTTAGGGGCATTTTCAATAACGTCCAAATTCTGAACAGGAAAGAAGGTCATTTTTGAAAAAGACAGACGTCTATCTTTTGTGTTCGAATCTTGTGATTTGGACGGTTTTGGTTTTGGTCCATTTTCGAACAAAAAACGTCCAAATGCAGACTTATGTCACTTTTTGGACATTTTTCTCTTTTGATAATGTGCCTGTGTGTAACTCAAAGCGCCTGTTATGATTGTGGTCAGAACCCCTCTCAAACTTACCTTTTGCCTAGGGGGCAGCTTTTTAGCTGGCTTCTGTTCTGTTTTTCTGTCCTGTTTGAGCTAGCTCTCTCTCTCTCTCTCTCTCTCTGTGCTGGCTGCTGCCAGCATGGGGCTAATTGTCTCACTTCACTGCAGCTGTGGGTGTAGTCTGAGTTGCTCTAACTCTCTTTGGGTGTACTGGCTTCAAGAGCTTCTCGGTGTTGCATTGGTGTGGGTTGGGCCTCTATGGGTTTCAGTGTGCTCTCTGGGTCAGTGTGCTGTTGCCTGGGTCTAGGGAGTGTGACATCATCAGGGAGGGCCTTGATAAGGAAGTGGTGTTGTTTCCTTCAGGGCCTTTTGCAACGGTGGTGTTTGCTTTAGGTAGGGTGGTGCAGTGTGCACTTCTGACTTTGTCTAGTTTCCCTGCTTGCTTTTGCTAAGGTCCAGGTTAGTGTTAGTGCAGTGTGCACTGGTGACTGTGTGTTTAGCTTTCCTGTTTTTCCCTCTTGGTTTTGGAAGCATTGCTATGTATAGGGCTTTGGAAGCTCTGTTGCTGATAGAAGTACTTCAGGGTTTGGTGTTGTTAGGAACACTGCAGAGTTTGCTGTTAGAAGTACTTCTGGTGTTTGTGCTATTGGGAGCATTGCAGTCTTTGCTGTTGGTGTTTGGTGATTTAGAATCACTTTTGGCTTATGTGTTAGCTTCTCTGCTTTTTCCTTGTGGCTCCCCTGGCTTCCCTTTAAATGCTAGGAGCTCTTCTGGTTGCTTGCCAGAGTAGTGCTTAGGAAGCTCCTTGTTAGTTTTGTATCTAGCTTGCTAGAGCAGTGCTTAGGTAGCTTGTTAGTTTTGTGTTTAGCTTGTTAGTGTAGAGCTCTGCTTGTAGCTTGGTGCTTAGTAGCACCTGTGTTAGCTTTGTGTTTAGTTCCCTGCTCTGTTAGTTTAGGGCTTAGGAAGTCCCTTTCTTGAGCAGGGCTTAGGAGCTCCTGTTTAGTATAGGGCTTAGGAAGTCCTTTTGTCAGTTTACTGTTAGGAACACTCCTGCTGGTTTAGGGCTTGGGAGCACGTAGATCAGTTTAGGTTTAGGAGCACTTCTGTTTCCAGTCCTGGTCCCTGTGTCATCCGGTATCCAGTAAGTCCTGCCGGCTACTCGAACCCAGGAGCTCAACTCCTGGGGGGCTTAGTAGCTAAGTGCAGGTGAAGCTGTGTGGACCAGTCCGGTGTGCTCCAGTCCGGTGTTCCAGTCCTGTGTCCTCCAGTCCGGTCCGGGGGATTCCAGTCCAGTGTTCCAGTCCGGGGGGTTCCAGTCTTGTGTCCTCCAGTCCGGGGAATTCCAGTCCAGTGTTCCAGTCCATGTGTTCCGGCTCACTGGGCGGTGCCTGCAGTCCCTGCCGGTGTCGGTGTGCTTGCCCAGCGTTGGTTGGTGGGTTTTGCCTGCTGCTGTCGCTCCTCGTCAGCAGCCCAAGGGCTCACGTTTGCCCCAGAGCCCAGCCCCGCGGGCTCTGAACCTGAGAACCTGACAGCGCCATTTATTGAAAAGCATTTATTTATTTATTGCATTTGTATCCCACATTTTCCCACCTCTTTGCGGGCTCAGTGTGGCTTACAATAAGATATGAATAATGGAAATACATTTGTTACAATTTGGTTATGGGTTACATTGTACAAGTTATGCGAGATCATAGAAGTATCGTTTGGAAAATAACAATGGGACATCAACATTGATATCTTGGAAGGAGACAATGGGAAGCATAAAGGGCAGTATTAAGACACAAAGACATATGGTGTATATATTTCTGTGAGTAAATGTATGAGTGATGTGGAATTACGGGGTTGAGAGATCAGAAGTGGATGTATGATACATTGATGAACAGTGAGTGTGGACTCTATGTGTTTTGGCTCTTTCCGTAAATTGTTTCAAACAGATGGGTCTTCAATAACTTGCGGAAGGAAGCTTGATCGTTAATCGTTCTTAAGTTGCGCGGCAGTGTATTCCAAAGCTGCGTGCTCACGTGAGAAAAGGTTGACGCGTGCAGCATCTTGTATTTCACGCCCTTGCAATTAGGGAAGTGGAGGTTGAGGTATGTTCGGGATGATCTTTTAGCATTTCTGGGTGGTAGGTCTATCAACTCGGACATGTAGGCTGGGGCTTCGCCATGAATTATCTTGTTGACTAATGTGCATACTTTAAAAGTGACGCGTTTAGGGCCTAATTCTATATATGTCACCTAAATAATCAGCACTGAAGGGAAACATGCTTAGGTATATTCTGTATTCTGTGCCTGAAGTTAGGTGTGGTTTACAGAATATGCCTAAATCGGTGCACGTGACTAGAGTTTAGGCATATCCAATTATGCTAATGAAAAGCTGGTGTAAATGGCGATGCCAAACTTTAGATGCGGAGCAGGTTATTCTATAGCACTGCATGCACATTTTTAGAACACCCATGACCCCCTCATGCCTCTCCCATACCCACGCCCCTTTTGGGATCTGCAGGGTAGAATTTACACAGACTATGTTATAGAATACGTCTAGCGAGTCGTGCACATAAATTCTAATTATTGCCAATTATTGCTGATAATTGTCACCATCCAATTATTGGCACTGATTGGCTCATTATAAAATTAAGTTACATGTGCAAATTAGCTATGTGTGCTGATTTGCACACATAACTCAGGTTGCTTTATATATAACTAGTAAAAAAGGCCTATTTCCGAAACCAATGAAACTGGCGCTAGCATGTGGTTTTTTTTTGTGTGTGTATGTGTCACAGAGTTATTTTGTGTGTGTGTGAGGGTGAGAGGGTGGGGTGTGTGTGCAGGTTGTTGATGTGTGTCTTTTTGTTTTGTTTTGTTTTTTGCTTGGGGGGTTGGGGGATGTGCTGTGCTGTGCTAGCAAAGTGGGATGGATTGGTGTGTGGCTTTGAGGGTGTGTTTCTGTTGTATTGTGTGTGTGTGGTTTTGTCTGTCAAGGAGGTTTGTGGAGGGGGGTCTTTCTGTTGGTGAAATGTAAATGTGGTTGTAGGGGGGTCAGCCTTTGCTGAGTGGTGGATTTTTTTTTCTGGGGTTTTTTTTTGTGTTGTGCTGAGGCAGCAGTGTTGTTTTAGATGGGCGGAAGGTAGAGGAGCACGTTCTTGGTCTGTCGGTATTTTTTGGCCGTTTCAGGGCTGCTGTAGGGGAACGCTGGAAGAGAAATGTGCTGTTGGAAGCAGCGCCGTCTTTTTCCATTGGGCTGGGGTTCTGGGCATCTTGGAGGTGGGTGACGGCTTGCCTGAGGACGGGGATGGTTGTTTTAAATTGGCAGAAGGGAGAGGAGCACAGTCTCGGGCCATCGGGGGGTGATCCGGTATGTTCAGTCCATTTCAGGCCGGCTGCAGGGGAATGCTGGAACATTTATGCGCTGCGGGAAGCAGCGCCATCTTTTTCCGGGTGCTCGGGGAATCCCCGAGGTGGGAGACGGCTTGCTTGAGGCTGGGGATGGTTGGGCACGTCCTTGGCCGCTTCGGCAAAAGAGGAAGGGGTGGGGAGTTACCTGCAGCCGCGTGAGAAACCGGGTATTCTTTGTTTGTTTTGTATTATTAGTTTGCATTTCTGTTGAAGAAAGAGTGGATGCCTTTCGGATGATGGAGGTGGTGCGTCAGTGTGCGGTTGTTTCGTTAGTTTGGCAGCCAGTCTCCATGCGATTCCTAGGCAGGGAAGGAGTAGTGTTTCCCTACTCCTCCCCTTTCCTTGGTTGCTGTTTGCTGCTGGCTGGGTTGCGGGTAATCCTTCCAGCTGGGCCGCAGCTTGTCCTGTTCGCCCATGTCCCAGATGGTGAGGGGCACGCTGTTCTCCGGCTCCACCGACTCCACGTCAAGCGAACCCAAATATAGTCTGTGCTATAGGCCCTCCAGCACTCTTCAGTACCGGCATTAGGCATTTAAAAATTTCTCCCCCTCCCCCCCCGGTCTATTTTTGCACATACCCACAGCAGGAATATTCTTCTCTCGTTCAAGTGGTGGTTCTGTGCTCTCCGTACTGCACAGATAATGAGCCGTTCTGCTGGTGAATGCTCCTCCCTTATTGCCATGTAGTTTCCTCTGATAGGTCTGTCTTACGTCGCATAGCGTTGCCTGGGAACGGTTTTGTGATGGTCCTTTGTGTTTCAGAACATTGAGGGTGTTTTTTCTGATTGGTCCATCATGCGAGGGCGGGGCAGAGAGACATGGTCATTGTTGTGGCTTCACCACCATGAACTGACGAACCCTTCAGTGAGTGACTGAGTGGCTTCAGAACGTTGTCTTCAGAACGTTGAGGGTGAGTTTTATTATAGTAGATTAAGTGATTAGTGCTTATTTTTTGGGATGCTGATTTTTTAGTACCATAAATAGAATCTGGCCCCATATTGTTTTTTCTTCAGCAGTGGCTTCTTTCTTACTACTCTCCTTTAAAGGCTATCAGGGCAATTCTATAACTATCATGCCTTGTGCACGTAAATGGCACCTTATTCTATAAGCGAGTATGTTAGTGCTGTGGCAGGTAACCACAAGGGGGCATAGACATGGGAGTAGCAGTGGCATGCCTGCTATTTACACATGCAACTTATAGAATAAGTTGTGCACACTGCATGATGCACTTAGGTGCACCAACTTATTACAGCCATAGATTAGCGTTAGTGGGCATGACTAAATGTAGGCACATTAATGATGAATTACATAATTGTTCTATGATGGAATGTTGGTGCCAAAATGCTGTCATAGAATTGGCGCTCAGCACACTGCATTGAAGGTACCAAGTTATAGAATTTCCCCCTCCCCCCCATCTTCATGGAGTAATCTTGTTCATTAATGAACACTATTCTCAGCTAAAGAACTCTGGAGCTCTTTTAAAGTAATCTTAGATCTCACAATGACCATTCCCAGCAGCTCCTCATGGCTCATGTTTTTGTGGGTACAATTCCTTGATGGTGCTGAAATATTTCCACTTTTGAATGATGGACCTGTCAGTGCTGCAAGGGATAGTGAAACACATTGATAACTCCCCCCCACGCTAGGTCTCTTTACATAAAATGGGACCTGTGCCAACATAGCACAATTTAGGGGGACGTTATTAACATAGGCTGCCATAAAGACAGGTTACTTTACCACAAGTCATGCTATTTTAACACAGGGTCCCATTTTTTGCAATGAGATCCTGCGTTAAAGTAGCTCAACTTGTGGTAAAATAAACCCATCTTAATGGTAGCCTGCATTGATAACTTCCTCCGTTAGTGGTAAAATAAGATGCCCTAATGGTCACTCACATTGATCACTATGGGCTAGATTCTATATATGGCTACTGAAAAATCCATGCAGAAAAAAATGACGCCCAGGTGTATTCTTTAAAGTACGCCTAAATTTTATAGAATAGACTTAAATTTCCACGCAGTATATAGAATACGCCAAGCGGCTCACCACAGTACCAAATTTGGTTGCATCCAATTAAACCATGTTTTACTTGGTGTAAATCCCAACGCCTAAATTAGACACAGATCGGGCGTATTCTACAATAATGTGCATAGATTTTAGAAATGACCCAGCCCATGGCCATGCCCCCTTTTCAACTATGTGACTTAGAATTTAGATGCCCCACATTATAGAATACACGTAGCGAGTTGTGCGCATAAATCTCAATGCCAATTAGTGCTGATAATTGCTTGTTAACATCCAATTAACAGTGCTGATTAGCTAGTAAACCAATTAAGTTACGCGCATGGTTATAGAATACACTTTGGTTTTCATGTGGATTTTCAGGCAACATATATAGAATCTGGAGGTATGCCCCTAAATATAAAAATTGAGAAACGGGGTTTGGAACAAGAGGTGGTTGATCTGGCCCACTGACATTCAGGTATCCAAGCACTGTACGCACAGCCTATGCTGTCTGTTAGCTATGATGTCACTCCTGAAAATTATGGTTGCAGAATTTTTCCTAATGGATATGTTGCTTTCAAGGTGTCAAAACAGAATCCCAAGAGATATGTGAATCTCCTTATTGTGGCATGATTATTATGCTGTAAAATAACAACACGGGGTATTGTAACTGTGTAATATATTTTCTGTTCCTGTTTAGTGCTGAGTTTTTTGGATCATTTTATACTGTGGCAGCTGTGAGTCAGTTCTGACATTAATATTTTACAATGTATTGTAAAACTTGAAAATGGCAATAAATTCTTCGGTTCCTACTTATTTATTTTCGTGGCAGAAGAACAATATCTCCCAGAGTCTAACATTTATGAGGCAATAATGAGCAATTTTTGCCCAGCTGTTCAGTACCAATGATTTGTCTGATAGCATTCAGCAGAACACAGTAGTATATATACCCACATAACATATAGGATGATATGAAGACAAGAGGGTTAAGATTGCAATATTAAACCAGTGAAAGAGCTTGGCCTTAATATTCTATAATCTTTAAACGTGTGAGGGGGCCTCACTATAAGGAGGTTCTAGTTGTCGCGTCTCTCGCGCTTGCCGCGCTCTCGAGGACCTTGGCATACCTTCAGGCTTCTTCCCCAGGAGCGCGGGGTTTGTGAGTCCATAGGCCACTACCGTGGAGCGGCAGTGGCAGGCAAATCACCTTCCAGGTAGAGAGGAAACAAGACTGGACCGGAACTCCGGACTGGAGTGCTACACCGGAACACTCGGAACTGGAACGCACCGGACGGGTGCGCACTGGAGTGGGGCCCGCTGGACTGGACACACTGGAGTGGCCCCACTGGACTGGAACATACAGGAGTGAAACCCGCTGGGCTGGACCACACTGGAGCGGAACCCGCGGAACTGGAACACCCTGGACCTAGGCTTCACCTACACTTGACTGCCTTTCCCCGAGGGTTGAGCCCTCAGGTTCTGGCAGCCGGTAGGACTTACAGGAACAGCAGGAATGAAGATCCAGGAGTGCCCCCTGGCACCTAGGCGAAGGCAAGGCAGACAAGCAGGGACTGTCCGGGTTCTGGCAGTCGGCAGGAATCAACACAATGACTAGTAAACTGTACCCAGGCTAATAGGAACGCTATACCCAGGCAAACCAGTCATACACAGGAACAGACACAGAGCAAACTCAGGAGACTTGGAAGGCTATACACCAGCTAACAACTAAGCTGTGCCCAAGCTAACAAGTCATGCACTGGAAACAAACGCAGAACACTAGCAAAGCTTTACACAGGCTACAAGCCTCACGGTGCCTAAGCTGGCTAGTCAAGTAATAGGAACAAACCCAGAGAACTAGCAAAGCTATACACAGGCTACAAGCCAGACGGTGCCTAAGCTGGCTAGTCTATCACTAGGAACCAACACAGAGAACTAGCAGAGCTATCTATGCACAGGCTACAAGCCAGACGGTGCCTAAGCTGGCTAGTCTACACCAGGAACAAACACAGAGAACTAGCAGAGCTATGCACAGGCTACAAGCCAGACGGTGCCTAAGCTGGCTAGTCTACACTAGGAACAATCACAGTCTTGAGATAGTGGCTAGCAAGGGCGGCTAGTCTAACACTAGGAACAAACACAGTCTTGGGATAGTGGCTAGCAAGGGCGGCTAGTCTAACACTAGGAACAAACACAGTCTTGGGATAGTGGCTAGCAAGGGCGGCTAGTCTAACACTAGGAACAAACGCAGAGAACTAGCAGAGCTATGCACAGGCTACAAGCCAGACGGTGCCTAAGCTAACTAGTCATGCACTGGAAACAAACACAGAGAACTAGCAGAGCTATGCACAGGCTACAAGCCACACGGTGCCTAAGCTAGCTAGTCTAAACAAACATAGAACACTAGCAAAGCTATACACAGGCTACAAGCCAGACGGTGCCTAAGCTAACTAGTCATGCACTGGAAACAACACAGAGAACTAGCAGAGCTATGCACAGGCAACAAGCCAGACGGTGCCTAAGCTAGCTAGTCTAACAAACATAGAAACTCACACAGAGCAAACACTGAAACTGTGTACAGAGCACTCTATACACCAGGACCTTAAGATGAGATGCAAAGGCCAGGACTGTAGTCTCCAAGTGACTAATAAAGCCCATCAACACCAGAGCCACAGCTGCAGCAATCACCTTGCAAACAGAGGCTTGACACTCAGAGCAGTCAGCCCATAGGAAGGAACAGCGGGAGCCATCTTGGATACTGGCAAAGAGGAGGAGGCGGCAGCCATCTTGGAAGAGGCAAAGCCCACACAGGTGAGGTTCAGCAGGGCAATCAGCACACAGAGCCAGAGAGAACCTAAGACAGACACAGAGACAAGCAGAAGCCAGCACAGACACTGACTCCCAGAAACAGGGTAAGTCTGAGGGTTGTCAAGGCCACGGACAGGACACTAGTCCCCTAGAGCTTAGATGGGGAGGGTGGGGGAGGGAGTTACAAGGTGCATTAAGGCAATAATGCATGTTATTTGCTCCTTAATGCACATTAAATGGCAATAACATGTGATAAATTACCATAACACACATTAGTTTGTTACTGTAGGAAACTTAATAATGAAAGGCTAAGCATACTAATGCATACAAAATACCTCATTATGATGTAAATTGATTAACTCAGCATGTGGTGAACACTGCATGCTGTGAAGTCCATGAAAACTAATGCTAGCTCAAAGCTGCCCTGGAGCATAGGCCTGCTAACCCTGCAAAGCCAGGGTTCATTTATGTTTGGAACTATTTTGAATGCTTTATGTTGATGTCTGCTTAAGATCAAACTGATTGCTTATATGCTTGTGAATACTTGTGTTTGCTACCATGTACAGTACAGTTAATGCTGATAAAGCTGTCTGTCTTTTGAATACTGTCTATTCTCTGATAAATCCTGATGAGCGTGGTGGGGGTGGAGTTGTCACAATGCTTAGGGAGCAACTTTTGTTTTTGATACCAGCCATTCATATTTTAGCAGGCAGAAGTCGGAAACCGCAGTCCCACAAAACAAACTCCAGAAACTTGAAGATGTACCATGCCTGCCTCCTGCAAGGCAGAAGGGGCTGCAGGGCGAGCCAGAGGTTACACAACAGAGTACTTTCTATTTTCTTACCAGATCATTTTTTTGTCAAAGATTACTGTGTAATATAAGATCCCCAGTAGAAATGACATTTTATTTCAAATGACTTTTTAAAACTATGTTCGAGCAGATATGTTTAGCCTGCGACAAGTGAACAAATAATGGACCTATCCATGTATTTTCAAAAAATATATAGAATATTGGGCCATTTAAATTGCTATACAATCAACTGTTATCCATTTTTGTGGTCCAGATAGGAGAGGTTTGATGGCTGGCCAGAAGATTACTGGTATCCACTTTTAACATCAATATTCAGTCAATATTCTACGTTTAGTTAAGGCCTGCTGACCAGCAGGCATGATCACTGCACTCTCCTTCAGTGCACTACCTTTTCAGATAGTGGTACTGAATATAGATTAAGGGGCCCTTTCACTAAGCTGCATTAAGGACTCAAGCACTGGTTTTACTGGATCATAGATTAGATGTTGGTGCCCACCACACTGATGGCTAGTGCACACTAGAACAAGCAGCATGGAACAATGCCTGCAGTAGCCGCTTTACTTTTATAAGGGCTGTGTATGGACATGATAGGGACAGAGTGGAGGAGAAGCTGGCAGTTACAGCTAGCACATGGCTCAGTACCATTGGTTACTATCATGACTGCTGATAGTGCAAGAGCTGATGTTATTGCAGCTCCACTAGCAAGAGTCGCGTAGTGTGGCTGAAGTTTGATAAATTGCTGCGGTGATGCACATTCACACTCAACATCCACCTGATTCCCCTGCATCAACATTCCCCTCCTGTTCTGATCCCCCCCCCCCCAAGTTCTATACCCCACCCCACATGATCTCTTCTGTTCATCATAAATCCCTTCTCTCAAACACAAACCCCACTCCTGATCCTCTCATCCCACCTCCCAGACCTCCTCTGAAGTCTACCCAGGGGTCTCCATGTTGGTCCAGTGGCAGGAATGGTCCCCCTCCACTGCTGCTCCAGGACTGCACCAATTCAAAAATGGTGTCAATGACCCCCTAGAGTTAGTCTCATCGTACTACTGCTGGGGGGATTTTTATGAATGTCAAAATGGATTGACGGGGTGGAGTTTTTTGATGGGCAGAAGGGATTGGAGATGGATGGAGTTTGAAGCTTGAGGATCAGAATGGGGGATAGTGGGGGGGAATTAGAACAGGAGGAGATGTCTGGGGGATGTTGGAATGTTTTGAGGCTATGATAGAATCAGATGGGGGAGATGTCTATGCAGGAAGATGTACCACTGTGGTAGTATATAATGCATTTCTTTACTGCATTACAGGCTGTAGCAGAAAGTGTGGGTGCTCCTGTGCTATCCACACTGCATATAACACAGTACCTTTATGGTAAATGTTTGTCCCCTGCAGTAAACGCAGGGCAGATACTGTGCACACCCCCTTCATTTACTGCACAGACTTTACACTTTCCATGCACCTAACACATTATGAGGCCAATTCTATAAAAGGTACCTAAAGTTAGACACACACATGTATGGGCAGTTATAGAATAGGGTCAGTTATGCGTGTAATATAATTAGCTAATTGGCACTGGATTGGTACTTAATTGGAGATAAGTATCATTAATTGGTGTTAAGCACAAATTAGCATTAATTAGCAGTTGTGCATGTAAGTGACCTACGCCCCTATTCTGTAAATATAGCGCCTAACTTCTCTCGCTCACAACTGCAAAGGGAGTGTTTACATGGGGGAGCATGGGTGTGTCAGGAGTGTTCCAACTATTCTTGCACACACTTTAGAGAATAGTTGCATTTACAAAGTAGATAACGGCAGATAAAGACCTGTATGGTCCATCCAGTCTTCCTAGCAAGATAAAGGGGAAAGGGAAACGGAATGGGGACTTGATATACCACCTTTCTGAGGTTTTTGCAACTACATTCAAAGCGGTTTGCATATATTCAGGTACTTATTTTGTACCAGAGGCAATGGAGGGTTAAGTGACTTGCCCAGAGTCACAAGGAGCTGCAGTGGGAATCGAACTCAGTTCCCCGGGATCAAAGTCCACTGCACTAACCACTAGGCTACTCCTTGCATAGCATATGGTATGATGCGATATTACATATGTATTTATGATCTTAATTTGTCAAAGGCTTTGTTGAAGTAGATTACATCTAGCGCATATCCTTTATCCAGTTCTTTGGTCACCCAGTCAAAGAAATCAAACCATGTTGACTTGGATCCTGCAGCCAGTTGGGTTCTAGAAAGGTCACTATCCTTTCCTTCAGCAGCAACTCCATTGTTTTTCCTACCACCAATGTGAAGCTTACTGGCCATTAGTTTCCCACTTCTTTCCTGTGCCCACTTTTGTAAAGAGCGACCATATCCACTTGTCTCCAATCCTGAAGAACCTCTCCCATCTCTAAAGATGAATGGTCAGTAGGAAAAAGGAGGTGATGATGCCCCTGGTGAGACTTCGTTTGGAATATTATGTGTAATTCTGGAGACTGCATCTTCAAAAAGATATAAACTGGATGGAGTCGGTCCAGAAGGTGACTACTAAAATAGTCAGTGTTCTTCAACATAAAACGCATGGGAACAGACTTAAATATCTCAATATGCATATGCAATCCCCCAATATATTGGGGATTACTAAAACTAATGTGAGATCCCTCCTTCAGAGTTACGGGGGTGGGTGGGGGTGGGGAGGGAGCAGGTTGGAAAGGGAGAGTGAGAAACTCATCCCCAAGAGGAAAGTTGCTAAGAGAAATGTTTTTGGGTTTAGATGGATAGAAGATGTCATATAGGGGTGGAGTTAAGAGTTAATAAAAGCTGTTGTTGTGCAGAGTACATGGCCTTTGGTTGCCTTCACCCTCACCAGGACCTGTGAGAAGAGGGGGGTGTCCTGGATAGGCCCAATAAGCTAAGGCGAAATAAAGAGGAGGTTTTTGCCAACTGCGGCATTAACTGGAGTAAGAGGAGTGTTTCGGGTGAGTAGAAGGGTTAATCCAGCCTGAGAACAGAACAGAAAAGAGCCTGTTTGGTACCAGAGGCAGGAGCTCAAAGAAGTACACCTTTGGAGGAGAGGACAGACAAGGAGATCTGGTCCTAAGTGGGTTTGGCAGCTGGATAAAGTTGGAACATCAGAAATGGATCGAGACACAGAAGCTAGAGTCGGGATACTGGAACCAGAGATGGGAACTGCAGAGCTGAAGACTGGATAGGACAGCTTGCTGCAAGCACAACCTTGAATATTCTGCCCCAAAGGATGGGTGTTAAACTGGTGGAACTATACATATATAAATGCCTTAGATTTATAAATAGACAATTAAAATAAGAGTTTGAACTCTTACACCAAGAGTCTTGGACTGGCACTTAAAACTTCTTTTCAGCAAATGAACCAATTTGGATACAAATTGTTTGATATTGGGTGAATTGGTTGTTACCAGAAAGAATGAAGTTTGG
The DNA here is from genome assembly GCF_901765095.1 of Microcaecilia unicolor. Lineage (NCBI taxonomy): Eukaryota > Metazoa > Chordata > Amphibia > Gymnophiona > Siphonopidae > Microcaecilia > Microcaecilia unicolor. The sequence goes on from NC_044033.1 coordinate 124,488,139, forward strand.
ATATTTGCTTGTTGCAGCATTCCAGTATAAAGTTTGTTTCATAAACCCTGGCATGGAGGTTTTCTTTGGAGTGAAAGTAAAGTTTATTTGCTCCCAGACTGATAAAGAAAATAGAAGCAAAACTGTGGCTTAAAACCCTACGGCCTACTGGAGTAAGTCTAGCCCTGGCCTCCGGCCAGCTTAGAAAGAAGCTAAAACTTTTGTAGTGACCCTGATTTGGGTGCTGACCTGAACAGCTAGCTGGTGCCTGGAACTTTGTGGTGACTTTGGAAGAAAGGTGGGAGAGGGGAGATATGCTACAGACATTTAAATACCTATATGGCATAAATGCACAGGAGGCAAGTCTCTCAGTTGAAAGGAAGCTCTGGTACAAGAGGGCATAGGATGAAGGTGAAAAGGAATGGAAGTAACCTGAGGAAATACTTCTTCACAGAAAGGGTGGTGAGTTTGTGGAACGGTGGAAATGGTGGAGATGAAAACAGTATCTGAATTCGAGAGAGCTTGGGACAAGTGCATAGAATCTTTAAGGGAGTGATAGAGTCGATGACTTGGATGGACAGACTGGATAGGTCGTATGGTCTTTATCTGCCTAAATTTTTCTCTGTTTTTCTATCTGCATCTAAAGTACGCACCAAGATTTACACCAAGTTTCAGGGTTACTCTTGAAGGTTCAGAGTGTACGGGTGGAGGGGGGGGTTGCTGAGTCTTTGTGTCCAGGAGATTCTTAAGTGGTAGGAATGGGAGTCTTGTGTGGGAAAAGGGGATCATGAGGTGAGGGGTGCATGGATGTTTGGAATATTGATTTTAAAAAGCTGCTTCTCACAGATTTGGACAAGAGCAGGGCACTCTTTTTTGCTCACATGAAGCTTGGTAAAATCATTGCTCCTGCTGAGTATGGCCAATCCATATATACTTTTGTAAGTCCTTATATGATTTTTACAAGAGGCTGCATGTTTAGCAGAGCCTTTGTAAAATACAAAATGCTCTGCCATTCAGTTCCCCTCTCCACGACCTGTCTAAAATGGTTGTTACAATCTTTAGTTAAATTTCAGGTTTTCCAGATTAATTTTCATAGAGTGGAGTTACCTTATTTATTTATTTATTTGTTATATTTGTATCCCACATTTCCCACCTATTTGTAGGCTCAATGCTAGTGAAGTAACAAGATGAGTTGAATATCAAAGCACACTCAACTGAAGTATCTGTTGAATCTTTTTAGGAGCCTTATTCATCAGAATAATTTAGTCTGAGTAAATATTAAATCAGTCAACACTCATTTCCAGAAGATCCTTTATCTGATTCTGTGGCAAGGAATTTACAAATCTTTGGAGCTAAGATCACAATTCTGACCTTTGCATCCTACCAACTACTTTTTCCTTGTCCTCTTCGTGAGGTTCCAGAAAGTGATACCATTGCATTAACTGAGTAGACTCTTGGGAGCCTGCTGACACCAGTGTGGAAGCATCCATGACATTAACTGATTATTGGGCCCTGGAACAGTCTGCAGTCAATCAGCATCTTAAAGATAGATGACATTTCATGGCAGTGATATCTTTGTTCTTTGAACAAGATTAATAACCACCACATACAGCTCAGATGTGATCTGAGCAGAATATAAAGTATTGTGTAAATGGTTGAGAAATAAGTAAAAGCAACAGTAATTTTTTGTTATTTGTGGATGAGACAAGTTTTATTTTTTTTTAAATAAAATAACATTTCTCTAATGGTAAAACTGAAAGAATCGCTTAGGGCCATTTTATTAAAGTGCAGTAGTTTTTTCACTTACCACACATTCTATGCAAATTTTAACACATGGTAAGTGTAAAGCCTATGTAGTAAGTGTAGGGGGCATGCCATGCATCTGCCTTGCATTTACCACACAGGAGAGACTTTTAGCACAGGGCCATCGCATTACAGGCCGTTTGATAGTGTGGGAACATCTGTGCTATCAGGCACTGCTGAAAACCAGTGCCAACCCAGTGGTAAATTAAAAAAAATTCATGACACAGATCAGACACAGTGGCGCACCCCCTCTTCTGCACCGTCCTCCCAATCTCTTCCCTGACATCATCATATTGTCCGATCACATCCCCCATATCAAGTAACCTCCAGATCACATCCCCAACCACACAAAACACTTCTAATCCTGTCTCTGACCACTAGACCCCCCCCCCCACCCCACACACACACTGATTCCATTCTTATACCAAAGTACTCCCGATCCCTTTCCCAACATCACAGAACCCCTCTCCTCCAGGCCACTGCCTCCCTGGACTCACCTGGGGGAGTCATTAGTGTTTCAGGGGTTTCAGGTGGCTTTGATCACCCTCCGTATCTCAAAAAAGATATAGTAGAATTGGAAAAGGTACAGCGAAGGGTGACGAAAATGATAGTGGGGATGGGACGACTTTCCTATGAAGAGAGGCTGAGAAGGCTAGGGCTTTTCAGCTTGGAGAAGAGACGGCTGAGGGGAGATATGATAGAAGTGTATAAAATAATGAGTGGAATGGATCGGGTGGATGTGAAGCGACTGTTCACGCTATCCAAAAATACTAGGACTAGAGGGCATGAGTTGAAGCTACAGTGTGGTAAATTTAAAACGAATCGGAGAAAATTTTTCTTCACCCAACGTGTAATTAGACTCTGGAATTCGTTGCCGGAGAACGTGGTATGGGCGGTTAGCTTGACGGAGTTTAAAAAGGGGTTAGATAGATTCCTAAAGGACAAGTCCATAGACCGCTATTAAATGGACTTGGAAAAATTCCGCATTTTTAGGTATAACTTGTCTGGAATGTTTTTACATTTGGGGAGCGTGCCAGGTGCCCTTGACCTGGATTGGCCACTGTCGGTGACAGGATGCTGGGCTAGATGGACCTTTGGTCTTTCCCAGTATGGCACTACTTATGTACTTATGTACTCCTCTGCCACTTAGGTTGGCACTGTCATTCACCCCCACACACATACACATGTACATGTATGTGCGTATATATGTTTATCAAACTATGAACCTTGTGAGTTCATATGCCTGACTCATACCAGCAAGTTGTACCTAGTCTGAAAATAAAATATATACAAAGCCACTGAGACATGCTACATAAGCCTTTAAAGTTTATTTGACTTCTTTTTTTTAAAGAAAATTATAGAGCAAGCTAATGAAAGTAGCCACTAATCATCCTATTATGATTCAAGAATATTTTTATTTTCTGCTAAAGGAAGCTGGTGACTGCTCTTTATTATTCTACACAAGAGATATTTGTTCTCCTGCATATAGATGATGGTGTTCTGAATGATTAACCTCACTCCATGTCAGCACCATCAAATCATATTGTTCAGTGAATCTGGTGCATGTCTGAAGGCTTTCATTTGTTTTGATATTGTCAAGGTTGCTACTTTGTTGTACTTCCTCACATTGTTCTATCAGTTCAGAAGTAATTTGCAAGTAGTAATTTCAAAAGGAAGATTTCAAAAGCCTGTGATTCCAGAAAACAAGGAAAAAATGTGTACCAGGCAGAAAATGGTCCCTAAATGTAGCAAAGTGCTTTTTTCTGTCAGTAATGGGCTGACGTGTCTTAGGTTGACAAGAAGATAAAAGGAAAATGAAACGTTTAGTCTATCTGTATATCTTTAGAATGAGTTAGGATTCTGATTTTCACAAAAGCAGCAAATCAGTTCCATTAATTTATTGAACTATGAGGTAGTATGTTTATTTTTCTTTAAGAGGAACATGCATAGTTTTATTTATATATTTTTTAAAAAGCTTTCATTAGAGCTGTCAGAGAAGATTTGTCTACAGTTTTGGAAGAAGTTGAAGACATGGTTATTTCCAGAGGTGTGAGGGATTTTTGCATTTGTTCTATTGATGGGATGTGGCTTTAGAAGTTGGAGCATGTTTTTATGGGAAAAAGGGGAAGAGAAGAAACTTGTTGAAATCTGGTGGAAACAAAGGGAAGTATGGTGTAAGAGTTTGGTATTATTTTGGGTTTCCTAAAGGATCATGGGTAGTGTGGGGTGAGGGAGACATAGTATATTGGTGGGCAAACTTACTGGTGCCAGCTACTGATCTGAATGGCTCTGTCTTAACTGTCATGTTTTACTGATAGATTTTGTGTTTGTTGTTTTAAGATTATAGTTGGTTTGTACACTACTTTGGGAAATCTAATATTTAGTGGAGAAGCAGTTAAAAAGTATGGTTCAGGAACAAAAAAGAATGAAAAACAAACCTCCTGGTTACCCTAACAATGCTAGTTCTCAGACTTCTTTCAGTACTAGTTCAAGGTGAGTTCCATTCAGGTACTGTCGGTATTTCCCTGTCTAAAGCAAAACAACAAAACAAAAAAAGCACAAGGAGCCTTCAAAGTGGAGAGCATCTCAGCTACACTTTATAAGTCAGACCCGACACGGTCCGCATTTCGGCAACAGATTTATTTAGATGTCACATATGTGGAGGAACATTTTTTATATGATGTCTAAGTCCGACTTTGGACGTTTTGTAAAAAACTTCCAAAATCTGAATAGGAAAGAAGGTCTTTTTCCCAAAAGAAAAACGTCTATCTTTGTTTTCAAAAATACTGTTTTGAACGAGGTTTTGTGATTTGGATGCTTTGTTTTTTTGGCTCATTAAAAAAAAAAATCCAAGTGTAAAATGCACAAAATCAAACCATTGGGATGTAGGAGGAGCCGGCATTTTTAGTAGACTAGTCCCCCAGATATCCCAGGAAAGCAATAGGGCACCCTAGGGGACTGCAGTGGACTTCATAAAATGCTCACAGGTACAAAATCTCACCATTGCTCCCTTATCTTGTCTGCCGAGCCCCCCAAAACCCACCTAAAACCCACTACCCCCAACTGTACACCACTACCATAGCCCTTATGGGTGAAGAGGCAACTATATGTGGGTGCATTGGGTTTCTGGTGAGTTTTGGAGGGCTCACAGTTTCCTCCACAAGTGTAACAGCTAGGGGGAGGTATAGGCTTGGGTCCACCTGTCTGCAGTGCACTGCACCCACCACCTGAGTACAACATCTGAGGCTGGTAAGTAATGTTAGAAATCACATTTTGTGGGACGGGAGGGGATTAGTGACCACTGGGGAAATAAGGTGAGGTCATCCCTGATTCCCTCCAGTGGTCACCTGGTCATTTAGAGCACCTTTTTGTGCCTTATTCGTTATAAAAACAGGTCTAGCTCAAAACGTCTTAGTTTTAGTCCTGGATGGTTTTGTTTTGTTCCATTATGGCTGAAAAACGTCAAAGTGTTAGGAACACCCAGATCCCGCCTTTAACATGCCCCTGACACGTCCCCTTGTGATTTGAACGCACCTGACAAACTTCATAGAAAAACGTCTAAAAATTTCAAAAAACCAATGTGGATGTTTTTGTGAGAAAAACGTCCAAATGCAGATTTATGCCACTTTCTGGACGTTTTTCTCTTTTGAAAATGAGCTCCAATCTTCGACAATCGTCACATACATAGTTTTAGCTGGGTGGCAGATGCCTGCGTCAGGGGACTAAATAAATAGAACATAACTGTAAAAAAAAAACAAATGGATAAAACATATTCATGATTGTACAAGATACTAAAAACACAACCCAGCACTCTTCTATTCTCCAATCACTTTTAAATCAGTGCGGTAAATCCAATTATGTAGGATTTACCCCACAGTTTTAAAAGTGATTGGAGAATTAAAGAGTGCACAGCGTTGTGTTTTGAGCTATTTCTATTGCCTCCTCTGTGTAAGGTTTTGGACTATTTACTAGTGATTTATACAAGATACTAAAACATAAAAGCAACACAAAATAAGTAGAATAAAATCAGGTACATTAATAACATAAAATAAAGTTACAACAAGGAAAATGTATTTGAACAATAAAATAAGAATAAATAGAAGCTGCATGTTGTCTCAGACTTATATGTGATGTAAAATGTATTCCAAAATTGAAAAGCAAATGTGTCTTGAAAAAGACAGGTCCGCTAAAAGCTACAAATGACAAACAGAAAAACTTGTAACTGTCATAGATACTTTGCTTAAGGACATGGTGTGCTAGCCAGTGACGTAAAAACCAACATTTTTTATTTTATTTTTTTATTTTTGTTACATTTGTACCCCGCGCTTTTCCACTCATGGCAGGCTCAATGCGGCGGGCAATGGAGGGTTAAGTGACTTGCCCAGAGTCATGACATGTGACAAAGATCTACTAACAAATTGTGATGGAATATGATGAACCAGTGCAAAGATAATGAAGTGTATTTAAAATCTGTTATCCTTATGCCAATAGAGTACAGAAACTAATAGGCTGAAAACTAACCTCACTGGAACAGCATTACAAATAAAAGAGCTTATAAATTGGTGTATAATATATCAGCAACAACATGAATAAAAAAATGAGGCATACTAAAATAGCGTCTAGTAACAGCATCAAAAGTGCACTGTTTTGTGAGACAGGGGCATAATCGAAAAGGGGTGCCCAAGTTTTCCTGAGGACGTCCTCGCAGGCCGTCCCAGTGAAGGGGCGGGGAAACCCATATTATCGAAACAAGATGGGTGTCCATCTTTCATTTTGATAATATGGTCAGGAACGCCCAAATCTTGATATTTAGGTCGTCCCTAGAGATGGTCGTCCTTAGACTTGGTCGTTTCTGATTTTCGGCAATAATGGAAACTAAGGACGCCCATCTCAGAAATGACCAAATGCAAGCCCTTTGGTCGTGGGAGGAGCCAGCATTCGTAGTGGACTGGTCCCCCTGACATGCCAGGACAGCAACTGGGCACCCTAGGGGGACACTGCAGTGGACTTCAGAAAAAGCTTCCAGGTTTATAGCTCCCTTACCCACTACCCACAACTGTACACCACTACCATAGCCCAAAGGGGTGAAAGGGGGCACCTAGATGTGGGTACAGTGGGTTTGTGGTGGGTTTTGGAGGGCTCACATTTACCATCACAAGTGTAACAGGTAGGGGGGATGGGCCTGGGTCCGCCTGCCTGAAGTGCACTGCACCCACTAAACCTGCTCCAGGGATCAGCATACTGCTACGATGGTCCTGAGTATGACATTTGAGGCTGGCACAAAATATTTTTAAAGTTCTTTTTTGAGGGTGGGAGGGGATTAGTGACCACTGGGGGAGTAAGGGGCAGTCATCCCCGATTCCCTTCGGTGGTCATCTGGTCAGTTCGGGCACCTTTTTGTGCCTTGGTCGTAAGAAAAACTGGACCAGATAAAGTCGTCCAAATGCTCGTCAGGGACACCCTTTTTTTTCCATTATGGGTCGAGGACGCCCATGCGTTAGGCACGCCCAAGTCCTGCCTTCACTATGCCTCTGACATGCCCCCGTGAACTTTGGTCCTCCCTGCGATGGAAAGCAGTTGGGGACGCCCAAAATCAGCTTTCGATTATGCCGATTTGGGCAACCCTGTGAGAAGGACGCCCATCTTCCGGTTTGTGTCGAAAGATGGGCGTCCTTCCCTTTCAAAAATAAGCCTGATAGTGAGTGATTTGTTATCCTTATACCAATAGATTACAAGAACTCATAGGCTTAAAAAAAACCTCACAAGAACTACGCAACAAATAGAAGAGCCTATGAATGGGTGCTTAATATATTAGCAATGACGTGGATGAAAAACATGGAGCATAATAAAACTTCTAGTTAAAACATCAAAAGTTCATCGTTAAGACTATTAACTCATAAGGAATGGTGTGAAAAGCTGTAAAACAAATTTACCTCATAAAAGAAATGCCAAAAAGCAAGAGAGCTGCTGTTGAAACAAAAATGAAAAATGCATTAATGCCGCTACCAAAGCTTGTACCATAAATAAAACCACCAGGCTCTAAACTCTATAGATGCAAATATCATGGCGCTTACCAGAATGTTGACCTTGTAGGATATTCCGTGCTGTAAACTGCTGCTAAACACACCATAAAAACAACTTCAATAAAAACAGGGCAAATGGCAGAGCTAAATATTTATAGAAGAAAGCTGATGTCAAATCACGCTTAATGTGTGACATAACTGGAAACCAACTTTATGAAAGAAAAAATGTGAGTGCAAAGCCGATCCTATTTAAGAATCCAGATGGTATAAGGATCAAAATATACCAACTTGAAGGGCAACAGAGGAGAGGGAAAGTGGATAACAAATTTAAGGGGCCCTTTTACTAAGGCACCATAGGTGCCTACGTGCATTCAACTTGCGCTAAATTGGAAATACTGCCCAGCGACCACATGCCCCGGGCGGTAATTCCATTTTTGATGTGTGCCCTAAACACACAGTAGAAAATATTTTCTATTTTCTACCGTGTGGTACTTACCCGGCGGTAATCAGCAGTTTACGTGCAGTAGCCGCTTACCGCCCACTTATCATGTGAGAACTTACTACTAAGTCAATGGGTGGAGGTAAGGTGTCAGGCTGAAAATGGACATGCACTGGTTTTCATTTTGCAGCATGTCCATTTTTGGCCACCAAAAAATGCCTTTTTTCTAAGGCGTGCTGAAAAATTGACCTGTATGCGTCCAAAACATGCACCTACACCGGTGTGCCTTAGTAAAAGGGCCCCTAAATGTTTGTGAAAAAAATGCAGACTTATAGTTTGTGATGTCTTTGCACAAAACTCTTCTCTCTTTCAATCTGTGTCATGATCTCAGTCAAAGTGAGCCCTTGGGCTGCTGCCGGATATCAGCTAGCAACAGGCAAACCACCTGGGTAGGACAGAGCACTAAGACAGAAACCAGGCAAAACAGGGTTGGAGCTGGAGTTATGCAGAACTGGGGCTGGAAGCAGCTGGCAGGCAGGGCTAAAACTAGAGCTGAAGACAAGCGGAGCTGGAACTGGAGCCAGGAGATACACAGTACTAGGCATGGACAACTAGACAGGAAACCTTGTTGTGAAGGCAATGCGTTAGAGTCCCATGGTTCCTTACAAGGGCCCTCACTAATGATGTCACAACCTCTGGCACCCTGTAATAAGGCTTGGAACACACTGAAGAACACAGCAAGGGCACCAGAGAGAGGCTAGAATACTGGGACATCAGACTGAGGCTTGGAAAGTCTCTGGAATGAGGCTAGAATGCTGGAACATCAGACTGAGGATTGGGAAACAGGTAGCAGAGGCATCAGAGCAGGAGAAATGCAGTGCCAGGGAGGTAGTCTGGAAAAGCCGTAGATTCTGACCACCAGAAGTAAAGGTGAGTCGGGACACAGGGGCATGGCCATGGCTATGACAATCTGAAACAAAAGGGTTCATTCAAAATATTACTAAAGTTTTGAACTCAATGGCACATCCCACTCTTTCTCCTGCTTCTCAAAAGCAATTGGACTCTCCTATCTCCATCCAAGAGGTGATCTCTGCCATTTCCTCCTTGGCTTCAAACAAGGCTTTTGGTCCAGATGGTATAATAGCAGACTTCTATAAAAAAATTCAATATTTTTGTAGCCCCACATCTCATGACCTATTTTAATTTTATTAGAAACCATCCTGTATGCCAACATAGATTTACTGAAGTCACTATAATTCTTATTCCCAAATCTGACTGTGATCCTTCTAAGGTTCAAAATTACAGATCTATCTTGCTATTAAATTTATACTACAAAATTATAGCTAAAATTCTGAGAGACTAAACAAGACAATTGGTCAACTTATTCATCCAGATCACATAGGATTGATGAAAAACAGGTACATTGGAGACAATCTGAGACTATTTCATGCCATCAATCATATTGCCAAGGGCATGCCAGATCCTGTAGTTGTTTTGGCCCTTGATGCTGAAAAAGCCTTTGATCGGGTCGAGTAGCCATTCCTATTGCAGGTTCTGGAATGGTTTGGATTTGGACAGACCTTCATCTCCTGGTTCCAAGCCATTTATTGGAATCCTATTCTAAGGTCCTTGTGAATGAGACTTTTTCCAGTGATATCCATTTACACCGAGGTGCACATCAAGGATGCCCCCTTTCACCTTTATTGTTCATCCTAGCCTTAGAACCCTTACTCTCTGCTATTCCAGTGGCGTAGCTAGGGGGGGCGCCAGGGGAGCGGCCACTCCCCCAAATGGAATTCTGCTGGCACCGGCGCCTATTTTTTCTCAATACGTTGCATTGAAAATGTGCGCTGGAGTCGGTGGAAGTCCGCTCTCGCTCCCCCTGCGCCGTCAACCTGGCTCCGCTTCTGTGCTATTCACTAATTTCCTTCTATGCATGGCATACAAATTGCCAAATTAAATTAGCAGCTTATGGAGACGATGTCATTTTATTTATAACTAACTCATCGTTATCTCTCTCTGCATTTACGGAATTGGTTTCCACATATTCACAATTTTCTGGATACAAAGTAAATTGGGACAAATCCAAAATTATCCCATTAAATGATTACTCCTCTCCTTCTGATTTTCAACACATGAAGTTTGTCAGGGCTCAAGCCTTTAAATACCTTGGTATCCTTATCCATAAAACACATACATACTGTAATATTTCACAATTAGAATAAAGTATGAAAAACATATAAAAATAGAAAAATAAAATGTATTAACAAATATAAATATTACAGTACGTATGTGTTTTTATTATTATTATTTAGTTATAATTTGATTATACAAAATATTTATTTATATTGTTTATATGGAGACAATTGGCTCTCCTGAGGCAGGTGCAATAAGCGCCGAAATGCAGGACTACATCGAGTCTTTGAATTTTTATGTGAGAATAAACCTTCTGTTTGGATACTCATCTGGGCTACCACCTACTTCTTTTTTTTTTATATTGTGTGATTTGTAGCTAGGGAGACACTTATTTTTGTTTTGTTTTGGTTAAACACTATTCTACAAATACCTCCTTTAACTTACATAGCACATATTTGCAAGGGGGCATACAAAGGAGCAGAGCATGGTCAGAGCTCCCACTTATGTGTATAACTTATAGAACTTCAACTTATATGTGTCACTGCCACATTTAGTTGGTCACACAAGCCAACTATATGGATGGTGTAACTATGGGCACCTAAATGTCAGGTGTGGCTATCAGATTGCTCTAGTTTAATTTAATTTAAATGAATTTCAACACATTTATATTCCACTCAGCCCTTAAATTCAGAGTGGATTACAATATGAAAGAAAAATGCAATAATAATACATGATACAAAATAATACAAAGACCTACAAACAGATATATCCTTTAAAAAAAACCTACAATAAAATAACAGTGCATTATTCATAGAAGCAAGAAAAAGTAATGTAGACAACATCAAGCATCTGCAGTCAGATATTTCCTAAAAAGCCAGATCTTCAAATTACAGCGAAACATCATATAGTTCTTAATTTTTCTGGTATATATTGGGAGATGATTCCATAGTTCGTCTCCCTTACCAACTAATAAACGTTGCTCTGTGGCCTGCAAACTACAACGAGCCTTAGTACATTTCGCTAGTGTAATATCATTTTCTGAATGGAGGCATCTGGAAGGAATATATAACATTACAAAATCGTGTAAATAACTCAGGACAAACCCATACAAAATTTTAAAAACAAAAATGAAGAGGCCGTTTTACTAAGCCACACTGGAAAATGATCTGCGCTGGGGTAGGCACATGTATTGGATGTGCACAGGTCCATTTTTCTGCACGCCTGCAAAAAGGCCTTTTTTGGGGGGCCGAAAATGGATGTGTAGCAAAATAAAAATCAGTGTGCTTCCATTTGGGGCCTGAGACTCTTAACACCACCCATTGATTTAGTGGTAAGGTCTTACACATTAACCGGGTGGTAATCATCAGCGCGCATACACTGCCGATTGCTGCCTGGTTAGCACCATGCAGTAGAAAACAGAAATTATTTTCTGCCGTGCATTTTGGACGCACATCAAAATTAGAATTACCACCCAGGGCACCTGGTAGCTGAGCAGTAGTTCTAATTTGACATTTGTGGTACGCATGTAGGCGCCTACGCACCTTAGTAAAAAGGGCCCCTAAGTTCTTAAATTCAATTCTGGCTTGCAGTGGTAACCAATGCAGTCAAATCAAATATGGACTCACATGTTCAAACCTCCTCACACCCAAAATCAATTTTGCTGCAACCTTTTGGACCACTTGCAGCCTACATAACTGTTTTTGAGGGAACCTGGATTATAGTATAGATTCTTACGGCCCAGCCTCAGGGTGCCTAAATGGAGATGCCCAATTCTGTTCAGCTCCTTTTTTTATTTAAATACATTTTATTTTTGAAAAGACACCATTTCTTGTTTGCTTTTAATTTTGTGACCTCCTGAAAGATTTTCATTTGAAATGAATGCTGTTTGCTTCTCTGGGATGCACAATTCTATGACTGATTTTATGGACCTGGGTGTTCTTATTGTTGCATGTGCTTACTGTGGCTTAATGTAAAGAAAACAGCCATGCAGCACCACCTGCCCAGCGGTTCAAGTGAGCCATAATTAATTTGAGCTTGTACATAAGATATGTGCTTTCTTATTAGTGTCTTTGCTGTCACCTAGAGATGGATGAGGTGACTGCTCAAGAGAGGTCATCTCTGCGAGTTGCTGAGTACAAAAAAAAAGTCTTCTTACTGTTCCTAAATCAGTAGTAGCATTTTAGAATACATTTTTTTTCCTTATCTACAAAAGTCAGCCATTAGAAATAATCAAATCTGCAGTTATAAAATATATGTACAGGTAGAATCCTTTTTGTTTTTATGTCTGTATCACAGTGAAAGTTAATATAAAAGAGAACGTAACTATTTTGAAAAACAAAAGGGATCCTTTACTATCTTGTATATGGTTGTAAAGCAGGCATCTTACTTTTATAGCATGTAGTGTATACATTTTGGTATAGCCCTAAGACTCCTGAGGTTCAGTCTCTAGTGGCTGGATCTAAGGGACGATTGATTATCTATATTAAGGTGTTTATCGTGCATAAACGTCTAAGTCCCCATTTTATAAAGCCCAGATATGCACATCAAAAATCCAAGTATGTTCAAATGTCAAGGGGGTGTAGTCTGGACATATTTTGGGTGTGACTTGAAAATACACATTTATTCCCCCTTTTCAGTAGTAAACAACTGCTATTGAGCCACTGGAGAGATATGGGGGGGTATTGCCTTCTTAATCCCCCAATGACTTGTCCCCCCACCACCAAAAATAAAAGCCAAACTGGCAAGGGATACTGATGTCTGTTACATCATTCAGAAAATACATGCTTATATTTCTAAACTGGCAAAAATAAATGTGTATGTGCCGACACAAAAATGTTCATGTGTTGGTTTTCAACCCGTTGAAATTTTTTATTTATTTATATTTTTCAAAAATGGGTGCCGCACGCACTTAGTGCTTAGACGTCCATTTCTTCTATGTTTTAGAACAGCCTCTACACCAACAGATTCTGTTCTTAAATACTAGCATATTTCACTAGTATTTAAGACATCCTGACTTGGACATAGGATTGATTTGCATAGTATCCATGTAGACCTATCTCATTCAATGTTTTACTCTACCAAAGTAACTGCTTATAATATTCCCTTATTAATCTTTATTTTAATGCAAAACATCACATATAACATTTAATAAGCGATAGCCTTGAAAATGCCTCCCCTAGTTATCTTTGCTTACTCATACTGTCATCATTCACACTCACACAAAATCACACTTACAGCTTTACTACCATACGTACACATTATCAATATTAAAATAACTTCCCACTCTCTCTGACTTAAGTGATGAAGTTACGGCAATACTAGAATCATTTCATAAATATTTTGTTCCTTCAACAGTCCACAAGCCAGCACAGAGAGGGTCCAAAGTACAGAACAAAGTTCAAATAGCCAAAAGAAGCACCAGGAGCCTCCAAAATTGGGACACAGTTCCTTTAATTATATAACTTGAACAGATTGATTTCAAGGTATACGATTAAAGGAACTGTGTCTCGATTTTGAAGGCTCCTGGTGCTTCTTTTGGCTATTTGTTCCTTCAACTTTTACAATTTTTTTCAACAATCTGTAAATTGATCAAGTGGAAGATTCATTCTCCTTAATTGATTCTATCCAATGCAAAACCATATCGATTAAATGCAACGTGCTTGCTGGCATGCATGTCCATTAGGTATTCCTGTAATCAACAAATCCTTCGGTCATCGAGCATTATTCATGGAATCCCGACTTCAGTTAAAATCAACCATTATTTCTTTGCGACTCCTGTTCTTGGTCTCAGATATTTAAAGTCTGGCGTCAAACCTGACACAGTCACTGTGTTTCACCAAAAGCGTCTTCAGGGATTTAACTTCAAAAGTTTTCAAACATTTTGTAGCTCCATGACCAGAGCTGATCTCAAATCGGTACCGGGAACAATGGCGCCCTGCTCCCATCAATGCTGGCCTGTTTGCTGCACTGGAGGCCTGAATGCCTGAGATAGCTAGTTTGGAAGTCAGATATAATTGCGTCCACAAAACAGGTTGATGTCTCAGTGGGGAGAAAGAGAGAAGTTGATGACCTTTAGTAGTCAATTCAAGGAAGTTAACCTACAGTGAGGCACCAAAATATTGTGCACTAAGTGTGAATTCTGTAATGGCCATCATAAGTATAATTGCCATTATAGAATACTAGTATATATAGGTATTTATACGCCAACATTTTGGCACCAGCATTTCTGCCATATCTATAGCAGGTGTAAAAATGTTCATGTCTAAATCTGGCAGTTGCATGTATAAATGGCATATCCCCATATCATTGCACTTAATTAATGAAAGAAAATAAGCGGATAAAGCATGACATTTTGCGTTTTTTTCATTTGCCAATAAAGTTTTTAGAAAAGGTGTGCACTATGTTCAAAGAAGGCACATTCTTTCCTTGATAGTGCATCCATTGGAACCATTGCATGTGTGCGAACCACTGTCCATGTATGAATAAGGGGCAACTCTATAAAAGGTGCTAAAATTAGGTGCTCAAAAGTTGTACGCTAAGATAGTATTCTATGATGGTACCTGGGCACCCAGGTTCTCTTATGGAATACAGCATAAGTTGGCATTTGGGTGCCAACACATATACGATGTAAAAAGCAGGTGTAAATGTTAGTGCTTAAATACTGCTGCCTAAGCATTCAACTTACAGTTTGGTGTCTAAGTATGTGACCCGCCCATGCCCTGTCTATGCCTCTTTCACATGCACACCCTCTTTGTAGTGAGACATTAAAGCAGTTAGGAACTCGTATGTAGAATTGCCCCAGATTCTATGTAGTGCAACTTAAGTGGCATGTGCAAATAATTGGTTGTTAACAAGCTAATTATCAGTGTTAATTAGTTTGTTCAATTAAATTACATGCCCAAATTTGCACGCACAATTTTTAGAGACTTTTATAGAATTTGGGCATGAATGATTTCGCATCTGTAATGACAAAATGATCAAATGAAAATGAACAAAATGAACATTCCCAGAAATGACATATAATGAAACTTTTCTGGCTTTCTGACACTAGTGATAACATTATCATTTTTTTAAATAGTGAAGTGCTGCTGAATGTTTGGACACAGTTAATCAGATAAATATAGCCATTACCTTTGCTGCTCTGCATGTTGCCCTAAAACTTAATGGGTTTCATATGTAACTAACAATGTATTAATGCTAGTAAGAAATGAATATAATATGTTATTTTAGTAGTGCTAGAATGTGGTTATATAACATGAAAATCAGTCTAAACTTAATAAGTCTACATTAAAACATAATGATTTTTGATGGAATCTAAATATAGTTTAATAGCTTGCACATTTATGAACAAAATGGTTAGCCTGTTGCCAGCTGGAAAAAAAATTTCAAGAAAGGGTTAAGCTTAAATCTGAAAATGAGAATTACAATTGGTGTAAGTAGGTTCAGCATAATTAGATTATAGTGCAACTCTGTTATGATGAATTAGTTTCCAAGAGTAATATCTTCCTACAGTAATGTGGATGTGACATATGGCAAACAGAGAGGAAGGGGAAGAAGTGGCCAATTAGAGCAATGGAATGAGAACTGGGGAAGCTGATGTTCAAATCTCCTTTTGACCTTGGCAAGTTGCCGTCTCCCACTGCCTCATGTACTTACATAGGGGGTAATTCTATAAGGTGGCACCTAGTTTTAAACTCCAACAGTGATTGTAAATGTCAGTATTTCAGTCATTTATGCACTTAAATATCCATTTTGAATGTGCTCAGTTGGAGAGAACTTCATGAGTACAGTTTGAATCTGAAAATGGTCTTAACCACCTAATGCAGCGAAACAGTGGCCAATGTCAGGGATACCATGAAACTAAGCTGATGGGGGGGTCGCATGATGCCTGCTACCTAAGCAGCAATAAGGGAGAGTGGCTTCTCGGAAGATCTGCCATTAACCGCTTAAAAATCAAGATTTACTTAGCCATTCAGGTCCCTGAGTTAGGGGATACATTTGAGCGGTTGGGCTTCTGATCGGGACTTACAAAAAAGAGTCTGCTGCAGAATGCCCACAAAGACGCAGAGAGGAGTGAAGTACTCGAACAAAATGGGCCTAAGCAAAATGGTGGAGCCACAGCCGGTGCAGACCCTGATTTTAACACATGAGGCAGAGTGGGTAAATGTAATCTCCTAATTGGTATCGCAAGCGCTGGAGGGCCAGCTTGCTAAGTTGCAATCAGCTGTGGATGAGATCTCCTTAATAAACCATTCCTTAAATTCTCACAACACCTTTCTAGCACCTTGCATCTAATTCATCTAATTTCAGCTTATGTATTTAAAATCAAGTAATGACCTTGCATCTTATTCATTTACTTTCAGCTTAAGTATCTAAGACCATGTAATGACTACATCATAACAACACTCTGTAAGCCACATTGAGCCTGCAAAAAGGTGGGATAATGTGGGGTACAAATGCAATAAATAATAATAAATAAATAATAATCAATGGAAAGTTTGATTCTCAAGCCAGCCGACTGTTGGAAGTGGAAAGGAGAGTATCTGCGGGAGAGGACGAAGCAAGGGCTATGGCGTCCCAAAGAACCATGCTGCAAAAGGAAACTGGAGAGCTGCGAGAGCGCTTGGAAGAGCAATAAAATAGAGCAAAAAGGAACAACATAAGAGTCATTGGGTTGCCGGAGGCAGTGGCGGATAATGATAGGGATTTCCGGGCGTATCTGAGAGAAAAGTGGTTGGACTATCAAGCACACAACACTACGTCAGAAGTGAATTCTGGCACCTATTGGGAAGCATCGAAGGCAGTTATGCAGGGTCATATAATGTCCTATACTTTTGCTCAGAAGAAGAGGAGGGAAGCGGAGCTTTTGTGTCTCTCACAGGAGTTTCAGCAATATCGCAGGCATCATGTGCTTCAAATGACCGATGCTAACAAGCGACAAATGATGCAGGTTAGACAGCAACTAGATGCCCTGCTGAACCAAAGAGCAGAGAGGGTATCTATTTCCACATGAATTCTAATTATTGCCAGATAGTGTTCATTATTACTTGTTAAGTGCTGTTATCAACGCTGATTAGCTTGTTAAGACAATTAAGTTACATGTGTTGTTATAAAATACGTTTGAATTTTGGCATGGAACACTAGGCACAATATATAAAATCCAGGGGATTGTATCTGAATATTTATCACCACCGTACAGCAGTGTACGTCTGGTAGCACTATAAAAATAAGTATTATTAAATATTCCAGTTATGTATTACATCTAATAAAGATCAAGCATGAACTTGTATTACATATACTACATACTATGGTAGTGTAATTGTGAATTACACCTAGACTATGCAACTAATTGAAAGACAACTGAAATGATAAATTCATTAAAATATCTTGTAACATCTAAAAAAATGAATGAATTTAAAAACATCAAAAGTTATTATGCCCAGTAAAAATATGTTACTTGTAATTTTGGGATATTCATTGCAATACTCTGTAAGAAACTGTTTGCTACGGAACATTTATTAAATCAGGTAATTTACCATTTAAAAGCAAAAAATAGGGAGGCTCTTTGGATCCGCAACAAAAAGCAGAAACAACATAAAGTGGGTCCAGAAATAGTGATAATTTATCACCATTTCTGGATTTGCTTTGTGTTGTTTCCGTTTAAAAGCCTTCCATTGCAAGGTTGCACTGTATCCATGGACTATGACAATGGGATCCACTGAAATCTTCTGAAGATGACTTATTTTATGTTCTTCTGATGTGATAACTGTTAACACTTAAACGAAATTGGGCAGCTTGCTGTCCTCTGTGTAGAATTCAATTTTGACAGTGGTTGTAGAAATGAGATCCTTCTAAAGGGAAGAAAGACATCAGGTGCGGTATGATGAAGGTGTTTGATTGACTCATGCATTCTTTATTGTCTGCCATTGTTAAAATAAAATGCTGCATTTCAGTGTATCTCAAAAAGCATTTTATGAAATATATAAATGTAAAAGGTCATATGGTTTAGTGGACCCAGTGTTTGATGCTATGTAGGACACCTGAATTTGGATCTCAAATGTGAGTCTTCAAACATATAGGGATAGAGATATTTCAGAGACAGCATTCATAACCCCTGGGGAAGAACAGCTACTGATTGCACTATACTGATAGTTTATAGCCCCAGGTGGCTGCTAGTGAAGGCACAAGACATTATAGCCCCAGTATTTGACATTTTAAAAGACTTGGGAACCTTGGTTTAAACATTTGCACTCATTCTATGCATATTTTCAAGGCACTAATAGGGTCCAATATTTTTCTGTTAGTATCTGCATCAGTTCCTTCCTTCTCTGTGATATTGTTTTGGGGCAGTTCTGTAAACTGGCAACTAGAGGTACGTGCCACTTGAGCATATCAAAGGTGTAAATGATTGACAGGCACCTGTGTATACCAGGCACTATTCTAAAAGGTAGTGTCTAAGTGTCACGGCGTCTAATTGCAAGGGGGCATACACACATGAGCAGAGCATGGGTGGGCAATTGGCGTGTCTTCCAGTTATGCATGTAGTTGACAGAATACTATACATTATACCCATCACTTGGTGCACGTAGGTGGAACAGGTTATGCCTGCCATTGACATGGTGTAAGAGGACATGCTTAAAGTTGGGCATGCCAATGCCGACAAATACTAGTATTCTATAATGGCAACAAGATACCATTATAGTATTGATGCTAAGTGCATGGCATTGGACACCTAAACTGAGGTAGAAATTTATAGAATAGCTCTTTCTTTCTTTCTTTCTTTCTTTCTTTCTTTCTTTCTTTCTTTCTTTCTTTCTTTCTTTCTTTCTTTCTTTCTTTCTTTCTTTCTTTCTTTCTTTCTTTCTTTCTTTCTTTCTCTCTTTCTCTCTTTCTCTCTTTCTCTCCTTCCTTCCTTCCATAAAGGAAAGTAGGTGGATGGGTCAATAAGCAGGGGGTTTTGTTAGACTTTAATAATAGGTTGAGTAGTCTGGAGCATGTATATTTTAGTTTTAATTTGCTCTTTCTTTTTTTGGAGGTAGCATTTTTGCTCAGTTTATTTTTGGCTTGATTAGCAGCAGTTATGACAAATATGCTAGTATGAGTTTTCTTTTTTTAGAATGCATATTGTGTCGATTGTAATGCCCTGAATTCTGTGATTGATGAAATTGTCAATGGTTGTTAAAAGTTAATAAAAAATGTTGGCAATAAAAAAAAAATTGCAAGTTAAAATTGTTTCAAAATAATACAACAGCTTGTTTACAATGGGTTTTCTAGGATGCAGCAATAATGGGTCAGCAGGTTAAGGGCTCCTTTTACAAAGCTGTGCTAGCAATTCCCACGTGGCAAATGCAACAAAGCCCATTCAATTTCTATGGGCTTCATCGCATTTGCCGCAGTGGAATGCTAGCACAGCTTTGTAAAAGGAGCCCTAAGTTTGGTTTAATTTTCTGATTGCAAGCAAGAAGAATAGGGCAACACAAATGTGTTATGTGGCTTTGTGATGTTACAATGCATGGCCTATCTCTGCAGCTTCCTGCAGCTTCCTATTAGCAGAATATATCTACTACAGCTAAACAATTTTGTATTAAAGTAGGGTGCATTCTTATTTATTCTGAGTCAAACCATAAATCCCAGTTTGTCTAGACTCACCATAAAACAAGTAAATGTGATATACTAAATGCCCTAATCCAGGGGTCCTCAAATCCAATTCTTGAGGTCCACGGCCCAGCCTGGTTTTCAGGATTTCCACAATGAATATGTATGAGATCTGTTTGCATTCACTGCTTCCATTGCACGCAAATAGATCTCATTGTGAAAACCAGACAAGGTTGTGGACCTCAAGGAATGGATCTGAGGACCCCCTGCCCTAATCACTCTTCTTAAAACTCACTTTCCCAGCCTGTTTACAATTAGTTTTGTAATCCTAGGTCTCCAGCTATGGTAACTCCCAAGGCTGGGCACTTTTCACTTTGTATTGAACACTTATTACCCCCTTTCAGAGAACTGCTATCTTTCTCTTTCGCAGGGCCGTGCCAAGGGTCTGTGGCGCCCCCCTGCAGATGATCAGTTGTGCCTGCCCCCCCCCCCCCCCCCGCAGACGAACAGTTGTGCCCCCCCCCCCCCCCCGTGAAGGTGATCGCTGCCCTCCCGCTCCCTGGGCCATGTCCCAACTGCCCGCCCTCTTCTCCCCCCCCCCCCCCACAAGATCCCTTTTAAATTTACCTCCTGCAGTGAACGAAGGTGCAGCGTCAGTGAAGGAGGCAGCGCTCCCGACGTCTCTAGTCTTCCCTTTGCTCAATGTCCCGCCTTCTTCTGACATCATTTTCTTGACGTCAGAAGAAGGCGGAACACTGAGCGAAGGGAAGACTAGTAGAGACGTCGGGAGCGCTGCCTCCTTCACTGATGCTGTGCCTTCATTCGCTGCCGGAGGTAAATTTAAAAGGGATCTTGTTTGGGGAGGGGAGAAGAGGGCGGGCAGTTGGGACATGGGAGAGGGCGAGGTAAGCATGGCGCGGTGGGGCGCCCCCCAGAGGACAGCACCCTCCTGCCGTGCTTACCTCGCTTACCATGTTGGCACGGCCCTGCTCTTTCGTTTGGGCCTAGTAGCTTCTCCCTAAAGAATATTTCCACTACGGAATTATTTAGCAGCTCCTCAAACTGACATGACCACATCTACAGTTCAGTAACCTCTTCACCTTTTGTTCGGGCCTTGCCCTGCTTGCTGTTTTGTCTCTCTAACTGGGGAGTTCAAGCTAACTATAATCAAGTCTTCCTGAGCTTGTTAAGGGGGCAAAGAACAGCAGCTGGATTATAAGGCCAACTTCTAAAGGACCATTCTTATGGATTCTGTATTGTGCACACTCTGTTTCTTTTTATTCTTTCCAACCTAATTGAATTTGGAAAGAATTATAGAAAAGGAGTCAAGAATGTCTGTATGTTTGTCTGTCTGTCTGGGGGCAAAATAATTTTCCAAAAACTTGGTGTGGAAAAAAAAACAGAAAAGAGACAAATCAGACTGGGGGTACCAGATAAATATGCCCCCCTCCCCACCAAAGCATTTCTATGAGAAAAGAAGTTCCAGCTTCAGTAGCTTAGAAACGTAGAGTAAAATTTAGCAGTTAGAGAACAGGACAAAGCAGTTTTACAGGTGAAATGCCTTACTCTTCCAAACCTCAAAACCGCCCTAACTCTCAAAACTATCCTGTTTGTAACTGCCCAACCACCTTGCATACTGCCTCACAAACTGCCCCATCCCCAAAAAAACTACCCCCAGAGCTGTCCCGGAACCCCATGAAATGCCCCATCTGCAAAAACTACTCCCTGCAACTGCTTTACCACTCCACAAACTGCCCTTTCCCAAAAACTACCCACCAACATCTACCCCACATACTGCCTTATCTTCAAAAACTACTTCCCCCCCCCCACCCACATACAATTGTCTCACCACACAAACTACTGTCTCCCAAAACTGGCCCACCACCTCACATATTTGGGGGGGGGGGCAATGCATTACTTTCTCCAGGAAAAAATAAAATAAAATGATCCCAGGTTCCAATCTAATTCATGTTTAATGTGGGCTAAAATGCCATAAATAAGT
The DNA here is from genome assembly GCF_901765095.1 of Microcaecilia unicolor. Classification (NCBI taxonomy): domain Eukaryota; kingdom Metazoa; phylum Chordata; class Amphibia; order Gymnophiona; family Siphonopidae; genus Microcaecilia; species Microcaecilia unicolor. The sequence goes on from NC_044033.1 coordinate 124,510,115, forward strand.
AAATAAATATAAACTTTTAACGTTGAGCACCTGATTCTCAAAGTGGACGTATTCCAAACACTATAATGAAAATAAAATGATTTTTTTCTACCTTTGTTGTCTGGTGACTGTTTTTCTGATCATGCTGGTCCAGTATCTGATTCTGCTGCTATCTGTCCGCTTCCAGGGCTTCCTTTCCATTTAATATGGAGGAGTAGCAGTGGTTTAGCAAGGGGGGGGGGGGGCGGGAGGGGCGGTCCGCCCCGGGTGTCAGCTCGGGAGGGGGTGCTCCCCGCCAGCTCCCCCCCTCTCGGCGAATCGACACCCCCCCACCTTTAAAAAGAATATCTGGAGTTGCACCTGCCCTGCACGTGCAAGAAATGTGGACCGTCGGCTCTTCCCTCGCTCTGTCCCACCCTCTGCTGACGCAACTTCCTATTTCCACAAGGGCGGGACAGAGCGAGAGAAGAGCTGATGGTCCACACTTCTTGTACGTGCAGGGCAGGCGCGACTCCCGGTATTCTTTTTAAAGGTAGGGTGCGGGAGCTGGTTGTCGGGGGGGTGTGAAACGGCAAACCGCCCCGCCCTGGGTGGCAGCCCCCCTGCTACGCCACTGAGGAGTAGCCTAGTGGTTAGTGCAGTTAGTGGATTTTGAGCCTGGGGAACTGAGTTCGATTCTCACTGCAGCTCCTTGTGACTCTGGGCAAGAACCCTCCATTGCCCCTGGTACAAAAAAAAAAACCTGAATATATGTAAACCGCTTTGAATGTAGTTGCAAAAACCTCAGAAAGGTGGTATATCAAGTCCCATTTCCCTTTCCCTTTCTTCTTCATTTCTTGCCTTACATCAGTAAGTAAAAGCTGGGTCCTCCGCAGACTTGACTGTCCAGTGGATCCAGCTTCTGCCTATTTTCTCCATCCATGTGCAGTTTTTCTCCTCTCTTCCTTTTCCCTCTTCTCATATCCTTCCTCTCTCTTCCCTCCACTCCATCCATGCCCAGCATTTCTTATCTCTCCCTTCCCCTCCATCCATGTGCATCTCCTTCCTCTGTCTTCACTCCCCTCCATCCATGTCCAGAATTTCTTCTCTCTCCCCTCCATACATGTGCATTTCCTTCCTGTCTTCCCTTCCTTCCCCTCCATCCATGTGTAACAATTGTCCTTTCTCCGGCCCTCCCCTCCATCCACCCATGTCCAGCAACTCTCCTCTCCCTGCATCCACCTAGGTCCAGCAACTCTCCTCTCCCATGCCCTTCCCTCCCCACCATCCATCCATGTCCAGCAACCCTCCACTCTCCCCTGCCCTCCCCTCCATCTACCCATGTCCAGCAATTCTCTTCTCTCCCCTGCTCCCTCCATCCATCCATACCCAGCGATTCTCCTCTCTCCCCTGCCCTCCCCTCCCGCTCCCATCCATGTCCAGCGATTCTCTTTTGCCCCCATCCTCCCCTCCCATTCATATCCACCTGCCCACCCTCTTCTCCCCCCAACATCCTCCTTTTTCTTCCTGCCACCGTGCCTGCCACCCTGCGTCATTGAAAGCCGTGCCTGTCTCTAGCCTTCCCTTTGTGAGTTCGTTCCCTCAGAGTCCCGCCCTCGCGGAAAGAGGAAATTATGTCAGAAGGCGGGACTCTGAGGGAACGAACTCACGAAGGGAACGCTAGAGACGGGCAGGGCTTTCAATGACGCAGCTGCTGCAATGGAGGTAAATAAAAGATTTAAACCCTGGTGTGTGGGAATCGGGAGAACGGCGGGCATCCAGGAAGAGCCTCTGGGCACTCGGGCACTGCCCGGTTGCCCTAACGGTCAGTCCACCCCTGACTCCAGTAGTCGGTGCTAGGCAGACTTCTATGGTCTGTGTTGTAAAATTGGCAGAGAGAGATGGAGATAAGAGGCATATTTTCAAAACACTTACAGGTGAATTTTTGAACGAGGACGACGTCCATCTTCCGACACAAATCGGGAGATGGGTGTCCTTCTGTCAGGGTCGCCCAAATCATCATAATGGAAAGCCAATTTGGGGCATCCTGAACTGCTTTCCATCGCGGGGACGATGAAATTCACGGGGGAGTGTCAGCACCGTTCCGAAGGCGGGACTGGGGTGTGATTTAGAGATGGGCGTCCTCGGCCGATAATGGAAAAAAGAAGGGTGTCCCTGACGAGCATTTGGACGACTTTATTTGGTCCATTTTTTTTCACGACCAAGCCTCGAAAAGGTGCCCGAACTGACTTGATGACCACCGGAGGGAACAGGGAGGACCTCCCCTTACTCCCCCAGTGGTCACCAACCCCCTCCCACCCAAAAAAAAAATTTTAAACATGTTTTGCCAGCTTCTATGCCAGCCTCAAATGTCATACCCAGCTCCATCATGGCAGTATGCAGGTCCCTGGAGCAGTTTTTAGTGAGTGCAGTGCACTTCAGGCAAGTGGACCCAGGCCCATCCCCCCCCCTACCTGTTACACTTGTGGTGGTAAATGTTGAGCCCTCCAAACCCCCCCAAAACCACTTTACCCACATGTAGGTGCCCCCCTTCACCCCTTAGGGTTTCTGGTGAGTTTTGGAGGGCTCACAGTTTCCTCCACAAGTGTAACAGGTAGTGAGAGATGTGGGCCTGGGTCCACCTGTCTACTGCACTGCAGCCACCACTTCACTACTCCAAGGACCTGCATGTTGCTCTAATAGACCTGGCTATAACAGAATACTGTGTGCAGTCCTGGCCACCACATCTCAAAAAAGATATCGTGGAATTAGAAAAGGTACAGAGAAGGGTGACAAAAATGATAAAGGGGATGGGACGGCTTCCCTATGTGGAAAGGATAAATTGGCTAGGGCTCTTCAACTTGGAGAAGAGACAACTGAGGGGAGATATGATAGAGGTATATAAAATACTGAGTGGAGTAGATCGATATACTTTCAGAACTGATTTTTTCTCATCCTTCTTATTGCTGTCTAGTAGTGTGAACCTGAAGGAGAGGGAGGCATAAACAATTCCCCTAGGCACCTCACACCTCCCTACAACTTCTTCTGCCCCCGTACATACACACTCGCATGCTTTTCCCACTTGTCTTATCTGTAAGTGAGGATGGATGGCAACCAAATATCACTTCATGCTGTATTAAAGCGCTCAGCTAACATCAACCTCTGTTTGTTATTTTTAGACCTATACTTATTTATCATGCCCTATTTGCTAAATAAGTTACAGCTCTGAAAGCATGACTGACTAAATTGAGGAAATGGAAGGAAGCATTCTGAGGTATGGAAGATCACTTTGACTTTTTTTTTTTTTACCTTTAACCTTACTATAGCCTAATGCCCAGTCAGCAATTCTTTTGCAAGATACTTTGCCAGCATTAAAAGTCAGGTGTTAGATGCAAATATAAAAATGAAATAATAACTTCTCTCTGGTAAATTGCTAGTCTTGGTACAGACATGAATGTCCCTTCTCCTTAGCAGAAGCAGGCAAGTGCAATATTTATGATGAATGGCTAGTTTGGAATGGTTTTGCTTGAAGATCTGTAATATTACTTTTAAAATAAAGATAAAATATATAGTACTCCCAGGAAAGGTAAGAATGCAACAGTTTTGTATGAAAAAAAAAAGTGAAAGCAGTGAAGTTTTTTGCTTAAAGAATTTTAATTTTTTATTTCATCTACATAGTGTCCAGGCACTTTGAGATCAAATTATATCCTTTGCTTTTGGTGCTTAAGATCAAAAATGTCAACATATTTGGATTTTCCTGAATAGCTACTGTCAGATAAAGGTTCAGGGTGGTTGGAAATGTATTTCACACGGCTCAAGTGAAGATTATTTGGAGACAGCATACATGCTACTTTAACTTTGGTTCATCCATTATCCAGCCCACAAAGGGTTTCTAACCTTTCTCTAACTGGACAAATGTGGCAAAAGTGGAGGTCCTTGTGGGACCCTACAGCCTTGTTTCCATGCCTCTGAAATTACATTGGACCATGTTAGTACATACTTAAAATTCCTTAAGAAGCCTGAGAACCAGGAAAAAACTGGCAAATATTTAGCCGGTGGCAGTGAGCATATTTTTTAGTTGTGGCTGGCATTATCCCTGGATATTCTATGCTGGGCCATGTCTGGGCACTGGCATTGAATATTTGGGTTTATGTAGTTGGATATTTCTTATGTGGTTTAGGTGCCATTTTACTAAGCTGCGCTAAAAAGAGGCCTGTGCTATGATTAGCACATGGTTCCCGCACGCTAAGGTCAATTCTAGCGTGGCTGCAAAATGGCCACATTTCCTTTTTCCTCCATTAGTGGCTACGCGCTAATTTCCCAATTAGCGCTGACTTCTAGGCGGTAAGGGATCCCGTGCCGACCATGTGCTCATCGGTTAGTGTGTGGTGATGCAAATGCACTAACCAATTAATGCTGTGCATACCTACACACCACCCTCAAACACGCCCTCAGTGCTAAAAAATAAAAAGGTTTTTTTTTGCACGTGGGAAGTGCACTCAGATGGCAAAACTACCACAGCCCATGATAGTGATTTTCAACCTGCAGTAAGCACTCATTAGTGCTTATTGCAGCTTAGTAAAAGGGCCCCTAAGTGAGATATTCAGCACTGTGCCACCTAAGCAACTCCACATAAGGATGTGGTTTGATTTGGCCACTTAACATAGGCAGTGAAGTGCTGAATAGTAACATAGTAAATGAACTGTCCACCCAATCTGCCCAACGGTCACACTCATTATCAAGTCATCATTATACCAGCAAAGAATGTGATAGAAAATACTTGATCATTGTCTCTCTTTGGCGTTTCTGGGACATAGACCATAGAAGTGTGCCCGGCCCTGTTCTTAGGTTCCAATTACTGAAGTTGCCGTTGAAGCCCACTCCAGCCTATCCAGATCCGTCTTGTCATTTGCGGGACACAGACCCTAAAATCTGTCCGCTCTGTCCTTACGTTTCAAACTACTGGAGTTTCCATCAAAGCCCTCTCCATCCCGTCCTAAACCATATTGCCGTATACAGGACCCAGACTGTACAAGCTTGCTCAGCACCGGTCTTATTTCTTTACAGCCAGGTCCCCTTCTAAGCCTCACTCGACATGCAAATACACGTGCAACCATTTAAGTTTTGATTTTTATACCATTCATTTTCTAATTGCATAATAATTGTTTGGTCTCGGCTACAACTGTGATCAATAAGGTCACAGTACTATAATAAAATCTAAAGCCAGGCTGAGTAGAATTCAGTATATCATAATTAAGGAAGTTGATCAATTGTGAAGCTACCACTATCTCAAATAATTTTGTAAAAACTGGCAGGTTTGAAAGTGGCCTATAGTTAAGATAGAGAGAGATCTAAATTATTATAATTTTTTCTTTTTTAAATAATGGCACTAATATGATAAAACCCAGCATAACTGGAAGACTACCTTCCTTCAACATTTTCCCTAGTATTATGATTACCCAATTTACAATTTTTACAGGCATTGTTTTAAAAATATGTGTTACACAGCTGTCCAGCATACGTTGCGAATGAGAACATTTCTCAGTCAGAGTATGAACTTCTTTCACATAAACTGGGAGAAAATCTTCTCATAATGTGTTAGCTGGACAGCTTACCATAAGAGAATCATACCATATATTATAATCATCACATAACAGTATTTTGAACTAATAGCTTCTGCAGCCCTAACACCTTGTTAGAAAAGTAATGAGCAAAGTAATTTGCTGAAGGAATATGTTCTTCCTTTCTTAAAGGATCTAATTTAAAAGATATTAAGTAAGACACAGTATGTAATTTTTTAAAACATATAGGGCTAGATTCTATATGTGATGTTATCTTTTGTTTGTCCTATTTGTCTGTCCTAATTAGATTGTAAGCTCTGTCAAGCAGGGACTGTCTCTTCATGTTCAAGTGTACAGCGCTGCATACGTCTAGTAGCGTTATAGAAATGATAAGTAGCAATGCCTGAAAATGTCACGTAAAAAAATACGCCTAGGCATGTTCTCTAAAGCACACTTATATTTTATAGAATAGGCTTAGATTTCCACGCGGTATATAGAATACGCTGAGTGCCTGTCCACGTGACCAAATTTAGTCATGGTCATTTACACCATGTTTTATTTGGTCTAAATCCCAATGCCTAAATTGGGCGCAGAGCGGGTATATTCTACAACAAAGGGCATAGATATGAGAAATGCCCACGCTTCTTTCATGGATATGCCCCCTTTTCAATTGCGTGACTTAGAATTACTACTACTACTATTTAGCATTTCTATAGCGCTACAAGGTGTACGCAGCGCTGCACAAACATAGAAGGAAGACAGTTCCTGCTCAAAGAGCTTACAATCTAATAGACAAAAATAAAGTAAGCAAATCAAAATTAAAGTAAACCACGTTACAAAATGCACTTAGCAAGTTGTGCACGTAAATCTTAATGCCAATTAGTGCTGATAATTGACAGCGGAAATTAAGGCGGGATATATAGAATCCTGGGAATAGGGTAAGATTGGTGCACTAGAAACAGGCTTAGCATGTGGGAAAGTCCTACGGTAGCATGCACTAAGCCCAGTTGCTAGCGTATTTTAGGAAACCTATCCCTAAGGGCCCTGTTTACTAAGCCGCGCTAATTTTGTGCACGCGCTAAAAATGCTAGAACACCTTAGTAAACAGAGCCCTAAGTTTTGACACTTACATGTGTATGTTCTGAAATACCATTAGTGCCAACCAGGGGCGTAGCCAGACTTCGACGGGAGGAGGGTCCAGAGCCCGAGGTGAGGGGGCACATTTTAGCCCCCCCAGCGCAGCCGACCCCCCTTCCCCCCCCCTGTGCCGTCAACTTTCACCCCCCCGGCGCTGCAACCCTCTCGACTCCCCCCTTCTCGCTGTCAACCCTCTCCCACCGTGTACCTTTGCTGGCCGGGGACCCCAACCCCCGCCAGCCGAAGTCCTCTTCTCGGCCGCGCGGCGTTGCTTGCTGAATGATCTAATCAAGTTTCTGTGCGTGTGTCTGATTTCCTGCATGTACAACGTGCAAGACGTCAGACGCACGCACAGAAACTTGATCAGATCATTCAGCAAGCAACGCCGCGCGGCCGAGGAGAGAACTTCGGCTGGCGGGGGTTGAGGTCCCCCGCCAGCAAAGGTATGCGACGGCAGCGGAGGAGGTTTGGTGGCAGGAAGGGGGGGCCGAGAGGGTCGCGGCAGGGGGGTCCAGGGCCAAATCTACGGGGGCTCAGGCCTCCGTGGCCCCATAGTAGCTACGCCCCTGGTGCCGACCCTTGAATGTGTATGTTGCCTAGTTGACTCCAGTGATGTTTTAGAAGTTTACAGTTGCAAAACGAGTGCTGCCACTGCATGCAACCAGCACATACACGTCCAATTCCTGCATATATTTTAGTTAAGGCTCTATACTGGCAGATCATTTTTTTGAAATACTTATAGGACTTGATATATCCTGACCTGGACATCTCAGTTACGATTTGTACATTCTTTTTTAGATCTGCCTTCACATCATGCAGATTTACACCAAAAACATGTAGACTATTTTGACCAAGTGATCTATGATGACAGTAAAAATGTACAATATCCTCTTGAGCGTTCTATATTGGCAGCGTTTCTGTGAACTGTGAGATTACTAAGCATTTCATTGACCTATAAAGGATTACTCAGCCTGCAAAATTACTATGTGAATCATTCATCTTTCTCTCTGTACTTGAAAAGGACATCTACATCTAAAGGGTTTTGGCTGCATTTTAAATTGCTGGCTGCAATGTTTTCATGTCCTCTTTTTTTTTGGCTTTTTCTGTAAAAGGAGTTGGTGTGTGAAAAGTCTATTTCTCTAAAAGATGATGCAACTCTGGCAGATAGTTTGTGAAGGTTTTGTCCTGTAACTGAAATCAATTCAGCATGTAGTTCATAAAGAGGGCTGTTATCCTTCCTGCTTCAATTGGCCAAAATAGTCATGCAAAGATTTTAGTAGGGAAGTTAAAGGACACTAACACAGGTTGCAGTGCCATAACACAGCATTATTTAGGTTACCTTGCAGTGCATAGTAATGCCGAGATTTCTGCGTGGAAATCAAAGCATATTCCATAACAATGCACATAACTTAATTAGTTAATAAGCTGATAAACTCTGATAATTGGATGTTAATAAGTAATTATTAGAACTAATTGGCATTAATTAGAATTTATATGCACTATTTCCTAAGTGTATTCTCTAATGTGGTACACATAAATTCTAAGTCACATAGTTGAAAAGGAGGCATGCTTATGAGTGTGGAATGGGTGGGTCGTGGGCGTTTCTAAAATGTATATGCATTGTTATAGAATACACCCGCTCCACACCTAATTTAGGTGTTGGGATTTACACCAGGTTTTAGTTGGCGTAATTGAGCAGAACAAAATTTAGTCACATGGACCATCGCTCAGCGTATTCTATATACTGCATGGAAATTTTAACCTATTCTATAAAATTTAGGTATACTTCAGAGAATACAGCTAGGCGTATTTATTTTTTCCATGCAGAATTTTTTGGTTGCCACCCTCGTTTCCTCCGTCCTTCATTTGGATAGTGCTAAGCTGATTAAAGCAATTTTTGGACTGGTGCTATCCGTATAGCCTTTGAAAATCTGAAGATAGCAGTATTATACGTTCACTGGCTACTGGTGAACATATAGCTCCATTTGAAAATTGATCTTCCAGATCTTAATTTGTGATGTATGCTTGCACACTGGTATAATTTATATTGTTCAGTAATGGGCTATTATAGATGTCAGTGTACTTTTCTACTTACAATGAAGATAAAGTAATAATAGTTTGTCAGAACGATAGCTCCTGTTTTGCTAATTTATAGTATTCAAGCTGTTTCTTTTCCATGAAAGTAGACAAATGTCACTTAAAGCCTAGTCATTTATGCCCATTCTTTGTTTTAGTAAAGTTCATTACTTTTCATTGTAATTACACGTAGCTAATTTTATGATTGAATTGTTTGCAATTCAGCATACGCTTGCTTCTCTTGATTATGCAATGGTAGCATAATCAATGCTGTGGCCTGTAGAATTATTAAAACAGTTCACAGCATTGATCAGCCCTCTCAACTCTGATTAATAGATTTGCTCTAGGTAACCTCACTAAGTGGGTGTTCCTCTAAAAGACGTAATTTGTGTGACTGTCAATTAAAAAAACAATGAGGAGGAGCAGAGAGGATCTTTTATGTATTGTTTTTTTTAAAAAATATGTCATTTCTTTTTTGTTATATGCCTGTGAAAACATTCATTAATAGTATATAGGTTGCATTAGAAACAAAAGGATCTGTGGTGAATAACACACAGTTTTGCACACCAACATCTAACACACTTAAAGAGTAGGAGATTCCCATTCATTAAAGTCTCAATTGATTAATGTAACCTAGGTCTCCTGATGTGTTCATCCCCTTTTGCCCCCCTCAGAGAGTCACCTACTCTTATCTTTTATTTTATAATTGTAAACCAACTAGATATGTGCTATGATTGGCAGTATATCAAATAAAGTGAACCATGAACCTGTTCTTCCACCTCAGTTTCACTTCTTTTTTTCCGTTGAGTTCCACTACATCTGCTTATTTACTTCACTTCTTTTCCAGGTAGCTGTCATTTATCAGCCTTGTGTTAAATCTGCTCTTCCTTTCTTACTTATTTTGACTCTCACTTTCCTTTTTTTCTTAAATCATCTTCCCCTTTTCTCCTTCTTGAGGTCTTTATCTTGAGTCAACTTCAGTGTTGGTGACTGTCTTGAGTCTTATGCCTCAAAGTGAATTGCTTTAACCTCATTTGACACCCAAATATGCTCTACCATTCTTGCTTCCCAGCATGGTCTTTTTACCCAACTGCTCTCTCTCAAACTTTTCTACCTCAGTTCTTCCTGTCTCTGACCATCATCTGATAACTTTCATAATTAACCACACCTATTGCACACTGTTCCTCACAGATCTCTCATTTCTCCAAGGGCACTCTGCTTACCAGCTGAGTCACACTTCTCTTTGCCCTTTTCCTCTACTGCCTGTTCAAGACTCCGCTTTTTCCATCATGTTGGATATTCAATGCCAGAACCCATATAAAGTTATCAGCTACACTCGATTCTCCTCCTTCCCATCCCTTTCCAAGAGCAAATTTCTCCCCATTATGACTCACTTCCCTCAAGAGCATTGTTCCACCCAACATGGATTCCCCAACCCCTGTAGGCGTTTCTGACCCTACGTTTAAAATCCTTGGTGGTCTAGGGTACAAAAGGCAAGAATGATCCCTATTCACTCCTACCCATTGTGGCTCCAGATTCAAAATGGCTGCTGCCACCTCTAGCAGCATTCTCATGGTAATTAGTATCCTAGACCACTAGGAATATTAAAGGCCCGGAGGAGCCTAAAGAAAATAAGTGGGAGGCATCCATGTTGGGAGGAACATTGCTGTTGGGGAGGGAGAATTGGAAATAAAGGGGACTTTGCTCTTGAAAGGAAATCAGAATGGGAGGACAATACTCATGGGAAGGGGAGAGGGATCTTAATGGGGTGCCAGTGTTCTTGGGGAGGTAGGAGGGGGGGATTGCAATGGGGAGCCAATGCTTTCAGGGGGTGGAAAAAAGGAAGGGGACCAATAGGACTCTTCAGGCCACCACACAAAAATTATCCAGGCCCTGGCTGATATTCGGTGCCAGCGCCTGGATAACTAACTGAGCAAATATAGGGCTGCTTTTTATGTAATCCTATGAGCTATCCGGGCACTGACACTGACTATCGCTGCTGTCCAGATAAGTGCCGGAATTGCCCAGACTCTTCCTCCAGACCGCACCAGCATTACCCAGATATTATGGAGACAATCAGTGTTGATACTCAGTGGCGCTTTGCAGTAGATATCCAGACACAAGTGATTTTACTGTGCAGGAGCCTCTCCTGCCTGGTTAAATCCAGTGGCATAGCCATGGGTGGGCCAGGGCCCACCAAATATGGGCTCAGGCCTACATAAAATTTCAGCTCCCTTAGTGTGACTGGCAGGGATTCCCAAGCCCACCAGTCAAAGCCCTCCTCCCTGCTGAAAGAACTTACATCTTGAGTGGCTGCCAGCACTGTCCCCGATCTGCTGCTGTCGCCAACTGTAGCCCCCCCCCCCCACTGCACTTTTATTCAGTTTTCACGCATGGCGCAAACCTGAGCATATGTGGAGGCCGGAAGCTGGCAGCAGTGGCTTGGAGGGACAGTGTCAGCGGCTGACCAAGTTGTAACCTCATTTGGTGGGGAGGAGGTCTTCGGCTGATGGAGCTTCAGGATCCCTCCCAACGCAGGTATTTGATTTACTTTGGGGGGGGGGGGGAGGCAGGGTGCTGGGAGTGGAGGTGGAAATTAAATTGGGGTTTTGTTTTAGTTGGGGGGGGCATGAAAGTTTTGACTCACCCACTTTGGTCTCAAGCCTCCCCTAAATTGGCTGTCTAACTATGCTACTGGTTAAATCACTTTGAATATTGACCCTTTATTCTCCTGTTCACACCTATATTGTTTTTAACAATTCCCATAATAAATGAAATTTTCTAATTCTCTTATTTGTCCTGCTGTTTCTTATTTAATAGATTGTAAGTTCCATGAAACAGGGAAGGACAGTTCTATAATAGATGCTCACAGTGATTTCCTCTTTTCTTTCTGGTATTGCATTTCTTTTCCATCTTTTATTGCTACACTGTTGTATTTGTTAACCACCTAGAAAGTCCTAATTGGATGGTATTATGTGTATGTGTACAACGCTGGACACCAGTGGTGTACCAAGGGGGGGCGGTGGGGGCGGTCCACCCCAGGTGCACGCCGCTGGGGGGGTGCCGCGCGCTGGTGAGCTTTGTTCGTTTCCATGCTCCCTCTGCCCCGGAACAGGAAGTACCTGTTCCGGAGCAGAGGGAGCATGGAAACGAACGAAGCTGACTGGCGTGCGGCACCCCCCCCAGCGGCGTGCAGCCGGGGGGGGGGGGGGGTCGCGCTACACCGGGGGGTGGGGCGCATCAGCGATCCGCCCCGGGTGTCAGCCCCCCTAGGAACACCACTGCTGGACACATCTGGTAGCACCTTAGAAATGATAAATAGTGGTAGTTATAATTATCTAAAAAGTCATCAGGACTTCTAATATTGCCGCATTGATCTTGTGGCTGTATGGTAAAATACACTTGTATCCAACCAACTAACTCTTTCTCCTCCTTTCCTGTTATCACCGAGGAGGAAACCGCCCGCCTCCTTTCCTCCTCGAAATGCACAACCTGTTCCTCGGATCCCATCCCCACCAACTTACTGAACACCATCTCTCATACTGTCACCCCCTCCATCTGTCATATCCTCAACCTCTCTCTCTCCACTGCAATTGTCCCTGACACCTTCAAGCACGCCGTAGTCACACCTCTCCTCAAAAAACCTTCACTTGACCCGGCCTGTCCCTCCAACTACCGCCCCATCTCCCTCCTACCCTTCCTCTCCAAAATACTTGAGCGTGCCGTTCACAGCTGCTGCCTCTATTTCCTCTCCTCTCAGGCCATCCTCGATCCACTTCAATCTGGTTTTCGCCCTCTACACTCGACAGAAACAGCACTCTCTAAAGTCTGTAATGACCTGTTCCTTGCCAAATCCAGAGGCCATTACTCCATCCTTATCCTCCTCGATCTATCCGCCGCCTTCGACACTGTCAATCATGACTTACTTCTTGCCACACTGACCTCATTTGGATTCCAGGGCTCTGTCCTCTCCTGGTTCTCATCCTATCTCTCCCACCGCACCTTCAAAGTACACTCTCATGGATCCTCCTCCACCCCCATCCCGCTCTCTGTTGGAGTTCCCCAGGGATCTGTCCTTGGACCCCTTCTTTTCTCAATCTACACCTCTTCCCTGGGCTCACTGATCTCATCCCATGGATTCCAGTATCATCTTTATGCTGATGACACCCAGCTGTATCTCTCCACACCAGACATCACCGTGGAGACCCAGGCCAAGGTGTCGGCCTGCTTATCCAACATTGCTACTTGGATGTCCATCTGCCACCTGAAACTGAACATGGCCAAGACCGAGCTTATAGTTTTTCCACCAAAACCCACTTCTCCTCTTCCTCAGCTCTCGATCTCAGTTGATAACACCCTCATCCTCCCCGTCTCATCTGCCCGCAACCTCGGAGTCATCTCCGACTCTTCCCTCTCCTTCTCTGCACATATCCAACAAACAGCCAAGACCTGTCTCTTCTTCCTCTTTAATATCAGCAAGATTCGCCCTTTCCTCTCTGAGCACACCACCCGAACCCTCATCCACGCTCTCATCACCTCTCGCCTTGACTATTGCAACCTACTCCTCACTGGCCTCCCTCTTAACCATCTATCCCCCCTTCAGTCAGTGCAGAACTCCGCTGCACGCCTTATATTCCGCTTGAACCGATATACTCATATCACCCCTCTCCTCAAGTCACTTCACTGGCTTCCGATCAGATACTGCATATAGTTCAAGCTTCTCCTTCTTACCTACAAATGCACTCAGTCTGCAGCACCTCATTACCTCTCTAGCCTCATCTCCCCCTATATTCCCACCCGTAACCTCCGCTCACAAGACAAATCCCTCCTCTCAACACTCTTCTCCACCACCACCAATTCCAGGCTCCGCCCATTCTGCCTCGCATCACCTTATGCATGGAATAAACTTCCTGAACCCCTACGCCAAGCCCCCTCCTTACCCGTCTTCAAATCATTGCTCAAAGCCCACCTCTTCAGTATTGCTTTCGGCACCTAACCTTTATACCTTTCATGTAATCGTGAATGCCCCAAATTGTCTACCCCTACTTGACTGACTCTACACTTGTCCATTAGATTGTAAGCTCTTTGAGCAAGGACTGTCCTTCTGTGTTAAAATTGTACAGCGCTGCGTAACCCTGGCAGCGCTTTAGAAATGTTAAGTAGTAGTAGTAGTTTTAAGCAGAATGTTGACAGCATGATCATCCAGTGTTGTGTGTGCTGGACCGCCTGTAAAGTTATGATTGGCAAAATAATAGCACTGGGTAAAAATTACATATTTCAGGCAATTAAGCATTGACTTAACTATACGTTTATTTGTTAAAAAAGAAAACTATTTCTTTTACTTAATCACAGTAGAAAATGAATTGTTGTCACTAGAACGGCCTATCTTTCAGACAACATTGTTTTCAAAGGAAAATAGATTCCCTAAGGGGTACATTAAAAAAGAAGATGTTAACTTCCCTTTCATTTATCAATTCTCAGGCATAGAAAATTAGAAGATATTAACAACAACAGTTCAAGTGGGCTGCTTTATAATAAATCAGGATAAATTACAACCTAACAAAGTTATTTCCCTTAAGAAATTGACTATTATTCAACAAAATGATGGGGTGATCAGTTATGGATCTCAGGATGGTTTATGCTTTTCTAGAACCAATTAATGATATTTATGTGGCCATGTGTTAGTGATGAATCTTGCTGTTTTCACTGGAAATTGTTCAGTTAACCAAATTGATTGGTTCATTTAGAAGTATATTGTACTAAATTGCATTACTGCAATAAAACACCTTTTGGACTAAATAATATGCATTATTTGCCGATAACACACCTTTAATTTGCAGTGGCATATGTTATTCAGTGCTGCCTTTTAATGGACAGTTGTACGTCTGTTTAGGAGTGCATTTCAGAAGCCTTAGGTTTTCTTTTCACATATAAATATCCAACTTACAGGTAGTTGGCCTGATAATCCTACTTTTGCTGGTAGCAGATGCTGCTGCCTTGATAAGTAGCACTAACTGGGGCATTATTTGGATTTTCAGTGTTCTTATCTGGATAATGCTATTGAAAATCTCCTTAGATCATCCAGGGAAGTCCGGGGAGGATCTGGGAGCTACTCAGGGCCAGATGCACTAAACTTAAGGAGCCCTTAACAAGCCATTAATGAGCAAGTAGTAAACCCTGGCATGCACTAAACATTTTTTTTCCAGGACGGTAGCAGCTAGCGAAAACGGAATGCAGATGAGCAAATCGTGTAGAAACCCTATTGTAATGAGATGCACTAAGCTTTTCCGATTGCCTTAACGCTGCAAAATGCTGGAAGATCTAACGAGAGGTCTGTACCTCTCATTGGGGCTGTGCGGGATTGGAAAAATTATTAAAATGTTTAAAAAAAATCAGGGGGCTAAAACGGCCAAGTGCTCGTCATGGATGGCCATTATGGCCGTTCTACACCCGAAAAACCGCCTATGTGCTTGTCACTTTATTGATAAATGTTCAATAAAGACTTCATACAACTTAAAAAAGTGGAAAAAATCCAAGTGCTTGTCCTTTTTTTTTTAACAAAACTATTAGTGGGATTTGAACCCGCCACCTCTGGATTACAAGACTGCTGCTCTAACCACTCGGCCACAACTGTATTTACTTGGATATCCCTCCCTTACTTTTAGGTCTCTGAGCTGAGTGAAGCACGGCCAAAAAGGACGTTTTTATTATTGCGGGGTTGAATGTCCAAAAAAGAGCCTGCAGCATCGGAGCCTGTTTGATTTTTTTTAATAAAGCTTTGCTTTTAAAAAAAACGTCCATTTTGGGCGGCCTCCCCCCCACAATAATAAAAACGTCCTTTTTGGCTGTGCTTCACTCAGCTCAGAGACCTGGAAGTAAGGGAGGGACATCCAAGTAAGTACAGTAGTGGCCGAGTGGTTAGAGCAGCAGTCTTGTAATCCAGAGGTGGCGGGTTCAAATCCAACTAATAGTTTTGTTTAAAAAAAAAAGGACAAGCACTTGGATTTTTTTTCAACTTTTTTAAGTTGTATGAATCTTTATTGAACATTTATCAAAACAACATAACAAAATACAGCACTCCAGAACAAGTAAGTAATAGCATAACTGATCAGCTCCAGGTTTCTCTGAGCCAATCCCAGCACGTTTAGCTGTTACCAGTATCAGCTAAACGCACTGTGATTGGCTGAGAGAGACCTGGAGGGAGGGACGTCCAAAAAGTTTTGATTTGTGTCCTCTCACGTCCCGATTTTCTGGGCTGGAAAGCTCCTCCGTATCATCAGGTTACTTTTTATTCTCTTGCCTCTGAACTGTACATTAGCTTGTAGCCTGTAAAAAGAATGTCTTTTTAGAGGGAGTTTTTTTTTATAGTGAAGTATGTCCATAAAGGACGTCCTTGGCATACGCAGAGCTGCCAGCATAACGCTTGGCTGCTCTGCGCATGCTTGACCGGCTGACTATCTGGCTGTTTAACGACGGAATAGAGAATGCAAGTGAGCTACAACGAGCAGCTCATTTGCATTCCCTTTCCTTAATGCATGCCCTTTCCTTACCGATTCGCTAAGGGAATCTGTAAGGGAAGGGCTCTAACGATTGATTAGTGCATCTAGCTCTCAGAGTCTTAAGGTATCTGAATGGTTATATGGGTAATGGTGCTGAATATTGCTGGAACCAGAATAATTATGGACCTATCTGATATACCTGGATATTCAGTACCACCCAGTATCTGGAAATTGGCATTGAATAGCCAGGTAGAATTTAAATGCAGTGGATGGTTTTTTAAAATAAATACTAACCACTACAGCTGACTATCAGGCTGAGCAATTTTAGAAAAAGTGCTATTTGTATGTAGAGACTGTAGAAGGCAGGGATTTGAATGGGGGAAATAGGAGGTATGTTCTGGGCATGTTTTGGGCAATAAATATATTCTGTAATCAGGAGTATTCAAATCAGCTTAGCTGCTGTAATTAGACAGAGGTGGGCTCTGTTTAACTTATTATGAACCTCGTTAAGGCAAAGTTTGGAACTGGATCCAATTTGGGTTTCATCTGAGAAAGAGTGTCAAAACTTGGGCAATCAAGACTTTTTTAATTATTTAATTTATTTTTTTGAATATGTCTATTATTATTTTTTCCTGTTGAAAGTGGAGAACTAACACCTGATTTAATGCACTTTGAATTGTACTTAAAAAGAAAACAGGAAGTGAAAATTCACAAGGACTCTGTATTTGAACTGGTCAAATGGCTGTCCCAAGTGGGGAAATTTACCTTGACTTTCCCTTGTCTCCTAGCCCAGGTTGCGGTCAACAGTTGGTTTGTAAAATCCCCATAACATATGCATGAACAGCAAACAACCTTCAAAAACAATTATGCAGCCAGCATCAAATTACTAAGTGCTTTTATTAAAATTGGCCAGCATGCTAAATGGATAAAAGTGGACCCTGCAAGTCAATATGGGGGAGATTCTATATATGGCATCTAAAAAAGTCAGTACGGAAATCAGTGTCAACTAAGCGTATTCTATAATACGTACCTAGATTTAGGCACGGTATATAGAATATGTTTAGTTGATATCTCAGCGCCTAAAACTGCGCTTATTCGTTTACACCAATGAAAACATGGTATAAATCCCAGCACGTAGATTTATGCACACTGGACCATATTCTATAACTACGTACGTAAATTTCAGAATGCCCACTTCCCCGCTCATAGCCACACCCCTTTTGAACTGCACACATTAGAATTTAGACGCAGTTCATTACAGAATACGCTTAGTGAGTTGTGCATGTAAATTGTAATTATTGCCAATTATTGCCCTGCTGCAGATAACTCAAGCTAAGCTTTTGTAAAAGACCCCCTAAGCATGTTAAGTTATGCTTTTTGTTATAGAATCTGCTTGGAATTTGGCACAGATCTCTAAGCGCGCTATATAGAATCTGGGGGTATGGGGGTAATTCTATGTTGGCACCTCCTTTTAGGTGGTCTGATGCTGTGCAATGAGAGCCTATTCTATAATCTGGGTGCACAGATTCCATTATAGAATACTAGCATAACCTGGCACTCATGTGCCTTATATTACTGCCTGCAATTACACCAGACCTAGTGCACTGCTTCTCAATCATTTTGTGTCTGTATGAACCCCCCCCCCCCCCCCCCCCCAGAAGTGCTGAATAATGATGAACCTATGGAGAGCCCACCTAGGTCGTGACCCCCAAAGCAGATTTTGTCGCAACCCAAATCTCTGACCTGTGGGCACCTAAATGTGGCAGGCACTCGTGTAACTTACAGTATTTTGCAAGTTGCATGTATAAATGGCAGCCCTGCCCGTGCTGCTCCCATGTTTCACCCATGTGATTGAGCCCTTGCATTTACACACCCTGCCACTTAAGAACTTAAGAATAGCCATACTGGGTCAGACCGATGGTCCATCTAGCCCGGTATCCTGCTTCCAACAGTGGCCAATCCAATCACAAGTACCTGACAGAAACCCTTATCACCCGGATTCTATATTCTGCGTCTAGAGATCTGCGCTGAAATCCAGACATATTCTATAATAGCGTGCATAACATAATTGGCTTAACAAGCTAATCAGCATTGATAACAGCACTTAATAAGCAATAATAAGCACTAATTGGTAATAATTAGAATTTACTCGCACAGCTCACGAAGCATATTCTGTAATGAACTGTGCCTAAATTCGAATGCGTGCAGTTCAAAAGAGGCGTGACTATGGACGGGGAACTGGGCATTTTGTGGGTGGTTCAAAATTTTGTGCGTACTTATAAATATGGCCCAGTGTATGTAAATCTACGTTCTGGGATTTATTCCATGTTTTCATTGATGCTTTAGGTGTTGGGATATCAACTAAGCATATTCTATACACTGCACCTAATCTAGGTGCCGCTTATATAATATGCTTCAGTGGAAATATTTATCACGTGGATTTTTTAGGCGCCTTATATAAAATCTCCCCCTGTATGCGCCCGTAATTAGTCACTTTACACATGTAAGTTTACATGTACCCACAAAAGTTCTGGTATTCTGTATGTATACAAGAGGCATATAAATGTAGGAGCCTGGTTATGGAATTGCCCTTCACATGCCCACCCATTATGCGGATAAAGAGGTGAATTCTAAATTTGGTGCCGAAACAGTCCTGAAAAAAAAACACTATTCTATAAGCTGTGCTTAAAGTTAGGCACTGTTTATAGAGTTGCACATAGCCCGGGATTCACGCCTAACTTTAGGCGCAGCCATTTGCACCAATTGAAACATGGTACAAATGTATGCACCTAAATTAGGTGCATATCCCCATTAATTACATTGTAAGCTCTGTCGAGCAGGGACTGACTCTTCATGTTCAAGTGTACAGCTCTGCGTACGTCTAGTAGCGCTTTAGAAATTATAAGTAGTAGTAGTATTCTATAACAATGTGTGTAAATGCTAGGAATTCCCCCGCTTCCACCCATTACCCTTCTATTTCTGTGCTCCTTTTTTTTTTTACTCATTCATAAAATTTAAGTGCGGATTCTGTGCCTAAATTTACACGTGTAAGTTCCAATTAAATCTGATTAGTGCCAGCAATTGCTTGTTAAAAAGCTGATTATTAGCACTAATTAGCTCATTATTCAATTACATTGTGCACACAAATTGGGCACATGGCCAAATTTGTGTATGCAATTTTTGACAACTTTTATAGAATTAGTGGGAAAGTGGGGTAAGGTTAGAGATTTTCCAGAGGCAGGACAAGAAGTTATCCAGGTAGTTGTAATATTCAGCTGCTATTTAAATCATTTATATTCAGTTGTCTGACTGGACCAGGAAAGCAGAAGTGAAAAGGAGCTAATTTGTTGTGATATGTAATGGCAAGTTTTCTGCATAAAGAAGAGTATTTAGTTGACTTTGGAGCTCATTTTCAGAAGAGAAAAACGTCCAAAAAGTGGCATAAATCTGCATTTGGACGTTTTTCTCACAAAAATGTCCAAATTGGTATTTTCAGAAATGAATTCAAATCAGAAGGGGGCAGGTCAGGGGCGTGTTACGGGCGGGATCTGGGCGATCCTAACACTTGAACGTTTTACAGCTGTAATGGAACAAAACAAATGTGCAGTTAGACCTGTTTTTATACCGAATAAGGCACAAAAAGGTGTTCTAAATGACCAGATGACCACTGGAGGGAATCAGGGATGACCTCTCCTTACTCCCCAAGTGGTCACTGACCCCCCCCTCCCACCACCCAAAAATGTGATTTAAACCATTACTTGCTAGCCTCTATGCCAGCCTCAGATGTTATACTCAGGTACATTAGAATAGCATGCAGGTCCCTGGAGTAGTCTAGTGGTGGGTGCAGTGCACTACAGACAGATGGACCCAGGCCCATACTTCCTCCTAGCTGTTACACTTGTGGAGGAAACTGTGAGCCCTCCAAAACTCACCAGAAACCCACTGTACCTACATATAGGTGCCCCTTCACCCATAAGGACTATGGTAGTGGTGTACAGTTGGGGGTAATGGGTTTTGGGGGGGGTGGGGGGGCTCAGCAGACAAGATAAGGGAACAATAGTGAGATGTGTACCTGGCAGCATTTTATGAAGTCCACTGCAGCGCCTCCTAGGGTGCCTCATTGCTTTCCTGGGATGTCTGGGAGACCAGTCTACTAAGTATGCTGGCTCCTCCTACATCCCAATGGCTTGATTTTGTGTGTTTTGCACTTGAAGTTTTTTGTTTTTTGAAAATTGACCAAAAAGCAAAGCGTCCAAATCACAAAACCTTGTTCAAAACTGTATTTTTGAAAAAAAAAAAAAAAAAGATAGACATTTTTCTTTTTGGAAAATGACCTTCTTTCCTGTTCAGATTTTGGAAATTTTTTGCAAAACGGCCAAAGTCCGGACTTAGATGTCATATTAAAAATGCCCCTCCATGCCTTAGGGGCTCTTTTACAAAGCTGTTGTAAGCACTAACACATGTGTAATCTTGTTGTGTGCACGTGCTACCCATGTGCTAAAAATATATTTCTTATTTTGTGGTGCAGGAAGCATGTCTGGGATGGAGAGTGAGCTTGTTCTGCACTAATCAGTTAGTACAGCTACGTTGCCATGTACTAACCGATTAGCACAGATTTAGCGTGTGAGCCTTCAGAATAGGTGGCGGTAGGAGCTCATGTGCTACTGTGAACATTAGCACGTGGGAATGATCCACGTAAGGGCATGCTAAGGCTACTTTTAACCACTATTTGGTAAAAAGGCCCTCTAGTTTTTTTTAGGTTGCCTATCAACCAGACTGTAAAGAAGTTCAGAATGTGTCTGCTGAAACGAGTGTTTACTTTCAACATCTGAGCAAATGATAACTTAAATGTACAATAAATTGCTATGTTTTGACTGGAAAGAATGGTTCTGATATCATTACATCATTAAAGACACTCTTGTAGTGCTTCTGTGTAAGAGTCATGCCTCAAAAAGAACATTTCACTTAGCAAGTGCTCTTGTTTGAAGCCATTTTGACATTTAGATTATACTTTGTTTAATTACTTTTACTGTTAAATGCATTACTTATCTTTAGCTGATGACTTCTTGCTTTCTGGCTTTGGTTTATGCAGTAGCTTTATACTTTTTAGACAACTGGTACATGTTTTAAGAAACTATAAGGTTGTTTAGATAATTTGGGTAGCGACGTGTAGTACAGTTTCAGTGATTTGACAGTTTGCTGCCTAAGAATAATAGTGGACATATGGCACCAAAATTAATATTTCCCTTTTAGTAGAATACTGTTTGTAAAATATTCTTATGTGCAACAATGCACAAAGGCATGCATATCATAATTTATGGTAACAGAGCTGTAAACTCATGGCTTGAAACTTCTACCACTTGCATTTGATCCCAAGAACCACTATGGAGGAGTAGCATAATGGTTAGCACAGTGGATTAGAACCCAGGGAACTGGGTTTGATTCCCACTGTCTCCTTGTGAACCTAGGCAAGTCACTTAGCCCTCTGTTGCCCCAGGTACAAAAAGCTTAGATTGTGAGCCCACTAGGGACAGAGAAAGTACAAGGTGCGCTTAATTTGATTATCCGCTTAGGCTCATACTGTCAAAGTGGTGTACATTATAAAAGCATAAGTAGTAATACAATTACAAGCAAGGAAAAACATCATAGACAGAAAAAAAGAAATATATAAAACAAAGTAATATAAACAAAAGATAACAAATATAAACCATTATGGTTGTACCACAGAAAGGTGGAATATCGAGTCCATGATATACTATGGTACAACACTTCTTGCTATCCCTATTACCATTGGAAATCCACACCATATGGCAAATATTGGATTAGTATTAGGATTCTGTGATGTTTAAAGTATTGCTTTTAAGTCATCAATGGGTTTACTCCATAGTTCCAAAGTGTTTTATCAATGTTTTATCTATGTAGAACCGAAAAGAACCACCCACGTTCACAGCTCTCACCCCTACGCCACCAGATCTGAGGTGGACCCAAGAGGCAGGATTAGACTGATATCATTTGTGTGTATTGTTTTAACAAAGATAACTGTTTTTAATAATCAGCCATAAAACATAAGACTCCTGAGGAAGGCGCTTGGTGCCGAAACACGGCTGCTGTGTTGAGTCGTTTCTGTTTTCTTGCAATAAAGACTTCATTTCCATCATTACGTCTCCTCCGGTGTTTGAGAAGAGCCTACTCTCCCTGTTTTATCAATGTACCAGCCAAAGCATGCGTTACGTTCTGAAACTGCTAAGCAACTGTGTGCTCCTATTGGTCGTTTGGCCAATACGTATAGCCGAGCTTTTTCTATTGCAGGACCAAGTCTATGGTATAATTTGCCTGGACATTTGAGACTTTGTTCTAGTTGACAACAATTTAAGAAACATTTGAAAACGTATCTCTTTTTCCTTGTCATCAAGCAGATGAAGCCATTACGTATGGGTTGTGTCCATCAACCAGCAGGGGGAGATAGCACTCAATTTTTCACAGTGCCTCATGGCCAGCTAGCTCCACTGCCTCTTCAGTATTCTCTATCTCCCCAAGCAGGGTGGCTGCAGCTTCTTCGAGCTCCATCAAAAAATCTGCCTGGGGGTGGCTCCTGGCTTGCCAGTTGTTAGCCGAGGTGTTAGAGGCTATAGCAACTTCACTTTGAAGGCACATAGGTCAGCCCTTTCCCTGCCTTTCTCATGCCCCCGTGGATGTGGACATATTAGCTAGCTTTTCCCTGTCCTTTCCCACTCAGTGGATGCAGGCACATTGGTTCGCCTTTCCCTGCCTTTCCCACTTATCTGAGCCTCCGGAGTGTTTTTATTTACCTCTTTTGCCTCTGATTTCCTCACAGCGTTAAAATAAATAAATAAATAATTAAAGTTGCGTCGCGCTTTAGCGTAGCGATCCTGGAAAAGAGGTTTTTTCTTGAGATTCTTCTGCAGGACCGGAGCTGTGATACTCGGTCTAGTGAGGTAAGAGTGTTTTCTGACTCCTCCGGGGTGGGCCCGCGATCGGGATGTTTTTGGCGCGAACCACCATTTTTGAATTTTACCTCCGTTTTCAGCAATGACTGCGGAGACTGTAAAGCACTGTTCTAAATGTGGCAAGTGCAAATCAGCAGCGGGGCTCTGTAATTCGTGCTGTACAGATGGTAGAGCCGGCCCGAGCATGACGAGCGGCGATTTTGCGCTCTGAGCTGGCAGCGGACGCCATTTTGGATTTTCCACATGGCGCAGGCTCCGTTGCGATGGAGAGCCCTGAATCCGGGGGGGGGGGGGGGTCCTCTGAGTGAGGCTAATACTATTGCTGATAGCCCTGGGCAGGATCCGGGCGGTCAGGGAGCGGTTTTCTCCCCTGATTTTGTTTTAATGCTGCATAGGGCGTACATGCTTAAAAGAGCTCTTCCACAGGGTTCTTCGGACCCTCTGCCTGCCCCCCCGGTGGATCCTGGCCTTTTGCCTGTTTCTTATCCTCCTGATAAACGCAGAAGGGCTAATTCCCCTTCTGAGTGTGGCGCACCCCCCTTCCCCCCCCCCCCCCCCCCATGGTCGGGCTATGAGGATTCTGAGGGGTCTGGCAGAACTTCTTGGGCTGAGGAGCCAGAGTCGGGTGCAGAATTGCCACAGGAGCTTGATGATCCATCTGCGTGAGGATTTTCCACCACGAGGAGCTGCCAGCGCTTATTTCAGATGCCTTACAAGCCCCCTCGATTGAAGATCCTGGGAGTGGCACAGCTTCCTCTGTTAATCCAAGGATGGCTAGTACCAGAAAGCCTGCTCGAGCCTTTCCTTTGCATGACTCCACCCAAGAGCTTATTTCGGCTCAATGGGCTGACCCCGAGGGACCTTTGAAGGTTGCCAGGGCTATGGGGCAATTATACCCCCTGAATGAGGAACATTTGGCTTGCTTTGCAATGCCTAAAGTGGATGCCCTGGTCACGGCTGTGACAAAGAGAACTACCCTCCCTGTTGAAGGAGGTGTTGCCCTGAAGGATATTCAAGACCGCAGGCTTGATTCAGCTCTGAAGCGGTCCTTTGATTTGGCAGGTCTCACTGTTCGGGCATCTGCATGCAGTTGTTATGCTGCTAGAGCCTGCCTGGCTTGGTTACAGCAGGCAGTGGAACAGCCAGTGATGGAGCGGAGACCTTATCTGAAGTGGCACCGCGGATGGAGTCGGCCTTGTCCTTTTTGGCTGATGCCCTTTATGATATGGTCAGAGCTTCGGCTAAACAAATGGCTGTAGCAGTGGCGGCTCGCCGCACTCTTTGGCTATGACATTGGGCGGCGGACATGGCCTCTAAGCAAAGGTTGGTGAAGTTGCCCTTTCAAGGCCTTCTCCTGTTTGGTGAGGAGCTGGAAAACATTGTTAAAGGCCTGGGGGATTCCAAACCTCAGCACTTGCCCGAAGATAGGCCGAAGCCTTCCTCTAAGGGTCAGGCGGTCCGCTCCTCTTACAGACCTCGCTTCCGTGAAGCTAGAAGGTACCGCCCAGGGCGTGCTGCTGGGTTCACTTCGTGTGCCCGCTTTCAGCAGAGAAACTCCTTTCGCTCGGACAAACGTTCCGCAGCTGCCGGTTCAAGGCCTGGAGTTCATGGGCGACCCTCTCAATGATGGTGCGCCGGCTCCCTCCTCGTTCCCTGTCATCGGAGGAAGACTTTCCCTCTTTTTCGAGGAGTGGACCAAAATCTCCGCAGATCAATGGGTCTTGGACCTGATCAGAGACGGATACCGAATATAATTCGATGCCCCGGTGAGAGACGTGTTTGTGGAGTCCCGATGCGGTTCTGCCGCCAAACGGGTGACGGTAGAGGAGACTTTGCACAGTCTGTGCCGGATAGGGGCTGTGACCCTGGTGCCTCCCACCGAACAAGGTCTAGGCCGCTACTCCATTTACTTTGTGGTGCCACGAAAAGGCGGGTCTTTTCGCCCGATCCTGGACTTAAAAGAGCTAAACAAGTCCTTAAGAGTGTGGCATTTTCACATGGAAGCCCCGTGCTCCGTCATTGCGGCGGTACAGCCAGGAGAGTTTCTCACGTCTCTGGAACTGAAAGAAGCTTACTTGCACATACCAATTTGGCCCCCGCACCAGAAGTTTCTGCGGTTTGCGGTGTTGGGAAAACATTTCCAGTTTCGGGCCTTGCCTTTTGGCCTCGCCACAGCTCCCCAAACCTTCTCCAAGGTAATGGTGGTAGTAGCTGCCTTTCTCAGGCGAGAGGGTATCCGGGTTCTCCCGTACCTAGACGACTGGCTCATCAGAGCAGACTCAGAAAAAGAGAGACATCTAGCTACAGCCAGAGTGGTTTCAGTCCTTCAATCTCTGGGCTGGGTCGTCAATATGGCCAAACGTTACCTGACTCCCTCGCAATCTCTAGAATATTTGGGAGCCAGGTTCGACACAGCCTCGGGCTATGTGTTTCTTCCTGAGCAAAGGCGGTGCAAGCTTCAGAATCAGGTCCGTCTGCTCCTGAGGATGCCCCGCCCACGAGCTTGGGACATTGTCCAGCTGTTGGAATCGATGACGGCCACCTTGGAAGTGGTGCCATGGGCGAGAGCGCACCTGAGACCTCTACAGTATTCTCTACTTCAACGATGGTCTCCAGTATCTCAGGATTATCAGTGCAGACTTTCTTGGCTCCCTGCGACCCGCCTCAGTATGGAGTGGTGGCTCTCGGACAGTATGTTGCGGCGGGGAATGCCGCTGGCGCTCCCCGATTGGTGCCTAGTGGTGACAGATGGCATCCTGAAGGGCTAGGGCGCACATTGCCAGGGGAAGCATGCCCAGGGTCTGTGGACGCCCGACGAGTCGGAGTGGTCTATCAACCACCTGGAGTTGAAAGCGGTGTTTCTGGCTCTTATAGCCTTTCAAGTGACCCTGGAAGGATTGGCTGTCCGAGTGATGTCGGACAACACGACAGCAGTGGCCTACATAAATCGACAAGGCGGCACTCAGTGCAGAGCTCTAGCCGCGCAGGCCGAACAAATTTGCCACTGGGCCGAGCTGCATCTACAGTCCCTGTCAGCAGCTCACATTGCAGGTCAGAGCAACGTGCAAGCCGACTATCTAAGCAGGCATCAGATCGATCCATCGGAGTGGGAACTAGCAGACGATGTATTCCTGCAGATATGTGCCAAATGGGGCAAGCCAGTGATGGATCTTATGGCGACCAGTTCCAATGCCAAAGTCTCGTGCTTCTTCAGCAGACGGAGGGATCCTCGCTCTGCCGGGTTGGATGCTTTGGCTCAACCCTGGACCCTGGGCTTGCTGTATGTCTTCCCTCCGTGGCCCCTTGATAGGGCGAGTGCTCCTTCGGATTCGGCTGCATCCAGGAGAAGTGGTGTTCATCGCCCCGGATTGGCCCAGGAGGCCTTGGTATGCGGACCTCCGACAGATGCTGTTGGAGGCTCCCTTTCCGTTACCTCTGGTTCCGCACCTGTTGCCACAGGGTCCGGTGGCCATGGAGGACGCCTGCCGCTTTGGTCTTATGGCATGGTGATTGAGAGGGTGCAATTGAGACATAAAGGCTACTCAAATAAGGTAATTTCCACTCTCCTGCAGGCCCGTAAGTGCTCCACTTCCGTGGCTTATGCCAGGATTTGGCGCCAGTTTGAAGTCTGGTGTGTTTCAAGAGCGCTTTCTGCGTTGCAGGCTCCTGTCTCGCCGATTCTGGACTTTTTGCAGAATGGTGTACACAAAGGCTTGGCCTATAATTCCCTGTGGGTGCAAGTGGCAGCATTGGCCTCCCTGCGTGGCAAGGTTGAAGGCGTGTCCTTAGCTGCTCATCCAGATGTGGCACGGTTTCTTAGAGGGGTGCTTCGGCTCCGTCCTCCCGTGCGGGCACCTTGTCCAGCTTGGAACCTGGGGTTAGTATTGAAGGCCCTTCAGGGGGCTCCCTTTGAACCGCTTCGGCGTGCTTCAGAGAAAGATTTGACACTGAAGGCCGTCTTTTTAGTGGCCATTACCTCGGCGAGACGGGTGTCAGAGCTCCAGGCGCTGTCCTGTAGAGACCCTTTTCTGCAATTCTCAGAGTCAGGGATCACGGTTTGGACCGTGCCTTCCTTCATGCCTAAGGTGGTTTCAGCGTTTCACCTAAACCAGCCTGTTTTTCTTCCCTCCTTTGTTGAGGAGGAGTTTCCAGATTCATTTGGGCAGTTGCACCTTTTGGATGAGCGCAGGACTCTGTTGCAGTATCTGCGAATTACAAATTCTTTCAGGATCTCTGATCATCTTTTTGTGCTGTTTGCAGGTCCTCGCAGAGGGTCTTCAGCGTCTAAAGCCACTATTGCCCATTGGCTCAAAGAAGCTATCTTTTCAGCATATCTGTTGTCTGGCCGGGCTCCGCCTGAAGCCTTTAAGGCACATTCCACAAGAGCGATTTCCTCTTCCTGGGCGGAAACTGGAGCACTATCTCTTCATGAGATTTGCAGTGCTGCAACATGGGCTTCTAAGCTGTCTTTCGCCCAACATTACAGGCTGGATGTGGCTGCCAGGAGGGATGCGCGTTTTGGAGCACAGGTGCTAGCGCGTGGTGTGGCTTGTTCCCACCCTATTTAGGGATTGCTTTGTTACATCCCATACATAATGGCTTCATCTGCTTGATGACAAGGAAGGGAAAATTAGGTTCTTACCATGATGATTTTCTTTCCTTTAGTCATAGCAGATGAAGGCATGAGCCCTCCCTGTATGATTGTCTGTATTGCAGTGATTCTGATTTTAGGTGCTGTTCTTGTTTCCTGAAGTTATATTCCTTCCTTGGGGAGTCAGAAAACAGTCTTCAGGATTCTTGTTACAGTTATAGGAGGATGAGTTCATTCCCTCCAGTTCATATTTTGGGAGGATGAGTTTATTCCCTCCAGGAGGATGAGTTCATTCCCTCCTTTTTTGGAGTTTATGCCCTTGTTAAGGGGCCATCGTTCGCTGTGAGGAAAGTTCATGTTATTCCCATTGCGGTTTGCCATACTACTTTGGAAGCTTCAAATACTGAAGAGGCAGTGGAGCTAGCTGGCCATGAGGCACTGTGAACAATTGAGTGCTCTCTATCTCCCCCTGCTGGTTGATGGACACAACCCATACGTTTGGCTTCATCTGCTATGACTAAAGGAAAGAAAATTATCATGGTAAGAACCTAATTTTCCCATGCAATCCTTTCTTGGGAGTTGATCTAGGATTGGTAACACGTGGTTCTCTTCAGAGATTGTATTACATTCTAGGATGTTTGTTAAAATGTACTGTATTATAATGCTGTGCCATGATTTTATGTATATTTTTTTGTAACTTGATTTGGTTTTAAAGCAGGATATAAGTATGAAAATAAATAAATAAAATACTGATTCATCAGCACTTTATCAATTAAGAGCTGGATATTCAAAGGGAAGTATACAGATAACTGTTGCCTGTACCAGATATATCCCTTAGCTGCTCCTATGTATGAAGTCAGTGGCAGTATCTGGATAGGGCCACTGAAAATCCTTACAGACTGACTTCGCACTATTTGGATCTGGGCACTATCTGAACTGAAAAATTACTGTCAGATCTTTATTCGGTTAGCCATCCAGATAATGGGGTCAGTGTCACCCCTATTCTGACTGCACCAATACTGACTGCTCTACACAGATATTTAGCTCCCAGCTGCTTTCTGGTTAATGGTGCTGAATGTCTGTTTTTATTTAGGTGGTGTGGTCATTTAAGGGCAATGCAGACAGTGGTGTCTGTATATTGACCCATAAGCTTATTTCATCTTGTCACATGTGAGTTCTAGGCTGACTGTTTAATAGTCTGATTGGTTTCTTTTACAATTAGCTTTGCTAGCACATGTACATAAAAGAATATATTTATCACTTCTGGGATTAGTATGTGCTAATAAAGTTGTAGCTTGCATTTTAGATTTGTTGTGATGACAGACACATCCTAAATTAACTAACGATGTTTCATTTGTTCCATAGCTCAGCAGGAGGATAAAGAAAGAAGTGCAGTTTCTGGCATGTGGAGATACTAGTTTCTATAGAAAGAAACTGCAGAAAAAAATGATGTGTTAAAGCAGTAATATACACATTTCCTTATGTTGGATGTGTCCATATATTGGAATAGATGATTTTTTTCTCACTTTATTATTAATGACAAAATGGTAGCATAAAACCTTTTTTGGTCAGTATTTAGCCAGTGGCGGTCAGAGGGTTTTTTTTAAACATTGACTGCCATGGGCTGAATTAGGCCCCAATATTCAATGCCAGGCATTATCTGGCCAAGAGTGTGCTGTCTTGATATGCAGCTCCCAGATGACATTCAGCCAGACCTGCATAAGATAAAGTGCCAGTTCGATCCCCTCAATCCTCATCCCAGCCACATTCCTCAAACCCCCAACCCCCCCCCCCCCCCCCCCACCAATCTGAGCCCTCCTGATTCTTGTCAATACAGGAAGCCTGCCCAGAACCCAACCCCCACCCCTTACCTCTACATAACCCCTTGACCCCCAGGATTTACCTAGGGGAGATCCCTGATGTCTAGAGGGATGGGGCTGGAATGGTTTCCTTGCTGCCGCTGCCCCATTGGCTCCGACTATCAAAATGGCGGCACCCCTAGTCATAGTCTTGCATTACTACTGCTAGGTTTAGTACCTAACCCTTCTAAAATCACCTTCTTAATGTCTCACAAGTGGAGTTTATTTAAAAACATGGGACCACCCTGTGTAGGAAATTGGGTGGAGGGGTGAGGGGTTAGAAATGTGGGATATAAATAGAAACTGTTCCTCAGTCCTTCTCACGACTAGGCAGTCATGTGGCTTTTAACCCAAAAAGACCTGCCATGGAGCAGAGATTGTTTTGTAGAGAAACTTTTTTCCCCAAGTTGCCTTATTAAAGACACTAATTTGAGAGAAATACTTTTGTCTCCTTCATGTCAGAAAGACTTAAGAAATATTTGCTAGATACATTTAAGACTGCTAACGCACAGCCTTCCCCACTCACATCTTCTTCCCCACCTTTCTAATTTTTATAGAAATTTTAAACGTCTTAAGCAACTGCCGATACTTGTAAAACCACTTCCCTTTATTCTTACCCACAAGGACTTGCCAGAGTGTAAAAAAACAAAAAAAGCCTCTCTCCTGTTACTAAACTTAGACTTAATTACAGGATGATTAATCTCATAATAAAAGTAATAACTTGTACTTTGGTGATATATTAAATCTCTCAGGGAATGATAAGAAAGTAGAGCTGGAAGGGATCTCAAGGAAATATCTAATGCCCTCCTCTCCCCAGCCTCTACTATTTCAAAACTGCACCAGATATTTACATGTTGTCAAAAGCACTTGCAAGCCTAAATTATATAATTTTTTTAAAATTCAGAATCTGGAGCACAGTATAGCACTACCTTTTTATGCACTGCATGCATTGGTAGAGATGGCATAAGCTTCATGAATCTTCATATACATAATCAGCAAAGATATCAGTATATAGCAAATTGCTGAATATGCAGTCCTAACTTTTCACAGATAAGTTCTCCATATCAAGTTAGGCATGCTATTTCTTCACGCTTACTAATAATGACTGAATCTGGTCATAAGGGAGGTAATTGTTTAAGAGGCACCTAGTTTAAGGTATGGCAGAATTTTAGTATTCTATTTGCATAAATGACCTCTTAAGGATTAGCAGAAATGTGTCCACCATGATAAGATGGTGTGCACTTTACCAGTGGGCGTGTCTCAGGCTGAGTTTGGACGGCATGCACAAGTATATGTTTAAATTACAAAATATAATGCAAATTCTCAAGCCTCCCCTCACACCCAAGGTCCTGGGCAGGCACACCAAGCTGCAGCAGTTAATGCAGGTGCTCATAGTAATGACTGCTTATTATCTGAATAAGCACCGGTTTACCTGCTGTTTGAGGAGGTGTCCTCAAGCATGCACTTAGGAAGAACTAGCCATTGCAAACAAACTGTAAAATTGTAAATGTTGATGCCCATTTTACTTTTGGCTAATATCTAATGGCAGGTGTTTACGTCAGCACTAGGGCCGGTATAAGTGATCACACCTTAAATTTAGGCATATTTTTGGTCATGTGCCCTAGTTTTTTATAAAGAAAAATAAGCAGCTTAAATAGCTCTTTAAGGGGTCCTTTCATTAAGCTGTGTTAAAAAGTGGCCAGTGCTGTTGTTAGAGTGTGGCCTCTTTTAGTATGGCAGTAAAATGGCCACATTTGCATATTTCTTTAATGACCATGTCATAATTTCCCAATTACCCTGGGATTCTATATATAGTGCCGAGATTTCCATGTGGAAATTGAAGTGAATTCCAGAACATTGTGCATAAGCTAACTGGTTTACAAACTAATCATTGCTAATAATTGGATGTTAACCAATTATCAGCACTAATTGACATTATTTAGAATTTACGTGCACAACTGTCTAAGTGCATTCTGCAACATGGTGCTCGTAAATTCTGTCATGTAGTTGAAAGTGGGTGTGGAATGGGCGGGTCATGGGCATTTCTAAACTCTATGCAGGGCCGCCGAGAGACTGAGTTGGGCCCGGGACAAGGCTGCACCTGGAGCCCCCGCCGCCACTCACCCCCCTATTGCTACTCAGGCCGCTGGCGCCACAGTCCCCAGTCTCCACCTGCCCACCCCCAGCCCTGTCGACAACCCCCCTCCGTCAGCCATCGGGCCCCCTGCATTCAAATTGGCAGTTCTTCACCTCCATGTGAAAGCAGCAGATCGCCTCCCTGCGGACCTTCCCTCCCTGTGTCCCGCCCTTGTCTGATGTAACTTTCTGTTTCTGTGAGGACAGGACACAGGGAGGGAGGGAGGGCCCGAAGGGAGGCGATCTGCCACTTTCACACAGAAGTGAGGCGCTGCCGATTTGAATGCAGGGAGCCCGGTGGCGGACGGAGGGGGGCTGTCAACGGAGCCGAGGGTGGGCAGTGAGACCGGGGACTGCAGCGCCGGCAGCCTGGGAGCAGGAGATGGAGAGAGACCCTGGTGCCCCCCCTGCCTCCCCCTCTCGGCAGCCCTGACTCTTTGTGCATTGTTTTGTCCGCACATAATTTAGACATCAGAATTTACACAAACATTTACTTGTCATAACTGCCTGCGACTAAATTTAGTCTTGTGGAGCAGTGCTCAGTGTATTCTATATATCGCATGGAAATTTAGACTTATTCTATAAAGCACACCTAAATTAAGGCGTGCTTTATAGTGGAGGTGTGGCCTAGTGGTTAGGGTGGTGGACTCTGGTCCTGGGGAACTGAGGAACTGAGTTCAATTCCCACTTCAGGCACAGGCAGCTCCTTGTGACTGGGCAAGTCACTTAACCCTCCATTGCCCCAGGTACAAATAAGTACCTGTATATAATATGTAAGCCGCATTGAGCCTGCCATGAGTGGGAAAGTGCGGGGTACAAATGTAATAAATATAAAAAATACACAAGCAAATTTCATTTCAGCGCTGAATTTTTTAGTTGTGATATATAGACTCTAATCCTTAGTGTATGGCCAATACTGCTGGAACCCTTACCACCACCTGTTATGTACATGCTAAGGGCTCCTGCGCTAACCCCATGGTAATCAGGCAGTCATATGGCAATGAGCCCGCACTACCCGATTAGCGCAGGGTACGCCTACTCTCTGCCCATAGTCACGTCTCCTGTGCTGAAAAATGCAAAATATTTTTCCGGGCAGGATTAGTTTGGGCTGATCGGCACACTATTTTTTTTTGTTACATTTGTACCCCGCATTTTCCCACTCATGGCAGGCTCAATGTGGCTTACATGGGGCAATGGAGGGTTAAGTGACTTGCCCAGAGTCACAAGGAGCTGCCTGTGCCTGAAGTGGGAATTGAACTCAGTTCCCCAGGACCAAAGTCCACCACCCTAACCACTAGGCCACTCCTCCACTATCACAGGACATCTCAGCACATCCTGTGGCAGTGCTCTTTGCTACATGGTAAGCAGCTTAGTAAAAGGGCCCCTTAGTATACATGCTTTTATAAACTACTTTCCATGTATACAAAGTTTTCCCCCATCTGCAGATTACCCTGACTTCCTCCTCATCATATATGGATAAATGTTGTTCACCTGTCAGCTGGTAGTAGAAAAAATTATTCACCTAACATGGCAGCAAATTTAAACAAAGCACCCGATACGGGTCAGTACCCAATATTGGCTCCTAAGTACGGTTAAACGTCAAATGTATTTTTTATTGTTACTCACTACAGCTGCTTTTATTGTGTGTGAGGCCTTTTATAGGGATGTTTGTTTTAGTTCAGTTTTTAGTGCATAGTTTATGTGAAGAATTGTAGTGGAGGAGTGGCCTAGTGGTTAGGGTGGTGGACTTTGGTCCTGAGGAACTGAGTTCGATTCCCAGCACAGGCAGCTCCTTGTGACTCTGGGCAAGTCACTTAACCCTCCATTGCCTGCCGCATTGAGCCTGCCATGAGTGGGAAAAGTGCAGGGTACAAATGTAACAAAATAACCTGTCTAGAACATTTGTGATAGTACAGAATAACATTTAAAAAAATAAATGCATTGCTCATTTTCACTTTACTATGGTTATTGAACAGATGGCAAATAGATATGAAGTTCTGTAACAGAGTTTTCTATATCTTGGGAATCTATTGTTTTTCCTTAAGAAGCACATTCTGTCATTATCGGTGTACTTACTACAAGTGTGCATTGAGTTTGAATGAACTTTGGGAATAAAGCCACATTTTCTGCATTGTATGATAATATAATTCAGAAGCATGCACAATACATTACCAAGTTTACCAACCACAGTGCTCATAGCCCTAATATTTTCTAGTCTAAGGGGCATTGTGCAATTTCTTTTCCATGGTTTACGAACCAATGTCCAAAGAAAAAGTGCATGCATACACTCACTCTGAAAACTCCTGAGAGACAAAGGGGCTCATTTTCAAAGCACTTGGACACACAAAACTATCCACAAACATTTACACCTGCTATTTCTGTAGATGCTTTTCCTGATGGGGGAAAAAAAGGCACACAGCTTGAAAATGCAGTCATTTGCCATTATTTTTCTCCATGATCCTGGAAACGTAACCTAATACAGTTAAAATGCATGTGCTTTTGAACACTGAACACACTCTTGGCTACCTGAAGGCTAGGCAATTTGAATAGGTTGAGCTGTGTAGTCATCTGGGGCATCATATGATGATTACCTTGGTGACCACCATCATTAAATGTTGGGTTAGTCACCCAATAGTCCAGGCAGCTACTATGCATGGCTAGATGTGAACCTGGTATAACTCAGTCAAAGCAGTCTAGCTGCAACAAGGCTGACCCTAAAAAGATGCAGGAGTTGAATAATTAGTAACATTATTATGACTAGTAGCATATGCATGACTACTACTACTAATCATTTCTATAGCGCTACTAGACGTGCACAGCACTGTACACTTTATATGTAGATACTTTCTCTGTCCCTAGAGGGCTCACAATCTTTGTACCAGGGGCAGTAGAGGGTTAAGTGACTTGCCCAAAGTCACAAGGAGCTGCAGTGGGAATCAAACCCAGGTTGCCATGATCAAAGCCCACTGCACTAACCATTAGGCCACTGCTCCCCTGCCTGTGCCTTTAAGTTCCTTATTGATATCAGGTTGAGTGCCAGCAGTGAGTGAAGCACAGGAGTACCAGGGCAAAAGAAGCAGAAACCACAGCACAGCAGACCCCAAGCCAAAAGGAGTGTCATCTGCAAGTGAGGGGAAGTAGAAGCCAGTGTGAGCCACAAACAAACAGCCAGGAGGAGGAGAAGGATGCCTGTTCATGAGGAAGAGCTGCTTGGGAGAGGAAGAGCTGCTTGGGAGAGGAAGAAGTGAAGTGCCTGGAGACTGAAGGAAGCTTATAAAGCTGCCCCAACCCTCAGGTCTTTGATAGAGATGGAGAAAATACCTGGAAGGAGAGAAGAAAGGAGATCAAGAACTAGAGAGTGCAAGGAGGAAGGAGAAGGAGGCCAGAATAAATAGAAAGAAGGAGAAAGGGGGATAAGGCCTGTGGTTTGATGTAGGAGGAACAGAATTCCTGAAAATAGTGGGCAAAGGAAAAGGGGAAAAGTGCACAGAGAGTGGGAAAGAGAAGAGATGATGGTAAGACACTTGTTATACTGCCTTTCTGTTGTACAACCAAAGCAGTTTATATATTATATACAGGCACATTCCCTGTTCTAATGGGCTCATAGCCTAAGTTTTGTACCTGGGACAATGGAGGGTTAAGTGATTGCCCAGAGTCACAAGGCTTTGCAGTGGGAATCAATCCTGGTTCCCCTAGTTCTCAGCCCACTGCGCTAACCATAATGCATGGAAGGTGGGAATAAGGCGGAGAATGTCTGGACAGAGGAGGGAAAAAGAGATTGGATGGTGGGAGTATGCCTGCCTGGAGGGAGGGAAAAAGAAATGGAGAATGGAAATAGGGAGGGAGGGGAGAAAATGAATGGAGAAAGAGAGAAGGAATCAAAATACCTGGAGAGACAGAAGAAAGAAAGAAAGTCTTTAAAGAAGGTGAGACGGAAGAAAATTAATGGAGGAAGAAAGAGAGGGAGAAAAGGGAGAATGACTATAGGGAAGGGATAAAGAGTAATAGAATGCCTGGGGGAAGAAGAGGGGGGCACCTTTGACCATCTTCACATGTTGTGCCATTTGCAGGAGCCCTATAGTCAGCTCTGTTTCATACAGCTCAATTATCTGGACAAATCATTATTTACGAGGGTAAATGGCTTATGAAATGTGCCCTCCCCATCTAATAGATAGAAGTCTTAAGGTCAATTTTAATAAGCTAACAGCTTTATAAAGTGTTTATGGAAACAAAAGCACTAAAATAAAATCCTTTACTCTATTGCATGTATTTAAAAAATGGGTTAAGAAGCAGAAAATCAACTGCCAGTAGTGATAAATGGTGTAGAGTCTGCACCTAAGCCCTATGAAATGAGACTTAAGGACTTAAATATGTATATCCTAGAAGAGAGGGATATGATAGAAACACTGAAATACTTCACTGTATAAATTATATACAACAGATAAGCATTTATTCAGTAGAAAGGGCATTTTGTAACATGGGTCATGCTATGAATCTCAAAGAAGTAGACTTAAAAGCGAAGTAAATACTTCTTCACAGAAAGGACTATAGATTCTTTTATTAGCCTATCAGGGGCACTAAAAAAATTAATAAAATTCCATACGTCAAGAAATAGCATAAATCACTCCTGAAGCACCAATTTTCAAAGGCAGTATAAGGGTAATTCTGTATTGAAGGTGCTAATATTTATGCACCAAATGTACATGTAAATGATTAGAATACATGTATATGTACTAATGGGGGTAATTCTATAAAGATCACCTAATGTTAGGTGCTAAAATGCTGGGCATTAAGGGCTAGAATCTGTAAATGGCACCTGAAAAATCCACACGGGATATAGCAGTGATGGCGAACCTTTCAGAGACCGAGTGCCCAAACAGGAACCCAAAATCTAATTATTTATCGCAAAGTCGCAATTTAACCTGAAAAACAGAACTTTAAAAGCACTTGGCATGCTTTTGGATAATTAATGTGATTTTTGCTGTTGCATGCATGCTGATATCACCCTTCCCCTCCATCCATGTGTATCTCCTTCCTGTCTTCCCTTCCCTCCCCTCCCCTCCATCCATTCAACAATTGACCTCCCCTCCATCCATCCATCCATGTCCAGCCACCCTCCTCTCCCCTCCCCTCCAACTACTTATGTCCAGCCACCCTCCTCTCCCCTCCCCTCCATCCACCCATGTCCAGCAACTCTCCTCTCTCCCCTGCCCTCCCCTCCATCCACCCATGTCCAGCAACCCTCCTGTCTCCCCTGCCCTCCATCCACCTATGTCCAGCAACTCTCCTCTCCCCTGCCCTCCATCCATCCATCCATCCATACCCAACGATTCTCTTCTCTCCCCTGCCCTCCCCTCCCGCTCCCACTCCCATCCATGCCCTGCATGTAAATCTTTTTTATTACCTCCGTCAAAGCGGCTGCATCTTTGAAAGCCCTGTCCGTCTCTAGCCTTCCCTTCGTAAGTTCGTTCCCTCAGAGTCAGTCCCGCCGTCGTGGAAATGATGTCAGAAGGCGGGACTGACTCTGAGGGAACAAACTCACGAAGGGAAGGCTAGAGACGGGCAGGGCTTTCAAAGACATGGCCGCTTCGACTGAGGTAATCAGCGCCAGTGGGGAGGATATGCAAGGGGATGTAGGGTGGGCGGGCCTGGAAGGAAAGTGGCTGGGCCTGGGCCCGTCCAGGCCCGCCCGTGGCAAAGCCCCTGGCGACGGCACACGTGCCAACAGAGAGGGTTCTGCGTGCCCTCTCTGGCCCGCATGCCATAGGTTCGCCATCACTGGTATATAGAATACGCCGAGTACCTCTCAACATGACCAAATTTGGTCGTGTCCATTTAGGCCACATTTTACTTGGCATAAATACTGGCACGTAATTTAGACATAGAGGGTCATATTCTGTAACAGTGCACATAAATTTTGGAACGCCCATGAAATACCTATTTCCCGCCCATAACCATAGCCCCTTTTTGACTGTGTTCATTAGAATTTAGGCACTCTGCGTTACAGAATACACTTAGCGAGTTGTGCATGTAAATTCTAATTATCGCCAATTAGTGCTCATTATTGCTTGTTAAGTGCTGTTATCAATGCTGATTAGCTTGTTAAGCCAATTAAGTTAAACATGTTGTTGTAGAATACACTTCAATTTTGGTGTGGAACACTATAGAATCCGGGGGGGGGGGGGGGGGGGTAAGTGAGAATTCTGTATCAGCAATTATGCACATAGTTGCTGTTATAGAATACTAGCGTAAGTCCACATTTTAGGGGCCCTTTTACAGAGCAGCAGTAAGCCCAATGTGGGTGGCAATAAGGGTTCCCCGCTGCATGGCCACATGATGAGAGTTATCTCACTACATGGCCATTTTTTTCAAGTTTTACTGGCTGTGGGAAAAAGGGCCCTAGTGCACGGGAAAAACGGCCCATGCCACCAACGCAGGGCCTTTTTTCCCATAGCCTAGTAGAGGGACCCCTTAGTTCCTAACTTTAGTTGTGAGCACTTATGACCTATCAAAACCTGTGGTAAATGATCGCAACTTACATACTCTGTAACCTTAGCATGTGAGTGCTGGCACACCCAGACCCATCCATTCTCCTCCCACATCCATACCCCTTAGCAGTTTTGTGTTAAAGGAATTATATGCTAAGGTTAGAGAATACTAACTAAGGGTAGTTACACACTGGGAATATATTGCATGCCCTAAGATGAAATCTCTTCTATAAATCCCCAAAGCCTCTAATCGGCCTGTTTTCCAATAATAATTAAAAAAATTGTCCAAAAGTTATAACCCATTATGTTCCCATCTGCAAAATAGCTTTCCTTCCTTTTTGAAACTCTGCTGTATATCTCATTGGCTTAAAAAATGAACATCTCTCCCCCCCCCCCCCCCCCCATAACAACTTCTGTCACATCTTCAACCATGTTGTCATGGTCAGCTGTATAAATGGATTCTCCAACTCCTGTAATTCTCTGCAAGAAATCTCCATCTAGGGTAAATGTTTCAGGGAAGGTTAGTTATCAACCAACCCACTAACTTCCAATTCTACCTAAACCTATTACTTCTCCCTCTCCACCTGGATTTTTTCCCTTCCCATAGAAACTGATATATCTTTTTATTCCATCCTCTGAACACTGCAGTTGGTACAATTATAGGTAAGGCTTGGAAAAGAGAGAGCAGTTTAGGCAAAACAACCATGTGTATGACCTCCACCCCCCCCCCCCCCCCCCACCCATGATAACAGGAGCATACTCCATCTTTCCAAATCCTTATAAGCTACCAAGGGTTCAAAATTCTTTTTGTATAAATTTCACTTCCAAGGTTACTCCCAAATATTTATAGAATTGGCAATCCATTCAAAAAAAACACTTATTTCTCAAAGCTGTCATCTGATCCTCACTCCCTTGTGTTCAGTTTCTTAATAGCTCTGATTTATTTATTTATGACATTTATATCTCACATTATCCCAAACAAGTTTGAGTTCAATGTTGCTTACAATAAACAGTATTGGATACATAACCAAGAATAACGCATAATGATAATGCATAATAATAATAATCATGCATAAGAATTATGATGACTTCCTCTTTAGTAATTTACCCATCCAAAGTCTGTACAGTGCAAAAATCTAAAGTGGGTAAATGTGTTCTCCTTAGGTATGTGCTAATATCTTCCTGCCCATAGCCTGTTCCTTATAAAATTCCACAAGCTGTGCTTGGATTTTTTTCCTCTCCAGTGCAGACCTCTCCTTCCCATTCCTTAACAGAGGCATTATCACCCCATTGTTTCTGCAAGCTGTGCCTCTTTCTACCCTAACATCCTTTTGAGTTTGCCAGTGCCTTATCACCCTGCTTTGCTTTTTTAAAATCAGACATGATCACCTCAAGGTCTGTTTCCTAGTGCACGTCATTTCCTCATCCGGTCATATTTACTGATCCCTTAAATTTTTTCATCCCAAAAATATGACTGGATTTTTTAGATAGAATCAGAACTACCAACCACTTGACCTCTTCTCCAGGTTTCCTGGATTTTGTCATCTCACTACCCTCTCAGGGGATCCACTATGTTACTGATATCTGCAAAAGGACAAACTTGTCCGTCTAACCCCTACAATATCACTTACAAAGATATTGAAAAGAACCAGCCTTAGGGCTGATCCCCGAGATACTCCACTATTATTTTAATTTGCCATGACACTTGGAAACAGACCATGGTTTTGGGGGGGGCACATACATATTTTATAAAGGCAACTTAGTTTGGCACACAAGTAATCTTGCACAAATTTATACCGGTTCTGAAGAAAGTATAAATATGTGCATTTATGCATGAAATTTAAAAATATGCATGTATATCTCAACTCTGTTCAAATTACACTTTTGGGAATACCTTTGTCCAGATTGTGTAAAGGTACACATGCTTGTGATGGAATGTATACTAGTACACATGGATACCTCTGAACAATTTTATATCTAATGTGTAAAACATTATTTACACAAGGAAAATGCTTTTAAAATTGCCCCCATAGAGACTCATATTGTCAATAAAACCAGGGGTAGATTTCCATAAAGGCACTTCCACACATTCAAATGCTTTAACTTCGTCATTCTATAACAGGTCACCTAAAGTTAGGCACCTACAGATTACTAGCACGTATGCATATAACTCTTAACAGTAAACAACAGAGAGGTTCTTTTGATCTGCACCAGAAGTAATGCAAAAGAAAACAGATCCCAGATGAACTACTCCAAAACAATCACTCATGGTCTGCTTCAGGGGTACAATACCAGAAGTGGCAAGGCTAAAGGATTTGCAATCCCAACTAAATATGTAAAATGCTTAGCAACACAATGCAAACAGCACTGAGAACAGTCTGTGTCCATGTTGCTGTGAGCATTGTGTTGCTGAGCATTTTGTATATTTTAGTTGGGACTGGGAAGCCCTTGAAGCAGCCCATGAGTGGGCAAAACGTGGACCACATCAGGTGATTGTTTTAGTAAAGAGATTTTGTTTTGGAGTAGTTCATCTGGGATCTGTTTTCTTTTGAATAACTTTGACACATAAGTGTTAGGTGCGTCCTCAGTGGTATTTCATAATTTTAGCATGCAACTGCCTTAGTGGCATGGGGATGTTCACAGGGGGAAGAGCATGGTCAGGGCTTAGGTATGTCTCCCACTTGCATATGTAACTTACAGTGTCACCTTTAGGTTCACACATCTGCACCTGCAATTAAAATGGTATATGTGAGCATGCCTAGATGTAGGTATATGACTGGTATTCTATAACAGAAATTACCCGTGCAATTGCCATTATGCACAGCCTGCGTAAAGTAGGAGCCTAAGTTTTAGCATCCAGTTATAGAACCACCTCCTAAATGTGTGTTATTTATGCCAGGTCCTTTTGATGCCTTGGTAGCACCTTTTAGTAAAGGTAGACCCATTTGTTGAGTTTCAATAGTAATGCAGGTAAAACCAACACATTAATGAGGAGACACTTTTTGCTATTTCCCAGGACTAGGATTAGAAGACAGAGGTTTATTAATTAAAGATCAATTAACAGTTAAAAATGCTAGAAAAATTTCCTTATAGTTATTCAAACACCGAGGTTGATGTTTTTATTTAAATGCCAGTTGTGGCATTTAATTATTGTACATATATTCAGCGCTGCTCAGTGTGTATATATTGTCAGCCGCTCCTCTCGGCCGCGTAATTGTCTCTCTCCCTTATCCGTGCTGTCTGCTTCCGACTCCACACTCGTCCGTGCAGTTCGTTCTCACTGCCACACAGTTCCGCTAGCAAGGCGGGGCAACACAGTTCCGCTTGCCAGTCTTTTAAACAAAGTTCCGCTAGTCAGGCTATTAAACACAGTTCTGCTAGCCGGGCTTCAAACACAGTTCGACTAGCCAGGCTTTCCAACAAAGCTCAGCTAGTCAGGCTTTAAACACAGTTCTGCTAGCCGGGATTCAAACACAGTTCGACTAGCCAGGCTTTTCAACAAAGTTCAGCTAGTCAGGCTTTAAACACAGTTCTGCTAGCCAGGCTTCCTCTCCAAAGTTCAGCTAGCCCCGCTTTCAAACACCGCCCTCTTCAGCAAGGCCTCAAACAGTTCAACTTAGCCAGGCTTTAAACACAGCCCAGCTTAGCCAGGCTTTCTCTCCAAAGTTCAGCTAGCCCCGCTTTCAAACACCGCCCTCTTCAGCAAGGCCTCAAACAGTTCAGCTTAGCTAGGCTTTTAACACAGCCCGGCTTAGCCAGGCTTTAAAGATCCACCACCCTCATTTGTCAACACTTTACCTCTTGACATCCACCCGCCGGATCTCTCCTGACTATTATTCTTTTCTTGATACTTTTTGGCTCCTCTAGAAGTCACTCTTCTCCTCTAGCCACTTCCTCTCCCACCTCCATTTCCTCTTCCACACCTCCTCCTCCTACCTGTTCCAACTCCTCCCATTCCATCCCCTCATTCTCCACCCCCTCCCTCAGGTGTTCCACCCTGTCCTCAGCTGATTCCATCTCCCAATCAGCCCCCTCTCTTTTCCTCTCCTGTGGCTCAGGTACTCGTTTGTCCTCCTCACTCCTATTCTTCCAGGCAGTCTGAAATCTGTGTTCTCTACGCTCCTGCCTCCTCCCCTCCCGCAATGCATTCTGGGATCTGTAGTTTTTCCACTCTGTCTTTTCTCTCTTCCCCCCTGCATTCTGGGCTCTGTGGCTTCTCTGATTCTCACAATATATATAATGGCAAATGCTATTGCTATCCCCCAAAGTCAATAAATGGTGCACAAAATTGTGCGTATAAATTTGGGTGTGCACTCAATTTGCAAATGCAATTTAATTGAGTAACAAGACAGTTAGCGGCAATGCTCTTATTGGCAACAATTTGAATTTACATGTGCATCTTGCTAGGTGTTATTCTTTAAAGATGTGTGCATAAATGTTTTAGTGTGCAAGTGAGAAGAGGGCATGGCCATTGGAGGGACATAGCCAGGTCTGGGGTGTTCACTAAAGATACATGCAATATTATAGAATAAAGAAGAAATACATTCCTAATTTAGGGGTCTGTTTGTTAAGACACGCCGCATTGCCAATACAGCCCATTCAAAGTGAACGGGCTGCGTCACCACTAGCACACAGCCAGCTGCACTATCGGCTTAGTAAGCTCCAGCATTAGGCACAAGAGTTTACACCAGCTTTGTGTAGATCTTCGCACCCAAAGTTGAGTGCCGATCCATAAATAGTTCCCAACAGTTAACGTTCTTTTTTTCACAACCCAAATTTGGATGCCATTTACTGAGTCTAACCTTATATGGATACCCAGTTTTATTCAACCGCTATCCGGCACCCCAACATAATAGACCATACAATAAAAAAATGACAAAAAAACCACAACAAAACAGACCAAAACAGACCATGACAAAAAATCCCTCCCCCCAAAAAAACATAACAAAAAAAAAACCCAAGACAAAATAGACTCTACACAAAACAGGGCAGGGAAACCTCC
Source organism: Microcaecilia unicolor (assembly GCF_901765095.1). Lineage (NCBI taxonomy): Eukaryota > Metazoa > Chordata > Amphibia > Gymnophiona > Siphonopidae > Microcaecilia > Microcaecilia unicolor. The sequence goes on from NC_044033.1 coordinate 124,553,390, forward strand.
TTAATCAAGCTGGATTATGTTTTCAAGCAGATTTATGATTCTCACTGAATACCAAGTGTGGATAGTGAAGTCAAGCCGTAGGCAGGTGCCAGGACTTTCAAGTGACAAGCCATGGACTTTCTCAGTAATTTATGGCTCCTCCACTTCTTTGTACCCTTCTAATTTGTAACATTCAAAAATAAATCTATTTCATCAGGCCCTTTTGTCGGGAGTCTATTTTGTCAGGGACTTTTATGTCGGGAACTTTTTTTTGTTTGGAACTTTTTTATCTGGTTTCTTTTGACCAGGTTCCCCGCTATCCATATAGCTATATGGATAAACTTAGGACTGCTTTTTTGCCAGTGCGTTCTGTAAGAATTGTCAACGACACAATCTACCGAAAATTCACGGATAGAAGGGTTATATTTTCACTGGCCAGTGCTAAACATATAAACCCTTTTTTATATTGGGCTGTAAATGGTTAGCACACAGTAACCAGGGTTATTGTGTACTAACCATTAATAAATGGTCACCTGAGCTATGAAATCACTGTTAATCCTCCATGCCTATAAAAGAATAAAGTAATGAATAGTTATTAGCAAGAAATAAAAAAGCAGATTGCTGTTCAAAAGGTAGGAATATATTAGTCATAAATGAGAAACTCTATTTTATTACATATCTTCTTTCTCGAATGATACTTGCTGATAGAAGATGGTTGTTATTTCAAAATCTTTAATCATCTGTCTCCTAGCTTCCATCCCTGTGATACATTTTCCCCATCATTCTCTGTTTTGCATCTTCTCACTGAAATAATAGGCTTTAGTCCCTGACATTAAGCTGATTGCCCTAACTTGTGCTTTGTAGCTTGAATGCACAGTAAAACAGTTGTGACCCTAAAAATATAATTGAAGGATACATTTGGAGACTCTATTCGTCATGCAGACAATCAGCAATTTAATATTTCTCATTCAAGAAGAGTTTGTGTGTATATCTGTATGAGTGTAAGTGAAAGAGTTCATTGTCTGATTGCTCAAGAGCAAAAGTTCATTGTGGTTTAGAGGCAAGATTATTATCTGGGGTTTTGACTCAGTGGCCTTCTGTTTCTTTCTTCTTTGCATTTTCGGTTCACAATCTATAGACCTGCTTGAGTAGGGTTTTAGCAGGATGTTTTGCTCCTCTGGCAGTCCTTTCATTCAGTTCTTGACCTGAAGATATTTCAGGGTTTTACCTGGGGAGTAGGTTTACAGAATTAATTTTTTAAAGATATGTAGCACTGGATGAATAATCTAATGGTTAGAACAGCTGGCTGAGAGCCAGGGTTAAAATACTGCCTATCTCACTGATCGTCCTTGTAACCTAAGGCAATCCACTTCACAGGCTGGTTGTCTCATATTGTAGTTCTCTTGGGGCGTGACCCTTACCAATTATACCCGACTGTATAGCTCTCCTTAAATTTGTATTTGGAAAAAGGGAATAGTTTAATCGAAATTCTCTCTTTTCCTGGCAGGAACTTTGTAGGATGCTTAGCAAGGTGTCTGACATGTAGCAGAAGCTTTGCCTCTCTCAATAGCAAGTAAGATTTTTCAAATTGCAAGAGTTGCTTTTAGAGAAGAGAGGTCACCTGATTTTACTTGGCATGCTACCTTTTGAAAGTTTCTGGACTCAGCTCACACTGATAAAGTTGTACTAACCGATCTGTATTACAGGAAATAGCTGTAGTATAAAATAATGTGATACTACTTGTCAGGAATGGTGAGTAACCTAGGTTCACACATTTCCTACGGGGTATGCTGCTCCTCCCCCCGTCCATCCCATGTCCATGGAAAGATAGGGTGGGGTTTTCCAATTATAGTGATAGTGTCTTTTTGGGTTGAGCTTTATGGCGTTGCTGGCTGACAGACCTAACCCAGAACCCAAGGAGAGAGCCAGTAAGCAGAGGAACCCCAAACAGATAAGCACAGGGAACTCAATGATGAGCAGCAGTACAGGAATAAGGTCAAGTTTCAGCAGGAGCTGCAGCAGGATCAAGAGGCATCTAACAAGATGAATAGGATCTAGTGAGAAGTAAGCTGGCAAAGCATAGGATAACAACAAGCAAAGCAGACCAAGCTCTGGCAAGGAGTTCACACAGGAAGAAAATGGCCTCTGGGAAGGCACAACAACTCTGATATGAGTAGACATGGCTAGCCTGCCTGGCGAGGCACACTGAGGTCAGAAATTCACCCCAGAAAAACTCTCCAAGAGCTCAGCTCTCTGCAGGCTGGCAGCAGAATCACACTGCAGCTAGCTTGCTTTCTGTAGGCAGCAGAAAGGGAAGGACCTCTGAGGCCATGGCTCAACCAATATTTTGCCCAACAGAAATCATCAACTAGAGAGCTTGGGAGCAGGGAGGAGATGAGTTTGTTTGATCCCTCCAACCAAAAGAGTGTTCTGCTTTTGTTACAGGACCATTGCAAACATCATTTTAAAAGTCTGAAAAAAACACCAACTGGCTGAATATACCCTGTATAACAGAAGATATTGGGGGAAAGTGCATATTAAGCCATTTTTCATCTAGTGGAGACTCAAATCTCCATGGGTGAACTGACTACATATAAACTTGGACCATACATTACAAATATAAAAGCATTAGAGAAACATGTTGCATGAATAATTACATTTATTTTCTCTTGGGTCAGCATTTATTGTAATCCCTGGCCATGCTCTTCAAATTGTGCTCATATATTCTGTACCGCTATCCGCAGAAGCAGAGGTGCTGATTTGTATTCGCTGGTGACCATTGCTAACTTTATCCACATAGCTATCCATATACCCCCCCCCCCCCATTATAGGCACACAATTTTATGTTTAGTGCACAAAATTATGCTTCCAGGTTATAGAATACCTACAGTTAAGCGCATAACTTAATTAACAAATTAGCTGCTAATTGTTACTAACAACCAGTTATTTGTGATAATTGGTGTTAATTTGTAAATACAGGAGTAACTGCACTTAGTGGATATTCTATAACCTTTGGACTCAAATCCCATGATGTATAACTGAAAGGGGCTGTGTGGACTTGGGAGGGGCGTGGGCAGGCAGGGGTGTGGCCAGCACTTATGTTTATTCAGCAAATAAAGCGATTTACAAAATAATTAATTAAAAACACAAGAAAAAGGAAAAGAATGCCAACAAAATATATAAGAAAGAAACAGTCACACCAAGAGCAATTAAAATAGAGCTACATAACTACTGCTGCTGTATACTCCTCAGGCTCACAAAACCGCAAATGCAGAAACACACTAAACAATTGAAAAAAGATGGATTTTTCAGGCTACCTTAAAGTTCTTCAATGAAGGCTCAGCTCTTAAATGCAAGAGGAAATTATGTGTTAAAGTTATAGAATACCCAGTTAGGGTAACATTTAGTTGCAGACATTTACACCAGCCATTGCCATGGTGTAAACGGTCATGCCTAAATGTCGACTTATACTAGCATTCTGTAATGGCAATTTTGCATGTAATTGTCAATATAGGACATCAGCTTAGCGCGTAGCATCCTGGCACCTAACATTAAGTGACCTATAGAGAATTACCCCCATAGTGGCTGAATATTGTTGACTATCTGTAGAGTTAGGAGAAGTATCCACACTCTATCTACCCTTGCTCTGCCTTGGCATTATCTGAATGGTGCCGTGGAGGGGCATAATCGAACGGCGCCAGCCATCTATATGACCGGCGCTGTAAAGCGGCGCCCCGACCGTATTATCAAAATAAGATAGCCGGCTATCTTTCGTTTCGATAATACGGTCAGAGCCGGCCAAATCTCAGCATTTACGCTGGCTTTAGAGATGGACAGCATCGGTTTCCGGCGATAATGGAAACCAATGCCGGCGATCTCAAACCCGGCCAAATCCAAGGCATTTGGTCGTGGGAGGAGCCAGCATTTGTAGTGCACTGGTCCCCATGACATGCCAGGACACCAACCGGGCACCCTAGGGGACACTGCAGTGGACTTCAAAAATTGCTGCCAGGTGCATAGCTCCCTTACCTTGGGTGCTGAGCCCTCCAAATCCCCCCCCCCCAAAACCCACTCTCCACAACTCTACACCACTACCACAGCCCTAAGGGATGAAGGGGGGCACCTACATGTGGGTGTGGTGGGTTTGGGGGGGGGTGGGGGGGTCACATTTACCACCACAAGTGTAACAGGTAGGGGGGTTGGGCCTGGGTCCACCTGCCTGAAGTGCACTGCACCCACAAAAAACTGCTCCAGGGACCTGCATACTGCTGTCAGTGAGCTGGGTATGACATTTGAGGCTGGCAAAAAAATGTTTTTAATTTTTTTGTGTGTGTGGGAGGGGGTTTGTGACCACTGGGGAGTAAGGGGAGGTCATCCCCGATTCCCTCCGGTGGTCAGTTGGGGCACCTTTTTGAAGCTTGGTCCTGAAAAAAAAAAAGGGACCAAGTGAAGCTGGCGAAATGCTCGTCAGAGCCGGCTTTGTTTTTTCCATTATCGGGCGAAGCCAGCCATCTTGTAACCACGCCCTCGTCCCGCTTTCCATACCCTGCCGAAACAACCCCTTGAAGTTTGGCCGGCTCCACGACGGAAAGCAGTTGGCACCGTCCAAAATCGGCTTTCGATTATACTGATTTGGCCGGGTTCAGGAGATCGCTGGCCATCTCCCGATTTGTGTCAGAAGATGACCGGCGATCTCCTTCGAAAATAAGCAGGTAAGTGATCTGTAAGAATTTTCAGCCCACCTCTTCAATGTCGCTTTCGGCACCTCTATTTGTACCTCTAGCCAGGAAATCTAGACTGCCCCCAATTTGATTGACTGCACTTTTTGTCCTTTAGATTGTAAGCTCCTTTGAGCAGGGACTGGCCTTCTTTGTTAAATTGTACAGCACTGCGTAACCCTGGTAGCACTTTAGAAATGTTAAATAGTAGTAATAGTATTATGGGGGCATTTCTATAAATGGGCACCTGGTAGGATTGTGAACCCTATCCAGACTTTGCTTATGTGTATGTCCACCTGCAAAATACATATTATAAAGGAACATAGAATACTAGCATAACAGTAAAAATATGTGCCTATTATTTAGGCATAAGCACTTATGCTAGCCATCAAGGTGGCATTAGTATGTGTACCTAAGTTCCGGAAATACACATTTTAGAAAGGACATTTAGAAGGGAATTTCAACGTCCAAGTCAGAACATGTGTAATTCCCATGCTGTTTTATAAGACGCTTTGTAAACGTACAGCCTTTTGTAAAATAGAAGCAGGGCTGCACAGGAAAGTGCCTCTGCGTCCAGAGTGAACAGTGATTTTGGAAATCAGGATGTAGGGAAATAAATGTACTTCCCTATCCCCACATATAGGAGCAGCTTTCTAAAATTGCTGCTCCTTCAGTAAAGGCCATCCTGATGTGATCATCCAAATAAATTTAAAAAAAGCCAAATTTCCCTGACATCACCAACCCCTTCTGACACCAACAGCCCCTCTTCCAACAAGACCAGCCCCCTCCCCAAAATGACCAGCCCCTTCCCAGCACTAGCAGCCTCCATGACATCACCAACCTCCCAATGTGACCAGCCCCTGTCCCAGCACTAATAGCCCTCATCCCCACAAGATCAGACCCTCCTGGCATGACAATTCCCCCTTCCTGGCCGTAACAGCCCTCTCCTCACAAGAGGAAACCCCCTCTCCTCAGAAATACCCATGTGGGACACAGGCTCAATATGTGGCAGGTATCCCCCTTCCCTCCCTGTGGCTCAAGGTCCCCAAAATCAGTGTGGGGCCACAAGCCCACTTATCCCTCATCTCCCCAACACAGTCATGGGGTTAATATTCAAATTATAAACTTCAAAAACTCATTCTAAGATGCAAGGGACACTTAGAATCAGCTGTACTATAAGAATTTGGGAATTCACTTTGCGCATTTTGGGGATCACTCAGCTGACAAAAATTGTTGAAGAGATGTGCCCCTCTTTTTGCCAGTTTAATCCCTGTCATAGAAAGGAGGTGCTGTTTCTGATTGTGGAAATAGTGGGAAATCACTACAAGAGAATAATGTGTCTGATAAACTACACCATAAGTACATAAGTATTGCCATACCGGGAAAGACCAAAGGTCCATCGAGCTCAGGATCCTGTTTCCAACAGTGGCCAATCCAGTTCACAAATACCAGGCAAGATCCCAAAAATGTACAAAACATTTTATACTGCTTATTCTAGAAATAGTGGATTTCCCCCAAGTCCATTTAATAACGGTCTATGGACTTTTCCTTTAGGAAGCCGTCCAAACCTTTTTTAAACTCCGCTAAGCTAACCGCCTTTACCACATTCTCTGGCAATGAATTCCAGAGTTTAATTACACGTTGAGTGAAGAAATGTTTTCTCTGATTTATTTTAAATGTACTATAGGCTATTATTTCCTTGCTTTTGAAAACAAATGGGGTTAGAGCCACAGGTTTGTCGCTATAGACCAATAATATATTTGGCTGTTTTGTCTGATGTTTTTAAATGTACAGTGTTAAAGCAGTTGAGTGACTTTAACGAGGATACCAGTTGTTTGGCATAGATCCAGATGGTTTGTATCAGGGACGTAGCACTGAGATGGAGCTGATTGCAGTCTAGGACAAATTGCTGCACTGTGTTGATAGGGGAGAGTTAATTCTATTGGATTTGGCATATGCTTTAGATTTGGTGGATCGTAAGTTGCTGCCTCAATGGTCTGAGGAGGTGAAATGGTGGTGAAGGCTCTGTAATGGCTCAGATCTTTTGTTCAAGATCACACAGCCCAGTGTATGAGGCTTCACAGTAAAGATGCATAAAACAAACCAGCCAAACTGCAGGCACTCAGTCATAAAACCAAGTGGCATGCTTCCTGCACTTCTAAAGATCCCCATATGTTTTGTAAGTTTTAAAAGTACTGGAGCAAAAAAGCCGTATCATCCTCCAATGCTTTAAACCTTTTGTCTATCATAGCCTTAGTGAAGGCAGCCTTTATGTAGCTGGTGCTACCATTCCATTGAATTTATTGCTTTGTTTTATAGCCCTGGGAATCTTAGCCATTTGAGGATATCTAAGACCTAGATGATTTCTGGCCTTCAGTAGGACGTTGCAAAAGTGTTGCCATTTTGAATGGAAGTCGAGTCTCTGTGATATAAGAAGACACTGCAGGAGATAGTGCTGGCCCTGAAGAAGCTTGGAGCCGAAACGATGGTCCCATTGGGCTTTATTGTAAAGATAAGTGCTGCACTATCCTGGCACTACTCTGCTATATATTTTAAATTTGAATATGAGTCAATAGCGTTTTGAAACGAGTAAATGAGCAAAAAATAAAACTGAGGAGTTTTTATGGCCTATGATTGAAAGGTGACTGCTTAAGAATATGCAGCTTGATTATGCTTGTTCTCTGAGGCCTTTTCTCCTCTGTGAAGTCACAAGTTGAGTTTTCTTTGAAGGATATAGTTTACCTGGCAACACTTTTACAACAGATTGTATTTATAGTTGTTACTAAGAATTTTGAGCATTTGTGTGTGTGGTTGCACATTAGTTTTGAACTTCAGTAGGATGTGCCAGGACTCTTTGAGCATGCTGTATTTCGAAGGGGCTTGCAAATTGTAAATTCAGGAGTTTCAGCAAAAAATCCTCCATAAGCTGAATTGTATCCAAACACTCACTGTCTTCTGGTATCCCTAGGGTATGTAAATAATTCCTTGTGTTGCGGTTTCCTGCTTCTTCCATATCCTTCTTCAGGGTAGTTATCACTTTGTACACCTTTTAACATCTTACCACCCCATCTTTCAAACAGTTTATGGGATGTTCGATCGTTGCCATCTGGGATTCAAAACCAGCAAAATTCTCTTTTAATTGTACATCTGCTCTAATGTCCTTTTCCATTGAGGGATTTTTTGTTTGTAAAATCATTACATTTTGGAGCTGTTCGGTAATCGCTGCCATATTGAAGTTGCTGCCTTTATCTGTTGATGCCTTGCTTAGCAAAGGAAATCTGGTTTTGTCCTGGAATAGTAGCCTTATGGTTAGTGCAGCAGCCTGAGAACCAGGGAAACTAGGTTTGATGCCTACTGCAGCTCCTTATGACTCTGAGCAAGTCACTTAACTCTCCATTGCCCCAGGTACAAAACAAGTATAGAATATATAAACCATTTTTAATGTAACCACAGAGAGGCAGTATATCAATTCAAATCCCACCCCCTTTCCCTTTTTACTGTGGAACTCAACGTGAAAGCAACTTCAATCTTGTCCATCTTGGAGGTCATTCTATAAAGGGTGTTAAAATTATGAGCACTGAGCTAGTATTTTATAATGGCATCTGGGCAGCCAGATTCTGTTCTAGAATATTAGCATAAGTTGGTAGCAAAACACCTACATATTGGCACAATCACTTATAACCATCTCTGTAGCTGGTGTGAGTACACCTAAATGTTGGAACTTTCATGTCCTACTTAAAAAAAAAATTAGATATGTTTTGTGTGGAAGTGTGTGACCTGCCCATACTCCTCTCACATTAATGCTCGCTTTGCAGTTACGCGCTATCGATGTTTGGCGTTGTTTATAGGATAGGGTCATGAGTTATTTATGTGCTGAACTACAAAGTAATACCAATTAATGCTTGTTAAAGCTGATTACTAATAGTTATTGTCAGTTGAGTGCTAGGTTAGCACCAATTAACTAATTAAGGGCCCCATCTACTAAGATGCGTTAGCGTTTTTAGCACATGCTAAAAATTAGCATGTGCTAACCGTGTAGATGCCCATAGGAATATTGTGGGCATCTACATGGGTAGCACATGCTAAAAACACTAATGTGCCTCTAGCACAGCTTAGTAAACAGGGCCCTAAGTTATACACAGAACCCATGCTGTTCTGTAACTGGGCATTAATTGCGCATGCCCTATATAGAATGGGGGCTTATGTGCAGTCATGGTTTGAGGAATAATAATCGAAAAATCCTACCACATATTACAGTTATGTTAATATTTGATATTGCTGCAGAGCTCCTCATTCACACAGCCATATTTCTGCAGTGCTGGAATGCTCCCATTGTAGTGGGGCTTGACATATCACAAACTATGGGAATTGATATTCAAAGTGATTTAATCAGTCAGAAATGGCTCCTGGCCAGTTAAATCGCTTGTTTGGTGCTTCCGCTGATATTCAACTACAATTTACTGGTTAGTAAGAATGGTCTAATGGAGTAGGGTAAGGGAACGGTACTTCCAAAAACACGAGGGAATCAAAAATTCTTCACACACAGTGTTCTAATAAATACACCTTGAATAAACACTGTGTGTGAAGAAATTTTTATTCCATCATGTTTTTGGAAATGCCATCCCTTTACCCCACTCCATTAGACTGCTCCTGCTATGTTCATAGGGGTTGGTGTTCCTCTACTTTTTGTGGTTGACTTCCCCTTTACTGGTTAGTGCCACTGAATATCACCATAGACCACTAAACTCAAAGCTGGCTATTTTGTGGGTGGTCCAGGGGCAGAGTCAGCACTTATACTGTTAAGTGCCAATATTTAGCACTTAACCACTTAAGTTTAGCGGTAAAAGTCAGGCCTATCTTTATGTGGTGTTGATTATGTGTTTAAGTGCTGAATAGCACAGTTAAATGCATAAGAGATAGTGTAATCTTCCTCAATTCCTTGCCCCTTGGGAGGGGAAGACTCTTCAGCCCTTGGAGATAAACTCCTTGGCTGGTATAAGAGAGACAAATCTGACTCAGATTTAGCGCAACAAAGTACAATCTTTATCGGTATTTCTCTAAGTAAGTACAAAAAGAATTGTTCCCTCTGAAGCAGAGTTGGCACACAGCCAACAAGACGTTCAGGCTGAGCTACAAGGTTGCTCATCTAGGCTTTTTCATTCTGCACTTATATATTGTTGTAAGTTTCATTTCTTCTAAATCATGTGATTTCTTTTATTCTAACTTATTGTTCATATAAGGATATTTCCTGTTCCTGTTTTTCTTACCAACCTCTCCTGCTCCAATCACATGTACACTTTGTGGTCATTGGCCATTTCCTTATCCCATACATGTGATCTCCAGCAACAGCAAACAAGTTGAATGAAACACCTGGCTCCTTTTTTTTCCCTAAACACATATTTGTGGAGGAACATCTCCTTCTTTGTAGGGTCCTCAGCCTCACTTCACCATCAAGGTTATATCAATTTTTGTCAGCCATTTATGAACCGCATAGCTTCAGTTCCTCATGTGTTTCTCCTTGTCATATGATTTACAAGAAGTGCATAAAAGTACTTACTATTTACTGATAATCAAGGCTCATGCACTCTGTATACAGGTCGCAGTAGGATGTGTCTAAAGGAGCTTCTGCCCAGGAGGGAAGGGTTAGGACAGCTGTTGTAGTTGGTGATTTGATTATTAGGCATGTAGATAGTTGAGTGGCTGGTGGTCGTGAGGATCACCTAGTCACTTTTCTGCCTCGTACAAAGGTGACAGACCTCACACATCACCTGGATAGGATTTTAGATAGTGCTGGAGAGCAGCCAGCTGTCTTGGTACATGTGGGTACCAATTACATAGGAAAATGTGGGAGGGAGTTTCTGGAAGCCAGATTTAGGCTCTTAGGTAGAAAGCTGAAATCCAAATCCTCCAGTGTAGTATTTTTGGAAATGCTGTCTATTCTATACACAGGACCCAAGAGGCAGGCAGAGCTCCAAGGTCTCAATGCGTGGTTGAGACAACGGTGCAGAGATGAGGGATTTAGATTTGTTAGGGACTGAGCTACATTATGGAAAATGGGGAACCTGTTCCGAAAGGATGGACTCCACCTTAACCGAAATGGAACCAGGCTCCTTGCATTATCATTTAAAAAGGAAATAGACCCCCTTAATTAGTTGAAATTGTGTTTTGCTCTTAGCAAAATGCAGTACTATCCATACTCACTGCTGCCATGGATAGAAAGTGTTAATTCATTCTTAAAATCTAAACCCACCCCTAAAATAAGTGGTCTGTGGTTGAAAGCCTGATACATTCATTATTTAAAACGATCACACAGAAAAAGAATGAGCTGCAAATTATTTCTGTAACAGACTAAGTAATTTCTATACAACAATATACCTTTCGGACCATGGTCTTTTCTGCATTATCATGATATGCCTTTCCCACCAATTGTGCTAGTCACTTGTGCCATCAGAGTAATGCATGGTTTCACTCTGTACAGCTACTGCAGGGACTTGGCGTACACCAAAGTAAACTTCTCTTTGTAGATTTCTTCTGCAGTTCCCATTTCGGAGGGTTCAACATTAATCTAAAAGCTTCTTCCTACATAAAAAAAAGTCGACAAGCCAGAGACTGCTATTTGGCAATACTTCATTTTTCTACTTGTGCATCCAAAAAGAACTGCTGAATCATGGTTATGATTTGCATGTTAGCTTTCAAACAATAATACTACTCTGGCAAGAACATAAAGGTAACATTTCCCAAGACTGTATCTTCTTGTCTTCTCTTGTAACTTCATACTCTTACTATAATCTGCTACAGATGTGCTGCACAAAACATATGACCATATTGTATAAATAATAAATGAAAAAATGATATCAATTCCAAGCATGCATGTTGAGTCTGTAGGTTGTTCTCACAGTTAAACGGCACAACAAATAGGAAAGGTTTGGCAAAACAGTAGCAACACAAGGGAGTCGCAGAACACTTATTTCATTCCAAGCCACAAGGAATCCTTCAGGCTGTACTGCTTATTTTAAATCTCACTCCTAACTGTTCCAGGCTTAGATGCCTTGGCTTGAGAATACAGAGAGTAATTTGTTTAGGTGGATGAATCCCAAGTTCAAACATTTTCCCATGCAAAGCGGCTAAACAGAGCTTCCAAATTTCAGTAGGTGGCAACATAATGTGGTCAGGGGGGAACACTATATTTATATATGGAGTAATTCAAGGTATAATTCCCTCACCTAATCGTAGTCACATTTAGGGGCCCTTTTACTAAGCCACCTAGGCGCCTATGCGTGCCCAATGCACACCAAATTGGAGTTATTGCCCGGTTACCGCGTGGCCCTTGCGGTAATTTCAATTTTGGCATGTGTCCACTATGCACATCTGAAAAATATTTTTTATTTTCTGACTCACGGCAGCTACGCGCATCAAGTGGAATTTGATGCGCTTAGACCATTACTGCCCGGTTACCGCGCGAGACCTTACCGCTAGGTCAATGGCTTGCGGTAAGGTCTCAGACCCAAAATGGACACATGGCAATTTTCATTTTGCCGCACGTCCATTTTTGGCAAACATTTTAAAAGGGCATTTTTTGTAGGTGCGCTAAAAATAATTCTGCGTGTGCCCAAAACACACGTCTACACTACCGCAGGCTATTTTTTAGCACACTGTAGTAAAAGGACCCCATAGTGTGGCACCACCTAACGCCGCCTATGGAGGAGGCACAAAATGAAGGTACATTAAGGTCTGAATTATATGAATGGTGCCTAAAATAATCGGCACCTAAAAAAGTAGCGTTAAGCGCTATTCAGTCAACATAGGTGCCATTTATAGAATAGGGCTTAGCGCTGGGAGCCGTGACTACATTTAGACATGACCATTTACACCAATGAAACCTTGGTTTAAATCCCAGTGCTTCGTTAGGCACAGATCCCCTTTATTCTATAACAACATGTGTAAATTAAAGGAATGCCCCTGATCTGTCCATGGCCTTCTTTTCTCTTAAGAATATGTGGTTATGTTCAGTTTAGGAAAGCCCTTAAGATATTTCTTTTTAAGAAATTTTATTTTATTAATTTATGGTAACTGAAGTTTTTTTTTTGGAAAGCATTGTATTTTTTTGTTTAAATTCCTGATGTCTGTTCATCTTTGTGCTGTTGTTATCCGCCCCGAACTTTGAGGTATTTTGTGGGTTATAAGACTGTAGCAATAATAATAATAATAAATCTGTCCAAGTGGTGCTTTATGACACTTTTGGGCGTTTTTCTGTTTCGAAAATGAGTCCCATAGGCTTTTATGAGATAGGCTCCTCCCTCTAGCCCCAATATCACACATGACAAGCTTAAACCTGCTCCAAAAAAGGTGTAAAGGTATGTGTGTACTTTGTGGGTCCCTTTTACAAAGGCGTGTGCAGCGCACGTCAAATTGGCATTACCGCCTGGCTAGCACATGTGCCAGGCTGTAATTCTGATGTTAGTGTGCGCCAAAAACACAAGGTATAAAATAATTTTCAATTATCTACCACAGGGGCTTTCCCGGCGGTAATCAGCAGTTGACACATGCTGGACGGTTACCACCCGCTAAGTCAATGGGTGGGGTTAAGGGCTCAGGCCATAAATAGATGCGTGCTATTTTTCATTTTACTGCACGTCCATTTCCCAGCCCAAACCCCCCCCCCCCTTTTTTTCCAGACACGCTGGAGAAATGGTCCAGCGTGCATCCAATACACGTGCCCACACTACCGCAGTCCACTTTTTGGTATGCTTTTGTGAAAGGGCCCTTGTTTGCACACATTTTGTAAAACATGTATCTACATTACAACCCCACTCCCTCTATCCCCCTGTTGTTCTTTAACCATTCTGTGACACCAATACTTTCCTTCTGTGCTATTTGGGAATTATTTTTGACTCTCATCTTTTGTTTGAACACCAGGTTTCCCTTGTGGGTAAATTAGGTTTCTTTGGGTTATGTCATTTCCTCTCAATTCACAAACTCTTTTCCTCCGTGCATACCCTAATCCATGCCTTCATTATTTCCTGCCTAGACTACTGCAATCCTGTTTACACTGGTATCACCCAGATTCCGCAATGATGCCTTCAGACCCCGTTTACTCTTCCATGGCAAAAGATACGACCATGTCATTCCTTTGTTCCTTCAGTTACACTGGCTTCCTATCTCATTTAGGTCCTGGTTTAAGATTTTTGTCCTTACTACCAAGGTCCTTAACTCTGGTAGCCCCTCATATCTCTCTTCTGTCATCATCCCCTACACCCCAGCCTGTTCCCTTCATTCCCTAGATGGCCACCGTTTAGTCCTTCCCTCTCCCCAGTTTGAACACTACGAATCTACTAGGTCTTCTGCTTTATTCTTTCTGGCCCCCAAACTTTGGAATGACCTTCCCCCTTCTCTTCGATCTGAACTTTCTTTCCCCAGAATCAAAACATCCCTTAAAGCCCTTTTTTCAAGCTGGCCTTTGGTGCTTCCCTGGACTAATTTGACCAGCGATAGCTATGTGATAAATTAATTAACTTTGTTGTTGTTTTGCTTATGTTTGATTAATTCTTCTGGTGTGCATGTCTTTTTTTCTTAATTATATGGAGTTCCTTTCCCTCTTTTATTAATGTATGTAAATCGCTTGATCTCACCTTTGTAAAGGCCTCACCAAGTAAAGAAATAAACATAAACTAAGCTGCGCTAAAGAGGCCTATGCTTTGACTAGCATGGGGGTTTCCCCATGTTCTGAGGCCACTTTTAATGCAGCTTTTTTCAATTAATGGCTGTCACGGAGTAAGGAGTAGTGACCCCTTGGGCCACTGCCAGTGACCAGCAGCAGCAGGCGAACCACCCAAACAAGGATTGAGGCTGGAAACAGATGGACTGGAACCGAAGCTGAAGACAGGCGGGACTGGAACAAGCGGGACTAGAACTGAAGCTGAAGACAAACTGGACTAGAACAAGCAGGACTGGATTTGAAGCAGAAGACAGGACTGGAGCAAGCAGGACTGGAACTGAAGCTGAAGACAGGCAGGACTGGAACTGAAGTTGAAGACAGGCAGGACTGGATCAAGTAGGACTCGAACTGAGGCTGAAGATAGGCAGGACTGGAACAAGCAGGACAGAATACTAGCAGGGTAGAAACTAAAGTTAAAGATGAAGCAGGGCTGTAGTAGATAGGACAGAATACAAGCAGGGAAGGGACTGGAGTAAAGGCAAGCAGAGCTGAAGCAGAAGCAAGATTACAGACTGGAGAAGCAGGAGCAGGCTGGAAGTGCAACAAACATAGACAAGAACTCATCTGAAGACCTCTGTTGCAAAGGCAAGGCATAAAAATTCCTAGTTGCTTATAAAGGACTTTACTGATGATGTCACAACCAAAAATGAGGCTTGGCAGGAAGAACACCAGAGCGAGGCTTGACTGCAAGAACTTTGTTTTAAGTAAAGATCATTTGGTTCTATTCTTTGGATAGCCTGGCTTCTTTTCCCACCTTTTTATTTTTCGTTGACTGCAAGAACACCAGAGCAAGGCTGGAATGCTAGAACATCAGAATAGGACTGGAATGATCTCTGGAACACAATTGGGAAACAGGGAAAAGCAGTCCACAGCAGCCATAGGGCCTGGTCACTGGGAGGAGAGGTGAGTATAAGCACGGGGCACGGCCACAACCATGACAATGGCCATGTACTTATTAGTGACTCCTATTTACTAGGTGGTAAGGGCTCCTCCACTAACCATGTGCCAATTGGTTGGCATGTGGTAATGTAGCTGCGCTAATCGATTAGCATTGGACACGCCTACTCTCTACCCCCAAACGCACCCCCAGCACTAAAAAAAATATAAAATATTTTTTAGCGCATGGAAACACATGCAGATCCCATAACTACCGTGAGACACCTGAGCTTAGCGCAGCTTAGTAAAAGGGCCCCTAAGATATTTCTTTGACTCATTTTTATAGTTTATCTTTTTTCTTTTAGGATATTTCTTATATTTGATTGTTCTACTGCCTAGAACCAGTCTAAATAAATAAATATGCAAATATATTAGCATATTCCTAGCGTTTGAAACTCAGTTTAATTTTGTTTATGGAAGAGATTAGTGATCTGCTTACTGTATATTATTGCTCTGAATGCTTGACAGATTTATTCTGATGAGATAATGCAACAAGTAATAATAAATGACAAATAAATCACCTTATTCAAACCACAGCACTCACTGAGAAGAACTGTCAGATACTTTTGACAACTTTTTGAGGTAATATACAGTGATAATTAGCCATCATCACTTTTACGGTGTAGGACCTATCAGTCACTGTTAATTGCCATCTGTGACAGCACTTAGTTCCATAGATGATGCTTTTGCTTACTGACATTGCAGGATTGGCAATATCTCTTGTGCTGAGTGATAAGGACTGTCCAAGGACTATTTTTTTTTTAAATATGCAAGCTTTCATTTCATTTCCCTAAATTCACAGCAAATGCATGCATATGATGGGCTTAAGAGCCTGGAAATCATTCTGGACTCAATTTACCCCTGTGAGGTGTAGCATCAAGTGCAAAGAACAAACTGTCTGAAAATTGTTCTCCCTCAATGCGTGTCAAGATGGCGGATTACTAGAAGGACGCTCTGTCATGTCGCTGAGATTTTCCCTGGTGGATACGATTTTTCTTATTGAGAAAGTTTTTCTTTAAACGTTCAAATATGCCTCACACCAAGAGGAAAGGGGTACTTAAGGGTTTACCGACGATAAACCCCAACAATGCCCTTACCCAGACGACATTGGACAGATTCGCCACTAGCACTCCTCGTCAAACCGGCTCGAGTTTGATTCCCGCGGGGGGAGAAAATGGTGGAGTTTCTCCCTCACAGGAAATAGTAACGCTAAGACCATTTCTGTTGCAGCCAGATAATGGCCAATTTTCCATTTTCTGAATTGTGGGCGGTAAGGGTTCGCAAGCTAATCCCATGCTAATCAGTTAGCCTGTGGCAATGTAGCTGCACTGATTAGCACAGGAACACCTACACCCCCATACAGGTCCCCATGTAGATTACAGATGAGCATGCTCAGTTTCACTAAAAGGAGCGTGCCGGACATGAGGGGAAGAGAGAGCAGGGCAGGCAATGCTGCGGCGCCAGAGACCAGTGCTGGATGAAGGCTTCAGCTGGCGGAGGTTGGGGACCCCCCCACCAGTCAAGGTATTTGTGGCGGCGGTGCTTCAGCTGGTGGGGGTTGGGGACCCCCGCCAGCCCAGATGTATACAGCGGTGGCTGTGGGTTGGGGAGTGGCAGGGCAGCGAAGTGGCGGAGGGGGGCGATGGTGGGGCCACAGACCAAAATGTGCCCCCACCTTGGGCTCTGGCCCCCTCCCACCTCAAGGTCTGGCTACGCCCCTACTTCCATTGTATGCAAATGTATCTAATGCATATTCATTGTGGGTATCCTGTAAACCTGACTGGCTAGATATGCCCCAAGGACTGGGTTGACAACCCCTGTAATAGAAGCATCTACATCTACTCCAAGGCAGTAGAAACTTTTTCACAGGGATGTTATAAAATACAGTACACATATAGGCACCAATTGTTACTGACACATTGATGTACAGAGTCAATTCTGATCTCATTGAGCATATTCTCCACCACCAGGGAATGGCTATATAATTATAATGTAGAAGTAAGTTCTATGTTTTCTGCGTAGTTACTGTCATGCACGTATATATTAATGCAGGGGTTCTCAACTCAGTCCTCAGGGCACACCTAGACTGTCAGGTTTTCAGGATACCCAAAATGAATATGCATGAAATAAATTTGCATACAATACAAACAACTTCCATTTGACTACATTTAAACCCAATTTGCGGCCATCTCTGGCATGCATGTTAATGAGGTCATTTACTATGCCCTCCCAGTGCTTTGAGAACAATGCAGAAACAAACCTTGCGCTTACTGCTGGAAACCAGCTCAGAGCTGATGTTGGAGGGTTTGAAGAGAGGATTTCTTTTGATTTTCAGTTTAAAATCTGCCAGTTTTGATTTCTGTTGGAAACGGAAGAAAGTCCGTGCAGGCCTGCAAGCGCCGGTACTAAGAAAAAAAATGTGTGTGAGTCCGAGCAGACCTGAAAGCGAAAGCACACATTGGTGCCTGTTTTCTGTGCTTAAATATAAGCCTTCCAAGTAAAAAAAAAAAAAAAATTTGAAATGCATGTATTTAAAGGCAAAGAACAGCATTGATGTATGCTTCACTTCAGGGTTTGCCTGGGCATGCGCCCAAGTGCTGCACTTATGATGCAGCTGTTCTGCGCATGCGCCAAGCATGTCTTTCCCCCCCCCCCCCCCCAATTTTTGCTTTTACAGCATGCATATAATTTCAATACCATTTCCTTTGAGCATTGGCGAGCTAGTTTTCTTTGTTGTTCCAGCGGTATGGGATGTGCACTGTTGGCTTTAGCACAGTTCTGAGCGTTGGCCCCTCAGTATATACCATACCATACCATACAAGTTTATATCCCACTAATACCTTACAGTTCAAAGCAAGACAAAACCAGATCAAACCTCTGAGATAATGTTAGAAAGATAACAGAATCTAATTGAAATTAAACATTATTTTGAAAAATAAATTTCTGAAACTGTAGAATCTTAACCTTTCTCCTAAATTCATTGTGGGTATCCTGAAAACCAGACTGGCTCAGTATGTCCCGAGGACTGGATTGAGAACCCCTGCTATAAAGGGATATAGGCGCCTACTTTCCTTTACAGAATAATCTCCAAATAAGCATCTCTTTATAGAATTGCCCATAACATGGCTGAATATCACTGCTGTATGGATAGTTTCAGGCTGCTACCCCTGCTAATGCTGTCTCTCTATTATTTGGATAGTGATGGAGAAGTCTGACAAATTTGTAGCCTTCTGCTATCATTATAAGGGCTGAAAATCTACAGATAATGGAGTCATACATTCACCAACCACTGGTGTTTAACTCTATTTGAATGTTAACATGTAGAAACCATCCTAATATGATAACCCACCACATTTATTATTATTTATTGACATGACATATTCCACTGTTACCATAGTGAAACCAGAGCAGATCACAGTTAAACATAAATGTTAAAATTAATTCAAAACAAGATTAATAATTTAAAAAAAGTTCCTTGAATGTCGTTGTGTAAAAATAGATGTTCAGTTTCTTTCAAATTGTCAAGTAGTTCAGCTTTGTCCAGATTTCCTTTGGGAATGAGTTTCATAACCAAAGATCAGACACGAGGCTGTGATAGTTTGGCAAAGTTAACAGCTGTGGATGCAATGATTGAATAGAAATAACAGGCTTTACTCTCTCTTTATAAATTACCTCATGCTCAGATCCTTTCTGTGTTTCACACATGTATGCAATTCATGTAGAAACTGATATCCAGTGGGGATTACATAAAGTTAAACAGATAACTTTTTCATTCTACTTTGTGCTGATTTTCTGTGATCTTGTCCAAGTAGGATCACTTTAAATACACATAAACTGACACTTACAATTTTAAATCATGCATACTCTTTATTCAGCCTGACTTGAGCAGATAAATTGTTTGGTGAGTTGCTAAATATTGCTGCTTACTGGATAACTTTATGGTATGCCCTGATACTGTCATCAAATCATGCTACATTTTAATATGGAACGCTTTGCCTATTCACTGACTTAAATGGCTAACGTAATCCATCTGAGTATGTAAACATAAGAATATAAGCACGGCTGTACTGGGTCAAACCATAGGTCCATCAAGCCCAGTATCCTGCTTCCAACAGTGGCCGAGCCACGTGACAAGTACCTGGCAGAATCCCAAATAGTAGCAAGATTCCATGCTACTGACTCTAGGGTTAAGCAGTGGCTATCCTTAGGTCTACCTTTATAAATGTTTATGGACTTTACCTCCTGGAACTTATCCAAACATTTTTTTAAACCCCAGCTAATGCTAACTGCTGGTACTATATCATCTGTCAATGAGTTCCAGAGCTTAAATATTCATTGAGTGAAAAACAATTCATCTTATTTGTTTTAAATGTATTATTATGTAACTTCATCTAGTGTTCCCTAATCTTCACACTTTTTAAAAGAGTAAACCATCAATTCGCGTAAACCCCTTCTATTCCAATCAGGATTTTGTAGATCTCTATCATATCACCCCTCAGCCTTTCTTCTCCAAGCTAGAGAACCCTAACTTCTAAAAGAGGAGTTCTATCCCCTTGTTCATTTTGGTTACCCTTCTTTGTACCTTTTCTAATTCCACTGTTTATATACATATTTTTGAAAAGTGTTATAACCAGAATTGCACACAATACTCAAAGTGAGGTTGCATTATAGAATGATACAGAGGAATTAAAATATTATTTGTTTTATTTTCTACTCAATTCCTAACATTCTGTTTGTTTTTTGGCCACCACTGCTATCGCATACTGAACAGAAGATATCAATGTATTGTCTGTGGTGACACTTAAATCCTTTTCTTGGTTGGTGACTCCTAATGTGGAACCAAGAATCTTGTAGCTATTTTGGATTATTCTTCCCAATCTCCACCACTTTTCAGTTGTCCTCTTTAAATTTCATCTGCCATTTGGATGCTCAGTCTTCTAGCCTCCCAAGGGCCTTCTGCAATTTCATGCAGTCTTCATGCGATTTAACAACTTGGAATAGTTTTGAGTCATTTGCAGATTTGATCACCTCATTTATTGTTACTATTTCCAGATCATTAATTAATACGTTAAAAAGCACCAGTCCCAGTACAATTCCCAGTGGCACTCCACTATTCACCTTTCTCCATTTAGAGAAATGGTGATTTAACCCTACACTTTGTTTTCTGTCTTTCAACCAGTTCCCAATCCACAACAGAACATTTTCTCCTATCCCATGGTCTCTCCTGGGGGACTTCAACAAAAACTTTCTGAAAATCTAAATGTGCTAGATCAGCTGGCTCACCTTTATCCACATATTTATTCATACCTTCAAACATATGTTGCAAATTGATGAGCCAAGATTTCCCTTGGCTGAATCTATGTTGACATTAAACCAGGTTTGTCTATGAAGGAGTTCAGTAATTATGTTCTTTTGTAATAGTTCTGCTATTTTGCCCAGCACTGAAGAATGCACAGAAAGAAAACATATAGACAGCCTGGTGCTCACAGGTAGTATGCACTGAAGACCCAAGTCTATGTCCCAAACTCTGTAGCTTCCATTAAAGCTGTGCAGAACTGAGGCTGTTGCAGGAGCAACATTCACAGCCCATGGGGTGGAGAGAGGGAAGAGACCTTAGTGTGACTCAGAACACATGCATTCCAGATTCTGAAATTATCCCTACGTGGAAAGGGAAGGAATATGCTCATAGATTACATAGTTCATCTGTAGAAATAGATGCTGTAGGATATGCTGATACTTTTGTACCCAGGTGGTTTCAATTTAAAACATTCGCTAAACCTTAAAGGGTGAAGGGATTTGGATTTAACTCACATCTTTCTCAGTGGTTCAAGATGAATTACATTTAAGTAGTGTAGATATTTTTCTGTCCCCAGAGGGCTTACAAACCAAGGGGCCCTTTTATTTATTTATTTATTTTATTTGTTATATTTGTATCCCACATTTTCCCACCTATTTGCAGGCTGAATGTGGCTTACATAGTACCGTGAAGGCATTCGCCAACTCCGGTAGAGAAACAAATACAAAGTCTAATAAGGTTCATATGTTACAGACACATTGGGAATAGCAGAGAAGGAGAGTTATATAGTGTTCATTACGAGCTTTGGTTACGTTGTGTTGCAGGGTTCAGGCACTTAAGTTGGGTTGGTAGGGTATGCCTTTTCAAACAAGTTGGTCTTTAGTGATTTCTGGAAGTTAAGATGGTCGTACGTTATTTTCACAGCTTTTGGTAATGCATTCCACAATTGTGTACTTATGTAGGAGAAGCTGGATGCATGAATTGATTTATATTTGAGTCTTTTACAGCTTGGGTAGTGGAGATTTAAGTATGTTCGTGTTGATCTGACTGTGTTTCTGGAGTGCCTTAGGCAGTTAACACGTGAATTAGCACGTTAAATGATACCACACACTTGTGGTAATGGTTACCATGTTGTTTTAAGCGCACACATTTTCAGACTTTAAGGACTGAATGCAGTAAATGGCGCTCCAGATTTGGTACAGAAAAAAACAGGTGCTGAATGGTATTCTATAACGAGTGTTCCAGGATCCATTCTTAATTTTGGGTTCAAGAAACCAGGTGTAAATCCTGGTGCAAGTTGGATACAGATCCACACTATTCAATAACACTGCATTCATTTTAAGAGAATGCACCTGACCTGCCAATGCCCCTCCCATGACCACGCCCCCTTTGCAGATGCACGTGGAAACAGCCACTATTCTATAAATATGCGTGTAAGTGCATTTTCTTGCAGATCTGCCATTTCTGCCCCATTTCGGCACCTTGCATCTGTTCGTACATCTAGTTGCTCTACAGAAATGATAAGTAGTAGTAGTATATATAGAGTTCCCCTCTAAGGGCCAGATTCTATATAAGGTGCCTAAAAGAATCTATGTAATAACATTTCTGCGTATGCATATTCTGTAAACGGCACCTAGGTTTAGGCACAGTATATAGAATACACTTAGTTGATACCCCAGCGCCTAAAACTTCGCGCCTCCATTTACACCAGTGAGAATGTGGCATAAATCACTGTGCATAGATTTATGTGCTCTGGGCCATATTCTATAACTACGCATATAAATTCGGGAATGCCCACTAAATGCCCATTTCTCCGTCCATAGCCACAGCTGTTTTTAACTACTTACATTAGAATTTAGTTGCAGTTCGTTACAGAATATGCATAGTGAGTTGTATGTGTACATTCTAATTGCCAATTAGTGCTCATTATTGCTTGTTAAGTACTGTTATCAATGCCGATTAGCTTGTTAAGCCAATTTAGTTATGCGTGTTATAGAATACGCCTGGATTTTGTTGAGGATCTCTAGGTGCGCTATATAGAATCTGGCAGTAAGTGCATTTTTTTTGTAAAGGCGTGGCAACTACGCAGGGCATGGGTGGAGAATGGGTGTAGATAGCATATCGCAGGTAGCACACAGGACATACCGCAAGCTCTCAATTGTACAATTAGCACAGGTCCGCTTAGTACCCCCTAAACAGAAACGTGCTAAGGGGCCCTATTACTAAGCTGCATAGGCACTTACTCATGCCCAACGTGCATCAATTTGGAGTTACCGCCCAGCTACTGTGTGGCCCGGGCGATAATTTCATTTTTTACAATCATCCACTACGCGTGCCAGAAAATAATTTTTATTTTCCGGCGTGCGGCAGAAAACGAGCGGTAATTGTCATTATATGTGCATAGATGATTACTGCCCGGTTAACGCATGAGACCTTACCGCTAAGTCAATGGGTGGCGGTAAGGTCTCAGACCCAAAATGGACGTGCACCAATTTTGATTTTGCTGTATGTCCATTTTCGGCAAAAGTTTTTTAAAAGGCTTTTTTTACAGGTGCGCTGAAAAATGGATCTGCGCACGCCCAAAACACGCACCTACACTAGCGCAGCCATATTTTCAGCGCACCTTAGTGAAAGAACCCCTAAGTGCATAAACAGTTTTACATGGGAACTGCAGAGGACATGCTGGGTATGCCCCCAATAGTTGCTGTGTTGCCATTGCACTTAAAACATGCTCATTTTTTGTGTGTGTGTTAAGGCATGGCAAGTGCAAAATCTAATTCACTTTAGTAAAAGTGCCCCTGAGGCAATGGAGGGGTTAAGTGACTCGTCCAAAGAGTAGTACATATCCGAAGTACCCACATATCTTGCCATTCAGTGCCCTATTGAAAATCACTCCCCAAAATGGAAAGCATTATAACTTTCCTTGAGTTATGAGAAAATATTTCATAACAGATGGAAGTAGGAATACATCTGTCTTCTTCAAATTAGATGTCAGCAGCTTTACTAAAAGCTCAGCAGATATGAACAACTGTATGCTTTAGAGATATTGTTAGTCATTGCATACCAATGAAAAGGACTTTATCAAATTAATCTTCTATCAAAAGCAGAGTTCATTCCATGAAAGAGAATTCTGACTGGTCGCTGAAATTCCAGCCATGTAGTAATGCTACTTTTTGGCTGTCTGCCTCCTAAGAATGTCAAGGGTCACAGCTTGATAATTGGGTATAAATACAGTCAGTGGAACAGACCCCAGCGCCAGTCATGCAGAACCAATTTTTAGTTTGATGGGACTATTGTTCCACATTTTAATTGAAGTGCTTGTGAGAAATACTGACATTATGTTATGCTGTTTTTGCTATAAACGCATTGTGCTGTCTGATAATGCTAATATTCTTACACGAATGTAACTTGGTATGAGAATAATCTTTCAGTGATTAAAAACACTTCTTGTTTGGCTATTAAGTGTGTTCATGTTGTGCCAGTTATGGAGAGTTAATAGACAGAGCAATCATGTCGGATACCAGTGAGGTAATCTCATTCCCGTCTGCATTGCATCTGACAAAGTGGACTCTGGTCATTGAAAGCTCACGCTTCACTAAACCGGTTAATTTAAAAGGTGCCACCTGTCTCTGTAATATTTGTTACACCAGACTAACATAACTACCCCCTTTAAAGTTTTCTCATTCCCATCGTTATCCATCCTGATTCTGAATGTTCACTCTTGGAAATCCTTTGAAAATTGTCCTTCCAAGCTAAATCTGGAATAAAACAAAGTCGCTTATACAAATGAATTTTGATTTTTTTTTTTCAGGAGAAATAACCCTTCTGGGAACTGCCCGCCTCACACTGTCTAAAAAGAATGTATGGTGTTCACAATACATGCAATCATTCACATTAAAAAGGGTTGTTCATAGAGCATGGTTAAGTTGAGATAGTAAGTTATGTATGGGGAATGGAATGATCAACTCTCACTTGCATTTTTTTCCTCTTGCACAGAATTTGTTTTGAAAATGGCCTATCAGATCCACTGGTAGAAAGTATCTTATCTAGTTTACTGAAAATTACACTTTTTTGGGTCAGTTCAAGAAAGGTCGCACTAAAGTTAGATACCAAAATTTTGGCATAGCATGTATTAGTAAGGGGGTATTCACATGGGCGTTCACATGGACGGGTCATAGGTGGGGCAGCCATTTAGGCGGGCAAATTACAGAATATTGTACGTTGCCCACATGCTGCTACATTTAGCCACCCTCAATTACACCAGATCTATGGCAGTTTTAAATGGGGGTATCTAAATGTACAATAATATTCAATACTGACCCTTGGGCACCCAATTCATTATATAAAGTAGGTTCTCACCCTGCATTACTGGGGTGCCTAAATGGAGATGCCCAATTGCAGAATTCAGACAGTGGATGATTTTACCCTTACCATAGCCTTAGACTCATTGACACCAGCCACCCAATAGGAAGGCATTTATCAAAACAGAAACCCTCTTCAAACGTAAACCTAATCAGGCGGTAGGCAGCTAGGATAAACAGGTGATCAAGTGAAGACAGAATCAGTACCTAACTTTGCAATCTGGGCTGTTTGCCATTTGAACAGCGCTATCTAGTGAGGCATATGATTCCAAAGAGATAGTTCTAGAACATCATTAACTGAGCTGCCTTCTAGATGTGACAGACAATATAGCAATCAAAATTCTGTACTGCAATGGAAACATTCTTAGACTCAAGTAGGTTTCTTTCAGGGGCGATGCCTCCAAATGGATTATTTTTGCACATGCCATGACAGTAATGAACCTCACTCCAGCAGAAGAAGCCTTCCTCCAGCGCTGTTCTTCACTCCGACACATTGCCTGCCCTGTGGTTGCTTTTCCCCTCACATCACGTATGCTTGGTTTTGATGAAATTGAACATGTGCAGCGAGAGGGGAAAAGGAGCCGCAGGGCAGGCAATGCGGCGGAGTGAAGAACAGTCCTGGAGGAAGGCTTCGTCTGCTGGCGGGGCCTAGGGAACCCCACCAGCCAAACTAGAGACCCCACTGCCTCGAAGCCCTGTGTCTGCTCCTCTCCGGCCTCCAAGGGGGGGCCCAGTGCCGGAGTTTTCTCTCTTGCTCCTGTCGGGACACGATCACCCAGGTCCCGTCAGGAGCAGGAGAAAAGAGAGGGACCCTGGCGCCAGACCCTCCTTGGAGGCTGGGCCTGGTGGAATCGTGCCCTCGGCAGCCCTGAGGCTCACCTTCTGTACATTAATGCCACTATCATATCCCCTTTACCACACCTCTCTTCCAGCATATACATGTTGAGGTTCATGAGCCTGTCTCTATAGGTTTTATGACCAAGATTGCCTACCAATTTAGTAGCCTCCCTCTGAACCGACTCCATGCTGTTTATATCTTTCTGTAGGTGTGGTCAAGGTATATGGGGTTGTGGTGGGGGGTGACGGCGGCAGCGGCAGCCCTGCCCCGGGTCTGGCTCAGTCTCTTAGGGGTCCTGGCAAGCCTTTTTCAAATGAAGGAAAACTCTGGAATGAGAGGGCGTAGGATGAAGTTACGAGGAAATAGGCTTAGGAAGAATCTAAGAAAATACTCTTTCATGGAAAGGGTAGTCGAAGTGTGGAATGGCCTCCCGGTGGAGGTCATGGAGACAAAGACTGTGTCAGAATGTAAGAAAGCTTGCGACAGGCATGTGGGATCCCTTAGGAAAAGGAGGAGTTAGGATTTCAGAGGAAGGGCAGACTGGATGTGCCATTTGACCTTTATCTGCTGTCATGTGTCTGTATTTCTGTTCAGCCTCTAAACAGACCATCTTTTTACATGTTGTCATGGAAATTACCAGTTACAAAATTAAATGCATCTTATTTGTTTAACTTTGCATGTGAATTTTCAGTAGCACCAGTTAAATTGATATTGCAACTGGACTTTTTTTTTTTAAGTTAACCATTTAAGATATCTATTTAAATACATGCCTATGACTGAAAATTGACCTCAATAATATGCAATAAAATAACAGTATTTACCACCTCTACCTTTTGCCAATCCAGGGTCCCAACCATCATTTTGTTATCAGACATCATATAAATAAAATCTTGTGGTTGCCTACCTTTAAGCTAATTTGAAAGGCAAATTATGTTTATAATGGTTTTGTTGATTGGTAAATTCTAAAAAGCTACTTGAAACACAAAGCAGAAGGGAAACCTGCTCCAAATAAAATGTGTTCAAAAAAAAACCCAGCAAAGTAGTAAGGGCATGTTGCTTTTACTAGGCTGATAAATATATTCAATGAAAGCTTTGAGATTACTAAGACTCCAGACATTGCCTGAGGAAGGGACCATAATAGTCTTGCAAGTTGCATCTTTAAACATTTATGAGACCAATAAAGGTATCATTTCTACCTAGAAACCTTATTTGCTTCTCTTTTAACAAAAGCAAACAGCAAAATACCAAAACCAAATGTACTGTACGATTTTGACTCGTGATAAGTCAGCAGTGTTGCATATTGTACCTAGATGGGAGACTGGCTAATGCCATTGTCAGTTTTGTGCTTGGGGGAAGTGGCTGCACACAGTAAGGAATGCAACCCAGTATGGGAGTCTTGACGTGGTGAACTTCAAACTCAGAGATTCTAGTAATCAGGCTAGGGAAATAGTTTATTTTGGAAATTATTTAGGGTGGTACAATGAGAATATTCAGATCTGCTGAGAGATGGTGAAAGAGGATTTTCTGGGGCTTTCTTGTAGGACTAAACACTGATAGGATCTTTGGGCATCAGGAGTGGTCATGTTGTTGTGAGCTCTTGTATTCTCCTGTCCCTTGCCTAGTGCTGCTGCTCTTTTTCTCCTTTGATATAAGGAAAAGGAGAGGGAACACAAAACCCTGCCACTTGGTTGGCGGTCAGACCCCGAAGCTTTGGCGGGCATAATTGGAGCTTCCAGCATAGCAGCATCAGCTTCTGGCTTGATGTCTCCACAGCAGGAAAGAGCAGAGAGCAGCATAGATGGGGTTTCCTTGAACTGAGCCTCCATCAGAGAGCAGCATCCCTCGTGGCTTTGAAGTGATTGCACCAGGAAGCAATCCAGACCTATGCTGGCTGATGTAGTTCAGTCTGGGCTGGAGGAGTCCCCAATTGCAGCATCCTCTCCAGCCCTTGTAAATGAATGGGGCTTATTGGAACATCTATCTAGGAGTACTGAGGGAGCTGGGGAGAGTGAGTCTTTACTACCTGTGAGAGAGATTTTAAAATCTGCTGTAGTGACATTGGATGTTGTGTGGGAGGCCATTCAGGAAAGCAATAGTTCCCTAACTACAGTGATTAATAAGGTAGTGGATAAAGTCATTTCCGTGATTGATATGGTGCGGAAGTATTTAAAAGACATATTTTGTATGCCTGAAGAATCCTTCCCACCGAAAGAGCTCAATATCTTTTGATACCTGGAAGACCTGGAGGGGCTCAAGGACTGGGAAAAATAGAGTGTCCAGGAGTTATGGATTTGACAATTTTTTTGGAAACTTCCCTTGAGGTCGTTATCGAGACTGGCTTTGTTGGTGACCTTTGCACTGGAAATGGACCAGAATAATGTGCTTTGTTTATGCTTCAGTCATATTCAGGAACAGTTTATGGGGTTGAATATATGTATATTTCCTGATTTATCTAAAGCAACACAGAAGCAGAAAGAGGCTATAGGCCTGAGTTTCTGGCCCTTGGTGCTAGCTGCTTGTTAAAATTTCCTTGTTCTTGTTTTGTTATTTATGAGAATAATTCTTTTTTGTTTATCGACCTCAAGCAGCTCCTAGATTTTCTTACAATGAGAGAGGATACTAGGGGGCTCATTTTCAAAGCACATAGACATACAAAGTTCCATATGTAACTTTGTAAGTCTAAGTGCTTTGAAAATATGGTTTGACAAGGCTACTTCTGTGACTTCTAAAATAGATAAGCTGTTTAGTTGTCTGCAGATGTCTTCCACTGATTAGATTTATTCCTGTAGTTTCCTTTTTCTTATTTGTTTCTCATTATAGGGCCCTTTTACTAAGTTGTACCTAAAAATGGCCTGCGCTGGTGTAGGCGTGTGTTATGGACGCACACAGGTCATTTTTTCAGCACGCCTGGAAAAATGGTACTTTTTATGTTGCCGAACATGGACGTGCGGCAAAATTAAAACCAGTGCGTCCATTTTTGGCCTGAGACCTTACCATCACCCATTGACCTAGTGGTAAGGTCTCACGTGCTAACTGAGCGGTGAGCGGCCAGCACACGTAAATTGCTGATTACTACCAGTTAAGTGCCACACGGTAGAAAATATTTTCTATTTGGCGCATGTTGGATGCACATAGGCGCCTTCGCGATTTAGTAAAAGGGCCCTTATATTCCTTATCTTGCCTCCATGTAATTGTGGGTGGGTGAATTAATTATTGTTATAGAATTTGTATTTTGATTTTCCTTTTTCTAATATTACTGTGAAGTAAAGTATAAATTAACGATAATGGTATAAATTTAAAAAATGGAAAAAAAAGGATCACATTAGAACTTCTGCTCATTTTTCTCAGAACTATCCCTTCTGTGTGTATACCAAGGAGATGGAGTCAGATGCCAGCAGTCGGAAACCTAGTACATCCTAGTCACCCATCTGATCCTTTGCTGCCTTTTTGCCCTATCCTTAACCTGAACTGCTCTGCATGTGGCCTATTAATGTTTAAAAAATGACTAAAATCATGTTTGAATTTACATGTTGATGTGCCTTTGGTTACCCAGGCTCCTCTTTATGGAATTCTTTACCTCAGACATCAGGATACAGATTGACATACTCAGCATTATAAAACATGCACATAAACTTTATTTTATGGCAGAGACTATAGCCATTATCTTTTGCTTGCAAAATTCAGTGGTACTGTTTTCTGTTACATCCCTATTGTTTTAGTTCCTTGATTCTGTTCTCTACAAATTTCCTGCTATGCTGTCCTTAATGAGAGTAATTTTATAACAGGATGTAGGTTAACAGGGTAGAAAGGCAGCTATTTTATGCTTATTTTGTAGACATAAGCATCTCCACAGGTAAATAGCACATTGCACATGTGTAGATTGGCTACTCGAGTAAATAGCGAGTTTAGAAATCTGCTATTTACCTGTGGAAATCCATATCAGATAGAGATTACTAGAGAAAGCGATAGGGGCATAAATAGGGGTTGGTTTGTGTGGAACAAATTAGAGACATGGGTTCCCAGCTTGAAGGGGCAGATGCAAAGGCCAACAATACTTCCTTGAAACCTCCCCTGAACCTACCCAAACCCCCTGCCTGTCAAGAAACCCCTCAGCAGTTAAAATCCCATACTCTCCCCCAATCCCACCTCTAGCCCTACTGGGAGATTCCCATGGAGGTCTAAAGGGGAACAGGAGTGATCTATAATTTCTCCTGGTCCATTCTGTATTCAGGATCAAAATGGTGCCTCTGACCCCTAACAGTAGTCTTGTGACACTACTATTAGATGTCATAAACACCATTTTGATCTAGGATAGAAGATGGAGCAGAAGGATCCAGGGATTACTTTTGCTCCCCTCTAGACCACCTTGGAACACTCCCAGTAGGATGGGATCAGGAAGTGGGTTGTCATGTCTACTGGTGAGGATTTCAGGGGGGTTTCAGTACTTTGGGGGAATCGCCTATTGCATGGAAGTTTTGGGAGATCTTACTTGCTTTGGCGAGGGGTGTTATCAGGGATGTTAAGAGAAAGTTTAGCTGTGGGAAAATTGTTCAGGGGGCTATTCACTGATTTAGAAGGAAATTTGGGGACTACTGAAATGGTTTGAGTGGGTTCGTGGGTCTGGACTGATGTGGTATGTGATTGGGCATGCCTACTAAGGAATAAACCTACTGAATTTTTTGAATAAACCTACTGTTTGGAAATACATTTGGTCTTCTCCCTACTTATTCTTCTTTTACCCCTTACCCTTACAATATATTAAAGCAAATAAATAAATAAATAACCCAACTAACCAGCCTGTGAGTCTGAGAGCTTCTAAAATCCCACCCTGGCCACTTAAACTTGGATTTTTTATTATTATAGTTTACAGTCATCAGCAAGTGAACTCCGCCATTATAAGTAAGACTGCTAGAGAATACCTGTGTCAAAGAGTAAAATGAATCCCTCTTTATCTGTGATACGAATAGATACACACAAAGATACAGAGGGATTCATTTTACCTGATATTTGATTATATATCACTCCCTTTTGGGGTTTCTTTATGCTGTGAGCAATTCTTCAGGCACAATAACCTATGGAGCTGAGACTGTAACATAGTGACGTGGAGGGACATTTTCGAAAAAAACGTCCAAGTTGCAATTTGGACGTCTTTGCAAAACGTCGAAATCCAGGGGCGGGTAAAACCATATTTTCGAAAAAAGATGGACGTCCATCTTTCGTTTCGAAAATACTGTCAGACTTCCAAATCCAAGGACATCCTTAAATTTCGACGTCCCTAGACATGGACGTCTTTGACTTTTGGCGATTTTCGAAATCAAAGACTTCCATGTCAAAAACGTCCAAATGCAAGCCATTTGGACGTGGGAGGAGCCAGCATTTATAGTGCACTGGTCCCCCTGACATGCCAGGACACCAACCGGGCACCCTAGGGGGCACTACAGTGGACTTGATAAAATGCTCCTAGGAACATAGCTCCCATACCTTGTGTGCTGAGCCCCCAACCCCCCCCCCAAACCCCACTAACCACAACTGTACACCACTACCAAAGCCCTTACAGGTGAAGGGGGGCACCTATATATGGGTACAGTGGGTTTGTGGTGGATTTTGGAGGGCTTGCTGCTTCCTCCGCATACATAACATGTAGGGGGGTATGGGCCTGGGTCCACCTGTCTGAAGTGCACTGCACCCACTAAAACTGCTCCTGGGACCTGCATGTGCTGTCATGGACCTGAGTATGACATCTGAGGTTGGCATAGAGGCTGGCACGAAATATTTTGAAAGATGCTTTTTGAGGGTGGGAGGGGGTTAGTGACCACTGGGAGAGTAACAGGAGGTCATCCCCAATTCCCTCCGGTGGTCATCTGGTCATTTCGGGCACCTTTTTGTGCCTTGATTGTAAAAAAAACCATGTCCAGGTGAAAACGTCCAAGTGTTCATCAGAGACAGTGGCGATCCTAGCCGGCATGACACCCAGGGTGGAGCGCCGATGCGCCCCCCCCCCCGGCGAAATGACCCCCCCCCCAGGTGCACGCCGCTGGGGGGGGGGGTGCCGCGGCACGCGCCTGTCAGCTGAGTTCGCTGACTTCGATGCAGCTCCCTCTGCCCCGGCCGGAACAGGAAGTAACCTGTTCCGGGGCAGAGGGAGCTGCAGCGAAGTTAGTAAACTCAGCTGACAGGCGCGCGCCACGGCACCCCCCCCCCCAGCGGCGTGCACCCGGGGCGGACCGCCCCCACCGCCCCCCCCCCCTTGGTACGCCACTGATCAGAGATGTTCTTGCTTTTTTCGATTATGGGTCAAACATGTCCAAGTGTTAGGCACGCCCAAGTCCTACCTTCACTATGCCTTCGACACGCCTTTTTGAAATTTGGATGTCCTTGCAACGGACTGCAGTTGGAGACGTCCAAAATCGGGTTTCAATTATACCGATTTGGATGTCTCTGTGAGAAGGACGTCCATCTTCCGATTTATTTCGAAAGATGGACGTTCTTCTCTTTCGAAAATGAGCCTGACAGTAATGTAGTAAATGACGGCAGGTAAAGACCAGCTTGGCTTATGCAGTCTGCCCAGAAAGGTGTACAGGGTTGTACCTGTGACTCAGGAGGGCTACTCTCCCTTTGTCTTTAAGATTGTAACTAACACCCATTGCAGTCTATTCAATAATAGAAAGATTATTAAATAAAGGGTGACATTTATCAAAGTTTTACTGTGAATGGAAATTCTCTACATACCATCTTTATGCCATACAGGAAACCTCTCTTTTTATTTCATGACTTTGCTGCTTCAGTTAGGTTAGATAAGGCTGTGGTATTGAATCCCTAAGGCTATGCCTAAGAGCACAGGAATCTTGCTCTATGATAAAGCCCACGAGCACTTCTGAAAACTGCAGACAGATTGCTGAAACAGACTTGTTTTAAGTTCACTGATCCCTGCCACTACTATTCTGAAGTCTGGGCCTAAAGTACTTTTATCTATATAGAATATTCTGAGGAGTCTCATAGCTGCCAACTTAACCACTTCCAGAAAGGCCAGTACAGGATTTCTGACAGTCCTATCCTGAAGCATTATGGGAGCAATAGCACTGGTTTAAATAAATAGAATCTGGGGTTACAAATTCTACACTTTATTGTGGATGAACATTGAAAGCCACAACTGGCGTAAAATGTTCTTCCTCGAACTGGCAGCTAAGGAGGTATTTTCACTTTTTGTTTATCAAACTCAACAAGTGTATGCTGGTGACTCCTACTGGCCAGTATTCAATGCTATTTAACTGGCCAGGAATGGCTTCTGGCCAGTTAAATATCATTTAGCTGGCTAACTGGTAATATTCAGTGGGAGATAGCCAGTTATCTCTGCTGAATATCTGTGGTTAGCGCACAGGACTAGATTCAATATATGGCACTGAAAAATAATGTACCTACGTGTATTCTATAAACGCTGTGTAAAGTTAGGCACAGTTTACAGAATACTCCAAAGTGTTTGGCCCAGTGACTAAATTTAGGCCAAGTAAAACTTGGTTTAAATGCCCCCTCCTAATTTATGTGTGGATCAGGCATATTCTATAAGAGCACGCATAGTTTTTAGGAACGCCCGTGAACTGACCCCTCCATGCCCATGGCCACACCCCTTTTAACATCCACAGCATAGAATTTATGCTCATCACTTTATAGAATATGCCTAGCAAGTTGTGCATGTAAATTCTAATTAATGCCAATTAGTGCTGATAATTTCTTATTACGTCACTAATTATCGGCGTTGATTGGAATGTTATTCAGTTAAATTGTGTGTGGAATACAGACTATTCCTGGATTTCCATGCACACCTTATGACACTGTATATAGAATCTGGGGGATAGTGGCTAATCGGCTATAGCTTGCGATACAGCTAGCTATCTGTGAATATTCAAACACTGGCCGGCTAAGTTTAGAGGCCAAATCGGACAACCTAAATAGCAGTCCTATCTTTGGCTACTATAAACTTAACCAGCCAGTGCTGAATATTCACTTATCTGGTTAAGTTTGAGCCAGCCAACCCCCCCCCCCCCCCCCCAGATATTCAATTACGGTCACCGTAAACGGCCTGGCATTGAATATACGGGGTCAGCGCCGATTGCATCACTTATGCGGGCTGAATATCAGGCCCCTAGTGTTTTAAAAAGTAAATCATACCTTTCTGGGTTGATATTCAAAGTGATTTAACAGGTCAGAAATGGCTTCTGGCCAGTTAAATTGCTTGTTCAGGGCGCCATTTATAGAATCCAGGGGTAAGTGTGTTTCACACCAATGTTATATAACACTTCTGATAAGTGCATGGTTATCACTTACATGCGTAACTTCAACAATCACCATGTAAGTTCTAGTATTTGATCATTTATGTGTGTGCAATTTGTGCCTAACTATAGGTGCTAAAGTTATAGAACGAAGTGGAAAATGGCCTGCAGGACATTCTTCTGTAATTTTAAAGAATAAGGGTCAGACACATTGAAGCCTGGATCTCTTATAACCACACTACTTCTACCAATTGAAACTTCCCCAATTCCACCTTATCTGAAGAAGACCAACCCCCTTCTCCACAATCCATCCTGATCTCCTTTCATGCAGATATTTGTTTGCAGGCATCTACCTTACCAACAAAATTCTGTAGAAAAAGCTTAAGCTCTGCTAATAAACTCCCTTCATCCATTCCTACTTCCTCTTTCCACAACAGCCTTCTACCAAAGAGAACACCTTTTTCCTATTTCTGTTTCGAATCTTCTATTAAATCATTAATACAATGCCACTTATTATTTATTATTATCTATTGCATTTGTATCCCACATTTTCCCACCTCTTTGCAGGCTCAATGTGGCTTACAATACATCACGAGTGGTGGAAATATATTAGAAAATAGACATTTAATGTTACAGAAGGATCTTGGGTAACATGATAATGAAAAAGAAAAACATGATAGTAGTATAACAAGTAGATACTATAAGGCAATTCTGAATATATGTGGAGGAGTTGTGTATATTCACATTGGTTGATCTTTGTGGTATGCCTTGTTAAAGAGATGGGTCTTCAGTAGTTTGCGGAAGTTCGTTAGTTCGTAAATCTTTTTTAAGTTGCACGGCAGTGTTTTCCATAACTGTGCGCTCAAGTAGGTAAAGTTAGACGCATGCATTAATTTGTATTTTAGACCTTTGCAATTAGGGAAGTGTAGATCTAGGAATGTGCGGGATGATCTTTTGGCATTCCTTTAATTCAGCCCGCATAAGTGATGTAATTCTCAGTATAGAATACTTTGCTATACTCTGTCATATTTGTTCATCTGCCATAGATGGGGTTTTATTCCAGAGTTGTTTCAAAACTCTAATAGCTCTTTCTAAAAATCTCAATCCACTTGAAAACCATTTCAAAAAGAACTTAGCAGGTTTGACCAGAACCTTCTCTATGGCCACTTTCTCCTTCACCTGTTGATACCAGGCATCCACTAATGAGATAAATCTTGCTTTTGTTCTGGTATGCATATCTGTTTTAGCTCTTCTCCAATCCTTCCCCCAAGAACACCTCCTATTAGTCTGGGTAAACTTATATGCATATAGACCCTGTGGGCCAGATTCTATATATGACACTTAAAAAAAATCTGTGTGGAAAACATTTCTGCCAAAGCGTATTCTATAAGTGGTACCTAGATTTAGGTGCGGTATATAGAATACACTTAGTCGATATATCCTAGCACCTAAAACTATGTGCATCCATTTACACCAACGAAAATATGGCGTAAATCCCAGCATGTAGATTTAGATGCAGAGGACCATATTCTATAACAATGCACATACATTTTGGAACGCCCTTGAAATGCCCATTTCCCCGCCCATAACCATTCCCTTTTTACCTGCATGCATTAAAATTTGAGCGTAGTGTGTTACAGAATACGCTTAGGGAGTTGTGCACGTAAATTCTAATTATTACCAATTAGTGTTCATTATTGCTTGTTAGGTGCTGTTAACGCTGATTGGCTTGTTAAGCCAATTAAGTTACATGTGTTGTTAAAGAATACGCTTGGATTTTGGCGTATAATTCTAGGCACGCTATATAGAATCCGGGGTTGTGTTCATAGGTGTACGTATTTGCATATACAAAATCCAGTTTCATAAAAGCCTTTTTTTGTGTGTGTGTGTAAAAGGGTACATTAAGGCCACTTTATACCGCAACTTGAAAGGATCCTTAAATCCTTTGCAACTAGTGCAGTTGAATTGGTGAGGAGCTTTTCCAAACAGAAGCTGCAGAAATGTTTGCAAGGTTATCTGCTAATCAAGTCCAGCCTCTCAAATGGTTTAAAACGTGTTGCGAAAAGAGATATCTACATTTATACTTGTGGGTACTGTATGAGCTGAATCTACTCTATAAATAAGTGTGAAAACAAACAACAAACCTGCATCATATATTCGTATGTCTGTCGCAAGATTCCAATTTCGCCAGTGCTCTGCTGAGAAAGTAGAGATTTGTGATGTAACACCAATTACGCAGAGTTTGAGTGAAGGGACATTTTTTTATTTATTTTTTGTTTGTGGTTTTTAAAAGTTTTCAATGGAATAGGAAATGATCTTTTTTGCAGAGTCATAGAGTTATATGAGCATTGGTACAGTCAAATTATCTGAGCTGATTCAAACACCAAGGAGAATTTTGTCTGTACCAATAATCAAAACAGAACTCCATGGATAGTTGTGCTTTGACTGTTGCCCTTAGAAAAAAATATACCTGTAGATTTATTCCTGCTTTATTTTCTAGGGGTATGCAGCCAAAAATATACATTTGATTAAGTCTCCCATGTTGTTTATACAAATTTTCATTGAGTTTGCTTATATATATTTTTTTTGGGGGGGGAGGCAATGTCATAAATAGTGCACACTCTTCACATCTAAAGGCAGTGGTGTGCTGGAGCAGGCTCTCACAGGCTCGCAAGAGCCGGTTGTTAAGTTTTTAAGAATTTTGGGAGCCGATTGTTAAAGTAGGGCCCTCCATGGCTACTTTAACAACTGGCTCCCAAAATGTGGTCTTGGGCCCCCTGCTGAATTATATTTTACTTTGCTGGTGGGGATGCTGAGCCCTGCCAGCCAAGTAAATAGACTACTGCTGCTCCCCGCTCCTTGTTTCCAGCTCTGGGCAGCAGGCTGGGACTTCTCGAGCATGTGAGAGAAGTTCCAACATGCTGCTCAGAGCAAGACCTTGGGAGTGGTGGCAGTCCATTTATTGGCTGCCAGCAAAGGTATGCCTAGCGTGCCCGCACGAAGGGAGGGAGGAGAGAGAGGCAAGTGTTGCCCCCCCCCCCCCCCCCCCCGGCCACCCCTGGCCCTTCGAACTGCAGAGCTGGCCACATCTGGAGAAAGAGCCTGTTGTTAAAAATTTACCAGCACACCCCTGTCTAAAGGTCAGAAAAGTTTACCTCCTTGAACTAGGTAAATTGACAGCGGTGACCCCCCCCCCCCCCCCCGAGAAACTGCATCTTGTTTTTCAGATACAGTCACACACACTCACTTCTGCTGAATTGCCAAGTTACCCAGGTACAGGGGGGAGGTTTTAAGCTGGTCCTGGACTTCTGACAACCTTATTCTGATGTTTTATGGGGCCTGCAGCACTGAATTCAATGGATAAAATCAGGGACTGCAAATACCATAATGCCTTGGGATGTAAGTTCAAACAGAGCTGGCTATAAAGTCTCCATTTCAGAAGAGGGAAAGTGGCACCTTTGCTACCTACTGCTCCTATGCTCACTCACTTCG
Organism: Microcaecilia unicolor; assembly: GCF_901765095.1. NCBI lineage: Eukaryota > Metazoa > Chordata > Amphibia > Gymnophiona > Siphonopidae > Microcaecilia > Microcaecilia unicolor. Next base: position 124,590,992 of record NC_044033.1, read on the forward strand.
TCCACCAACCAGCTCTACTTATCATGTAAAGTTCTTGCAGTTGCTGCCAGCTCTTTTCCTCAGCCTCTTCATAATTTACCCCCATCCCAGTCCCATTCCTACCCCTTTTTTGAAAAAAACCCTCTTCCGTGACACTCATTGGCTCTCTCAAAGGTCCACCCTTGCAGCTTCCCCACTTCAGGTACTCCTTCCCTTCCTAGTATCTTCATATCAGCTAGATTTTACCCACAATCTCTGCTGCTAGTGAAACTAGAAGCAGGCAAGACTCACACAGAGGGGAGGACTGGAAAACTGCACACAGAGGTCTAAACTCTCAACATTTTTCAGACACTTTAACCATCGTACTGGCTTTTGCCTATTGGTGGAAAAAATCTCTACAGTCCTGGAAAAGACCAGACACTAATCCTAGCTCAGTAAATCTATTTATTTATGTTTATGTTTATTAGATTCTTGATATACCGCCTTTTTGTGGTATAACAAAAGTAGTTTACAGATTACATACAGGTACTTACGGATTTAGCTCAAACCATCTGAGAAGATCCCCCCTAAACATTAGGGACTGTGTATATCCCTAGTTTGCCTATGCTTTAATCTGACCTTGGGGAGGGGAGACTTAAGAGAAGAGAGATTGTGGAAGGGCAGGAAAGAGGAGAAACTGGAAAAAAAAAAAAAGCAGATTCAGGCAGTATGGAAAGAAGTAAGGGGACAAAAGCTCCCTCTTTTCAGTCCAAACATATTTTGAGTGAATCAAGCCCCCAGTCACTTTAAAAGGGGTCTATTTTCTAGGGATATGCATTAATTTGAAACAGAAAGGGAAATGTCAGACATTTCTCATGTCGTTTTTAACACAAAACTGGAAAAAAATGAAATTTATGTCATTAATAATATGCATTATTTGAGCTAAAAGGCATATTATTTTGCAATTGTTTGCATTCTTTGGAAATAATGCTCACTAGTGCGAGAAAGTGTGCAGCACTGCAAAATAATGGGCACTGTTCTAAACATTATCCCTGGATTCTATAAAGGTCACCCAAATTTGAGTGCAGATCCCAGATCCGTGTGCTAACAAATTAGTTAATGAGCTGTTAACAATTATTGATGTTAATGGGCAATATTTAGGAGTTACGTACTGATCTGCCTATGAGCTACTCTATAACACTGTGCGCCTAAATTGGATCACATACAACTCAAAAGGGGGTGTGTCAGGGGAGGAGCATGGGTGAGTCAGGTGCATTCCCTAAATTTAGGCATGATGCAGTGCTATAGAATAGGTCATTTACGCACCTAACTGCCATTGGTTGTGCGCCAACATTTATACCAGGTTTTTGCAGGAGTAAGCCCTCATGCCTAAAGCTAGGCATGAGAAGCCGCTCTGAGTGCTGTTCTATAAAGGTTGGTTAGTGCTAAGTGACCTTTATAGAATTGGCGTGGATCTTAACAGTGCCTAAATTTGTGTGCCTTTTACTGGTAAAGGCGGTTAGCTTAGCGGGGTTTTAAAAAGGTTTGGATGGCTTCCTAAAGGAAAAGTCCATAGACGATTATTAAAATGGACTTGGTGAAAATTCACTGCTTATTTCTGGGATAAGCAGCAAGTAGCGCTATACAAATGCTAATAATAATAATAAAAATAAAATGTTTTGTACTTTTTTGGGATCGTGCCAGGTATTTGTGACCTGGATTGAACACTGTTGGAAACAGTATAGCAATACTTACCGGCCCCATATATACTATTGACAATATTTCCCCGAAATGGAAAAAAGTAAACAATGAACAAAATGAAAATCCCATAAAGGTGGGAAACTAAACAAAGCCAAAATGTTTTTCCCCTATACACCCATACTTCTGTAACTTTTTAGACAGTCTTGTGCATTTTCCCTTATTTACCTCAACATTGCCGCTTCTTTCCAACTTCCTCAGACATGACACCTGGGAATCAACTCTTTGTCATCATACTATGTAGTGCAGCAGTCATGCTATGGAGTGACTCCCTTATAAAGGGGCCCTGTTACAAAAGTGCTGCAGGCTCTATGCCTGTGCAGTGTGTGCAAAATGAGACTACCGCCAGGCTAGCGCACCCCCTGGCAGTAATTTCGGATTTGACATGCGTCCGTATATCGCTGGGACACATTTTTTATTTCTTACTGTGCACGGCGTTTCTGGTGTTAATTGGCAGTTGGCATGCACTGGCTAGTCACTGCGGCGTGTAGTGCATGAGCCCTTACCGCTAGATCAATAGGTGGCATTAAGGGCTCGGGCCGTAAATAGGCAGGCACAGGTTTCAGTTTTACTGCAGGCCCTTTTTCCGGCCCATTGGAAAAAAGCCCTCTTTCCCAGATGTGGTAAAAACTGGCCCAGCGAGCACCAAAAACACGTGCCCACACTACTGCAGGCCACTCTTTGCCACAGCTTAGTAAAAGGACCCCAAAGGTTTTGTGTGTGAGTGAGAGAGCTAATGCAGCAGTGCTTCAAACAAACCTAATAAAAATGAGCCCCTGTGTGCAGTTAATTCAGAATTGATGGTTAGCTAAATAATGGCATTTCTTTTTCAAAAAATAATGTCTAAAACAAACAAGCTTTCTAACATTTATCACTGGGTTTCATAAATGCAATCTACTTTGTGTCAGATCAATTGATCTGATTTACCTGCTCAATATTAAAACATTTCCTATTTCACATTTAAAAAAGAAAAAAACAAGGATAAATAAAAACGCCATAGAAACAGACCACAACTACAAAAGGAGCAGAGAAAGCCAAAGGGTAGACAAATGACCAGAGGAACAGTATAATATGAAAAAGTATGAAAAATCTCTTTATTCCAAGTTGACCATACACAGCCGTGTTTCAGCTAACGCCTGTCAGGGATTCTATATATCTCTCACAAATGGCAGATAATGATTAATTTTATAGTGCAGGAGATTCCAACAATATAATTTCTTCCCGCCCACTATATCAGTAATGGTCATATAAACATCCCAACACTGATGTGCCAATTAATCTTCAAAAATGTGTTTTTCAAAAGATGTCTCATGTCTGACATCTAAGATGAGTACTAAAATAGTTTAATCACTTTAATACTAAAAGAGATGAATCACTTTAAAACTACACTCAAATTAAATTTAAACTTGATAAATCGGGTGTACTGATGAGGAGGTGAGTGCTTGTTATCTTGCAAAAGTGTGAAGACACAGGCAAGTGGCACCGCTGAGCTCACCTAGGGACCTTTTTACTAAGCTGCGTTAGGCTCTACGCGTGCCCAATGCACACCAAAATCAACTTACCGCCCAACTACCGCATGCCTCTTGCGGTAATTTCATTGTTGGCACGCGTCCATTACGCGAGTCTGCAAAATGTATCCTTGGATGCACGCTAAGTGGCATCTGATGTGCGTAGGTGGTTACCGTGCAGATTCCTTACCGCTAGATCTACGGCTGGCGGTAAGGTCAGACACCCAAAATGGACGCGCGACAATTTTGATTTTGCTGCACGGCCGTTTTCGGCAAAAATGTAAAAAAGGCATTTTTGGTACGTGTGCAGAACCATATTTCTGCATGCGCCCAAAACCCGCACCTGCACCAACGCAAGCCACTTTTTACCGCAGCTTAGTAAAAGGACCCCCAAGTACTTTAAAAACATCTTTTGAAAAATGCATTTTTGATGATTAATTGGCACATCAGTGTTGGGGTGTTATATGACCATTACTGATATAGTGGGAGGGATTCTATACAGACATTAAATGAAATTATTAATAATTTCAAATTATTGTCTACATATGACACAGGTCATTTCTCCACCCTGTGGCTGTCTCCATTTCTTTTTTGGTTCAAACATTTCCTGTCTACCATATGCAGATGTAGACCTGTAATTTACATTTTATGTTGTCATGTATTTTGCTGTTTAATTAAAGACATGCCTTCTTTTCATTGTTAAGAACTAGAATGTTAGGGGCCCTTTTAGAAAGCTGCGGGAGGACTAATGCGCAGGTAGTGCGTGCCAAATCGGCACTACCTCTGGGGTAGTGTGTGTACCCGACGGTAATTCTGAGTTTGGTGCACATCAAATCATGCGGTAGAAACTATTTTTCTATTTTCTACTGTGTGTGTGTGTGGGGGGGGGGGGGGGAGTAATCGGCAGTGCAGCCACATTGGTGCACGCTGCATGGTTACTGCGCGGCTGGCATGTGAGCCCTTACCATTAAATCAGTAGCTGGCAGTAAGGGCTCAGGTCGTAAATAGGCACGTGCTAGTTTTAATTTTTGCACACACCCAATTCCTGGCCCATTAAAAATGGCCTTTTTCCCAGCCACGGTAAAAAGTGGCCAAGCGTGCACCCAAAAGATTCGCCCACACTACTGCAGGCCACTTTTTACCCCAGCTTTGTAAAAGGATCCCTTAGTTTCTATACCCATTTCCACTGATTTCATCTTCAACTTTTTGAATGTCAAACCCTATTTTGCAGTAGTACATGAAGGTTATTTGAGTGATAGAGGAGCTGGCATAGCATGTGTCTTTCTATTCTCTGGAACTCAGTGTGTGCTTATAGCAGCAGAGCAATATACTGAACAGCAGTGCTTAATTATATGCTGTTTTGTTCACACTGTTACTGGATTAAATCTTGTGTTGCTTCAATATGGAAAAAGAAAGATTTATGCAGATTTCGTTGCTGAATCTCTGGGCATCCAAATACTTCCTCAGCTTAATTTGTCTTGGCTTTTTCACCTTCAAGCATTTTTTCTGCAATTAACTGGTATCTGAAAGCAAAGCATGAGGAGACTTCTAAGAATACTATTAATATTTTAGGTAGAAGCTTATTGTGTTAACAGGACAGCTATTTTTTTTTAACTGAAAGAAAGAATGCAATGCTTGTTAAAATGTATTTTCCATTTCTACAGTGGTGTGATTAATGGATATTGTAGCTGTTGTAACTATGGTGTGTTTTGAAGTACTAACTTTTTTATATTTTTTCTTCATAAATTTTAGCAAAAATATCCCAGCATACCACTTGTACCAGAAGTACAGAGACACAAATAAACATTTTTTGAAACATAACAGAAGCACAATACATAAATCTCTCTTCCTTAGACCACCATAAAAAGAGGGGTGGCTAAGAATATAGGAGATTAACAAAAAGGAGAAAAATATTACAATTAGAAAATGCTTAACATGATTATTCCCACTTCATATTAAATTAGCCAGCATTAGATGGCACAACCTCATTGGAGATTTTCTTTAGGTCCAAAAATGATCTCAACTGTTCTGGAGCAAAAAACACATTTAACCCCCAAATATCGAATCTGGCATTTACATGGATAAGCTAGTAAATATGATGCACCAATAGGGCCTTCTTCTAAGCTGCGGCAGCATTTTTGGCATGTGCTAAAAATAAGCATGCGCTAAACGCTAGAGACACCCATATATTCTTAACTTCATCTCACATCAAAAGAAAAGTCTTGCACCTTTCCTGTGTTGACGTTGTCACATGTGGAAAAATCCAAATCCTTTGACCGCAGAATTGCACTTGACTATTCTGAAAATAAAGCCTCATAGTAACATAGTAAATGACAGCAGATAAAGACCTGTACGGTCCATCCAGTCTGCCCAACAAGATAAACACATTTTACATGGTATGTGATACTTTATATGTAAACCCGAATTTGATTTGTCCTTGCCTTTCTCAGGGCACAGACCATAGAAGTCTGTCCAGCACTGTTCTTGTACTAAGTTCTGAAGCTAACGTCGAAGCCCCTTAAAATTTACACTCCAGCCCATTCCTATCTATTCGGTCGCAATCAGGGCGTAGACCATAGAAATCTGGCCAGCTCCTGGTTTGTTTCCCAGTTTCCAGTGTCGCCACCCAATCTCCACTAAGATTTCACGGAACCATTCCTTCTAAACAGGATTCCTTTGTGTTTATCCCACGCATGTTTAAATTCCATTACCGTTTTCATCTCCACCACCTCCCGTGGGGGGGGGGGGGGGGGGCATTCCACATGTCCACCCTCTCTGTGAAAAAAATACTTCCTGGTATTAGTCCTAAGTCTGCCCCCCTTCAACCTCAGTTCATGTCCTCTAGTTCTACCGCCTTCCCGACTCCGAAAAAGGTTCATTTGCGGATTAATACCTTTCAAATATTTGAACGCCTGTATCATGTCACATCTGTTTCTCCTTTCCTCCAAGGTATACATGTTCAGGTCAGCAAGTCTTTTGTACGGTTTGCAATGCAAATCCCATACCTTTTTTTGTAGCTTTTCTTTGCACCGCTTCCCAGGGCTTTTTTTTTGAGGGGGTACTTGGGGGTACTGAGTACCGGCACCTTTTCCATTGTCTGCTAAAATTGACCCATGGACCCCAAGTTTTAAAATGAAAGAGCTCAGGCTCTACACACCAATTCTGTCTTCTCATAGATCTCATAGATTCTGTGACTGGTTGCAGGGGACCTGGCTGCTGTGGGGTAGGTCCCTCAGTGATAACCCCACCCCTGAAGGGTGGCTTAGCATTTGAGTACCGGCACCTTTTTCGCTAGAAAAAATGCACTGCCACTTCCAGTCTTTTTACATTTTTAGCGTGCCTGGAAAATAGCATTTAAGTCCTGCTCAAAAACCAATGAGACTAATAGCGTTGATCTTTCCTTCAAATCAGAGAAAACCTCTTCTAAGATAGTCCCAGGTATACTCTCTAGTTTATTAGATGTATCTGGTAAATAATTTATCTTGCTAAGAGGGGGAGCACCCTGTCTTTTTGAGGTGCTTACCTTCCTGTCGTCAAAATCACTTTTCTGTTCTGGTTGTTACTGATTTACCCAATACAGGGGCCCTTTTACATAGAGGAGCATTTTTGAAAGAAACGTCCACGTTGCGATTTGGACGTCTTTGCAAAACGTCGAAATCCAGGGGCGGGGAAAACTGTATTTCTGAAAAAAGATGGATGTTCATCTTTCGTTTCGAAAATACCGTCAGAGATGTCCAAATCCTTAAATTAGGACGTCCCTAGATTTGGACTTCCTTGGATTTGGACGTTTCTGACTTTCGGCAATTTTCGAAACCAAAGACGTCCATGTCAAAAACGTCCAAATGCAAGCCATTTGGACGTGGGAGGAGCCAGCATTTGTAGTGCACTGGCCCCCCTGACATGCCAGGACAACAGCTGGGCACCCTAGGGGGCACTGCAGTGGACTTGATAAAATGCTCCCAGGAACATAGCTCCCTTACCTTGTGTGCTGAGCCCTCCCAAAACCCACTACCCACAACTGTACACCATTACCATAGCCCTTATGGGTGAAGGGGGGCACCTATATATGGGTACAGTGGATTTGTCGTGGGTTTTGAAGAGCTTGCTGTTTCCTCTACAAATGTAACAGGTGGGGGGGGGGGGGGGGTTGAGCCTGGGTCCGCCTGTCTGAAGTGCCCTGCAATACCCACTAAAACTGCTCCTGGGACCTGCATGCACTGTCATGGACCTAAGTATGACATCTGAGGCTGGCATAGAGGCTGGCACAAAATATTTTTAAAGATGTTTTTTGAGGGTGGGAGGGGGTTAGTGACCAGTGGGGAAGTAACGGGAGGTCATCCCTGATTTCCTCCGGTGGTCATCTGGTCATTTCGGGCACCTTTTTGTGCCTTATTCGTAAAAAAACTACGTCTAGGTGAAAACATCCAAGTGTTCGTCAGGGATGTCCTTGCTTTTTTCAATTATGGGTCAAAGACGTCCAAATGTTAGGCACGCCCAAGTTCCGCCTTCACTATGCCTCTGACATGGCCCCTTGAAATTTGGACATCCTTGCAAAGGACTGCAGTTGGAGATGTCCAAAATCGGGTTTCGATTATACCGATTTGGATGTCTCTGTGAGATGAACATCCATCTTTCGAATTATGTCAAAAGATGGACGTCCTCTTTTGAAAATGAGCCTGTAAGGCACATAGGTGCCTACGGGCGTCCAACATGCGTCAAATTGGCACTACTGTCCAGCTACCGTGTGTCCCAGGCAGTAATTCCATTTTTGGCCTGCCCCCAAAACATGCAGTAGAAAATATTTTCTGTTTTCTACCATGGGGCCCTTAATCAGCAGTTGGTGCGTGCTGCACGCATACCAACCGGTTAGCGTGTGAGACCTTACCGCTAAGTGAATGGGTGGCATTATGGTCTCAGGCCAAAAATGGGCGCGTGCTGGTTTTCATTTTGCCACATGTCCATTTTCCGGCACATTTTTAAAAATCTCCTTTTATCAAGGCATGCTCAGGAAATGGACCAGCGCGTGTCCAAAGCCCGCACCTATACCAGCGCAGGCCACCTTTGGACGTGCCTTATTAAAAGGGCCCCACAGTGCAATGTGGTCGTAATCTAGTCCAAATGCAAGAATCATTTTATAGAAGAATGAATTCTGTGAGAAGGAATTGATCTTTGGCTTGTTATTATGAATTCTGTTTCGATGACTAATGGTGTTATACTTTCCCTCTAAAAAGAAGTCCACTTTATTTGTGTCCCTATCAGCTCTTGAGCCAAGAAGCCCTTCTAATAGAAATACTGAGAAGAATAAAATAAAAATATGTGACATATGGAAATAAAACCCATATGGTGAGATTTAAGCTTCAGGGAAAACTAGTAGAAAACCACCAAAAACTGTGGTGCACTTCTTGGCATACAACACTAACTTTTAACATGCATCTGTGCTAAAAATAGGAAGCTTATACATAGGCCCCTTGATTTAAAACAAGTTCTGGAAGGAAAACAATTCAGCATAAATGAAAGAAAAGCCTGTGGAAACCAAATTGCGAAACTTTTGCTAAATTCTTAAGTATAACACATTTATTTGTAAAAAAACTCCCAAGGCACCTTTTTTTGTAGAACTGTTTGCTTATATATCTATTCTTGGAATTTTGTTCTCCTCTTAAATATTAGAAAAAGGGCTCTTATACTAAGCGGCAGTAATCCCACTACGGGTTTACCGCGTGCCAATCTGGAACTGCCGTCTGCCCAAAGCGGGTAAATTAATTGTCTTAACAAGCTGTTAAGCGTTAACAGCTCTTAATAAGCAATAATGAGCACTAAGAGGGGCATTTTTGAATGGGGACGCCCATCTCTAAGGGCGCCCATTTCTCAGGACGTCCCCGCGAAGGGGCAGGGAATCCCGTATTATCAAAATAAGATGGGCGTCCATCTTTCGTTTCGATAATACGGTCGGGGACGCCCAAATCTCAACATTTAGGACGTCCTAAGAGATGGTCGACCTCAATGTTGAGATGGTCGACCTTAGAGATGGACGACCTCGGTTTTCACCGATAATGGAAACCAAGGACGCCCATCTCAAAAATGACCAAATGCAAGCCCTTTGGTCGTGTTTAAGTTTTTGACTCCAAACCTGAGAATATTCCTAACAGTGGCCTTTTACAGAGCGGCGGTAAGCCCAATGCGGGCTTACCCCTCGCTGTTTCGGGACTACTGCCGGCCCAACACAGCTGCTGGTGGTAGTCCTGCCCTGAGCGCGTGCCATTTCTGGAACAAAAAGAAAACCCCCGGAAATGGCTAGTGCAGTGGTAACCCGGCAGTAATCGGGTATCACCATGCACTGCCAGGTTAGTGCTGGAGCCCACTCAGTGGGTGGCGGTAAGGGCTTCCCGCTGCATGGCCATGTGGTGAGAGTTATCTCACCACTAGTGGAACCAAGCCCGTTTCGTCAACAAGTAAACGGGCCCTAGGAAGGCTCCTATGTAAGCATTTTTTCTCTTTCCCCCTGCCCTCCCCTCCATGTCCAGCAATTCTTCCCTCCCCTCCCATGCCCTCCATGTCCAGCGATTCTCCTCTTCCCTGCTCTCCCAAACGTGTCCCACGATTCTCTCCTCTCCTCTCATCCCATCCATGTCCATCGATTCTCCTCTGCCCTGCCCTCCCCTCCCCTCTCCTCAATGTCCCGTGATTCTCTCCTCCCCTCCATGTCCAGCGATTTGTACCTGAACATTCTCTGGTTGGCTGGCTTCTGTTCCATTCGTAACATCCTGATGTCAGCTCGCCTCCAGCGTTCCCTTCCCTCTCACTGTTCCGCCCTTCTCTGATATCATTACTTTGTTACGCGGGGGCGGGACACTGAGAGGGAAGGGAACGCTGGAGGCTTGCTGACATCAGGAGATGTTACGAACCCAGACAGCCGGCCAGCCAGAGAACGTTGGAGGTATAAATTATTATATAGGGTGTGACCATTTGGGGGGGGGGGGAGTTTACTGCCGCCAGCACAGGGCCCTTTTTCCCGTAGCTTAGTAAAAGGACCCCAGTATTTGTATCACTCAAGTTAACTTCATATTTTCTCAGGTTATTCAGATTTTGGGTGTCTTGGTTGACAGTGCCGTTTCCTTGGAGGCACAAGTCACGGTCTTGGTTAAGAAATTTTTTCTTTTAATGATCAATTTATTTTGAAATAGATCAATTTAGGCTTCTAGTACAGGCACTTTTATTTTCTCAATTGGATTATTGTTACCTTGTGATATTGTACAAACCATACAAAACACAGGAGCCGTCTTGATTTGTGGTTTAACTTTTTGTATGTAAATGGGTGTGCATCTGCCAATTCTGGTTTTGTTATTTTACTAAAGATACATATTACTTTGTCACTTTGTGAATGCTAGGTAATACCACAGGGTAAAATAGCTGCCACAGTTCTAGTACTTCACTTTATGGGAAAATAGATTTCTGATACTGTAGCTTATTCTCATTAGCTATACACTGCCCGAGGCCAAAATAATTAGCATTTTTAATACTAGCATGCCCTAATTTAAATTTGAAAGCTAGTTAGAGTCTTAGGCATTGTACCAGAATGGAATATAGGTCTTTTCTGAGTTATATTGGGATTACAGGACATCATGCAAATTCATTTCTGTGTAATCTTTTGGGAGTTATTTTCATTTGCATTTAATTTTTACGTATTTTTTTCCTAACTGCGGTGGAAGGATGATATGGATGTTTCAGTCTCTTTAAAGCTTTTCTGTCTCTGTTGATTTCTTTTCGTTTTAATATTGCAGTTATATTCACATTCATAGTCTATGTGGATTCTCAACCTTTTCGTACTTTTTTAGAACAAGAAAAAGGGCACATAAGGTTTTTAATATCAACATGTTCTTCACTTCCTATCATGCTACAAGGTGCAGTCATACAAGAGGAAAACAGTATCATAAGGTTATTATAAGCAAGACAAGATAAAGAAAAAGGGCAGAGAGAGAATATCTCACAAAACTGCATGGTAGTGTACAAATACACCTTGGTCCAGCTTTGAGAAGTATAAAGTATTGTGCTTTTCAGCTAATAATCTGAAATTCCATTATCATTCAACCGTGAACTGAATTATCGGTGACGTACAGTGTGGATTAGACTTGCTGCTTCTACCACCGTACATCCAAACGCTGACACTTAATTATGTTGTCCCACAGTAGATCAAGTTTTACAACAGCAACAAAAGATTAGAACGGTTTTACATTGAGGACATTCAAAGGATAAATAGCATTGTATTATAGCAGAGAGCTGCAGTCAGCGATATTGTTATATGGGAAACAAAGCCTGCAAGTACTAACAACATTTCAAAGATATTTAGATTTGTTTTTCCTTGTATATAACAGCATTCTAGCAAATTGATTTTGTAACGAAGTTAATTTTGGGTGCCAGTAGATCCTGTTTTGCTTTGCAAGTATTTTCAAATGCTAAGGAGTCTTTTTACTAAGCTGTGGTAAACACTTTTCCCTTTCCCTATAAAAAATAAAAGTGATGCACACATTTTCCAGCTCACCCCTTTAATACTGTGAGTGGTGCACAGATGGACCATACCTTTAAAACCATGTTGGACTCTTATGATCTTTCTGTACTTGCCAGAAGTAATACTGTGAAATACAGTAGCACCTGTAATCTATAAAACAAGGCTTGGGGCTTATCTATCCACCTTATCTAGTGACAAGTGCACTGATTATATTGCTGTGAAAACCAAACTAAGCTGGATTTATAGAGGTATAAGTTATTGACTTATCAGTCTTAAAATGAAAACTACACTTGTATAGGGGACTGTAGCATTGTAAAGCAAGAGTGACAAAAAATGACATACCAAATCACAAACTTCAATTATTCTGACAGTGGAGGCTTTTTTTTTTTTTTTTAAATCATGCAACCAGAACCATGATGTATGGATTTTTTGTTCCTATCCCCCCCCCCCCCCCATCCCTTCCCCATTAATTCATTGAACTTTTCAAATGAAACAAATCTTAAATCCTGGCTAGGAATTGGTTTATTTGTGAGCTTTTATATTTCAGAGATTCAGAAGAAGGAAATAAGATAAATATACTAAACTTTCCATCATGCTAATCTATGCTGTAGTTTATAGTTCATTATAGATGCTGGTTGAGGTTAAATAAAACTAAAATTATTTAAGTGGTCCTTTTACCAAGCTGTGGGAAAAAGGGCCCCGCGCTAGTGGTGGGGGCCATTTTTCCCTCACACCAGGGCCCTTTTTACCGCAGCGGGTAAAAAGACCCCAGTCACACATGGCCATGCAGGAGAACTCTTACCTCATGGCCATGCGATGGGAAGCCCTTACCTCCACCCATTGAGGTGATAATAAGGGCCCCCTCGCTAACTCGGTGTTAACTGGGCAGCAAGCGGTGATGCCCAACTACTGCCAGGTTACCGCAATGGAAACCATTTCTGAGGGTTTTCTTTCTCCCCCAGGAATGGCATGCGCTCGGGATGGGACTACCGCCAGCGGCCGTGTTGGACCAGCAGTAGTCCCGGAAGAGCGAGCGGTAAGGGCCCTTTTACCAAGCTGTGGTAAAAACTAATGCCACTCAGTTCTGCCAGCTATTGCTACTATTCCCTTCCACTCCAGAATTCTGTTGTATGATCCAAAAATATATAACTTTGCCTCTCTTGGAGAAATTCTTTCCTACAACACTGTTAAAGCTGTACCCTGTATATCCTGGTAACACCACCTTCTGTCCCTGTAGGTTTCAGCTTGCTTTCAGTAGGTAGAGAAGACAGCTATTGGCACAGAAAGCAGAACATAAGCGTTTGCCACACTGGGACAGACTGAAGGTCCATGAAGCCCAGTATCCTGTTTCCAACAGTGGCCAACCCAGGTGACAAGTACCTGGCAAGATCCCAAAACAGTACAATACATTTTATGGTGCTTATCCTAGAAGTAATTAGCGGATTTTCCCCAAGGCCATTTAATAATGGCTTATGGACTTTTCTTTTAGGAAGTTATCCAAACCTTTTTAAAACCCCGCTAAGCTAACTGCTTTAATAACATTCTCTGGCAACAAATTCCAGAGTTTAATTACACATTGTGTGAAGAAATATTTTCTCCAATTTGTTTAAAAATTACTACTTAGTTGCTTCATTGCATGCCCCCTGGTCCTAGTATTTTTGGAGCGATTAAACAAGCTTTTCACGTCTACCCGTTCCACTCCACTCATTATTTTATAGACCTCTATCATATCTCCCCTATGCCATCTTTTCTCCAAGCTGAACAGCCCCATCCACTTTAGCCGAGGTTTTCCCATCCCTTTTATCATTTTTGTTGCCCTTTTCTGTACCAGCCCTGTATGACACTTGGATGGGGAAGCAGACAGCTTCTGGGATACTAGGGATGTCTCTTATGGGAATGTAGAAATCTGACTGGTCCTTCCAATTAGGAAAGATATCAATCATGAACACATGAGAGGACCATGTTTTTCCTAGCTCTTCAGCTCCTACAGGTCTTTCAAGGGTCACAGTAAGGCCTACAAATCAGTCTCACTGGAATCTCTTTTAGAGCTTCTGTGGACTGCGTTAGAAAGCAACCATTTACTTTTTGCAGATAATAGTTTAACCTTCTATTGTCCGTCTATCTATTCACAGTGTCAAATATGAGTGAATCCTGCACTTGGTTAGCATAAGGAATATTTTCTTGCTTTCTTGGAAAAATATACTGCATTTTAAAATGACAGCATTTTTTTCATAATTATTTTCTTTTATTCCTTTTTAATGTAACATTATGAGGCATATTTTCAAAGCACTTAGGCTTCCAAAGTTCCATAGAAACCTATGGAACTTTGGAAGGCTAAGTGCTTTGAAAATATGCCTGTTTGACTCCCTGTTCACTCCCAAAGAACAAATAATCTGCAGATAAGATAACATCACTTACCATGTGTCATTCCTTAAGGTGACATGGAAAAATACACTGAAAAACGAGAGGGGTGAAGGGGTGAAAATGAGGTTAGCTCGAGCAACCTTACTCTAATATGATCAAGTGATACAAGTTTGATGTTCATGCTGTACCAAGCATTCTGAAGGAGACTGCATACAGTTCCTGAAAACTGATGCTGATAAAATCAGAGCAAAATTCAGTATGATTGTAGCATGCAAATAAACTAGCATCCAATAAAATTTTATTTTCTATCTGTTCACTGCAGACTTTGCTTATTCGTACTTGAAAAAAAACCTTTTTAAATGAACTAAAATAGGCCACAAGCTAATGAAAGAAGGAACACAGAGTACAGTGCAATACAACAGATAAAATGCATGTAATAGCAGAGCAAACTTCTGTGACACCATTAAGAGGTTCATTATACTCACAGATTATTTCAGTATTTATTCTAGGACACAGAACAGCAAAAGCATGGCTTGTTTGAAGCACAGCAAGTAAACAAATATACATTATTATTTCACTTAGGAAGGTACCTAAGACAATGCTTCTCTTCTTGGAAACATACTGAGCTAGCTGGGTTTTCGAGATTACCACAGGAGGAGAGGTAGCAATATTACTGACTTGAATTGGGTGTTAATTAAGGTACTGTGAGGAAGGTAGAATAGCTGCAAAGGTCACTAGGGCACTCTGATTACTGTGTTAGCTTTCAAAGGGTCTGTTTAAAAGAGTCACCTTAAAATCAAAATTATATACAAAGGAAAGGTTCCAGGTAACCTTCTTTCTGAGAAGTTCTGAGAGAAAGGGATATTTCTCTGGGTAAGTGAACATTATTTTACTCTGTGCTTTGGTGATTTAAAGATTGGGGATGAAAGAGAAATTGTAATAATAAACATAGTTTGAATTTTAAAAAAGTAAACTTTATTAACTAGTTTACATAGTGGAAAACATTTCCCTCATAGGTTTAAACTTATCTTTCTGCCAGAGGTAGAAACTTAATGGTCACAGCCTACAGCATTAACAGATAGCCTCTAGATGGCACAGCAGGTTCTAGTTCAGTCTTAATTTAAAAAAAACAACAACAACTTTAATAACTAGTTTCTATAAGGTACAACCCTTTTTTCCCATAGTTTTAAACAAACTTTATGCCTGAGGAAGAAGCTTAACTGTAACAGCCTAGAACATTAAAACGGATAGTTGCAGAGCAGGGCTGAAACATTCTTTCTTAACAGAAAAAGTTATTTTCTGTTCTTTGCCTGGAGAAGAGGTAGCAGTGCTACCAACCTGAATTAGGTGTTAATTAAAGTACTGTGAGGAAGCTAGAATAGCTACAAAGGTCACTAGGGCAATCTGATTACTGTTAACTTTCAAAGGGTCTGTTTAAAGCAGTCCCCTTACAATCAAAACTATATAGAGAGGAAAGGTCCCAGGTAACATTCTTTTTGAGTTCTGAGGGAAGAGGACATTTCTGTGGGTAAGTGAACATTATTTTGCTCTGTGCTTTGGTGATTTAAAGATTGGGAATAAAAGAGAAATTGTAGATTTATTGATAAAACACAGTCTAGAAAAGCAAACTTTATTAAGTAGTTTCCATAAAGTTTTAATTACATTAAAACATTATTATTTTCTGAGAAGCAAACAGTACACAATATACCATATAAACTTAAGGTGCTTTATATTAGTCTAATATCCCTAGTACCTTAACAAGTTTTAATTAAACAACTCATTAATACTAAGCTGGGCTAA
Source organism: Microcaecilia unicolor (assembly GCF_901765095.1). Taxonomy (NCBI): domain Eukaryota; kingdom Metazoa; phylum Chordata; class Amphibia; order Gymnophiona; family Siphonopidae; genus Microcaecilia; species Microcaecilia unicolor. The sequence continues at coordinate 124,606,883 of NC_044033.1, forward strand.
TAAATGGCCTGCACTATTATTAGCATGTGAGTTTCCTGTGCGCTGAGGCCACATTTAATGCAGGGGTAAAATGGGCGATATTTATATATATGGCAATAATGGCCAGGTGCTAATTTTTCCATTAGCATATGGCCATTAGAGTGTGAGCCCTTTACTATACCTATTCTCTAGGCAGTAAGGGCTCATGTATCACACGCTAATGGGTTAATGCTAACCCATTACCGCTGAATACGCCCACCATCGGCCCCTATACACGTTCACAGCACTAAAAAAAAACCCATGTAGCATATAGGAAGCAGACGTACATGCCAAAATGACAGCGGGTCATCTCAGCACACCCTGTGGTAGGCATTTTTAATCTACGGCAAGCATGCATTAGTGCTTATTGCAGCTTAGTAAAAAGGTCCCTTAGTCTCTAGAGGAGTTAGAATTGTTGAGGTCAATTTTCAGTGGCAAACCTGGGTATAACCTTGTGTAGATAAGTTATAGCATTCAAATAATATATGAATAAATTATCTGTACAAAATTATATTCTGCAGCAGTAAACATACAAGTGCTACCTCTGAATATACCTTTATAGCTCTGTACAGGTAAGCTGTCCATACAAAATGTATACCTGCTATTCGGCCACCACTATAATCTCTATATATAACTTGAAACCCTATCTTTGGAATGCTTCTAAGCCTATCCCACCATGGAAGGATACATTTTGACTGTATATTGATTTATACAGTTAAAATTTAAGTGTTATGTGAGCAGGAAGATATTTTTAAAAATCCTCTCTATCTAAGCATCCTCTCCAACATGTGTCAGGCATATTCCTATCAATAGCATGAAAAACTTAAGATAAAAAATACTTACACAGTTGGCACTCAGCATGTTGCAAAAGGCTTTCTAAATATCCACTACTATCCCACAATCAAAATTTTCCTACAGTAAATATCAGCGAGGAGAAGATGTAAGCTCTCTCATCTGACCACAATAGAAATAATTAAAAAACGGGGAAAAATTAGATTTCAAAGCCTCTAGTGCCTAAACTTTTCAAACAGGCTACTATATGACACCAGCTGCACATACTGTAGCAGGACATGTTTATCCACTCCTTTAGTAGCTAAGATAATATTCAAGTGCCTTTCTGATCTCATTTGCAACTTTCTTTAATTAGTACCTTATTTTCTTACTCCTGTTACTCTATTTTATCTATCTATATATTCCATGTTTGCTTACATCCTATGCTGTCTATTAAAATGTTTTGTTATATACTAGTAGTTAAGCCCATTAAAATGGGCAATACAAGAAATGTATTAAGTTATGTCCAATAAAAAAGGTATCATCTTATTTTCTTTTCCATGTTTTATTTTGTTTGATTTCTATTGATAACCTTTAAGAGTGGACTAACACGGCTACCACACCTCTCTCCTTTTGTTTGGAAATTTAAAAGTTGATGAACGTAATGAGAGAGAGAGAGTGTGCGTGTGTGTGTCTGCAAGAGAGAGTGAGTGAGTTCAGAGATAGTGAGAGTGTGTATATGTGATGGAGGCTCTGAGCTGCGCTGACCCCAAGCTGCAGCAGGCGCGGCGGCTGCACCGAGCCCCCTCCCTGGTGCACCCCTTCCTGCGGGACCCGCGCACCTCCCCGGCCAAGCTTCCTCCACCGCCACCACTGCCGCCGCCACCCAATCACCGCACCTTTCCACTAAGCTGCCCCGCCTGTCCCGTCGCAGCACCCCTGGTGCCAAGAATAAGCCCTGCCCAGCCAGAAGCACCATCAAGAAAGCGGTCCTTGCCCCGCCGGGTCCAGCTGAGCCCCCGCCCAGGAAAGGTGCCCCGGGGGATGGTGGCAGAGGGAAGCGTCTGGCTCCCAGCCCGACCTGCAGTCACAGCAGCGGCGGTGCCAGCAGCAGCAGGTCATTGGACCTGTCGGACCGCCTCGGAGCCGCTGTCGGACGATCCCTGCCCGGTGCTCGCCGGTCACCTGCAGCTCTCTGTCCCTGCCGGCAATGATCATCCGCAACAGCAGCCGGTCAAGAGCACTGGCATGGGCTGTCCCTAGTGTTGACTAACTACAGCTGAGATTCGAAGACAGCCACCGCCTAGCTCCGCCTGCCGTGTCCTTCCTCTGTTTGCAGCACCGATCCCAGGCTCCCCCGGAGCCACCGCCGGTGAGTAGCGTTGCAGCCGCGGCAGACTCCCGTCCCTACCCCTCCCAGCATTGCACGGCTAGCCTGGCTCTTGCCTTTGTGCAAACATGGACTCCCCCCGGCCTGGCCCGCGGCTCTGTCATGCTGCCCAAAGTGGAAGCGGAATACCTGGGACTCATCCGATCGCATGGGGAAGAGGGGTGGGTCCTGCCTGTAACCACGTCGGGACCTCGCATGAGGAACAGGGGCTGGTCCTGCCTCTAATGATGTTGGGACCTGTGACATGACACATGCGCAGAACAGCTGCACTGTTCTGCGCATGCGCGGCATGTCGGTCAGCCTTCATTTATATAGTAGGATTGTGTTGACATTGTAATGATGTCATACTTTGTATTGTTGTTTGAACATTTTTACTGCTGTAATTGTCTATTGCTTATGTTTGACTTATTCTTACTGTACACCGTCTTGAATGAATTCCTTCAAAAAGATGGTAAATAAATAAATATGTGACACTGTGAGGGAGTGAGCAGTATAGCAGCAGGTTTCCCTAAGAACACTCCCTCACTGATGTTGTAGCTAGCCATCTGAGCAAGAGATTGAGCCAGAGGGACAGGCAGGGAGGTGGTTAAATGCCCTGAGAAAGAATCGAGCAGGGAAGCCTGGAGGGAAGAAGGTCTCCAAGAGGAGCCTGAGCAAGGATTCTCCCAAGGAGCTCTGGCTTGGCTGCAATACCAGAAGAGAGCTCCAGGGAAGAGGAGTGGCCCAAGCTTATACCCTTGCATTCCTCTGTGATAAGAAATTCCAGGGTTGAGGTAATTGAAGTCTGTCAAGATAGGCTAATTATCCCTTGCCTATTGGAACTGTGGTTATGATTAAGGAAGTTATTGCATATTGAAGAGTGTAGCCAAGCCAGGGTCAGGCTACTGGAATGGAGACTGCTTGAGAGACTATTGATTGAACATACCAATCCTGTGAGGAAACATGGTTGATTATTCTCCTTGCATGTGCATAAATAAAGTATTTTTACTTTCTACCTGCAACCTGTATCTATGCCACATTTGTGTGAGGTCCTGCAGCCAGCTGTGAGCCACGCCATCACAGGCACCTTTTCATATCATTGGTCTAATGTCCTATACATGCTGAAGAGAGATCTTGAAGCAAAAAAAAAAAAGACTTCCAAATAGCATCTTCTACAATATGCTCATTCAGGGAGAAAAAAAATATTTTAAACTTGTATATCTCAATCATTGATTTCACAACTCAGGTTTATTTGAGTCTAGGAAAAGTCTCTTTACTACCTCAAACATGCAATCATCTCTTGAATAAATATAAATAGTATTTAGCTTAATTATAATGTAGCACTTAGCTGATTGAAGCGGGTCCTTTCTCCAGTCCAGTGTACACTGGTCACATTAAAGCCATCGTATCAATTCCAAACAGTTTAAACAGCTCGAGACTACAGTCCCAAAATATCCAGCCAAGCTATGTACAGGATATTAAGGTAACAACACTTGCAGCTGTTAAAGGATCCTGTAATGCTTCATGAAGTCAATGGCTTGGTTCAGTCTATTGGTATTTGAAGCTAAAGGAATAATTCTGTAACCGAGTGTCACAATTTAGGTGCCACATCTGCATGGGTTGTGAGGTAGAGGGAATACTTTTTCTCCTCAATTCTTGCTGAGTACCTTCATTTGGTAACCCTGCTGTATAACATCTATACTAAATCTCAGTAAGGTGACATTGCTGTATCAGTGTGGTAGGAAGGAAAAAGAAGAAAAAATACTGGCTGCATGTCGCCCAGGATAAAAAGGTGCCCACCTCTTGCTTATGCATTAGGGCCAATAATGGTGATATTGATAGTGCAAAACCTTCAGGCAAAGATAACATCCCTGATGCAGCCATAGGCCATGTTGAACTTGTTTGTGGACCCACTGCAGCAGGAAATAAACCACAGAAACTAAAGAAAAAGTTGAGAGGACTAAAAACTGTTAAATGGCCTCTTTGAGATAAAAGGGAAATAATCTACTGCTATTACACGATGTGATACAGGTCTGCAAGCCAGCCTTCTCCTGTGTAGCTCCCACACTCTGGAGTGCACTCCCTGAAAAGCTTCGCTTAACACAAGACTATCTCTACTTCAGGAAGTAGGTGAAAAACTTGGCTCTTCAACCAAGCCGTTAAAGGAAAAAGTAACTAACTTCTTAGTCTAACACACAAGGAGTGGCACAGGCTGCACATACTGCAGCAGGACATGTTTATCCACTCCTACCCTAGCTGAGTTAATATTTAACCATCTCTCTGACCTCAAGTGCAACTTAAGTCACCTTACTTTCTAACTTTTCTTACTCTCTTACCTATCTATATGTTCCATCTTTGCTTATACCCTACACTGTCTATGAAAATGTTCTATTACTTTTTGTGTTGACATTGTAAGTAGTATACTTTGCCATACTTTGTATTATTATTGGAATATTTTTATTGCAGTAATTATCTATTGCTTATGTTTGATTTATTCTTACTGTACACCGCCTTGAGTGAATTTTTTCAAAAAGGCGGTAAATAAATCATAATAAAAATAAAATAAATAAAAGATTATTATGCTCTAAACCCGTTGGTTCATGCTCTAAGCTCGTTGGTTCATGCACTCGCCGGCTCACAGCATTTGGCACTAACAAATGCAGATGCTAGTCTAGCACTAATGGCCTCTAGAACCTGCATTTGCTTCTGAACATCGGGGCCAAAAAAAGCTTGCTAGAAAATGGAGGAAAGAGGAAATACATCAAAGGAAACATTTCAAAAGGCAACTGACGCCAATCTAAGAATGATACCTGAGTGATGACGTATTAAGACAGCTGAGCAATTCTCCAAGAAAGGAAATAGTAGTGAGAAGGAGATGCAGCCACAGCATTTGGCTGTGACAATGATGGAGAGAGGAGTTCCAGAAGCATAAGAGAGCATGATAAATGAAGCACAGGAACAGAAGTCAACTGAGGAGGAAGAAGAAATGCAGGAGAAAGACCCAGAGATTGAAGAATTAGCAATTGAGCTGCTGGCTTATTTGGACATATGCTGGGTTCCAGGAGAGAGAAAGATTACTCGAATTTAACATCTAGAGCAGGGGTGTCCAACTTTGGTGCTCAAGGGGTGCAATCCAGTCAGGTTTTCAGGACTTCCCCAATGAGATCTGTTTGCATGCACTGCATCAATTGTATGCAAATATATCTCATGAATATTCATTGTGCAAATTCTGAAAACTCGACCTGGTGAGGGCCAAGGTTGGACAACCCTGATATAGAGTATAGAGTAAAGAGTATGATAACTAAGATTAATAAGGCAATAACCGGTATAAAGAGACAAACTATAGATATTACAAAAATTAACCAAATGCAATACTGGGCAGCCAAAATTAATACTGAGGGAGTTTTACAAATGAGAACAGAAAACCTGAGGACAAAGAGAAAAACAACTCCTCCTCCTTGGAAAAATTGTACTGAAGAAAAAATAAAATCATTGTGAACGAAAGTGTCCTTGATAGATGAGTCTCTAATAGGATCGAGTTCACCAAAGATAATGAGCAAGATCCTAGGCATCAAACTGAAACATATTACATTAAAGGAGAGAGATCTTGAATTTATATGCTCCAAGATTAAATTGAAAATAACAGCTGAAGCACAAAAATTGTGGAAGTATGAGGGAAATAGTACTGTCAGAATAAATTATTTAGAGAAAGCCCTAAACATTTCTACATGGAACTTAAAATGAACATCAGTATACTGAAAACACCACCAACTAAAGCTGAAACAGAAACAATCTAGAAACAATCTGCAGACTACAACCAAGAAGCAAAATGATTACCCTGCATACAGGAGAATTTGGAATGGGTCTGAAGTTAGAAAACAGGTTTAAGAAAACCCAAACTGGAAGAACTCTGGCCCAGATGGAGTGACCAACTATTGGCTCAAACAGTTAATATCCCTTCAACAAAACATGGCAAACTGCAAAAATAAATTAATCAGGCAGCTGTATTTGATACCACATTGGCTAATAACAGGAAGAACGCTTCTATTTCCAAAGGAAGATTCAAGGTACGATTGGGTATATATCACTCTTCTATTTTATATGTCAAAGGCACTAATCTGTGGAATGCATTACCCTTCGACATATGGATTAGCTCTGTAACTCAGTGTAGAAAACTGCTTAAGGCTTATTTGTTTTTGAAGCCTTTCTGCTTTAATTGTTTTTAGCAGAGTTGTTTTTGTTATGTGTTGAAGAGTATTTTATGCATATTCCTCTTTTAACTTGTCTACCTATAATCTATAAACTGTTCACTGCCTGAGATGCCAACAGAATGTATGATCATATTGACTGTAATAACATGATGGCAGTAGAGCAGAAAGGCACCAAGAGGGGAGCAAATGGAACGAAAGATCAGCTCTTGCTAAATAAAGCCATCATGGCTAGTGCTAAGAAAAGAGTCGAAATGTCAGTGCAGTATGGATTGATAATAAGAAGGCTTTTGATAGTGCCTCACACTCCTGGATAATGTACAAAATAAATGCTAAATTGATCGAATACATTAACTTCACCATAAAAATGTGACAACCACACTCCACCTACAGTATGAAAACTGACGGTTATGTTATCCCTAATACCAGTATCCAGTGAGGAATATTTCAGGGAGACTCTGTGTCAGCACTCTTGTTTTGTATGGCACTTAATCCTTTGAGTACACTTCTTAACTCTTTGGGTTATGGATTTAACCTTAATCCTAGAATTGGCAAAGGCCCAGAGGTTACATCACACCTGTTGTTTCTAGATGACTTGAACCTCTACAATTCCAGCAATCAACATTTGGCAGAACAAATGTAAAAAGCTTTTCAGATGACATCAGGATGACATTTGGCCTGGATAAATGTGGTAAGGCAATTTTCCTAGGAGGGAAATTAAGTAAGCTTGAAAATAACCATCTCTCTGATGATAGGCCTTCCTGTTCAAGTTCCTTGAGGCACAATCTAAATTATCTAGGAGCTGAGGACGTAGCAAACAATACAGCATAAAGTCCTGAGAGAAAAGACCAGATGTCCTCTGAAGTACCACGCTTTTCTTCGCTAAATTGTTTGCCACTACTTTACTTGAAATACAGTTGTTGGAGCAGTTTTTGCATGCAAACACTGCCCTATGATGCCAGCAATCTATGGGGTCCTTTTACTAAGGTGCGCTGAAAAATGGCCTGCGCTAATGTAAGCACGTGTTTGGGACACATGCATATCCATTTTTCAGCACAGCTGTAAAAATTATTTTTTTTAAATTTTGCCTGAAAATGGACGTGTGGCAAAATGAAAATTGGCACGCGTCCATTTTGCTTCTGAGACCTTACTGCCACACATTGACTTAATGGTAAGGTCTCACGCATTAACAGGGCAGTAATGGTCTATGTGTGTGTCAATGTCTTTTACCACCCAGTAGCGCCGCGTGCCGGAAAATGTATTTTCTGACGCGTGTAAAAAATGAAATTACCACTCGGGCCAAGCGATAGCTCCAAATTGACGCATGTTGGGCACATGTAAACGTCTATGCGGCTTAGTAAAAGGACCCCTTTATGATGAGGCTCTAAGGCAGGCACTTTCTATGCCGAACCATGGCCATGTCGGATCATCAAGTTTATGCTGCTTATGCTGGTTGGAATAAAGACTGTGTGGTTCTACAAGGTGATTTCATCTCACTGAGACAAAAGATCCTCAAGTACCAAGATGCAGTCTGAGACCAAGAAATATTTGCCATCATTGTAGGTGCTACAAACTTGATCAAAAAAATTTCCAAGAACACCTGGATATGTTACATCATACACGCTCCAGAAGGAAGCTCTCTTTGGCACAATGCAAATTCTATGATGAGTGTTAGCAGTAAATTTGAAAGAGTGAAATCATACTCCACACACCTGGTTTAGGAGCCAGGTTCATCCCTCTCATGATATGTGCAAAACTAACCATTGAATAAATTACCCCAAGGTTATAAATATATTTACACCTTCAGAGCAGATTTAAATTTGTGTTTGTGAATTTGCATGGTATTGAAATTGGTACCAGGAGACCATTTTACAAAAGGATGTGAGTTTTTATGTTGCCTGTGTAATATAGGCATCTTTTAGGACTTCTCACTTAGGTGTCCTTTTCTAGATTTACTCTCACATACCATATTTTGATGAGAAAACAGTAAGGGGGTAGTTATTAAGTTACAATAAAATAACACATTTTATTTCAGCTCAGTTTGCCTCAGGTTTCACTAACCTGTAGTACCTCAGTACCATAGGTCAGTAACTTCTGCAGTAAATTTCTTTTTGTTTTGTTGCCGTCAGGAACCTTGTGTGGTTGTGGCTGCATTAATGCAACATAGTGGGTCAAAATGCAAAGTAAGAGTAGGTCTAATTACTTGTTCTGTTGCTCTTGGTATTGCCCTGAACTCAATCAAGTTGCTCCCATCTACTTCTTTAGGCGTAGTTGTCTTTCCAGCTTGCACCCCTTTCTGGAGTGGTATTCTAGGGTCAAACCACTTTCAAGTCCTCTGTCTGCAGACCAAGCAGTAAGAATTTGACCTCAGTGCATGACTTCACATTGGTAGATGTGGTTGTCAGCCGAAGGTAGTAGTTCTGTAGAGTGAGACTCAGTGTATTTCCTAAACAGCCATTCCAATATGCTACTAGCTTAGGTGCCACCCACCCCAAAGCTCTTGCATATATATCAAATTTTTCCCTCTTTGACCATTATTTCTTTTCTAGGATAGATAGGCAGGCTACCTACCCAATATGCTCAACCCAATAATAGCAACTCCAATGGGAATTTTACTGTCAAAGGCCCAAGTACGTGAAAGGCTGGGGAAAAGATAAGAGGGCATGTTACTGTGCCTCACACGCATGTATTTTTATAATAACTACCATGTATATGGAATATCAGATTACTGTTAATTAGACTAGTTCCTAGCTAATAGTTATTTGAAACTTTTTATAATAGGTGGTATTATCACATCTCTTGATTTCTGTGCTTCAGTCCAAGTTTGGAAGAAAGCAAAATGCTGAGCCTTTTGTACTGCAGCTCATTAGAAACCTGTTAGTAACCATTGATTACAGGATCTGTGTTTCATTGCTAAATGCCAAGCAGTTCGTCCATGTTTGATATAGTCAGCTACTGGGGTTTAATTGATTTGGTTACCAAATAGGAGAAGTCTTAGGAACTTTTTTTTAATCTTTAAAGATACAGCCATTTTTATCCTTCCATAAGACACTAGTCTTAATTTAATTTTGCTAATAAAGCATAATCAAGGTAAATCTATAACAGGGGCACCTGGTAGAAGTCTATTCTCAAAAGGAACATAGGAACCTCAGTTTCTAAAATACAAGCTTTTATATTGGACAGACTTAATACATCTTTTGATTAGCTTTCGAAGGTAACCCTTCATCAGATCTATGTTTTGATTTATTTCTATTTGTTACCACATCACTTTACTCTAGAATACAAGCGTACCTGGATATGTATGTGCCAAAAAAATTAGGTGTAAGCACTTTTGCCATCTATAGACCTGGTGAAAATACTAGCGCCTAAATACTGCATATATTTTACAGTATACTATGGCGTATGCATGTAAGTTTGAGCCCTATCCAAGTTCCACCCAAGCTTCACTCATGTCCCCCCCCTTGTAAAAGTACACATTATCCCCAAATTGTACATATCTCTGCACGGAAATTGAACCATATTCTATAACAGTGCACATAACTCTAATCAGCATTGTCAATTGGATGTTAACAAGCAATTATCAGCATTAATTGGCTTTAATGATGATTTACACGCACAACTCGCTAAGCGTATTCTGTAACGTGGTGCACATAAATTCCGAGTCACGCAGTTGAAAGGGGGGCATGATTAGGGTTGTGGAATGGGCGTTTTCTAAAATCTACGCACATTATTATAGAATACACTCGCTCTATGCCTAATATAGACATCGGGGTTTACATCAAGTAAAATATGGCCTAAATGGACGTGACCAAAATTGGTTGCATGGAGAGGCGCTCATCGTATTCTATATATCACACAGAAATTTAAGCCTATTCTATAAAATGTAGGTGTACTTTAGAGATTGCACCTAAGCGTACTTTTTTACTGCGCAGTTTTTCAGGCATCATATATAGAATCTAGCCCTGTATAAGTTAAGCAGTTATTTGCAGAATAGCGTTCAACCAGATTTCTGACATTTGTAAATGTCGCTGTTCTATAAATGTGCACACAACTTTACGCTTAACATGAAAAATTGCATGGGCAATCTATAGAATAGTGACAGTGGCACACATAATTTAATAAAGAGCTGCTAATTGATGTTAATGAGCAGTTGGTTATAATTGCTCTTACTCATTAATTAAAACTTATGTATGTATGTACCATTAATTAGTATTCTACAAAATGTGTGCAAAAATCCATAGCTGTGCAGTTGTAAGGGGACATGGATCTGGACGGAGCATGCCTAGCACTTATGCATATGGGTTATAGTTATTATTTTTATTATTATTACTTTAAATTTTGCTCACACGTTTTCAGTAGTAGCTAAAGGTGAGTTACATTCAGGTACTCTGGATATTTCTCTGTCCCAGGAAGGCTCACAATCTAAGTTCATACCTGAGGCAATGGAGGGTTAAGTGACTTGCCCAAGATCACAAGGAGCAGCAGTGGGATTTGAACCGGCCACCTCTGGATTTCAAGACTGGTGCTCTAACCACTAGTAAGGAGTAACCATTTCCACCAGCCTTTGAGCTAGCGTAAATACTCATGCCAAAAGTTATGCGTATAACTTCCATAATAGAATTTGCTTAGGGTGGATCATCCCAACCTCTAACTTTAAGCAACTTATAAGGGGCTGCTTACTTTTAGTCAGCAAGAATGCATGTAAATGCTGGTATTTTAATTAATTACATGAGTAAGTGGGCACTGAGATGCATAAATAACCTCTTACAAAATGCCAACCAGCATAAAAGTATGTGACTGTCATGGACTTTTATTGTGGGAATGCATATGGACACAGTTTAGGTGGACATAAACAGAGGGTGCATGTATGCATTCTGGCTACCATCTAGGCCTGGGGCTGGTGGAAGTGATCATATCTTAAATCAAGGCATATTTTAAGCCACTTACACTAGTATTTATATGGAAAAGTAGATGCCTACTTTTCTTTATAAAATATGTTTGAAATAGACATGTTGGGCCTGATATTCAGCCGGCGGTGATCAGTGTTTTTCTGACTGCTGTTTGGCACTAAAGCTGGAATTCAGTGCTGGGCCATGTTCAGGCACCGGCATTGAAGTTTTGGGTTTACGAGGCCAGCTAATGCATAGCCGGTTAAGTGTGATATTCAGCTCTTAAGCAGCTATGAGTTACCGCATAAAGCCATGACTGCATAAAAGTCAACCAGCCAGCTTAACAGCATATATAGGACTAAGTTCTGAATATCAGCACTTAACCAGACAAGTGCTGACTCTGACCCTGAAATTCCCCCAAAATAATGGTTTTGAGTTTGTAGCTAATGTTTATATTTAGGATCTGCCTCACCCATTCGCGCAGCGGAAGCCATGGGCTCTCTGTACTATCCTAGAGAGAACTGCAAATCCCCTCTAGATGCTTAATTACCCCATCCTTAAATCTGCTCATGACAGGCTTACACCGTCAAGCAGTATGGACCCTTGTAATTAGAAAGGAACCCAGTATGTAGTAGATATAATAAGATAGTTTATTACAATCTTGCCAATGGTAATACAGGTAGGTTAAGCATTCACATAATGGAGCAGCATATCATGGCACATCCTCTCTCTCTAGCCTTCTGAAGTCTTCCTTCTCTGGTCTTCTTCTCCTCTCGTCTGCTCTAATACTTCTCAAACTGCTGCTTATATACAATTTTGGCCCTATTCATTTCAATGGACCCCAGCTGTCTCAACAGGGCTCTTGGTTCTTATCAATTGATCAGAATGACTTCATATGTTCCCAAACTTTCCTCTAGCCCCCCCCCCCCTTTGGATGTTCTCACCCGGGGTGCAGCTGACCAAGTATTATCTCTACATAACCATAGCAACTCTTGCTTATGACGTCTTGCAGGTGCCAGTCTTAGGATTGTTTATAGAGTAGATTGCCCCCACCCTTGCCAGCTCTCAATTACCTCATTTCAGCACTTGCCACAGTGAAATGTAACTGTGTCAAAGGTGATCTCTGATTTTTACAGGCTAGCTCTCTTTTGTATCAGAGATGATTCTGATTTTAAGAAGCCTAGCTGTTATTATGAGCCATTGGCCTGTATTACTGAGAGCATGGGCTAGCATAACTCTTCACTAACAGGTTATTTTCAGTGGTACTAGCTGGTTTAGTGCTGCTGAAATTAGTTGGTTAGCCTTGAACAGGTGATTTAACCAGCTAGGAGCTATTTCTGGCTAGTTAAATTACACTGAATATTGACCTCATTTTTGCTAGCTTAAACTAGACACCCAGTTATAAAATTACCCTAAATAATTCATCATTAACAAACTGTGGGGGTCTTTTACTAAGGCGCACTCACGTTTTCAGCACACGCTAAAAATTGGTGCACACTAAATGTTAGAGATGCCAATGCATTCCTGTGGGCGTCTCCAACATTTAGCGTGCACTAAAAACGTGAGCGCACCTTAGTAAAAGACCCCCTGTAAGATGTAACACAACCTATGATGTATTGTGTTCTGTTTTGGGTTTTTTTTGTGTTTGATACACCACCTTCCTGTGGAATAACCAAGGGGTTTACGTATTTGAATACAAGTTATTTATTTATTGGGATTTATTAACTGCCTTTATGAAGAGATTCACCCAAGGCGGTGTACAGTGGGTACAGTTTAACATAAAACTAACAATTTTGTTAACTGCATAACAATAGTAAAATAACCAAGAATAAACTAATAAATGAGGTAAACTTGAAAACAGTAACTTGAAACCTAATAACAGAACTACCATGAGACAGTATCAAAAATATACACATTTAACAGTACTGGAATTCAGATGCCAGAGATATAATGCAATGTTAGCATAATACTAATAATACACCTAATATGCATGCATTAAAACAATCAACTAACATAGATATGATGCTAAAGATTTTCTGCGATATGGGACCAAGAGCAGATATATGATGGGAACAAGATGTGTGGTACAGAGTCAGTTGGGTTAATTAGTGCAGGACAAATAAGCAACTGTGTCTTCTGCTTATTAGCTGCTTCTGTTTTGTTAATGTCAGGAAAGGCTTGTGGTTTTAGGCACTTTTAGTCTGTTGCATTTACTAGCAGTACTGTTCCCAAAACTGAACAAACTTGTAGATACCTAGAACAGGATGTGATTATGTACAGAGTTATTCACTTACAATTCTTATGTTTGCTGTCCTATTCATTTTTGTTCATTATTTGTTTATTGAAAGTTATACTATAGTGCTAGGTTCTGAACTGCAGGCCAACTGGTTCCACTTTGAATTATGATTCTGGCAGGAGGGGAATGATGTTTACTAATTTCAAGACCCAGTGGGTCACTGGGGTATGGGAATATGGAAAGCACACTTACTTGATGTTCTGGAGAAAGGTGCTGTACTAGGAAGGGGGGCCAAGAGTAGGGATATGGGGAAGGAGGAGTGTGCTTCTGGGATTATTTTAACTATATGGGGTGAGGAAAAACTTAATTCTAACTGTCCCTTTAGCAACTGTAAACCAGGGTGGCTGGCACTAAGCCATCAGTATGTGAATTAGCATAGCAACATTTGACCACAGAATGTTAACAAACTCTTGAGTTGTTGTGCAAGATACATTAGCACACCAATAAATTCATTTGCAAACTTTGGAATATTAATGAAATCATTTGTAATTAGTACAGAAATAAATATTGAAAGAAACAGAGAAAATAAAAGTGGAGGAGTGGCCTAGTGGTTAGGGTGGTGGACTTTGGTTCTGGGGAACTGAGGAACTGAGTTCAATTCCCACTTCAGGCACAGGCAGCTCCTTGTGACTCTGGGCAAGTCACTTAACCCTCCATTGCCCCAGGTACAAATAAGTAAGCCGCATTGAGCCTGCCATGAGTGGGAAAGTGCGGGGTACAAATGTAACAAAAAAAAAGTTGAAAAGCATATGGTCTGGCTAGTCTGCCCATCCATACCAGCTTCTCAGAGGTACAATCCGTTCCTATCCCTTAAAGATCTGTGCTTATCCCGTGCTTCCTTGAATTCACTGTTTTCATCTCCACCACCACAAATCCAAAACAAGATCCTGAATAAAAAAAAACCTTGTTTGGGATTTTGTGCTGGTGTTCTCTCGTTTTCATCCCCACTACCTATATTAGGTGCATATCCCTGTTGTTCTCTAACAATGCATGTTAATTTTAAGAATGCCCCCGTTATGCCCATTATCCTCCCATTTCCGCACCCCTAGTGAAAAAGAATGAGCTAAGTACTGCTTGGTGGCTGTGAATCAGCACATAATAGCCCAAAAAATCAGTGTGGTTTATAGAACAGCGTAGTGGTTCCCAAACCTGGTCCTAGAAGTACCCCAGCCAGTCAGGTTTTCAGGATACCCACAATGAATATTCATGAGAGAGATTTGCATGACTATTCGTTGTGGATATCCTGAAAACCTGACTAACTGGGGTGCCTCCTGGACCAGGTATGGAAACCACTGGAATAGTTCATACACCCGGGAATCACGCCTAACTTTAGATACAGCCATTTGCACCAACTGAAATGTGGTTCAAATGTACGCACCTATATTCGGTGCACATCACTGTTATTCTCCAACAATGTGTGCTAATTTTATGAATGCTCCTGTTACGCCCAAGAACCTCCCGTTTCTGCTCCCCTCATTTTCAGATCATGCATAAATGCCAATTAAATCTAATTAGTGCTAATAATTGTTAAAAAGCCAAATATTGGTGCTAATTAGCTTATTCACAATTTTTGGCAACTTTTATAGAGTTAGGGGATTAATGTGCATATTAGGTTGGCATTATGATCACTCCTACAGCTTCCTTAAGTGACACACTGAGCGTGTTCTTAGTGTTCAGATTCACACAGATAAAACTAAACCTATATATAGCCGATATTAAATATCAGAGTTATTTATCAACTAAGTTTGCATATCATTCTAAAGCTAAAATTTGGCACACCCCTAGCTTGTCTTGAACTTCCACTGCTGTTGAACAGTATATTAATTCATCAACTAGTTTTCACAAATTGTTGTCCTGCAAAGTAATAAAAACTGGATATTTTCTCTACAAATTAAAATTCCATTTCTCATAAATTCCTTAATCGAGTGCAAGTCATTATGTGCTTTGTTGATTCTTAAGTGCAAAGATAATTGCAATGGGCAGCTTGGAAGTGGTTTGATTATTGCCTGTCAACTCTTGTGAATTCTAATAGGTCTAATTGCATAGCATCAATTCATCATCTCAGCACCAGTTCTTTTTATTATTAGCTCTCGGAATTGTAATGTGCTTATAAAAAAATGTTATAATATATCAGCATTGACATGTTACCTGTTGTAATATTTAGCCATTACCTAATTTTGCCGTTGAAATTAAAAGTTTATTATGGAGTGCCCTTTCCAAATGTATTTTAATGTTCTGCCTTCATGAAGAAATGAATACAGGTCAATAATCTACATTTATAATAGTTCCATAAACTGACAGTTGATATTTTTTGTTGTCTAGATAGATAATTCACATTAAAACAGAGTAGAGTGTTGACCTTGTGCCTCAGTGCCGTGCTATATGCAGCCAGGCAGAGAAAGTGGGTTTCGATTCCCTTTTCAGATTTCCCACTTCTACAGCAGCCAGGATCAATGAGGCAGCATTCACAGTCTCAACAGGGGTGCAGGGAGTTCCAGCCATTGCACAGCAGAAATACCTAGTGGCTTTGACTTAGAGCTCTTGCCTGTAGAGTTATAAATGGAGACCTGAGATGCAATGAATTGACTGGGCTAAATGAGTTGAGGGAGTGATGAAAGAGGGGTAAATTCTCCAGACACTTGCAAATTAAGGTGCATAATTCAATAGCACAATAGAGATTATAGGGGGTAAGTAGGATAAGAAGGTAAGTAGGTGCCTATTTCAAGCCTATTCTATAAAGAAAAGTAGGCACCTAGGGGTCCTTTTACTAAGCTGCGGTAAAAAATGACCTGTGGTAGTTTGGACGCATGAAATTGGCTCACGCTGGGCCAAGTTTTACCGCGGCTGGGAAAAAAAAGCTTTTTTTAAAAATGGGGGCGTAAGTACCACGCGACTATTTACTGCCTGAGCCGTTACCACCACCCATTGACCTAGAGGTAATGACTCATATGCTAACCATGTGATAATCATGCAGCGTGCGCCAACGTGGCTGCACTGCCGATTACCAACAGGATCACCCCCTGCAGTAGAAAATAGATAAATATTTTCACCAAGAGAAACAGCATGCAACAAGTACGAAATTACTACCGGGTGCCCACGCTACCACAGTGGTAGTGCCGATTTGGCATTCACTACCCTCGTGTAAGGTCTACTTCTATTTATTAAAAGGCCCCTTAGTTTTCTTTATAGAATATTAGCTTAAGTTCCACAGTTGCATACCCTAGCCCTACAGCTAGTGTAAATGCTTGTGCCTAGATATTGAAGAGATTGTACAAAATTATATAATACTATAATTTACACTTGTGTTTGCATTGTCTGCACATATTCCACCAAAACCCCATACATGTGCATGCCCATTGGGAAGCTACACTCTAGCAAAATATGGCACATAATTTTCCACTATTCAGTGTTCTAAAAGAGGTCATTTACATGTATAAATAACTGAAATACTGGCATTTACAGCTAGGCGGCTCCTTATAGAATTACTTCTATAGTGTTTGTTGAAAAATGTTTTTAGGTTTGTTTTGCTCAAGCGATAGCATCTATTGGAGAGGACCCATCTATCTGTCTGTCTCTCAATCTGTTTGCATAGATTATTTCTGCTTTTGTAGACAAACATATGTGTTCCAATAAGTCAGGCCCCTGCCATAAGAAATGTGCAGCAGGAATGCTGAGTCCCACAGTGACACTTTCTTCAATATGCCAGTGGTACCCCCAACACTTGCAGACAGAGGAAAACAAAAAGGCTGTGGTGACAAGGAGAAGGAAAGGAATGTGCTGGCAGAGACTCAAAGCACTGACAGCAGAGAAAAGAGGGAAGGCTGTGGGGGAGGCAAAAAGGATTAACATGTACCTGGAGGGACCCCAAGCCCTGCTGGTAGAGAAAAGCTGCAAGAACCCTGCAGTGAAGAGGAGAGACACATGCCAATGGGAAGCCTAAGCTCCACTGACAGAGAACAGAAGGAAAGCCATGTGGGCAGCGAACAGGATCAATATCTGCTGATGGACACCCATGGCTCCACTGGCAGTGAAATGCAGCAAGGTCTTGGTGGAGAGGAGAGACAAGTGCAGGTGGTGACCCCATCCACTGCCACCAGAAGAACTGAATGAGGCCATGGTGCAGAGCAAATGAACAGTACCTGCCAATGGGGAACCCAAAGAGTAGTAGCACATGGGGGTAGGGTGTATTGAAAGGAAAGGAGCAGAGTATAGATGGAAGAGGTAAGAGCATGTGAAGGGGTAGGGTGAGGGTGGGGAGTTGGAGGAGAGAGGGAGAGAGAGAGAATATGTAGGTGGTAGGGAGGGGAGAGTGCAAAAGAGTGGGGTGTTGATGATTTATATTACAATAAGATAGCTTCAACAGAATGCCTGCATGTCAAAATGTACACACTCTACATTCTCAACAGATCCAACCCCACCCACTGTCCCCACACATACACCCCACATATCCTCATAACTTCCACACCCCACATACCCCAACCCACTTTTTACACCACTACAATCCCACACTCAAACACTCATCCTCACATCTCCAACATCCTCATACCCTCACACCATCATACACACACATACACACACACCATACCCCAACCCCATACCCCCATATACCCATACTTACAAATTCACACATACACACCAACACACAGACACACACCACCCCTCTACATATCCACATGTACACCTACACACACCACACAGTCCCATACATACAAATCCACACCAGCACACAGACCCAACTTGACATTTCATCCTTTAGATTGTAAGCTCCTTCGAGCAGGGACTGTCCTTCTTTGTTAAACTGTACAGCGCTGCGTAACCCTAGTACCACTCTAGAAATGTTAAGTAGTAGTAGACCCCACACTTATACATATCCACACCCACATACATTCCCATCCCCAACCCTCCCCCATACTCCCACACACATTCCTCTCCCGCATACCTACACATACTCCATACCCCCACATCCCTCCCCACATACATCCATACACCTCCACACACACACACACATACACCCTATACCCCTTTACCACCATATGCCCACTCATGTCCCTTACATCCCACTGCACAAACACACTCACCACACAACCATACTTCCATACCCCTACACTGTCACACTCCACTCACTGCATGCCTCACCTCACCTATTCCCCACATACCTACCCACCCCCACACACACCAAATACCCTCCCTTCCCCAACACACATGCCTCTTCACCAAATACAACCCATCCCACACACCCACACACTTTCTACAAATTCTCCACTATCCCCATATTCCCACCCCACATACTGTACCTCCTCATACCCAATCACAACCCATTGCACCCCACTAAACACACATATACCCCACCACACACATCATGCACTCAAACACATCATAGTTCCCACTAAGAACCAGGTTGATGTAAGCAAATATTTTCAGTTACATTACCCTATGAGCACTACTTACTATTATGCAATATAGTAATTCATATATATGTAATGAGTTGTAATTTCATGCACCGTTTCCTGAGTATAGATATATTTTATTCCTCTTGAAATCGTCAAGTCAGTATCTCTTCTTAGTTTTAATTGCATTCATCAAGCTGAATTCTTTTTGCAATCAGCACTAGAAGCTTGAAAAGCCTTGGCAATCACAATCGATAGCCTGCTCAATCAAACGTTTAGTTTTGTTTGACATTTGTTTCCTAGGGGCAGTGCTTTTTTTGTGCCGGTATGCACCGGTACAGCGTACCAGCACCTTTTTTTTCTGAGGGCCAGCTCACCAACTTTCCGTTCTACCCACTGCAAGCAAATCTAATATTTACCGAAGTCGCAGCGCAAATCGGTGTGGTAGTGAATACAGCACAGCTCAGGCTCAGCGTCCCGCCTTTGTCGCTTCCCTGCCCTCTTAGCACAGCTCAGGCTCAGCGTCCCGCCTTTGTCGCTTCCCTGCCCTCTCCGCATCCCGCCCTCGCAGAAAGGAAATTAAATCAGAGGAAGGCGGGACACGGAGAGGGCAGGGAACGCGACGAAGGTGGGACACTGAGCCTGAGCTGTGCTGAGAGGGCAGGTAAGCGACGAGGAGGCAAGCCTGCCTGCTTGCTGTCTTCACTACTGATGGTTTGCGCTGCGACTTTGGTAAATATTAGATTTGCAGGGGACAGAACGGAAAGTTGGTGAGCTGAGGGCCAGCAAGTGGGGATGGGGTTGGAACGATCTCGGGGGCAGGTGGAGGCTGGGGCGAGTCACAGGACATGGAAGGGAAGGGGAGGATAGTGGGGAAGGGAGAATCGTTGGACATGGAGGGGAGGGCAGAGAATTGGTGAACATGGATGGGAGGGAAGGATAGGGGCAAAGGAGAATTGCTGGACATGGAAGGGAGGGAAGGATAGGGGCAAAGGAGAATCGCTGGATATGGATGGGATGGGAGGGGAGGGCAGAGGAGAATCCTGGACATGGATGGGATGGGAGGGCAGGGGAGAGAGGAGAGTTGCTGGACATGGATGGATGGAGGGGAGGGCAGGAGAAATGTTGGACAAGGATAGAGGAGAGGGAAGACAGGAAGGAGATGCACATGGATGGAGGGGAGAGAGGAGAGAAATGCTGGACATGGATGGGATAGGAGGGCAGGGGAGAGAGGAGAATCGCTGGACATGAATGGGAGGGGAGGGCAGGGAAGACAGGAGAATCACTGGACATGGTTGGGAGGGAAGAATAGGGGCAAAGCAGAATCGCTGGACATGGATGGGAGGGGAGGGCAGGGGAGAGAGGAGAGTTGCTGAACATGGATAGGAAGGAAGAATAGGGGCAAAGGAGAATCGCTGGACATGGATGGGTGGGAGGGCAGGAGAAATGCTGGGCATGGATGGAGGAGAGGGAAGACAGGAAGGAGATGCACATGGATGGAGGGGAGAAAGGAGAGAAATTGTGGACATGGATGGGATAGGAGGGCAGGGGAGAGAGGAGAATCACTGGACATGAATGGGAGGGGAGGACAGGGAAGACAGGAGAATCACTGGACATGGATGGGAGGGAAGAATAGGGGCAAAGGAGAATCACTGGACATGGATGGATGGGTGGGAGGGCAGGAGAAATGCTGGACATGGATGGAGGAGAGGGAAGACAGGAAGGAGATGCACATGGATGGAGGGGATAGAGGAGAAATGCTGGACATGAATGGAGTGGAGGGCAGGGAAGAGAAATGTTGGAGGGAAGGAAAGACAGAGGAAGAAGATGCACATGGATGGAGGGAGAGAGGAGAAATGCTGGATTTGGATGGAGGAGAGGAAAGAGAGAGGAAGGAGATGCACATGGATGGTGGGGAGGGGAGAGAGTTGAAATGCTGGACATGGAGAGGAGGAAAGAGAGAGGAAGTGAGATGAACATGGATGGAGGGGAGGGGAGAGGAGAAATGCTGTACATGGATGGAGGGGAGGGAAGACAGAGGAGGAGATGCACATGGATTTAGGGGAGACGAGAAATTCTGGACACGGATGGAGGGGAGAGAGTTGAAATGCTGGACATGGATGGAGCGGAGGGAAGAAAAAGGAAGTGAGATGAACATGGATGGAGGGGAGGAAAGAGAGAGGAAGTGAGATGAACATGGATGGATGAGAGGGAAGAAAGAGGAAGGACAGGAGATGCATATGCATGGAGGGGAGGGAAGAATAGGAAGGAGATGCATACTGACGGAGGTGAGGGAAAGGGAAAAGAGGAGAAAAACTGCAAATGGATGGAGAAAATAGGCAAAAACTGAATCCACTCTATACCTCCTCAAGTCTGCGGAGGACCCAGCTTTTACCTATGGATGTAGAACAAGAAATCAAGAAGAAAGGAGGAAGCCAAGAGGAAGGATGTCTGAGCCCAGTCTGAAGCCTATGATGACAGAAAATCGTTTCATCTCTTGAGAACTTTTGGAGGAATATCCGTATATGTCAACTGGAAGACCCCTGAAGAAGGCCTTTTCGGCCGAAACACGGACCGTGTAGGGTCCCAATAAAACATTTTTGGTGCTCTTACCATCTGTTGTTTCAGTCTGGTTTTTCTGGATTTCTTCCGCTTGTTTTGTTGTTTTTACAGCTCCAGTATACCCAGTGCAAAATAAGATAGCAGATGTAAATTCTCAAACTGGACATATTCCAAACACTAAAATGAAAATAAAATGATTTTTTTCTACCTTTGTTTTCTGGTGACTTTGTTTTTCCTGATCATGTCAGTCCCATTCTCTGATTCTGCAGCTCTCTATCTGTTCCCTTAACTCCATTTCCAGGGGCATGAGTTTGTTGAACTGAAGCCCCTTTAGAAGCATTTCCAAATCTCACAAACATAAAAATAACCCCATGACACCCAGAGCGAGGGTTGAAGGTGGACCTATGAAATAACACATCTGGACAAAGGGCTATAAATTAAAACAAGTGTTTATTTAATTGAATCCTGAGTCCTGTTAAATCACAGGACCAGGAACAAAAGATAGAATGCCTCTATAGTTCAATAAGCAGGCTGGCAAGGCCTGAACACAGATTTGTAGTCCAAGGGCACAATTTCATATCTTAAGGTACAAGCACTGAATACTGTATACAAACAATATATGTACATGGGGGCAGAACACTGAAGCTATCACATTTTAGCACAGCTTAATTTACCATCAGAATCAAAAGCCCATGGTAACTCAGTCCTGCAGATTAGTAACCCCCATAGTATATGAATAATGCAACTTGTCATCAACCTCACAAGCTGCAATATCTTGCAGTCCAGGAGCAATGGGCCACTGAAGTGTGGCCTGATGTTTTCAGGTGCCATCTTAAAAGGGTTGGTGTAAAAAAGAAGACCAACATGGCCTCATCTTCCCCCCACTCAAATTGCTCTAGAATCTGCAAGTCAAGACCTCCCATTCCCTGAAGTCCTCAGGGACTTCTTAGTGAAGACCACTACCCCCTTTAATACTCTCTTTGAATCTCTAAGCCTGGCTGCCCCCCCCCCCCCCCCCCCCCCCCCCCACACACACCTCCCAAAGCATTCTGTGGAACCTATTTGGGGTATCTTGGTGTCTTTCAGCTGGGGAAGGAGTGATCCTCTTCTCTTGCCAAATTGGGCTTCAGGTGCAAAATAGCACTGACTGAATCCTGTAGTCCAACAGGTGTTTAACTGAAAAGGTAAAAACAAAACTTTTCCCGTCACATTTGTCCTCTCCCCTTTCTCCCCGAACTCTGAGTCTGAGTCAGATAGGGAAGGATTATAAACTGACTCAGTGCTAGAGTGCCAAAAAGCCTTCATTCACAACTATGAGGTACCTGAGAATTTTCCTCATTCTATCTCCATTCATCCTCCTGTATTGTCCAGCTATTACCATGGCTGTTCTGTGACTGAGAGCATGCATCACAGTTTATTTAGGAAGCAGGCACAAGTGCAGTGTCGAGTCACTCAGCAGAAGTCACTGTGAAAAAATAATTATGACTCCCTCTGTGAGGGAGTGAGTAGTGTAGGGGAAGGAAACACTCCCTCACTGATGCAGTTCAGCCCCCTTTCGGCAGATGGTGCTAGTCTGCCAAGGCAGAGGCTAAGGCTGAAGCTGACTTAGTTCAGTCACCTGGCAGCAGGTGGCACTAGGCTGCAGAGGCTGAGCCTGAGTCAGAGGGGCGGGGCTCAGGCCAGGAGGGAGCTAAAAGGCCCCGATACAGAGGTCCTCAGGAGAAAGAGAGAGCAGGAAGTCCCAATACAGAGGACCAGAGAAGAGATTAAGGAGGAAAGAGTTCCTCAAGAGATTAATAGCCTGTGACTATAGTGTTGGCAGACAGGTCAAGGTAGGAGGTTTATGTTTTGCAGTATTTACCTAAACTGTGATTGCAGTATTTGGAGTTGGGTCCAAGTGGAAGGTATACATATTACAAGTGAAGCACCCAGGCCCACCCAAAAATCCATCCCTCACCCCTGCCGTGAAGCGTCTAAGGGCGCCGACTGGCAGCAATTCACAGAGAACCACTCCGGAGCCTTTCTTCTGCAATGATCCGCCCTCTCGGAAACAGGAAGTTGCGTCAGAGAGAGCGGATCAGGCCTCTGTGAATCACTGCCAGCCAGTGCCCTTAATTTAAACTAGAAGCAGCACAGCAAGAGTGAGGGAGGAAAAAGAACCGAGTAATGCTGATCCGCGGGGCAGGCTGGAAGTGAGTGGCTGTACCTGGAGGGTGGGAGAGGGGTGGGCTGGGAGACAGTGGCTGCACCTGCGGGGGTGGGGTGGGGGGCTAGAGGCCGAAGGGAAGGGAGAGAAGTTCTGGACCTACAAAAGTGGGGGTTGGCTGGAGAATGGAGAGAGAGAGGTTCTGGACCTGCAAGGGGGAGGGGGCTTGCTGGCTAGAGGCAAGGGAGAGAGGTACTGGACCTACAAGGGGGGAAGACGATGGAGGGAAGGAAGAGAGGTGCTGGACCTCTAAGGGGGGCAGGCTGGAAGGAAGGGAGAGAGGTGCTGGACCTGTGGGGGGGGGGGGGGGAATAGAGGCTGGAGAGAAGGGCTGCAGGGGAGGCTTGAGGGACAGGAGAGAGCTGCTGTACCAGGGGGAGAGATTAGGTTGAAAGGAGAGAGATGTAGATCTAGGGAATGAAGGAAGAGTGGAGACAAATATTTAACCCACAGTGGGAGAAAGAGCCAAAAGCTGGAAGAGAGAAGGAGAGAAGCTGGATAGGTAGAGAGACATTGGTGTGGGTGAAGGAGAAAGGGGAGATACAGAAACAGACGTGAGATGTTGTATGGGGATGACATATGAACTCAGAGGGGCAATGCCTGACAGAGAGGGGGTGAATATGGGAATAGAGAGGCTATGCTGGACACTGGGAGGGAGGGGTATATGGTCACAGGGGAGATACCGAATATGGGAGGGCATAGGGACACAAGGGATAATGTTGGACACCGGGGTAGGGGATAGAAGGGTGATGATGGATGCAGAACTTTGAACATAGTGGAGGTACTGGACAAGGAACTATAGGGACACAGAGATGGGAGATGGATGGTGGACATGGAGAGAGAAAAAATGACAAATAGAGAAGAGACCCTGGTGTGTGAATTAAGAGAAGACAGAGGACAACAGAAACCGGAGACTAGGACCAAGCTGATTTGAAAAATAAAATAGCCAGACAACAAAAGGTAGAAAAATAATTTTATTTTCTATTTTGTGATTAGAATATGTCAGATTTGGAATGCACATCTTGCCAGAGCTGGTGTTATTCATGGCTGGAGCCCAGGCCATAAACTTGGGAGGGAACCCCAAAGCCCATCACCATGCTGCACTGCCTTCATCTCCCATCATGCTTGTGACTCTCTCTAGCCAGGGGACCAAGAGCAATTGCTCTAGTTGCACTCCTCTAACACCATCCCTGGCACGTACTATCTTTATATTTTGCACAGGAGGAAATGCATTTCTTTCTGTTTCTCTGGTATTGTATTACATGCATGGTCTAGCTTCTTGGGGTTTTGGTTATATTTATGTTTATAATTTGTAGTCAATTATTCTATATTTAGCATTTTTGTTCCGTGTGTGTGACCAAGGTATTCTGGTAGCATGAATTTTCTATGTAGCCTTCTGTAGTAATTTTGGTTTATTCAGTTTTCCCAATAGATGTATTGATATTTTAGGGCCCCACTTTAATATGTAGGGCAATGCCCTTTTCATAGATAGAATCCTTGTTTTGGAAGTTAGTGCTGACATTGTAGATTTGCTCTAAGTTCTGAGTGACATTTTGTTTTAAAGATTGTTTTATTTACTATGTAGTGGCTGTTGAGATTTCGGTGAGTTTTATGGGGAAATGTCCTAACTCTTCTCTGCACCCATTGGGGGAGAGCCAGGGGGTTCTATGGATGCAGAATTTATTTGCCTTTAATACTAGACTATACTTTCTGGGACGATTTCTATAGCGTGTAACTGGAGAGAGGTGTTGAAAAGTGTTTGGTGTTGCTATACAGGCTACATATGTGTGTTAGGGGACCGAGGCTCAATGGAGGCTGAAGAGTGCAATCTCTTGTACTTCCCCTAGCCATCAATGTGGCCTGCAGTCACTGAAGCCTGCACTGTTACCCTCATTGAAGTTATTGGGAGTGGGGTAGTGGTGGAGCACGGGGTGGGGCATCAGGTGGCAAGTTTTTCAATTTCAAAAAGTTGGCAACCCTGGTGCCCACCCAAAAATTGCCTTCTGGCTACACCACTGAAGTGAAGTATTGAAGTGAGCCTGCTAGGAGTAGTCATTATGAGTGCAAGCAAGTGTGAGTTAATGAAACTGAGCTTCAGGATATCTGAGACAATGAACTTTCTTTTCATGTGAGATAAAGTTACACATAAAACATGCCTATGTTTGCATCTGTGACAGTAACAGACTTTTGGTACTTTGTTCACAATGAATCCTTTTCTTTTGGTTTACCTTGTCTGCTGCCTGTGTCTGTGAAGGATCCATGCCTGGCTGCTAGTCCACATTATCACACCCTCTCAGGAGCTCTGAACATTGCTTCCAGAGCATAGGCACATCCAACCTGTGCCAGAACAATGAGCTGGGTCTAAGAAATAAACCTAAAGACTCACGTGATTATGCATAGTCCTGCTGTTGACATAACACTTCGTTCATTACTATGAGTGAAAAGTGAATATGGATGCTACTGTTCTAGTCCTCACAAAAAATACAAGAGTGACAGTGATACATGTAAAATATGAATGTGGCATGAACAACTGAAGAGTGAACTTAAGAGAAGTCTGGCGATGATGAGTTCTACACAAGTTTTATTCCATAAATCATAAAAATGTAAGACATAAATCATGCTATAATCAAAAAGAAAGGAGAGAAAATACTATGATAAAAATAGCTGAATGAAAAACAGAATAATCTCTCTAGTACTGCTGCCTTGAAATAAAATGATAATATTTACTTTAATGCACTGCAGATGGGATCCAAGCTTGTTAAATTATCAGATTTACTCTATCTATGCCATTATAGAAGCATAGTCATAAAACTTTAATCTAAAAGCAGTATCATCTGCATCAAGCAAGATAGAAGAAAACCAAATAAGGTAATTATTTCACAACTACCTACAACCCCTTTTTAGATTCACTATGTAAAGGTTTATATTGCAACAACACATTTTAAACAACTTTCAAAATTGGAAGTGATATGCCCTCGGGCTTATAGCATTGAACAACGTGTAAGAAGAAGTCCTAGACAAGATTCCAGTGTTGTAGAACACAATTTTCTGTTTCAGATGATACTGTTCACAAGCTGATTCAGGCACACTCTTTTTAAATAATTGGCTTTGAACATTGATACATTTTACCATTTGCGCTGACAGTGCCAACTTTGAGGAGATCCTGCAGGGCGGTTATAGATGCTGGTTAGTTGCAAATCTGGCAGTATTATGTCCAGCACAAGCATAATGCTTGTTCAAAATTTCAAGTCCGTATCTTTGTTTGCATGGAAGTTGTTGCGGTCTGAATATTGGTCCAAATATGTTCCGATGAGTTGCGACCAATTTTGATGCACACTTTGAATCAACTTGTTTGACTGGATTTTGCATCCATAATGTTAAAATGTATTTCATTGGAATTAGCATCAAAAACTGTACAGGATTTGAATTTTTTTAGCCATTCTTATAAATGTTTTTGGATTTTATTAGACCTCAAAAATGGCATTTTGG
The DNA here is from genome assembly GCF_901765095.1 of Microcaecilia unicolor. Lineage (NCBI taxonomy): Eukaryota > Metazoa > Chordata > Amphibia > Gymnophiona > Siphonopidae > Microcaecilia > Microcaecilia unicolor. Next base: position 124,634,078 of record NC_044033.1, read on the forward strand.
TAAATGTCACGCGCTCATGGACTGACAACCTTTCAGAAAAGGGGGTCTAGATCTGCAACTATTGCAGTTAGAGACCTCAATTTTTGGGAAACTTCATTTAACACCTGACTCGCGCAACAGATACAATTTGAACAAAATTGGAGACATGATGGTGGGAAGGTTTAGACCACTTGGCAAGGAATGACCCAGGTGTTTCTCTAGTACCCACACATCCAACCTGTTGGTCCACCCAAAAATTGAACTCATAAAATACTACTGTATATACCCATATTCTTTATGAAATTACCTCCACCTCCCCCCCCCCCCCCCGGTGACTCAGCGTGTTACTGTATCCAAGAGAGAATCACAGTTTACAACCCTAACCAAGGACCATCCCACAAGAAAAAAGAGGGTCCAAATCTCAGTAATCAAACAAAACAAAAAGCACAAGAAGACCTCCGGAAGCGGTACAATGGAAAAATCTTTACTAAAGAGACCCAACACAGGACATGTTTCAGCGAAAAGTCTCCTGCATCAGGGGTCAACATGATCCTTTTCACACCAACGCAGAGCTGCCTCTAACAAAGCAAAAACAGTGGTATCCCGATATGAGTGATGATATGTATGCTCTGAGTCCCATACAATGAAAGTACTTGTCTTACTCCCGCAGGCATGAAAAAACACTTAGGAAAAAAACACTAAAGCCCAGGGCTGTAGTAGTCAAGGTGGGATATAAGATAGGGACAAACCCCTGAGTACTTATGAATAAAGGCTCATGAAGCTGTAATCCAAAGGAAAATGCTTTTACCTGAGAGTACAAAATAAGTCAAATGTTCAAACTGATCCAAAATAATTTACTGAACACGATCTATCAAGAGTAATGAAAACCAAGAAAACACTACTAACCGTTTGATGCTAGTCATTGTGGTTAAGAATATGAAATGCAGATGAAATGTCAAAAAGTGCAATACATGAAGTATCATTGTGATCTAGAGCTCTGGATCTCAACCCATTCCTCAAGACATATGTAGCTAGAGAATGTGAATGAATGAGATGCGCATACAGGTCAAGCAGTTCAAAAAGATCTCTTCCATTCATTTCCATTATCACACAGCTAATTAGATAAATATGGTACACAAAAGGCAGTCCTCTATCTTTGTCTGGTTAGCTATGGCTATTCGGGGGCCAGCACTGAATACCAGACACCTCCCAGCATTAAATTTCCAGGTTAGCTTCAGCCTGCAGTTGACCACTGCAAGCTGAAGCTAACCTGGAAATGCTGGTATTCAGTGCTACCCCATATAATGGGCTTCTCAGCTGATTTCTACCATGAGCTAAAAACGCTACTGCAGCTTAGTAAAAGACCCCTATGGTGAATACTAGGGATATGAAAATATGGGCTGTGAGATGTACTGGTATGTTTCTGGGTTCATAGAGTAATTGTTTACATGCAATTATGCTGCTCATCTCATTTGCCATTATCCCACTAGAAATCCTACTGGCTAGTATATGGGTTTTTTTGATAGGAATATGAAAGCTTTAATATATACTTCACTTTGAGATCCTGTGGAATTGAAAGTGAATACTCAAATTGAAGAATAAACTAAATGAAAAATTTGTACTCATCATTCCTTTAACCTTCAAAATCTATCTATATTGAAACTTCTTGATGGATTTAGTACTGTGAACTTCTGGTATTCATTTTCATTTGTCTGCTGATGAAACTGTAAATTGAAATAAAAGAGTTACACAGGGGGAAGAGACTGGAGCAAATGTTCAAAGAAGTATTTCTATAAACTACGGCTTGGATTATAGTGTAGCTCATGTGAAAGGCACTTCACATGAGCTACGCTATAATCCAAGCATCCATGTCCTTCAAAAATGAAGATAGAATATGAGATGTCTGCTCCTTACGCTAGGCCCACTTAATAGTTCAAGGAGCTGCCCAGTTATTTTTTGTAACGTTAAGCAGATGAGATAATGAAGTAGTATATGCTTCAGGGCACAAGAGGTGCATGCTGTTTCTACTCCTTTTAAAGCTATTGTATGTATGATGATTACATGGTAAAACAAAATCATTTTGGATAGACTAAAATGGAACTAAAGCATGACAAGAAGTGTTTTATCTGTATATTATAAGATTACATTCTGAGGCATTAAGCAGAAGGCCAACTGATTGGAAAATGTGAAATGATTAATGTTTAGAAAAATGTTCTCTGCCAATAAAATGCTATACAGTTGAAATATTAATATGTGGTATCATGTTTATCTTTTTACCCGAACATGTGTGTGAGATCAAAAATAACCTTAAAAATCCCACCCAAAGCAGATTTTTTTTTCTGTTCTTTTCTATCTGGGCTGTGGACTGCAGTCGCCTGTCTGTGGAATCAATCAGTAGAGAGATCCTGCATCCCCGTCAAGGGATTCTCCATAGACAAGTGTTAAAAGGAGCCCATGAGGGAAGGAGAAATAGTGGACCTGTGTTTACCGTTGGGCAACATGCTTCTAATGTCTGGATAGGAGTGTAGTTAAGTGTATGGTCTGATAAAACAGTCAAGAAGGAGCAAAGCCACAAAAACTTGAAAGACCTGGATTTAAAACATACCCCCCCCCCCCCCCGGTTTACTAAGCCATGCTAGTGGCTGTTCTGCGCTGATGCCGACACAGCCCATTCACTTTGAATGGGCTATGTCAGCATTGCCTTAGTAAACAGGGGAACAGACTTTAATAAAATGAAGGAATACTTTATGGAGGCACTGGCAGGGTGGAAAAATGTAGATGAAATTGAAAAACAGCAGGGATATGTAGGAATATGCATTTGTTAAGTGCATTCAGGGGCCCTTTTACTAAGCTGTGTTAAGCAGCTAGCACAGATTTAACTGTGAGTTAAACATTAGCATGGCCTCCCTTGCTCCTGCCCAGGACTATGCGGGGATCCAAACGGTCCCGATTATCCCTAACAGTAGTCTTGCAGTATAGGTTGGGGGAGGGGAGAGGAAGTTTTCATGGGGGGCAGGGTTTTTGCATGGGATGGGATTTGTGATGGGGGTTGGATCATACCAATGGTGGATTTTGTTGGCGGGATCTGGTTTGGGGGGGGGGGGCTGGGAGTGGGATTGGACAAGGGGGGATTTATGTTATTTGTTTGTTTATACATATTTTATATCTGTGTTTATCTATTTATGTTTGTACAATCACCCTCACCATCACTACATGTTACTTGCAGAGGCAGATAGCACAGGTGCTTCCATGCTATCTGCCACTGCATACCACATGGTGCCCATGTGGTAAGTATCTGACCTGTTAGTAAATGCAGGGCATATGCTGGACATACCCCCTACATTTACTACAGTCTTTCTATTCACTGTATGCTAGTTTTGTACCTTACGTATGGTAAGTACAAAAACTTACTGTACTTTAGTACAAGGCTCTTCAGTTTGATCATGTGCCTTAAAAACATTTGTGTGTGCTAAATCAGTTTAATATATGTTAACTTATTGATTAATGCATGATAAGTCAGTTAGCATTAAGACAAATCTGTGAAACAAAGACATCTGAAAATCAGGAAAAAATAGTAAATGAACCAAAAAAGAACTGAAACTTTTGCTCTGTGGATGTCAAGAGCAACACATCTTTATGTCAAGAAACTCATGAAAAGGGAATGGCTTAGCAGTTACCTATTCTAAAGGTTACTCAGTATATCTTAGTTTGACACACTCTAGCATGTTTTTAGGGTTTGATTTATCTGGTTAAAAGTTCCAGCTCTTTGACTCTGATACTTGTTTATCAACCTCCCACTGTTACATCTTCATCCCTCCAGAGCCTTTATGATTTCTCATCACCTCTTCTACCGGACTTCCCTATATTGCTTATATTAGGGGATTTTCATGTGCATCTTTTTAACTCATCAAGTCATGTAGCCTTGGATTTTTTAAATCTTTCTGAATGATTCTGGCCTGTCTCAGATTGTGTCCAACCTAACTTATATTGCAGGGCATACACGACCTCCTAATCAGTCATGAAGCTATCACATCTTCTGTTAGCTCTCCTAACCCAACCCCAATACCTTAGTCTGACCATTTTCTTATCACTTTTCTCTGGTCTTCCACTAACTATATGAGTATAGGGCTTATGTTTGAAAGAGAAAAATGTCCAAAAAGTGGCACAAAGCAGAAGATTATTATTTTTGAAACACATTTTTAGATATTTTTCTATACAATTCATCTGCAGTGCATCCAGATCTGTTTCAGTCATGACTGAATCATATAAAGGTGCCCTAAATGACCAGATAACTACTGGAGGGATTAAAGCATAACGCCCCTTTACTCCCCCAGTAGTCACTGACCCCTTTCCCACCCCCAAATATGTGAAAGAAACAGCACATACCAGACTCTATGACAGCATCAGATGTCATGGCCAGTCCTATTAGAGCAGCAAGCAGCTCCCTGGAGTAGCCTAATGGTTGGTGCAGTGGACTGTAGAGAAGGGGACCCAGGCCCATATCCTACTCTACCTGGTACATTTGTGGTGGAAAGTGTGAACCCTTCAAAACCCATCAAAACCCCACTGTGTCTACATATAGGCAGGGCTTTTTTGAGGGGGTACTTGGGGGTACTGAGTACCGGCACCTTTTCCATTGCCTGCTAAAATTGACCCTCAGAACCCAAGTTCTAATGATAGAGCTCAGGCTCTACACACCAATTCTGTCTTGTCATCAATTCTATGACTGGTTGCAGGGGGCCTGGCTATTATGGGGTGGGTCCCTCAGTGATCACCCCACTCCTGAAGGGTGGCCTAGCATTTGAGTACTGGCACCTTTTTTGCTAGAAAAAACACACTGTATATAGGTGACATCTGCAGGCATAAGGGCTATTATAGTGGTGTACAGTTGGGTACAGTAGGTTTTTGGTGGGTTTTGGAGGGTTCAACATACAATATAAGGGGATAACAGTGAGATGTGTACCTGGGATCTTTTATGTGAAGTCCATTGCAGTGCCCCCTAGGGTGCCCTACTGCTCTGCTGGGATATCAATGTGGCCAGTCTACTAAGAATTGGCTCACATCCCAATGGCTTGATTTTGTGCCTTTTTCACTTTCAAAACGGTCACAACAGAAAAATGCACTGATCACAAAACAACTAACAATGTGTAGGAAATGGCCATTGTTGAAACAAAAAGACATTTTCAGGTTCGAAAATGGCCATGTTTTGACATTTGATTTTTGGACGTTTTCATCAAAATGTCCAAAATTGGATTTATATTTTGTATTGAAAATGCCCCTGCTCAAGTCTTTTCCCACCATTGTGGAAATTTAGAAATATTATGGTTCTTACTATAGAATCTTTTGTCTCTTGTGATTCTTTTCCTGATAATTTTTTCACCCTTCAATCATCAACCTTAGATGACTTCTGGAACTCTACTCTGCAATCAGCTTTGAACCATGCAGCCCCATTGCAGGAGCAATGCTCCTACCAATAGAGGCATTCCTTGTCATAGTATCATTAAAAATTACGGCTTTTGATAACCCAGCTGTGCCACTATGAACTAATCTCACTCTATCTGTGCTTTCCTGTAATGATTGGAGTTCCATTGTTTGTCCAAACTGTACAAATAATGTTGTATTGTTCTTTTTCTATTTTACAAACTGTAAACCGTTCTGTCTTGCAGTTGCAATAAGATACAGTATATAAATTGACGTAAATAAATAAAATAAATAAATATCGCTACTTTACTGAAATATAAAGAATTGTCTAACTTTTGTAGAGCCTCTATATAAAAAAAAATGCTAAATGATATTATCATACATTATTCCAGAAAGATTCTAATACATTCAGACTTTGTAGGTTGGCCAGGCAACTTAATAATACTTCTTCAATGTGTCCAAGTCCTTGAGTTTAATGACTGATGATCTTGTCCAAACCGCCTTTCTGAGGTTTTTACAACTACATTCAAAGCGGTTTACATATATTCAGGTACTTATTTTGTACCAGGGGCAATGGAGGGTTAAGTGACTTGCCCAGAGTCACAAGGAGCTGCAGTGGGAATCGAACTCAGTTCCACGGCAGAATCAAAGTCCACTGCACTAACCACTAGGCTACTCCTCCACAAAGCAGTTTCTCACAGCTTTCCTTCGCTTCTTACACGTTATAGTGACCATTTGGAAAGAAGCAATTATTTACCCTCGGCTAAAAGATCCAAAAGCTGATCCTCATGTTGCGTCTAATTACCATCCCATTTCAAACTTACCGTTCATTTCTAAAGTTGCTGAGAAGCTCATGGCCACTCAGTTTTCCCCATATCTAGATGAAATTTACATCTAACAAAGACTGGGTTTTGTGAATATCATAATACTAGACGTGCCCTTCTTGTTCTTATTGACTTTATAGCCCCATTTTACCAAGCTGCGGCAAAAGGGGGCCTGCGTTGGCATCGGTGCTTGTTTTACATGTGTGCCGAGGCCCCCTTTTACCACAGCTGGTAAAAGGGCCGGTCTCGCTTTCCTTCAGGAAATGGCCATTTCGGGGGGGGGGGGGGGACCCTTATCGCTACCCATTGAGGTGTGGTAAGGGCTCCTGCGCAAACCCGGCGGTAACCAGGCAGCGCGCAGCACTGCCTGATTACCACCAGGTAGAATTCGGTGCTACAAATTTGCATAGTGCCAGAAATGATGGCGCAGTAGGAGTAGGTAGTACCGCTTGTCTGCTGCAGTAGCCCGGCTGTACTTCCTAAATAGCGAGCGTTAAGCCTGCATTAGGTTTACTGCTGTTTAGTAAAAGGAGCCCTTTATCTTAACTAACCTGGATAAAGGTAAGGATGTTCTTTTGCTCTCATTAGCTTTATCTACAACATTTGACCTAGAGGCTCACTCTGTCCTTCTTCAGAGGCTCTCTTATCTTCATATTTCAGGTATTGTGCTTTCATAGTTTTAAACCTATTGAAATAATTGTCCCAGTCCACTTCAATTTAACACAACATTTCCTTTGTTGTACCCCTGGGCCCTATACTTTTTAATATTTTCTTGGCTCCACTTGCATTGCTGATTCAGTCTCAGGATTTCACATTTTTTCTTTATGCAGTTGATAAAGTTTCTATCCATTCTGGTTTAGTCTCTTAGGTGGTCTTTTACTAAAGATTAGCTTGCGTTATCTGCAGCAAGGCCCATAAGAATAAAATGGGACCTTTTAGAAAAAAAGACCGCCTTACTGATCTGTCATCCGTAGTGTCTTCATAACGGTAGGAAATTTGTAGCTGACTGGCAAATAATGGACTCAAATTGATTTCTTCTAAATCCATTGTAGTTCTGTTTCCTTGCTTTAAATCAGCAACTAATGTTTTCTCTCTGATGCTCAATATTTCAATTCCATTTCAGGAATCTTTTAAGGTTCTGGGAGTAACTCTAGATAGATATTTGACCTTTGAATCACGTGTATCAAATCATGTGAAAAAAATAATTCTTTATTTTTAAAGAATTGCATAATATCCACTCTATCCTGGACTATAACTCTCTCCATTGTCTTCTTCACTCTTTAGTGCTGTCACGGTGAGACTAATGCAATTCCATTCCTCAGGGTTCAAAGCTTTCTTCTATTAAGATACTGCAACTGATTCAAAATATCTCTGTGAAATAGCTTTTTTGGTGCTAAAAAAAAGTATGATCATGTCACTCCACTGTTGGTAAGGGAACACTGGCTTTCAATTTCCTACTGGATATTGTTTAAAATTTTAGTCATGACCCACCAGATTTATTCCTCCAGGTTACTCTCTATTTTGTCTAATATACTATATTCTCCATCTCAAAATCTTTGTTCCTCCCAACAGAAACTACCATGTTATTCCTTATCACCTTCATCTCCGCTTAGAACATACTAGGAATTCATGTTTTAGTGCCATGGTACCAATACTTTGAACAGTCTACCCTTGAACATTCACCTGGATACTTCTGTAAAGAAATTTAAAGTAGCCTTGAAAACTTATTATTGGCCCAGCGGGTTCCAGGAATATTGTGTCCTCTGCTTGTTTCATGTGTTCCATACCATCCTTCTGTGTCTTATTACTGTAATTTTCACTATTGCTGTAAAAAGCCTTTATTGTGCATTTTTGTAACCTAGGCCTCCTTTTGTTTCATACTGTAGTTACCCCTTTCTCTTATTTATTGCTGTATACCATTTTGATACATTTTTTATATAGCAGTATTATATCAAATAAAGATATAATGAAATGTAAGAGGAAAAGGAGACCACTGCTGTTTTCAACAGAAGTGGCTAACTAAGGTGGGGTTACCATATGTCCGGATTTACCCGGACATGTCCTCTTTTTGAGGACATGTCCGGGCGTCCGGACGGGTTTTGCCAGTCTGCCCGTTTGTCCGGATTTCTGGACAAACGGGCGGGCGGATCCTAACCTCCCCTTCCCTTACTTACTATCTACTGCCCTGGTGGTCTAGTGACCTCTTCGGGGCAGGAAAGAGCCCCCTCTTTCCTGCCCAGAGCGTTGCCCTTGCCCTGCATCCTGTTGCTGTGAGGTCTTGGGATTCAAAATGGCCGCCGAGAGTTGACGCGACCTCGCGAGACTTCAGCTCTCGGCGGCCATTTTGAATCCCTTGACCGTCACAGCAACAGGATGCAGGGCAAGGACAGAGCTCCGGGCAGGAAAGAGGGGGCTCTTTCCTGCCCCGAAAAGGTCACTAGACCACCATGGCAGTAGATAGTAAGTAAGGGGAGGGGAGGTGACAGGGGAGGGGAATATGTGACCCAGGAGGAGGGGAGGGGAATATGTAATGGGGCGGGGCATGGGCGGGGGCGGGACACGTGTCCTCTTTTTGAGAGGATAAAATATGATAACCTTAAACTAAGGGCAGCAGACTAGCCACTTCTTTTTAAAACAGCAGTAGCCTGCTTCTTTAAAATTTACTGTGCCATTTGCCTGGAACATACTTCCTGAGTGAATACATCATGCTGCCTCTCTACCCGTATTGAAATCCAGACTAAGAACTAACTTTTTTTTTTTTAGGTTACTTTTATATCTTCACCATTTCTCTATGTTAAATACATTCTCCTAGACTTTCTTGTTTGCCATGCATGTTTAACTTGATTATACTATAAGCTTTGTGGAGGAGAGACTGTTTCTGTTATGTGTGTCTGTACAGCACTGCATAAGCCTGGTAGCACTTTAGAAATGATAAGCAGCAATAGCAAAGTAAGGGCAAATGATTAACATTCAAAGCATACAAAGGATCTTAGAAGGAGCTTGAGAAAAAAATGTGATAACGCTGGAAGAGGCAAAAAATATATAGTCATGACTACAAAAGCATGAGTAGAACACAATAGAATGAATTATGTAGAATGAGGCAATGATATTTTTTCAGATGTGTCTGTGAAAGGAGGAAAGGCAGAGGTAGAACTGTACGATTTAGTGGAGTCAAATAGGAATGTATGAATGAGAATAAGGAAAACTTCTAAGTGCTGTAATCACCCAGATTCTGGTGATCAGTTTGGCTGCTGCCTGGTGTATGCCTTAAGTGATAGAAACTACTTAGGACATGCACTAGGCAAGTAAACAAATGTATTGATTGTCAGGACCAAAGCTTGGACAGGAATAATCTAGGAGACCAAATAAGCAGTTCAAACATATACATAAATTCACTTAGGGGGTCTTTTACTAAAGCTTAGCTCGAGTCATCTGTAGCAGGGCCTGTAGCAATAACATGGACTCTGCAGCAGATAACTCGAGCTAAGCTTTAGTAATACACCCCCCCCCCCCCCCCTCAATAACTCAGCCAGCTCCAGACACGTGGTTCTGATCCCAGCGTATACTTGCAACTTTTAAAGTCAAGTTCAAAGGCAACAGTGGCAGAAGCAAACAAACAAATCTTGGAACAGAGTATCTTAAGCTTTTCACTCCTATTTGTCAGCAGTGCTTTACTCTCCTTATCGCCTATGTTCTACCACAGGGAGTGGTAGAGGTCAAACAGAGTTCTCATTATCATTGTTCCTACAGTGGGGTGCAGACAGGATTGTCAGTTCAGTTTGACAAGATTATTAGCTCTCTTAGAAGTTGGTTGTCACAGTTTGCAGATAACAGTCACAAGACTCAGGGAAACTGAGCTCACACTCCTTGATTGGGATCCTATTAGCTATATCAGGACACGTAGGCCTCCTTCAGAGGTGATAATTATTGCAATCCTCCAGCCTTAAGAACATAATTGTATTGTAGCGTATTGTATTAAGCTATTTCTATTCTGCTTTTAACATACCAGTGCAAAGGGGATTACAGAGCAAAAAGAACCCCAAATGGGTTTGATAAACATCAAAATGGGTAAGCAATACACTATCTTAATTTATCAATTTAAATTAACATGAATTAAAATCACTGAAATGAGAACAAATATGTTTTAAGAGCTTTATTGAAAATAATATAAGGTGTAATTAAACAAATCTCAACAGGTATACTGTTCCATATTTCGCTCCCTGAAAAGAATAGCCATACTGGATCAGACCAGTGTTCCGTCTAGCTCAGTATCCTGTTTCCAACAGTAGCCAATCCAGGTCACAAGTACCTGGCAGAAACCCAAACAATAGCAACATTCCATGCTACCAATTTCAGGGCAAGCAGTGGCTTTCCCATGTCTGTCTCAGTAGTAGACTATGGACTTTTCCTCTAGAAATTTGTCTAAACCTTTTTTAAACCCAGAATCGCTAACCACTGTTACTACATCATTCAGCAAAGAGTTCCAGAGCTTAACTATTCGTTATTTTCTCCTATTTGTCTTAAAAGTATTTCCATGTAACATTGAGCGTCCCCTAGTCTTTGTATTTTTTGAAAGAGTAAAAAGTCGATTCACTTCTACTCATTCTACACCACTCAGAATTTTGTAAACCTCAGTCATATCTCCCCTCAGCTGTCTCTTTTCCAAGCTGAAGAGCCCTAACCTCTTTAGCCTTTCTTCATATGAAAGGAGTTCCATCCTCTTTATCATTTTGGTTGCTCTTCTTTGAACCGTTTCTAATCCTGCTATATCATTTTTGAGATACTGCTACCAGAACTGAACACAACACTCAACGTGAGATCGCACCATGGAGCGATACAGAGGCATTATAGTATTCTTGGTCTTATTTACTATCCCTTTCCTAATAATTCTTAGCATCCTGTTTGCTTATTTGGCCGCCGCCTCCGCCACACACTGGGCAGAAGATTTCAGCGTATTATCGTCAATGTCACCTAGATCTTTTCTTGGGTGCTGACCCCCAATGTGGATCCTAGCATCAGGTCACCTTGATTGGGATTATTCTTTCCAATGTACATCACTTTGCATTTGTCCACATTACATTTCATCTGCTATTTGGATGCCCAATCTTCCAGTTTCCTAAAGTCTTCCTGCAATTTTTCACAGTCCGCATGTGTTTTAACAACCTTAAGTAGTTTTGTGTCATCTGCAAATTTAATCACCTCACTCATCATTCCAATTTACAGATCATTTATAAATATGTTAAGCAGCACAGGTCCCAGTACAGATCCCTGTGGTGCTCCACTATTCACCCTCCTCCATTGAGAGAAATGGCCATTTAACCCTACCCGCTGCTTTCTGTCCAATAACCAATTCCTAATCCACAACAGAACATTGCCTCCTATCCCATGATTCTTTCATTTTCTCATGAGTCTTCCAAGAGGAACTTTGTCGAAAGCTTTCTGAAAATCTACGTCAACCGGTTCACTTTTATCCAAATGTTTATTCACGCCTTCAAAGAAATGAAGCAAATTGGTGAGGCAAGACTTCCCTTGGCTGAAACCATGCTGATTCTTTCCCATTAAACCATGTTTATTTATGTGTTCCGTAATTTTATTCATTATAATAGTTTCCACTATTTTACCTGGCACTGATGTCAGGCTTACTGGTCTGTAATTTCCTGGATCACCCCTGGAAACCTTATTTAAAATCAGCAGCACATTGGCCACCCTTCAGTCTTCAAGAACTACAGATGACTTTAAGGACAGGTTATAGATTACTAACAGCAAATCAGCAATTTCATGTTTGAGTTCCTTCAGTACCCTTGGATGCATGTCATCCAGTCCAGATGATTTACTACTCTCTAATTAGTTGATTTGGGTACATCTTCCACGTTCACTAAGATTTCTTTCAGTTCCTCCGCATCATCACCCTTGAAAACCATTTGCACATGGAAAAGGATCTATGATCTGTAGGACAGATAAAGGGTATATAATTATCTCTCCTAATACAAGTGATAGTTTAAAGGAAGCTGAAATTTACAAACCGGTTAGTCTGATTTCAGAGGTGGCAACAATAATGAAGACCCTTCTGAAGGAAAAGATAGTAAAGCATCTTAAAACCAGCAGTTTGCGGGATACTAGACAACATATTTCTGATTTCTTTGATTGGGTGACCAGTGGTTTAGATTTGAGGCAAGTTGTGAATATTGTATATTTGGATTTCAACAAAGCCTTTGATATTGTCCCACCATGAATATCATAAATAATTAAGGGCAGTGATCAGGAATAGAAACTGGTTGGAGAAGACAGAGAGGAGCATTTTCGAAAGGGATGTCCAAGTTTTGATTTGGACGTCCTTGCAAAACGTCTCGATCCAGGGGCGGGAAAACCTGTATTTTCGAAACAAGATGGACATCCATCTTTTGTTTCGAAAATAACGTCAGGGACGTCCAAATCCTTAAATTTGGTCATCCCTAGACATGGACATTTCTGATTTTTGGCGATTTTTGAAACCAAGGATGTGCATCTCAGAAACGACCAAATGCAAGCCATTTGGTCATGGGAGGAGCTAGCATTTCTAGTGCACTGGTCCCCCTGACATGCCAGGACACCAACCGGGCACTCTAGGGGGCACTTCAGTGGACTTCATAAATTGTTCCCAGGGACATAGCTCCCTTACCTTGTGTGCTGAGCCCCCCAAAACCCACTACCCCCAACAGTACACCACTACCATAGCCTTTACGGGTGAAGGGGGGCACCTAGATGTGGGTACAGTGAGTGTGTGGTGGGTTTTGGAGAGCTTGCTGTTTTCTCCACAAACGTAACAGGTAGGGGGGGATGGGGCTGGGTCCGCCTGTCTGAAGTGCACTGCAGTACACACTAAAACTGCTCCAGGGACCTGCATACTGCTGTCATGGACCTGAGTATGACATCTGAGGCTGGCACAAAATATTTTGAAAGCTGTTTTTTGAGGGTGGGAGGGGGTTAGTGACCACTGGGGGAGTAGCGGGAGGTCATCCCCGATTCTCTCCTGTGGTCATCTGGTCCAGGTGAAAACGTCTAAGTGCTCGTCAGGGACGTCCTTCTTTTTTTCCATTATGGGTCAAACACGTCCAAGTGTTAGGCATGCCCAAGTCCCGCCTTCGCTACGCCTCCTACATGCCTCCTTGAACTTTGGCCGTCAATGCGATGGAGTGCAATTGGGGACGTCCAAAATTGGCTTTTGATTATACCGATTTGGATGTTTCTGTGAGAAGGACGTCCATCTTCCAATTTGTGTCGAAAGATGGGCGTCCTTCTCTTTTGAAAATGAGCCCAAGAGTGTGCTAGTAAATGGAGTTTACTTTCAAGAAAGCGAGTTGATGAGTATTGAGTCTAGCTGTATACCAAAGTTCCTGATTTGTGAATTCATAGTTCCCAAAAGAGATTTTGATGTCAGGTATGTGATCACTTGTATTAGGGACCCACAGGAGCTCAGTTTTATTTGGGTTCAGGCAAAGTTTGGTATTTTTAGCCCATTCTTAAACTGCTGTTAGACAGTCAGTCATTAGTAAAGATTTAGAACTGAGTGCCCATTAACCAATTTAGCTCAGCTAGTGTCTTGATGTGGATGTTAAAAGACTAGGTGACAGTATTGATCCTTATGATACCCTGCAGGTCAGAGCCTATGGTATAAATATTTGAGGTACATGATAGTGGATGAGATAATGACATCCACAGAGCAGGAAAGAGGCCTAAAGCTAGTTATATCCAATGATTTGAAGTAGTGAAACAGTGTGACAGGGCAGTAGCCTGATGCAGTTGGGATTCTGTCGACTTCTAGAATATATTTCACCCCAGAAAGATTGGTGAATCTATTTCCAAGAGTTTCATAATTTTACTAATGCATATTGTTTTTGTGCATTGCTCTAAATTTTCTGGAAATGTCAGCAAGATTGTCATTTCTGTCACCAAGTGGTTTGATGGATTTCAATCCATATAGATAATAAATAGAAAAAAAAAACAAAGGAAAATAAGATGATACCATTTTTATTAGATTAGCTTAATACATTTTTGGCAAGTTTTCAAAGGCACAGCTATCTTCTTCAGGTTGGTTATGAACAAAAGATGAGTAAATCAAAAGATATATACAGTAGTGAAACATGAAATCATTCCAATGACAGTCTTCAGGGGGGGGGGGGGGGGGAGTAGTGAGAAATAGGGAGAGGTGGATGGGTAATCAGAAGGTGACAAGGCAGTATAATTTTATGGTTTTGCAATGTGATAGGAAACCCAGATCCTTGTTAAGTCCTGTCTCCTGAAAGTCAAATTATTTTCCTTGAGACTGTCATTGCAATGCTTTTCACGTTTCACCACTGTATATATTTTTTGATTTTGTCATCTTTTGCTCATAACTGACCTGAAGAAGAAGGCTGTGCCTTTGAAAGCTTATCAAATATGTATTGTTAGTCCAATAAAAAGGCACTGTCTTATTTTTCTTTTGTTTTGTTTTACTTGTTTATTACCTTTGAAGTGGACTAATATGGCAACTACACTGCTTTATCCAATCCATATAGAGAAAAAAAGCCCTCTGAAACCTGAAATTTGTCCACTTTTCTGGTCTGTTGATCAGAAATGAAATGGACATCAGTTTTGTCTCCTTTATCCTGTTTTACTTACTGCACAAAATCTTAGTGCAAAACAAACAAAAATCACAAAAGACCCCCCTGTTCTTGCAATTGCAAATTTCTTAAAGGATTTATTTGTAGTTGCTCTTATGGAAAAATAATATATATGTTAATGGATGAGGAGCCATTTGATTTTTCTGGAAGGATGCAACAGAATAAATGAAAACATCTAAAATGTAGAATTTATGACCCCCAGAGTAGCAGTCATTTTTGCAGAATGGTTATGTTTATGAGCTTATTCAGCATGCCTTCTTTATCTAACAAAATTGTTGTAAAGGTTGAGTGCGTCTAAATGACATCCTAAAAAGAGAGCCAGTAAAGTGAGTTGGATACTGCATTTAGAAGCTCTGAAAAGATCTAATAATTTCTCTTCCTGTTGTTTCAATGAAACATCATTTTCAACATGGCTAGACTTGAAGCATTTAAAGATAAAACCATATGAAGAAGATGAAAATCATAAACTTGCAAATTGTATTTCATTTTCTGACAGGAAAGACAAGCTGCAACTAGTTTCCAAAAGGGAATCCCATATCATGAGAAGGACCTTAAGCTAATAGCGAGCTTTGTAGATCTGAAACCAATAGAGCTACTATAGACCACAGTAAAGCTTAAAAATACAGTGAAATCTGGTATATTGTGCATCTTCAAAGGATCCGTCTTATTTGCCTGGTGGGTTTCAACCCACTGCTAGGACACACCCTGCTAATCTGTTTTTCAAAATATCCACAATAAATATGCATGAGATAGATCTACATACAGTGGAGGCAGTGCCTGTAAATCTCTCTCTTACATGTTCACTGTGAATATCCTGGCAATCAGACTGATGTGATGTGTCCCCAAGACTGGGTTGCAAACAGCTGTATTAGCCTTACTGTATCGCAAACAAATATAAATTGTATGGTGTAGAAATGTATTGTAAAGGTTACAGTTACAAAGGAAAAAGTACATTTGGGTTTGGTTCAATAATTGCAAACAAATATCTAATCTTATTGTAGGAATTAAGGGGCCCTTTTACTAAGCAGCACTAATGCATGTCTAATACAGCAAAAACAACCTAACACAGGTTGTGCTAAAGACTCCTGTGTTTTGCCAACAGCACGTTAAGCGTGTAGTATTTATTGGGAGGGGGCAGGGCATGGGCGGGGGATTAGACAGAGAGTGGCCATAGAAGTGGTAATAAGTTAGCATGTGCACATTACTGCATGCTAACTGGTTTACTGCAGGGCTCCCACGTTAATTATTTAGAATGGTCGCACACTAATAGTATCATTAATGTAATGTGATTACATTCTGCAGGTTTTTTTCAGAGGTGGCGTTTGGCCTATGATGTAAGCCCCTCTAGGTGTGTCCACTGAGTTGGTACCCTAGGTTTATGAGGCCTTTATTTAATATCTTCTATAACCTTTTATATATGCACCAGTGATATTTTTTGTTATTTAGAGCATTTATTTACAAGTTTCTTAATTTATAGCTATAAGTAGATTTGCAAATTTTTTTTATCATTATTGTACAGCCATACATGAACCAAATACAAGAAAGGTTTTGTAACAGCTGTGCTAGAAATGAGCTTAGAGTGCAGGAAAGACTTGTGAAAGGGTGTGCTAAGCCCATTTACTAGTGCAGCTTAGTAAAAGGAACCCTAATTAACTCCTGTATCTCGATCAGCTAATGTTGACTAAAGGAGGAGTAGCTTAATGATTAGAGCAGTGGGATGACTACTATGGAAAACGTCCAAAAATCCAGTAGCGAACATAGCCATTTTCTAATTGGAAAAGTGTTCAACTTTTTGTTTCAAAAATAGCAATTGTCTAGACATTTTTTTTGCTCGGTGTGTCTATCTTTTAGGGCCATTCTCCAAAAAGAAAAACCAACAACAGCAAGAACTTCCAAGGGAAAAACACACAAAAACAAGCCTATGGGACGTACGGGGGCCAGCATTCTTAGTAGACTGGCCTCACAGACATCCCAGCAGACCAATGGGACACTCTAGGGGGCACTGCAGGTTTACATCTCACTGTTACCCCCTTTATTGTACGGTGAGGCCTTCAAAACCCACAATACAACACTACAATAGCCCTTATGCCTGCAGGTGTCACCTATATGTAGATACAATAGGTTTTTGGTGGGTTTTAGAGGGCTCACACTTTCCACCACAAGTGTTCCAGTTAGAGTGGGATATGGGCCTAGGTCCCCTTCTCTATAGTCTACTGCACCAACCATGAGGCTACTCCAGGGTTCTGCTTGCTACTCTAATAGGACTGGCCATAACATCTGAACCTGTCATAGAGGTTGGTATTTAGTGTTTCTTTTATATCTTAGGGGGATGGAAGGGGGTCAGTGATCACTGCTGTAAGGGGGTCATGCCTTAATTGTTCCAGTGGTCATCTGGTCATTTAGGGCAACGTTTTGTGAATTAGGCATGATTAAACAGGTCTAGACCAAAACATCTAACTTGTAGCCCTGGACATTTTTGCTTTGTTCCATTACGGTAGAAAAGTCCAAGTTTTGGGAATGCCCAAATCCCACCCCCAACTTGCCCCCTTGTGATTTATACGCATTCCAGAGAAAAATGTCTCAAATCTGAGTTTTTAAAAAAAATCACAATTTGGATGTTTTTCATTGAAAAACATCCAAATGCCACGTTATGCCATTTTTGAAACATTTTTCTCTTTTGAAAATGAGCCCATAAGTCAACCAGCATGGCATAGCTGCCAACCCAGAGGTTAGCTAGGCCTCTGCTGGTGGCAGGTGAGTCAGTCCTGACCTAGGTGTGAGATAGTTAGAATATGGCTCAGTCTGCTGGGTTAGAGACTGGGCTGGTGGAGGTCCAGGAGATGAGCTGGAATGAAGACAAGGCTGGGCTGGAACTGTGGGTAGGCTGGACTGAAGACCTGCTGGAGCTGATGATAGGCTGTGCTGAAGACACTCTGGAGCTGTGCACTCTCTTTTGCTGAAGACACTCTGGAGCTGAGCACACTCTTTTGCTGAAGACACGCTGGAGCTGAGGATAGTCTGGAGCTTAGGACACTCTGGAGCTGAGGATAGGTTGGGCTGGCCCACCAGAGACAAGGCTGAAGTGGAGAGGTAGCAAGGCAGCAACCACTGGAGGCAAGGCTGGAGAGAGAGTTATCAAGGCAGAAACAACTAGAGGCAAGGCTGGGGCGGAGAAGTAGCAAGGCAGGAACCACTGGAGGGAGGCAAGGCTGGAGCGGACAGGTATCAAGGCAGGAGCCACTGGAGGCAAGGCTGGAGTGAAGAATAATGCAAGGCAGGAACAACTGGAGGCAACACACACCTGACAAGGCCAGAGACCTGCTGCAAAAGCAATGCTGGTTGGGCCTGGATCCAAATATAGGGCCCTACTGGATGATGTCATCAAGGCCACCTTGAAGCTCCTCCCATACTGGTCCTGTAAGTGGATCCTCCCGGCACATGCGTATGCACAGCTAGATGGGCATAATCGAATGGGACGCCCAAGTTTTGCTGAGGACGTCCTCGCAAAACGTCCTGGTGGAGGGGCGGGGAAACCCATATTATCGAAACAAGATGGACGTCCATCTTTCATTTCAATAATTTGGTCGGTGACACCCAAATCTTGACATTTAGGTCGTCCTTAGAGATGGTCGTCCCTAGACTTGGTTGTTTCTGATTTTCGGCGATAATGGAAACCAAGGACGCCCGTCTGAGAAATGACTAAATGCAAGCCCTTTGGTTGTGGGAGAAGCCAGCATTCGTAGTACACTGTTCCCATGAAATACCAGGACACCAACCGGGCACCCTAGGGGCACTGCAGTGGACTTCAGAAATTGCTCCCAGGTACATAGCTCCCTTACCTTGTGCTCTGAGCCCCCCAAAACCCACTACCCACAACTGTACACCACTACCATAGCCCTTATGGGTGAAGGGGGGCACCTAGATGTAGGTACAGTGGGTTTCTGGTTTTGGAGGGCTCACATTTACCACCACAAGTGTAACAGGTGGGGGGGGGGGGGGGTATGGGCCTGGGTCCGCCTGACTGAAGTGCACTGCACCCACTAAAACTGCTCCAGGGACCTGCATACTGCTGTGATAGACCTGAGTATGACATTTGAGGCTGGCATGACATATTTTTAAAGATGTTTTTTGAGGGTGGGAGGGGGTTAGTGACCACTGGGGGAGTAAGGGGAGGTCATCCCCGATTCTCTCCTGTGGTCATCTGGTCAGTTTGGGCACCTTTTTGTGCCTTGGTCATAAGAAGAACAGGACCAGGTAAAGTCGTCCAAGTGCTCGTCAGGGACGCCATTTTTTTCCATTATGGGTCGAGGATACGTATGTGTTAGCCATGCCCAAGACCCGCCTTCGCTACACCTCCGATACGCCGTCATGAACTTTGGTCATCCCCACAACGGAAAGCAGTTGGGGACGCCCAAAATCGGCTTTCAATTATACCGATTTGGGCGACCCTATGAGAAGGACGCCCATTTTCCGATTTGTGTTGAAAGGTGGGCGTCCTTCTGTTTCAAAAATGAGCATGCTAGGGACCAGGCACTGCCCAGCATCAGATAGAGTGACTCGCGTCCCCTGCCTCTGATACCACAATAGAGAAGTCTGTTAACCCCGCCTCCGATGCCATGGAGGGGTGGCCAGGGGATCCTGCCCCTGGCTTCCTCCACCAGCAGGAGATACGCCGGGGTGTGGGGCGTGGTAGCGACCGTGATAGAAGGTGTATCTACATAAGGTTTTATTAGTGAGTGATTGTATTTGATTGTGTGAGTGTCTGTTTGTGTCACATCACGAGGTGTGTTTTAGAAATATTTTTCATTGACACATGGGGTCTCCTTTGAGATGTTTATAAAGGAGCTGAATACAACAATGTAAGATTGTTCTCCGCTTTTTGCAGTCTGTGCCTAACTTTATGTGTGTAATTCCCAATGAAATCTAATTAGTACCAATAATTGCTTGTTAAAAAGCCATTTATTGGCACTAATTGGCTTGTTCTATTAAATTGTATGTGCAAATTGGGAGTGCACCTAAATTTACACGCACAATATTTGGCAACCTTTATAGAATCAGGGGGGTAAGTTCACACTAAGATTTAACCAGGCCTTGAGTAGGAATATGTGCTAAGACCAACACGAATGTGCATTCTTTTACACCTTTTTATAAAGTCAAGTAGGCATATACTTGGTTTTATAAATTGGCACATAAAAACATGCATTAACTAGGCAGGACTTACTCTCTTCCTGCACTGTAACAGACTGGATTCTTGAATATAACTACACTGGAATCTCAAATCTGACTTTTAAGCCTAGATGTCATCAACACTTAACAGCAAATGTGTCCACTGCTCTCATATTCCATTTTGATACATGTTTTGAAGGTTTGTGCTAATATGGCTTTAAAAAGTGTCAGGGAAATTTGTTAACTACAAATATCAACCATGAACCTGCTATCTAACAGATTATTTACTAATAAATGTGTATCACTTGCCTTTATTTACAAAGGAAGCTTTCCACGTTTTCAGATTTGCACAAGGTGATATGCTTCTAACCACAGGGTTTTATGTCACCTTATTTGTTAAGTGTTTTTCAATATTTTCACCTTCTTGGGAGCTTAATTTCATTAATTAACTTCGCTGTGTGTGTATATGTCATTTTCAGGCTAATAAATAAACATTGCATACATTTTCTAACATTTCAACTAAAAAGAACGTTTAAATTGCAGTCCTTACATTCTGTGGTTTACTGATCCTGTCACCATGTATTTCAGTGTTTAATTTTCATAATGTTTCTAATTCTCAACTATTATGGCAAAAAAAAACAAAGATAACAAAAAACTTTGGGAACAGCACCGCTAGATTATATGAAATAACAGTCAGCAAAAATAGCGGGTAGTAATCGTAGATTGTGAGATAGATTAATCAATAACGGAGGGGAAGAAGACCTCAGACCTGTGACAATTTTTGATCAATAAGATCACATCAATATAGTCACTTCCGTATAATCACTGGTCTTCTACCGACAACGTCCCTGGATATTTAATTTGTGCGCTTCAAACATTTAAAGATACTGTATATCACAGCCAAAATATAAACCAAAGCTTCTTAGCTTATTGTTGCTTGATTAAGGGTCTCCCCAACGGTCCCGTTTCGCCAACTGGGGCTTCATCAGGGAGAGAGAACCCCGCAACATCAAACTGTGGCAAAAACCAAAAAACAAACACACAAAAAACATCCATTCATTCACATATTTCACAAAACCTCATCTTAAGACCCCAAACAAACAGTATAAGCAATCCTGCAATTCAGTATATCTTACCCAGCAAGCCGTTGTTGCCGCCAGAAAAAAATGCGCCACACCTACCCACAATCTTGTGGGAATTTAAACCTCTCTGTGGCGGATACACCAAAAACAGCTGTTTACAGAGAGTAATGAATACAAGACGTCACATCCAGTAAAAGGTAATACCGGCTCGTGAGGTCGAAAAATGAAAACAACAAACAGACTGCAAAAAGCGGAGAACAATCTTACGTTGTTGTATTCAGCTCCTTTATAAACATCTCAAAGGGGACCCCATGTGTCAATGAAAAATATTTCTAAAACACACCTCGCGATGTGACACAAACAGACACTCACACAATCAAATACAATCACTCACTAATAAGATCTTGTTCTACATTCTAATCAATGAACCCTCACCCATGGAGCCTCACACATCTTCGCCCCAAATATGAAGCCTCGCACCGCAGTCCAGACGGGCATCAACTTCTCAACATCACCATCGAGGACATCATTCCTCGGCGTCGAGGCAGGCGCAGTCTTGGACTGCCCTGAGAGAAGTCTTGTCCGATACTGAAGAGGAGCGTTCGTGGGAGGAAAAGGAAGATCCCAGGTACTTTTCTTCTGATAAGTCCTATGGGATTCCCTCTGAACCTTTCCCTCCAGCAGAAAGGAGACTATCTCCACCGGAGAGTCTGTCCTTTACCTCCTTTGTCCAGGAAATGGCTATGGCTATTCCTTTCCCAATGGAGATTGAGGATGAACCCAGGGCTGAGATGCTCGAGGTCCTGGATTATCCTTCTCCACCTAGAGAGGCTGTAACGGCTCCTTTGCATAACGTACTGAAAGAAGTCCTTATGCAAAACTGGTCGTTCCCTCTTTTTAACCCCGTGATCCAAAAAAAAAAAGCTGAATCCCAGTATTGGATTCATGGTGAACCTGGATTGATGAAGTCTCAGCTACTTCACAATTCCGCCCTCAAAAGAGCCAAGAGTACTAGAGACTATGCCTCGGCACCCCCAGGCAGAGAAGCTAGGACCTTGGATTCTTTTGGGAGGAAGACGTATCAGGCCGCTATGCTCGCCGCCAGGATCCAGTCATACCAGCTCTTCACGAGCGTCAGTGAGGCAACTGTCCAGCTTGGTTGACGCACTCCCTCTGGAGCAGGCTGAGCCTTTTCGCCAGGTGCTCAGAGAGCAGAGGGTGTGTCGAACGTTCCTGGCCAGGGGTACATTCAACACTTTTGATGTAGCATCCAGGATCGCTGCTCAAGGTACAGTGATGCGCAGACTCTCATGGCTGCGTGTCTCTGACCTGGATCATTCGGTCCAGCAGCGGATGGCGGATGTGCCTTGCCAGGGAGATAACCTATTTGGTGAGAAAGTAGAGGATCTAGTTGACCAGATCAAGAAGCATAATGATGCTATGGATTCTCTCTCCAACCGGGCGTCTTCTGCTACTACCTCCTCATCTAGGAGGTATTTTGGGGGGGAAGAGAAGTGGTCCCTATTCCTATCCTAGGCGTAGGTACACTCCTACTTCTTGGCAGCCTACTCGTTCTCATCAACAGCGTGCGCCTAAAGCCACTGCAGCTCCCCAGCAAAAGCAAGGGACGGGCTTTTGACTGGCTCCAGTTCAGCATAGCCTCAGTAAAAGTGTCCATACCAGACGACATGCCGGTTGGGGGGAGGTTGATATTTTTTCACCAAAGGTGGCCTCTCATAACCTCCGACCGGTGGGTTCTTCAAATAGTCCAGTTAGGATACACCCTCAATCTGGAATCTAAACCTCCAAATTGCCCACCGGGAGCTCATTCTTACAGCTTCCAGCACAAAGAGGTACTTGCAGAGGAACTCTCTGCCCTTCTAAAGTCCCAAGTGGTCGAACCCGTTCCACCAGGGGAAGAAGGGCTGGGATTCTATTCCAGGTACTTTCTTCTGCAAAAGACAATAGGGGGGTTGCGTCTCATCCTAGACTTGAGGGCCCTGAACAAATTTCTAGTCTGAGAAAAGTTCAGGATGGTTTCCCTGGGCACCCTTCTTCCCATGATTCAAGAAAATGATTGACTATTCTCTCTGGGCTTAAAGGATGCTTACACACACATCTCGATACTCCCAGCTCACAGGAAGTATCTTCGATTTCGGCTGGGAACACAGCACGTACTGCCCTTTGGTTTGGCATCTGCGCCCAGAGTTTTTACAAAGTGGCTAGCGATAGTTGCAGCGTCGCTCCACAGGCTGGAGGTGCATATATTCCCTTATCTTGACGATTGGTTAGTGAAGAGCACCTCGGAGGCAGGCGCTCTACAGTCCATGTGAATGACTATTCCGGTGCTAGAGCTATTGGGGATCATGATCAATTACTCCAAGTCCCATCTCACCCCTGTTCAAAAGTTGGAATTCACTGGAGCTCTGTTGAACACAAAGGCAGCTTGAGCATATCTTCCCGAGGCAAGGGCAGACAACCTCCTGTCCCTAGTGTCCACAGCTCGAGCATCTCAACACATCACAGCTCGGCAGATGTTGAGACTTCTGGGACACATGGCTTCCACAGTTCATGTAACTCCCATGGCACATCTACACATGAGGTCTGCTCAATGGACCCTAGCTTCCCAGTGGTGTCAAGCTGCGGGGGATCTAGAGGATGTGATCCAACTGTCCACTGACTTTTGGATTTCCCTTCAGTGGTGGACGATTTGATCCAATTTGACCATGGGACGTCCATTCCAAATTCCTCAGCCACAAAAAGTGCTGACGATGGATGCATCCCTTTTGGGGTGGGGAGCTCATGTAGATGGACTTCACACTCAAGGAGCTCGGTCCTTTCAGGAAAAAGGTCTTCAGATCAATCTTCTGGAATTGCGAGCAATCTGGAACGCTCTAAAGGCTTTCAGAGATCATCTGTCCAACCAAATCATTTTGATTCAGACAGAGAATCAGGTTGCCATGTATTACACCAACAAGCAGGGGAGCACCGGATCTCGCCCTCTGTGTCAGGAAGCTGTCCAGATGTGGCTTTGGGCACGCCGTCATGGCCCTCTACGCCTAAATCTATGCGCTGCGATTTACACCACATTTTTGTTGGTATAAATAAATGTGCATAGTTTTAGGCACTAGGATATCGACTACGCGTATTCTATATACTGCGCCTAAATCTAGGTGCCACTTATAGACTACGCTTAGGCAGAGATGTTTTCTTCGTGGATTTGTTAAGCGCCATATATAGAATCTGGGCTCAATGTGCTGTTCTAGAAATAGTGCCCAACTCGGGGCACTGTTTATTGAATAGTGCTGAGCGCGCATTTTTTTGCTGCTCAAATTTGGGTGCCCTTTGCTGAATCTAGTCCTAAGTGTTAACACATTAATGAATGTGCTGCCTCCTCCTCCCCCGATAAGGAAATGGAATTGTACTCTTTCCCTTTCCCAGTGGCGTACCAAGGAGTGGAGGAGTGGCCTAGTGGTTAGGGTGGTGGACTTTGGTCCTGGGGAACTGTGGAACTGAGTTCGATTCCCACTATTGCCCCATGTAAGCCTCATTGAGCCTGCCATGAGTGGGAAAGCGCGGGGTACAAATGTAACAAAAATTTTATATTTTAAAATAAATAAAGGGGGGGGTGATGGGGGCGGTCCGCCCCGGGTGCACGCCGCTGGGGGGTGCCGCGGCGCGCACCTGTGGGCTCCGACTTTGCGAACTTTGCTCGTTCGCTGCAGCTCCCGGGTGACATCCACGCTAGGAACGCCACTGCCCTTTCCTATATTTGAAAACTCATTATGCTGGAGTTTCACAGAATAGTTTTACTCAATTCGTTGCAACATGCACTGTTTCTAAGTTTTATTAATGTCTTCCATTTATTCTGTCCTAGAGTAATAAATTTCTCAATTTTCATTTCTCAAAGAAATCATTATTTTTTTTTGGGGGGGGGGGGGGGGGGAACTAGAATCATTTATCAAGATAAGAAGATGGCAATAGAGTGGAAGTGAAGACTTTTGTGCTGATCCATTTAATAAAAGTGACAAGAAAAAGTGAGGCACAGCGACTATACAGTACTACATGAAGCGGAACTCTTGCAATTCATTTTTCTTAGGACTTTGAAAAACTGCATTTGAACTTTTGAGGAAATGTGTATATAGCTTTCTTTTTTACAATGCAGTTAAAAAATATTTTCAATCTTTATAGTTTATATATTAAAAAAAAAACTAGTTATGGTCATATTTGATCAAACAGAACTGGACCAAAAGCAATAAAAAGAAAGATCTGCTGTCTTGCCATGACAGACAAAGCTTCTGTTAACAACTCCTACATATTCCGTAACTTTATTATCTGGTATGATAGGAAAACATCAGGGGGCCCTTTTACTAAGGCACGTAGGCACCTACGCGCGTTCAACATGCGTCAAATTGTCACTACTGCCTGTCTACCGCATGCCCGGTTGGTAATTCCATTTTAGGTGTGCGCCCAAAACAAGCGGTAGAAAATATTTTCTATTTTCTACCACATGGTTCTTACCCTAGGTGCCCTTTTACTAAGGCGCTGAGGTGTGCTGTGGTAGTTTGGCTAACAGAGTGCACTACTCCCACGGTAAAATATTGTTACATTTTTTGCCATGGGAGGCATGTCTAGGGGTGGAGACTAGGCGTGCTTGCGCTAATTAGGTAGAATGGGCACTGCACACTACCCGATTACTTCAGGAGTAGTGCAGGAGCCCTTATTGCCTCCTAAATAGGTGGCAGTAAGGGCCCCCGATGGTAATAGCCACACATGAATGTGGAAATTAGCACATGGCCTTTAAACTCCCACCCCCCCGACTGCGGCCATTTTTCAGCCGTGCTAGAAAGTGGCCGGATCGCACAGCAAACCCAAGCGCTGATTGCAGTGCCAGACACTTTCTAGTGTGGCTTGGACCCCTTATTTATCAATCATTTTCCATTTCCAATTAATTATAAATTTGAACAGTTAAGGGGGGGAAAAAAAAAGGTTAAGATAGAAATGGTTCAACTGTATATAATAGAAGCAGGATATTATTCTCCATTTCCCTATACTCCTTTTTGGTGATCTCTGACGCACAATGCATTACATGGTGGATGGCATATCCAGGTTGCTTATGAGGCCTTGTGAGTTCGAGGTTTAAAAGTCTTGCCTTCTTCAAGATGTGCCCTCAGTGCTGCTTCTTTAATAGCAAAGACCACCACATCCACTGCAGTTATCTTCCCTCCACACCCCTGCTCTGATTACACTACCTTTATGATGCACAAAGACTCTAACAAATAAGGGATCTGAATCCAAATCCCCAGCAATGCAGCAAGTAGCTTGGGGGGAGGGGCACATTCAAAAGGATTTTACTGGTTAATTTGGGGTGTTTTAATAGGATTAAATCATGTCTTTTCAGAATTTTGTTGCTAAAGGATAATTTTTGGCTGGTCTTTTTTTTATTTAATAAATGTTTAGACTTCCCATTGAAGTGTGTATCCCATATGTATCTGTGCAACAGTTTATGTATGAAGTAGACTTCCCTTTAAGCCATCTTGATATCTAGCCAAAAGTTATCTGGATAGGTAAAAGAGGACCAGGAGATAGTATAGGGACATGCTTAAAGAATAACCATGTTGAACTGATAATAACTGCTATGTAGTTAAATTTATCTAGATCACAAGATTGATCAAAAGTTAATTAATTTATTGACCAAAAGTTAATTAATTTATTTATCTGGTTAACTGTAGTACAGCATATTTAGCAGTTGAACTAAATCAGATAATTTATCTTTAATGAGATATCTTACCACTGAATATTGACCTTTACATTTTTAAAAGAAATATTGCACAATATGTGAACTGAATACTCTGCTGCTTGACCATGAAAGACACGTAGCTGCATAGGAGCCAGAGAAGCTTGACAGAGAAAATTAGCAAAATCATCTGTCATTCAAAAATATTTACTAGCATAGCAAGTGGGAACACTCCTGCACTATGTTGATAGGCTTACAGGACTTTCTCAAGCAGATGCTATAAGCATGTAAATGGTCAATGTAAATGCCAAACACGTAAGTACTTTTGATTAAAAAAAAAAAATCAAGACCTCTTCTGTCTATAATTTGGCCATTTTATTTTGAAAACAGAGAAACAAGACAGATTTTTAAAAAGAGAGGCGGGACACTCTTCCTATACAGAAGTGTTTTCTTTAATTTACTTACCACAGAATTCAGACAAACTGGCCTGTATTTCCCAACCTCCTCCTTACTTCCATTTTTGTGGAGCGAGACCACATCTACCCTGCTCTGGGACCACTCCCAACTCTAGAGAAGCTTTGAAACAGTCAGACAGTGGAACCGCCAGAACTTCCTTAAGTTCCTTTGGTACCCTTAGAATCAGACTGCCAAGTAAGGAAATATTACTATTCTTCGGCAGGCTGACCCCTAGCACTAATACTGCAAAATTACCAACAGAGGGTATAAGGGGGTCTGCCAAGGGAGATTCAGGAAGGGATTCATTGTTGCCAGGGGCTTGGAGGGGGATCAGATGCTGTGACCAGCGGAGCATGATAGGGGCAAGATACTGTAGAAGTCACCATGCATGCTTTTCCTCCAACAATCTTAAAAGCAATACACTGGAGGCTGACCAAAACTCAATTTCGGCCAAAACAGAATCTGCCGGCAAAACTGTCTGAAAGCTTTTGGCCGAAACCAAAACTGAAAACTCAAGTTTGGTTGAGTGAATGTAAACCAGTGAGGGCCACTGGGGATTGTCAAAGCTTGCAGTCAGCATCCCTCTGCTAAATCCATAGTATGCAAGCCAAAATATAATGTAAACAATGAAAGACCATATTTAATATTTTACCTTCAAATACAGTAGCCTGCACATACTTTGACCGCAGCTAATGAAACCTAAAACTAAAAAACATGGTGCTTTTACAGTGGCTGACTTTGCGCCACACTTGGAGCGACAGCTGACATCATAACTCTACAGTGAGGCTAATTCCTAAAGAGCATCTTATCCCAAATTTACAGACTTAAATTCCTTCTAAACTTTTATATCAAAAGTACTTGTTTCATGTTTCCAGTTTGTTGGGGATTTACTATCCCAGCCATCGCATAGTATCATCTAAGTGGCTTACTACTACTACTATTTAACATTTCTAACATTTCTAGAGCGCTACAAAGTGTACGCAGCGCTGTACAAACACAGAAGAAAGACAGTCCCTGCTCAAAGAGCTTACAATCTAATAGACAAAAAGTAAAGCATTTAAATTTAAAATATTTAAGCAGTCAAGCACAAGAGAACAGTCACAGAAGGACAGAAGATGTTGAAGGGTGGTCAGTGTGATTAGGTGTAACTCTGGTTGGAGTAGTGCGAGAAGGTGATAGAAGAATAGAAATGGGTGAGGTAAAGTAATGAGTGGGTTGATAGGGAGGTTATATAAGACATGTCACTCTAGGGGTGGGTGGGTAGAGGGGTAGGGTGGGTAGGATTAAGTCTAAAGCAGGAGAAGGTATTCTCTGCAGCCTATCTGTGAGATGGAAAATGCTCTCTGAAGCTGCTGCTATAAGTTGTTAGTTTTCTCTCCCTGAAAGAGATCCAAGCCACACCCACGAAGTTCAAACTGTCAGTGGGGAGGGTGAGGGGAGGAAATGGCAGTGCTTGATGAAAAAGAGAGCTCAGTTTGATAGGAGATATACTTACAATCTAAAATTACAAAAAAAAGGGAAAGGAAGGACAAAACGTGACACAATGAGTAGGATAGGGGAGGATGAACTATAATTTTAATAGGATAGTAAGAAATGGTAGATAAGGTAGAGGAATTAGGTCATTCAGGCCCGCCTTGAAATGGCCCTTTATTTATCATATAAACTATTGAGCAAGATCACAACTGCATTACATGCAGTCTCAGCACACACAAAAAAGAGTAGCCCCTCCCTCCCCAGGACTGTCTTACAATCCTTGGTGGTCTAGTGGTGTAGTCAGGGCAGCCACTTTGAGAGCAGAGCCTGAATGGGCAGGAGTAGCTGGGGATCACTCCTGCCCAACTAGACCCTCTCTCAAGGTACACATTCATATATTTAATCTGTTGCTATGGGTGTTATCTCTAGATAAGACTACCCTGTTTCTTTTTGATGATTTGTTAGCACAAATTTCTTGACTTACAGTTGAATATATACAGGGCTTTTTTGAGGGGGTACTTGGGGGTACTGAGTACTGGCACCTTTTCTATTGTCTGCTGAAATTGACCCATGGTCCACAAGTTTTAGTGAAAGATCTCAGGCTCTACAAACCAATTTTGCCTTGTCATAGATTCTGTTACTGGTTGCAGGTGGCATAGCTATTGAGGGGTGGGTCTCTCAGTGACCACCCCATTCCTGAAGGGTGGCCTGGCATTTGAGTACCTGCACATTTTTCACTAGAATAAAATGCACTGAATATGTACAGTAAATATATGAATTTTCCAAGTATATGTACATACCTTATTCCTTTTTATCCACAAATAAATTATTGTGTGTATAGGAGTAAGTTCACTTCTAGTCCTGCCCCGCCTGCAGTTTCACTTTCTTTTGTCTACAAATTACGCCCTGCTTGCTCTTATCTTAGTCCAGCCTTCCAGTTCTCTCAATTTCTTTCCAACCTTTAGCTCTACTTCTAACCTTTCCCCACCTCCACTTCTGGAAAGAAGGCAGGGAATCCAGCGTGAGCTTGTGTAGAGACTGATAGAATATATATTTATATAATGGACATTGAAATTCCAGGTTTTCAGAACAGACTGGAAGCAGGTGAATTATATGTAAGAATCTTGAGCAGTAGAGCAACAGTTTTATTCCTGTTTCCTCACCTTTCATCATTTAACTTTTTACCTTTTGCATTTTTCTGTTCTGCTCTAATAATTCTGCTTATTAAGATTTGTCAGACTGTTTTATTAACATTAAAACAAGTTGAAATTTAGTCATTACTTAACAGCAAGGATTCTCAACCCAATCCTCAGGACATGCTTAGCATAGAAGTTTAGAACTCCTGGATAAGAAGGTTATTATAGTAGTTTATTTTCTTTTTGCTTTGTTTTTCATTTCATTCTTTCTGTCTTTTTTTCACATCTCTTAGTGTTTCCTGGTTTAACAGATACAAAAGTTGGTAAAATTGTGTTACATTTTGCTGAAAATGTATAAATAAAAAATAGACAGAAAATTAAAATAAGGATGCTTGTTGCTTCTGTTCTAAAAGCCATTCCATTTCTCGGTGACCAGAGCGATAAGAAAAGTTGAAAGTCTTAATAGTTTTTCACCAGTCACTGTCATGGACTGTCTTATGTTTCAGGCCCTCCCAGAGTTGCTTCATTTTATCTTCTGCCTTTTCTATACATTTCCCTTCCCTCTAATTTCTCATTGTCTCTCACCCCCACGTATTTCTTCTTTTTCTCTCTCCTGATAACTATTCTTCCCTTCAACCATCTGAATTTTCTACTCTTCTGCCCTTGGTCCTGTCAGATACCTGTCTTCTGCAGCCAGTGCTACTGATTTTACTACCTCCACAATAGCCAGCACTGATCAGCCCTGCTGTTGTGTCTCTATATTTAGAAGGTCAGACATGCACAGTGATAAGAGTACTTTTGTGTTAAATGGAAGTATTATTGGAACAGCACGGCTTTGATTTACCAAGCAGAACACAGTGACCTGATGACTCATCAGTAGTAATGGCTGCAGAAATGTGGAAGGAGAGTGACAGCAGCTGCAGTTGGTGGTAGAAATGGGAGCAGGCACATGGGATGGTAAAACAAGTAGCGAAAGTTGCAAGGTTTAGTGGGGAGAAAGTAGGGCAAGAATGGCACTGTGAGGCAGAATGTCATTGTCAGGAAGAAGTGTAGGATAGGAACAATTAGGGGTGTGCACAGTCAGAATATTTCTAGTTATTTGAATTTCTAATTACTTTTCCAATTTTGGGTTGTTGTTGTTTTCAGTGTATTTCACTCATGTTAGAATTTTTTAACTTGTGCAAACTATTTGCATGTTCATTTGTGGGTTTATGTACCTACAATCAAATCTGTATGCAGTGTATCATTTTTAAGACATCCAAATCAAATTTGTACACATGAATACACATCCTCAGTAGAAACTGAGGGGCTGATCCAGAAAGCTAGTGCAGAATATAGTTTCTTTATTTGTCTTAGGATACACTGTGCAGTGTCAGGTGCTGCCAGTTTTGAAGGTGGTGGCATGGAAGTAGGAGTAATTGGGCATCAGGTAGGTGGTATATTAAATTAAGAAACAATAATCTGTCAAAGGTATTCAATGATGTTATTGGGAGAGGGGAACTGAGGGGTCAATGGGGGTCAGGGTCCACTAGAATACTAGGGAATGTTTTAAGGTGTTGGTGGGGATTGGACGTTGTCCCTTGGGTCAGGGGGTGGGGGATCTATTAGACCACCAGGGATTTTTTTCATGGTTTAGAGAGGTGATCGGGGGACTTCTCAGGGGAGTGGGGATCAGGATATCAGAGGGTACCTCTGTGGGGGTCACAGGTGGATGACAGGGGAATCAGAGATTGGGGGGTCATCTCTGGGTCTATAGGTAAGGGGATCAGGATATTGCGGGATCTGAACAGACTACCAGAGATTTTTGGGGCATGGTGGGGCAACCCAAACAGAAGCAGCAGCTTTTATACTAATGTGTCCCTTCTTGTCACTGTGTGAGCCAATCACCGCTCACACACTGGCAGGAATGGAGAAATTTTGCTCTTCAGTGTAGCAAATGGTTCAAATCCCACTGCTGCTTCTTGTGATCTTGAGCAAGTCACTTAACCCTCTATTGTCTCAAGTACAAACTTAGATTGTGTGCCTGCCAAGGACAGGGAAATACCCAGTGTACCTGAATGTAACTCACCTTAAGCTACTACTGAAAAGTTGTGAACAAAATTGAAATAAATAAAAAGGAATAAATGGCTGTTTACTACTGCGGCAGTATGTGCTGTTTCTACTGATGTTGCACACTTTTTAATGTGGCAGTATTTTGCATGTTATTTGCTTGTTGCATTGAGAAGTAAAAATTGTGTGTCAGCTTGCAGGTTTGCCCTAAGCTATCAGGGCATGGGTCTAATGCAAGCTTTATGCATCAGCCCCTGAGTTTGCTGTTTGCTATGAATTGTGCACTGAAAGGAAAATTTTGCATTAAAAATCACAGTCTCAGAATCACAGCAAATTGAGGGCCAGATGCACTAAACTTAAGGAGCCAGCAACATGTTTTTTAAACTGGTTCTTGCCAGTTTAGCTCGCAAGTAGTAAACCAGGACATGCACAAAAAGGTTCTCCGAGCCATTTTCCTGTCACGGTAGCAGCTAATGAAAACGGAATGCAAATGAGCTAATTACTATTATAATGTGAATGCGATGCACTACCGTTTCCAACCCCATGCACCGTGGAAAACCTAACGGGAGGTCTTCACCTCTCGTTGGGGCTGCTGTGAGCGGGACCCATGCAGAGGAGGACGCCCATCGCAACAATTGGAAGAAAAAAAATGTCCAAGTGCTCGTCAGGGACATCCTTTCAAGTGCCTAACACTTGGACGTCCTTCACTCAAAAAAAAAGGACGTCCCTGACGAACACTTGGACGTTTTTTTTCTTCAGATTTTGTGATGGGTGTCCTTCTCTTGGACGTGTTTTTCTTACGTGCCCAAAAACCGCTGGAGAGAATCGGGGATCGGGACGTGCGAGGACGTCCAAATCAAAACTATTTGGACATCCTTCGATTATGCCCTCCAGGTCTCTCGCAGCCAATCACAGCGTGTTTAGCTGTCACTGGTTTCAGCTAAACGCGCTGTGATTGGCTGAGAGAGTCCTGGAGGGACATAATCGAAAGGGGCATCCAAATAGTTTTGATTTGGACGTCCTCACAAGTCCTGATCCCTGATTTTCTTCGGTGGTGTTCTTGGACATGTTTTGGGCACGTAAGAAAAACATGTCCAAGATAAGGACGCCCGTCACAAAATCTGAAGGGAAAAATGTCCAAGTGCTCGTCAGGGACGTCCTTTTTTTTTGAGTGAAGGACGTGTATGAAGCCGTCTTTGGCATGCGCAGAGCAGCCAGCATAACGATTGGCTTCTCTGCGCATGCTCAGCTGGCCAACTGGCTTCCCTTCCTTAGGAAGGAAATCACGTGCAAATGAGCTAACAGCAAGCAGCTCATTTGCATGCGATTTCCCTCATGCATGCCCGTTTTTTACCAATTCGCTAAGGGATAGGTAAGGGAAGGGCTCTTTCCGTGGAGTTAGTGCATCTGGCTCTGAGTACTCAGTGATATGTAACTGAATTA
Organism: Microcaecilia unicolor; assembly: GCF_901765095.1. Taxonomy (NCBI): domain Eukaryota; kingdom Metazoa; phylum Chordata; class Amphibia; order Gymnophiona; family Siphonopidae; genus Microcaecilia; species Microcaecilia unicolor. The sequence continues at coordinate 124,667,483 of NC_044033.1, forward strand.
ATTGCTTAATGCAGACACTAAGATGCAACCTGTCAGTATCTTTGCCAAGTGCCTGCTTTTTCATTTTGGGAAGAAATTAAAATTAGTATTGGCTTCCATTATACAGCTTAGTTTATTCACAGATTGGTTGGCAGGGGAAATTAGCCAGTCTGCATAAGCATTTTACTTCAGAAAACCTTTTTTCCTGTTTCAAATATATGCTTATCCTGTTTTCTTTTTCAGTTTTTGTAGGAAACAAAGAAATAGAAATCAGAAAGCTACAGATCTGTTTGCTTGACATCAGCAATAGGCAGAGTAATAGAAATGCTACTGAAAGAAATAAGACTGCAGTCAGTATCTCTTATGTTAATGGATTATAGGATCTAGACAAGCTGGCTTCATACAGGAAAGAGGTTGTTTAACAAATACAGTGGGGGAAATAAGTATTTGATCCCTTGCTGATTTTGTAAGTTTGCCCACTGACAAAGACATGAGCAGCCCATAATTGAAGGGTAGGTTATTGGTAACAGTGAGAGATAGCACATCACAAATTAAATCCGGAAAATCACATTGTGGAAAGTATATGAATTTATTTGCATTCTGCAGAGGGAAATAAGTATTTGATCCCCCACCAACCAGTAAGAGATCTGGCCCCTACAGACCAGGTAGATGCTCCAAATCAACTCGTTACCTGCATGACAGACAGCTGTCGGCAATGGTCACCTGTATGAAAGACACCTGTCCACAGACTCAGTGAATCAGTCAGACTCTAACCTCTACAAAATGGCCAAGAGCAAGGAGCTGTCTAAGGATGTCAGGGACAAGATCATACACCTGCACAAGGCTGGAATGGGCTACAAAACCATCAGTAAGACGCTGGGCGAGAAGGAGACAACTGTTGGTGCCATAGTAAGAAAATGGAAGAAGTACAAAATGACTGTCAATCGACAAAGATCTGGGGCTCCACGCAAAATCTCACCTCGTGGGGTATCCTTGATCATGAGGAAGGTTAGAAATCAGCCTACAACTACAAGGGGGGAACTTGTCAATGATCTCAAGGCAGCTGGGACCACTGTCACCACGAAAACCATTGGTAACACATTACGACATAACGGATTGCAATCCTGCAGTGCCCGCAAGGTCCCCCTGCTCCGGAAGGCACATGTGACGGCCCGTCTGAAGTTTGCCAGTGAACACCTGGATGATGCCGAGAGTGATTGGGAGAAGGTGCTGTGGTCAGATGAGACAAAAATTGAGCTCTTTGGCATGAACTCAACTCGCCGTGTTTGGAGGAAGAGAAATGCTGCCTATGACCCAAAGAACACCGTCCCCACTGTCAAGCATGGAGGTGGAAATGTTATGTTTTGGGGGTGTTTCTCTGCTAAGGGCACAGGACTACTTCACCGCATCAATGGGAGAATGGATGGGGCCATGTACCGTACAATTCTGAGTGACAACCTCCTTCCCTCCGCCAGGGCCTTAAAAATGGGTCGTGGCTGGGTCTTCCAGCACGACAATGACCCAAAACATACAGCCAAGGCAACAAAGGAGTGGCTCAGGAAGAAGCACATTAGGGTCATGGAGTGGCCTAGCCAGTCACCAGACCTTAATCCCATTGAAAACTTATGGAGGGAGCTGAAGCTGCGAGTTGCCAAGCGACAGCCCAGAACTCTTAATGATTTAGAGATGATCTGCAAAGAGGAGTGGACCAAAATTCCTCCTGACATGTGTGCAAACCTCATCATCAACTACAGAAGACGTCTGACCGCTGTGCTTGCCAACAAGGGTTTTGCCACCAAGTATTAGGTCTTGTTTGCCAGAGGGATTAAATACTTATTTCCCTCTGCAGAATGCAAATAAATTCATATACTTTCCACAATGTGATTTTCCGGATTTAATTTGTGATGTGCTATCTCTCACTGTTACCAATAACCTACCCTTCAATTATGGGCTGCTCATGTCTTTGTCAGTGGGCAAACTTACAAAATCAGCAAGGGATCAAATACTTATTTCCCCCCACTGTAGTTGAATTCTTTGATGAGGTGACTAGAGTAGTAGATGGAGAGGGGGGGCTGGGTAAGAGGGCAGGGGAATGGGATCTTGCCAGGTATTTGTGACCTGGATTGGCCACTGTTGGAAATAAGATGCTGGGCTTGATGGACCATTGTTCTTTCCCAGTGTGGCAATACTTATGTACTTAAGTGGGAGGTTGCAATAAGATATGACCTGAATGGGCACTGGGCAGAAAAATTAAGATGAGCCCTCTGTAATATAGCATTATTTCTTCCAAGGTAGTGGGAACTTAGGGGAGAGGGAGGGGAACCCCTTCATAGCTCCAGTAAAGAAACCCTGCAAAAAAACAAACACATTCCAAACCTATACTGAAAACCTGTCATAGAAATAGAAACTAAAATGCAAGGTATCAGAGAAGTAGATTTTTCAAAGCTGATATATTACAATTAATGCATTTAAAAAAATACTTCGTCTGGCTTTGTTGTCCAATCATTACTTTGGTTCAGTGTCTCTTTTCTGTTTTTTCTCATTTCTTTTCTTAACTGTTTCCAGGGTCTGCTGTTCTTTTGACCCTTCTTCTCTGTGTTCACCATCCATCAGCCCTCTGTGTCCCTTAGCCACTCTGTTCAGTATCTGCCCTCTTACTGTCCCTATTTTCTCACCATGCTCAACATCTCTCTTCTGTGTCCCTATTTTAGTCTGTCCAGCATCTCCCCTCTGTTTCCTTTGCCCTATATTCCCTCCATGCCCAGCATCTCTTCTGTGTTCCCATCCCTCCCCATATCCAATTTCTCCACTCTCTTTCCTTTCTCCTGCACCCCTCAACCTGGAGCAAGGATCTCTCTCTCTCTCTCTCTCCTGCTGTACTTGCCCCCAACCCCTGGGCCAACATCTGTCCTCTTCTTACCCTGACCCCCTCCCCTGTGTTCTGATCTCACCATTGGCCGAGTGTCTCTCCCCTGATGTAATCGCTCTGTCTCTCTTCCCCCCTGCTCCCAGCATCTCTCTCCCCTCTCACTCCCTTGGGTCAAATCTCTCTCCCCCCACCAGGTCAGGCATTTCTCCATCTACCCCCCACCCCCATGGGTCTGGCATCTGTTACTTCCTCTCCTCCCCTGTGAGTCCATTATCTTTTGACCCTCTTGAGGTCCTTCAAACTTGTGCCAGCATCGGAAGGCTTGACAGCAGGTAAGCCTCTGGCAGGTCCTACCAAGACCTTTCTGCTGCCATGTCCTGTCCACAACAAGGTGACCAGTGGGGTAAAACAAAAGATCCAGTCTAGTCCTGAGCCCCTTTACTTTCCGTATATATTTTGTGGAAGGACTAGAAAGGGAAGTATTCCTGTTCACAGATTATTTAAACATCTGCAATGCAATAGATATGCGGAGAGGAAAGATAAAATAAAAGATGACATTAAAAAACTGGAAGAATGAACGTTGGTGACTGTGTGCCTGATATTCAATGCGATTTAATAATGAAACTAAAGACTGGAACATAAAAACAAAATGGCTGCCAGGAAAAACTACAATTTGTTAAGCTCATGGGGTGATTCCATTTTTGGGATCTGAGAGGGAAAAGGAGGCAGAAGGTAGAGACATAGGAGAACCAAGTCAGGTAACTACTAGCAACTGACTATTAACAACTGTTTTAGGGTGGAAAAGGTTTTTCCCTGGGAGGGAGGGAGAAGCTGTTTCCTCAGCCTGTGCAAGAAGAGTTTTCCTCACAACCAATGAGTGGTGGGAGAAGAAAAAAATTGAATTTGTTTTGTAAATAGTTTACCACTTTGATTTCCACATATTCACCTGGATTCTACATATGACACTCAAAATTGTGTGTGGAAATTTGGCCATGTGCCCTATTTCTACATGCAATTCAATTGAATAATGAACCAATTAGTGCTGATAATTGGGTGATGATTATTGCTGCTAATTGGTAACAATTAAAACTTACCCACGCATCTTGCTAGGCGCTATTCTGTACAGATGCCACATAAATTCTTAATTGGATCTGAAAAGGAAACATGGCCATGGGAAGGACATGGACGGGTCATGGGCGTTCCAAGAATTTGCACCACTGTTACAGAATATGCCTGATCTGCTCCTAATTTAGGCGCAAGGATTTACACCAGGTTTCAGTTGGTGTAAATCTTCATGTCCAAAATATAGGCGTGGATCCCTGTGCTAAGCAACGTCCAGCTCGGAGCACCAGTTATAGAATAGCCCTTGGCGCTCATTGTTTTCGGCACCATTTATAGAATTTGGTCCATTGTGTCAAGATAAGAATATGAAATCATAGGGGCCCTTTTACTAAGCTGCTGTAAAAAGTGATTATAGCAAGCCCTTGCATGGGTTTTTCCCACATTCTAAGGCCAATTTTGCTATAGCCGTAAAATGGCTGATTTTATATTTTTTGTATTAATTGGCCATGTGCTAATATTGCCATTAGTGCACGGCCATTAAAAAAGTTTTTAAAAATTTTGAGCGCACAGATTAGCATGTACTAAAATGGCACCTACCACAGGATGCCTTAGCATGTCACATAGTATGGCATTTATTTATTACATTTGTATCCCGCGCTTTCCCACTCATCGCAGGCTCAATGCGGCTTACATAGTAACAAGAGAATACAATCTGCAGTATCAGAATCAACAAAGGAGGTATGTGGTAGGACAAATGAACAAGGGGTAAATGTGATAAAAGAGGTATGAGAGAAAGGATAGGGATAGGTAAAGACGTAGGGCGATAAAGAAGCGGTAGGGGAAGAGTATGGAGGGTAAGAAGATTGGTAGGAGTTAAATTCTAAGTCACTGTTGTTAATGATAAGATGAACCGGAAATGGATGGGTTGCTTATGTTTGCTTATGGTAGGTCAAGTCGTTCGGGTAAATCTGTTTGAATAGATGGGTTTTCAATAGTTTCCTAAAGGGAAGGTACTCACTAGTTGATCAAATGTATCTGGGTAGAGCGTTCCAGAGTTTGGGATCCCAGGTAGGGGAAGTTAGATGCATGATATGTTTTATACTTTAGTCCTTTGCAATTGGCAATTTAAAGCTACATTAAGTGTTTTGCGCCTGACACACCTTAGGAAAAGAGCCCCATAATTACTAAGGGGTCCTTTTACTCAGGTCAGTGGCTGGCGGTAAGGTCTCAGACCCAAAATGAACGCGCAGCAATTTTGATTTTGCCACACATCCATTTTCGGCAAAAATTTTAAAAAGGGCTTTTTTACAGGCATGCTGAAAAATGGATTGGTGCGCACCCAAACCCACGCCTACACTACCGCATGCCATTTTTCAGCGCACCTTAGTAAAAGGACCCCTAAGGGATGATAGGGAGTAAAGACTGGGACCACTGTGCTTAGAAAAATAAAATTACCAGGCATAAAGGTAGAAAAATAATGTTATTTTCCATTTATTGATTGCAATGTGTCAGATTGCAACATTTTCTGTTTCTCTGGTGTTGTGCTGCATGTAGAATTTGGCGTCTTGTCCTTTCAGTCTAATTGTTGTTTACATATTTCTATTCTTAAAGACCCTTTTACTACAGCTTAGTGTGCGCTAAGTGCCTTGTGGCCCATAGGTATAAAATAGGACATGCAGCATTTAGCGCTGCTAATTCATTTAGCACTCGCTAAGCTTTAGCGAAAGGGACCCTTAGTTTGTGGTCACTTATTCTGTATTTGTGTTTGGAGGTGTGACCAAGGCCAGATATTCTGTTAATGTTGATTGTTTCATTGGACCTGTAGTAGTAGTAATAATCCAGCTTGTTCGATTTTCCCAATAAGTGTATTGATGCTCTAGGCTCACCGCAATATTTCCGATGCTGCCTTTTCCTAGGAAGGTCTTTGTTAGTATTGTTCTGGAATGGTAGATTTGTGTCATATAGGTCCTGAGTGACTTTAGTAGGGTTTTGTATAAATTCATAATATGCCTGCTACTGGCGAGAGGTCATGTTGTTGTATTCCTTAGGTTAATGTTTATTTTTCTCTTCTTCTCCTCATTGATGTAGATTTTCTGATGTGTGTCAGTCCCTCTTTAAGTACTATGTAGTAAAGTTTTGAATAAAAAACAATTATTTTCTATTTATTAATTAAAATATATCAGTTTTAAGAATGTACATATGCTAGAGCTGGTTTAAGACTTGGCGTGGACCCATGAGAAAAATCTCACTCATTTGGCCTTTAGCATTGTGGTGGTAAATCTTCAGCATTGGGATGGGACACCCTTGGCATCTCTGCTGACATGTTTTAAAAATGGCTGCCGAGACTTCTTGCGGAAGTCTCGCAAGACTGTTGAGACTTGCGAGACTATCACGGGAAGTCTCGGCAGTCATTTGAAAACTCACCTGAAGAAGCCACCAGACCACCAGGGCCCTTCAAGAAAAGGGCTGCAGGGGGGGGGGGGGAGCAGCGATGGTGTTGGGGGGGGGGGGCCCAGAGTACTCTCAGTCCGCCCCTGAATGGAGATATTTTGAAAACCCCAAATGGCTGGGTGTGCCCCGAGGACTGGGTTGAAAACCTCTGGAACAGCACATAGTGCCGATTCCCACCCCCAAATTTGAGTGCCGATTCCCACCCCCAAATTTGAGCTTCAGGACTTACGCCTGCTGAAACCAGGTGTAATTCCTGGTGCCCAATGTGGGTGCACATCCATGGTATTCTCCAAAATGCCTTTGACCCACCCATCCCCTCCCATAACCATGCTCCCTTTTGTGTTGCTTGCTATAGGGTTTGGGTGTCCATTGTCATAGAATAACGCATCACAAGATGTGCATGCAATTCCAAATTGGTGCCAATTAATAGCAATGATTGTTAGCGCCTAGTTATTGCCATTAATTGGCTCATTACCCAATTTAGTTGCACAGAATTTGGGCTCATTTGAAAACATTGGGTTTCCTTTGAGTTATAGTATCTAATCAGATAGCTTTACTTTCGAGTTCTTATCCAGGGTTTTGGGAGTAGAGATTGCTAGTCTATTATCATTTAGACCACACGTGAAATCTTTAATTCGGAAATCCTTGTATATGTTCAAAAATTTAGAGCTATACACAAATATTTTGAACCAGCGAAATTTAGGCTGTTAGTTCAGACATTAATTTTGTTCAGGTTGGATTATTGCAACATCATCTCTTTTGGCTACTCTAAAACTGTAATTAGGTAGGTTCAGTTAATACAAAACACTGTGGTACAGATAATATATTCAGCCCATAAATTTGAGTTGGTCAGTCCATTATTTTTAGATTTTCATTGGTTGCCAGTAGAGGCCAGGACAAATTTAATGCCCCAGTTTATTTAGTTGACTGGGTAACTATTTTGTATAATAGTCTTTATCATAGTTCCCACAATCAGAAGTTGTTGTGCTTTCTGTCGTTACAAGGGATTAAATCATATAAAATGCTAATACCAAGCACCTTTGGTTTGGGATTCAGTACCATTTCAGATTAGATTGCTTTTGGACTATTAAATATTTAGGAGAACTCTGAAAACCTTCCTCTTCCAAACATATGTAATATCAGGAAACTAGTTTATTTTGATGGTTGAATTGTAATTCCTGGAATTTTGTTATCCAGTCTTAAATGTTGTAATCCACTTAGAACTATGAATGTATTAGCGGAATAGAAGCTTGGAGTAACATAGCGTAACATGAAGAACTAGTCTAAGTTACAGGACATGCAGAAAGCTAGTCCAGGTGTGGAGTGAGTGGGTAATAAATTGTTACATGTATAAAAGGCTGGCATTGATGTTTAATTTAATCTGGATAGTGAGCGTCCAATATCTGGATATTGTGGTCACTGTGCCAGCACTGTCTGTTTAGTATAAGGATGCTATTCAGTATGCCTAACCTAATCCCCAAATTTATTTATTTATTTATTTATTTATTTATTGCATTTGTATCCCACATTTTCCCACCTCTTTGCGGGCTCAGTGTGGCTTACAATAAGATATGAATAATGGAAATACATTTGTTAACAACTTGGTTATGGGTTACATTGTACAAGTTATGTGAGACCATTGAAGTATCATTAAGAATATAACAATGGGACATCAACATTGAAACGTTGGAAAGAGACAATGAAAAGCTTAAAGGGCAGTATTAAGACACAGAGACATATGGTGTACATATTCCTGTGAGTAAATGTATGAGTGATGTGGAATTATGGGGGATGAGGGTTAGAAGTGGATGTATGATGCATTGATGATTAGTGAGTGTGGACTCTATGTGTTTTGGCTCTTGCCATAAATTGTTTCAAACAGATGGGTCTTCAGTAATTTGCGGAAGGAGGCTTGTTCGTAAATCGTTCTTAAGTTGTGCGGCAGTGTATTCCAAAGCTGCGTGCTCATGTGAGAAAAGGTTGACGCGTGTAGCATCTTGTATTTCACGCCCTTGCAATTAGGGAAGTGGAGGTTGAGGTATGTTCTGGATGATCTTTTAGCATTTCTGGTTGGTAGGTCTATCAACTCGGATATATAGGCAGGGGCTTCACCATGAATGATCTTGTGGACTAGTGTGCATACCTTGAAAGTGACGCGTTCCTTAAGTGGAAGCCAGTGTAGTTTCTTTAGTAGTGGTGTTGCCCTTTCATATTTTGGTTTTCCGAAGATGAGTCTGGCTGCTGTGTTCTGGGCTGTTTGAAGTTTCCTCAGTATTTGCTCTTTGCAGCCTGTGTATAGTGAGTTACAGTAATCCAGATGGCTTAGGACGAGGGATTGCACTAGGTTGCGGAAGACGAATCTTGGGAAGAATGGTTTTATCCTTTTCAATTTCCACATACAGTGGAACATCTTCTTAGTTGTGTTATTTGCGTGAGCTTCGAGTGTTAGGTGGCGGTCGATAGTGACTCCAAGAAGTTTTAGCGTTTCTGAGATTGGAAGCTTTAGGTTTGGTGTGTTTATCGCGTTGAATTCATTTGTATTGTATTGGGAGGTGAGTATCAGGCATTTAGTTTTTTCTGCATTTAGTTTCAGACGAAATGCATCTGCCCACGTGTTCATGATGTATAGACTTTGATTGATTTCGTTGAAGATTTCTTTGATGTCTTGTTTGAAAGGGATGTATATCGTCACATCATCGGTGTATATATATGGGTTATGGTTTGATAGGAGTTTTGCTAGAGGGATCATCATTAGGTTGAAGATAGTTGGTGAGAGAGGTGATCCTTGTGGAACTCCACATTCAGGTGTCCATGCCTTGGACGTGGTTGAATTTGATGTGACTTGATACGAACGCAAGGTTAGGAACCCCTTGAACCAGTTCAGGACATTTCCTCCAATGCCAAAGTATTCCAGTATGTGTAGTAGGATTCCATGGTCGACCATGTCAAATGCGCTTGACATGTCAAATTGTAGGAGGAGTATATTGTTGCCAGTTGCTATTATTTGTTTAAATTTAGTCATAAGGGTGACTAATACTGTTTCAGTGCTATGGTTCGATCGGAATCCTGATTGGGCATCGTGCAGTATTGAATGTTTGTTTAGATAGTTTGTGAGTTGTTTGGTTACCATTCCTTCGGTTATCTTGGTTATTAGTGGTATGGATGCTACTGGCCTGTAGTTGGTTATTTCGCTTGTGTTTTTCTTTGTATCTTTAGGAATTGGGGTGAGTAAGATTTTTCCTTTTTCTTTTGGGAAGAGTCCGTTTTGTAGCATGTAGTTTATATGGTTCGTTAGGTCTATTATGAATTGTTGAGGAGAAGATTTCATGAGGCTATTTGGGCATGTGTCTAGTTTGTAATTGGATTTGGCATATCTTTTGAGAGTCTTAGAGATGAGGTCTTCTGATAGTAGTTCGAATTCGGTCCAGGTTCTGTCTGCTGGGTGTGTTCCTTCTTCTGGATCTAGACAGTCCAGAAGAGTGGCGTATTCTATAGGACTAGCGGGTATTTTGTGTCGTAGTAGTATAATTTTCTCCTTGAAGTACTTCGCAAGGTTGTCGACGTCTGGCATATCTTTGCTGTTGTTTGTAACTGGTGTGGTATCTAGCAATTTGTTCACGAGGTTAAAGAGTTTGTGTGTGTCTTTGTAGTTGGGTCCTATTATTGTTTTGTAATGTAGTCTTTTTGTCTGTTTTATGGTGTATTTGTATTTTCTCCGAAGTAGTTTCCAATCGTTTAGTGTTTGTTCGTCTTTCTTTTTGTTCCAAGCTCGTTCTAGTTTTCTGACTTGCGTTTTAAGTTTTTTCAGCTCTTCGGTGAACCATGGGTTTGCTTTTTTCCTGTGTGATGTTCTGGTTTGGATTGGGGCGATTTTGTCTAATGTTGTTGTACATAGGTCGTCCCATTCTTGGAGGAATTGGATGGTGTCAGCGTTTGTTGTCCATTTGTTCTGGTAGATCTGTTGCCAGAATGTTCTGGGGTCTATTTTTCCTCTCGTTGTGTATGTTGTTCGCTCATGTTTATTGGTCGTGTTTAAATGTGTTTTTCGCCAGCAAAGAGTGACATTTGCTTTATGGTGGTCTGACCATAATGTGGGTGTCCATCTTGTGTCAGTGAGTATGATAGTTGAGTCCGATTCGAATTTGTTCGTTATGATATCTAGTGTGTGTCCTTTTTCGTGGGTTGGTAGCATGTTGGGTGCTTGCAGTTCCCAGAGTTTTAGGAATTCTTTGAATTTTCGTGTGTTTGGTAAGGTGTCATCTTCTATGTGTAGGTTGATGTCTCCTAGTATAAGGATGTTTGAGGCAGATACGCAGGAGTTCGAGATGAAATCCATGAGTTGTGTTTGGGAGTCTTGCCATTTTCCTGGAGGCCTGTAGAATAGGATTGTGTTAAGGTGTCCTGTTAAGTTTGGATGGTTAATTCTTGTCGATGCAATTTCGAGTTGTGGGGAGGTAGATTCGCCCGTGACTGTGATGGTGAATTCGGGTTTGTAAATTATAGCTATTCCGCCTCCTCTTTTTTTTCCATTTCTTGTCCAGTGGGTGATTTTGTAATCTGGTGGGCACGTTTCTAAGATGGCGGGATCTGTGGGACTATGGAACCAGGTTTCTGTGATAAATAGGAGGTCTAGTTTGTCTGTGATGATCCAGTCTAGAATGTCTACTGAATTGCTTACTGCTGACCTTGCATTGATGTATCCTAGTTGGATTGAGTGATATGGTTCCAAGGGATGGTTTGATGTGTTTATTTTTATTAATTGTCTGTTTCTTCGGTGGTGGAGTTTGTTGTTGTTGTTATTTTCCTCGTTTTGTCGGTGGTGTTCATATCCGGAGATTATTCCTTTTGGTTGGTTATTGTATCTTTGAGTTGGTGGATTGTTAAAAGGTTGTGCATGGGGTTGGTGAATTGTGGGTGAGTTGTATATATATGATATATGTATATGTATATACATATATGTATATATATGATGCCAAATTGTGTGCACAAGTTAATTAAGTAACAAATCAGTCAGCACCGATAATTGGTACTTAACCAATTAGCGGCACTAATAGGCTTTAATTAGAATTTATGTGCATATTTGTCTAGGTGTATTCTATAATGAGTTGCACGTAAATTCAAATGCGTGTAATTGAAAAGGGGGTTCGGCCATGAGCATGGAATGGGCGGGTTGTGGGCATTAAAAAAAAACTATGCACACTATTATGGAATATACCCGATCTGCTCCTAAGTTAGGCGCAGGTTAGTCCTGGCTTTAGGTGGCTTAAATGGGTGCGCTTAAATTTTAGTTGCAAGAACGGCGCTTGAGCATATTCTGTAAACTACGCCTAACTTTAGGCATAGTTTATAGAATCACACTAACCGTGTGGTGTTTCAGCAGCAATTTTTTAAGGCACCATTTATAGAATTTGACCCTAAATGTATAACTTAATGGGAAAAGCTGCTGAATATTGTTGCTATCTTTTTGACACATCCTTGTTTGACTCTCCTTTTCCTCTTTCTTATATGGATACTATTGGGCCATTCAATCTGATTTTTGGTCAGATACTACCCATTTCAGTTTTAAAACATATGCGAATAATGAAAATATACGTCAGCTGCCTGCCAATGAGCATACAACTTTACTTGAAAGTTGGCTCATTTCATGTTTTTCTATACACAATGAAAAATGCATGGCCATACAAAATAATGCAACTCTCTCATACTCTGTTTTACTTTAGATGTCATCCATACTGTGGGACCTATAGCAAGAGGCCATATTGATGAGACCACTAAAGAAGATCTCGCAAGTTGCTATAAGTCTTCCCTGAAGCTGGCAAAAGAAAATAATGTCCGGTCGATCGTAAGTAGTGTCACATATTGTCTGCATTCTGATGAAAATGGCAAAATCAATGACTTGCTGTGTTGATTTATTGCTGTTTATGTTGTCAGTTATTTGCATAGTTCTTTCAGGTCATTGTCCTTGACATCTATTCATGTTTTTGGTCAAATTTTCATCTCCCTGCATCCCTATAACCTCATTCATTGTAGTGTATTTTACCATTCAGGTGAAGCAGATATAGCTACTTGAATTCAGTGTTTTAACGTGGCAATTAAATGGAGTCTGATATCAAGATTTGAAGGGTCTCATGGTCCAATTAAAAGAAAGCTATTAGTTTATTTATTATTATAATTTGTTTACTGCCTTTTTGAAGGAATTAACTCAAGGCGGTGTACAATAATAGTTGTATTTTGAAGTCAAATAATTGAATTTTAAAATAGTTGTGCAGCAGCATAGGAGAAGACTAGTACTGTAACTGATTCTTTTTATTTGTTGTATATTCCTGAGTTTGATATGTCAGAATACATAGGCCCACTTTTAATTTCAGGTGAAGGGGAAAGGGAATGGGACTTAATATACTGCTTTTCTGTGGTTCTTGCAACTACATTCAAAGCGGTTTATGTAGTATATACATGTGCTTATTTGTACCTGGGGCAGTGGAGGGTTAAGTGACATGCCCAGAGTCAGAAGGAGCTGCAATGGAAATCAAACCCGGTTTGTCAGGATTAAAGTTTGCTGCAGTAACCACTAGGCTACTCCTCCACTGTAAAAAGCTTACTGGTTTCATGTTTATGGATTTATTTTCCTGCATGTTATGAAAAAGAAAACAAGTTGAAAAATTTACACTCACAGGGCTAGACTCTATATATCATGAAAGCCTTGAAGCGGCAGGAAATTAAATAATAGGGGAAAATATACATGCTTTCAAAACTGAATAAACAAAAAGGCTGATGTACTTTGCTACAGGAGTTTTTATGGGTGAATGGCCGGAGGGGTGGGAGAAGATAAATGTGTGTGAGAGAGGAGCAGATGGTTTGCGGGCAGGTAGGATGTGAGAGAAAGAGAGGGGCAGATGGGCTGCAGACAAGTGGGAGAGTTGAGAGTGAAGGCGGCAGATTGGCTGCAGGCCTCTATAGGGGTGTAAGCATCATCTACTGACACTTTTTTTAATCCACCTTAATTCAGTTGCCTAAGAAACATATATATATTTATTGAATTTTGCACTGTTTACATTTATTTGTGACTTTATTCTTCAGCATTTGATACCTTTTATTAAATTTAGATATTAAGATATGTATTATCTGTAACTATTTTGCTGACCGTTCTGCATGTTGTCAGACAATTAAAGACTTTGGCCCCGCCTTTCCCTTGCCCCACCCCACCCACTTTAGTCTTCCCAAACAGTAGAGCCACCAACTGCCTATGATGCTGCTGAAAATTAGTAGTTAGCCCCAAACAGGTGACTTGATTGACCAGGAGCCGTTTCTGGTCAATAAATCACTTTGAATATGGACCCCATAGTATTCTGCAAGTTATGTGCTTGTGAGTCCTGCTCAGACTCTGCCTGTGTGTATGCCCATCTGTCAAATATGTGCTATGTAAGATAAGTGTGTATTTTCAGAATAACACTTAGATGGAATTTTGTAATTATATGCATATGTGTTGTTATTCTATTCTCTTATGAGCATATTTGGCTTGCAAACGTTAGCAGTGCACAGATGGCTTAAATATGCAAATGTTCACCCAGAAATGTGCAAAAATTTGGACAGCTCATAATTTTGTACGGTTTCACTTGTCGAAATGACTTGGAAAATCGTCTAGCTTATATGTTATCCTCAGTGGAACAAGAGCTGAAACTGATTTCTAGTATGGCTGAGTGAATTCAGAAATGTTGTTCCTCTTAAAATGGTAGCATTTTAGTCTTGGACAATGAGTGCTGAAAGTGTGGAATGACCAGAGGAAATGGGGGTTTCAAAGCCTAATAAACATATGTAAGTTTTTGAATAGCTATCCTATTAGAATTATAGACTCATTAGTTTGAATTTTGAGTGTGATTTTGAAGCAGCGAGATGGCATCTTTCAAAATAACATGAAGAAAGGGTAACCTTTTGTGGGTTTTATTGATAATGTTTAGATTTTGCTCCATGGTTACAGAGCAGACAGCAACATTCAAATACAAGTAAAACATTTAAAGATCAATCTTAAATGAAATGTGCCATTTAACAGCTTTTGAAATATTACATGTAACCATCTTTTTGATCGCTTCTGGTGTCGAGTTACTCTTGACAGAGACAGCCAAGCAATCCTTCTTTTCTTGTAGAAGTACACTTTTCTACTGCAAGTGTTGCCATAGCAATGATTTTCCAACCTGAAAGTCATAAATGCAGCTTTACTTCATTGGTTTGGTTTCTGTCATGAGCTCACAACAATCAATAGGCTTGGTTTTGAAAAAAAAAAAAAAAGCCTTTTTTAAATGCCATCATAGTGCCAACCTTTTAACCTGTTTGCTTCTTTTATTCCTCACTTTATTTTTTTTATCTAGCCTTTCATAACCTTTAACAAAGTTACTTGCTCTATTCATAATTTTAAGGAAAGAAACAAGTTAAAAGCCTTATGAATCATTTATTCGTACTTATAATTTGCATTAAGTTGGCAGAAAGATAAACACTAAGCTTACTCTAGAAATGGTTCTTGTTGCTGACAAGAGCACCAGTATCTGTTTTGTGCTGCAGTAAGCCATAGTGACCTGCTCTGTTTATAGCATAAAATGAATCATTTCATTTGCAGCAAGTATGCTTTCATAGTGTAGCCCAGGGGCGTATCTGCGTGGGGCCTCAGGGGCCTGGGCCCCCGCAGATTTTGCCCTGGCCCCCCCTACCGCCATCAACCCTCCCCCGCTGCCGTTCTTACTTTTGCTGGCGGGGGACCCCAACCCCCGCCAGCCGAGGTCTGCTTCCACCTGCCGCTGCCTTCAAAACTTCTTCTTCAGCCGGCGGGGGACCCCAAACCCCCGCCAGCCGCCCCGCGCTGTTTAAAATTCATCTTCGGCCTCCGTGGCCGTGCTGCTGGGATAGGCGGCGCTGTTGAAATCCACTTCGGAGTCTGACGTCGTTGTACGTTGTACGTGCTGCGACGTCAGACTCCGAAGTGGATTTCAACAGCGCCGCCTATCCCAGCAGCACGGCCACGGAGGCCGAAGATGAATTTTAAACAGCGCGGGGCGGCTGGCGGGGGTTTGGGGTCCCCCGCCGGCTGAAGAAGAAGTTTTGAAGGCAGCGGCAGGTGGAAGCAGACCTCGGCTGGCGGGGGTTGGGGTCCCCCGCCAGCAAAAGTAAGAACGGTAGCGGGGGAGGGTTGGCGGCGGGAGGGGGGTGGAGAGACTAAGTTATTGGTGGCGGTGGGGGCTCGGCGGCGGGGGGGGGGGGGCGGCGGGGGGGGGCGCTAAAATGTGCCCCCTCCCTCTGGCTCTGGCCCCCCCTACCGCCGGAGTCCAGATACGCCCCTGGTGTAGCCGGTTCCTTGGTGGGCTGTGTGTATGAGGCAATCCAAGGGGCCAATAGATATTGAAGAGGTAACCTCTCCTTAGCAACATTCTGTTTGAGTATCTCATCTGTGTGAGAGAGTCCTCTGCTAGTGTTCCTGGTGGTGCTTTGTGTGGCTAATCACAAGGGACAGTGCAATATTGAAGCAGGAACACTGGGTCTCCCACACAGCTTAGAGCTTCATATAGGGCAGTATTTCCCAAGTCCGGTCCTAGAGTACCCCTTGCCAGTCAGATTTTCAGGACATCCACAATGAACTTGCATGAACTTGATTTCCATTCACGGCCTCCGTTATATGCAAATCTCTGTCATGCATATTCATTGTGGATATCCTGAAAACCTGACTGGCAAGGGGTAGTCCAGGACCGGACTTGGGAAATACTGTTTTATTTACTGCATTTGTATCCCACATTTCCCCACCGTATGGCAGGTTCAATGTGGCTTAAATATTGCTAAAAAGGCGGTTACAAAATTTAGATTTGTAGAAGTCTAGTACATAATACAGAAGTACAATAAATGATTAGGTTGATATATTAGCATATTGTGATAGAGGTTAATATTATTGTTTTCCATTTCTGAACTTTTCGTGATTATGGTGGTGTGGGATTAGGTAGATCCGGGGGGCAAATATATGGGAGATACCGCCATGTCATGCATTATTAATCAGGTGTACTGGCTTTTAGATTTGGTTTACTTGTTTAGCTAACAATTTTTAATTCACGATTTGAACAATCTTTAAATGAAACCTTTTTTTTAAAGTATGCAGTAATGTTCTGTATTCCCAATATAACATTTTTATCCTTTCTTTGTCCTCTCTGCCTCCAAACTCTCTGAACCTTTTATAATCACATTGTTTTCATTTTTTTATTTGATTGTTGAAACTTGCAGTGTTCTAAGCATTGTTTGCTGGTTTGCACTTAAACTACATTACTTCAAAGCACTACTGTCTCAGCAGAATTTCACTACCATACTTGACAGGTACATTTTGTTTCTTCTTTGTATATATGTATCCTCTATTCATTTTTTCTATAGTTCATTTAATGCATATTATGTTTTTGAAGTCATGTGTTATCTATACATGGCATATTCTTTTTGATTGGTTCAATGTACTGACGATATCCATACCCCTGCTGTTTTTAATATTATGAATATATTTTTGTATCATTATATTGTATATGTATCTTATATAGTTGCATTTCTTTGCAACTCTCTTTATAGGATGACTTTCCCTTGTACTTATATGTTGGTCCGACCTCATTTTATTTATTTATTTATTGTATTTGTACCCCACATTTTCACACCTTTTTGCAGGCTCAATGTGACTTACAGAGTATAGATATGATAACGTTGTTACATGATTTAAAAACAGTCGATCATAAGCAGAGGTGAAAGAGGATTTAGATGGAAGGTGTTAGGTAAGGTCGTGTGAGAGGTGTTTTTTTGGTGTAATTGGGTGGTTTAAGGAATGATTTGTTTCACTGAGGGTAACTTTTGTAGGCTTTTGTTGAAGAGATGTGTTTTCAAAGCTTTGTGAAAGCTGGTTAGATTGGCCATGGTTTTCATGGCCATGGGTAGTGCGTTCCAAGACTGTGTGCTTTTGTACGCAAAGGTAGTAGCATAAGCCTGTTTGTATTTCATTCCTTTACAGCTGGGGAAGTTCAGATTGAGGAATTTGCAGGCCGATCTTTTGGCATTTCTGGGCGGTAAGTCCACTAGGTTTAACATATAGAGTGGGGCATCTGCGTGAATGATTTTGTGTACAGTCGTGCAGATCTTGAACTCAATTCATTCCTTGAGCGGGAGCCAGTGCAGTTTTTCTCTTAGGGCTTTTGCACTTTCGTATTTAGGTGTTCCAAAAATGAGTCTGGCTACGGTGTTCTGGGCTGTTTGGAGTTTTTTGATGGTCTGTTCTTTACAGCCTGTGTACAGAGCATTACAGTAGTCCAAGTGGCTTATTACTAATGACTGTACTAGGGTGCGGAAGATGTTTCTTGGGAAAAAAGGTTTTATTCTTTTGAGTTTCCACATCGATTGGAACATTTTTTTCATTGTATTCTTCGCGTGGGTGTCGAGAGTGAGGTTTCGATCAAAGGTGACTCCAAGAATTTTCAGGTTTTCTGAGATAGGAAGTGTGCAGTAGGGGGTGGTTATTGTAGGGTAGTTGTTTGTGTTGTATTGGGAGGTGAGAACTAGACATTGAGTTTTTTCTGCATTGAGTTTTAACTTGAATGAGTCCGCCCAAGATTGCATGATCTGGAAGCTCTGGTTGATCTCGTTGGTTATTTCGTTTAAGTCACTTTTGAACGGGATATGGATCGTAACGTCATCAGAATATATGTAGGGGTTAAGGTTTTGGTTGGCTAGGAGTTTGGCTAATGGTATCATCATTAGGTTGAAGATAGTTGGTGAGAGGGGGGATCCTTGAGGAACTCCGCATTCCGGTATCCATGGTGGCGATCTGTCTGTATTCGTTGTTACTTGATAGGATCTGGTGGTGAGGAATCCTTCAAACCATTTGAGAACTGGGCCTCCGATTCCAAAGTACTCTAGTAGGATTTCATGATCCACCGTGTCGAAGGCACTAGACATGTTACTCATCTGTTTTTGAGGGAAGGGGTTCTGAAGAGCAAGGGTAAGATTACTCCTCAACAGGGACAGATTAACACTATATTGGGCCCTAGGCAAACATATTTGTAGGCCTCCACTACCAGGGACCCCCATCCCCCACCATCGTTTCTCCAGAAGTAGCAAGGGAAATGCCAGAGCCTAGCTGTGGGTATGATAGCAGTAATAGTTAGTGAGTGAGCATGGGGACTATGCAAACACATGCTTTGGAGAGGCTTAATGGGTAGAGATGGAGAGCTGCCAAATTACCAGTTCCAGGAGGCAAAGTCTGAGTTAGCGCTGGATTTCTGCAACCGTATCCTGGTATATTATGAGATCCAAAGTGCTGATTTCAATTGATGGTATGAGGCTACAAATAGAACACTGACTTTGGATATAAGTTCAAAAAAGAGTGGCCAAAAAGTCTCCCTCCTGGAGCTGGGTAACATGGCAGCTCTGCAGATGTGGGCTGAGAATCAGGGAAGCTGGGCAAGTCATTTCACTCTTTATTGCCTCTGATTGAAACCAGAGATTCCAAGGACGGGAGTGACCAAAAGAGTGAGATTTAAGGGCAATGTGAGTGGAGGAGTGGCCTAGTGGTTAGGGTGGTGGACTTTGGTCCTGAGGAACTGAGTTCAATTCCCGGCACAGGCAGCTCCTTGTGACTCTGGGCAAGTCACTTAACCCTCCATTGCCTGCCGCATTGAGCCTGCCATGAGTGGGAAAGCACGGGGTACAAATGTAACAAAAAAAAAAAAGATATACATTTACAAAGTTTTACATGTGAAAAAAGGTTCACAAATGGAAAAAGCAAAATAAAATATTTTAGCTTTGTTGATAATTCTGAAAGAATATAGGCAATGTGGAGGGAGTATTAGGCCAGTGTTCAAAGGAATTTCAACAAGTAATGTTGTTAACAGGGCGAATTCCCAAGGCTGAAAATGTCTCTTCACTGAACTTCTTCATTCCAGCCCAGATTTTGAAAGAGAAGCTTTATTTGTATGAGGCTTTTCTCACCAGATACACAGAAACATACAGAAGTACATGCACTTTCTAGCTCTGTTTTCTAGTGTTGCCCTGCTGCTTATGTGCTCATTCAGGCAGTGCCCCCAGCGCCCCTCCACAGGTCAGACCACCATCATATAAACTTCTGGCATTTGTTGCCAGTCCTTTTCCTCAGCCTTTAGCAGACTCTTCACACTTCCCCCCCTTTTTCAATCCTACTCCTTTGCACCAATCTACCCCTTCACCTCCCCCCCCCCCCCCCCCCACAAACACTCATTGGGTCCACTGGTTCTCTCAAAAGACCCTTTCCAGAGTTCTGCTTTCCTTACAGACCTCTCGTGTAAAGGCAGTTATCGTGTACTTCTCTTACTGGGAACCATACATACAAACACTCATCAAATTTAACAGTCCCAGATCTACTAATAAATATTTTTCTCCCACCATATTGTACAGTTTATTATTTCATTATCCAGTTTTCACAGACTTTCTGGTTTTGCCTTAGTGTTGCTTGATTGTCCAATAATTATTTTTTGGCAATTCATACGGCACCAAGTTCTTCATCGGCTTCTACACAATCATTTTGATATACTTAAAGCACTTATCTTAAGTATGTTCAGACTGGGGGCTGAAAACAGGGTTGCCAGGTGGAAAATTTTTTTCCCACCCAAACGAGCCCAAAACCAGCCCAAAACCCGCCCAAAGTCAAACCCCGCCCCTGACACCCCCGCCGTCATCAACCCCGCCCCCGCCATCATCGGCCCCGCCTCTTCCGTCACCGCCCCCGCCTCCCCGTCATCGGCCCCCGCCCAGAACGTCACTAACCCCGCCCAAAACATCACTAACCCCGCCCAAAATGCCACTAGCCCCGCCCCCCATGGCCCGAAAAACCGCAAAAAAAACCGCCGAAGGACCCCAAAACAAGCCCAAAAAACCGTAACCTGCCGCGGGCAAAAATTTCCCTCGGCGGGTCGCGGAAAACCGCCCAATTGGGCGGGAAAACCGCTCACCTAGCAACACTGGCTCAAAAACTGTCCCCTACAGACCTTGCAGCTTAGCCCCTCCTTCCTATGACTAGAAGCCCTCCCATTGGCTGGATTCTACCACAGCTTCTGCACTGGAAGGGGGGAATATTAGAGAACTGTAGTGGGCTAAACTCTGAAAAATATCCACACACTTAGCCATCCTTCTGGCTTTGAGACAACTAATTTAACACATTTTTAGAAACCTGAAAAATTCCAGAGAGTTGGCAATCCTAGCTTCCTAAATCCTGAGCACATCTGCCCCCCCCCCCCTCTACATTTTGAGGCCCAAGGCACATGCCTAGTTTTCATGTGTCTTAATCCTGTGCTCTGCTGCTCCTCAAGATTTAGTTCACTGGACAGTCACTCAGCACATTTATGGTCACTGGTCCTTTCCTCCCAGACTCTCAATAACTTCAAGGAAATCCACTATCTACTCCAGAAAACTATATATAAGAATATAATTTACTGGGTGCATCAAATTAATAATAAAGTTTATAGTTTTACAGACACCAGACAAAAATGAAAACTAAAACACAAGATACTGGATTGCTTGTGCCTCTACTGCACTCTGTTATTTTTGGGGCTCGTTTCCTCTCATAACTGTAAAACTCGTCAGGACTGCTCTTCCTAATTCCTTAAGGCTTCTGCAGGCTGTTTCTGCCAGCCCCTGCAAAGATACTTCACAGCAAATCTCTATATTTCTCTATAGATTCTCTGAACCCAGGGAGACTCCTAATTGCTAATCTTCCAAATGTCACTTCCCTGATTGATGCCAAAAATCTGCTGGTAAGTAGCAAAAGCACTTGCTGGCCATTTTCTTCATCAATTTAATCCTTTACTGGTTAGAGGCTGTTTGTAAGACTTCTCAGGCTGCTAGTCTTCTCCCTCAGATTATTATACCCTGGTCACAGCATTTCACTCAAGAATATCAGTCCTTTTCTTCAGTGTTTTCTTTCACTAGCCATAGGCCTTAACAGTACACCTCTAAACTTTCCTGCAGGTAAAAAGAAGCAAAATCTTCCACTTCTCTTTTACCTCTGTTCATGACTTTTTTCAACATCCTGGACCCCACTGGTTTAGGGGCTTCTGCTTGCCAGTTTCACAGAAAGGAGCAAAGACCAAACTTCAGGGTAAAAGTTCTCTGTTTATGAACTTGGTGGTCTCACCAACTCCTCCCTTGGTTATTCTCAGTGGGAGTCAACCAGAAAAATCACTTCGTTTTCCATTATATCATCTATACAGGCGTAGGAGCCAACTTTTCAAAATGATTTGGGATGCTGAAATTTTTTTTTTTTTTACAGGTGGTGCATTCCCCCCCTCTCCCCCTCCCTCTCCTCCTCCTCCCTCTCCTCCAAATTCCAGGCTCCCCCTCTCCAAGTTCCAGCCTAGCCCCCCTCTCCTCCGAGTTCCAGGCCCCCTTCCCTCCCTCCGAGTGCTAGCCCGACCTGTGCTGCCCGCCCTCTTCTCCCAGTCCTCCGCCTGCCCCTCGCCTTCCTGCGTGCCGCCCAGAATTTAAAAATTCTTACCTCGGGGTCCGGCGGGAGCAGTGAAAGATGAGCAGGCTCGGTGCTTCAGCCTGCCTTCCCTTCTCTCTCAGCTCTGCCCAGAGGGAGAAGAGGGCAGGCAGCGCAGGTCGGGCTAGCACTCGGAGGAGAGGGAGGGAAGGGGGCTGGGGACTTTCGTTCTGGAACTTCCGGCGGGTCAAATATTGGGAGTGCTTGAGCACCCACAGAGTCGGCGCCTATGTATACAGACAAAACATTCATAACCAAGTCTATACTGTAACCACTGGAATTAGGTGTCCAGAGAGCACACAGTAGAAGACTATTCAATATGACATTTAGGAACAAGCAGTTACGTCAACCATAGAGCTGGTGTAAGTGTGAGCACCTAAGTGTGACAGATTCCTCCATAACTTTCACTAATCTGTAAGTTACATTTGTAAGTGGGACTATTCTTATAGCCCATCCATGCTTTGCCATTATTTTTATTTTAGTTTCATTTGTACCCCGCGCTTTCCCACTCATGGCAGGCTCAATGCGGCTTACATGGGGCAATGGAGGGTTAAGTGACTTGCCCAGAGTCACAAGGAGCTGCCTGTGCCTGAAGTGGGAATCGAACTCAGTTCCTCAGTTCCCCAGGACCAAAGTCCACCACCTTAACCACTAGGCCACTCCTCCTGCATGCCCCATTACAGATACGTGTTATGTAAGTTAAGTGGGTATTTTAAGAATAACCTTAGGGTAGCATGCTGGCATACACGCATGTAAGTGCACACATACACACACATAAGCTTGTATTCAAAACATTTACAGTGGTGGAAATAAGTATTTGATCCCTTGCTGATTTTGTAAGTTTGCCCACTGACAAAGACATGAGCAGCCCATAATTGAAGGGTAGGTTATTGGTAACAGTGAGAGATAGCACATCACAAATTAAATCCGGAAAATCACATTGTGGAAAGTATATGAATTTATTTGCATTCTGCAGAGGGAAATAAGTATTTAATCCCTCTGGCAAACAAGACCTAATACTTGGTGGCAAAACCCTTGTTGGCAAGCACAGCGGTCAGACGTCTTCTGTAGTTGATGATGAGGTTTGCACACATGTCAGGAGGAATTTTGGTCCACTCCTCTTTGCAGATCATCTCTAAATCATTAAGAGTTCTGGGCTGTCGCTTGGCAACTCGCAGCTTCAGCTCCCTCCATAAGTTTTCAATGGGATTAAGGTCTGGTGACTGGCTAGGCCACTCCATGACCCTAATGTGCTTCTTCCTGAGCCACTCCTTTGTTGCCTTGGCTGTATGTTTTGGGTCATTGTCGTGCTGGAAGACCCAGCCACGACCCATTTTTAAGGCCCTGGCGGAGGGAAGGAGGTTGTCACTCAGAATTGTACGGTACATGGCCCCATCCATTCTCCCATTGATGCGGTGAAGTAGTCCTGTGCCCTTAGCAGAGAAACACCCCCAAAACATAACATTTCCACCTCCATGCTTGACAGTGGGGACGGTGTTCTTTGGGTCATAGGCAGCATTTCTCTTCCTCCAAACACGGCGAGTTGAGTTCATGCCAAGAGCTCAATTTTTGTCTCATCTGACCACAGCACCTTCTCCCAATCACTCTCGGCATCATCCAGGTGTTCACTGGCAAACTTCAGACGGGCCGTCACATGTGCCTTCCGGAGCAGGGGGACCTTGCGGGCACTGCAGGATTGCAATCCGTTATGTCGTAATGTGTTACCAATGGTTTTCGTGGTGACAGTGGTCCCAGCTGCCTTGAGATCATTGACAAGTTCCCCCCTTGTAGTTGTAGGCTGATTTCTAACCTTCCTCATGATCAAGGATACCCCACGAGGTGAGATTTTGCGTGGAGCCCCAGATCTTTGTCGATTGACAGTCATTTTGTACTTCTTCCATTTTCTTACTATGGCACCAACAGTTGTCTCCTTCTCGCCCAGCGTCTTACTGATGGTTTTGTAGCCCATTCCAGCCCTGTGCAGGTGTATGATCTTGTCCCTGACATCCTTAGACAGCTCCTTGCTCTTGGCCATTTTGTAGAGGTTAGAGTCTGACTGATTCACTGAGTCTGTGGACAGGTGTCTTTCATACAGGTGACCATTGCCGACAGCTGTCTGTCATGCAGGTAACGAGTTGATTTGGAGCATCTACCTGGTCTGTAGGGGCCAGATCTCTTACTGGTTGGTGGGGGATCAAATACTTATTTCCCTCTGCAGAATGCAAATAAATTCATATACTTTCCACAATGTGATTTTCCGGATTTAATTTGTGATGTGCTATCTCTCACTGTTACCAATAACCTACCCTTCAATTATGGGCTGCTCATGTCTTTGTCAGTGGGCAAACTTACAAAATCAGCAAGGGATCAAATACTTATTTCCACCACTGTATGTGTGTAAAGGTGCATAAATGTTAGCACCTAGTTTTCTGAATTGTCCTGTTAGTGACAGAAGTTACAATGGTAAATTATGTCAGGACATACTTGAGTTCAAAACATTATCTAGTCAGGTGGGACAATAAGCTTCTTTGCATTTTTTACACCCTCCTTAAATTTACTTAAAACTGTAGAATTACCTATAGAACAATTCTGAATGGTATGCTGTATGCCACATAGTAATAGCTTGCCATTTAGAAATATAGAAAAATGAAGGCAGATAAAGACAATATGGTCTATCCAGTCTGCCCATCCATGCCATTTACTCTCCCTTTGAGATCCCATGATCATCTCCCAAGCTTTCTTGAATTCAGATACAGTTTTTGTCTTCACCACCTCTACCAGAAGGCCTTTCCACAAATTTACCCACCCTTTCCGTGAAGAAGTATTTCCTCAGGTTACTTCTGAGTCTATCCCTATTCACCTTCATCCTATGCTCCCTCATGGAGGTATTTCAACATATCTTTCATATATCCCACCCCCCACCACCACCACCTTTATTCCAAAGTACACATATTAAGATCTTTACGTCTGTCCCTATACAGTTTATGATGAAGATCACTGACCATTTTAGTAGCTGGACCAACTCCATCCTGTTTATATCTTTTTGAAGGTGTAGTCTCCAGAATTGTACACAATATTCTAGATGATGTCTCACTAGATTTTTATAGAGATGCATCATCACCTCCCTTCCATACTGGCTGTTCCTATCCCTATACACCCAAACATCCTTCTAGCTTTTACTGACACATATTCTATGTGTTTGGCCACCTTAAGAACATTACATACGATCACACCCAAGTCCTACTCCTCTATGGTACTCAGAAGTTCTTTGCCCCCTAAACTTTACAGTTCCCTTAGATTTATGCAGCCTAAATGCATGGCCCTTTCAATTTTTTAACATTAAATCTTAGCTGCCAAATTCTGGACCATTCTTCAAGCTTTGCTAAGTCCAGATTTTGGTATCATTTGGGAAATCCTTATCAGACAACCCTTCAGTAATACTGCTTACAAAAATGTTAAAAAGAACCGGCCCAAGAACCGAACCTTGTGGCACACCACAAGTAACAACCCCTTCATCAGAGTGAGCTCCATTTTCCACTACCCTCTGTTGCTTTCCTCTCAACCAGTTCCTAACCCAGTCAGTCAGTTTAGTGCTCTCCCTCAATGCAACTCTCTGGTCACCCATTCAAAAAAAATTAATCGGATTTGTCTAACAAGTTATGCTTCTAGTGAAACCATGCTGCCTCGGGTCCCTTCAGTCTATTGGGTTTGAGAAACTTCACTATTCTCTGTTTTAAAACCATTTTCATTAATTTACTTACCACAGAGGTTAGACTTACCAGCTTGTATATTTTCCAACCTCCTCCTTCCATTTTTGAGGAGAGGGGCCACACCTGCCTTTCTCCAGTACTGACAGTACCACTCCTGATTCTATAAAAACATTGAAAAGGTCAGCCAGCAAAGCCACCAGAATTTCCCTAAGTTCCTGAGGCACCCTTGAATGTATGCCTTCCGGCCCCATCGCTGTGTCCACCTTTAGTGTAGCTAGCTCCTCATGAACACAGTCCTCTAAAAATCGTTCAGGGTGTACCACACATCCATTGCTATTTCTGTTTGCCTTCTGCAGTTCTGCTTCCATTATATCCATTATATCATCTATACAGGCAAATCAGCTCATCAGCTGTGAATGAACACAGAACAGGAAGATTTGCTAAGCAATTCTCCTTTATCTTACGTGGAGGGGCATAATTGAAAGGGACGCCCAAGTTTTTCTGAGGACGTCCTCGTGAAGGGGCGGGGGAACCCGTATTATCAAACAAGTTGGGCGTCCATCTTTCATTTCGATAATACGGTCGGGGATGCCCAAATCTGGAAATTTAGGTTGACCTTAGAGATGGTCATCCTTAGACTTAGTCGTTTCTGATTTTCGGCAATAATGGAAACTGAGGATGCCCATCTCAGTAACGACCAAATCCAAGCCCTTTGGTCATGGGAGGAGCCAGCATTCATAGTGCACTGGTCTCCCTCACATGCCAGGACATCAACCGGGCACCCTAGTGGGCATTGCAGTGGACTTCAGAAATAGCTCCCAGGTGCATAGCTCCCTTACCGTGTGTGCTGAGCTCCCCAAAACCCACTACCCACAACTGTGCATCAGAGTCCACATGGGAGAGAAATCATTTGCATGTATAGAGTGTGGTAAAAGCTTTGGTCAGAAGGTAAACCTCACAATGCACCAGAGAATGCACACCTGAGTGAAACCATTTACGTGAATGTGGTAAAAGCTTTTGGTTGGAAAGAAAGCCTCACACGGCATCAAAGAATCCACACAGGGATGAAACCATTTACATGCACTGAGGAAGTAAAAGATTCAGTTGAATTGGAACAGATAATTAAGGAATATACAGTGAAATGTACACTCTTGCTATGAAGTATGGAAAAATAGCACTCTGCTGTTTAGATATATGTAATGAGACCTCCTTTTTATCTATAGATCTGAATTCAAAGCCCAAATCTACTGATAAACAATAGGCACAAGGCTCAGATGTTATTAAAAAAAATAGAAAGCTTGGCATCAGGCAGAATGGTGGAAAAGTGACATCCCAGGAAAGCAATAGGGCATCCTTGGGGGCACTGCACTGGACTTTATAAAATGCTCCCAGGTATATATCTCACCACTGCTCCCTTACCTTGTCTGCTGAGCCCCCCAAAACCCACTACCCCCACCTGTACACCACTACCATAGCCCTTACAGGTGAAAGGAGCACCAATATGTGGGTACAGAGGGTTTCTGGTGGGTTTTGGAGGACTCACAGTGTAACAGGTAGGGGGAGGTAGAAGCCTGGGTCCAATCACTACTAGACCACTCCAGGGACCTGCATGCTATTCTAATGGACCTGAGTATAACATCAAAGGCGGGCAAGTAATATTTTTAATCACATTTTTTGGGGGGTGGGAGGGGGTTAGTGACCACTGTCAGCTGATCCCTCTTCCACTCTGTAGCCAGGGTCAACTTTGCTTAGCCTGCAGGATTCACTGTAGGCCAGTCCTTTGAACTACTGGTCCTTATTCTAAACTCTAGCTTCTGCAGCCTCTTCGGGTAACCGTTACTCAAGCCGTCCTTAGGGCAGTAGTTCAACAAACGTGCAGCCACACTGATACTTTTATAGGTTGAGTTTTTATTTACACAGGCTTAGTTACACAGACTTATTCCTGTTCCAACTTCCTTATCACAGAACAGTTCTTCATCTCAGGTTTCTCACATTTTACTCCACCTTAACAATATCGTTCAAGTTCCTTTCTCAAGACATTCAAATCACAGTCCAGTTTCTCCTGTTACTACCTTCCTTTTCCAGGTAGTTTACTGGCTACTTTCTCTTCTCACAAACAGTTCATTCTATCAACATAGCTTCAACCTCCTCTCCCACGGAGACTTTAATTACAGTCCAACCTTGCAAGGCACTCTCCTCTGTGCACAACTAATTGGCTGAGTTACTTTCCTCCACAGGTTCCTCCCCAACTGCCTCAGCTTTATTTCTCCAATTTTAAACACTTGGGGTAATACTGTAGCCAGGAAACCTCTCACCTTGCCAGCTGCAGTCTGTGCTAATGCCGACACCTCCATGCGCTCCTCCTCCTCCATCTCCTCCCCTGCCCCCTTTTTCTCCCATTCCATATCCTCCTCCTCCCCACAGGGTTCTCCCAGCTGCTCCCCATTTCCCTGAACAGAAACCATCTCCCAGTCCTGCCCCTCCTCCTCTATTTCCTGTGAGTCCTGCACCGGGTCTGGGGGATTGTGGGAATGGTAGTTCTTATCCTTAGTTAGTATTCTGGTCGTCCTTTTGGCCACAAGGGAGCGAATTCCGTGTCTGTAAGGAACCTGTGAATGAAATCTGCTCTTCCTCCCGAACACACTACCCTCCTGTTTCTGCCTTTGCTCTCCTTGAAGCAGTCTTCTCTCAAACCCCTTACACCACTGGGGGAGTAAGGGCATCTTTTTGTGTGGAGTGGAAGAGTAGCCTACTGGTTAGTGCAGTGGACTTTGATCCTGGGGTAGTGGGTTCTATTCCCAGTGCAACTATTCATTATAAAAACAGGTCTAGCTCAGAATGTCAAAGTTTTAGTACTGGACATTTTTGTTTTGTTTCATTATGGCTGAAAAACATCTAAGTCTTAGGAACACCCAAGTCCTGCCCTGAACACGCCCCTGAAATGCCCCCGTGAGATTTGGACGTACTTCTGATGGACTTCAGAGAAAACATCTAAAAAGTTTCAAAAATACTGATTTGGACGTTTTTGTGAGACCTGTAGATCCTGACATTGTGTGGCTTTCATATTATCTTTAACATATAGTGCCACTCCTCCTCCCTTTCTTCCTACCCTATCTTTCCTGAACAGATTATTGCCCATATAACTATATCCCACCAGTGGCGTTCCTAGGGGGGCTGACACCCGGGGCGGATCACCGATGCGCCCCGCCCCCGGGTGTAGCACCCCCCCCCCCTGGTGAAAGAACCCCCCGCCCGGGTGCACGCCGCTGGGGGGGGGTGCCGCGCGCACCTGTCCGTCGTTCGTTGCATGCTCCCTCTGCCCCGGAACAGGAAGTAATCTGTTCTGGGGCAGAGGGGGCATGGAACGAATGACGGACAGGCGCGCGCGGCACCCCCCCAGCAGCGTGCACCCGGGGCGGACCGCACCCACCGCCCCCCCCCCCTAGGAACGCCACTGTATCCCACTCCTCTGTGATCACCACTAAATCCAAATCAGCCTCTTCCGTCACAACTTCTAGATTCAGAACCTTATTTCTCACACTACAGGCATTAGTACACACTGCTTTCTAGATGTTGCCCCTTTTCCCCATTCGTGTGGAGGTATTTAATGCTTCACTTACCAGGGAGCTTTGATCACATAGACCCAACAATTGTAGTTTAAAGCCCTCTACTGTAGGTTAGCCAGTCTGCTACGAAGACACTTCATCCCTTCTTTGATAGATGGACACCATCTCTGCTCAGCTGCCCTTGGAAAATCATTCAATTATCCAAGAAGGTGAAACACTCTCAAAGACACCATCAATGCAATATTTTCACCAGTTTGTTTTAAATTTAATACTTTGTAGCTTCATTGCATGCCCCTTAGTCCTAGTATTTTTGGAAAGAGTAAACAAACAATTCATGTCTACCTGTTCTATTCAGTATTTTATATACCTCTATCATATTTCCCCTCAGCTGTCTCTTCTTGAAGCTGAAGAGCCCTAGCCACTTTAGCCTTTCCTCATAGGGAAGTTATCCCATCCCCTTTACCATTTTCATTGCCTTTCTCTGTACCTATTCCACAATGTCTTTTTTGAGATATGGTGACCAGAGTTGCACATAGTATTTGAAGTGCATTCGCACCATGGAGTGATACAAAGGCATTACAGCATCTTCATTTTTGTTTTCCATTCCTTTTCTAATAATTCCTAACATTTTATTTGCTTTCTTAGTTGCCGCTGCACTGAGCAGAGGGTTTCAACCTATCATCAGTGATCACACCTAGATCCTATACCTGGTTGGTGACTCCTAATGTGGAACCTTGCATCACGTAGCTACAGTTTGGGTTCCTCTTTCTCACATGCATCACTTTGCATTTGCTCACACATGAAACATCACCTTCCCTCCAATCATTTTTTGTACTGATCTTTCATGTTCAGCTTTCTTCCATTTTTCTGTCTAATCAAATATATCTAGTTTTCCATCCATGTGCACATATGCTCATATCTCTTCCCTTTCCCCCTCTTCTCCATCCATGTGCAACATCTCCTTCCTCTCTCTTAAGGTGCAGCATTTCCTCCCTCTCTCTTCTCTGTCTCTCCATCTATATGCAGTATCTCTTCCCTCTCGCCTTCACCTCACATCCCTCTATGTGCAGGATTTCCCTTTCTTTCCCTACTCTCAGATCCATCCATGTGCAGTATGTCATCTCTTTCTTCTTTTCCCCTCCCCTCTATTCAGTTGCAGCCTCCCCTCCCGTTCTGTCTATCCATGTACAGTCTCTCCTCCCTCTTGTCTTTCCTTAGAAAATAAAAAATAAGAATAACCATATTGGGTCAGACCGATCATCCATCTACCCAGTATCCTGCTTCCAACAGTGGACAAGTCACAAGCACCTGTTAAAATCGCAAATAGTAGTAACATTCCATTCTACTGAGCAAAGAGATAAGTAGTAACTTTTCCTACCAGATTATGATCTTTTCCTCCAGGAACTTGTCCAAACCTTTTTTAAACCCAGTTACGCTACGAGTTACAGAGCTTAGCTATTCATTGAGTAAAAAAATATTTTTTCTGTATAAAAATATTACCATGTAACTTTCATGGAATGTTCACTACTCCTTGTACTTTTTGAAAGTGTAAGCAATTTATTTACATTTACCCATTTTGCTCCACGCAGGATTTTGTAGACCTCTGTCATATCCCTCGTTAGCTTTCTCCTCTTCAAGCTGAAAAGTCCCCGTTCTTTGAACCTTTTCTAATTCCACTAATCTATTTTGAGATATGGTAACCAGAATTTCACACAGTACCCAAGGTGAAGGTGCACCATGGAGTGAAACAGAGGCATTATCATTTTCTTTGTCTTATTTTCTATCCCTTTCCTAAAACTTTCTAGCATTCTGTTTGCTTTTTTGGCTGTCATCACACGCAGAGTAGAACATGTTATTGTATTGTCCACGATGACACCTAGATCTTTTCCTTGGATGGTGACTCCTAAAGTTGAATCTAACACCAAGTAACTATGATTTGGATTACTTTTTCCAATATGCATCACTTTGCACTTGTTCACATTAAATTTCATCTACCATTCAGATGTCCAGTCTTTCAGCAATTTTTTACAGTCTGCAAGTGTTTTAACAGCTTTGTGTCATCGGCAAATTTAATCACCTCACTCATCATTCCAATTTCTAGATCATTTATAAATATGTTAAATACCACCAGTCCTAGTACAGCTTCCTGGGGCACTATTCACCATCCTCCACTGAGAGAAATGGCCATTTAACCCTACTCTCTGTTTTCACCATGCAAGTCCGTCCCTAGGGCCTCTAATTCATTGCGGACCACTTTAAGGTCCGATTTAATCTCTCTCAGCCAAGGGCAAATTTCAGGCAGTGGATCCTGATCAGTCAGTTGAGACGCATCATGTAAGGTAAACAGTTCTACCTGGGATGGTGATAATTCATGTGAGCCCGCTATAGTTGGAACAAGGCCTTTCTCCGCCATGCGGTTGACTACTTTCCAACCCGTGTAAGCAAACCTGGTGAGATCTGGTCGTTGGGTTTTTACACTCATCCAGGAACCTCCTCCACTTCAAATTAGTAGTATAACCTGGTTCCAGGATGGATCACTGCGTATTATTGTTTGGTTGCTTATTTTAGCCATGAGATTGACCAGAGCAGAGCCCGCAGGTTGCCATCTTGATTGATGACATCACTTCCTCCTGTTCTGCCTAACCTTGTCTGCCTTGTGCTGCCTAGCCCTGTCTGTCGAGTCCTGCCTACCTTGCCTTCTGCCGAGCCTTGCCTGCCTTGCCGAGTACTTTGCCTAGTGCTGTGCCTAGCCCAAGTGACTCACCTGCCACTAGCCAGTTCCCCTGAGTCCGTGACAACTTATCTGTAGTGTCTGCATTGCATAACTTTAAATATGATTGCTTAGAAGAGGTACATATCTGCACGTCAGTGTACAGCATTAAATGCTTAATTGATTATCATGTTGAATCTCTATGTTCTACTCCTGTCAGCCTATTTCATATCTGGAAATGTTGGGGTTTTTTTTGCCAGCAGTGCATTATTATGGATTTCATGCTAATTACTTCAACTGACCTTTTCCAGGCTGTTGGTGGTGTTTTTGCCAGCTATTTTTGCACTACTAACTCAGAAAATTGATATATCAAGGCTAGTCTATTTTTTTTTAGCTATGGGAAAATATCCTTAACAAATTAGGCCCTTTATTCTCTCTTCAACCAGGACTGTAACATAATTCTTTATGTGGTTTTTATTTGTTTATTTTGTTCATGGTGTTGCTGTGCCAGTTTAAGGGGTAAATTTAAGGGACTTGAATGTATAGAACAGCATTTAGGGGTGAATTCTATATATGGTGCCAAAAAAGCGCTATTCTGTAAGCCATATTTAAAGTTAGGCACAATTTATACAAGAGTGCTTACACCCGGGAATCGAGCTTAACTTTAGGTGAGGCCATTTGCACCAACTGAAATGTGGTGTAAATGCACACACCTACATTAGGTGCATATCCCACCTCATTCAATAACAACGCACATAAATGATAGGTATGCCCTTATTCTGCCCATGATCCTCCCATGTCTGCTTCTCCTTTTTCAACTCGTGCCTAAATTTAGACATGTCTATCACAATTAAGTTTAATTAGTGCTAATAATTGCATTTTAAAAAGCCACCTCTTGGCACTAATTAGCTCATTATTCATTTAAATTGCACATGCAAATTAAGCACACGCCAAATTTTCATATGCAATTTTTTGCGACTTTTATGGAATTAGGGGGTTAAGACGCTCAGGTAGGTGCCTTGAAACCTGTCCTAGTACATATATACATAAAAGTAGGCATATAGATATTATAGGCATTCAGAGAAGTGAAGAATGGGTGGAGGTGAGATTACCCACTTTCTGATGGTCCACAACAAATGTAAATATGTTATTATAGGGAACCTTGTTTTATAAAATATATCCATATGTGCTGAACAGGCCAGATGCTTAAGACAAGATTTAATCTGCACAGACATCACATGAAGATAGCCGGTGCCAGTCAGGTTCCCACCCCGGTGGGCCAGCATTTTACAAGACCAGGACACTGCACCAGTGATTTCATAGTAAGAATCCTGAAAGGTAACTTTAAAACAATACAGGAACGTAAGACCTTTGAAGACTTCGCGCCTTCTGTCTCGCTGCACCCTACGCCTGGAATAAACTTCCTGAGCCCCTACGTCTTGCCCCTTCCTTGGCCACCTTTAAATCTAGACTGAAAGCCCACCTCTTTAACATTGCTTTTGACTCGTAACCACTTGTAACCACCTGCCTCCACCTACCCTCCTCCTTCCTGTACACAATAATTGATTTGCTTTGCTTTATTTTTTGTCTATTAGATTGTAAGCTCTTTGAGCAGGGACTGTCTTTCTTCTATGTTTGTGCAGCGCTGCGTATGCCTTGTAGCGCTATAGAAATGCTAAATGCTAAATAGTAGTAGTAGTAAGTCAGAATGATTGAATATTTTGACACCCAACAGACAGGATTTAACAAGGATCCGGGTTTTCTAGCCCATTATAAACCATAAAATTGTGTTTCTCTGTTTATTACCCTCCTCTCACCTACCCACACCCATCCTGTTAGAATATCAATGAAATGGTTTGATGTCCCCATGCATACCTCCTACCCACCCCCACCCTCCCACCCTGTCAGACTGTCAAAGTAATGCTTGGATGTTTCACTTATATATACTATCTGCTACCACATTTGCTTATTTCTGATCTGACGAAGAAGGGCAACCTTCGAAAGCTAATCAAGAAATGTATTAAGTTATGTCCAATAAAAAAGGTATCATCTTATTTTCTTTTCCATGTTTTGTTTTGTTTAATTTCTATTGATAACCTTAAGAGTGGACTAACACGGCTACCACACCTCTCCACTAGCACATATAAACACAATGTTAGTCCTTCTTCAAGGCCTGCTGAAACCTGGCGTAAATGCTGGCACCCAAGTTGGGTGTGCTGACTCTGTATTCTTTAAGTAAGCGTGCAACCTTTTAGAATGTCCTAGGCATGCCAATTCAATACGGAAGTCTAAATGCTGGTTTTCAAGTGTCCAAAACAGTAACGTAGCCAGACATAGTATTCTGGGTGGGCCTGAGCCCAAACTGGGTGGGAATACAATCCCACCCCTGCGCTTTCTGCTCCTGCTCCACACCACCGACCCCCGAATTCTTCACTTCCACTTCTTCTTCACCAGTTTCAAGGACCACCAATAGAAATCAAACAAAATAAAACATGGAAAAGAAAATAAGATGATACCTTTTTTATTGGACATAACTTAATACATTTCTTGATTAGCTTTCGAAGGTTGCCCTTCTTCGTCAGATCGGAAATAAGCAAATGTGCTAGCTGACAGTGTATATAAGTGAAAACATTCAAGCATTACTATGACAGTCTGACAGGGTGGGAGGAGGGGGGTGGGTAGGAAGTATGCATGGGAACATCAAAGCATATCATGCATCCCCATGCATACTTCCTACCCACCCCCCTCCTCCCACCCTGTCAGACTGTCATAGTAATGCTTGAATGTTTTCACTTATATACACTGTCAGCTAGCACATTTGCTTATTTCCGATCTGACGAAGAAGGGCAACCTTCGAAAGCTAATCAAGAAATGTATTAAGTTATGTCCAATAAAAAAGGTATCATCTTATTTTCTTTTCCATGTTTTATTTTGTTTGATTTCTATTGATAACCTTAAGAGTGGACTAACACAGCTACCACACTCCTCTACTTAAGGACCACCAACAAATCTGGTTTTCATGATACCCGCAATGGAATATGCATAAGAGATATTTGTATATACTGATGTAGTAGGCATACAAATCTCTCTTCTCTCTCATGAATATTCATTAGGGATATCCTGAAAACCTGATCCATTGGTGGCCTTCAAGGACTAGCCCAAGGCCCTATACTATTCTGGTCTGTTGAGGTTTTACAAGCCAAATGTATTATCCTGCATTTTTTTGCATTAAATGTTAATTGCAAAATTCTATACCCTTCCTCAAGCTTTGCTAGATCCGTCTTCATATTTTCCACACCTTTCAGGGTGTTTACCCTGTTGTAGATCTTGGTATTATCTGCAAAAATGCAAATGTTTCCTGACAGCACCTCCACAATGTTACTTAGAAATATATGTATTAAAGAATTGAACCAAGGACATAATCCTTGCAACAGACCACTGTAACACCCCCTTTCTTCAGGGTAAGCTCCATCTACCATTACCCTTTTGTCACCTCACTCAACTAATTTTAACCTGCTTGCACCAGGAGTGCTCAGATGATTTGTCATTTAATGAAGAATTGTTTCAAAAATGTACTCTCTCATGTCTCTCAACAGAAACTGATCAGATTGATCTAACAAGAAATAGCTCTTGCAACACTATACAGCCCCTTTACTGGGATTCAGCTCCATGATGAGCATAGTTTGTCAGCTTTATTGGTACTGTTTGCTGAATTAGACATCGGCACAGCAGGAGGAAAAAGAGACATTCTAATTTACTGTGAGAATTCTTTCCTCTGTCTGATTTCTGCTGCCTCTTTTCTATCAGTCTAACATATTTACCAGGAAACAAATAGAGTCTGAAAGTTTGAAAAGTGTTTATTCATTCCTATCTTGTGGGGGGGGGGGGGGGGGGGAAGAGATCAAAAGTATTGTTGTATCACTTTTCTTTCAGTCCCTATATGCATGTATCCAGAAGTCTGAATTTCAATACTATACAAGAAAAATTGAAAACGGAGTGAGTTGATGGTGGTCTTTAGTGACGCTGCTTTGTTGTTGACTAGCTCATTGCTATTGCTTCTGATTATAAACACACGTGAAAACAATATTAGGGGAAGAAAATCTGTTCAGGTCTTTTCTTTTGAAGTTATATTTGCAAATGATTTGGTTGATATTCAAAATGATTTAACTGGCTAGAAATGACCACTGACCAGTTAAATTGTTTTTTGGGGGCTGTCCACTAATTTTCAGCGGTACATAACTGATTATCTCCGTTGAAAGTGGTTAGCATCTAAGTGAAAAACAGCCATTTTGGAGGCATTCTGGGAGTGGAGTTAGCACTTGGTTGGTTTTGTTCCAGTATACAGCACTTAACCACCCAGGGTAACCACATAACAAACAGTCCTACCTTTATGCGGCAACCCATGTCCAGGTTCAATTCTGAATATCGACTTACCCACTATGGGGGAGATTCTATGTATGGCGCCTAAAAAATCCATGCGGAAAACATTTTCACCTAAGCGTATTCTATAAGCTGCAGCAAGATTTAGGAACAGTACATAGATTCCGCTTAGTTGATATCCCAGCACCTAAAACTACGTGTATCCATTTACACCAACAAAAACATGGTGTAAATCCCGGTTCGTAGCTTTAGGCGCAGAGGGCCATATTCAATAACTACTTATGTAAATTTTGGGACGCCCATGAAATGCCCATTTCTCCACCCATAACATGCCCCTTTTTGTCTGCATGTGTTAGAAGTTAGGCGCAGTGCGTTACGAGTACGCTTAGCAAGTTGTGCACGTAAATTCTAATTATTTCCAATTAGTGTTCATTATTGTTTAAGAGCTGTTATCAATGCTAATTAGCTCTACTTCAGGAAGCAGGTGAAAGCTTGGCTCTTCAACCAGGCCTTTAATGGAAGAAGTAACTAACTTGTTAGTCTCACTCACACACACATACAAGGAGTGACTGGGGCTGCACATACTGCAGCGGGACATGTTTATCCACTCCTACCCTAGCTGAGATAATATTTAACCATCTCTCTGACCTCATGTGCAACTTTCTTCAAATCAGTCACCTTACCTTCTAACTCTTCCT
The DNA here is from genome assembly GCF_901765095.1 of Microcaecilia unicolor. Taxonomy (NCBI): domain Eukaryota; kingdom Metazoa; phylum Chordata; class Amphibia; order Gymnophiona; family Siphonopidae; genus Microcaecilia; species Microcaecilia unicolor. Next base: position 124,704,416 of record NC_044033.1, read on the forward strand.
ACTTTCTTACCCATCTATGTGTTACAACTTTGCCTTATCCTTCACTACCAATTATAATGTTCTATTACGTATTGTGTTGACATTGCAAGTAGTATACCATGCCATACTTTGTATTGTTAGTTGAATATTTTTACTGCTGCAATTGCCTATTGGGCATGTTTGATCTATTCTTACTGTACACTGCCTTGAGTGAATTCGTTCAAAAAGGCGGTAAATAAATCCTAATAAATAAATACATAAATGCATTGTTAAACCATTTAATTTACTTGTGTTGTTATAGAATCTACCTGGATTTTGATGTGGATCTGTAGACACGCTATATAGAATCTGGGGGTATGTGTTACCTGGCTTCACAAAAACCGGATATTCAATGCTGAAGCCTGGACATGGCCCGGCATCTGGGAAGAACGCTGTCAGCGGTCAGCAAAATACTCTCTGCTGCTGGCTGTATATTGATCCCTATATATTTCTGCTGAATGTTCTGTTTTTATCCTTTAATGCAGCTATTATATAACACCATTTCAAAAAAAACGCTGACATGTTTGTTTTGCCTGCATGTGTCTACAATAAATGTTCTAGTAACTATAGTGAATGACAGAGTTAACTTATGCCTTTGATACCTTGCACACATGGTGCACTGCTCAGTCTACAGCTTATTGGACATCATTTGATCCTGCTCTTCTGAGGAAATAGAAGCAAACAATTCCCAAATGCCCGATAGTTTAACATACATGAAAATATCATTCTTCTGTGGAAATTTTGTTTGGAAATCCATTCCACATCTACTTCCCTTTTGATTTTTCCATCAGGGCAATTATTAGGATGAGGAAAGTGGTGCACCTAACAGGAGCACCCAGTTGAGTTTCCATTATTTGTTTAAGGTGGCCATTAACCCCACCAGTGGGCAGCCTCTGGCTCTTTGCCAGGCTTGCTGTATGGTGGCTACCCTTCTGAAATTCACAGTTTGTTGAAAAGGTGTATTAAGAAGAATAGATAAAGTGTGATGTCCATTACTAATAGGTAATTCCCAGAATTTGATTTCTGAAAAATAGTACAACTATCAAATACAATATATATTTTTTTTATTTGTTACATTTGTATCCCACATTTTCCCACCTATTTGCAGGCTCAATGTGGCTTACATGATACCTGAAAGGCGTTTACCAATTCTGGTGTAAACAAGTACAATGTGGTGTTGTGGTATGATGAAGATCATATGGCAGGGCCATAGTAAGAATCGTTGAGCAGAAGAGTAGAGATATGTTCATTACATGTTTTAGTTTTTCTTGCGTAGTCGAGGTCAAGCATTTAAGTTGGATTGGGATTTTCCGAAAGTTTAGGTGGTCGTACATCGTTTTCACGGCTTTTGGTAGCGTGTTCCACATGTGTGTGCTTACATAGGAAAAGCTAGATGCATAGGTAGATTTGTATTTAAGACCTTTACAGCTTGGGTAGTGTAGATTTAGATGTGTTCGTGTTGAAGCATATGTGTTTCTGGTTGGTAGGTCGATTTAGTCTGTCATGTAACCAGGTGCTTCGCCGTAGATAATTTTGTGAACCATGGTGCAGATTTTGAAGGCAATGCATTCTTTGATTGGGAACCCATGTAGTTTTTCACAGAGGGGTTTTGCACTTTCAAATCACGTTTTTCCAAATATGAGCCTAGCTGCCGTGTTTTGAGCTGTCTGAAGTTTCTTTAGGGTTTGTTCTTTCCAACCTGCATAGATTCCATTGCAGTAATCTATGTTGCTTATTACCATTGATAGTATCAGGTTGCGAAATGTTTCCCTCAAGAAGAATTGTTTCACGCGTTTGAGTTTTCACATTGCGGGGAACATTTTCTTTGTAGTGGATTTTGCTTGGCTCTCCAGTGTTAGGTTACAGTCCACTATAACGCCGAGAATTTTCAGGCTGTTTGAAATAGGGAGGATGTAATCTGGGGTGTTGATACTTGTGGGGTTGTCTGTGTTGTGCTGGGATGTGAGGAGGAGGCAATGTGTTTTTTCTTTATTGAGTTTTAGTTGAAATGCATTTGCCCATGTATCCATGATGTTGAAGCTTAGCTTGATTTTATTGGTGATTTCTGTCAGTTTGGTTTTGTAAGGAATGTATATCATGACATCGTCTGCATAGATTAAAGGGTTTAGGTCTTGATTGGATAGGGACTTGGCTAGTGGGGTCATCATTAGGTTGAAGAGGGTCGGTGATAGTGGTAATCCTTGTGGTACTCCATAGTCAGCTTTCCACGGTGATCATATATTTAAGTTTGATTTTACTTGATATGTTCTGGTAGTTAGGAAACCCTTGATCCAGCTGAGTATGTTTCCACTAATCCCGAACTTGTCTAGTAGGCTTATTAATATGTTGTGGTTTACCATGTCGAAAGCGCTCGACAGGTCGAATTGGAGGAGGAGGAAGTTTTTGCCTAATTCTATTTCTTGTTTGAATTTGGCTAGGAGAGTGAGTGCTATGAAGGGGGCGAAATCCTGATTGTGATACGTGTTGTATTGAAAATTTTTTTATGTAGTCTGTAAGTTGTTTGGTTACCATGCTTTCCATCAGTTTGACTACGAACAGGATGGACGCTACTGGTCAGTAGTTGGTGATTTCATTTGTTTTTTCTTGGGATCTTTTGGTATTGGGGTGAGTAGAATATTGCCATTTTCCTTGGGGAAGATACCTTGTTGGAGCATGTAGTTTAGATGGGATGTAAGGTCTGTTATGAAGCGATCCGAGACAGATTTGAGTAGGTAACTGGGACATGTATCTATATTGCAGTGGGACTTGGAGAATTTTCTGATTGCCTGGGTGACTGTTTCGGTGGTCACGAGGGCGAAGTTCGACCAGATTCGGTCGGCCGTGTATTTGCCAGAGGTTGGGTCCAGCTCATCAAGGAAGTTTTCAAAGTCAGTATTGTCTTGAGGTAGCGTGTTGTGTAGGTTTGTGATTTTTTCATTAAAATACTTGGCGAGTTTATCAGCTGGTGGGATGTCTGTATTCGTTGTAGTGACCAAGTTGGTATCTAGAAGTTTGTTCATGAGTTGGTATAGTTTTTTTGTATCTTTGTAATCAGTTCCTATTTTAGTTTTATAGTATGCTCTTTTGTCTGTCTTATTGCATATTTGTATTTTCTTTGGGTTTGTTTCCAAGTATTAAGTGTATGTTCATCTTTTGTTTTTTTCCATGCTTGTTTGCGTTTCCAGGCTTGCGTTTTTAGCTTTTTCTGTTCCTCGTTGAACCATGGTATCGAGTTATGCTTACATGAGGTTCTTGTTCATAAGGGTGTTATTTCATCTAGTATGTTTTTGCACCTTTTATCCCATTCAATGAGGTAGTATATGGAGTCCATTTGTGCTGTCCATTCGTTATTGTACATCATTTGCCAAAATGTTTTCGTGCCTACTTGACCTCTTGTGCTGTAGGATGTGTGTTCTTGTATATCCTTTCGTACGCCAGTGTAGGGATAAGTTTAATTTCTAGTGGTCGGTCCAGGGTATTTCTGTCCAGTTAATGTCTGTTATTAGGTTCTGGTCAGTTGAGAGTTTGTGGGAGATGAGATTGAGTATGTGCCCTTTGATGTGGGTTGCTTGCATTTGTGGCCAGTTGAAATCCCATAAGTGGAAGAATTCCTTACATTCACGTGCATTAGTGGAGTTTGTGTCTTCTAGGTCAGGGGCGTATCTGGACTCCGGCGGTAGGGGGGGCCAGAGCCAGAGGGAGGGGGCACATTTTAGCCCCCCCCCCCGCCGCCGAGCCCCCACCGCCACCAATGACTCTCTCCAACCCCCTCCCGCCGCCAACCCTCCCCCGCTGCCGTTCTTACTTTTGCTGGCGGGGGACCCCAACCCCCGCCAGCCGAGGTCTGCTTCCACCTGCCGCTGCCGTAAAAACTTCTTCTTCAGCCGGCGGGGGACCCCAAACCCCCGCCAGCCGCCCCGCGGTGTTTAAAATTCATCTTCGGCCTCCGTGGCCGTGCTGCTGTGATAGGCGCTGTTGAAATCCACTTCGGAGTCTGACGTCGCAGCACGTACAACGTACAACGACGTCAGACTCCGAAGTGGATTTCAACAGCGCCTATCACAGCAGCACGGCCACGGAGGCCGAAGATGAATTTTAAACACCGCGGGGCGGCTGGCGGGGGTTTGGGGTCCCCCGCCGGCTGAAGAAGAAGTTTTTACGGCAGCGGCAGGTGGAAGCAGACCTCGGCTGGCGGGGGTTGGGGTCCCCCGCCAGCAAAAGTAAGAACGGCAGCGGGGGAGGGTTGATGGCGGTAGGGGGGTCCAGGGCAAAATCTGCGGGGGCCCAGGCCCCTGAGGCCCCACGCAGATACGCCCCTGTTCTAGGTGCAGGTTGATGTCATCTAAAACTAGTATGTTGGAGTTAGTTACACATGTGTTTGAAATGAAGTCCATAAAGTTTGTATGGCTGTCGTTCCAATGACCTGGAGGTCTGTAAAACAGGACACAGTTCAAATGATTGCGTAGGGTTTTGCTGTGGATTCTGATTGAGGTGATTTCAAGTTGAGGTGTATGGACTCGGCAGTGGTTTCGGTGGTGAAGTGGGATCGATAAATTAGTGCTATGCCGCCACCTCTCTTTTCCTTTCTGGTCCAGTATGTAATTTTATATCCTGGTGGGCATAGATCTAGGATTCTGGGGTCCTTTTGGTCATGGATCCAGATTTCAGCGATGAAGAGTAGGTCAAGGTTTTCTGACATGATCCAGTCTGTCAGTATTTCTGTTTTATTTACAGCAGATCTGGCATGAATGTAGCCTACTTGGATTGTTTGGCGTGGGTCTTTTATGTTTGGTGTTGTAAGGACTTTTAATAGGTGTTGTGTCTTTGTTAAGGTGGGTTTGTTGGGACCTTTCCTTCCTTTCTGCTGTGATTGTCTGCCTGTTGTTCTTCGTTTGTTTGAGCTGTTGTCAGTGTGATGAGATGTGGTGTATTTAGTCAGTCTTTGATGATTGTGTAGTATTGGTATAATGTTGCTTTCTGATAATGGGGTGGTTAGAGTTAGTTGGAATAGTGTTAAGGAGTAGACTGATAGGAGTAGTTTTAAGGTATTCATATTGGATTTTCCTCACTGTGCACTCCTAGTGAGACCGTGATATGGTGATTGGGTGCGAGTTTGATCTTAGGATGAATATTGAGATGGGTATTAAAATGAACTTGGGAAAGTCTACTGCTGGTTCCTGAGATAATTGACATAGAACCTGTTTTGTTCCCTTATGGTGTAACCAGGTATTTTCAACCTGGATTGGCCACTGTGCACATATAAATGGTTTTGCCATTTATATGTGCACTTAACAAAGTTTATAATCTAAATAGATACCTGAGGGAAGTATAAACATGTCACACTAGCCCACAACCAGTGCCTTCCTCCTCCAAGGAGTCTGAGGAGAGAGCCGTATAGAGGAGATGTCTGGGGCTCAGTGCAGCCTGGGGCTGCTTCTTGTGCAGTCAAGTAATCAAGAAGATGGCTTGCACTTGGCCATAAGAAACATCAATGCAAGAAGAAAGATTTGGTTCTCAACCTGTTCTAATTGCTAAGCCATTTTCTTCCATCCCTCCTCTCTCTCTCTCTTGTCACCCTTCTCAATTAGAAAAAGTGCCCAGAAAACAACTATTCAAAATATAAAGGAATTTTATGAAGCCAGATGGGAGCAATAGAGCTACCAACCTATCTCTCCTGGTTGCCTACCAGTTTCTTTGCATAAGGATTTTTTTTTTGTTTGAGTTGTGGGGTTTTTTTGTACTTCCTAGTAATTTAATAAAAGGGAGTCCTTGAAAATTCCTTGCAACTATGTTTTGTTTAAAAATGTAACTGCAAAGGAGATATCAATAAACCATGCTTTAGTTATTTACACATAGATGTGATTTGTCATTGATTTATATGACTGCACAAGAAGCAGCTCCCAGACAACTCCTCCACACTCCCTTCTCCTCAGACTTCTTGGGGAAGAAGACACCGGTCATGGGCTGGCATGACCTCTTATCCTTCCCTCCAAACTAGAGAATCTTCTCCTTTTACCTGAATTATAAGGAGGCCCTTATTGAATGAATTCTGTTCTTCGGTCTTTATGGAAGAAGATGTAAGAGATCTACCAGTACCAGAAATGGCTTTCAAGGATGATGTTTCGGAGGAACTGAAAGAAATCTTGGTGAACCTGGAAGATGTACTGAGCCAAATTGACAAGTTAAACAGTGATAAATCACGTGGACCAGATGGCATACACTCAAACATGAAATTGCTGATCTGTTGTTAGTAATCTGTAATGCGTCGTTAAAATAATCCATAGTACCTGAAGATTGGAGAGTGGTCAATGTAACTCCAATTCTCCGAGGACAAGCAGGCTACTTGTGGGTCGACGTCCTCGTCGGCTCAGGAATCGGCATTTTGCAAGCAAAATATAAACAAAGTTTTGCCAGAGTCTTCTGGTACATGTGCAGCGTGCACCGTGCATGCACGGACTGATTTGCCGCCCGCCGTGTGAGCGTGCCTCTTCAGTTTTCTTTTCTCCACGTGGAGGTGTGGTAGTTTTTTTCTGCACGTCTCTCAGGCCAAGGAAAGAGCCTTCGAGTTTTCGATTTATTTCTCCTAATTTTTTTCTTTATTTTATTATTATTGTCATTTTTTAAAAAAGTTCCTGTAGTGTACTTTTAGTTTTGTTCCCTTTCAAGTTTCCTTTGTTTTTCGTCGCGGCCGGTTTTTAGGCCATGCAGTCGGGTTATTCCCTTATTTTTGTGCCCTTTTTCTTTTATCAGGCACAATCGCGTCTTTTGATTTCGCTGAAGCCGTTTTTCCTTCCATGTCATTGAAGACACTCAGCGGCTTCAAACATTGTACTCTGTGCAACCAGACCATCTCAGGTACCGATACCCACGCCTGGTGTATCCAGTACCTTGCGCCCGACCATAGCCCAGCCGCTTGCAGTCTGTGTCTTCGTATGAAGAAACGGACCCAAGCGTCTCGAGAAGCCCAACGAGAAAAGCTTTTTGGGGCTCGGTCTGGTCCTTCGACGTAAACATTGACATTAGTACCGAGATCGATGGCATCAGTATCGACATCGAGGGAAGCATTGACATCGGGAGCGGAGGTAATGGCTGCTGAAAGACTAATTTGCACTGGGAGCAATGAGGCATCGAGTGGGTCTCCACCTGCCTCGAGGCTTCATGTAGGCCCCCTGGGACCAACCTTCATCGGACCCGGCCCCAAGGAGACGTGAGGATTCCATGTCCTCATCGGTACCGAAGTCTCGATGACAGGCGTCGAGCGAAGGCGAAGAAGCACCATCATCGTTCTCCTTCGACACACGGTGCCTGGAGCTCCGGGTCGTCGAGGGAATCGGCACCCGCGAAGCGTCGGCGCCGAGAGGATCACTCCCCCTCTATTCAGGAGGTGCTGATGCGTCGGTCTTCTGGCAGCCCGGTACCTGCTCCTGAGCATCGACAGATTCTGCTGCCAGCTCCTTTACCGATCCTGCAGCCTTGTCTGATGGCGGCTCTCGTCGAGCGCATCAGGGCCCTGCTTCCAGAGCTTCTGGAAGGATTGCTTAGCCAGTCTACTTTGGTGTCGGGGGTGCTTGCGCCTTCCGTACTGTCTGCTGCAGCGGCATCTGGCCTTTCGCCTGTGGTGAGGTCCCCGGCCTTGGTGCCGCCTGCGGCATCGGTGTCGGCTGCTACCCAAGTCGACTCCCCTTCAACGTCAGTGGAGGAAGCTTCACCGCAGTCCAGGTGGGTGTCGACTTCTCGGCACCGCCATCGAGGACCTCGCTCCTTGACGTCAAGGCAGGCTCAGTTTTGGACTGCTCTGAGGTAGGTCTTGTCTGATACTGAAGATGAGTGTTCGTGAAAGGAAGAGGAAGATCCCAGCTACTTTTCTTCTGATGAGTCCTATGGGATTCCCTCTGAACCTTCTCCTCCACCAGAAAGGAGACTTTCTGCACCAGAGAGTCTATCCTTTACCTCCTTTGTCCGGGAAATGGCTGCAGCTATTCCCTTCTCTATGGAGATTGAGGATGAGCCCAGGGCTGAGATGCTTGAGGTCCTGGATTATCCTTCTCCGCCTAAAGAGGCTGCAACGGCTCCTTTTCCTAATGTACTGAAGGAAGTCCTTATGCGAAACTGGTCATTCCCTCTGTCTAATCCCGTGATCCCAAAAAAAGCTGAATCCCAATATCAGATCCACGGTGAACCTGGTTTGATGAGGTCTCAGCTACCTCACAATTCCATGGTGGTGGACTCTGCCTTCAAAAGAGCCAAGAGCACTAGGGACTATGCCTCGGCGTCCCCAGGCAGAGAATCTAGAACCTTGGACTCTTTTGGGAGGAAGACGTATCAGACGTGCTCACTGCCAAGATCCAGACTTACCAACTCTTCACGAGCGTCCACTTGCGGAACTCGGTGAGGCAACTGTCCAGCTTGGTTGATGCACTCCCTCTGGGTCAGGCCAAGCCTTTTCGCCAGGTGGTCAGGCAGCAGAAGGCGTGTTGAAAGTTCCTGGCCAGGAGTACATTCAACACTTTTGATGTAGCATCCAGGATCACTGCCCAAGGTATAGTGATACGCAGACTCTCATGGCTGTGTGTCTCTGACCTGGATCATTCAGTCCAGCAGCGGATGGCAGATGTTCCTTGCCGGGGGGATAACCTTTTTGGTGAGAAAGTAGAGAATGTAGTTGAACAGATCAAGAAGCATAATGATGCTATGGATTGTCTCTCCCACCGGGTGTCTTCTGCTACTACCTCCTCATCCAGGAGGTTTTTTGGAGGGCAGAGGAGTGCTCCCTATTCCTATGCTAGGTGTATGTACACTGCTTCTCGGCAGCCTGCCCAGGCTCAGTCCCAGCATGCTCGTTCTCGTCAACAGCGTGCGCCTAAGGCCACTGCGGCTCCCCAGGAAAAGCAAGGGACGGGCTTTTGACTGGCTCCAGTTCAGCATAGCATCAGTAAACGTGTCCGTACCGCACGACTTGCCGGTTAGGGGGAGGTTAATGTTTTTCACCACAGATGGCCTCTTATAACCTCTGACCGGTGGGTTCTTCAAATTGTCCGGTTTGGATACACCCTCAATCTGGAATACAAGCCTCCAAATTGCCCACCTGGAGCTCAGTCCTACAGCTCCCAGCACAAGCAGGTACTTGCAGAGAAACTCTCTGCCCTTCTATAGACCCAAGCGGTCAAACCCGTTTCACCAGGTGAAGAAGGGCTGGGATTCTATTCTAGGTACTTCCTTGTGCAAAAGAAAACAGGGGGTATGCGTCCCATCCTAGACCTAAGGGCCCTGAACAAATTTCTTATCCGAGAAAAGTTCAGGATGGTTTCCTTGGGCACCCTTCTTCCCATGATTCAGGAAAATGATTGGCTATGCTCTCTGGACTTAAAAGATGCTTACACACACATTGTGATACTTCCAGCTCACAGGAAGTATCTTCGATTTTGGCTGGGAACACAGCACTTTCAGTACCGTGTACTACTTTTTGGCCTGGCGTCTGCGCCCAGAGTGTTTACAAAATGCCTAGCTATAGTCGCAGTGTCTCTACGCAGACTAGGAGTGCATGTGTTTCCTTATCTCGACGATTGGCTGGTGAAGAGCACCTCGAAGGAAAGTGCTCTGTAGTCCATGCAAATGACTATTCAGGTGCTGGAGCTACTGGGATTCGTCATAAATTATCCCATCTCACCCCAGTCCAAAAATTGGAATTCATTGGAGCTCTGCTGAACACTCAGACTGCTCGAGCTTATCTCCCTGAGGCAAGGGTGAAAAACCTTTTATCCCTGGTGTCCACGGTTCGAGCGTCTCAGCAGGTCATGGCTCGGCAGATGTTTAGACTTCTGGGGCACATGGTCTCCACAGTTCATGTAACGCCCTTGGCACGTCTATATATGAGATCAGCTCAATGGACCCTAGCTTCCCAGTGGTTTCAAGCTGCGGGGGATCTAGAGGATGTTCCCAACTGGCCACCGATTTTCAGAATTCTCTTCAGTGGTGGACGATTCGATCCAATTTGACTTTGGGGCAACCATTCCATGTTCCTCAGCCACGAAAAGTGCTGACGACGGATGCATCTCTCCTGGGGTGGGGAGCTCATGTAGATGGGCTCCACACTCAGGGAGCTTGGTCCTTTCAGGAAAAAGGTCTGCAGATCAACCTCCTGGAATTAAGAGTGATCTGGAACACTCTAAAGGCTTTCAGAGATCGACTGTTCAACCAAATCATTTTGATTCAGACAATCAGGTTGCCATGTATTACACCAACAAGCAGGGGGGCACCGGATCTCGCCCTCTGTGTCAGGTAGTCGTCCAGATGTGGCTTTGGGCACGCCGTCATGGCATGTTTCTCCAAGCCACTTATCTGACAGACATAAACAACAGTCTGGTCGACAGGTTGAGCAGGATTATGCAACCTCATGAGTGGTCATGGAACATGGGCATAGTCCGCAAGATCTTCCGAGCATGGGGCACCCCCTCGGTGGATCAATCACAAGGTCCTTCAGTTCTGTTCCAGGCTTCAGGCCCACGACAGACTAGCATCCAGATGCCTTTCTCCTGCATTGGGGGACAGGCCTTCTGAATGCTTATCCTCCCATACCTCTGGTGGGGAAGACTTTGCTGAAACTCAAGCAAGACTGCGGAACCATGATCCTGATTGCACCCTTCGGGCCGCGTCAAATTTGGTTTCCTCTTCTTCTGGAGTTGGCCTCCGAGGAACTGTGGAGACTGGAATGTTTTCCAACCCTCATCACCCAGAACGAGGGGTCGCTTCTACATCCCAGTCTCTGGCTCTCATGGCCTGGATGTTGAGATCTTAGAATTTGCCTCCTTAGGTCTTTCAGAGGGTGTCTCCCGAGTCTTGCTTGCTTCCAGAAAAGATTCCACCAAGAGGTGTTACTCTTTCAAATGGAGGAGGTTTGCCATCTGGTGTGACAGCAAGGCCCTTGATCCTCTTTCTTGGCTTACACAGACCCTGCTTGAATACCTTCTACACTTGTCAGAGTCTGGTCTCAAGACCAACTCCGTAAAAGTTCACCTTAGTGCTATTAGTGCTTTTCGTCGTTGTGTCGAGGGTAAGCCTATCTCTGGGCAGCCTTTAGTTGTTCGCTTTATGAGAGGTTTGCTTTTGTCAAAGCCCCTTTCAAACCTCCACCAGTGTCATGGGATCTCAACGTCGTTCTCACTCAGCTGATGAAAGCTCCTTTTGAAACACTGAATACCTGCCATTTGAAGAACTTGACTTGGAAGGTCATTTTCTTGGTGGCTGTTACTTCAGCTCATAGGGTCAGTGAGCTTCAGGCCTTGGTAGTACATGCACCTTATACCAAATTTCATCACAACAGAGTAGTCCTCCGCATGCACCCTAAGTTTCTGCTGAAGGTGGTGTCGGAGTTCCATATGAACCAGTCAATTCTCTTGCCAACATTCTTTCCCCATCCTCATACCTGCCCTTGGACTGCAAGAGAGCATTGGCCTTTTACGTGAAGCGGACAAAACCCTTTAGACAGTCCGCCCAGTTGTTTGTTTCTTTTGATCCCAACAGAAGGAGTGTTGCCATCGGAAAACGCACTCTCTCAAATTGGCTAGCAGATCGCATTTCCTTCACTTATGCCCAAGCTGGGCTGATTCTGGAGGGCCATGTCACGGCTCATAATGTTAGAGCCATGGCTGCGTCAGTGGCTCACTTAAAGTCAGCCTCCATTGAAGAGATTTGCAAGGCTGCAACGTGGTCATCAGTCCATACATTCACATCTCACAACTGCCTTCAGCACGATACCCAATGCAACTGTCGGTTTGGGCAGTCAATGCTGCATAATCTGTTTGGGGTATAGAATCCAACTCCTCCCCCCTAGACCCATTTTTGTTCTGGTCCAGGCTGCACTCTCAGGTAGTTGTGTTTGGTTTCAGGTCAATCTATGATATGTCCTCGCCGTTGCGAGGCCAAATTGACCAATGTTCATTGTTTTGAGTGAGCCTGTTTGCTAGGGATACCCCACTTGTGTGAACAAGCAGCCTGCTTGTCCTCGGAGAAAGCGAAGATACTTACCTGTAGCAGGTATTCTCCGAGGACAGCAGGCTGATTGTTCTCACAAACCTGCCCACCTTTCCTTTGGAGTTGTTATTATTTCTTTATTTTCTTTTTTGATTAAACTGAGGAGGCACGCTCACGCAGCGGGTGGGAAATCAGTCCGCGCATGCACGGTGCATGCTGCACGCGTGCCAGAAGACTCTGGCAAAATTTTGTTTATATTTTGCTTGCAAAATGCTGATTCCTGGGCCGACGCAGACATCAACCCACATGTGAGAACAATCAGCCTGCTGTCCTCAGAGAATTCGTGCTACAGGTAAGTATCTTCGCTTTTATGTTTAACAATTTTTTATTGACGGTACCATGTATATAACATTTCCAAACTTTTCATACATAGTCCTTCCAACTCAAAGAACATAGTCTGGGCTATAACTAGAAGTACAGTACGCCATCAATTATTTTGTTATTTTCGTTTTGCAAATCCCCCCTCCCCTCTTATTCTGGAACATTACCTTAGAACAACAGCCATGTCCATACCCAACAATATCCCAAGTATCTCTTTAAAGCTTAGACCTTCCTCCCTCCCCTCCCATCCCCTACCCCCCAACTCCTGAACTAAAGTAACTACTCATAGCCTGTTGTCATCTATAAACCCCTCCCTCCATCCTACCCCCCCTTACTCTATTCGCCCACCTTCTAATTCTGTATGCTTGCCCTTGCCAAACTATTCCTTGTTCCCATTCTTGCCTCATGAGAACCTATTCAAGACTTGACTGCGAGCTCTTGGGGATACTTTGTTAAGATACTGCTTCCAGACGGCCAGAAATCTCTCCCGCCTCTTTGGCGAGGTTCTCGCCCGGCTAGCTTTCTTCGCTTTTTTAAAAAGGGTTCTAGGGGTGATCTGGGAAATTAGAGACCAGTAAGCCTGACTTCAGTGTCAGGGAAAATAGTGGAAACTGGAAGACTGGATATCCAAATGGTTGATGAAATTTAATGTAGCAAATGCAAAATGATGCATATTGGGAAGAATAATCCGAATCATAGTTACCTGATTCTGGGGTCCACCTTAGGAGTCAGCACTCATGAAAAAGATCTAGGTGTCATTGTAGACAGTATGCTGCAATCTTCTGCCTAGTGTGTGGTGGTGGCCAAAAGCAAACAGGATTCAGGGAATTATTAGGAAAGGAATGCAGAGTGGAGGAGTGGCCTAGTGGTTAGGGTGGTGGACTTTGGTCCTGGGGAACTGAGGAACTGAGTTCAATTCCCACTTCAGGCTCAGGCAGCTCCTTGTGACTCTGGGCAAGTCACTTAACCCTCCATTGCCCCATGTAAGCCACATTCAGCGTGCCATGAGTGGGAAAGCGCGGGGTACAAATGAAATTATAAATAAATAAGACCAAGAATACTATAATTTCTTTGTATCACTCCATGGTGCTACCTCATCTTGAGTACTGCATTCAGCTCTGGTTGCCGTATCTCAAAAAAGATATAGTGGAATTAGAAAAGGTTCAAAGAACAGTGACCAAAATGATAAAGCACATAATTAACATAACTCTACTCCTCCACTCTATGATTCTTATTGTGGCTCTGCCATGTAAACTTCATCCTACCATAACATCACTTTGTATTTGTTCACACCAGGACCTACAAACGCCTTTCCGGTACTATGTAAGCCACATTGAGCCTGCAAATAGGTGGGAAAATGTGGGATACAAATGTAACAAATAAATAAATAAAGGGGATGGAACTCCTCCTATAGGAGGATCGGCTAAAGAGGTTAGGGCTTTTCAGCTTGGAAAAGATATGGATTTGGGGGATATGGTTGAGGACTATAAATCCTGAGTGGTGTAGAACAGGTAGAAGTGAATTGATTCACTCTTTCAAAAAGTAAAAAGACCAGGGGACACTCAATGAAATTACATGGAAATACTTTAAAAACAAATAGGAGGAAATCATTTTTCACTCAAAGAATAGTTAAGCTCTGGAACTCACTGCTTGAGAATGTAGTAACAGTGGTTACCGTATCTGGGTTTTAAAAAGGTTTGGACAAGTTCCTGTAGGAAACGTTATTGAGATGGACATGGGGATTGGTAGCATGGAATGTTGCTACTGATTGTTTTTCTGCCAGGTACTTGTGATCTGGAGTGGCCACTGTTGGAAGCAGGATACTTGCATAGATGGACCATTGGTCTGACCTCAGCATGGCTATTCTTATGTTCTTATTATCACTACCTCTTGCTGTCAGAGGACTCCAGAATGTCCCTTTACTTCTGAGGCCTCTGCCACAGAAGGAAAAAGATTAATCATCTATTATTATGTTGGTGGTGATCATTGAGTAGAGATACAGGGAGTTAAAATAACTTGATCAGGCTTGCACAGAGTCAGTGGTGTAAGAAACAGAGACTTGCATGCTAGCTTTTCAGGAGGCATATACATACATCAGTCTTCAAAACACATGAGCATACTTCCTACACTTAATAACTTACAATCTTGTAAATAATTGCTACTCAATTAATTGGGAGCCCATTTTAAAACAGATAAGATGATGGGTTTTTAATTAAAATGTTCTGAGAAAGAATGAACTGTCTTGATGTGTTAAGGTGACATGCTTTAAGAAATGCAAATATTTCGTGTAAAGCACTATATTCATCAGTTGTGGTGCAATTAAATAAAATTAATCAAGAAATGCAATCTACAATATGTAATAGGTTCTGCATGGAGGTTAATAAAAACATCTCAAGCTAAATTGTTCATAAGTACAAATGTGTCTGAAAATAATAAGATTCACTATCTTTTTTTGATCATGCTGTACTTGTCAAAATGGATGCCAGAAAAAATCTGTACTGGAGTTTTCATGTGCTAGAAAAAGAGCAGTTTGTGACTTATAATAGAAAGCTTTACGTGCACAGTCCAATAATACAGTAATAAAAGTGCATAGGTTGCTCTTTCTGCTCCACTCAAGCCGTGATAGGTATGCTGGGCTCATCTATAGGGATACCTTACAAGATTTCAGTTTGCAGCCATATTAAAAAATATATCACTGTCATGGGGTAGCACTCTAGCCTTTTTATTCTTTCCAACCCAATAGAAGTTGGAAAAAAATGTATATAAGAAGGGTTGAGAATGTCTGTAGTCTGCTAGGGGCAAAATAATTCTCTGAAAATTTAACAGAATAAGATTGAACTTGGCACAAGGAGAAAAACTGTTAAAAAGACATTAATTGGAAAATGAGCCAAATCAGACAGGGGTTCCATAGAAATGAACTCCACCAAAATCTGGCCAAGTGCATTTCTAATTGAGAAGGTGTTCCAGCTTCTGTAGCATAAAAAATCTCAGAATGAAATGTAGCAGTTAGAGAAAAGAGCAAGGCAGTTTTAAAGGGGAAATTCCCTACTCTTCCAAACCCCTAAACTTCTCCCACAGCGCAAAGACTATCTTCCTGCAACTTCTTCACTAGCCTGTAAACTGCCCAATCCCCCAAAACTAACCTACTACAGCTGCCTCATTACCCTGCATACTGCCCCCACATCCAAACAAATATCCCCTGCAACTGCTACACCACCCTCAAACTGCCCCTAATTCCCTAAAACTACCCCTTTAATCACCCAGTATGTTTTTCCACTCTATAATTCACTGAGAAACCATTGTAGATATTGATAATTGGAAGGTGGGTGCTGCTGTCACATGTAGCCAACATACACAACCAGTCATGGTGTATTTTAGAAAAAGGCTCTATGCTGGGAGATCCTTTTCTAAAATACTATCAGCTTTTGACATATCCCAACTTGGATATGTCACTATGTTCTTTCTAAAATCTGCTTTTATGCGTCCACATGTTTAAGGGGTCCCTGTGAGATAAGGTGAGGATGCCGGAGGTTAGGATTGCCAGCTGTCTGGCTTTTTTCAGATCTGGAAAAACTGAGGAAAATCATAAGAGATCTACAACCTATACTCCAGGAGGATGAATTACTGAAAGAGATATTCCCATCCCCACCTGTACTGGCCATCCGACAGCCACCCAACTTAAAACACAAGCTAATCAGAAGTAAACTTCCATCACAGACTGAAAAGGAACAGAAGGGCACACTTCCCTGTAATTTATCCAGTTGCAAACTATGCCAAAATATTTCACAGGACCCCCACAGTCATCCACAAAGGAAAGATATTCAACATAAAGGAATCTTTCACTTGCTCATCTTCCAATGTGGTATATATCATTCAGTGTAAAAAATGTAATGAAGGATGCTATACTGGAGAAACAGGCCAGATGCTTAAGACAAGATTCAATTTACATAGACATCACATGAACAATACTGGTGCCAGTAGGGCTCCCACGCCTGTTGGTCAGCATTTTACAGGACCAGGACACTGTACCAGTGACTTCACAGTGAGAATCCTGAAAGGTAACTTTAAAACCATACAAGAACGTGTGGCAATTGTGTTCACTGCTCGAATATGATCACCACGGACGAATTCATTAATCCACATGATCAAAGTGTATATAAGCTGAAATATAGTACTGATTGCAACAGTACTCATGTTGTTTATGTCCTGACATGTACTTGTCCAAAATCATATGTGGGAAATACGACACGTGCCCTTAAACAGAGATTAAGTGACCATAAATTCAATATTCTCCATCAGCGTAAGGAAGCCCCTCTGGTCACTCATTGTATAGAAACATCTCACACTTTTTCGGACTTCAAGTGCTAGCCATTGATTTTATGGCTAGTTCAAAAAGGGGAGGTGATTGTGATCGGTTGTTAATTGAAACAGAACAACGGTGGATTTATAAGCTTGGTACCTTAGCACCTATAGGATTAAATAACTGCATTGAATGGAAAGCGTTCTTGTGAAAGACCGAACTGTTCCTTTTACAAAAAGATGGTTCCAATTTAACAGAGGCCCCTTTATACACAAGAAGCTGCCTGATTCGGCGATTGTGTCGGCGTCTGGTTTAAAAACAGATGCCAGGGAGTCCTGCAGAAAAAATTAGACTCACAAAGGTAGGTCGTTTTTCTTCTCCATAGAACCTGTTAAGATATAACTCCACTGGTCCCCTCTCTG
This sequence comes from Microcaecilia unicolor, assembly GCF_901765095.1. Classification (NCBI taxonomy): domain Eukaryota; kingdom Metazoa; phylum Chordata; class Amphibia; order Gymnophiona; family Siphonopidae; genus Microcaecilia; species Microcaecilia unicolor. The sequence goes on from NC_044033.1 coordinate 124,721,507, forward strand.
ACATGATATATTCTTACAGGGCAATTATCAATATTCGAGGGTCCAGCTCCTGAAGAAGCTCTCGTGAAACAGGGGCTCTCTGTTGAGCACACCCCATCAACTACATTATAGCCCAGAAAAGTGCACAATAATTTCATTTCAAGTTATTACTAAACTGCAAAAATAGCTATAAGCACTTGGAGGTTTTCTGACTTATGAGGAGCCTGCACTGTATCTCATCATAGAAAACACAGTTTCGCATGAGATACAAGGCAGTCTGTCATTCACGTAAATATAACTAAGTGAATGCAGAGCATCTGAAGTCTTTTCTCCTCTCACCACAGAGAGTTGATCTTGTTCTAATATATATTGGGAAGTTTGTCCAGTAGCAAGATTCAGATATTGGGTTTACTTATAAAAATAAAAATCATATGCAATACGAGAGAGAGAGAGGGGGGAGGCTGTTAGATCTAAAAGAATATCACTCAGAAAATGGAAGGATAAACTTACTTCAGAGGCAAAAACATAACCTCTACCAGCCCCCCCCCCCTTTTTTTTTTACCTAACTGCTCTATCCCCTGATCCAGTTTCTTACAAAGCCAAATGGCACTGAGTTACATCTTTTCTTCTTGCTAAGGAATCCCAATTTGCGGTGTACTGGTTTTACTCAGATATATGAGGGATGAAATGTTAAATGACAGAAAATTAATAACTCTTCTGATGCATATTTGGAAAGCTCATAAAAAAATCAGTACCAGCACAGTGTCAAGCAGAATTTCAAATGGTGTTTTAAATTAGACATATCTTGTCTTTTAATATTGATCGTGGGCTTTTGTAGGAACATTTATCTAGCTGACCAGATTAGAATCATAAATTATTTAGGCAATAATCTCACATCTACCAGTGCTAAAAGCACAGTTTTGGGCTATTTCTCTAGGGCCAAAATCAAATGTAGCAATAAGAAAAATAGGTAGAGAATCAGGACCCTGGCTGCTTCATCTGCCTCCCTAGGCCTGACTGCCATTTTGAACCACATAGTACATCATATAGCCACAAGGATGAAAACATTGGGCCCCAGACAGCAACAGAGGAGAGCATGGTCCAATATGCTGCCACTCTTCCTCCTCTGCATGCTGGCCAATCACTGTAAGAGGGAGGAAGGGAATTGGCTGAGGGAGGGAAGAGAAAGCTGTTTATGTGTGGCAAGACTCAGCCCTCTACCATCAGGGCTAAATTTAGAACTCTATTTTGATTTTCAAGGTCCTCAGACAAAATGGTCCGGCGTATTTAAAGAATAAATTAGCTCTTTACACACTTTTAAGACCTCTAAGGTCCTCTCAAGGATTATCTCCGTCTGTACCCTCGTGAAAAGAAATCATAAGTTGTGATACCCGCCAGCGAGCCTTCTCAGGAGTAGCCCCTATGCTCTGGAATTTACTCCCAGAGAGGCTATGTATAACTTGAGAACACTTCTACTTCAGGAAGCTGATGAAAGCCTGGCTCTTCTCCTAAGCTTTTAATACATAGGGTGACTGACTTTACACTAATTCCCCACCTGGACTAGCTTGCTACACACACTGTAACTTAGATCAGTTCCTTATCTCTTGCTTTACTGTACAAAAAACGTGCCTTGAGTTTAGCTAACCATCAAATTATCCCAACTGACTCTGTACCACACATCTTGTTTCCATCATATAGCTCTTGGTCCCTCAGCTATATGGTAAGCCATATTATAGAAAATCTTTAGCATCGTATCTATATTAGTTGAATATTCTAATGCATGCTTATTAGGTGTCATTAGTATTATGCTAACATTGTATTATATCTCTGATATCTGAATTCCAGTACTGTTAAATGTGTATATTTTTATACTGTCTCATGGTAGTTCTATTATTAGGTTTCAATTTACTGTTTTCAAGTTTACCTCATTTATTGTATTTATGTTTATTCTTGGTTATTTTACTATTATGCTAACAAAATTGTAAGTTTTATGTTAAACTATACCTGCTGTACACTGCCTTGGGTGAATCTCTTCATAAAGACAGTTAATAAATCCCAATCAATCAATAAATCAACAAAGGCCTTGAAGCTATAGCATTGGTGGGATAGTAAGCCTAAACATTAAGACCCGATATTCAGTTGGCGGCTTGTATGCCACTCACAGCTGCAAGCTGAACTAACCCAGATCTTCAGTGCTGAAGCATGTCCAGTATTGAATATCCAGGTTAATGCATCAACCCAGAAGTTAACCAGACACCAGCTGATATTCAGCCAGGTGCCTGGTTAACTTAGTGGATAAAATAATGACAGCATTTTTGAACATCATCGCTAACCAGCTAAGTACTGGCTCCATCCAAACTCCACCACCAGACTGCCCTAACCTAGTTGATTAGGGAATGACCAGTTAGAGCTGATATTAAACGACACTATCCAGTTAAGTACCACTGAATATTGGTAGCTTAGCAGGGTTTAACCGGTCAGGAGCCTTTCCTGCCTGGTTAAACCCCTTTGAATATTGACTCTTTAATGAAGCTAAATGGGCTGTTTATCATGCAGGTTTTCTACCTGTCCATACAGTCAACAATGTACATTTTATCTGCTACCTCATAGGCAGCTAGTATACTGTAAATCTGAAAGTAAAGGATCATACTGGTAGGATACAGCGCAGGAAAGGCCCTAGGGTGGCCACTGTATTCTACAGGTTTACATCGCTGCCACTGCCAGCATATGTTTGAAAGTCTGTGGGGGGCAGAGGGGCTAGAGACAGAGGCTGGATCCATGAAGAGAAGAGGAAGGGGTAGACGCCAGATAACAGGTGGCCCCTACTATTGGGCGACCCTGGGCATTTTGCTGGGTTCGCTCAATGGTAGCTATACCCCAGATCTACCCCTAAATGTTTATCTTGTCATTTTCTAGCCTCATCCAGTTTCATTATCTCTTAAAGGTAATCGTTTAACAAAAGCAAAGATTTGAGACTTCCAAAGGTTTGATGACCTGCATATCATCCATATAGATGAAGACCTTTGCTGAAATTTCTGATAAGATTCCCAAAGGGCTGCAATTAAATGTTGAATAGGATCAGAGACACAAGAAAGAGCCATGGGGAACACAACAAGGCAAAGGCCAACTTTTATAGGAGGAAGCCTCTCTTCTCTCCTGTTCATATCTACACATTAAAGAACAGAACCATCTAAATACATTATCCTTCATGCAGCAAACTTCTGCATCTATATTATTCTTTTCCTCAGTCTAATGTATTATATACAGTGGATTGCTCCACATATCTTTAATGACTTGTAGTTCAAGAACTTCTTTGTTTGTTAAATGTATGACACAAATCATTTTGACTTCTCATCCAGATGAAAATTAGTTTATCTTGGCTTCCACATTCTTAATTCTAATTTTGGTTTTCTATGAATCATTTCTTCCTTCTATTCTCTGTTACAATCATTTTGTGTAGGTTGGCCAGAACATTAACACAGGCTGAGGTTTCTGTTTCCATTGAGCACTCAGGCTCTGTGCCTCAGTGCACAGTTTGTCTGTGAATATGGAATGACTCTAGGGTAATCCTGCAGAGATTTGGTAGCATCCCAATGTTCTCACTGGGTTGTATTTCTCCATAAATTAGCACTATGCAAAGAATCTTTCTGCTTTCAGAGTTCTACCACAAGGTCATGGTTATTTTAATTTTAGAGCAATGTTACCTAAGGAAGCATATATTTTGGTGCTAGGTAATAACTGATGGTTATACTAAAATATCCACATCACATCCAACCACCAACAGAGATGACTATGTCATAGGATTATGTTTTTAGTGTGAATTGGTTCGGGTCAATATTCAAAAAGCATTCACTTGGATAACTTTGGCTGGTTAATTTGATAACTGGCCAAAAGTGATCCATTTTAAATGGGGTTTGGTTTGGAGCAGGCTTGGGGGGGGTGTTCAAAGCTGTGCATTCAGTGGCAAGATTCAGCCATCGACTGGCTACGTCTGCATTTAATTTTCACATGTAAACCATATTTTATGCACATAAAAGGCCTTATAAAATTTTGCCCATGGGTGATGCATGTACAAGTGACAAAGACATACATACTTGTAAGTGACGCATCTGTAGGCATGCTTGAAGGCCTAGTATGGGCAAAGCACAGGCAGAATTATGAAGTACACATAGATTATGAAATAATTTTTTTAAATAGGTTTAAACTTCCTTCTAATGTAAGGTACTGTTGAGGAATTGAGAAAAAATAGCAAAGTACTTCCAGAACCTTGCTGCTTGAAAAGCCCGTAATTTCTCAAAGATCATTAAACGCTTTTTTCTCTTGACTGAGAGAAAGACATATACCTTCAGATTCTATATATGGTGCCTAGATTCTGCAAGTAGATGTGCATGCAACTTAATTAGCATAACAAGGTAATCAGCATTTTTAACAGCACTTAACAAGCAATACCGAGTACTAATTGGCAATAATTAGAATCTATGTGTGGAAATAGCTAAGCGTATTCTATAAAGAACTGCACCTAAATTGCAAAGCACGCAGTTCAAAATAAATGCACATAGCTTAAAAGTGGCATATTTATGGGTATATTTATGGGCATTTCATGGGCATTCCAAAATTTCCACACTTATTTACAGAATACGGGTAAGTGCGCCTAAATCTACATGCACGGATTTATACAAGGTTTTTATTGGCGTAAATGGATGCACATAGATTTAGGCGCTATGGTATCAACTAAGTGTATTCTATACACTGCTCCCAAATCATATAGAATATGCTTAATTCCATGCGGATTTTATTCGGCACCATTTGGTCCATAGCGTGAGAATACCAAGACTTCTAATTCTAGAACCAAACCCTGTAATATTTTAAATAAAAATCAAACATTCTAGCCTCAATTGGTTGTAACCTAATATAAAAAGGAGATATACTTTCATGTTTAGAAAGCCCAAATATCAAACGCAATGCTGTACTGTGCACAGTTTGTAATCTCTTCAGTTGTTTTTTGTACAACCTAGGCATATCAAGTTGCAATAATCAAAGTAAAATAGTATGAGTGCATGTGTTAAACGCTCAAAGTGATGTCTATCTAAATATTTTCGTATCATATGCAGCTTCCTCATCATAAAAAAACACTTCTTAACTAGTGCATTAACCTGCATTTCCAGTGACACCACATTGTCAGTCTGAATTCCTAGAATTCTTATGACTTTAGAAACAGTGGAATCACAAGAATTAACTGTAATCAATTTCAGGATGTTCTCTGGCTTTATATCACAATATAAGTTCTTAGGGCCCTGTTTGCTAAGCCACGCTATAGGCGTGCAAACATTTTAGTAGGCGCTAAAGATAAAGACACAAAGACACCCATTATATTCCTATGGGTGTCTCTAGTGTTAGTGTGTGCTAATTTTTAGCATACGCTAAAAAGTTGGTGCGCCTACATTGTGGCTTGGTGAACAGGGCCCTTAGTTGTTTTCCTGAATTCAGTTTTAACTTATAAAATCTCATTCATGTATCCAGTAAATTCATACAAAGAGAAATTCTAGACAGATCAATATAGGATGGAATTGAAATTAATACCGTAATGTCATCTGCATAAATATAATGATGAAAACCATTACTCTCTAAGGGGCCCTTTTATAGAGCAGCATCAAGTCCAACGTGGGCTTATAGCTCGCTCTTCCAGGACTACTGCTAGCCCAACACGCCCTCTGGTGTTAGTCCCGCCCCAAGCACTTGCCATTTCTGGGAGAAAAAAAAACAAGAAATGGCTTGCATATTGATAACCAGGCGGTGATCGGGCATCGCTGTACGCTGCCCAGTTATCGCTTATTTAGAGCGGTAGCCCTTACCACCACCTCAATGGGTGGTGGTAAGAGTTCCCTGCCGCATGGATTTTTTACCCGCTGCGCTAAAAAGGGTTCTGGCGCAGCTTGATAAATGAACCCCTAAAGAGAGCCAAGAGATAGCAAAAATACATTAAACAGCACCGGATACAAAGGCGACCCTTGCGGCACTCTGCAGAAATTACGCCACAGCAAGGACAAGTCACCATTCCATTTAACCCTATAGGAACATTTTGTTAAACCACTTAAAGACCTTTCCAATTATTTCAATATCCTCTAAATTCTCTTTCCCCCCCAAATTGTATCATCAATTAGAGAAACCCTTAGAGATAGGTCTGCCAAAGCATGCTAATGAGTGAGCTTAGCGCATGCTAATGCAGGACTTTCCTGTGCGCTAAACCCATTTCTAGTGCACCCAAGAAATACAGGAATTTACAGTATTTCTCTTTCAGGTTATGCGCTAATGTTTACATTAGCATGCTTAACCTGGAAAAAATTGACAGGAAAGCACTTACCACCTCCTATTTAGGAAGCTCCAAAGGGCTCCTGCATTATGGATGTCCTAAGCAGTATTCAGAATGCGCTAGCTGGATCACATGTCCAAGCCCATTCTCTGCCCCGACACACCTCCTCCAGAAAAATAATACAAAATAATGAATACCATGTGCTTATTGCACGCAAACAGCTTACTTTCTACAAAAACCTTTAACATTTTACCTAGTGCAGTAGTGTGAGACTGCCACGATAGGTTGTCCTGGCATATCAGGGGGGCGAGTGTAATACGAATCGTGGCCCCTCCCACGACCAAATGGCTCGGATTAGGACGTTTTTGAGCTGGGCGTTTTAGTTTCCATTATCGCTAAAAAAAACAAACGCCCAGCTCAAAAACGTCCATTTCTTCGAAAATACGGTTCGGCCTGCCCCTTCACGGACCCGTTCTTGGCAATAAACGCCCATGGAGATAGGCGTTTCCGTTTGATTATGCCCCTCCACATGGTCTTTACTTGCTATCATTCTCTATGTTTCCTTCTCTATACTAAATCTGCACCCAAGAACATGCCTGTGCTATGCAGAGAACAGTAAGCACATTGTTCTGTAAGCAGTAATGGTTTTGGCAAATGCCTTTTAAGCATATGTTAATACTATTTATAGCAGTATTTCTGACAAGACCAACCTATATGTTCAATAGTTTGTATCAGCAAGAGTTCTAGTAAAAATATTTGGATTTAATTAAAACTGCACCAGTTTCATCAAACCCAGAGTCATATTTAATAAATTAATTCTCTGAAGATGAATATTGACTACATTAATAAAACGTAGGAGCTGTAGGATAATGCTGGAGAGTTGAGGTGTGTGTGTGTGTATGTATATCTATATCTATATCTATCTATATCTATATATATATATATCTATATCTATATCTATATTAGGGACATTTCACCAGCTACCATAGGGGTCCTTTTACTAAGGTGCACTGAAAAATGGCCTGTGGCAGTGTAGACATAGGTTTTGGGTGCACGCAGAATCATTTTTCAGTGCGATTGCAAAAAATGCCTTTTTAAAATTTTTGCCAAAAATGGACGTGCGACAAAATAAAAATTGCTGCGCTTCCATTTTGAGTCTGAGACCTTGCTGCCAGCCATTGACTTAGCGGTAAGGTCTCTCACGTTAACCGTGCGGTAATCACCTATGCGCGTCAAGTTGGAGTTCCCGCCTGATTTTCGTCGCGTGCCATAAAATAAAATATATTTTCTGGCACACGTAAAAAAATGAAACTACTACATGGGCCACGCATTAGCCGGGCAGTAACTCTGAATTGGTGTGTGTTGGGCATGCGTAGGCGCCTATGCGGCTTAGTAAAAGGGCCCCATAATGATTGCATAGAGGATATTGTGTGATTGTAGGAAGAGTATCAGTTATTTGTGGTTTATAATGTTTGTTTCCTTTATATTAATATCCAATAATTTCCTCCCTCCCTCCCCCACCCTTTCCATTTGATTGTGGTCTAATGTTATAGGCCTAAGGTTAAAGAAGTGGTTCTGATTTTGTTACTTTTTCCTCTTTTTTTTAATTTTATGAATGCCTTTTGACCTGTAAATGTTGCTCATACGTCTCTCGGCACAATCCTGTTATCTTTTATGTTGACTTTCCCTGCACTGCTTCAAATCTTTTTATGTCCTTAGCAAGATATGGCCTCTAGATCCAGGTCTCACCAATGACTTGCACAAGAGCATTTACACTTCCCTTTTTCTGCTGCTGATTCCTCTTTATGCAGCACATCATCCTTCTGGCTACGGTCATCACAATGTCATACTGTTTCACAGCCTTGAGATCCTCAGTCACTATCACCCCAAGGTCCATATCTTGGTCCATGCATATCAGCTTCTCACCCCCTAGCACATACAGCTCCTTTGGATTTTTACCTCCCAAGTGCATCACTCTGCACTTCTTCACATTAAATTTTAACTGCCAAACAAACAGACCATTCCTCTAATGTTTGTAGATCTCTTCTCATGTTTTCTATTCTCTTCAGGGTGTCCACTCTGTTGCAATCTTTGTGTCATCTTCAAAAAGACTCACTTCACCACCCACCTGAAGATGTGGGCCTAATGTCTGTGAATTCCACAGCAAACAATAATCCAGTGTCAAAGTTTGTCCACCAGTCCTTGGTAAAATCAAAAAGCAAAAAGGTGGACCTCAAGCAAAATAATAATCCAAAAGGAGGTCCATCTACGATCTTCCACAGCAAGCAGTAGTCCAAGTAGAAGTCCATCCATGAGATTTCACAACAATCCTCAATTCCTTCCAGCAGAAGGCTCTCTCAGCTTTTGCAAGGGAGATAATGGTCTCCAACCCTGCAGATGCACCAGCCACCAGTGTTACGCTCTGCTACACTTCTCCAGGATGGGTTGGTTTCTGTTTCCTAACCTAGCAGCCATCATCCGGGTTGGATCATGGACAGGAAGGAAGCCCATATTTGGATGTAGGCACCTCTGCTGATGGGGGCAGCCATCTTGGAACAGCTGCTCATGGTTGAGCCTAATTCCTGCTCTATTTAAAGCCCTGTTTCCAGTCCTTCCATGCTTCGGCTTCTATTCGCTTAGAGGTTGTGGTCTTCATCTGTTCCAGTGTTTTCCTGTGTTCCTGACCTTGGATTGTTTACTTGACCACACATTGTGTTGCTGCCTGCCCAGACTTTCGGATTGCTCTCTGTTTTGCTGCTTCACTGACTATTTGCTCCTGGACTGTGTCTGCCTGCCTGCCAGCCTGGTTAGCGGTTGTGCAACCCCGCCGGTTCCAGAAGTCCTGGTGGCCGCCTGCACCTGGGGGCTCAACTCCCAGGGAACGGTGGTCGCTCCCCAGGTGAAGCTAGGGGTTGTCTGGCTGCCTGATCGAGTGCGGTGCTACTTCATCTTCGCCGTGCTCAGTCGGGGCACAAGGGCTCACATTCACCAGGTCATAACAACCAGGTCCTGACTTGGCTCTCCCTTTAGATTAGGGTGAGTTTACAGTTCTCCAGTGGTCCATCCCGCTTTTGGTGTTCCTCAGCCCATAATGGGACATAGACCTCTGTCACATATCTTCCCCCTTCTTTTAAGGACCTTTGGTCCTTCTGCTGACCACTCCTTCCTGGGTTGCACTCCACCACCCTCCTAGGACACGTGGAGGGGCATAATCGAAAGGGGTGCCCAGGTTTTCCTGAGGATGTCCTCGCAGGATGTCCCGGCGAGGGGGCAGGGAAACCCATAATATCAAAACAAGATGGGCGGCCATCTTTTGTTTTGATAATATGGTCAAAGATGCCCAAATCGTGAAATTTAGGTCAACCTTAGAGATGGTCGTCCCCAATTTTCGGCGATAATGGAAACCGAGGATGCCCAACTCAGAAATGACCAAATGCAAGCCATTTGGTCATGGGAGGAGTGAGCATTTGTAGTGCACTGGTCCCCCTGACATGCCAAGACACCAACCTGGCACCCTAGGGGGCACTGCAGTGGACTTCATAAATTGCTCCCAGGTGCATAGCTCCCTTACCTTGGGTGCTGAGCCCCCCAACCCCCCCCCCCAAAACCCACTCCCCACAACTGTACAACACTACCACAGCCCAAAGGGGTGAAGGGGGGCACCTACATGTGGGTACAGTAGGTTTCTGGTGGATTCTGAAGGGCTCACATTTACACCACAAGTGTAAGAGGTAGGGGGGATGGGCCTGGGTCCGCCTGCCTAAAGTGCACTGCAGTACCCACTAAAACTGCTCCAGGGACCTGCATACTGCTGTCAGGGAGCTGGGTATGACATTTGAGGCTGGAAAAAATATTTAATTTTTTTTTTTTTTTTAGGGTGGTAGGGGGCAGTAAGGGGAGGTCATCCCCAATTTCCTCTGGTGGTCATCTGGTCAGTTCGGGCACCTTTTTGAGGCTTGGTCGTAAGAAAAAATGGACCAAGTAAAGTCGCCCAAGTGCTCGTCAGGGACGCCCTTCTTTTTTCCATTATCGGTTGAGGACTCCCATGTGTTAGGCACGCCCCAGTCCCGCCTTCGCTATGCTTCCGACACGCCCCCGTGAACTTTGGTCGCCCCCCCCCCCAACGGAATGCAGTTGAGGACGCCCAAAGTCAGCTTTCGATTTTGCCAATTTGGGCGACCCTGTGAGAAGGACGCCCATCTCCTGATTTGTGTCAAAAGATGGGCGCCCTTCTCTTTCGAAAATAAGCCTGATAGTTTGCATTTGCATGTTCCCTGCTGGCCCAATGCTCCACTGTAAAGACATATGACTGGAGGGTTACCAGCACATTAGCCTCGCGTTATGGTTCTTCATTGGGCCTAACCAGTGGAGCATGTTCTGTTATTAAAGTGAAGTGTCTGCCTAAGAGATAGTATCAGAGGTTTTCTACAGCTCATTTCACAGCTAAGCATTCCTTTTCAGTTGTAGAGTATTTCTGTTCTTCCTTGTGCAGTAGCTTCCTCCACTTGACCTGGTCTTTGTCTAGTAACCCAGGATTTTATAGGGAAGGGTAATATGGTTATAATAATATATCCTTAACTAAATCCTGTGGGGTTTTCTTTTTTGGTTCTAACCATCTGGTTCTAGCCACATGGTGTCAATCCCCTTTCAGAAAGTTATAGACTCTAAACCTCCTACGCTAATTCTCAGCTGTGAGGCCCAGTCTGTCCTGTATAGCTGCTTTAACTTTCTTATTTTCCAAGGCCTGGATGGCATCTAATGCTCTATAAGGAGCTTGGGCCTCTCCAGTTATGTACAGGACCAAAATAATAGCCATGGCATCTCAAAGCTGACCAAAAAAAGCTCTGGGTCATTTTCTGGTCCCAATTTTGTAAGGGGTAAACCTCTAGGCTAGTCCACTTGTTCCATCAGAAAGTCTCACCTCAGAATCCTCACTTCTGAAGGCCATAATCAAAGTTCTTAGTTCCAGGGTCTGCGCTCTCAGTAATTGCAGTAAAGGTTGCTGCTGTTCCATTTATTGTTCCAAGGTCCTGGAAAACGGGAGATCCATTGCCTCTTGCTGCTCTTGCAGGGCCTTCAAGTGCTCCATGACCCATTTCATGAAGGGTTCTGATGCTATCTTCCTGCAAATGAGAAAACACCAAGTGCCGCTTCTTCATGCTCCGGGGGTGCCCCCCCCCCCCATTGGTACCGGTGAGTCTGTGCTTTGCAAGGGTCCTTGGGCTATTCAGTACTGCGTGTGGTCTCATTGATCCCACCACTGCCACAACATCTCACGTACCACCCACCCAAAGGATGTGGACTGGGTGTCCTTGAAGACTTTCTTCTCACACACCCCCACCCAACTGTGTGGACCGAGTTTCTGACTCACTTCATCACCCACCTGAAGATGCGGGCTGAATGTCCATGAATTCCACAGCAAAATGATAATCCAAGGTCAAAGTAGGTCTATCAATCCTTGGCAAAAGTCCAAAAGCATAAAGAATGGACCTCAAGAAAACAATAATCCAAAAAGAGATCCATCCATGATCCTCCACAGCAATCAATACTCCAAGTAGGGGTCCAGCCACTAGGTTCCACAGTGATTCTCAATTCCTTCTAGCAGAAACCTCTCTCATCTTTTGCAAAGGAGAAAATATTTTTGAACCCTGAAGATCCACCAGCCAAAGGGTCCTGACTTAGTTCTTTCCATTAGTTCAAGGTGATTTTACAGTTCTCCAGCGGTTCATCTCCATATTGGCCCTAACAAGTACTGGCAAGGATAGCTTTCCCCCTGTGGTCCTAACAGGAACCTTTTCTCACTTTTGGGTCCTATTTATAAGAAATGCTCACAGTTCATCTGTCTATTCAAACCATATGCAAATGAAGGTACTTGCTCATTCCCAGCTGTTAGGGAATTATATCACTAGCACTCAGAATGGTTAGTTCCCCCCCCCCCCCCCCCACACACACACCTCCCATGTAGCTTCCATGATGGCTACTTTCTCCCACACAAGGGTTCCAAGTCTTCACCTTAACTGTAAGGATGGGCCATGGGTCTAACTTCAGACCCAGGTGGTTGTCCTTTTTGGTTTATTTCTGGCACTTAATTTTGGCTGGGGTTCCTCAGCTTGTGAGGGGACATAGACCCTGTCACAATCATTCACAATTATATTGAACAGACTCAGCCCTAGAAACAATCCTAGAGGCACTCCACTACTCACTTTTCTTTTCTCTGAGCTAATTCCATTTACCATCACCCTCCATTGTCTGTCAGTCATCCATTTTCTAATCCAGTTCAATACTTTAGATCCTGTATACAATAGTGGATGTCTAAATAATGGTGCTGCAAATTTCTCTATCATGCACAGTCTTCAAAAGATTATTGACCTGGAGCCCTTGATGCAGCCTGAAGGTGAAACATAGCCACACTGGGTTTTCTAGAACCAGAGGTGTCCTTGACAGAGTTGACTCTTGGTAACCACACAGTGATGGTTTTTATGACATGATACATACGTGGTTTACCATTGCCTTCTCCAGAGGCATGGAGGGTTAAGTGATTTGCCCAATGGTACATGGAGCTGCTGTGGGATTTGATATGTGTGTGTGCTTGTAAATATATTTGTTTTATTGATTTTTAAATGATATATTGTGAACTGCAGTTTTGTTAGTGGGATTATGGTATATAAGAAAAAAATTGAAAATGTAATTTGCTAGCTTTGTGTGTTGACCAATCTGGGAGTAACTTTATGAATGTGTGTGTGTAAAAACTTACATGCATGCTTTTTCCTGTGTGATCAATGAAAGTAACTGTTGCTCTAGATATTGTGAATCTTTATGTAACACGTTTTGAAGAGGTATTTTAAAGTGATCATTCAACATATCATGCTGGGGGAAAGATATATAGATGACATCTTGCTGTTAAGGGATGGAAGGAGAGAGAAATTGGAACAGTTTTATAGTTGGCCGAATATGAGAGATCCATCTTGAAGTTCCAAATGAAATATAATGACAGAGAATTCCAATTTCTAGATATTTTAATTTAAAAGACAAGATCGGTTTTCTATGATGGTTTACAGGAAACTGATAAAAAAAATTGTTGCACTTCCAGAGTCCGCATAAGAAAAGCCTAAAACAAAATTTACTAGTTAGCCAGTTGAAACATTTGACAAGATTATGTACCACTACAGCAGAGTAATAAAAGCGATTTTGACTTATAAAAAAACCCATAAATTTAAAAAAAGTGTATATTACAAAAAGCTGTGGCAGGATTTCATGCATAAATACAAAGAACAGGACAGATAGAGAAGTTCACCAAAGTGTAACCCATGGAGCCCAGAGATTGACCATGGCATATGAATGTGGAGCTTGAATGAGGAGTATGCATGGTAATGAATGTTTGAGGTGTGTGGTGTGCGGGGCAGTGGAAGATGAATGATGAGATAAGAAGGATGGGGTAAGCATAAAAAGCGGTAGAAATGCTATCCCCCCTGTTTACAAAGCGGCTTAGTAAACAGGGGGGCATGTCTGGAAAGTATATGATGGGACTTGATGACCGGTAAAGCTTTTGATGGCTGTTTTTCTTTTTTGTTTCTTCATTGGATATACATCTTGTTAGATGAATCAAGTTACTATGGTACGATGTAATCCTTCTTTACTTTATTGTCTTGCTTCTCATGAGCTGTAAGCATTTTCACTGTTGCAACAAAAGTACAATTAAAAGATCTGAATTTCACTGTAACACAGTGGTTCCCAAACCTGGTCCTGGAAGCATCCCAGCCAGTCAGATTTTCAGGATACCCACACTGTCACCTTCTGCATTGGTTTTCTTCCTTTCTGGAGAAGAGCGGGATCAGAAAGGAAGAAAAACAGTGCAGATTGTGATAGTCCCTTCTTGAAGCTGAAGAGTCCTAGATGCTTTAGTCTTTCCTCATAGGGAAGTCATCCCATCCCCTTTATCATTTTTGTTGCCCTTGTCTATTGTTACGTTCCTCACCTGGTTCCTGTCCTGAACGGCCGATTCGCCGGTGAGGCACGGTCCGGCAGAGAGAGCCGGCTATTTTGGATGTGGTTTCTCCAGGATGGGTCTGTTTCTGTTTCCTATTTCTGGCAGCCATCATATTGGTTGGATCAAGGACAGCAGCCATCTTGGCTAGCTCAGGAGGGGGCAGCCATCTTGTATACGAGAACAGGAAGGAAGCCCATATTTGGGCGTTGTGCTACTCTGCTGATGGGGCAGCCATCTTGGATCAGCTGCTCATGCTTGAGCCTAATTCCTTCCCTACTTAAGGCACTACCTCCAGCCTTTGTTGCTTTGGCTTCTGCTGCATAGAAGTCGTGGGCCACATCCGTGTTCCTTGTCGGTTCCTGTTTCCAGTGTTTTCAGTGTTCCAGACCTTGGCTTGTTTCCTGACCACGCGATGTGTTGCTGCCTGCCTCTGACCCTGGACTGTGTTTTGACTATTCTCAGCTCTACTGTTTTCCTGGCTCTTGGACTGTGTCTGTTGGCTACCTGTCTGGTCGGTGGTCCTGCAACCCTGTCGGTTCCGGAAGTCCTGCCGGCCGCTTGAACCCAGGGGCTCAACTCTTGGGGAATAGTGGCTAAGTGCAGGTGAAGCTAGGTGTTGTCTGGCTGCCTGACCGAGTGCGGTGCACTCCATCTTCGCCGTGCTCAGTCGGGGCACAAGGGCTCACATCCCCAGACAATTACATCTATACCTTTTCTAATACTGTATCTATTTTGAGATGTAGTGATCAGAATTCCACACAGTATTCAAGGTGTGGTTGCACCAAGGAGCAATGCAAAGGCATTATAACGTTCTCATTTTTGTTTTCCATTCCTTTCCTAATATTTTTAACATTCTCTTTGCTTTCTTAGTTGCTGCTGCACAGTGAGGTTTTATGCTCCTTATGCTTATAAATTGGCCTCTTTGAAAATTTACTCAAAATTTCACCAAACTCATGAATGTAGCAGCATAAAAGTTGGGTGCTAATAGGGGCAGAGTTAGGGTGGGGAATTAGCACTGATTTCCAGCACTATGCTCATAAATTAGGCTCATAAATGTAGGAAAACAAAATGCAGGCTTAAATTTATGAGCATAACATTTGTGCTCCTAACTTAATTTTCAGCTGAATATTTAGGCTTATATGTTTTGCTAAAAATAGGGCACAAATTAAAGAACCTTGGAGTGGAGGAGTGGCCTAGTGGTTAGGGTGGTGGACTTTGGTCCTGGGGAACTGAGGAAGTGAATTCGATTCCCAGCACAGGCAGCTCGTTGTGACTCTGGGCAAGTCACTTAACCCTTCATTGCCCACCGCATTGAGCCTGCCATGAGTGGGAAAGCGCGGGGTACAAATGTAACAAAAAAAAAACAACCTAACTTAGGGGTCCTTTTATAGAGCAGCAGTAAGCCCAATGCAGCCTTACGGCTTGCTTTTCCGGGGCAACCGCCAATCCAATGCGGCTGCCAGCGGTAGTCTCATCCCGAGCACGTGCCATTTCTGGGGGAAACAGTAAACCCCGAAAATGGCTTGCATGGCAGTAACCTGGCGGTAATCGGTGCTGCCCGGTTACTGCTAGGTAGCGCCGGAGTCCTTATCGCCACCTCAGTGGGTGGTGGTAAGGGCTTCCCGTTACATGGCCATGCAGTAAGAGTTCTTATTACCTGCTGCAGTAAAAAGGGCCTTGGCACGTGGGAAAAACAACCCCTGCACTAGCACAGGGCCCTTTATCCTGCAGCTTGGTAAAAGGACCCCATTGGAGTATAAATTTAGGAGCTTAGCTTTTTTTGAATATAGGGCCCAAAGTGTTGACATTGTACGTAGCACACTGTGCTGTAAGGTGTATTATTTGAATATGCTTACTTCTGTAATTGTCTATTTCTGTGCTTAGCTTATTCTTGCTGTTTACCACCATGGATGAATTTCTTCAAAAAGAAAGTAAACCCTAATAAAGGTAGGGCCCCTGCTTACTAAGCTGCACTGTAGGTGCGCTGATATTTTTAGCATACGCTAACACTAGTGACATCCATATGGGGGTGTCTAGCATTAACACGTGCAACATTTAGCGCATGCTAAAAACGCTAGCACACCTTAGTAAGCAAGACCCTTAATAAATATGTAATGAAAATACTTTTAAAATTCAGACTCTCCAGGCATCCCAACTTGTTCTTTTGCCACCATTATACTTTATATTATAAAATGTCTTCTCTGTAAGATGACTTATACACCAACAGTACCTCTGGCCCAAAGCCATTTATGTAGGAGGGTGTGATAGCTGCCAACACATTATTTGGAACGCTCATTTTCAGTAGGCATTTATTTCCTAGCTCAGCTTTTCAGCATTCCTTCAACATTCTGAAATCTCACATCTGTGTCTTCTTGTAGCTTTGATCTAGAAAGCAAGTATTCTTCCCACACTGGAACATTCTGGAATATACCAAGTTCACAAGGTGTCTTGTAGGAAACTGTGAAATACTCTGACAATGTATGGCAAAAAGCAGGCGGCAGAAGGCATTCTAGTGCTAAAAAATGTTGTTTATTTCAAAAAGTTATTAAGAAATAATAAATATATTTAAGTCTGATTCTCTTAGATGGTCTCAACTTAGCTCCTTCTATGAAGTTTCATGCTGACAGACATGGTGTAAATCTTAAGGGCTTATCTCCCTCAATCCACAATTAGGTGCCCAGTTACAGAATAGGCCCAGTTACGCACATAACTTAATTGGTACTAAATTGGTACTCAACTGGCAATAAGTATCAATAATTGGCTTTAACAAGCATTAATTGGCACTAATTTGCAGTTATATGTGTAACTGACTTATTTATTTATTTATTTATTACATTTGTACCCCGCTCCTTCCCACATACAGCAGGTCCAGTGCGGCTTACATAGTAAAAGAAAGCATCTTACATGGTAAAGAATACAGTAAAAACAAGGAAATGTAGGAACAGTATTATAAATTGTGATGATCATAACTACTTACATTATGAAAGGCATTACAAAGGACATGTGAAAAGAATGTAATGAACTAGAGTAGGGAAGGTAGACAAGGATATTATAGGTGAAAGGGAAGGAGAATGGGAGGGAAATGGTAAAGGATGGAGGGAAGAAGATGAGGGATTCAGTATAACATTGGGGTCATAGTAAGTGTCGACGTCTTAGCAGGAGTATCGTAAGTGATCTGGTGGAATTAAGCTGGTCCATTAGGGTAAACTTGCTTGAAAAAATGGGACTTTAACATTTTCCTGAAAGGTAAATAGTTATTAATAGCTCGGATGGGTCTTGGGAGAGCATTACGACTCTATTCTATAAACTTAGCATCTACCTTCTAAAGCGCACAACTGCAAAGGGGGTGTTGATGGTGGGGGTATATGGGTGGGTAGTACACTTAAGCGTAAAAGTTATAGAATACTAAGAATATCAGAAAATAAGAATAACCAACTGGGTCAGACCAAAGGTCCATCTAGCCCAGTATCCTACTTCCAAGAGTGGCCAATCCAGGCCACAAATTCCTGGCAGAAACCCAAATAGTAGCAAGATTCCGGAATCCTAAAGAGCACCAAGATTCCATATAGAAACCCAAGTTGTAGCAAGATTCATGCTACCAATCTCTGGGCAAACAGTGGCTTCCCCCATATCTGTCTCAATAGCAGAATACTGTAAGTTGCGTGTTTAAATGCCTTAGGTGTGCAAATTTCGACCAGCTCAAGAGATGGAGTAAATGGCCACACTTAAATTTTGTCACATTGACGCCCAGAATATGAGCGTAACACTCATTATTTTAGCACCCTATATAGAATTACCTTCTATGTGTACAACTAATGTGCATGCTAGTCCATGCATTGGGTTACACACAGGTATCAACATTACTATTCCCACATTAGTATCACCAGATGCAATCCAATTCATTGTTAGTTCAGTCACCTAGTTGAATATGTAAATATTATAGTAATGATTAGTGTTGGGTAAAATCAAAGTCAAAACACAGTAAGAACAAAATTAATTTGATCTCAGAATCAAAATTCTGTAAGCCACTTTTGAATTCAAAATTGAAAATCAGCAGAGCAAGGCACTACTATTAAGTGTAATTATCATGGGACAGAATTATAGACTAATCCATCAATATACATAAGCATTTATGTATGAATCACAAGTCCATATATGGCAAGTATTACTATATAAATATGGTTTATGGATTTTGGTAGCTTAGGCTTGAGAAAGGCATAATCTAAATTAAAATCCAAAATCCAGTATCAGGCATATTTTAAAGCAATACAAACCCTACAAATGTCACTCAGGAACTATAGAGCAATTCTACCATACCATAATAGCACTAATTTCCAGGAGTAACAGAAGAAGGGTCTACCTAAGAAAAGATTGCACTGTAAACATTGTGGTGGGCTCTAGAACATCAATACACCTATTGGAAAACTAAACAAACCAGATTAGTACAGATAATCCTGCACAGACATTCCGCGTTAGCAGAATACCTGGTTTCTTCTACGCATGCAGAATGCAGATAGACCTCCAAATATAGAATAAATAACTACAAACTAAAAATAGAAATATATATCGACAGAAATTAAACTGAACTCCAAGAAGCCAGACTCTGCACACGATGCAACACCAGTGAAACAATAGTGTGTCCCCTTATACTGTGCAAAATAGAAAGATAGCAGGTGTAAATTTCAAAATCTGACATATTCCATACTACAGCACAATTTAAGGGTTCCTTTTTCTAAGGTATGCTAATGGATTTAGTGCGCTAAATATTAAGAAGCCCATTTTATATCTATGAGCTTCTTAATCATTAGTATGTGCTAAATCCATTAGTGCACCTTAGTAAAAAAGGACCCCTAGATATGGTATACTGTCCTAACCAGAAGAAGGTGGTTTTGGCTTTTTAAAGCTAACTGGAAAATGTATTAACTTAGTCCAATAGAAACCCTGTCACCTTGTATTTTCCATTTAATTTGTATTGAACTGTTTGTAATATGCCAGTTTTTGAAAAGTTTATGTTTTACACAGCACAGAGGGACAGACACTCTGTTTCTCTTTCTCTGCTGTTGCATTGTATGCAGAGTCTGGCTTCTTAAGGGTTCATTTTAAACTACATATTTGTTTTATTTTTAATTATTAATCTTTAGAATAGGATACATGGCTATGACATGACTTTATCCTAAGTTAAAAATAACATTCTGTTTTCTACCTGTGTGGTCTGGTCATTTAACTTTTCTAATCGTGTTGAATCCAGTCACTGGAGTCTGCTTTCTGCTTTCCTCTGTCTTCTATTAACTCTCTTGCAAGGGCTTCCTCTTCCATTTGTCAATTTTTCTCTCCTCCTTTCTTCTTCCTTCACTATAGCCATATCCAGCATTCAGCTTTTCCTTCCAGTTTCTTCCACTTATTATTCTGCCTCTCTAATCAGTCTTCAAATACCTCTTTTTACAGCATCAATCTACAAGTTTCTATCTGTTTCCTTCACTGTGGCCCTCCTATTCCCCAGTCTTCCACTAACTCTTTCCTCTCCTCCTTCCATCCTCTCACCCCTTATTTAATCCTGTCTCCTTCCATCCCCTCTCTCTTCCCCTAATCCATTCAGCATCTCTCCCTTTCTCGGTCCCTTTCATTTATTTATTTATTTGCTGCATTTGAATCCCACATTTTCCCACCTATTTGCAGGCTCAATGTGGCTTACATTATGTCGCAAAGGCGGACATCATTAACAGAATAAAAAAAATATTGTTGCAAATAAGGTACAAAGAAAAACAGGTAAATTAGAAGTAATAAGTAAGTAATTCGGAATATGTGAGTGGGGGTAAGACAAGGTATAATGTTCATTAATGATAATGTGGATTAAAGTGTCTTAATTTAGAGAGTTCAATATTGGCTAGTACTGATGTAGATTAGTCAGGACATTATGGAGGATTCTCTTTGTAAGTCTCTTTGAACAGGTAGGTTTTTATTAATTTTGGAAGGTTGCCAGATCATGCGTTGATTTTATGGTGTTAGGTAGTTTATTCCATAGTTGCCCCTTCACTTCTGTCTCTCACCTCCACCTTCTATCAAGCATCTCCCTTCTCTCTCTCATCCTCTTCCATCCAGTGTCTCCCCTTCCCCTTTCTGTCCAGCATCTCGACCTCTCCCTCCCTTTTCCATCCAATGTCTCCCCTCTCTCTATCCTCTTCCATTCATTGTTTCTTCTTTCCCCTTCCATGTAGTTTCTCCCCCTTCTATCCAGAATCTCCTTGCCCCACTACAGCCAACCAAGATCTGTTCCCCCACGGCCTGCTCTGCCCTGTCATAGGCATTCAGGATCTCTTCTGTTTCCTCCCCTACTCTGCTTTGCTCTGGGCATCTAGGATCTCTTTTGTCTCCTCTGCTACCCTGCTCTGCCCTGGGCTTCCAAAATCTCCTCTCTCTTATGCCTCCCACCATCCAACATCACCCCTCTGTCTATTATCCTTCAGCATTATCCTGTCTTTCTTTCCTCCCCCTCCACTCAGCATCACCTTCCTCTTCTCCATTACTCGTGTCTCTCTATTTTTCCCTTCCCCCATCATGCAGCATTGTCTCATTTCTCTGTCTTTCCCTCACCGCACCATTGTTTCATCCATGGAGGTTAGATTGAGAACAGGAAGCAGGGTGAGCCTATGTATCCCATTATATGGGCTGAAGCCAGTAGGCAGAGCTTGCCACTATTTTTGCTCACCCCAAACAATAGCAAACACTATTGAAAATAATACTGAAAGATTGTTAGAAATGAGGGGACCGCGTATGTGTGGTCCATCTATAACTGCTACTACTACTTAACATTTCTAGAGCGCTACTAGGGTTACGCAGTGCTGTACAAATTAATAACTAAGGACAGTCCCTGCTCAGAAGAGCTTAAAGTCAAAAGCTGTTCCAGCTGGACAGACAGCGCCTTAAAAGGTGGAGAACAAAATATTTTTTTTTATTTTTTTTAACTTATTTGACAGCTTCCTATATGTAGATATAAATATCATGAAATAAAAATTGAATTTCACTAAAACAGCTCAAAAAATTATTGGGCCTGGTACAGCAGTTATAAACTCTGTAATACAATACAGATTTTGTGCTCATTTTTCTTTTAATACAGATTGCCAAATTTCAGTGAGGATACAGTGTTTCCTGATGGGTTCATCTTAACTGTTGTTGTAATCTGCCTTGGGAAGGCTGGTGTTATAAAGATGGAATAGACTGAAATTAAACCGCCTCCTGTTCATCCAGCCTCCTTGGTTCCATCTGTCTCTCTTTCCACCCCCCTCCCCCGGTCCCTCAAATCTCTCCAGGCCACTTTCTTCTGCAGTTTACAGTGACCTGGAGGAACCGCTTCCTGACCGAGCCTCTCACTCACTCTCTCTTTCACTCTCCCCTGCCCCCCCCCCCACCCCCCTGGCTGCAAAACAAAAATGAAACTGTGCGCAGGGCGGTAGTCCTGGCAGCAGCACACGCAGGACCTCCCTGGGCTCCATGCATGATTTCATTTTTGATTTTTTGCAGGGGGGCGGGGGCAGTGGAGAGTGAGCGAGAGGCAGGGCCAGGAAGTTTGGGGTTCATTTTCGCTGCTGCCACTGCAGTCGCACTCACAGTCAGGCACTGCCAGAAAGGCAGCTTGTTTGGGGGGGGGGGGAGCAATGCCCCCCTCACTCCCCCAAACTATGCCCATTGGGATTTTAATAGTTACCAGGGACATTTTGTTGGAAGTTGAGTTGGGATCGGTGTGAGGGTGCATTATACACCACGAATATTTTGTCTTTTAGGTAGGTTGAGGGGAAGGGGCAATTGGGCTGGGTTGGGTCAGGGGTCAGCTATTTTGTTTATTGTTGAGGGAGAGGCAATGCCAAATCTATCACAGTGATTTCCCTTTTTTTTATTTGCATCAAGCCTAGTTATCAGTGCCTGAACCATTCATTGCTCATGCAGTGAGAATGCTGCAACAATTTTAGCATGGCAGTAATTTGCATGCTCATTGAATACTGCATCCTGTGTGCAATTTTGTGCAAAGCTTGCAGTAGAAGCCTTATAGTCAGTGGCTGTACCCATTGACTGTCAGTTACTGGCTGCCCTCTATTTGTACAGTAGGGTGTGACTCACTTTGTGCACAAGACAAGTAGTACAGAGCCAACACAAATTGGTTCACTAGCAATAAACAGTTTCTGCTACTACAATATCTAGGTTGCATTTCTTCATGCCCATGCTGTCTGCTGGGTTTTACTTTTTGCCTGCTCCTCCTCCGAGGGCTTCCGCTTCTTCCAGCTCCTGGGTTTTCCTGGGATCGACCAGCCTGCCTACTCAGTAATGTGTGCAGCAACAGTTTAAAAAGCAAAAGGAATGCTAAGAATTATCTGGAAATGAATGTATTTTATTTTTGTTACATTTGTACCCCGCGCTTTCCCACTCATGACAGGCTCAATGCGGTGGGCAATGGAGGGTTTAGTGACTTGCCCAGAGTCACAAGGAGCTGCCTGTGCCGGGAATCAAACTCAGTTCCTCAGGACCAAAGTCCACCACCCTAACCACTAGGCCACTCCTCCACTCCAATTATTTGGAAATGAATGTAAACAAAATCAGTGAACATCATAATAGTCTCTTTAGAAAACCATGTTGAGAGAAATTGTTGCTTGCAGTTCTGTATTGCCCCATTTCAAAAATGATATGGCAGAGCTAGACAAATTACAGAGAAGCTCAGTAAAAATGATATATAAACGATGAAATAACTTCCTTATGAAGAGCTGTTTGACAGATTAGGACTCTCTAGCTTAGAGAAGAGTTATCTGTGGGGTAGTGGGATATATGACAGAGGCTTATAAAATCATTCACTGATATGGAACAAGTTAATAGGGAATGGGTATTTACCCTTTCAAGTTGTACTACCATTAGGAAACACTCCACAAAAGTAACACATTCAACAATAAATGCATATTTGGTAGTTAACTTTTCTTAAATTAAATGAAATTAAAACAAACCTGACTGTGGAATGAATTGCTGGAGGGTGTGGTCAAGGCTAATAATGTTACTGGGTTTAAAACTGATTTTTGACAGACAGGTCATGCAATACCACTTAAGTAAATAGCATAGAGGACCACCACTTTAGGAAGTCAGTCTCCCCATGAGAACCTGCTGAGATCTTCCAAGTGACCTGGATTGGTCACTCTCGGTGATAATACTGGTCGTGATGGACCTTTGATTTCACCTAGCATTGAACTTCTTATATTCTCATGTACCCGTATTTTAGTTGATGCCCATATTAATGTAAATTTAAGAGCAGCATTAATGCAAATGCTAAAATATGGATTAGAACATAGTAAAGGAATGAACCAATGATGTCTCAGAAGTTTATGAATACCAGCATTTGGATTTCAGGACTATTCTTGCTTTCCAAATCCAAACACGCAAGGCAGATTACAAATTCAGATAGAGCTGGTAGATGTCTTCCTTAAGGGTTTACAATCTAAGGGCTAAATTTACTAACATTCTTGCAGATTACTAAATGAATTTGTACTTGAAGGAATGTAGGATGCATTGACTTGTCCATGGTCACAAGGAGCATCAACATTTGAACCAGGATAAGAGCTCTTCCCCCCCCCCCCCCCCCCCGATTCTCAAACACCTCTTCCCTCCATTCAAACCCACAAATCCACCCTTTATCATGTGTCCATCAAAATATTTCAGAAGCAACAAGATAAGAAACTGTTTGTCATATCAAAAATGTATCAAGAGAAAGAAAGCATTTGTATGATTCACATGGCCCAACAAATTTATAGCTTTAAAATTTGTAACAGGATCAGAAATGGCAGCTAATGAGATAAACAGCCTGGATGGCTGGTGTTCTTTTTATCTGCAGAGCTGAGGCTGCCAGATTTACAGTAACAGCCTGTTCCCTGTGAAGAGCACTAGTAAACTTAATTTTCTGGCAAAATTATACCATTAGATATTTATTAAATTAAAATCAAAACTGTGCATATTTTACTGTATTCATAACTATTTCAGTACATTCAAAGCACTGGCAACTATACTTCTCTACCTCCCCCTACACACACAGTATATAAAAGACTGTGAGAACGTTATGTCATTGCAGTTGCAGACAAAACATTCTGGCCCTGCTCCGGAAACTATCCTGCTAATTCTGTAACAGTTTATAGTAGTAGTAGTAGATGCTGACCCCTGGATTCTATGTAGTGCGACTTAAGTTGTGCACGCAAATCCAGTCGCATTCTGGATTTGTGTGCAACTTAATTAGCTTAACAAGCCAATCAGCACTGATAATTGCCTTTAACAAGCAATTATTGACACTAATTGTCATTAATTACGAATTTACATGCATAAATAAGGGGCCCTTTTGCAAAGGCTTAGTAGGCTGTATGCGTGTCCACCAAAATGAGACTACTGCCAGGCTAGTGTGCCCCCCGGTGGTAATTTTTGATTTGGCATGCACCCATAAGGCCAGGACAAATTTTTTTAAATTTTTTACCATGGGCATAGCTATGGGGGGCCACGGGGGCCTGGGCCCCCGTAGATTTGGCCCTGGACCCCCCTGCCGATGACCCTCTCGACCCCCCCCTCCCGCCGCCAACCCACCGTCAACCCGCCGTTGCCTACCTTTGCTGGTGGGGGACCCCAACCCCCACCAGCCGAGGTCCTCTTCTTCCTTCGTTCTGTTTCTGAGTCTGACGTCCTGCACATACAACGTGCAGGACGTCAGACTTCACAGAAACAGAACGAAGCCCTGCAGATCGCAAGGCTTCGTTCTGTTTCTGTGAGTCTGACGTTCTCCATGTGCACTTGAGACACCTGCTTAAAACATACTTGTTTTAGAATTATGGAAGGAAATTAACATATTAGTTTAAGTTGATGATAATGTTATGCTGTAATTCCTGGTTTGTCCTATCTCTTTGTATGTAACCCGCATACAACTGAAAGGTATTACGTGCTATAAAAACAAAATGTTATGTTATGTTAGCACTGCTGAAAATAACCGGTTAGTGTCAAACTCAAAACTGGCTATTTTGGGGGCGTTCTGGAGGCAGACTCAGTGCTTGGCCAGTTAACTGTCAATATTCAGTGCGTAACTGACCAGGTTACTTCAAGTCACTTCACTGGCACCCTATCCATTTCCGCATTCAATTCAAACTTCTCTTACTGACCTATAAGTGCATTCACTCTGCTGCTTCCCAGTACCTCTCCACTCTTGTCTCTCCCTATGCCCCCCCCCCCTCGGGTACTCCGCTCTGTAGATAAATCTCTCTTGTCTGTCCCCTTCTCCTCTACTGCTAATTCCAGACTCCGTTCCTTTTATCTCGCTGCACCTCACGACTGGAATAGACTTCCTGAGCCTGTACATCTAGCCCCATCTTTGGCTGTTTTCAAGACCAGGCTAAAAGCCCACCTCGTTGACACTGCTTTTGACTCCTAACCACTACTCACTTGCCCTGTACCCCACCTCTTTAATTCCCTTACCTCTTAATTGTTCTGTCTGTTTACCTGTCTTATTTAGATTGTGAGCTCTTTGAGCAGGGACTGTCTTTTCGTGTATGGTGTACAGCGCTGTGTATGCCTTATAGCGCTATAGAAGTGATTAGTAGTAGTAGTAGTTAACTGCATAAATAAGACCACATAAAAGTCAGTCCTGTCTTTGTGTGGTAACCCATAGCTAATTAAATGCTGAATATCTTTGTACATTACTAATTGTATCTGATATCATGGAATGATTATGTCATAACCAAACTCTGTAAGCCACATTGAGCCTGCAAAAGGGTGGGAAAATGTGGGATACAAATGCAATAAATAAATAAATAAATATCACACTTTATGGACTAAATTCTATAAATAGCACTGAAAATCGGTGCCAAAAAACCCATGCTAAGTGGTATTCTATAAACGGCACTGAAAGCTAGGCGCCATTTATAGAGGATGTACATCAACTAAACCCTGGTGTAAATCCTTGTGCCTAAATTAGGTGTGGAGCCCCTTTATTCTATAACAGCATGCATACATTGTGGGAATGCCCTTGGTCCACCCTTGACTCTCCCATGGCCATGCCCCCTTTTTTGGAGCTGCACATAAAATTTACGCACAGATCTTGGTGCCTAAAAAAGTGCGTGTACATTTTTATTAACGTCCATGAGCACCAATAATTGATTGATAAGTCCCAATTATTGGCACTAATTGGCTCATTCAATTAAATTATATGCGCAATTTTAAGTGCCATTTATTGAATTTGGGGGCATGTGTTAGCTGGCTTCTGAAACAGAGAAATTTTACAAAGGCTCGCTACATTTTTAGCGCATGCTAAAAATAAGCGTGCGCTAAACGTTAGAGACACATATATATTTCTATGGGCATCTCTAGTGTTTAGTGCATGCATTGTAAAACACCCCCTCAGTGCTGAAGCCCATATATGGCCCTGCATTGAACTTCCGCTGAGCGCTGCTGGCTGAATATTGATCCCCTACGTTTCATCTCTTGATATAAGTGCATGACAGAATGGCATAGACACTATTGACATTTGTGTACATGGACAGAGCATAGTTGCAGGCAATTAAAATTTCTACCTGTGTTAAGGGTCCTTTTACTACAAGGTTGATGTATGGCAACCCGGAAATACCATTAACCCAACATGGGTGCCAGCGGTAGTTCCACCTCCAGTGTTCACTATTTCCAGTGCTATCAGAAATATAAAAAAAAAAATTGTCAGGGAGTTAACTGGCGGTAGTCAGGCAGCATCGCATGCTGCATCTCGTGGTGCCCAGTTATTGTCGGTTTAGTGCAAGAGCCCTAACCGCCACCTCAATGGGTGATGGTAAGTGCTGTCCCCCAAAATGGCCACGCAACAAGTGCAAACTTACTGCACGGCCATTTTATTTTCAGCTTTTTTACATGCTGTGGTAAAAGGGGCCCTGGCGCATGGCAAAAACAGCCGCCACCGCTGCCAGATCTTAGTAAAAGGGCTCCTTAAAATCATTTTACATTTTTTATTTGAAGCTTGGTTTGTGTAGATTGCATTATACAGTCGAAATCTTGTTTTATATTCATGCTCCACCAGGGCTCCCACTCTGTGGGGAAAAATCTTAACTCATAAGACCATAATGCTTTATAGAACAAATATATTAATACTTTCAACAAGCCTGTTAAAGCAGAAGTTTAATCTTAAAAATGCTGCTGTGTATGATAGAAACATCTAGTCCTTTAAAGCATTCATTTTAACATTTTAATTCCTTTACCTCACCATGTTTTTGAAAAATAATATGAGGTTATTATTAATAAAATAAGCTAGCATAAGGTAATTCTGCATATTTCCATGTCTTCTCTTGTACTGTCACTTTGCCTAAATCTTTGGTTTATACAACACAATGAAAAGAATAATGCAGAAGGGGCAAAAAACATAGGTGTATTATTTCTTTACAGGCTTGTTATTTTTCCTTCAGGAATACAAAGATTGTATGTAGAGGTCAGAGGAGTTAAGCATGATTCTGCTTTCATAGCTGAAGAAATGACTTAAACAACTGCAATAATATGAAGCAGATTAGCAGTCGAATATCGGTTTACGTCCTTGAAATAGGAGGAGAGTTGAATGATCTCATGGCATGAAATAGTCTTTTTGTATGAGTCAATGATTCCAATTTGGGCTAGTTGTCTGAGAAATATGAGTTCCTCTTCTGGCTATATTATGCCTGCTCTCAAGCTATTTGGCTGTTCTGTGATCAGACAGAGGCTGTTCCTCGCTGCCACTTGGCTTCCCAAAAATGGCGCTCATTCCTGCACTCTCCTGCATTAAACTGTGCACCAGCCCTGCTGGAGAGCCCAAATTCCCTGGCATTTTCTCATTGCTGCATCACTAATTAGCACCACTGTTTTTTAAATAAACAATTATTAGCACTAATTAGATTTAATTAGACTTTGTGCATGTAAATTTAGAAGTGAGTAAAAAAAGGGGGAGCGGAAATCTAGATGTGTGCTGGAAGGAGCAGGTGTCAAGGCCGAGGCCAACTCTCCCACCTATCCCGTTTTGACATTATTTTCCTTCCCCATCACTTTTCCCCGAAAGGAGCCCCTTAGTTCAGACACCCCTGAATAACAACCCCCTTATCTTCCCTAGTGTGAGCTCTTGCCCCACTGATTCCTTCCACAAATTACTCTCAAAAGCATACAAAACCCTGGTACAACCAAGATCTCTATGCGCGAAAATGTCAACAAGCCGAGCACCTCTGGAGATGGAAACACTCCCCCATTATCCTTATTCTATATAAAGACACTGCTGACTCCTATAAAACAGCCTTAATGGTGGCAAAAAGGAACTACTATACATTTAGAATCAGTAAGGCTCCCAATACAGCCATTCTCTACCACACCCTGAAATCTTTAACAGTTCCCAGCCCCCCGCTAACTGGCACAACATTTCTTCCATCTAGTCAGGATCTTGCCAACTATTTCCAACATAAGATTCTCACCTTATATAACACCTTTTGAGCTATGCCAGCAACTCCTATGATTGATACATCAGACTGTCCAATACCAACCAGTAAGCTCAACTGATTTCATAGTCGGACACCATCCAATTTAAACCACATAATTTGTGGCCTGAAACCTACTACTGCAACACATGACCCTATCCCTTCTACATTTGTCAAACACTTTGTTGAACAGCTTAGTCCATTTATTTTTCATATGATTGAGGCCTGTTTTTCCACCGGAGTAGTCCCGAGGGCATTGAATCATTCCATATTACATCCCAAAATCAAAGATCCAACCAAAGCTGGCTCGGATGTAAGTAACTTTAGGCCTATAACCAATCTTCTGTTTGTCAGCAAAATCTTAGAAACAATCGCTCACACCCAGCTCCAACATTTTCTATTCACAATGAATGCATTACATCCTAACCAAACAGGGTTCAGACAACACCACAGTACTGAAGCTGCACTTTTAGGTATTACCACTACAATCCGCCAACAATTAGACCAAAATAAAGCAATTATTCTCTTATCATTAGACAACAGCAACACAATCAAAATTCAGTTTCAAAATCACAGGCTCAATTCAGTTCAAGTGCTCCCTCAAAAGGCAAACCCTCCATTTTTAAGAGGGACCTTCCCCCCCCCCCCCCCCCACACACACACAGAAGGGCTTATTGACAGTTGTGCCCCACTTCCTCTTTTTTCTCAAACAGCTCAAACAATCCCACACAGAAAGTTCCTTCAGAAAAAACAATAATTAAATCACCTTGCCTTCTTCCTTGCACTTCAAATGCCCTGCAGTGAGCAGGGCTGACAGTTCACTTCCCACTTCACAGCACCAAAACGTCTGTGACCTCCCACACTGCCTTCAAGTGCTGGCAAGGTCTGCATTTGCATTCTCCCAATCCATGCTAGCTTGATCCTCTAGGTAAGGAAGTTCTAGAGGCAGGTCCTTTCCCTCCTCCACGTATTCCATGGATTCCTTTTCTTCTGAGTGTGTCTCCTCTCCCTCCTGATTTCTGGGAGCTTTCAGGAAATCTGTCCTCCTCTCCTCCTCCTACTACTACTACTTGACATTTCTAAAGCGCTACTAGGGTTACGCAGCGCTGTACAGATTAACAAAAAGGACAGTACCTGCTCAAATGAGATTACAATCTAAAGGACTTGCCCTGAGCCCATACGCCCTTGCTCAAAGCCCACCTCTTCAATGTCGCCTTTGGCACCTAACCACTCTACCTCTATTCAAGAAATCTAGACTGCACCAACTTGTCATTTTGTCCTTTAGATTAGGAGTATGGTAGCCGTGTTAGTCCACTCTTAAGGTTATCAATAGAAATCAAACAAAATAAAACATGGAAAAGAAAATAAGATGATACTTTTTTATTGGACATAACTTAATACATTTCTTGATTAGCTTTCGAAGGTTGCCCTTCTTCGTCAGATCGGAAATAAGCAAATGTGCTAGCTGACAGTGTATATAAGTGAAAACATTCAAGCATTACTATGACAGTCTGACAGGGTGGGAGGATGGGGGTGGGTAGGAGGTATGCATGGGGACATCAAAGCATATCATTGATAGTCTAACAGGATGGGTGTGGATAGGTGAGGGGTGGGGTGATCAACAGAGACATACAGCTTTATGGTTTATAATGGGCTAGGAACCCCAGATCCTTGTTAAGCCCTTTCTGTTGGGTGTTAAAATATTCAATCATTCTGACTTCAAAGGTCTTACGTTCTTGTATGGTTTTAAAGTTACCTTTCAGGATTCTCACTGTGAAGTCACTGGTACAGTGTCCTGGTCCTGTAAAATGCTGACCAACAGGCGTGGGAGCCCTACTGGCACCAGTATTGTTCATGTGATGTCTATGTAAATTGAATCTTGACTTAAGCATCTGGCCTGTTTCTCCAATATAGCATCCTTCGTTACATTTTGTACACTGAATGATATATACCACATTGGAAGATGAGCAAGTGAAAGATCCCTTTATGTTGAATATCTTTCCTTTGTGGATGACTGTGGGGTCCTGTGAAATATTTTGGCATAGTTTGCAACTGGATAAATTACAGGGAAGTGTGCCCTTCTGTTCCTTTTCAGTCTGTGATGGAAGTTTACTTCTGATTAGCTTGTGTTTTAACTTGGGTGGCTGTCGGAAGGCCAGCACTGGTGGGGATGGGAATATCTCTTTCAGTAAATTCATCCTCCTGGAGTATAGGTTGTAGATCTCTTATGATTTTCCTCAGTTTTTCCAGCTCTGGATTGTATGTCACTACAAGGGGGATTCTGTCTGTGGATTTTTTCTCCTTGTACTGTAGCAGATTCTCCCTGGGTGTTTTGAGGGAGGAGGCAATATTCCTGGAGACCCCTGACCCCCTAGAAGTACTACTACTAGGGGTCACAGGAATACCATACCACTGCTAGGGTCCATGGGTGCCTAGAAAAGGAGGAGTGATGGCATCTCTCTTGTTCCCACTAGAAGTCAGGAACCATGGGACCCCATTAAGAGCTGGGATAGGGGGATTGGGAGTAGGGGGCAGGTGAGTTTGTAATTTGAGGGACTCTAAACTAGAGTGGATCCTTTTAGGGGGTGTCTTGGGGAAATATATGAGGATCTGATGAGGACACTGCCCTACTTTCACTGTCTCCCTAAACAACACCCCTAGCAGTAGTGTTGCTCTACTACTTCTAGGGGTCATGTTTCTTTAAAACACTAAGAACAAGCCTTAAGCTACCATCTCATATTTTAAATATGTATATTTAGCCAGATTTTGTTGTCACCTTTAGGCTGTGACCTAGCTTCTGCTTTCTTCTTGTTTTTCAAACAGATTCAGATCCAGTCAGATAGTATGCTGATGGTCTGTGAATCAAAGTGAAGTGCCCCCCCCCCCCCCCCCCCACACACACAAACACAATTTTATCATTGGGAATGCTTCCAGATGGTATCTGGAGGACATAGGGGGACATGCAGCAGGTTGAAAATAAATTCTTATGGAGTAGGTTATCTTTGTGTGTCTCTCCTCCTCTAATGTGTGTTGGGTTTTTTTTGTGTTTGACTGAAAGTGTACTAGAAGAGTGAAAGGACATTTCAGAGGTGAAGAAGACCTTTCACCTCTCAAGAAAATGCAGTGAAGGACCCATCAGTTTGATTAAAGGGTACAATAGCATATTGGAAGAGAAAACAAAATAAACTGAAGGTTTTAAAACACAATATTTTCCCAATAATTAAAATATTCTTTTTTGTAGATTGGTAGAGGGTTAGCAGATTTGATAAGTATGGAGACAGTGTTTTAAAAAAATATATATTTGCACATTTGCAGTGTGAATTCACGTAGTGTTTTTAATGTGAGAATGTGCAGTTTGAATTAAAGGGAGGGGCAGGTGCAGAACTGCCTTGAGGTGCTTTGTGTATGATACAGGGTGTGCAAAAGCATTTTCAGATAGTTGGGTCTCACAATGTACTGTGGCAAAAACATTCCTGCCTCTTTAAAAATGTGAAAAAAGGGCTCGTGAAATGAAGAATTCCTTTCACAATGGATGTGAACAGAATCTGAAAAAGCAGTGGAATATAAAGTGGCTCAGCCTCTGCCTGGTTTCCAGGTTTTCGATGTGAGGAAAAGAAAATAAATATTGCAAATTTGCTCCCACAGAATATAATGGGAGCTGTGTGCCAAAAGACAGACTCAGCCAGACTTTCTCCTGCCCTGGGAATGAGTGAATGTATTTGGAGTGGAGGCCTTCAGGACATGAATAAAACATATGTTTAAGTATGTGAGTGAATAATCTCTTGTGGGCTGGTTTGGGAGTGGAGCGGTGGGTATTAATTAAGTGTCTTTGGTGACTCAGTCTCCAGTATGAAACCTGCTATTCAGTAGCCCTGACTCTGCTGCTGTTCTGTCAAAACCATTGGGCTGCATCAACCCTGTATGGCAATAGCTTGATTTATTTTACCTTTAGATTAGGCTGGAATGTGTACAACTTGTTTTTATCCTCGTCTGTTTAGTACTTTCACCTGTACAATCTGTGTATCTGTCATTTTCAGAAGATGCCACACGCAGATGTAACCCTTTTGCAGTTCAGCAGGATTAAGGATGGAAAACAGCTGCATATGCCATTCTTTCCTTTCCCTGTGATGATTTTAGACATGTTAGATGTTTTCCAGGTTTTCATCCTTTTTTGGGGGGGAGGGGGCAAAGATAAAACTATTGGCAGCTAGGTTTCTCCTTTGGCAATTTTCGATTTAAAAATCAATCTATGAAACACAAAAGAGCCAGATAGATTACCTGTTGGCTGGTAAGCCGCGGTACCATGAGGCTGTTGATCATCACTTATGCTGACTGCTTGCTGGCTGTAGTGCAGATGGAAGATGGAGCTGCTAAATCATTTTTCACATCCACAGTAGAACATGATTTGGTATCCTGCATACTGCTGGAGAAATAGTTCTACAGTAATTTACAATATCCGATGTTTAGGAGTATATACAATGTGCATCTTCAAATGAGAGGCAATATGTCTTTTCCTTCTAGCATAGATCAGGTTTGAAAAAGTGAACTGATACACAGTCCGCTTTTTAGTTAAACTAGGCTTATGTGGAATATGCAGGCTTGTTTACAAATAATAATTTACTGCCATATAAATGTTAAGCTTGCTGAGTTATTAAAATATCCTCATCTTTCATAAATGTATATGAAATAATATTTGAAAGTACTTCTTAAGAGGGCAATTTTCAAAGGCCAATATCCATAGCCAGATAAATGGCTATCCGAAAATAGCAATTCCCTATCCAGCTGAAATTGCTCAAAGGCTTCACAGCAAGAGTGCATTCAGCTGGACTAAAGAGAGGCTTAAATGTGAATTTCAATCACATGCACTCCATTTTAACCCTTCCCACTTAACAAATACATGGGCACCTTTAGTGTGCTTATTATATACCAATCATGTAATTCCTTTTTGAAAATTACCTACAAAAAACATGCAGTACAAGTATCAGCTTACTATATAACTCTTTAAAAAGTGACCCATTAAGGGACAATATTAAAAAAGATAAAAACCCTGTTTTGTGTAAATTGCCTAGGAAAAAGGATGGCCAAGTCTGCATGTTTCCACTTTGCAGAATATTTTACAAAAGGCTCGCTGAACACAGATGAGACAATATTTAAACTCCTCGGCAAGTATTTAACTTAGGGGGGGGGGGGGAATTCTATCTAAGGCACCTTAAAAAGCAGTGCTGAAAAACCACACGGTTAGCTTAATTCTATAAACTACGCCTAAAGTTATGTGCAGTTTATAGAATTTTTCTTACGTGCGGTTTTTGTAACTAAAATTTAGGCACACCCATTTAATCCACCTAAAACTAGGGCTAAATACCTGCGCCTAAGTTAGGCATAGATCAGGTGTATTCTATAATAGTGTGCATAGTTTTTAGAAATGCCACAACCCGTCCTTCCATGCCTATGGCCACACCCCTTTTTCAACTGCATGCATTAGAATTTACACTCACTGCATTATAGAATACACCTAGAAAGTTGCGCATGTAAATTCTAATTAGTCAATTAGTGTTGCTAATTGGTTGTTAGGTACCAATTATAGATGCTGATTGGCTTGTTAATTAAGTTTTGTGCGCAATTTGGCCATGTGGCCAAAATAGCATGTACAACTTAAGGTGCCATATATAGAATTTGGGGGTTAATGTCTGGCTATGCTACTAGAAGATTTTCTAATGGTTGATCATCCAGTTACGCCAATCATCTATATGTTACCAACATAAATCACGTTCAAACCCACCTGGAAGATCTACTAAAATGAGTGAAATCATATCTTCCCCTGGATACCTTCCGGCACCTGGTACAGTCCACGGAGCTAACCCACGTGGACTACTGCAATAGTGTCTTCATAGGATGTAAGACCCAAATCCTGGGGAAACTTCAGACTTCCCAGAATACTGCGGCCAGACTCATCTTTGGCAAATCCAAATTCGATAGCGCAACACCTCTTTGAGAGAAGCTTCACTGGCTCCCCATCAGTGAAAGAATAACCTTCAAAGTACATACACTGATTCATAAGATCATATACAGAGACTCCTCTAGTTACATGAATAACCTTATTGACCTCCCAATTAGAAACAGCTCAGTGTCTTCACATACTTACCTTAATTTACACCTTCCCAATTGCAAAGGAATCAAATACAGAACCATTTATGCATCCAGCTTTTCCTTTCTGGGCAGCCAGCTTTGGAATGCTTGACCAAGATCCATCAGAGCAATTCATCACGCACCTGCTTAAACCTTCATTATCCCATTTGCAGAGGACTTAAATACAAGTCTGTACATACATCCAGTTTCTCATACACCTGCACACAACTATGGAATGAATTACCGATCACCATGAAAACAACACATGACCTGACAACCTTCCAAAAGTTATTAAAGACCTACTTATTCATAAAGGCGTACAATAAAGATTCCCCATAATGATCCAACTTCCTAATTATTCCAATCACAACTATTAACAGAGCCGGTAGTGGGAGGCGGGGCTGGTGGTTGGGAGGCGGGGATAGTGCTGGGCAGACTTATACGGTCTGTGCCAGAGCCGATGGTGGGAGGCGGGGATAGTGCTGGGCAGACTTGTACGGTCTGTGCCCTGAAAAAGACAGGTACAAATCAAGGTAAGGTATACACAAAAAAGTGACACATTTCTTGGGCAGACTGGATGGACCGTGCAGGTCTTCTTCTGCCGTCATCTACTATGTTACTATTAAGGAAGCCTCCTATCTGTTCATCCTAATTACATCCTCATGACTGAATATTATATCTTGTCCTGATGTAATTAGGTTATGTTATGTTGATCTTTCAATCCACTTTCAATCCAATATGATTTACTTATGCACTCTTATTTGTAATAATTGTAAAATTATTATTCCGTTAATATGATTGCTATGATATTCTATGTACCCATCTGTATCTATATTCTGAAATTCTTATCCTATAATGTGTACATGTTGCTATAACATTTTGTAAGCCACATTGAGCCTGCAAATAGGTGGGAAAATGTGGGATACAAGTGCAGCAAATAAATAAATAAATAAATAAAATTAATGACTATCTACCTTTCAGGAAAATGTTGAAAACCCATCTCTTCAAGCAAGCTTACCCAAAAGACCCGACCTAACCCATACACATTACCCTCGTTCTGACGATGACTATATCTTAACCATGTCCCACTAACTACTCCATACTTTCCTAGCCTTCCCTTCCCCATCCTTCCTACACCATACCCCTCCCTATCTCTTTATCCTATCTTCATTACACCTAACTATGCTAAATTACAGTTTGTAATATTCTTCTTACTGACTTTAACACTTGTTTTTTTTTTTTTTTAATATTATGTTTATTGTCTCATGGAGTCAAATACAGGCAACAAAAGCAACATCAATACAACAGAAATACACAATATCCATATCTCTTACAGCCCGTTGACCTCCATGATATTTTCCTGAACTTTCCTCCCCAACAAAATCCCCCTCCCCCTGCCCTCTCCCTCCCTCCCTACTTTCCCTCCTCCCGCTCTTCCCCCCTTGTTTCCTCTCGCTGCTTAACCAGCACACATCTCCATTTAATCAGATCCGCAGTTTGACATCTGCAAGAAGGTACTTGTTCTCCCCCACAGGTCTCGATACTGACGGGCACACAAGGAGGCTGAGGCTTTATATTGCATAGCCACCCAATTGGCCATTTCAGCCATACTATTTCTCCATGCTGCCAGGGAAGGGGGCTCCGGACTCACCCACTGCTTCAACACGCATCTCTTAAGCAAGATCATTGCTGTCAATACAAATTTGCAGTGTGACTCCTTCAGTCCCTGCTCCCTAAGAGCCTGCCCACACCCCATTAATGTAATTGAATACTGCCATTCCACTGTGCGCTGTAAAATCTCTTCTAAAATTCCAAGTGCCCCAGTCCACAATGCCTGTAGGGCTGGACATTCCATGAATGAGTGCAAAAAGGTGCCCACCGCCCCTCTACATTTTTCACACATATCACAAATATAGCCTTCCCGGAGGGGTTGGGAACATCAGTTTTCAGTTTATGGAGAGACAAAGGTTGCAGATTTATAGGCCAGTTTAGGAAAGAAGGGGAGGACATATTCCCAACATTTGACACGGTCAGAAGTGAGCTACAGATCTCTGGCTCCCAGTTCTTTGCGTATTTGCAGGCACGAGACTACATAATGAGTGTGGAGCGCAGGAGCAAGGCCATAGTGCGTTTTACGCAACTTGATCACATTTTTTTGCAGACTTTAACACTTGTAATTCTATTTATTATGTAAGCCACATTGTACCTGCTTTTGTGGGAAAGTGCGGGGTATAAATGTAATAATAATAATAATAATAATAATATTAATATTGCAGCCATGGGATCACTTTTGGAGCCATTATCCAAATTTGTTGATTTTTTTTTAGACCTTTTATTCCAAAGGTCAAATCATACATACGTGATGCTGCCCGTGTGAGCCAACTTTTAATGATTTTGACAGAGATACTGAGAATATCATTTTGGTGACCTTTGACATTGAAAGTCGTTACACTAATATTCCTTAGGATAACGCACTCACTATGTTTATCAATATCCATAATTATCGAACAAAGCTGTTGAGAGTACCGATGTTTTTCATTATCCAGCTAGCAACATTGGCATTGAAGGAGAACTTCCTCTGTTTTCAAGAAAGAGTCTACAAACAGATAAAAGGGACTGCCATGGGAGCGACCATGGCTCCTGACATCGCAATCCTTTATGTTGCACAATTTGAACAGGAGTTTTTAGAAGTATATCCCTTTAAAGTGGAAGTTAGATTGTGGAAACACTATATTGACGACATTGTGATGATTTAGAGAGGATGTGTTGAAAATCTTCATTCATTTCACACAGGACTCAACACTTTGGATCCCAATCTCAGATTTACTATGCATCATCATGAAGAATCTGTTCTCTTTTTGAACATAAGCATCAAAAAACATAGATATGGTTTTGACACTTCTGTTTACAAAACAAACAATAGATAAGGATCAATTTCTACACTTCAACAGTTTGCGCAACAGAGGCCTCAAGGAAAACCTTCCTTACTCTCAATTTCTATGCCTGAGAAGATTGTGTAGTAATTATGAAGAATTCGAATCACAATCCAAGTTATTGAGGAAAGGGTTTCAAGACAGAGATTACCCTCTCCAATGCATTAATAAAGGTTTCCTCAAAGCAAGGACAGCAGATAAAGAGAGATTACTTATACCACGTGTCAACAAGGACTCTCCAGACATCGTATATAGTCTAAGATTCTCCAATCTTTCTGGTGATATTAAGAAAATAATTAATATAAGAAGGGGCATATTCTTGGAGACCATCGTTACATTCACCCATGAAAGAAACATTAAAGAAATCATTGCTCCATCAACATTACCTGATACCATGACTCAACCGAATTCAGAGGCAAGAAGTTTAGAGGTAGGTCATCACCCATGTGGTGGCTGCTTTTTTTGTTCCTCATCACTGAACATCACAGTATTTCAACACCCACGTATGGAAAAGATTTACTAACTACGAAACATAACAGATAGTAACACAGAGCAGGTTGTTTACATTATCATTTGTCCATGTTCACTACTCTACGTAGCAAAACGAAAACGAAAATCAAAACACGTATGATTGAACATAGAAGTAATATTCGAAGACATAATATTACTGCCCCACTTGTTCAACATTGCATGGACTTATCACATTCTTTCTCCTATCTCAGATTTTTTAGTTTCCAAGTTGTGAAAACTCCCTGGCATGGTGGTGATGTAGACATGCTATTGTTACAAAACGAACAGAGATGTATCTTTGAAATGGACACTGTTGTCCCAGCAGGTCTCAACAATGAAATAGATTTATCTGGTTTTTTAGCTGTTTTTGAAGCACCCGCTTCACTACTGCATGCAGCCTGGTCCGCCTTGCTCACACAACTTTGTTTATGATTTATTCAGATAATTTATATATTTTACTATTTTTCATTATTTTTTCATTATTTTTATTACTGTGGTATTTTTTATTTATCAGCGCATCCATACATATAAACCAAGTGTTTTTATATGTTTTTCTATATGAGTTTTTTAATGTGAGTTCTGTTCAATATAGAGTGGGATATGTAATCTGTGACACATGTCGTCAATGTATTATCTCATTCCCATTGATTGTTTTTGCATTGTGTATTTATACTGTTATTTTTAATATAGTTGATGAATATGGTTGTTTTTTTATGTGTGTGTGTATGCATATATACTTTCTATTTTAGCATACTAGTTCTGTTCCACTAAAAGAACGAATTGCATTCAAAATTTGCACCCTGGTCCATAAAATCGTTCATGGTGAAGCCCCGATCTACATGTCAGACCTCATAGACCAGCCAACTAGGAACACAAACAGATCAGCACATACATTCATGAATCTCCATTATCAAAGCTGTAAAGAACTTAAATATAAATCCACATATGCATCCAGCTTCTCCTACATAGGCACGCAAATATGAAACGCACTACCGAAGGCCATAAAATCAATGCACGACCTAACAATCTTCGGAAAACTACTGAAAACTGACCTATTCAAGAAGGCATACCATAATGCTCCATCCTAACCACAGACATTTCATGAACTAGACAAACCATACCCTACACCTGACTGATAACCTAATGACTACTAATGAAAATCACATAATACGCACTACCACTTTATTTCTCATGGCAGAAATGAACTTGCTATAGTTGACTAACTTACGCCATAATTTACTCTATCACTCAGGAACCTCTATGCAATACCATACTGTACTATACTTTACCATGTATGCACCTTAATGTAAAATCATTTGTAATTCTCTACCCGGAATAATGTAAGCCACATTGCCACATTGAGCCTGCAAATTGGTGGGAAAATGTAGGATACAAATGCTACAAACAAATAAATAAATAAATAAATATAGCAGTGTACGTTATCATTAACGTCATCGGGCTTTTTAATATTTATATTAGGCTAGGTAGCCACATCCCTGTTTGATTTACTGACTCTAACATTAAGGGACAGCATCTCCATTCTAATACATGTGCAGAGGTAAGGGGTTTTTTTTTCATTGCAAGCAATGTTTTGGTGTTACGAACGTTAATTTTCCCTAATAAGATAAAGTTCGTTTGTTCATAATATGTCTTTTCATATCGCTGCACTTTTTCACTTTAACGGAGTTTATAAGTAGTAGTTTTTGGCGTCAGTTCAGCAGCTGGCTGTTTTATGTTTTTCATCTTCATTATTTTTTTTATTTTTACTTTTATCTGCTCTTTCGTATTTTATTTATGTATATACTGCCGATAAGCGGTCATTTTTGCACCTTTTTCCCCCATAGTTATTTATCCTTTTTACTTGCATGTCTGTAGCAGAGCCCTTTTTGGCAGCTTTTTATTTTCTCCAATGCATATTTTAGTAGAACTCTCACTTATCAGCTTGAGACCCGATGTTTCCATCTTAGACTGAGTGTTCTCTTCCACAGATGCCCATATGCCAACACTAATGATTTGGTATGCAAAGCGGTCTTGAGCGTTTATTTTAATCTAATGGTTTTATATATAAGATAGACGTCTGCTCATTTTTGTCTTGTGCCAACAATGGGACACCCGTGACATGTAGCCGTCTCAGGCACCTCACCGAAGATCTATCCTAAGCAATTACTCATTTAGCTTAGCTCTGCTCAAGCATGCTTTGTTTTTATTTCTAAAGAAGCAAGCTATGTCATTGTACATTCAGACAATATAACCCTTACGGTGAGTTTATTTACTTATATAATACTATAATGCATTTCTATCACACATATATTTTTATCAACGCCACATGCATTATATTTATATTTATAGTGTTAATGGATTACACCTAGCATGCAAATTAAAAGTAAAGACTACTTAAGTGTATTGTCTGTTCATGACTGAAACATTTAGCGTGCCATATGAAAGTCAAAACAACTTATGAATATTATCTGCCCAAGACTAAGACATATTCAAGTGTGGAGTGTGGTGGTTAAAATGTATATGTATATATACAGATGGACAGATAATATTCATAAGTTGTTTTGACTTTCATATGGCACGCTAAATGTTTCAGTCATGAACAGACAATACACTTAAGTAGTCTTTACTTTTATTTGGCATGCTAGGTGTAATCCATTAACACTATAAATGCATGTTCATGCCATGGTATCAACTACAAATGTATTCTATATAATGTATATGTTTTATTTGCTGTTGAAATTTCTTTTCTTTATTTCATTTTCTCCACGATAAGTTTTTATTGGTTCTTTAATCAATATATTTTATTTTGTCACATTTTATTTGTTACGATTATAATTGTATTTTGTATTTGATGCAGACCCCTGATGCAGGCGCTGTGCGCCGAAACACGGTCTGATTCGGGGTCACTTTTTGAAGATTGTTATCCAAGTTATGTGATTAAAGGATCTCCATTTCGAAGGCTCTTGGTGCTTGTTTTTCAATATTTGGACTCTGTTCTGTACTTTGAACCCTCTCTGTGCTGTGCCTAGAACTTATATCAGAATATTTAATGCTGACCACTATCTGGATATAAATAGTGAATATCTGGTTATAATGGGCAAAATTGTAACAGCAATATTTACCAGGCTTTGTGCTCTCCTGAGTTAACCGAATAGTTATTCACATACCATGCTGAATATCAACTGTTTCTGAGTAACTCCCAGCTCTGCTTCTGGCCTACCCTAGTGTTCGCTGGATAGAGCCAGGGTGGAGATTTTCAGCAGCATTATCCAGATAATGCTATTGGAAATCTGAGTATTACCCTGTTTGAAACTACCCAGGTAAGTGCTGCTATTGTGTTGAGAGCTTTTTATAAAATACCCATAAGGCTGCAGGAAATGAACGTATATGCAGAGGCGCTTATAGGGGCAGCAGTTTATAAAAAGAGCAGCAACAGTTTGGGGTTCTGCATATGTAATTGCTGTCACTTTACATGTGTATGCGCTAGATTTTGCAAAACTGCATTTCTGAGAAGAGCCATTTAAAGAGCCATGTTCATAAAGTTTTCGTTTTTGAAGTTGTTTTAAATGCAGAGGGGTTAGGGCCATTGCTCCCTTTAGTCAATCTTCCACACCTCAAGTGCAAACAAACAATTAGCTCCCATGTATGCATATCTGGCAACAGATATGAGGGCTGATGTTTAAATTTTTGAAAGCAGACATGAATTTCCTTTGCAAAATAGGAATTGTACATCTGTTTTTCAAGTTTGAGGTCCATGCAGTGTTGGATATAGGCCACTTGGTCTTAGCTGCGTCTTTAGATTTATCCTCAGTTTTTGATCTTGTTAATCATATTTACTACTCCATAGGTTGTCAGAGATTGGTGTAACAGATCATGTACTTCATTGGTTTAAATCATATTTATCTAACCACTCTTTTTTGTTAAATTCTATTTTTCTTCTTAATTCTCCCACTCTCTGGTTTATGGAGTTCCACAGGGTTCAATTCCTTTCCCTCTTCTGTTCAACATGTTTCTTAGTCACTTGGCCACTATCACTTAGCATTATGGTATCAGCTTTTAGGTTTGTGCAGGTAATATTTTGATTTTCTTTACTTCTTTTCAAAACCCAGATCTCCACTAAAAAGTTGTCTGAATTTGGTGGCTAATTGGCTCAATAACTGTCAACTCAAACTTAACCATCCAGCTTATTTTCAAAAGAGAAAGACGCCCATATTTCGACCCAAATTGGGAGATGGGTGCCTTTCTCTCATGGGCGCCCAAATCGGTATAATCGAAAGCCGATTTTGGGTGCCTCCAACTGCAGTCTTTCGTGGAAATGAACAAAGTTGACGGGGGCATGTTGGAGGCGTGGTGAAGGCGGGACTGGGGCATGTTTATTGGCCGAGGAGAGATGGGCGCGCTCGGCCGATAACGGCGCCAGAAGCGAGAATTTGGGTCACTTTTTCTGGACCCTTTTTTTTCATGAACAAGTCCCCAAAAAGTGCCCCAACTGGCCAGATGACCACCGGAGGGAATCAGGGATGACCTCCCCCAGTGGTCACTAACCCCCTCCCACCAAAAAAAAAGAACTTTAAAAACTTTTTTTGCCAGCCTGTATGCCAGCCTCAAATGTCATACCCAGCTCCATCACAGCAGTATGCAGGTCCCTGGAGCAGTTGTTAGTGTGTGCAATGGACTTCAGGCAGGTGGACCCAGGCCCCCCCCCCCTACCTGTTACACTTGTGCTGGTAAATGGGAGCCCTCCAAACCGCCCCCAAAACCCACTGTACCCACATCTAGGTGCCCCCCTTCAGCCATAAGTGCTATGGTAATGGTGTAGAGTTGTGGGGAGTGGGTTTTGGGGGGCTCAGCACCCAAGGTAAGGGAGCTATGGACTTGGGAGGTATTTAAATCTTTTTTTAATTGTTACAAGTGCCCCTTAGGGTGCCTGGTTTGTGTCCTGGCATGTGAGGGGGACCAGTGCAGTACGAATCCTGGCCCCTCCCAAGACCAAATGCCTTGGAGTTGTTCATTTTTGAGCTGGGCGCCTTCGGTTTCCATTATCACTGAAAACCGATACCGCCCAGCTCAAATCCGCACAAATCCGATGCATTTGCCTGGCACCAAACGTATTGTTGAAACAAAAGATGGATGCCCATCTTTTTCGAAAATACGGTCTGTCTCGCCCCTTCACGTACCCGTCCTCAGAGATAGGCGCCCATGGAGATGGGTGTTCGCGTTCGATTATGCCCCTTCACGTGTTTGCTTAGTGGTCAATCGGAATGGCCTTCCTTGACTCCATTTGTATATATTTATTTCATTCAGCCTGTTGCTTCATTTATATATCTCAGGGCCATAATTGAGTCCCAACTTTCTTTCTCAGCTAGTATCTCTAATGTGCTGAAATCCAGCTTCAATGCACTCCCACCAACTTTGAGTGGTTTTTAGTTATTTTGATGATAATACCCTTAACATTGACATTCACACTTCAGGCAGCCCTTAACACATACTTAAAATTTTTAAATAATTCAAACAACAATTTCTTTTTTGGAATAAAATTTGGCTGCAGCTTTATTTTCAAATATTAATTCATTTACTTAACATCAACTTAGTAACATATAATTTTCCACCAGGTTAACTTCAGAATGCGGTTAATAATGTTAAGCCCTTCGGTAACGAACTGGCTCACTTTCTCCCCACTTCACAGTGTGATTAATAATAATGTTAAGCCATTCGGTAACGAACTGGCTCACTTTCTTCCCCCCTTACCCCCCTCCCCCCAGGTGACTTACGGTACCGTCAAGCCACCTCTTACTCATGGCGGTTCCGCCCACGAGTTCATTTCCATTTCATATATTTCATACAATTCCTTTAACCGCTTCTGGTGCCTCTTAAACCCCTCATCCAGGCACCCCTTTCCATTTAAAAGCTGCTACCATTCGCCCCCAAATCCTCCACTTTCCCTAACCATCTCAAAATTTTGTCCCCACCACACACCCCCCCACCAAGGGCGGGCTGGGATGGGTCTTTCACTCCCTCCTATTCACCCTAACCCTCTCCTACCTAACTAAAAACTAATTCTGAGCGCCCAAATCTTCCCTATCCTAGCACTTCCCTTCCAGCCAATCCTATCCCTTAATTCCTACCCAATCCCCTTTCTCCCTTTCCTGTTGCTAACCTAAACACTAACTACTTTCAAACTAACTCCCTCCTGCAACTCCCCCCCCCCCCCTTTCCTTTCTTCTTCTGGCTGCCTGGCTTCAGCCAATGTTAACACCCTCACAGCTTAACTGTGAGGGCTTCCTAACATTGACATTCACACTTCAGGCAGCCCTTAACACATACTTAAAATTTTTAAATAATTCAAACAACAATTTCTTTTTTGGAATAAAATTTGGCTGCAGCTTTATTTTCAAATATTAATTCATTTACTTAACATCAACTTAGTAACATATAATTTTCCACCAGGTTAACTTCAGAATGCGGTTAATAATGTTAAGCCCTTCGGTAACGAACTGGCTCACTTTCTCCCCACTTCACAGTGTGATTAATAATAATGTTAAGCCATTCGGTAACGAACTGGCTCACTTTCTTCCCCCC
Organism: Microcaecilia unicolor; assembly: GCF_901765095.1. Lineage (NCBI taxonomy): Eukaryota > Metazoa > Chordata > Amphibia > Gymnophiona > Siphonopidae > Microcaecilia > Microcaecilia unicolor. The sequence goes on from NC_044033.1 coordinate 124,766,399, forward strand.
TTACCCCCCTCCCCCCAGGTGATTTACGGTACCGTCAAACCACCTCTTACTCATGGCGGTTCCGCCCACGAGTTCATTTCCATTTCATATATTTCATACAATTCCTTTAACCGCTTCTGGTGCCTCTTAAACCCCTCATCCAGGCCACAAGCGGTGACAGACTCCATCTTGTCACCGCTCCCCCATAACCAAAGCTGCCGCCAAATCCTTCTTTAAGCAATCCTCCAACAAATCTTGGAGTGCACTCAAAAAGATATCAGTTCCAATATCGGACAGATGAACTCCATCCTGCCTATACAAACCTGCACAATCTGACGAGATCAAATCATGTGCTAACACCAAACCCCCCATTCTCCCCATAAATTTTGACACTTCCCAATTCACCCTGCGCCTCAACCGCTCAATACCTTTTGGATTAACTGCCCCCCTCCACACTCTTCTGGGAATAATCTGTGACCATACAATCACTGCTCCTGGAAAATAACTCATCACCTCCAATAATTCTGCTTTCATTAAACGAATTAACTGAACTCCTTTTACAGCACATAAATCATTTCCCCCCAAATGAATACAAACTAGAACTGGAGAAGAAAATCGCCGAGCTTGCAGTAATGCTGGCAACAACTGCTTCCAAGTCATTCCTCGTATGGCCAACCAGCGGATTCGAATACCAAATTCCACTAATCCCAGGTTGGATCCCCACTTTGATTCCAGAGCATGCTTGTGTGCCCAAAAGACATATGAATGTCCGCAGATCCATACACATATGTCCAGAGGCAATACATCTGTAAAAGAAACTAGAACAATTAGCATAAACCTAATCACTTCTCATCCCGAACATACCCTTTATATCTATTAGACCTCCATCTTCCCACCCGCTGAATTAAAGCCACTGAACCCCCTTCTTGGGCTACATTGGAAGCAGCACCAATTCGAAAGGAATGTGTCCCATACTCCTTTGGCTCCAAACCCATATATCTCAAACCTTTCTTAAGCACTGCTGCAAATTGATACCTCGTTAACGGCATACCATTGCTATGCACCAACCAAACCTCACCCCCCACCGGTCTTACACCATTGAACTCCACTGCACATTGCACTGGACAAAATTCCAAAGTCTTAGCCGCTCGCAGACTAATCCAAATGCCTTTTCCATCTTGGTCCGTTTTAGACTTCCTTAAATATATACGCAACACCCCCTTTTCCACCACCACATCCCTTCTTCTCAAACCTTCATCATCCATAGCTCGCGTTGATGAAGCTACCAACTCCCCAACCCTGCAAGCTGAAAAGAAGGCTACCACAAAAGCCACCTGAAATAACAATATTTCATATTTTGAAAAACAAATATTGGTTAATACCTTGCACAATTGCACTACCTGTGCATAAAATAGCGGCCTCCTCACCCTCTCCATTCGTGATTTCCCATGTTCTCTGGAAAAACCACACAATAATTTACGAATCAAATATTTCCCCGCTGGACCTCCCCAACCCAGCAATTTAGACACAAATGCTATTGCAGCCATCGTCTGAGATACCATCCCAAACGACCATTTATTATCCACTGCAAAAGCAATAAGTCGGACCACTCTCTCTTCACAAATTGGGAAGACCAAATCCCAACCTCTGTCAGCCAGAAATGATAGGAATCGCCTCCATCCAACTCCATAAGCCTTCCAAGTATTAGGAGCTAATGCTCTCATCAACAGTGCCTCACAACCTCCTGAAAATTGTGCCACAAATCTTCGGACATCCATGTAGGCTCCCAATCTGCTGACGGAGCCAAAGCTCTGAAACGATGTAACTGTAAACGAGATAACGCATCAGCAATCTCATTACAAACACCAGACACATGTCTCGCTGTTAGCCATAAATTTAATTGCAAACATTTTAACACAATCAATCTCAACAGCTCCACTAACAGCGGACAACGCGAATACTGCTTATTGATTGCCCATACTACTGACATGTTATCAGAATACAAGGCAATCCTCCTGTTACACAACCTCCGTTCCCATAGCCACAAAGCCACCCAAATTGGAAATAATTCCAACAAAGCTATATTCTTGCACAAACCCATCTCTCTCCACCATTGAGGCCACTCTTCCGCACACCATGCCCCTCCAAAATAAATCCCAAATCCAATTTCTCCCGACGCATCCGTGAATAATTGTAAATCCACACTTGAAACCAATACATCTTGCCAAACACAAGTTCCATTAAACACCGACAAAAATTCTCTCCAGATTTGCAAATCCGCTCGCACTGCCTGTGTCACACGCACTCTAAAATGCGCCTTCCGCAAACCAACTGTTAACAATGCTAAACGTCTCGAAAAAACTCGTCCCATAGGAATCACTCTCGTTGCAAAATTAAAATGCCCCAACAACGACTGAATCTCCTTCAACGTCACCTTTTTCTTGATGCATACCCTATCAATCTCCTGACGCAAAACCACAATCTTTTCTTTAGGCAGACAAGACTCCATTCTCACTGAATCCAACTCTATCCCCAAAAACACCAATTTGGTAACTGGGCCCTCACTTTTTTCTTTAGCCAAAGGCACACCCAACTCCTTTGCCACCGTTCTAAATGCTGACATCAAGGAAGCACACTACAATGAATTTTCTGGACCCCCAAACAAAAAATCATCCAAATAATGAACAATAGAATCCCAACCACTAACCTGTTCCACTACCCAATGTAAAAATGTAGCAAATGCTTCAAAATAATTACAAGAAATAGAACAACCCATAGGCATACATTTATCAAAATAAAATTTACCTTCAAACTTAAATCCAAGCAACCTAAAAGCTGTAGGGTGCACTGGCAATAAACGGAAAGCTGCTTCAATGTCCGCTTTTCCCATCAATGCACCTTTTCCCAAATTCCTCAACAAATCCACCGCTTGTTCAAAACTAGCATATTGCACTGTACACAAATCCGGATCAATAAAACTATTTACACCAGAACCTTCAGGATAGGACAAATTATGAATCAACCTGTATGTACCCGGCTCTTTTTTCGGTATCACACCCAATGGAGACACTACCAAATTTTTAAGCGGCGGGTCAGCAAACGGTCCTGCTATCCACCCAAGACTCAACTCCTTCATCAACTTTTTCCGAACCACCTCCGCATGCTGAATCACAGATACTGAATTCTTGCACTTATGATCCAACACCAGTCCCTCAAACGGGATCGGGAAACCTTCTGAAAAACCTACCCACAGCAAATATGCATCACCACCACACGGATACAAACCCAACCAATTTTGTAACGCCGCTACCTTAATAGGAGAAGGGGCCTTGCCAGCCCACACCTGGGCCGCCCATAGCTCCTCCCCTCCCCGACCTTCCCCGACCTCCCAATCCCCCTCTTGGACATTTAAACACAGGGTGGAATCCCTGACAGACACTGCAACAGTGTCTGAATCTGCAGGCAGGCCTATTACATCGTCCCGCATTAAATTGGAAACAAGCATTACCGGGGCTACTCCCTTTTCCCCCCAATCCGCTTGTCCCCACACTTCCTCCTCCTGCCATTCCAAAACTCCCTGTTCGACCAACGCCCATTCCCCCGGTATTTCCAACTGAGCCACTACCATACCCGAGAAATCCAGCAGAGGCTCCCGAACGAAAGGGAGGATTAACCGAAGGAGTAAAATTAGCAATCCACAAATCCACATCTCTCACACCCCAATTCTCAGATTTGTCCTTCGCCTAAACTGCTCATCATAATTTACCCAAGCCCAACCTCCATACATTTTATAAGCTCTCAAAATTAAATCACAGTAATTCCATAAACCCGGATAAAGAGCAGGTTTCTGACTTCCCAACACACTCGCAAAAACATGAAAACTTAACAACCAATTCATGATTGTCTTTGGTACCCTCCCTCTTTTCTTTTTTCCTTCTTCCTTACCCCCATCCTTCCCCCCATTAACATCCCTATCACGCACTAACAAGGCAAATAAATCTATATATTTTCCTTTTAAAATTCCAGCTTCTTTCTCAAACCTTTTCCCGTCACCCCTTTTTCCCAACTACCCCGATCTCTAACCCCCTCCCGTACTTCCCCTCCCCCCCGCCCCCTTCTATATCCAGATACACACAATTCCTCCAACTCACCCATTGCTCTCCCAGATGAAGGCCCCTCCAACGGATCCTCCACCGCAGCATCCTGCAAAGGAACATCACCATGGGTCCGCATACCACCTGCCATCGCACTGGTTGCTGTCCCACATTCCATCCTGCTACCCCTCTCCTGCTCAATATTCAATCCCACCTGACACCCCATTTCCACACCTTGTCCACCACTCACCCCTTCTGCAACCTCAGCATCTCTCCCTATATTCCCCATACCCCCTTTTGCACTCCCCCCTCCAGACACATTCATCCCATGTTTCTTTTTTCCACTCACTTTACCCCCACTTTTCACAATCTTCTTTGGCCCCATTAAACAGTATTTGATTTATTTATTATTTACTATTATATATATATATATATTTATTTAATATAATCAATTACCCACAATCACTCACTCTCCCCGCTCCCAAGCAAACACCCCTTCAATTTTGAGTCCCTTAATCTCTCCTTTTAAAAGGTTACACTGCTGATTTAGGTCCCCTAATTTGCCCATCCAGTTCCTGACCAGGGTTGCACCTGCTTAGCTTCCTGCTTTTGCCATGTGACATACACCTTCACCATGTGGGTGGCCCCCAATAAAAACTCTACCCCTCCTCCTCACCTACCCAACTCACTGTTCACACTTTCTTTCCCCACTGTAAAATCACCACAATCCAAACATATCCATCCAATCCCTCCCCTTCAAACTCCCAAAATTACCCACGAAACGCTCACCCCACCCCCCTTTCCACACATATACGTCACCCCCCACTTGCACAGCCCCACACACCAAATAAAACCGCCAACTCCCAAATTACTTCCTTGCTCCGCTTCAAATAAACACCCCCAACACCTCGCAAACCGGAAGTGCCTTCCCAACACACTTTAACTCACCCACCCCCTCCCAACGTAACACACACTTCAAAAACCCCGTTTTTCCGCCCAGCAACCAAAAACCAACCCAAATCACTTTCCCAAATTCCCCTCCGTACTCCTCACCTCCGCGAAACCGGAAGTGCCGTCGCGATGTTTTCTACGACGCCACTGCCAAGCACCAGCCTCCCCCACCTCAGGTAATCTTTAAAGGGGAATCGAACCAGCAACCTTCTGATTACAAGCTCAGTGCTCTAACCAGTGCTCCACTGATTAGACATAAGAATTCTTTTCGTTTTTTCACTTTTAAACCCCCCCCCCCCAACTTCTCTTTCACTCCCTCCTATTCACCCTAACCCTCTCCTACCTAACTAAAAACTAATTCTGAGCGCCCAAATCTTCCCTATCCTAGCACTTCCCTTCCAGCCAATCCTATCCCTTAATTCCTACCCAATCCCCTTTCTCCCTTTCCTGTTGCTAACCTAAACACTAACTACTTCCAAACTAATTCCCTCCTGCAACTCCCCCCCCCCCCCCCTTTCCTTTCTTCTTCTGGCTGCCTGGCTTCAGCCAATGTTAACACCCTCACAGCTTAACTGTGAGGGCTTCCGTATATGATGCTTCTTGTACAATATGTTTTATGCTGCTTATCCTAGAAATAAGCAGTGGATTTTCCCCAAGTCCATTTTAATAATGGTCTATGGACTTTTCTGTTAAGAAGCGATCCAAACCTTTTTTTTAAACCCCACCAAGCTAACTGCTTTTACTGCTTTCTTTGGCAACAAATTCCAGAGTTTATTTATACGTTGAGTGAAGAAAAAGTTTCTCTGATTTGTTTTAAATTTACTACTTTGTAGCTTCATCGTGTGCCCCCTAGGCCTAGTATTTTTGGAAAGAGTAAACAAGTGATTCGCGTCTACCTGTTCCACTCCACTCATTATTTTATAGACCTCTATCATATCTCCCCTCAGCCGTCTTTTCTCCAAGCTGAAGAGCCCTAGCCACTTCAGCCTTTCCTCATAGGGAAATCTTCCCATTCCCTTTATCATTTTCATCGTTCTTCTCTGTACCTTTTCTAATTCCACTATAACTTTTTTGAGATGTGGTGACCAAAATTGAATACAATATTCGAGGTGTGGTTGAACCGTGGAGCGATACAAAGGCCATTCCTTTTCTAATAATACCTAACATTCTATTTGCTTTCTTAGCTGCCGCCACCACACACTGAGCAGAGGGTTTCAACGTATCATCAACAACGACGCCTAGGTCCCTTTCCTGGTCAGTGACTCCTAACGTGGAACCTTGTATTACATAGCTATAATTTGGGTTCCTCTTTCCCATATGCATCACTTTGCACTTGCTCACATTAAATGTCATCTGCCATTTAGATGCTCAGTAGTCTCGTAAGGTCGTCTTGTAATGTTTCACAATCCTCTCGTGATTTAACAACTTAGAATAACTTTGTGTCGTCAGCAAATTTAATTACCTCACTAGTTACTCCCATCTCTAGATCATTTATAAATATATTAAAAAGCAGCGGTCCCAGCACAGACCCCTGGGGAATCCCACTATCCTACTCCATTGAGAATACTAACCATTTAACCCTACTCCCTGTTTTCTACCTTTTAACCAGTTTTTAATCCACAATAGGACACTGCCTCCTATCCCATGACTTTCCAATTTCCTCTGGAGTCTTTCATGAGGTACTTTGTCAAATGCCTTTTGAAAATCCAGATACACAATATCGACCGGCTCACGTGTGGATAAAGGTGTTAAAACATATATTTTGACATACGTTTTGGCGGGCTCGACTGCATCCTGACAGATAACACTGAGGTGGAGCATTTTTGTCATTTCAGTGTTTCCATCCCTCACCAACTCATTTCAATTCCTCTTTTTTGAGTGTATGACCCCTGAGGCAGGCGGGTGTTTCTTGTCGAAACACGGCTCCATGTCGGGTCCAGTATATGAGTGGTGCCCAATAAAGGCATATACTTTTCACCTGGCTGTGAAGATTTCTTGGTCTACCCCTACTTTTGGACTGGCCTTGCAATCAATAAGGTCATCTATGTTATCCACATTTTACAATCCATGTGAAAACTTCTTACCAGTCCTTCCCTCACTTAGAACTCCACCAGCATAGAAAAAGGTCCCCTATCCCAAAATCTGCTTCCAAAAGGTTCCCCTCCCCACCAGTGTATAAATCTGTGGGATACACTCCCTTTAACGTCCACCCCCACAATTCAAAAGGAGACCCCTTCCAAATTCTCCCAGATGTTTGGTATGAAGATTTGGTGTGATTGAGAGGTTGCTTCTGTTCTTTGGTTCAGCTTCAGTCCCTTTTATACCACGGCATTGTTTTTGCTACATTACTGGTAATACAGAAAACTCTTGTTACTGAAAACATATGGTAAAAAATTTTGAACACTTGGTAAGTACCACATTGTCATTTAACGCAGGTGAATGTAGTATCACAATTTAGTCAACAGAGCCCTGTGTAAATTATTCCCACTCCTATCCTTTATGTTCTCAACTTTATTATTTGTATAGATGTGTCAGCACATGCCAAGCTGAGTTAACATAAACCACATAATCTCAGAAGAGTTGACAATGCAAATATGTCCATGAAGAATTTAAAAACCCTGCCCGTACTGTACAGATAATATATGCAGATTGCCAAATTTTTTCTACTGTGTGCCCTGAATAGTTGGCAGCAACACATGCTCTGATTTGTGGCAATTAGACTCCATAGTGAAAAATGTTTTTGGCAGGAAATTACTGAATACTCTATCCTATAGGCTCGGTGTTATTTTTATAGATAAAATATTTTTACTTTAATCCTAGAAAATGAAACTCTTGTGTAAGTAGACCGTACAATATCACCAGTATGAAAATGTTTTCAGCTTTTTTTTTCTTTTAAGCAGCAGGCAGAAAGGTGGCTCTTTATTCAATAGATGATTTTACTTTAATTCAGTAACAAACCTCTATCATTCTGTTTTAAAACTATTTATGGCCACAGAACTGGCGTGGAGTAGATAGGAATTCAAGTTTGTTGCCTGACTTGTGCTCATCTGACTATTATGGGCTGGGGACTATAAGGGGAAAGACCACCAATTACATAATGACACCTATGAATGAAGTTCATAGTGTATGTGTACAAAAGTCAACAGGCATTTGAATAAATGTGGCAGCTTGGAGGATAAATAGCAGCTAGGAAGATTTGATAAGGCTGAATTATGGGGCTGAGGGGTATAAGACGTGATGAATTATAGAGTGGGAGCTGGTAATTATGGTTTGAATTGGTAGTGTCTAATATGCATGTATGCTTTTTATTGCATGTTTTATTGATTGTAGTTTGAAATGTGTGCTAAGTGGAAATGTGGTTGTAGTGTATACATCGCTGAGTGTAAAAATGATGTGGATTGGCAGTATAGAGAACATATGAAATAAACAGATCAAGAAGGAGCTGTGGACTGCAGCACCTTATTGAGAATTGCTGTAGATGATGGCTGGGTTACAGAGAGACTGCGGCTGCAGGTAAGAGAACACAAGGCGACATAAGCACCGTGAACATAAATCTGGTCCACACTCACCGATCTAATAATATGCATCTGACATAGCACAATCCCCAACAGTGTGTTCACTAGGACCTGTCTACACCCCTGTCATGAACAGCACCAGCCCTGCATGGTCCCCCAACCCTCTATATGTATTACAACAGTTCCGAATATGGAAGACCAGGGCATGATCAGTGCTCGAATATAAACAAGGGATGTGTCCAGGCATGATACCTTGCACTTTGCAGATAGACTGGGCGCTGGATGGAGTAGCACAGCCCTGGTCTGCCACTGGAGGGATGCTATTCACAACACTCAATGGTGTGATGCCACAAGCTGAAACCCTGAAGTGTGATAGTGGTTCTCATAGCAGTGGGATAACACTTTCACCCCACCTTGCTCTGTTATCCCCTTCCCACAGAAATGCACAGACATACTCCCATGTGTATGCCCTCCCCTCCACACACTCCCTACAGACACAGGTATGATATGGACATAGCTGAAGGTGTATGTGGCTGAAAGCTTGTGCAGAATGGTAGCTAGGCCCTGGCTCAGGAGTTTGGGAGATGACCTGCAATAATGGGAGTCTCCTACTAAATCCGAGAGACTTGGCAGGTCTACCAAAGCCTTGAACTATCGGCCTTCATTCTATGCTCCAGGTTGCGTTGGGGCCCATTGGGCCAAGCAGAAGCGGTAAAACTCCCCTTCCCCTTACTTCCATCCCTCCCCCCTGTGGCTGTGGAAAAAAATTACATTGAAGCCTGGTGTTTCTTCCCTGACAGAGAATACATTTTGAAAAAACAAAATTAAAGACACAATGGCAGGCAGAGGTACAACGGTCTTGCCCAGCTGTGCTCAATCAGGTTGCAGGCCTATTGTAGTTGGACCTGAAGCTTTTTCAGGGGCTGTAGAAAGGTGCAACATTATCCAGAACGTCTGTCATGCAGGCAGGCTGGCACTATGGGGCCTGTGGATCCCAGGGCATAATCATAGCAACGTGTTCTTTTTGCACTGTGTGCAACGTGGATGGCGTGCTACACAGAGAAACTGCAGGGAGTGCCCAGGACTTTTCTCGGGACAGGAGCACACATTCAGAGAAGTCTCCTCTCCTGCCACAACTGAATTAGTTTCAGTGGGAACAATGGTTATTTTGTTCCTATGCTGCGTTTTGAATATTGGGACCAGAATTTTTTAGGTTTTCAAGCTAGTACTGAAATTGTGACTACAAATACTCATTCATTCATTGCTTTATACTCTGTTTTGAAACCTTATTCTGATGACATAATAATATGTTCTGAAACAATATTCTCATTAAAAATGCTCCACACTGCTGGAATTTCAGCATTTAATTGTATAAAATATATTTAATTTATGACATCCTATAGATATACACAATTACTAAATATACTAGCAAAAATCACCTGAAAATATTTTTGTATTTAGAATGCATGTACTGTAGTAGATGTGTAAATTATTTATACTATAAAGATCTATTTTCCTTTTCCTTCAAATTATTGTACAGTGAAAGTGTTTTTGTAATTAGAAGGATGCAGGCCTTTGTTCTTTCAGCTTAACCAACTAGGGGCCCTGTTTACAAAGGCGTGCTTGCGTTTGTTAGCACACGCTGTGTAGGCATGCACAATATTCCTATGGGCACCTACACAGTTAATGCATGCTAATTTTTAGCACGTGTTAACGAATGCTAGCCCGCCTTTAATAAAAAAGGCCAGAAATTAGGTGATAGTTTTTTATGATTTTACTTTTAAATAGCTTTTCAACGACAACAGTGGATTTATATATCATCTATACGGGTGGTTCAAGATCAGTTTACAAAAGATTATGGGCTCCTTTTACAAAGTGGCACTACCGGTTTGCATTCGCTGAATGCAAAGAAGCCCATGGGAATTGAATGGGCTTCTTCATATTCAGCGCATGCTAATCAGCAGTGCTGCTTCGTATGTGAATTGCATACAGTATAAAGTAGTAAACTACATGAAATAAAAGAAAGATAAGATTAAGAAGATGATCTCAGAAATTAATTTTAAAATTAGTTACATAAAATAAGAGAGTAAAATTACCTTATCACTCAACGGGGCCTCCAATTTTTTCTGAACATTAGGTAATTAGGCCTCAGTTCTAATAGATAGTGGCATTGTGTAATTAAATTGGCATTTTGAAGAAGAAAGCAGTCTTATTGAAGAAGGTAAGGATAGTTCAAACTTATTCATATGGATCTGTCAGGTGGAAATATTACAAGAACAAACTTTTACTAGGTCTGATAAATAGAAAGGACAGTCACTATAGAAATATTGAAAGCCAAACATAAGACTTTAAAGTCTACTCTGATAACTGGTAGCCAATGAAGTGAACACAACTGAGGAGAGGCTGTATCATATTTCATCTCACAGAAGACTATCTTTACAGCTGTATTTCCATAATGGCAAACATAATTATAAAAGATTTATGAACTCTGTAGGTATATTGTCTTCACATTTTACATGTCAGACATGATTGGTTTCTATCTTTACATAGTAACATAGTAACATAGTAGATGACGGCAGAAAAAGACCTGCACGGTCCATCCAGTCTGCCCAACAAGATAAACTCATATGTGTATACCTTACCTTGATTTGTACCTGCCTTTTTCAGGGCACAGACCGTACAAGTCTGCCCAGCAGTATTTCCCGCCTCCCAACCACCAGTCCCGCCTCCCATCTCCGGCTCTGGAACAGACCATATAAGTCTGCCCTCCACTATCCTCGCCTCCCAACCACCAACCTCTCTTCCCCCACCTGCTCCGCCACCCAATTTTGGCTAAGCTTCTGAGGATCCATTCCTACTGCACAGGATTCCTTTATGCATATCCCACACGTTTGAATTCCGTTACCGTTTTCATCTCCACCACCTCCCGCAGGAGGGCATTCCAAGCATCCACCACCCTCTCTGTGAAAAAATACTTCCAGACATCTTTTTTGAGTCTGCCCCCCTTCAATCTCATTTCATGTCCTCTCGTTCTACCGCCTTCCTGCTAATACCCTATCTTTCCTATCATTAATTGTAGTTCAGTTTCTCCCGCCCTACTCTTTTTTCCTATTCTCCTCCTTTTTGACTATTTTTCTCTTTTCAGAATTGTAAGCCACATAGATATGTTTTTATTTGACTTGCGGGATAGCAAGACTGGAATAAATTTGGATTATAGTCTTGTTTTTTTGCATGTACTGTCCCATTCTCCAATATACTAAAACCTTCTTGGTGACACCAGGCTTTGAGTCACTTATTGAAGTTCTCTGTATTTTGTAATCTTTAGAACACAGTGTACTAGGTCTCCATATATCTACAGAAGACAAAGATAATTGAAAACATCTCTAAGTTAATTTTTCATTAGCAGACTATCATGAGCTAGATGTTTAAAAATTATTTTCCAGTTCACAGTAACCCCCCCCCCCCCCCCCCAAGGAACAGCCAATTCTAGGTAACCCCAGAAGTGAGGAAAGGTTACAGTGGAGTAAAAGTCAGAACTTGATTCCTTTTCCACAACTGCACACAGACATCAATAGCAGCTTCTTAAAGATAGTTAGCTGACAGCTCCAAAAGCTTTCAGATGAGTGTCTTCCTTCTATTCCACATAGTTTGTGCCACTGTACATCATAATAGTTCAGATAATTAAACTCCTAACGACCAGGTTATGCTGTTGCTACACTGTTCAGGTCACACAGAGCACCCTGTCCTCCATCCAGTTCTGTAAAAGGGCACTTCCTGATCAGCATATGATTTGGACTACTTCAAAAAGTTTGTCCCCACTCCTGCTCCCCCACTCAAACTAAGCTCATTCCTCATTACTGAAGTTGCAACCTTAGAAGTAGGACCCTACAGATGAATTCCACAACAAGCTAGTCTGATGTAATCTTTGAAAGGCCATTCCTTAGCGTCCCTCTGGACCGGCCCAGGACTGGACCGATGGGTCGCGCACGCCCACCAGCAGGCGGAGACCGAGAAAAAAACTCTGACTCCAGAGAGCCAACGAGAGCCCCGGCCATGTGACCCCAGCCTCAGTATTTTCTCAGTCTCCCAGCAGGTAGGACGTGAGCCTATTAGTCTCTCTTTTTGGTATTTGTAGAGAGTGTTTCATAAGGAAGATTTACAGGATCTTATTGCTATGGTGGCTACTACTTTAAATTTTGATGATCAGCCTCCAGCTTCACAAGTCCGAAAGGTTGATTTGTTGGTTAAGGGCTCTAGGGCTTCCAGCAAGACCTTTCCTATGCATGAGGACATTTGGGATGTCATTAAAGCGCAGTGGGAGGTCCCGGATGCTGCTTTTCGGCCTACTAGATCTATGCCTCGTCTATATCCAGTGCCCGAAGCTGATAAAGCACTTCTTAAGCTCCCAGTGGTTGATGCTGTGGTCTCTGCGGTTACTAAACGCAACACAGTCCCAGTAGATGGAGGAACGGCGCTTAAAGATACTCAAGACAGGCGTTTGGACTCTCTTTTGAAGCATAATTTTGAGGTTTCCTCTCTGGCAGTGCAGGCGGCCATTTGCGGATTTTTAGTGGCCAGGGCCTGTTTTCGTTGGGCCGAGAGAGAGTCCTGGATAGATCTTCGGATGATCTCGCAGCTATACATGTCGAGGTGGCAAAGATTGAAACGGGCTCTGCTTTTTTAGCCGATGCTCTATATGACCTGTTGAGGGCATCTTCTAAATCTTTGGCCCTGGGAGTTGCAGCTCGCCGCTCTCTTTGGTTGAAAGGTTGGTCGGCAGATGCGGCCTCCAAGTCTAAGTTAAGTAAATTTCCCTTTAGGGGTTCATTTTTGTTTGGAGAGGATTTGGACAAATTGGTTCACTCCCTAGGAGACTCTAAGGTGCCTCGTCTCCCTGAAGATCGGCCTCGCCTATCCAGTCGGGGTGCCTTGTTTGGACGTGGTAGGCTAAGGTCTTTCCGTAGATTTCAGCCTGATAAAGCTTCTCAGCCTCAGAGATCGCGTTTCTTTACCAGGAACCAGTCCTTTCGAGGTTACCGCAGAGGAGGCAGATTCTCAAGCGGCAATTTTCGCTCCCCTGCGTGTACTTCCCAATGAAGGTGCGAGGGCCCCTTCTCTGGTACCTGTCGGAGCTCGGCTTTCTCAGTTTTATCAGAGGTGGGCCCACATTACATCAGATCATATCAGATGTTTTATAAGTAAGGAACTGTACACACTCATGATACTAAGTGTTGTATGTTAAGTACTAGATATTTAGGTCAATCATATAGTCTTCTGATGTTATAAAATAGACACCATACCTACTATACATTGAACTTACCAGGTATTTTGTCATCACAGCTTGGTCGTCTATCTACCACTTTATGATGTTTCTTGGACATATTTTTGTTTTGAAAATGAGCCCCATAATCATCTGTTTTTGTTTTTATTTTTTGGCAGCCTTAAGGCCCCATCAACTTTCACCCTAAGTTGCGACAGTATGTGATATAGCACATCAAAGGGCAGAGGATGAACACTTCATGGGAGGTTGAATCTCCTAAGCCATATCTTATGTGTCCCTTCTGAAAAGGACCACCCTTCTTGCTAGGGCTGTCCTTACGTACTTCTGTTAGGTGTTCCAGAAACACATGTTTTGTGGGTAAGTTAGCTGGCAAGCCTCTTAGCCACCTAGCCCTATAGTCACTTTCCTACTACTAGAAATACTGAAGAAATTGGTATCGGGCAGATATGCTGACCATGTTTGCAATTATTAGGAACCAAGTATCACCCAATGGGTCATCTTCAAGGCAAAACTACTGGAGACTGTTAGCAGCTGCTGCCGATCAAACCTCCATATCTAAAATTTGAAAACACCTCAGATCATCGGTTGCTGTACTCCCCACTGCTCAATATTTTGCCCTGTTATTACCATTTCCCTTTAGATCTTCATGGCAATGAATGAGGTCCTGTGCTTTTACAAAAGGTATTTAAGATGTCTGTAGCCTCATAAATGGTGTTTTTGTTTACAATTTCAAGGGCACAATTTAATATAATGCACAGTTATGGTTTGCTGCAACTTCAGTGCATTCAGCTATTATAGCTATGGTATTTGAGGCAGTTATTTCAGTGAAAAATCCACTGCTCTACAAACCTCTACAGATCTTTTGAAAGTTAAATGGTATCCAAGCATTGGGCCCTGGCTTTTCTCAGCATTATTATGCAATCTTCCCTTCTGCCTCAGCCCAATAACCATTTAAGTAGTGTGAAAACAACTTTGACTGGGTAGTACAGTAACAAGGACTAAATGCAATGGTTGACACTGTCATCTGTTGCCTCATCACCTGGGCAGTCCATGCATCAGAACTGCTGCTGTAGCCTGTGCTTGACCCCACTCGATGCATGCAGATGTGTTCTTCACTTGGTATGATAATAGTGTAGTGATTTCAGAACTAGCAGTCCCTGTATACAATAGATTCAAGCCAGCACTGAAGCAAACAAGCTGCAAAGAGTTCATGCTGTAAGTCAAACAGATAAATGGCCATATTCAGGCCCAGCATCATGTAGCAGTAGACAACAGTTTACAAAGCAAAGTGATAGGTCAGGGCCCCACCCAATAAGCATGTAATGTGGTCACCCTTAATACCATCACTAGCGTTCACTTGCCAAAAGGCAGGCCTGACAGATTTTGCAGAAATACAGCCAGAGAGCTATTTCAAGGAGAAATAATAGTAATAATAATAAAAACCCAGCATGCAAATAATAGGGACACATAGTAGATGAGATAATAAAGAGCCAGTTTGCTTGTGTTTCTATCCTGAAGTTTCAGACACAATTGCCCTCTCTAGGCTCATAACCTTCTTAAAAAAATCATTAAAAGGGAAAGTAGAGAGAGGTCCCCTTTAAGGAACACCAGCTACACGGAATATTAGGGCACCAGGTGTGCTAGTCATCAAGCAACCTTAGCAGGACGCTACAGAGAATTAGCTCAGGCATGGCAGTGGTAGGCTCAGGCATGTGTAGGTTTGCAAAATGGAGTAACTACATATAAGTGCTGACAACTCTAAGTAGAAGCTGTCGGGTCCTTTGTTACTCATTTTTTCATCATCTATATTTGTTTAAATGGCTGTTCCCATTGTATGTGATGGCAAATAAATGTGGATCTGTGCAGGTGTTTGAGAAAAGGCTCTGCACTGGCAGATCCTTTCTAAAATACCATTGGAACTGAGCACTTCTCAATCTGGACGTTTCAACTGACATTTATATTTTGTGTAAAATGGGTCTTTAAATATACTAATATGTTCATGTTTTGATTTTAGGGGCCCTTTTACTAAGCTGCACTAAGAAATGACTTAATGTGTCCTTACATGGGACTTTCCCCACACACTAAGCCCACGTATCCCTGGTCGCACCACAAAGTTCTGGGTACCAGCTAGCTCTTCAGGTCAGGTACCCAAACCAGGGCCACAAACAAAAGTTTTATTTTGCTGAGCTGGGTGCAGGCCAGTGCCAGGTTTGATCTTGGAAGGCCACAGGGTTTTAAGCCTCACTTTTACTTTATTTCTTTCTCAGTCTAGGAGCATAATAACTTCGCTCTCACTCCAAAGAAACGCTTGACTCCAGGTTTTCTGTTAAATGCAAAACTCAACTTTACTGGAATGCTGCAAAAGGCAGATAATCCAAACATTGCTTGTCTTGTGACAAAACAGTTCAATTGAAATCAAAACAGTTTACTTTGCTGAAAGAGGTTTTCGTGTCAAGACCAAGACTTTGGTATACAGTTCCAATCTACTAAGCTGATAGTCTCTTAATAAATCCTAGGGTATTTACATATTTATAGCATCCACTAGTCCTCCAGTACCCATCATTCATGGCAGAACAATCCAAAGCTGTGGCTTCCCGCACTTTATGCAGCAAGTTATTCCACTCACTCAGGATCAGTTCTCCTTGTCTGTCCTTCTTCCAAAGGTGCATTTCCACCAGTTGCTACCTCTGGCACAGGGGCGTAGCCAGACAACAGATTTTGGGTGGGCCTAGGCAAGAAGTGGGTGGGCACCAAGTGTTCCCCCCCCCCCCACCCAAAAAATATCTCAGCTGGTGGAAAAATGCTTCTTTGCATCTTGGCAGTGCAGCAGGAATATGCTGAAAAATGAGCATGAGTAAGTATTGGTATTGTGGAGAGTAGCGTTTTCGTTACCATCAGAGGGAAGTCTTCAGCTGGTGGAGCTTGGGATCCCCACCAGCTACCTCTAAACATGTGCTACTATTAGGTGGACCTGAACCCTAAGTGGGTGGGCCCTGGCCCACCCAGGCCCACCTGTGGCTACGCCACTGCTCTGGCACCAAACAGGCTCTTCCTGTTCTGCTCCTGGGCTGTACTAACCCTTTTCTACCCACCCGGAGCTCTCCTCACACTCCAGTTAATGCTTTTATTGGCAAACCTGGGCCAGTCCAGGACACACCCTCTCCTCATGGGTCCTGGCGGAGTGAAGGCAACCAAAGACCATATGCTCACTAAGACAAGATTTATCAGCTCTTAACACCACCTTCCTATGACATCCCCTATCATTCAGCAACCAGAAACATTTCCTTCTGCAACTTCCCTACAAACCACTCCCTTGGGTTTGGTTCTCTACCCCCCATTTACTAACCCTCCCCCCATAGAATCTGGAGAGTTCTGTATATCAGCTTTAGTAACCCCCGGAGGAAATTTCTAAACTTAGTTTACCAGGGAATTACACTAATTTGTAGTATGACTGTAAATTCAGCCTTTTTCTATTTCCAGAATATATGACCATGTGCTAATTTTAGCATTAGCATGCGGTCATTTCAAATAACTACCACGGGAGCGCTTACTGCTTCCTATTTAGGACACGCTAAGGGCTCCTATGTTATAGACATGCTAACCAGTTAGCAAGGTGGTAATATGAGCTCTCTAGCTGATTAGCGCATCCACATCCATTTTCCATCCCTGAGATGCCCCCTCCCCCCATAATTACAAAAAAATAAATACTGTGTGCTTAGCACACATAGAGGCATATTTTCAAAGCACTTTGGGAGGCTAAGTTCCATAGGTTTCTATGGAACTTTGGGAGGCTAAGTGCTTTGAAAATGAGCCTGATAGAGGGGCCCAAGTTTCCCTGAGGATGTCCTCGCAGGACATCCCTGCGAAGGGGTGTGGAAACCTGTATTATCGAAACAAGATGGGCGTCCATTTTTCGTTTCGATAATATGGTCGGGGACACGCAAATCTCAACATTTAGGTCGTCCTTAGAGATCGTCGTCCCCGGTTTTCGGCGATAATGGAAATGGAGGACGTCCATCTCAGAAACGACCAAATCCAAGCCATTTGGTCATGGGAGGAGCCAGCATTCGTAGTGCACTGGTCCCCCTCATATTTATTTATTTGTTACATTTGTACCCCACATTTCCCCACCTATTTGCAGGCTCAATGTGGCTTACATAGTACCGTAAAGGCATTCGCCAAGTCCGGTTGAGAAATAAATACAAGGTTATGCCAGGACACCAACCGGGCACCCTAGGGGGCACTGCAGTGGACTTCAGAGAAAGCTCCCAGGTGTATAGCTCCGTTACCTTGTGTGCTGAGCCCCCCAACCCCCCCAAAAAACCCCACTACCATAGCCCTTAGGGATGAAGGGGGGCACCTAGATGTGGGTACAGTGGGTTTCTGGTGGGTTTTGGAGGGCTCACATTTACCACCAAAAGTGTAACAGGTAGGGGGGGATGGGCCTGGGTCCGCCTGCCTGAAGTGCAGTGCAGTACCCACTAAAACTGCTCCAGGGACCTGCATACTGCTGTCATGGAGATGGGTATGATATTTGAGGCTGGCATAGAGGCTGGAAAAAATATTTTAAAAAACATTTTTGAGGGTGGAAGGGGGTTAGTGACCACTGAGGGAGTAAGGGGAGGTCATCCCTGATTCCCTCTGGTGGTCATCTGGTCAGTATGGGCACGTTTTTGAGGCTTGATCGTAACAAAAAATGTACCAAGTAAAGTCGCCCAAGTGCTCGTCAGGGACGCCCTTCTTTTTGCCATTATTGCTTTAGGACGCCCATGTGTTAGGCATGCCCCAGTCCTGCTTCGCTATGCTTCTGACACGCCCCCGTGAAGTTTGGTCATCCCCGCGACGGAAAGCAGTTGAGGACGCCCAAAATCAGCTTTCGATTATGCCGATTTGGGCGACCCTGTGAGAAGCACGCAATCTTCCGATTTGTGTCGAAAGATGGGCGCCCTTCTCTTTCGAAAATAAGCCTGATAGTTGACAAAACTAACATGAAACACTTTAGCACATCCTGTGTTAGAGCATTTTGGTGCATTAGGTACATGTTAGCATTTTACACAGCTTAGTAAAATGGCCCCTTAGTTCCTAGTTTTCATGCCTTTGATTATTTTGAACATAATTTTGTATTTTGATATGTTTTACATTGCATGTTGTTTTAGTGGCTGTGGCCCTTCTAGATCAGGGGTTCTCGACCCAGTCCTCGGGACACACCTAGCCAGTCAGGTTTTCAGGATACCTACTATGAATATGCATGAGATATGTTTGCATAGAATGGAGGTAGTGCATGCAAATTAATCTCATGCATATTCATTGTGAATATCCTGAAAATCTGGTTAGGTGCTCCGTGAAGACTGGTTGAGAACCCCTGCTCAAAATTAATTTACAAATCAACTGTTTTTTAAAGTGCACCCTTGACTTTATTATTTTTAAATATCATACGTTCATTGATTGAAGTAATTATGAATAATATTTTAGAAAGGGCATTGAAATCGAAATTGAGATGTCCAGGTCAGGATGTCACAAGTTTTGCTGCAGTTTTAGAACAGGGTCTTCTAAAATATGGAGAAATGGATGTTTATGTGCTGGTTACATGTGAGAGAAGCATCCATTTCAAAAATATAAATATCTAAAATTTGAAGGGGTTAAAACAGACATATAACATTTGTTATGAAATAGCAATATCAGTTTATGTGACTGAACATAAACATATAGGTCAGCCATTTCAGAATCATAAACATTTGCCAGTTGGTATTCAAAGCAATTTAAGTGGGTAAGAAAGGCTCAGCAGGCTGGCTGCCAATATTCAGAAGCCCTCAACTGGGCAATGCCACTTGTATATTGGCTCTAAGTGGCCATTTTTGAAGTGGGCCAGAGAAGAGCATTCTGAGGGCAGAGTCAGGAAGGAGTTGGTAGCTATACGGGTACTGGCACTATTCAGTGCTGGTGCCCACACAGCAAAGCAACTAAACAGGACTGAATATTGCCGGCACCCACATAGCTGCCAGCTCCTTCCAGACTCAGCCCTTGGAACACCCCTCTCTGACCCACTTCAAAAATGGCTGGTCAGAGCTGATATCCAGTGTCATTGCCTGGGACTTACCTGGAGATAATCCTTGCTAGTTTAGTGGGCTGGAGCAGGAGTGAGAACTTCCACTTATACCCTGTCCAGCTCCGGGTGCAAATATGATAGCGTTGACCCCTTGTGGTGGTCTTGTGGTATTACCACTAGGGCTCAGCCTTCTATATAAGGGCAAATTCCATGTTCTACTACTTGTTCTGTATGTTTGGCAACCATTTTAGACCGGTGCCACAAGGGGCAGGGGCAGGAGCAAGAGGGCTGTGCTCCTGCCCCCAACGGCCCAGCTGGACCACCAGGGTTACAGGTAGGCCCGGAGGGAGGGCCTGCCTGCACAGCTGGGGGAGGCAGGGGTCTAGATGCAGGCTTGGAGGGGGGGAGAGAAAGAAGGGTTAATTGGTGGGTGGGCTTAAGGGGGCTCAGGGGGTCCGATATTCAGTCAGGGCCGCATAACTTTTATATGGCCCTGGCTGAATATCGATTGAGTACCCAGCCTGCCTCCAAAATCCCTGATATTCAGTGCAGTGTTCGGACATGACCCGGCACTGAATATCAGGGATAAGTTAACTGGTGCAAATCAGCATTTTAAAAAATGATAACCGCCACCGGCTGAATATTGGGGGTTATTGGATTAAGCAGTCTAAAAGTGCCTAGATTGGATTGAATTAAGTTAGTAAATTGATGGCAACATTGATCATAATACGTCATCAAAGAAACATTAGAAGGTTTCCTTGGAGGAGACCTTCCATCTCCAACATGTTTCATATGTTTAGTAGGTGGTAGAAATAGCTCCTTACACGTTAATATTAGGTTTCCAAGTCTCCCCCAAATATTTGGTGTTTCCCCCAAATATTTGGTATCTCTTCTCCTCTTTTATGGAACTTCCTTCCTAAACTTGTCTAACTCGATCCCACCCTGCCAAAATTTAAAACTGCCCTAAAGACTTACTTCTTCTGCCAAGCGTTTGGAGAGAGCTGATCCTGATGTGTTGCCTCATAAAAGGCTGATGTTTACCTCTCTCTTTTCTTGTTGTAGATTTCTTCTCTTTATTGTTGTAATGTTTACTTTTGTTGTAAGCAGATTTGGCATGTATATGAATTGCAGTAAATCAAATCTGTGAATAAGCAATAAACAGTATTAAGTTAATTGCTGAGCATTTAGTATCTCTCTTAATGAGTGGAAACAGGATTATAATAGCTGTTCTCTTTCAGATGTTCTTGGATCCCTTTGTGCTGAATGCATGCCTTGTGAACAGGTAAAGGATAAACCCCTGGGCTGGAGAATTATCCTCTGACACATAGGAAGTTGGCATTCATTACTCTCTAGCCTTCAACTTTCAGCTTTCAGTTGCCTTCCCCACTTGGGATTCTCAGACATCAACAGCTTCAACCTTTGCTCTTCTCTGACTAAGGTGGAGGAAAGGTGGAAGATCTAGTCTCCAAGTAACCAGACCCTTTGGTTTAGGGCATTTTATGCCTCAAGTGTGGGTCGGCCTGAACTCTCTGAACAGTGTTCTTTAGAATGAGAACACTTCAGTCTCTTCCTTCAGACTCCAGGGGACAGCTCATTAACAGATTGGTAGTCCCTGCATTATTACTTTTCCTTCTTCCTTAGTCCCTTGAGTAGAGAACTAGAACTTCAGCGGGCCCCTGAGTAGAGTTTCCCACTCACTGCTCATCTACATCCTTCTATCGTGGACCCCATCCACAATTAGGAAAGACCTGGCTCCTCCCTTGTACATGGATTTTATACCTCTCTCCTACTGTTATACTTTGATTGGCATCTGATTTCTGGAGCAGGGGCCAAAATGTTCTATCTCTAGCTGCAAGGATAAAGCATTTTTTCAACCTGCTACAGATGTCTAGATAGATAGTTAGATATTCTCAAGGCAAACAACCTCAGGTTTATCATTTCCAGTACAAAGTCTTCCTCTTTGGCTTCTTGTCGGTCCTTAGGATGTTTGCAAGATGCCTCGTATGAGTAGTTGCCTTCCTTTGCAAACAAAGTCATCTTTTATTCACTTGTCTGGACAACTGGCATAGTGGTGCATTGATTGTCTCAGAACTCAACTTTCCTAAAGAAAACAATCACTCTTCTTCAGTCCCTGTGCTTTCTCCATACTTTTGAAATTCCACCCCACATTTGATTTATAGGAATAGTCACAACCAAACACTGGGAGGCAATGATCTGTAAGCAAATAAAGCAGCAAAACACAGAGCAGACCAGCAGGTGTAGAAGTAGATGGTTTGTTAAAACAAGTACATGACATGGCCATGTTTTGCCCAAAAAGGCTGTGTCAGGGGTAAAGCTGTAGTCCAGACATATAAATTGATTAAAAACATGCAAATGAATATTAAATCTTATCAAAAATAATTCCAATAAAACATACAGATGAAATTAAATGAAACATAAAATACAAATGATGTAACAGTGCAGTCATAAAATGTTAACATGAATAAAACCACCACAACTATGTGGCATGCAAAGGAACAAGCCACATCAATAGGTATAATTGCAGCAGAGCAAGTCCAAACCAACTATTTTGGAGGCGTTCTGGGGGCACTTGACCAGCTAAGATAACCACATAAATAGGAACACATAAAACACAGTCCTATCTTTATGCGGTTCTTCATAGCCGGTTAAGTGCCAAATATCGCACTTAACTGGCTATGTTTTTGCCGGCTCCATATATCCAGTAATTCAATGCCGGAGCCTAGACTTGACCCAACATTGAATTTCCGGATATAACACCTGCCGCAGTCAGCAAAACACTGCTGGCTGAATATCGGGACCATAACCTTTCTACCAAAAGGTAGAACACAGGCTGGAATGGTGCAGGTTTGGGCTGTTCAGTCAACCTCAGTATCATGGCTAGTGTTCTTACAGATGTTGGTGCACAAGGCTGTAGCTGTGCTTGTTGTTCCCTTACTATGCCTTTGGTCCTGCTCTGAGGATTAATTAAAAAAACTACATACATGTTATTTTACTCTGCTCCTTAACTGGTTTCTCTTGTAGGTATAATTTTCTAAAATCCATCATGTACATGAATAAGTGGCAGCAAATGCATGTATATGTTGCAAGATTGGCAGTGTGGATCATTGGTGCATATATATATATATATATATATATATATATATATATATATAGCCCAGAGTAAAGTCATTTCCCCCCTTTTTTTAATGTGTTATTTTCCCAATGGCTGTTGCCACAAGGTATGCTTGCAAATAACTGGGAGTGAAGGAGTGGCCTAATGGATAATAAAGTGGTCTGACAACTGGGGTCGACTCCTACTGCAGCTCCTTGTGACTCTGGGCACCCCTCCATTGCCCCAGGTACAAAATAAGTATCTATATATAATATGTAAACCATTTTGTAATCACAGAAAGGCAATATATCAAATCTTATCCCTTTCATACTTGCTGGTACCCTTATTAATATTTTACAAAAGGCTTCATCTCTAGTAGCTCAGGGAACTGGGAACCTCTCAGCTCGATGCTCTGCTCTGAATTCTATATTGATACGAAGGGATTGAGCATCCCTAAGCTTGGGTGTCATACACTAGTGTGCCTGACTCAGCCTCTTGTCAATGGAAAAAACAATGTTATTTACTTGTAAAAGATGTATTCAGTAGACAGCAGGATTTCTAGTCTTACCCCCAATGCATTTTCTTCTACAGTTTTACAGTTAAATGAGGAGCAGAAGAGGCTGTTGGACATAGGAAATTCTGAGCTGTAGGAGAACAATTTCATCTTAGTGCTATTGGAAAACGTCATCCACTTCTGTGCCTTATTAGTCTTGTTGTCTATAGAAAATGCCTGTTGGAAGTAATTAACAATGCTTTATCACCTAGTTGTTTCTTTCAAAAAGGACTTTTCCTCATTCTATACTTATAGAAAAAATATTGACCAAATAAGATCCTAAGTTCAATATGGACAATCTTTCGGAAGCCATATTAAAAATTCAGTATTATAGTGGAAAAGTATGTTAGCGCTTATTAAAAATATTGTAATTATATTTTGGTAATTAGGTCCCAATAGGCCAAGTTCAGAAATTATCTCAAACAGAACTGAGAAGAGGATGCAATTTCTTCAAGAATAGAAATAGAATCTTTAATGAAGATTGTGTAGCAAAAAATGAAGCCTCTTCTTTCTTATACCTGGGAATATCCCGTAATGACATGCAAATTCATTCATATGTTTCTGACCCTTAATTTGCTTCTTGCAGTTTTGAAATGTTGTATCATTATTTTTCCTTAATGTCTTGAATAAATGGACCTGCCGAATGAAATTTAATTGAGGACTATAACATTTCAAATAATTAGAAACTCTGGGTTGTTGAAGATTGTTTTATGTCTTAGTCTGTCTTGATTAGATTATTAATTCCACAAAGTAGGGGCTGTCTCTTATATCTGTCTATACAGCGTTGCATAAATCTTGTAACACATATTGTGTGTTATTTCAAATTGTATTCAGTACATCACCTTAGCACTCACAGCACACTAAAAAGGGGTATCACATAACAGCATGTTTTAATAAGCCTTTATCTAATCTCTAAATCCATTTCACAATGAATTATAGTATTAGTAGTTAATTTTAAAAAAGCAGATATTGGAAGTCCATGATATAGGATTTCATTTTTAATACATGGTGAGGGAGCTGGGCTACATGATGCCCCATTTTGTATAAGGTCTTGTTTAAATCTAGTCTCTTTACCACCACCCCAAAACAATTATGTGTCAGCCACAATATTTGAAGTGATAAAAGACTAGAAAGGCTACGTATGAGAAAAGTAATCTTTTGTATTTACTTACCAAAGTACAGATATATAAAGGTACAGATATGATCAATAGTTTCTCATGGGAGAACAGCCACCGCTACACATAGGTGTTTTCTGCCACTGTCTCTCCAAAGTAATACACAGCTTCAACTGTTTTTATATCATTTATGTTCACATAGTTTTAACAAATTATCTTCTCCAAAGATCATTCTGTTTTCTTTCAAAAACCATCTGCTTCCCTTCAAGTTGCTAAACCACATTTTCTTGTTTATTGTGATTGCCCTTTTCCCATGCCTGCTTGCACACAAGAATGTCTTCTCAGATCATGAGTCTCCGGCTCACACAGCTTTTGCCTTTTTGCCTTGTTTCAAAATGCACTTTCGCTCTGTTTCAAGGTGCACACCCATGCTCATTATCTACAGTCTGTAAGTAAGAATTGGGGCATCAAGCTGAGAGGTTCCCAGTTCCCTGAGCTACTGGGTGAAGCCTTTTGTAAAATATTAATAAGGATACCAGCAAATATGAAAGGGGGTAGGATTTGATATACTGCCTTTCTGTGATAACAATCAAAGTGGTTTACATATTATATATAGGTACTGCAATGGTAATCAAGCCCAGTTGTCAGGCCACTTTACCATCCATTAGGCCACTCCTCCACTCCAAGGTATTTACAAATATACCGAGTGGCAACAGCCATTGGGCAAAACAACACACAAAAAAATCTTGCAACATATACATGCATTTGCTGCCACTTATTCATACAAGTGATAGATTTTAGAAAATTATACCTACAGGAGAAACCAGTTAAGGAGCAGAGTAAAATAACTTGTAAGCACTTTTTAAAGTGGTGCTGAACACCACTGAGGCAAACACAATTGCATTCTCAGTCACCGGAGGAAACCCCAGTTCCAGATATCTGACCCTTGCACCTGCAAAGGAGATGTAAATGCCAATAGGGAAACATATGTTTGAAGGTACATTGTACAAAGGTCGTGAGGTTGGAATTGAGGCGACCAGGGCGGGACATACACAAGACTTCCTGTGTTTTACCAAAGGTTCTGCCTAATGCACAGGATTGCATATGTATTTTTTGGAACTGTAGAAATGTACAAGATGTAAACACACTCAACACATGGAAACAAACTCAAAGAAAATACAAATATGCAATAAGGCAAACCAAAAGGTCATATTACAAAACCAAAATAGGGCCAGACTACAAAGACATGCACAAATTGTATCAACTCGTGAACAAATTACTAGACACCACACTGATAACCTCTACCAACACAGACACCCCATCTGCAGATAAATTGACCAATGAGAAAATTGTAAATCTACGCAACACATTACCACAGAACACCTCCGACGTCGAAACATTCATTGAGTGTTTGGACCCAATACTCGGTGAATACCCAGCAGACCGAATCTGGACAGACTTTGCGCTCCTTACCGAGGAAATTGTTAGCCAAGTGATTAACAAGTTCGCCAAGTCTCACTGTAAATTGGACACCTGCCCCAGCTACCTAATAAAATCCGCCCCTCAACGCTTCATAGCAGACCTCACAGCCCACCTAAACTACATGTTGCAAAATGGATTCTTCCCCAAGGAAAAAGGCAACATCCTACTCACCCCAATATCCAAAGATACAAAGAAAAAAGCAAACGAAATCACCAACTACCGCCTGGTAGCGCCGGGAATCAAATTGTTAGAAAGCATGGTAACCAAGCAACTTACCGACTACTTAAACAAATTCTCAATATTGCACCAATCACAATCAGGATTCCGTTCCAACCACAGCACTGAAATAGTACTAATCACTCTCCTGACAAAATTCAGACAAGTAATCGCAACTGGCAAAAGCATACTTCTACTACAATTCGATATGCCCTATGCGTTCGACATGGTAAATCCCTTCAGAGACCCATTCCCTTCCTCCCATATTGCAGTACCCCTTTTTCGAAACCCATTTTAAGACATTTTTCTATGCAGTTGATCTGCAGTGCATTCAATCCACAAAGGGGCATATCAGTGGTGTGTTGGGGGCAGGATTTGGGCATTCCCAAAACGTGGATGTTTTTCTGCCATAATGGAACAAAGAAAAAAAAAATCCATGCCTAAAAGTTAGATGTTATTTTTTGTCTAGACCTATTTCAGTCATGACTGAGTCACAAAAAGGTGCCCTTATCAGATGACCACTGGAGGGATTAAGGCATGACCCCTCTTACTCTTCCAGTGGGCATACCAGACTCTATGACAGCTTCAGATGTTATGGCCAGGCCAATTAGAGCAGCAAGTAGATCTGTGGAGTAGCCTAGTGGGTGGTGCAGTGCACTGTAGAGAAAGGAACCCAGGCCTACTCTATTATACTTGTGGTGGAAAGTGTGAGCCATCCTTAACCCACCAAAAACCTACTGTATTCACGTACAGGTGACACCTGCAGCCATAAGTTCTATTGTAGTAGTGTACAGTTGGGTATAGTAGGTTTTGGAGGGCTCACCACTGCAGTCCACTGCAGTTCCTACTAGGGTGCCCCACTGCTCTGCTGTGATGTCTGTGTGGCCAGGCTACTAAGAATGCTGGCCTCCCATATCTCCAAATGGCTTGTTTTTGTGTGTTTTTCCCATGAACTTTTTTTTTTTTTTTTTAATGGTCCAAAAAGATAGATGCACAGAGCACAAATACTCTAACAAATGGTCATTTTTGAAAGAAAAAGATAGACGTTTTTGTGGTTTGAAAATTACTGTGTTCGCCACTTCATTTTTGGACATCAGTAAAATGTCCAAAACCACTATGTTCCCCACTTGATTTATGGACATTTTCAGTAAAACATCCAAAATCAGATATACAGTGGTGGAAATAAGTATTTGATCCCTTGCTGATTTTGTAAGTTTGCCCACTGACAAAGACATGAGCAGCCCATAATTGAAGGGTAGGTTATTGGTAACAGTGAGAGATAGCACATCACAAATTAAATCCGGAAAATCACATTGTGGAAAGTATATGAATTTATTTGCATTCTGCAGAGGGAAATAAGTATTTAATCCCTCTGGCAAACAAGACCTAATACTTGGTGGCAAAACCCTTGTTGGCAAGCACAGCGGTCAGACGTCTTCTGTAGTTGATGATGAGGTTTGCACACATGTCAGGAGGAATTTTGGTCCACTCCTCTTTGCAGATCATCTCTAAATCATTAAGAGTTCTGGGCTGTCGCTTGGCAACTCGCAGCTTCAGCTCCCTCCATAAGTTTTCAATGGGATTAAGGTCTGGTGACTGGCTAGGCCACTCCATGACCCTAATGTGCTTCTTCCTGAGCCACTCCTTTGTTGCCTTGGCTGTATGTTTTGGGTCATTGTCGTGCTGGAAGACCCAGCCACGACCCATTTTTAAGGCCCTGGCGGAGGGAAGGAGGTTGTCACTCAGAATTGTACGGTACATGGCCCCATCCATTCTCCCATTGATGCGGTGAAGTAGTCCTGTGCCCTTAGCAGAGAAACACCCCCAAAACATAACATTTCCACCTCCATGCTTGACAGTGGGGACGGTGTTCTTTGGGTCATAGGCAGCATTTCTCTTCCTCCAAACACGGCGAGTTGAGTTCATGCCAAAGAGCTCAATTTTTGTCTCATCTGACCACAGCACCTTCTCCCAATCACTCTCGGCATCATCCAGGTGTTCACTGGCAAACTTCAGACGGGCCGTCACATGTGCCTTCCGGAGCAGGGGGACCTTGCGGGCACTGCAGGATTGCAATCCGTTATGTCGTAATGTGTTACCAATGGTTTTCGTGGTGACAGTGGTCCCAGCTGCCTTGAGATCATTGACAAGTTCCCCCCTTGTAGTTGTAGGCTGATTTCTAACCTTCCTCATGATCAAGGATACCCCACGAGGTGAGATTTTGCGTGGAGCCCCAGATCTTTGTCGATTGACAGTCATTTTGTACTTCTTCCATTTTCTTACTATGGCACCAACAGTTGTCTCCTTCTCGCCCAGCGTCTTACTGATGGTTTTGTAGCCCATTCCAGCCTTGTGCAGGTGTATGATCTTGTCCCTGACATCCTTAGACAGCTCCTTGCTCTTGGCCATTTTGTAGAGGTTAGAGTCTGACTGATTCACTGAGTCTGTGGACAGGTGTCTTTCATACAGGTGACCATTGCCGACAGCTGTCTGTCATGCAGGTAACGAGTTGATTTGGAGCATCTACCTGGTCTGTAGGGGCCAGATCTCTTACTGGTTGGTGGGGGATCAAATACTTATTTCCCTCTGCAGAATGCAAATAAATTCATATACTTTCCACAATGTGATTTTCCAGATTTAATTTGTGATGTGCTATCTCTCACTGTTACCAATAACCTACCCTTCAATTATGGGCTGCTCATGTCTTTGTCAGTGGGCAAACTTACAAAATCAGCAAGGGATCAAATACTTATTTCCACCACTGTAGATGTCATATCAAAATGCCCCTACATGTCAACATCAGTCTAATCCTTCCTGTTGCTTTAATGCTTTATTACTTGAAGAACCTGGTTTTGTTGTCTCCATTTCAAAAGCCATTAATGATTACATTAAAAATAATTGAAGATGCGGGTTAGATTAACCTGTGGGATGCATTTAAAATCTACTTACGTGGAATAATTATTACCTTTGGTGCAGATGTTCGAAAAAATATTGTGGACAGAAATAACTAAAATTGAAATGTCAATTAAAGATTTGGAACAAGCTCATCACCTGGACTCTTCTGACTCTTCTATCTTTCAACAATTACAAAAGCCAGATTAATCTTAAACTCATTATTAAGCAAAGGAGCTGCTAAATTTGTATTCATGCAGGTTGCAAATTATTATGCTGAGAGTAAGGAGCGGTCATTTACATGCTAACTATTTGAAGGTTAGATCTGAGTGGGCTTTCATAAATGCTATTAAAGACAAAAGAGATGGCATGATAACACAGGATTCTGATATTCTAAATTATTTCAGAGCATTTTCAATAAACTATATACTTCAGAACTAAAGAATTCAAATACAGATTTAAAATTATTTGAGCAATTACCACACAACACCTTTTCTGCTAGTGATAACTTGTAGCTGGCACAAGATAATAACTGAAGAAGATATCAAAGCAGCTCTAAAGTACATAGCCAAAAATTAGGCCTTGGGCCCAGCGGATTGACAGTGGAATTCTATTCTGCGTTTCAATCATTGCTTATCCTGAAACTTAAAATGTTTTTTCATTATCTTCTCAAGTCTTCTAATATTTCTGGATCGTTCATGGAGGCAATGATTTTAGTATTACCAAAATGAGGTAAAGGCCCATTGTATGTGCAAAACTACTGTCTTTTGTCATTGATTAATGTGGACACCAAGTTATATGCTAAGATATTAGCAAAACATTTATAACTTGTCCTCCCATCCATTATACCAAAGATCAAACAGGCTTCATGGCACAGCCGTGGCCATTTCCCCATGCTCTGACCCACCTTTCCCGTCTAGTGTTTGGGCTCCATGGCTTCTTCGGGCCTCCAGTGGCTCTTCTGTCATACTGGGCCACCTGCACAGCCATCCCCAGTGCTCCAGGGCACTCCCTCGGTGTGGCGCCCTGCTCCCCATGCTGCGCCAGCTAAAACCAGCTTCCTTAGGCATGCACTCATGCATGGAAAACAGAGTTTTAAAAGACCAGAGGTAGGAAGCTGGCCCTGGCACCCGGAGATGGTATCATGAGACTGGGGCCTCATAAGGGATCCTGAGGCTCTTCTCCCTCATCTTTGCAATGGGTTGCCAAGCTTGGTCTTGTGTGTGCTCCAGCCTTGTCTTCAGCCCTATCTCCAGCCCCATCCCCAGTTTCAGTTTGCAGATTGCAGTAAAACATAGTAACATAGTAGATGACTGCAGAGAAAGACCTGTACGGTCCATCCAGTCTGCCCAACAAGATAAACTCATATGTACTACTTTATGTGTATACCTGACTTTGATTTGTATCTGCCATTTTCAAGGCACAGACCGTAGAAGTCTGCCCAGCACTAGCCCCGCCTCCCCCCACTGGCTCTGCCACCCAATCTCCATTAAGCTTCTGAGGATCCATTCCTTCTGAACAGGATTCCTAAAAAGACACACACTGAATAAGTGGATAATACCGCGCAAACGCACCAACTGTAAGGGGAAATCGAGGGACGGTGGCAGGACAGAATAATCCAAGCCACAATACAGCTATATGACACGCTGAGAAAAGACTAGTGTACGGCTGGTAGCGGGCATTAAGAGCACTGCATTACTGAAGAAGTATATTTAAAAAACTGCTATAAGAAAAAAACTGCAAAAAATAGATAAGGATTGAAAAATGCTTGATTCTATTTGAGTTTATTTGGGTATCTTTTCTTTCACACTAAGCGTGTTGGCAATTGGCAGGTAAACTGGGAAACCAATGTTTTTTCTCCAGCTTGAGTTTTTTTTATATAGGTTTGTGGTATTCCTGCTGTATTAACAAAAAATAAGGACCAATGATAGGAATTAAGATCCAGTGATAGTGGTGGCACTCTCATGAGAAAAAGAACACGTATTCTTTGCAGAATAGCCAAGCTTGGAAGCGTTGAGGTCCTGGGTTGATGAAAATTGATAAATATCAGTATTTTTGCACACATGTGGAGAGAGGAGTATTCAAATACCATCTGATAACAACTTTATAGAAATAGATAGATAACCAGTGGTTCCCAAGAGATAGAGTTTGAGAAACCTATGTATGTTATGTAATATGTACACAGTAGCGTACCAAGGGCGGGGTAGTGGGGGTGGTCCGCCCCAGGTGCAAGCAGCAAGGGGGTGCATAGAGCAGGCATGCGGCTGTTGCCTCTGCTGGTCCCCTGCCCCCTCTGACTTTAACTTCCTTTTCCGAGGCAGGAGACCGGCAGAGCCAACAGCGCGCCTGCTCCGCACACCCCCTTGCTAGAAGGAAAGGGGATGCTCTTCACGGGGGATGGCATGCCTTGAAGGTGTGAAGCATCGGGGTGTGATGTGCCGGGGGGGGGGGGGGCACAGTGATGACCCTCCCCAGGTGGCGAACAAGCTAGGAATGCCACTGTATGTACATACCTTGCAACTCCACCTCCACTGTACCCAAACATGCCCCTGGGAATACCTACATGTGGTCTGCGTTAAATCCTATAAATCTTTTAGTACACATACTTATGAAAACCCTTTTCCATGTATAAAATATGTTTATGTGTGGGAAAACATAAGCAAAATTACCCCCATAACGTGATACATGGATTTTCAGTGATCTAACACATTTAGGATAGCTGAAAATGAGCATAAATTTATATAGATAACATCCAGATAAAATTATGCAGCTACCATGCTGCTGAATGTTGGGGGTCATAAATTTAATTTTAGAAAGACTGTTAAAAAACTGAAGTATCCACAGACATAGATCAATATATATTAAACATTTCTTCAAAACCATCCTTCTCTGAGATTCTGCTGCATACTCTTAAACACGCTTGAGGTCAAATTCCATTCCAGTGTGGTTCTAGATCTTCCTCAGTCATGGACTTCAAAGTTGACTTTGATGGAGACATCTCTTATCAAAATCAAAACTCCATGATGCCCTTAGTTCAGTTTTTCTTTAACCTTTCTTGGTCACTTTTATCTTTAATAATATAACCTTGTATGACAACAAGAAAACAGTTTAGAGGATTTGACCTCCTGTGGAGAAGATGAGTTTTTTGTGCCTCACATAATGATGACAGAATCTTTTTTTTTTCCTATGGATCTTTTCAAGGACAAGTTGAAAACATCAATCTGTCTTGCTCGTAAGAAGCCCATTTGGCTGTAAACATCCTTTATTGATTTGCTTATTTATGGTTGTTGTGTTATGTGACTGATATGATAGTGTTCAGAGGGGTATAATAAAAAGTAGTGGTGTTTTTAATCATTATCATAAAAATACATGAAAGACCAGTTTGTAGGAGTTTAGTCATTGCATGTTTGAGTTGTGTTTTCAATTCTGAAATCAGATTTCAAGTAATTGTAAAACATTAATGGTATAAATCAATGCTTTCTCCAGATGGTTTTGTAATAATATGGGAACATTTATTTTTTAGATAAACACATTGAAAGTACAGCACAAACATTTAATATCATCTATAAATTCTTCTAAGATATTATGATTGGTAGTATTAATTTTGATTTATTTAGCTAGCTGCTACCATCCACAAAGGTTCCAAATGGAAATATATTGTACCTCAGAAGCTGAGGCTAGAGCATCACATTGTTTAAGCCAGTACTTCCTGAGAGCTTGTAAATGACTGATGAGAAATGAGTAATGCTGTTGCTTTATTTTTGTTATTGGCGTTCCTTGCTATGTGGAATTTTTATTTATTGTAAACCACTCTCACTTGTTCGCAAATAGTGTGGCACTTCAAATTGTTTTAAACTATTATACCCAACTTTTATTTTAGAGGCCCTTTCACTAAGATGTGCTAGGAATTCTGCTTAGCATGTTTTAACATGGGACTTTCTCGTGTACTAAGGAGTCCTTTTACCAAGCTGTGGTAAAAGGACCCTGTCCTAGCGGGTAAAAAAAGGCTGAAAATAGTCATGGCCATGTGAGAGGGAGCACTTACCAACACCCATTGAGGTGGCGATAAGGGCTCCCATGCTAACCCGGCGGTAACTGGGTAGCACACAGCGCTGCCCAAATAACCACCGGGTTAGCGCTGTGCTAAAAAATATGGGTCAGTTTTCCCTAGTACGTTGGACCAGTGGTAGCTCCAGATTAGCAAGAGGTAAGCCCACATTGGACTGTTTCTAATACATCCCTAAAATAGGGCTTTTTTCTTTTGCAGGTCCTGTGCTAACTTTTCCATTAGCAGATGAGACATGCAAAAATATTAGAGGGAGCACTTACTGCCACCTATTTAGGAGGCTTTAAGGGCTCCTTTTACTAAGTGGCGGTAAGCCCAATGTGGACTTACCACTCGCTATACAGGAAGTACCACCGGGCTACCGTAGCAGTCCGGCGGTACTTCCCACCCCTAGCCCGCCATCATTTCCGGCGCTACAAAAATGTATTTATTTTTGTGCACTGGAGTGTACCCGGCAGTAATCATGCAGTGTCATGGGCTGCCCAGTTACCGCCAGGTTAACCCGGGAGCCCTTACCGCCACTTCAGTGGGTAGCGGCAAGGGCCTCCCCCCCAAAATGGCCGTGTGGCAAGTGCTTTACTTGTTGCCCGGCCATTTCCTGTAGGAAAGCGAGACTTCCCTTTAACCAGCTGCGGTCAAAGCGAGCCTTGGCGCACGTATAAAACACGCGCCGACGCCAGCACCGGTGCCCTTTTGCCGCAGCTTGATAAAAGGTGCCCTAAGTGCTCCCATATTAAGTCTGCATTATCCAGTTACTTTGCTCTCATGTGAAAGCACTAGCTGGATAACCCTTCCACAACCATTCCCCACTTATGACATGTCCCTTCCTCCCCCCAAAAAAATAAATAGTATGCAATTAGCACTCGCTGACAGGCAAATTACTTTGTCATGCCTGATTAGTACATTTCATGAAAGAAGCAAGTACTTATATTTGTAGTTTTGTCTGTTCATCATCCACCTCTCATTGACACTGACATAAGAGATGGATAGTAGTGACTGGTAGGTGGACCAAGCAAGAACATAAGCACTGGTGGGAAAAAGACTGCTGCAGTAGTAGTCCAGAACCAGATGTAGTGGGCCTAGCAGGGTTCCTCAGGCTGCACCAGTAATGCAGAGGAAGCATCAGTGTCTGAATGGTTCAAAAGAGTAGCTAGAATCCCTTAGACCCAGTCAAGCCCTTAACCCTTGCTGCTCCTATCTTCCGTATACATACCACATCCACACACCCCTACCCTAACACAAGAATTCACCCACACTTCAAGTCCCCAAACCCAGCTCACTCAATAATACCCACCTTTCCCACACCCTCACAGCCCCTCTTTTCTACATACCCTTACCCATTTCCCAACAATTCTCCCCCACACATTATCAACCATAAATAGTATCTATTTTCAAACTTGCCAAGCATTATATTTTGACTGGACAACTTAATGTCTGGCAATAATTTAACCACTCAAAAGAGACAGAACAGTGTTTCAAGTTATCCAGATAGTAATGATATCCAGCACAATGGAATTAACTTTATCCAGTTAACCTGACACATATATACAGTGGTGGAAATAAGTATTTGATCCCTTGCTGATTTTGTAAGTTTGCCCACTGACAAAGACATGAGCAGCCCATAATTGAAGGGTAGGTTATTGGTAACAGTGAGAGATAGCACATCACAAATTAAATCCGGAAAATCACATTGTGGAAAGTATATGAATTTATTTGCATTCTGCAGAGGGAAATAAGTATTTAATCCCTCTGGCAAACAAGACCTAATACTTGGTGGCAAAAACCCTTGTTGGCAAGCACAGCGGTCAGACGTCTTCTGTAGTTGATGATGAGGTTTGCACACATGTCAGGAGGAATTTTGGTCCACTCCTCTTTGCAGATCATCTCTAAATCATTAAGAGTTCTGGGCTGTCGCTTGGCAACTCGCAGCTTCAGCTCCCTCCATAAGTTTTCAATGGGATTAAGGTCTGGTGACTGGCTAGGCCACTCCATGACCCTAATGTGCTTCTTCCTGAGCCACTCCTTTGTTGCCTTGGCTGTATGTTTTGGGTCATTGTCGTGCTGGAAGACCCAGCCACGACCCATTTTTAAGGCCCTGGCGGAGGGAAGGAGGTTGTCACTCAGAATTGTACGGTACATGGCCCCATCCATTCTCCCATTGATGCGGTGAAGTAGTCCTGTGCCCTTAGCAGAGAAACACCCCCAAAACATAACATTTCCACCTCCATGCTTGACAGTGGGGACGGTGTTCTTTGGGTCATAGGCAGCATTTCTCTTCCTCCAAACACGGCGAGTTGAGTTCATGCCAAAGAGCTCAATTTTTGTCTTATCTGACCACAGCACCTTCTCCCAATCACTCTCGGCATCATCCAGGTGTTCACTGGCAAACTTCAGACGGGCCGTCACATGTGCCTTCCGGAGCAGGGGGACCTTGCGGGCACTGCAGGATTGCAATCCGTTATGTCGTAATGTGTTACCAATGGTTTTCGTGGTGACAGTGGTCCCAGCTGCCTTGAGATCATTGACAAGTTCCCCCCTTGTAGTTGTAGGCTGATTTCTAACCTTCCTCATGATCAAGGATACCCCACGAGGTGAGATTTTGCGTGGAGCCCCAGATCTTTGTCGATTGACAGTCATTTTGTACTTCTTCCATTTTCTTACTATGGCACCAACAGTTGTCTCCTTCTCGCCCAGCGTCTTACTGATGGTTTTGTAGCCCATTCCAGCCTTGTGCAGGTGTATGATCTTGTCCCTGACATCCTTAGACAGCTCCTTGCTCTTGGCCATTTTGTAGAGGTTAGAGTCTGACTGATTCACTGAGTCTGTGGACAGGTGTCTTTCATACAGGTGACCATTGCCGACAGCTGTCTGTCATGCAGGTAACGAGTTGATTTGGAGCATCTACCTGGTCTGTAGGGGCGAGATCTCTTACTGGTTGGTGGGGGATCAAATACTTATTTCCCTCTGCAGAATGCAAATAAATTCATATACTTTCCACAATGTGATTTTCCGGATTTAATTTGTGATGTGCTATCTCTCACTGTTACCAATAACCTACCCTTCAATTATGAGCTGCTCATGTCTTTGTCAGTGGGCAAACTTACAAAATCAGCAAGGGATCAAATACTTATTTCCACCACTGTAACTGTCCTTAAATTAACCAGACCTAGGACCCTGTTACTAATGTGCCCTAGCGTTTTTAGTGTGCGCTAACTCTACAGACACCCATAGGAATATATGGCTCTAGCGTTAGTGAGTGCTAATATTTAGCGTGTTATAAAAATGCTAGCATGCTTACAGCGCAGCTTAGTAAACAGAGCACCTAGTAATTTATCCTGTTAGCTTCAGGCCACTATAGTCAGCACTGACTATAGGGGAAAGTTATCAACATGGGCTTCTGTTTATAACTTAAGAATATAAGCGTTGCCATACTGGGACAGACCAAAGGTCCATCAAGCCCAGTATCCTGTTCCTAAGAGTGGTCAATCCAGGTCACAAGTATCTGGCAAGATCCCAAAACAGTACAATACATTTTATGCTGCTTATCTTAGAACTAAGCAGTGGATTTTCCCAAATTCATCTTAATAATGGCTTATGAACTTTTCTTTTAGGAAGATATCCAAACCTTTTTTAAACCCTGCTAAGCTAAATGCTTTTACCACATTCTCTGGCAACTAATTCCAGAGTTTAATTACACATTGTGTGAAGAAATATTTTCTCTGATTTGTTTTAAAATTACTATTTTGTAACTTCATTGCGTGCCCCCTAGTCCTAGTATTTTTGGAAAGAGTAAACAAGTGATTCATGTCTACCTGTTCCACTCCACTCATTATTTTATAGACCTCTATCATATCATATCATGTCATATCTGTCAGCCATCTTTTCTCCAAGCTGAAGAGTCCTAGCCACTTTAGCCTTTCCTCATAGGGAAGTCATCCCATCCCCTTTATCATTTCCGTTGCCCTTCTCTGTACCTTTTCCAATTCCACTATATCTTTTTTGAGATGCGGTGACCAGAATTGCACACAGTATTCAAGATGCATTCATACCATGGAGCGATACAAAGGCATTATAACATCCTCATTTTTATTTTTTATTTTTTTCCTAATTTTTTTTACCTAATACTCTATTTGTTTTCTTTGCCTCTGCTGCACATGTTATTTTACTGTTAGTCCCAATTATTAGTACTGAAAGGTGTTAAACCCTAACATGTGCTTAGCGTGAGGGAAAGCACTGCAAAACACATTAAAGTGTTGAGTGATAATTTTGCATTTTCCATGTACATTAATGAATTTTTTAAAGTATTTTTTGAAGGGGGGTGTGCTATGAATGGGGAATGGGTGTATCTCTGTTAACCAGCTAGTGTGTTTCAATTTGCACTTGCTAACTGGTTAACACAGAGATAACGCGTGAACACTTAGTGCCTCCTAAATAGGAGGCAGGAAGTGCTTCCGTATTAACCTTTTGTAGGTCTTATGCATCGCAGGTATATTCTATATTCAGGGTTTCTCAGTCAGGGCTCTAACTAAGTCTGGTTTACAGGTTATTCATTATGAATATTCAACAGATGAATCTGCATACATAAGATCAAAAAAGCTTATTTATCTTCTGGTCCATCAAAATTTAGTTGCCTAATTTATTTATGGCTGGCAACTGAAGAAAAGAAAAGCCGTTAATATCAGTAACTCTCTTTCTCTCTGCTCCTTGAAATACATACAGTGGGGGAAATAAGTGTTTGATCCCTTGCTGATTTTGTAAGTTTGCCCACTGACAAAGACATGAGCAGCCCATAATTGAAGGGTAGGTTATTGGTAACAGTGAGAGATAGCACATCACAAATTAAATCCGGAAAATCACATTGTGGAAAGTATATGAATTTATTTGCATTCTGCAGAGGGAAATAAGTATTTGATCCCCCACCAACCAGTAAGAGATCTGGCCCCTACAGACCAGGTAGATGCTCCAAATCAACTCGTTACCTGCATGACAGACAGCTGTCGGCAATGGTCACCTGTATGAAAGACACCTGTCCACAGACTCAGTGAATCAGTCAGACTCTAACCTCTACCAAATGGCCAAGAGCAAGGAGCTGTCTAAGGATGTCAGGGACAAGATCATACACCTGCACAAGGCTGGAATGGGCTACAAAACCATCAGTAAGACGCTGGGCGAGAAGGAGACAACTGTTGGTGCCATAGTAAGAAAATGGAAGAAGTACAAAATGACTGTCAATCGACAAAGATCTGGGGCTCCACGCAAAATCTCACCTTG
The DNA here is from genome assembly GCF_901765095.1 of Microcaecilia unicolor. Taxonomy (NCBI): domain Eukaryota; kingdom Metazoa; phylum Chordata; class Amphibia; order Gymnophiona; family Siphonopidae; genus Microcaecilia; species Microcaecilia unicolor. The sequence continues at coordinate 124,804,972 of NC_044033.1, forward strand.
TGGGGTATCCTTGATCATGAGGAAGGTTAGAAATCAGCCTACAACTACAAGGGGGGAACTTGTCAATGATCTCAAGGCAGCTGGGACCACTGTCACCACGAAAACCATTGGTAACACATTACGACATAACGGATTGCAATCCTGCAGTGCCCGCAAGGTCCCCCTGCTCCGGAAGGCACATGTGACGGCCCGTCTGAAGTTTGCCAGTGAACACCTGGCTGATGCCGAGAGTGATTGGGAGAAGGTGCTGTGGTCAGATGAGACAAAAATTGAGCTCTTTGGCATGAACTCAACTCGCCGTGTTTGGAGGAAGAGAAATGCTGCCTATGACCCAAAGAACACCATCCCCACTGTCAAGCATGGAGGTGGAAATGTTATGTTTTGGGGGTGTTTCTCTGCTAAGGGCACAGGACTACTTCACCGCATCAATGGGAGAATGGATGGGGCCATGTACCGTACAATTCTGAGTGACAACCTCCTTCCCTCCGCCAGGGCCTTAAAAATGGGTCGTGGCTGGGTCTTCCAGCACGACAATGACCCAAAACATACAGCCAAGGCAACAAAGGAGTGGCTCAGGAAGAAGCACATTAGGGTCATGGAGTGGCCTAGCCAGTCACCAGACCTTAATCCCATTGAAAACTTATGGAGGGAGCTGAAGCTGCGAGTTGCCAAGCGACAGCCCAGAACTCTTAATGATTTAGAGATGATCTGCAAAGAGGAGTGGACCAAAATTCCTCCTGACATGTGTGCAAACCTCATCATCAACTACAGAAGACGTCTGACCGCTGTGCTTGCCAACAAGGGTTTTGCCACCAAGTATTAGGTCTTGTTTGCCAGAGGGATTAAATACTTATTTCCCTCTGCAGAATGCAAATAAATTCATATACTTTCCACAATGTGATTTTCCGGATTTAATTTGTGATGTGCTATCTCTCACTGTTACCAATAACCTACCCTTCAATTATGGGCTGCTCATGTCTTTGTCAGTGGGCAAACTTACAAAATCAGCAAGGGATCAAATACTTATTTCCCCCACTGTATGTTCCCTTGTTATCAAGTGTGCAAAGGGCTTAAGAACAAACTGTCAGTCTAATAGCACAAATCCTCTGCTACTGCAAAAATAAAACATACTGATCTGCTATTTTCTGATTTCTTATGTAAGGTAAAGATAGCCCAATGTGTCTAAATCCCCAGAAGTTGAATTGTCATTCTCTGTTTTTGCATAAGTAGTATGTATGTATTTACCTCTGGATTCTGTATATGGTGCCCAAATTTAGGCATCTTAAGTGGCCCTTTTACTAAGCCGCGTAAGCGTCTACGCATGCCCAACATGTGCCAAAATGAAGTTATCACATGGCTATCACATGGCTCTTGTGGTGATTTCATTTCTGGTGTGCGTCCCAAAAATAATTTTTATTTTCGGACGCGCATATCGGACGGCATTTGACTCGCTTAGGTCATTACCGCCCGTTTATCACGTGAGTATTTACTGCTAGGTCAATGGCTAGTGGTAAGGTCTCAGACCCCAAATGGAGGCGCGGCAATTTTGATTTTGCCGCATGTCCATTTTTGGCAAAAATCTTTACAGGCACGCTGAAAAATGGATCAGCGCGCACCCAAAACCTGCACCTACACTACCGCAAGCCATTTTTTGCACACCTTAGTAACAGGACCCCTAAATTTGGGCACACTGCCAGGATATATGTGCAAATTAATTGTTTAATGAGCTGTTAACTGTCAAATGGGTGCCAACAACCAACTATTTAAGTTAATTGCCAGCACTTAGGATTTGCATGCATATCTGGATGCAAGCTATTCTATGAAGCAAGGCACCTAAATCCCATAGCGTGTATCCCAAAAGGGGTCATAGAGTTTAACGCACCTTTATAAAAGGGCCCCTCTGTGACTTGCCCAAGATCACATGATACTATAGTCGGATTTGAACTGGTCAGATTTGAACTAGGCTCCTCTTTTTCTCAGCCTCTAACCATTAGGCTACTCTTCCACTCTGCAGGTAGACTCAGAACTGAGTCATGATTCTGCAGCTTGTCCTGGTCCAGTGGTTGTTGGCCACATTATTTCTTCTGCTGCAATTTTTCCATTCTCTTATGCAGTAACTATACCAAAGAGACTGCTGGCAGCCATCATCCTGAAATGCCACAAAGAAGAAATATAATGCCAGTTCCTATGAGCTATGATTTATGATGAAACTGTATCGGTATACCAGTCTTTTTCAGTGTTTGGTTGTCTTTCACGTTCAGCTTATAGAAGGAAAGAAATATGCGTTTATTATATGGATTGCATTTTGTTGCTTTATTTTCAAGTTTTTCTCAATTGTCAAAGTGTTATATTCATATATAAGTTTTAAGTTTATATTCTACTATATATATAAGAAAAGGGCTTTAAGAGAGAACAGTAGGTGCAGAGCAGGAAAACGTTGGTCATAAAATGCAATATCAAAGATAAGGAGAGGTTTACATGAATTTTAGGGCCGTGTTCACTAAGCTGCACTAAGGGCTTGTTAGCATTTTTAGCGCGTGCTAATGATTAGCACATGCTAAACGCTAAGGGGTCCTTTTACTAAGGTGCGCCGAAATGTGGCCTGCGCTGGTGTAGACATGTGTATTGGGCACATGCAGGTCCATTTTTCAGGGCAACTGCAAAAAAGGCCTCTTTTTTTGGCCGAAAATGCACGTGCGGCAAAATGAAAATTGGCACACGTCCATTTTGGGCCTGAGACCTTACCGCCACCCATTCACTTAGTGGTAAAGTCTCACACGTTTACTGGGCAGTAATCATCAGCACGCGTACAATGCCTATTACTGCCCAGTTAGCGCCATATGCCGGAAATGTCCCGGCACAGGTAGTGGGCGTGCGTAAAAAATGAAATTACCACCTAGGCCATGTGGTAGCCGGGCGGTAGTTCTGAATTGGCGCATGTTGGGTGCGCATAGTTGCCTACATGGCTTAGTAAAAGGTCCCCTGAGTCGTTCATAGAAACAAAAGGCTGACTCTAGCATTTAACGTGCACTAAAAACGCTAGCGCACCTTAGTAAACAGGACCCCTAGAGTATTAAATCTGGATAAAGAAAAAAGCTGAGATGTAACTTTCAGGAACATTGGACTTTTCAGTAACATTTTGTGCTGCCAAAATGAATGGAAATATATAAATGTTAATAATGAGTATGTTATTATACATAAAAGCAGAAAGACTGGACACCAGTAAAGACCTTCTAAGTGTGACGTTTCTGCCAGGAATTTGTGCTGGTCATATAAGGCTGAAACAGTACACTACATGAGAAAAAAGGCCTACCACCAAACACATTAAAGCATTTTGCGTTGGTTTGAGGGGCATTTTTGATATGTCATCCAAGTCCAACTTTTGACATTTTGCTAAAACCGTCAAAACTTCAAGTGGGGAATATAGCCATTTTCAAAACGGAAAAACATCTGTCCTTTTTTTTTTCTTTTTTCGAAAATGGCTCTGTGCTAGATGTTTTTATGCTCTCTGCATTTATCTTTTTAGTCCATTTTCAAAAAAAAAGTCCAAGTGAAAAATGCACAAAATCAAGCCATTGAGATGTAGGAGGAGCCAGCATTCTTAGCAGACTGGCCACACAGACATCCCAAGAGGGTAATGGGGCACCCTAGGGGTCACCGCAGTAGACTTCAAATAAATGCTCTTACTACTACTACTACTACTATTTAGCATTTCTATAGCCATAACTGATTAGTACCCAGGTCCATACTGCTCCCTACCTGTCACACTTGTGGTAGAAACCGTGAACCCTCCAAAACTCACAAGAAATCCACTGTACCCCCATATAGATGCCCCTTCATCCATAAAGGCTATTGTAGTGGTGTACAGTTAGGGGTAGTGGGTTTTGGGGGGATTAGCAGACAAGATAAGGGACCAACAGTGAGATGTGTACCTTTTGGGTAGGCTTGCTTGAAGAGGTAAGTCTTCAGCAGTTTTCGGAAGGGTAGGTATTCAGTGTTTTTTCAGATGTGTCGAGGTATGGCATTCCAGAGTTGGCTGCCTATGACAGAGAAATTGGATGCATAGCAGGTTTTGTATTTGAGGCCTTTGCAGTTAGGAAGATGAAGATTGAAATACCGTGTTTCCCCGAAAATAAGACCTATTCCGAAAATAAGGCCTACCGGGGTTTTGCTGCAAATTTGTATTATAAGGCCTCCCCCGAAAGTAAGACCTACCTGAAGCAGTGCCGCCGAGAGCCGGACAAAGGCCGCCGCCGCCCCCCCCCCCCCCCCACCTGCCCTCCATCGCTCCCAGAACTACCAGTACCTGAAACGCCTCCTTTCACCTTTCTTCGCAAGTTTGGAGCAAGCAGCAGCAGGGCAGGTCACTCCTTCCTTCCGTGTTCCGCCCTCGCCTGACGTAACGTAACGTCAGGCGAAGGCGAGGCACAGAAGGAAGGAGAGGTCTGCCCTGCTGCTGCTTGCTCCGAACTAGCAAAGGAAGGTGAAAGGAGGCGTTTCAGGTTGGGAGCGACGGAGGGCGGGTGGAGGGGGGCCCGGCGACCTCGGTTGGGGGGGTGACCTTGGGTGAGGGTGGTGACCCCAATGTTTCCCCCCAAAAAAATAAGACCTCCCCTGAAAATAAGACCTAGCGGGTCTTGGGGAGGAAAAATTAATATAAGACAGTGTCTTATATTCGGGGAAACATGGTATGTTCTAGATGTTCTGGTCCAGTTCCTGGCTGGAAGATCGATCAGGTTGGACATGTAGCTTGGAGATTCACCATTGAGGATCTTGTAGATCATTGTGTGGGCTTTGAAGTTTATACGTTCCTTGATTGGGAGCCAGTGAAGTTTTTCACGAAGTGGTGTTGTGCTTTCGAATTGTGGTTTGCCAAAAATGAGTCTAGCTGCTGTGTTTTGGGCGGTTTGGACTTTTTTCATGATTTGGACTTGGCATCCGATGAAGATGCTGTTACAGTAGTCGGCGTGGGTGAGCACTGTGGATTGTACTAGATTTCGGAAAGTTTTCTGTGGAAGGTGTGGCTTTACTTTTTTCAGTACCCACATCATGTTGAACATCTTCTTCATCGTGGCTTTTGCATGAGTTTCTAAAGTTAGGTGTTTGTCTAATGTTACTCCTAGGATTTTTAGATTGTCAGATATTGGGATTGTAACGTCGAGGGTGATCAGGGTGGTTGGGAGCTGAGTAGCGTGTTGTGATGAAAGGATTAGGCATTGAGTTTTTTCTTTATTCAGTTTCATCTTGAAAGCATTGGCCCAGGAGGCTAGGGTGTTCATGGCAGTGATTGTTTTCTCCGAGATTTCTGTAAGAGTGGATTTGAAAGGGATGAATATTGTGACATCATCAGCATAGATGAAGGGATTTAGGCCAGATTTGGATAGGGATTTGGCCAGAGGAATCATCATGAGGTTGAAGAGGATCGGGTATAGGGGTGAGCCTTGGGGGACTCCGCATTTTGAGGACCATGCGGGCGATATTGATGAGGTTGATTTGACCTGATAAGATCTGGTGGTGATAAAGCAGACTCAAGAAAAATGTCAGGAAATATTTTTTCACGGAGAGAGTGGTGGATGCTTGGAATGCCCTCCTGTGGGAGGTGGTGGAGATGAAAACGGTAACGGAATTCAAACATGCGTGGGATAAACATAAAGGAAGGGATCCCCAGAAGCTTAGCCGAGATTGGGAGGCAGAGCCAGTGGGGGGAGGTGGGGCTGGTGGTTGGGAGGCGGGGCTAGTGCTGGGCAGACTTCTATGGTCTGTGCCCTGACAATGGCAGATACAAATCAAGGTAAGGTATACACAAAAAGTAGCACACGTGAAATTATCTTGTTGGGCAGACTGGATGGACCATGCAGGTCTTTTTCTGCCATCATCTACTATGTTCAGATAATATAACAATCTCAGGAAACTGCAAATCTTCAAAATTACCAACAATAATTCTATTTTAGAAACATACAGCCACAACTGATTAGTATCCAATCATGCCTGCACTTCACAAACTACAGACTGGAACCATGGTAACAACACTGATATAGAGGTATATTTTCAAAGCACTTTGGGAGGCTAAGTTCCATAGGTTTCTATGGAACTTTGGGAGGCTAAGTGCTTTGAAAATGAGCCCCATAGTATCAGTTACTGGAAGAAAAAACTGAATGTCATCCACATAAATGTGGAAGGACAACTCCAATGAAAGCAACAATCTGCATAAAGGAAGCAGATACAAATTAAACAAAATTGCCGATAACAATGATTCCTGTGGTGTCCCAGTGGTAAGAGAGCACCTATTGGACAACTTCCCACCCCGCAAAACCTACTACGTTCTACCAGTTAAATAAGATGCCAACCATCTCATTACAATCCCCACAAGGCCACACTCTTATAACCGCCACAGAAACAAATGATGGTCTATGGTATCAAATGCAGCAGAGATATCAAGAAAAATAATCAGATAACTAGTATGTTGGTCCAAACCCAGCTGCACTTCATCCAATGTATCACCAAAAAGTATCTCAGTGCTGCAGAAACCATACTAGATGGATCCAAGTGAGAATTTCTTGTCAAGTAATCCTCCAATTGCAAATAAGCTGATTTCTCAATAATTTTTGCCAACAATGTCAAATTCAAAATTGGATGATAGAAAGAATATCACTCCCTAACACAGGATTCTTCAGTACGGGACACACAGTGGCAACCTTCAGGTCATCTGAGAACAACCCACTGATCAAGATTAAATTCACAAACAAAGTCAGTACAGGACCCACAACACCTTCCATCTGAAGCAACACAAATGAGCTACAAATGTCCGCAGAGGACTTAGTAGGTCAACACTTTGTCCTATAAAATCATTATATGAAAATCACCGGTGCTTACCATGACCTTAACACTGAGAGATTCCTCTTTGTTAGATTTTCTTTTACCTGTTGCTATAAAAGTAGTAATAAGTAATTGGGAAACCAATGAGAACATTAATTTCCATATATGGTGGAATTCAGTATGCTTATACCATAAATACAAAAACATTACGGTGGAGAAAGGTTGGTATTTTGACACTAGGAGCCCATGTTGGCAGTCTTTGGATGCTTATATTATATGACCCTCCTTTGTATATTTTGTATCTTTGTGTTAATGGTTTATGGTTGTATTTTATTAGCAGAATTAATAAAGACATTTGAACTAAAAAGAGTGGAAAGAAGCAAATCAGTTTTAGGAAAAGGGATGAAGGCAGAGAAGAACAAATCGCATGCATAGCTAGAAATAATATTCTCATGAGATTCAATTATTGTTCATAATATTATCTTGTGATTTACAGCAACAACAGCAACAGTAAACCTCTGCCCCTGCTATTCAAAAGAATAGATCCAAATAATAGCAGCCTGTGTCACTAAAAATCCTTCCAGACTTACTTGGCACTATCCATATAGGACAAATTCTATATTCTATAAATACCCAGTGTACCTGAATGTAACTCACCTTGAGCTACTATTGAAAAAGGTGTGAGCAAAGTCCAAGAATAACACACTAAGGGAGGGGGGATTCTATATATGGTACCTAAAAAAAAATCCACGCGGAAAACATTTTCACCTAAGCATATTCTATAAGCGGTACCTAGATTTAGACGCAGTATATAGAATACACTTAGTTGATATCCCAGTGCATAGGACTACGCGTGTCCATTTACACCAACAAAAACATGGTGTAAATCCCAGCATGTAGATTTAGGCACAGAGGGCCATATTCTGTAACTACACGCATATATTTCAGAACGCCCACGAAATGCCCTTTTCCCCACCCATAACCATGCCCCTTTTTATCTGTGCACATTAAAAGTTAGGTGCAATGCATTGCAGAATATGCTTAGCGAGTTGTGCATGTAAATTCTAATTATTGGCAATTAGTGGTCATTATGTCTTAAGTGCTGTTATCAATGCTAATTAGCTTGTTAAGCCAATTAAGTTACATGCATTGTTATAGAATTCGCCTGGATATTGGCGGCACTAAAAGTTGGATGTCATTTATAGAATATACGTATTTATTTATTTATTTAGATTTTGCTCACACCTTTTGTCAATAGTAGCTCAAAGTGAATTACATTCAGGTATAATGGATATTTCTCTGTCCCAGGAGGGCTCACAATCTAAGTTGTACCTGAGGCAAATGAGGGTTAAGTGACTTGCCCAAGATCACAAGGAGCAGCAGTGAGATTTGAACCGGCCACCTCTGGATTGCAAGGCTGGTGCTCTAACCATTAGGCCAGTCCTCCACTAGGATCAGCGCTAGGATCAGTGCCTAACTTTAGGGAGGATTTACACCAAGTAAACCCTGGTGTAAATCCTCATGTCTAAATTAGGTGTGGGTCCCCCTTATTCTATAACAGTATGCATACATTCTAGGATCTACCCATGACCACCTTATGGCCTTACTCCCTTTTTGGAGCTGCATGTAAAATCTATGCATGGATCCATGCGACTAAATATGTGTGTGTAAATTTCAATTAAGGCCAATTAGTGCTGATAATTATTAGCACCCAGTAATTGGCTCTAATTAGCTCATTCAATTAAATTCCATAGGCAAATTTATTTATTTATTTTATTTCTGACATTTATATCCCACATTATCCCAAGGAATCTTGAGTTCAATGTGGTTTACAACATGAAATCAGTATAGAAGTGGAAGGAACAAAGTAGTACCGTTAGATTAAGATAATTATAAGTTGAATAATCAGGTGGATATAATAAAGATGTGGAATAACATGTTGACTTCAATGTACAGCAAAGAACGATCATTATAACGTTGAAAGAAGGAATAATGACAGTGCGATAGAAAAATTGTTAATTAATCAAAAACAATATATAATTAGTCAAGGATTATAGTTATAAGTACAATACATTGAGGAGATCTTTTACAAAGGTGTGCTAGCGCTTTTAGTGTGTACTAAATTCTAGAGATGCCCATATGGGCATCTCTAACATTTAGCACATGCTTATTTTTAGCGCTCACTAAAAACGCTAGCGTGCCTTTGTAAAAGGACCCCTGAGTAATTATAGAATAGATCTTATGTAAACTGAAATTACATTATGGATACACTTCATACAGTTTGACATTATAAAGATTTTAAACAGAAGGTTAGTTTTCTGTTGACAAGAACTTGTTAGAGTTGTGATTTCAGGGATTTATGGAACTGTAGATAATTATATTGATGTATAATTAACCATGGTAGTAAATTCCACCATTTCATGCCCAAGTAGGTGAAGTTTGTGCGTGCCTAAATTTGTGTGCATAAGAGTCATTTTGGAATTTCAGGGATAGTGCCAGGGCACATTATGGGTGCTCCAGAAATGATCCCAATAGTGGTGATATTTAGGATAGCAAAAAAGCTGTTTTAAGTTTATCTAGATAGTTATTTGGATCACGTATTGAATGTCGCCGCTATATGAATGACAAGAATATACAGCGCGCTACACAAACTGTACATTCAGTGCCACTCGTTATCTGGATAGCAATGCTTGAGTACCTATGGCTTATTTAACCACTATGAACAGCGTTTTAAAAAAATGATGACCACAGTGTTAAAATATTGACCCATTAAATATTGAGGGTCCTTTTACTAAGGTGCACTGAAAAATGGCCTGCGGTAGTGTAAAAGCGGGTTTTGGACGCATGCACAAATATATTTTAGCGCACCTACAAAAAATGCCTTTTTTTGCCAAAAATGGATGTGCTTCAAATTGAAAATTGCCGCGCATCCATTTTGGGTCTGAGACCTTACCACAAGCCATTGACCTAACGGTAAGGTCTCACGCGGCAACCGGGTGGTAATGGTCTACACACGTCAAATGCCACTTGATATGCGTAGCTGCTGTGTGCCAGAAAATAAAAAGTATTTTTCAGATGCGCATAGCGGGCGCATGCCAAAATTGAAATTACTGCAAGGGCCATGTGGTAACTGGCTGGCAACTCCAATTTGGCGCACATTGGGTACGCGTAGACGCCTACATGACTTACTAAAAGGGCCCCTGGCTTTTTTAATGTGGAAGTATTGCATAGTTTGTGAAATAGTAAAACGTGGTCTATGAATTGCCATAAGCTAATTCTTGGAATTACAGATAGAAGCAGTATAGAAATACAGCTACTCGCAAGAAACATCATTAGATAATCAATCATGCTGTATTAACCAGTACTACAACACTACAAATTTGAGCAAATCAACGATTTCACGTATCTTACAATAATTCTTGTGGATCACATCGAACAGTAGATACCTAAGGCTCATTTTTAATTTCATATTGCAGCCAGGTAAGGTTTCATTCTGCTTATGTACAGTTTGCAGCATTGCTTATTTTACTCTGCATGCTACAGCAAGCTAAGAATGAGTTATATATACACAATTATTTGAAGTGATCCATTTGAATTATTGTGGATATGCCTGTGCAGAGATTACTGGATAGAAAGAAAACGAGTGCCAGAGAATTATTTTTAAAGTAATGTGCTTTTAGTAAGTAAAGGAAAACAAATCAATTCGAAAGACTGCATAGCTTCATACATTTTGAATGTGAGATTTAAAAAAATGAATTACTCCAAGATGTCCTCAAGGAGTTTAGTTTGTATTGGAACTTTTTAACTGCTTTTCAATTAATCAAAGCAATGCAGGGTACAACTAGAATAAAGAAGGTAAAGAGTGTCTAAAGTCATAAACATCGGGAAAGAAAGGGGGAAAGTAAAATAACCATCCCCAAGAAAATCTCAAGAAATATGTTGTATTACCAGCAGGGGGATGTCCTCTAGAGTGTAGAGTACACTTCTGTAAGATGACACAACAAGAGACACATGCTCCCAGATTCAGTTTCAAAAGCAAGTGTAATGGGGGGACAGTGGCGTTCCTAGGGGGGCTGACACGCGGGGCAGATTGCCGATGCGCCCCGCCCCCACGGGTGCAGCACCCCCCCCCCCCAGGTGCAGCGCGACCCTCCCCCCCGGTGAAAGGACACCCCCCGGCGAAGGACCCCCCCCCCCGGGTGCACGCCGCTGGGGGGGGGGGGGGTTCCGCGCGCCTGTCCGCTTCGTTCGTTTCCATGCTCCCTCTGCCCCGGAACAGGAAGTAACCTGTTCCGGGGCAGAGGGAGCACAGAACAAACATAGCGGATAGGCGTGCGGCACCCCCCCAGCAGCGTGCACCCGGGGCAGACCGCCCCCCCCCCCCTAGGAACGCCACTGTGGAGGGAGTCCCAGTTGCAGGGTGGATCATAGATATATTCACACCCCAGGGCCCACACAGAACATTTACTTCTCCTGGTTCTCTCTTGTCATCACTCAGTGCACACTGTGAGGAAGGGGGGGATAAGCAGAAGTGGCAGGGGAGAAAAGGTGCCCGTCTTCCAAAGGGGAAAGAGGGAGACTACAGAAACTACCGATCCCAGAAGGCCGAGCAGGGCCGGGGGAGGGAGGAGAGGAGAAACTACAAGTCCCAGGAGCCTGAGTTGAGGAGGACACAGGAGAGGGAGGACTTGACCTCACAGAGGAGCCAGGGGGAGGAGGCTGATTGGGAAATGACTCTGAGATCTGAGGAAGGGAATGAGGAACACCTGCTGGGGGAGGGAGGGACCGAGCATATGGACTGGCAAGTGGGAGAAGAGGGGGGGGGGGGGGAGCAAGAGGAGATGGATATCTCAGCTTTTGCTCGTGGCCAAGAGGGGAGACTGAAGAAAAGTAAGTCCTGGGAAAACACACAGTATGAGTTCTAGACCTGTGCGGGAGGTTGTCAGGAGTGAGTGCTGACAAATGAGGGAGGTGGGTCTCTGGGTTTAGCTGAGAAGGCATTGCTAAACCTAGGGGAATTCATACAAGAGTGAGGAAGTTGGGACTGGATATTATTTGAACTGAAAAACTGAACTTTAATGTAGAACTCTGCATTGGGTAGAGCAATGAACTGAAGGGGCCTGTGCCAGGAACAGGACCCGTACAGAGGCATTTTTGCTTCTGGTAGCCTGGCTGGGGAGAAGCCAGGGATCATACCGGTGGAGTTACAGGCCTAGAACGGGGAAGGCTTGGTCTGCTCAAAGGTAGATGACGACTGGCTAGAGTGAACCTAGCAGAAGAAGCCTGATCTGTGTTCGAATAACCGCTAGGAGGACTACTAGCGGGACAGGAAGCTTACAACACACACTTTTATCCAAGTGACCAGATTCTCTCTGAAAGGAAGGGTTTTTCTTCAAGGCCCTGACGTAGATGTTCCTTAGATAGGGGGTGCTGCAACTCACTTTATAGAAGACAAATGCTAACCAAACACTGCATTGGGGTACAGTATTATGCATTGTAATATTCTTTCTCTTCTTTTACCTGTAGATGTGATCCTCAGTCTTTTTGACACTGCCGGATTCTATATAGCGCGCCTAGAGATCCACGCCGAAACACGGCCCGTGTCGGGTCATTGATTAATAAAGTACTCCTGTTGTCCTAGTTCTGAAGGCCCAGTGATGCTTTTTTCTTCTCATTAATATAAATGGACATGTGAAGTTTTAGGTGCTGGGATATCAGCTAAGCATATTCTATATACTGCGCCTAAATCTAGGTGCCACTTATAGAATACACTTAGGCAGAATTGTTTACCGCGTGGATTTTTTAGGCACCATATATAGAATCTGGCCCTTAATGGTTTCCTAGTTACTGGACAAACCTATTCCATTCTGCACAAAGCTTCACAGTCTCTCAGTCAAGGGATCTTCTTCCTTGCAGATTCTCCTCAATGGTAATCTTTCCCCACAATGCCTTCTTCTGTAGTTGGTGTTTCTCTCATTTCCCCTGGCTTGTGGATCAAGCTCTCAGATTCACTTGTTGCTTCAGCATTCAGGCACAGGAGTGGGTAAAATCTCAATCTTTCACATGCACCTCACACAAGATTAACTAAAAACTCAAGGGAGTCTTTACAGGCGTCTACAGAGAGGCACTGTTTATAGGTTGATATTGTATATCTGGATTTTCAGAAGGCGTTTGACAAAGTGCTGCACGAAAGACTCCTGAAGAAATTGCAGAGTCATGGAATCGGAGGTAGGGTATTATTATGGATTAAGAACTGGTTGAAAGATAGGAAGCAGAGAGTAGGATTGCGTGGCCAGTATTCTCAGTGGAGGAGGGTAGTTAGTGGGGTCCCGCAGGGGTCTGTGCTGGGTCCGTTGCTTTTTAATGTATTTATAAATGACCTAGAGATGGGAGTAACTAGCGAGGTAATTAAATTCGCCGATGACACAAAATTATTCAGGGTCGTCAAGTCGCAGGAGGAATGTGAACGATTACAGGAGGACCTTGCGAGACTGGGAGAATGGGCGTGCAAGTGGCAGATGAAGTTCAATGTTGACAAGTGCAAAGTGATGCATGTGGTTAAGAGGAACCCGAATTATAGCTACGTCTTGCAAGGTTCCATGTTAGGAGTTACGGATCAAGAAAGGGATCTGGGTGTCGTCGTCGATGATACGCTGAAACCTTCTGCTCAGTGTGCTGCTGCGGCTAGGAAAGCGAATAGAATGTTGGGTGTTATTAGGAAGGGTATGGAGTCCAGGTGTGCGGATGTTATAATGCCGTTGTATCGCTCCATGGTGCGACCGCACCTGGAGTATTGTGTTCAGTACTGGTCTCCGTATCTCAAAAAAGATATAGTAGAATTGGAAAAGGTACAGCGAAGGGCGACGAAAATGATAGTGGGGATGGGACGACTTTCCTATGAAGAGAGGCTGAGAAGGCTAGGGCTTTTCAGCTTGGAGAAGAGACGGCTGAGGGGAGATATGATAGAAGTGTATAAAATAATGAGTGGAATGGATCGGGTGGATGTGAAGCGACTGTTCACGCTATCCAAAAATACTAGGACTAGAGGGCATGAGTTGAAGCTACAGTGTGGTAAATTTAAAACGAATCGGAGAAAATTTTTCTTCACCCAACGTGTAATTAGACTCTGGAATTCGTTGCCGGAGAACATGGTACGGGCGGTTAGCTTGACGGAGTTTAAAAAGGGGTTAGATAGATTCCTAAAGGACAAGTCCATAGACCGCTATTAAATGGACTTGGAAAAATTCCGCATTTTTAGGTATAACTTGTCTGGAATGTTTTTACGTTTGGGGAGCGTGCCAGGTGCCCTTGACCTGGATTGGCCACTGTCGGTGACAGGATGCTGGGCTAGATGGACCTTTGGTCTTTCCCAGTATGGCACTACTTATGTACTTATGTACTTATGATTAGTCAATCCCTCTCCTCAGAGAAATATGTATGCCATCAGCTGTTCTGCTTTTCTCCCATTTAGACCCAAAACTCTCTGCAAAGCCCAGTATCGGCCCTGCATCAGTGGTCCCCAGGCGACTATCATGGACCAATCAGGTATCATGTATAATGAGGGGTCCTTAGCCTTGCAGATGGTACTGCTTATCAGGGCTGGTACAGGATGGCTCGCTAATGAGGATAAATTCATTTCTGTATCTTCTGTATGAGCAGCTTACCCCCAAACATCACAAAGGGAGGACCAGAGAGCCAGTGCAGGTGTTCAGCATGTTCTTGGATGATGTCAACCAGAACAGTGCTCAAGGAAGTCCAGCAGCATCCATGATAGTATTGTTCAGAAAAGAGGGTTCATGGCCTAGTCTGACCTCAAGCCTGCAAAAGATGAGGTACAGGGAACACCCCTACAGTTTCTCATTGGACTAGGCCCAAAGATAACATGACCTATAAGCTTATATTTCTTCTAAGCTTTTCTTGCCAAAGCTTCATTTTATGATTTTTTTCCTTAAGTTTTGTTTATTATGAAAAATGATTCTTTTTATACTGTATAGTAGCCTGAAGTTAATTGAATTACTGTACTACATTTCCTTCTCTTTCCATGAGTGTTTGTTGTAGATATATTAGTGTATTTGTTTGTTTTGTTTTGTTTTGAATTTGTTAACTGCATTGTTTGTCTTATGGTTTTGAATACTTCAAAATAAATTAAATTAAATGTGATGGCACTATATACATCTAGAAATACTATAGAAATGTTCAATAGTATTAGTAGTAGAACTAGCTTATGCCTTTTTCTTGGTAGTTCAAGGTGTTTTGCATTCAGGGACAGTAGGGACTGCACTGGGGTGGAGGAGTAGCCTAATGCTTAGAGCAACAAGCTAGAAACCAAAGAGCCCAGGTTCAAATCTCACAGCAGCTCCTTATGGTCTTGGGCAAGCCACTTAACCCTCCATTGCGTTGGCATCCTCATCCTAAACCATCATAATTGTATGGTAGCCGATAAGCATTCACAGCTTGCTGCTTGTGGCTAAAAGGAAGAGAGAGAGGGACTGCATCACTGAGGATGAGGGGAAGTTATCAAGCTGCATTAGGGCAATAACCTATGTTATTAACCCCTTATCAAAGGTTGTCTTACCCTAACACCCATAGGTTACATTGAATTGAGATGCAAATCCATGGAAAGCAGCTCATTACTGTGTGAATACTATTCTGAGGCTTGCGGTGTACACAAGATGGACACTGGAAACCACAGTATAGCGTGTACAATAACCCTAGCTAAATACATTTATGACCTGATGCTCATGGTCTGTCTCTAAAAGGGAGAGTACCTTTTAAAGTGCGTATGCCTTGTAGCGCTATAGAAATGCTAAATAGTAGTAGTAGTAGTTAAAGGAGATGTCCCCCATACAGGCCCCCCACGACAAGAAGGTGCCCTCCCTCCTCCAAGGCTCCCACTCCCCCCTCTTGGCTCTCCTCACCTGTACCTGCAAAAACTCCTGTGGGTATAGGGAGTGAGCAAGAGCAATCTACAGTTACTGCTGCCGTTGCTGGCACCGGGATCCAAAATGGCACCAGTAACCCCCAAGTGGTAGTTTTGTGGTACTGTTACTATGGGGTCATCTTTTCTTGTATGGGGGCCATGCGGAGTCAATTTCCCTAACATGAGCAGCCCCTTTATAGATGGCCTGGAAGCACTGTGCCATGACTTGACAACCTGATGATCCAGGGCCAATAGACTAACTCTTCTTGTGACCTGGCTCACAAGCAGCATTTGTATTTTACCAAGGAAGTCAGCACCCAGTGGTACAGAGATACCGCAAGTTGGTGACTCCTGTGGTATATCAAGGTGCAGTGCTCTTCTTCTACCACACATTGATAAGTTCCCCCTTAAGGACTAGATTCTATATATCATGACTAAATGTTCAGCGTCAAAATGAAATTCGCCTAAGTGCATTCTATAAAGTATGCCTTAATTTAGGTGTACTGTATAGAATAAGCCTAAATTTCTGCGTGTTTTATGGAATACACCGAGCACCGGTTCGTGTGACTAAATTTAGAGGCTCTTTTACTAAAGCGCATAGGCACCTCTGCATTTCCAATGTGCTTCAATTTGGAACTACCACCCGGCTACTGCAAGCCCCAGGCGGTAATTTCATTTTTTACACGTGTTTGATACGTGTGGCATAAAATATATTTTATTTTCTACCATGTGACGCTAACCGGGCTGTAATCGGCAGTGTACATGTGCTGACGATTACTGCCCGGTTAACACGTGACACCTTACCACTAAGTCAATGGGTGGCGGTAAGGTCTCAGGCCCAAAATGGACATGCGCCAAATTTTATTTTGCCGCATGTCCATTTTCGGCCCAAAAGAAAGGCCTTTTTTGCAGGTGCAGCATGCTTCCAATACATGCATCTACACCAGCACAAGCCAATTTTTGGCACACTTTAGTAAAAGGACCCCTTAATCACTGGCAGTTACACTAAATAAAACCTGGTGTAAATGCGGACACTTAAATTAGGCGCAGACCGGGTGTGTTCTATAACAGTGTGCATTGATTCTAGAAATGCCCATGCCCTACCCATTCCATGCCCATAGCCATGCCCACTTTTCAACTATATGACTTAGAATTTAAGCACAGCACGTTTTAGAATATGCTTACACAGTTCTGCACATAATTTCTAAATAATGCCAATTAATGTCAATAATTGCTTGTTAATTGGCAATTACCAGTGCTGATTGGCTTGTTAACCTATTAGGTTATGTGCTTTGTTATAGAATATGCTTCAATTTCTGTGCAGAAATCTTGGCACCATATATAGAATCCGGGGGCAAATGACTTTTGTAAATTGCCCTCTGTGGGGGTGATTTCATAACAGGGTGCC
The DNA here is from genome assembly GCF_901765095.1 of Microcaecilia unicolor. NCBI lineage: Eukaryota > Metazoa > Chordata > Amphibia > Gymnophiona > Siphonopidae > Microcaecilia > Microcaecilia unicolor. Next base: position 124,822,116 of record NC_044033.1, read on the forward strand.
TATGTGGAATGTCCAAAAAGGCACTTAGGACTTCTTTTACAAAGCTGCGCTAGTGATTCCTGCGTGGCAAATGAATTGAATGGGCTTCCTCTCATTTGCAACACTGAGAATCGGTAGCGTGGCTTTGTAAAAGAGGCCCTTATTTTGTGACTATTTATTTTTATTTATTTATTTTGCACATTTATACCCCACGTTTTTCCCACAGTTTTGCAGTCTCAAAGTGGCTTACAATGTACTGATAGGCTATCGCCAGATCAGTGGTGATATAGTTACAATTAAATTAGATGGAACAGAAGAAACAGGGAAAGAAGAAAAAAAATAGGGAAAGGATAAGAGAGTCTAAAATGGTCCATAGATATGTTGTTAGGAAGGACTTCAGGCTATAGAAATAATAAGTAGTAGTAGTAGTAGTTATATATTGAATCCCTGGAGTAGGCTGAACCTCTTTTGGCTGGAAGAGATGTAAATGGACCGAACACACCAAGATGACCTTGCATGATGGAAATGGAGTTGAAATCTGCTCCTTTATTCATCCACTCCTGCTCCCATGGCATCTGGCACAACGACTCGCTCACTCCCTGACATCTTCAACGATAAACAGCTGAATGAAAAGTGGATGCCAACAAACTGTCAAATCGGGCCATTTTCGCAGTTGGTTCTTGTGGTGGAAAAAGTCACCCTTCTCATGAGTCATGCCATTTCCTTCCAGCCGCTTAATCGTTGTTCATAACATCAGCTCTGTAAGGGTTTTAGTTAGAAGAAGGATGTAGGAGTCAGCTGTGCACTGCTTGGTAAAATAAATGAATACCTTTAGTAGATATTTTTAACAGAATGTTGAGTGTTTTTGATTTCTGTCGTGGGACTTTTTTCATTTGGAAGTATCTTTGTTTTATTTTTCCTCCTCACAAATACTGAATAAGCTGTTGAAATCTATTTGTTTATTGTCCTTCATTCTTTGCAGTATATTTCTGTCTTAAGCAGAATAAACTTAATAATTAAAGTGCATTTCTCTTGGTTCCAAAATGGTAAATTTACTCAGGGTTGTCTGCCACTTTAGAACCATTTCTTGGCTAACAAGGACTGTAAGAGGACATCTTCCTTTCCTCACCATATCTAAATGACTCTAATGGCTGAAACCCATCCCATCAATCTGGTTATTTTTCAAGATTTGGGAAGGCTGTGCGGACGTAGTACAAGGCTCCAGATGGATGTTTATTAGCCCTCTCTCTGCAATTTGGATGAAGCCAGGAGCTTTGTTGATTTTCTTCTGCCCACGGAAAGAGTATACAATTCACTACAACCTATTTTTATTAGCAAAGCTACTACTACTACTACTCAACATTTCTAGAGCGCTACTAGGGTTACGCAGCGCTGTACAATTTAACAAAGAGAGACAGTCCCTGCTCAAAGAGCTTACAATCTAATAGACAAGTGAACGGTCGGTCCGATCGGGGCAGTCAAATTGGGGCAGTCTGGATTCACTGAACGGTAAGGGTTAGGTGCCGAACGCAGCATTGAAGAGGTGGGCTTTAAGCAAAGACTTGAAGATGGGCAGGGAGGGGGCTTGGCGTAAGGGTTCAGGAAGGTTGTTCCAAGCATAGGGTGAGGCGAGGCAGAATGAGCGGAGCCTGGAGTTGGCGGTGGTGGAGAAGGGTACTGAGAGGAGGGATTTATCCTGTGAACGGAGGTTACGGGCGGGAACGTAAGGGGAGATGAGGGTAGAGAGGTAGTGAGGGGCAGCAGACTGAGTGCATTTGTAGGTAAGAAGGAGAAGCTTGAATTGAATGCGGTATCTGATCGGAAGCCAGTGAAGTGACCTGAGGAGAGGGGTGATATGAGTATATCGGTTCTGGCGGAATATGAGACGTGCAGCAGAGTTCTGAACAGACTGAAGGGGGGATAGATGGCTAAGTGGGAGGCCGGTGAGGAGTAAGTTGCAGTAGTCCAGGCGAGAGGTAATGAGAGCGTGGACGAGAGTTCGGGTGGTGTGTTCAGAGAGGAAAGGGCGAATTTTGCTGATGTTAAAGAGGAAGAAGCGACAGGTCTTGGCTATCTGCTGGATATGCGCAGAGAAGGAAAGAGAGGAGTCAAAGATGACTCCGAGGTTGCGGGCAGATGAGACGGGGAGGATGAGGGTGTTATCAACTGAGATAGAAAGTGGAGGAAGAGGAGAAGTGGGTTTTGGTGGAAAGACGATAAGCTCGGTCTTGGACATGTTCAGTTTCAGGTGGCGGTTGGACATCCAGGCAGCAATGTCGGATAAGCAGGCCGATACCTTTGCCTGGGTCTCCGCGGTGATGTCTGGTGTGGAGAGATACAGTTGGGTGTCATCAGCATAGAGATGATACTGGAAACCATGAGATGAGATCAGGGAGCCCAGGGAAGAGGTGTAGATTGAGAAGAGAAGGGGTCCAAGGACCGATCCCTGGGGAACACCAACAGATAAGGGGATGGGGGTGGAGGAAGATCCATGAGAGTGAACTTTGAAGGTGCGGTGGGAGAGATAGGAGGAGAACCAGGAGAGGACAGAGCCCTGGAACCCAAATGAGGACAGTGTGGCAAGAAGTAAGTCATGATTGACAGTGTCAAAAGCAGCGGATAGATCCAGGAGGATGAGGATGGAGTAGTGGCCTCTGGATTTGGCAAGGAACAGGTCATTACAGACTTTAGAAAGTGCTGTTTCTGTCGAGTGAAGAGGGCGAAAAACCGGATTGAAGCGGATCAAGGATGGCATGAGAGGAGAGAAAATCAAGGCAGCGGCTGTGGACTGCGCGCTCAAGTGTCTTGGAGAGGAAGGGTAGGAGGGAGATGGGGCGGTAGTTGGAGGGACAGGTAGGGTCTAGTGATGGTTTTTTGAGGAGTGGCGTGACTACAGCATGCTTGAAGGTGTCGGGGACAGTTGCAGTGGAGAGAGAGAGGTTGAGGATATGACAGATGGAGGGGGCGATAGTAGGAGAGATGGTGTTAAGTAAGTTGGTGGGGATGGGATCAGAGGAACAAGTGGTGCATTTTGAGGAGGAAAGAAGGCGGGCGGTTTCCTCCTCGGAGATATCAGGAAAGGAGGAGAAAGAGGTCTGGGTTGGTTGGTTGAGGGAGAGGGTTGAAGGGTGAAGAGGAGGAGGTGGCTTGGTAGTGAACTCAAGGTTGATCTTTTGCACCTTGTCGCGGAAGTAGTCAGCCAGTGATTGAGGAGAGAGTGACGGGGGGGTGGGAGCGGAGGGCACTTTGAGGAGGGAGTTAAGGGTGGCGAAGAGACGACGAGGGTTAGAGCTGAGAGAATTAGTCAATTGGGTGTAATAGTCCTGTTTGGCAAGGAATAGTGAGGACTGGAAGGAGGATAGCATGAATTTGTAGTGAAGGAAATCTGAATGGGTGCGAGATTTCCTCCAGAGGCGTTCAGCAGATCGGGCGCAGGAGCGAAGGTAACGGATGCAAGGGGTCAGCCAGGGCTGGGGATTAGTACGCCTTGTGGGACGGGAGGTGGATGGTGCAAGGGTGTCCAGAGCAGAGGAGAGAGTGGCATTGTAAGCGGAGACAGCCTCGTCAACAGACTCGGAGGACATGATGGAGGGGAGGAGATTAGAAATACTAGATGATAAGGTGGGAGGGTCAATAATCTGGAGATTCCTGGAAGTAGTGGTTAATGTTGGGCGGGGCTGAGGGGGAGGGTGAAGAAGTGTGAAGGTGATCAGGTGATGATCAGAGACAGGAAGAGCTGAGGTGTGGAAATTGGAGGGTGAGCCGGAAGAGGAGAGGACGAGGTCAAGGCAATGGCCATCACGGTGAGTAGGGGTGGTGGAACAAAGCTGGAGGTTGAAGGATGATGTTAGAGTGAGGAACTGAGAAGCGTGAGAGTTGGACAGGTCATCAACGTGTATGTTGAAGTCTCCGAGAATGAGGGATGGAGATGAGGGTTCAAGAAAAACAGAAAGCCAGGCATCGAAGTCGGTGAGGAAGGAAGGGAGGGATTTATCAGGGGGGCGGTAAATGACTGCCACTCTGAGTGGCAACGGGTAGAATAGACGGATGGAGTGGACTTCAAAGGATGAGAAGCAGTGAGACTGTGGTAGGAGGAGGGGTTGGAAGCTACAGGAGGGCGAGAGTAGTAACCCGACGCCTCCTCCACGGCCAACTAGGCGGGGAGTATGGGAGAAGAGATAGCCTCCATGGCATAGAGCCGCAACTGAGGCAGAGTCGTCAGGGGAGAGCCAGGTTTCAGTTAGGGCAAGCAGGTGAAGGGAATGAGAGATGAAGAGATCGTGGGTGAAGGGAAGTTTGTTGCAGACCGAGTGGGCATTCCACAGTGCACATGAGAAGGGGAGGGAAGAGGGGGGGAGGAGGGGAATAGATATGAGATTGGAGACATCCCGGAAACGTTTGCATGGATAGGATAGGACGAAGACAGGTGCGCTGAAAAATGGCCTGCACTGTTGTAGGCGCGTGTATTGGGCGCACACAGGTCCATTTTTCAGCGCGCTTGAAAAAAAGGCCTTTTTTTTGGCCGAAAACGGACGTGCAGAAAAATAAAAATTGGCACACATCTGTTATGGGCCTGAGACCTTACCGCCACCCATTGACTTAGCGGTAAGGTCTTATGCGTTAACTGGGCGGTAATTGTTAGCACACGTACAATGCTGATTACCACCCAGTTAGCGTCACGTGGTAGAAAATAAAAAATATTTTCGGATTTGCGTTTCGGATGTGCGTAAAATATGGAATTACCACCCGGGGCACGCGGTAGCCAGGCTGTAGTTCCAAATTGATGCATCTTAGTAAAAGGGCCCCCAAATGTATTGTGCTTTGCAATTTACTTTGATCTATGAATCAATTAATAGGGTCTAAATCAGGACTAGGCGGTTTCCATTTTTCACAGTTGACAAATATGAAAAAGAAAAAAAATACAGCATATTAGATTCATCTGATTTTGTGTTAATAATTGTTATGTATTTATTTAAATTCAGGGCTGGATTTATTAGACGGCCGTATAGTGTTAGCATCGTGTTATAAAATGTGCATGATTACTCTATGAAATTCAGCTGGTGGCAGTCAACATGTTTAAAGTGCTGACCCTCACTGGCTAAATTAGCCCCTTATATTCAATGTCGGCCCATGTCTGGGCACTGGCATTGAATATCCTGGGCTGTCTGAGCATGTGATGTCCACCAGGTATTATTTCATTTCATTTGAGTATTTATATACTGCTTAGACTTGAGTTGTTTACAGTTTCACATCCCTATTGGGTTCGCAGTCTAGGTAGTACATTGTGCTACTGATGTACCTGGGGCAATGGAGGGTTAGGTAACTTGCCCAGGGTCCCGTGAGTCTTGGACGATATTCAGCCTGGACCTGCACATGACACTTAAGTGGCTCCTGGTTAAATATTGGCCAGGACCAACTTAAGGGGATATCAGGTCCCCATCTCCCCCAAATTCAATCTTCCTCTGGACTCCCAGTAATGGAAGTCCCCCCAGCATGTCCTGACCCCCCTCCAGGCCTCTCCTCCTAGAAATAGAAGGCCCTCTCCAAAATGAACAGACCTCCTCCCAGGACTCCCATTAACATGTCCAGATCCTTATCCTAGCCTCTCCTTCCAACAATATAGCCCCCCCCCCTCCCAACAGGTCCCAACCCTCTTCCCCGACCCCGCCACATTCCATGAGACTGATCCCCTCCCTGCAAAGGGAGGTTTGATGGTAGGGGCACACAGTGTTCTTTAAAGGACAAGTAAAAGTAAAAATAAATGACATTTTAAAAGTACAGTGAAGAACACTTAAAAAAATTTTCTTAAGTAAAAAAGTTATTGCCTAATATTATACTTTTTGAGTATAAAGTAAAAGTATTCACAACTACAATGAATGCAACTATTAACGTTTTGACCCAACAACTTTATTGCTTTATGGTTCAATCCACTTTGCTTTTATTAAAACTAAATTTTTGAAAATGACTCTCACTTATGCGAATGTGCTTGTGAGTCATTAATCCATCAGAGCTAAAAAAGTTCAACTACAACAACAGAAAGTGGACTATTCAGTCTGATAAAAAGTTCCTTCAAAGGCCAGATTGCAGTATTACTGATGTCTTTCGACTGGGTCTGCAGGTTATGATCAAGGGAATCTCTGAAACAGTTGACTTCCATGTAGCAAAGAATACTTTGTCATCATTATTGTCATTATCATCTGCATTAGAAGTAGTGCTAATTCATCACTTGCATCTTCATCTTTATTATCATTGTCATACTGTCCAATTACAAGGAAGGCTTTCACGAAATTGGAATCCTTGTCTGCCATCAGATGAAAAATTGTTAGAACAACAAACTCGAGAACTGATGTGAGAGCATCAAATGGGTGGGGACCCTTCAGTCTTAAGGCCAGACAAGCAGACTTCTTCCTTAAAGACTCATAAATCCAGTGGACAGTTACCCCAATGTGAAATTTTGCATGGGATGGCTTGTAGTCTGTTGTGGTAGAGATATATGTCTGTTCACCAAGAATTGCCACCAGCTTCATCTCCACTTTAAAGTGACCCAACTCATCACTGTTCTGTTTGGCTGGAGGCCACTAACCAGTTCAAAAAACACAGGAAACTCTACCTTTCTTATAGGTCATATTCACTGAACAGCAAAATTTAAGATGAGATGAAACAACAAAACTGGGAACAGGATTTTGCTATTGCGAACCTTGTCACGCAAACAGTGGATCATTTGGTTTACTGAGGAATTGTCATTTACATCTCCTTTCCACTTTTACATTTTACTTTTAACTGCAAGCATCAGATGTAACTGAGTAAAAGTAGTAAAAATTGGTAAAATTATTACTTCAGTAAAAGTAAAAGTAGCAAATGCTATCCTGTACTTCTTTACAAGTAAAAGTAATAAAACTTTTACTTAAGTACAGTAACTAGTTACATTTACTTAGGGATTCTTTTACTAAGCCACAACAAAAAATGCCCTGTGGTAGTGTGGGCATGTGTTTTTGGCACACACCGAACCAGTTTTTACCATATCTGGGAAAAAGGGCTTTTTTCAATGGGCCAGGAAAAGGCCCATGATAAAATTGAAACCAGCGCACGCCTATTTACAGCCTCAGCCCTTAACACCACCCATTGATCTAGTGGTGAGGGCTCATGTGCTACACGCGTGATGACTGGTTGGCACACACCAACTGCCGATTAACACCGGAAATGCCGCACTCGGTAGTAAAGAAAAAAATAATTTATCCCGGCAGTATGGGTGCATGCCAAATCCAAAATTACTGCCAGAGGGTGCACTAACCTGGCAGTAATCTCATTTTGGCATGAGCTGCACACACGTAGAGCCTACCACGCTTTTGTAAAAGGACTCCTTAATTACTATACAACACTGGGCAGACCCCCAAGGGTGGCGATAGGGGGAGATGCTGGACCACATGGGGGAAGGCAGACAGTGATCCAACTCACTTCGGTTCTGTTTGGCTGTAGACCTGTAACCAATTCAACAAACACAGGCAACTCCACTGTTATATAAATGTAAGTATAAATTTGAAGGTGCTTTGACGTTAGCTTCAGAACTTCGTACAAGAACAGTGCTGGACAGACGTCTACAGTCTGTGCCCTGAGAATGGCAAGGACAAATCAAACTCGGGTATACATGTATCACATACCATGTAAAATGAGTTTATCTTGTTGGGCAGACTGGATGGACTGTACAGGTCTTTATCTGCCATCATTTATTATGTTACTATACGCTATATTCACTGAACAGCAAAATTACAGGTGAGATGATCCACTGTTTAAATGACAAGAGGCGCTAACATTTTTAGCGCGTGCACAAAATTAGCACGTGCTATGTAGGTGCCCATAGGAATATTGTGGGCGCCTACACAGCACACGCTAATGGTTAGCGCTCACTAAAAACGCTAATGCACCCCTAGCGCGGCTTAATAAACAGGGTCCAAGGTTTGCGGTTTCATTTGGTTTACTGAGGAATTGTCATTTACATCTCGCTTCTGCTTTTACTTTTTACTTTTAACTGCAAGCATTATATATAATTGAGTAAAGTAGTAAAAATTGGTGAAATTATTACTTCAGTAAAGGTAAAAGTAACAAATGTTATCATGTAGTTCTTTGCAAGTAAAAGTAACAACATTTTTGCTTAAGTGTACAGTAACTAATTACATTTACTTAGTTACTATACACATCTGCCGCTCCCCATATCAGAAACCCTCCTATTCCTCCAGCAGGTCACAAACCACAACCCCCAACTCTCTGGTAGCCTAGTAACATGAGATGGAAGTGCCCCCCTTCCAGTTCCCCCTTGTCTGACTTTGAGTTTCAAAATGGTGCCAATGGCCCTAGCAGTAGTCTTTTGGAGCTATGGCTATGTTTTATCCTGAGTTGAGTATATACTGTATCCTAGTTATGTGATCCCATTTCATATTGAAAAAGTCAACACATTTTTGCTAACAATTGTTGCAGAACTTGAACAGTTAAACAGTATTCTACTATTTTTGTTGTTGTTGCTGATTTTATAGTTGGAAACTAAAAATGTAACTAGTCTGACTGAAATTGAATTGCTGTGAAAGAAAGGAAAGGAAAACATAGAAAAGAAAATAAGATACCTTTTTTATTTGACTAAGTACGATTTTTTATTAGCTTTCAAAGGTAACTGTTCTTCACCAGATCCGAAATAAGCAAAAGTTGATAAATAACAGTATATATAAGTGAAACATCAAAGCATTTCAGTGAGAGTCTCACAGGATGAGGGGAGGGTGGGATGGGTTAGGTGAGACAGATAGAGCTGGGTGGAAGAGGGACAGGGAGATATGTGAAAGTAACAGAAATTGCTATGTATTTGAAGGGAAAAAGAAAGGCCGTTCTGGATATTTATGTTTCTTGTCTAAAAGCCAAGTACTTCTTACAGCAGCAGTGCTTAGTATGAGGCCTCAATTACTGCTTTGCCAATAGTTTTAGGCTGGCATACCAGCTGAATTGCATTTCTGTGAGTAGGAGGAAATTTATTCCACATGTTCAGTCATGAACTTCTCCATAGTGAATAAAAGCTGCACTAAATTTTAGAAAATTATGAAATCTAATTTTATGTTATCTGCCTTTACATACTGGATAGAATAGAATGGCCTACGGTACTTCTCCACTGATAGAGTGTGTTCATTGCTTCCACTCAAGATGCAGGAGGGAGACTAAATCCTGTCTATAGCCTGTTTAAGTGCATTCTTATATTGGATATTGAAAAAAAGAAGTAGAAATTCTAAATTGTATCAAAATGAACATTTAAAGGTAAAACTGATCTACACATTTTTATGAGTTTTACCATAACAGAATTAGATTTATTTAGCCTAATGGTTAGAGCAGCAGGTTGAGAACTAGAGAAGCCCAGTTCAAATCCCAGTACAGCATGTTGTGATCTTGAGCAAGTCACTTAGGGGCCCTTTTACTAAGCTGCATAAGCGTCTACATGCGCTCAGCATGCGCCAAAATGGAGTTATTACCCGACTATCATGTGACTCTTGCGGTAATTTCATTTTTGGTGCGTGTCTGATATGCACATCTGAAAAATATTTTTTATTTTCAGGCGCATGTAATGGATGTGTGCCAAGTGACATTTGGCGTGCATAGGTCATTACTGCCCGGTTACCGCATGAGTCTTTACCGCTAGGTCAATGGCTGGCAATAAGGTCTCAGGCACAAAATGGATGTGCTGCAATTTTAATTTTGCCGCACGTCCATTTTTGACAAAAATTTGAAAAAGGCCTTTGTTACAGGCGCGCTAAAAATGGATTGGCGCACATCCAAAACCCTCACCTACACTACTGCAAGCCATTTTTCAGCACGCCTTTGTAAAAGGACCCCTCTGGGCCCTGTTTACAAAGGCATGCTAGCGTTTTTAGTGCGCACTAACCATGTAGATGCCCATAATATTCCAATGGGCGTCTACACGGTTAGTGTGCGCTAATTTTTCTAAACAGGGCCCTTAACCCTTCATTACGTCAGGTACAAACTTAGGGACCCTTTTACGAAAATGCACTTGAATCTGGGCTTAGCCTGTGGTAATGTGGCATTATAGCAAGTGCTAAGCCCAAATTCAATGTGACATTATTCTTGACCATTTTTTTAAATTAGTTTCCGGTCATACACTAATTTTACCGGGAAAAAATACAGGAGCACTTACCACCTACTATTTAGGAGGGGCTAAGCGCTCCTGCTTTAACCCTACATTAACCTGTTAGCACACAGCAATCATAACGCGCTAGCTGTTAATGCTTCCTTGCCCACTCCCCGCCCATGCTACACCCCCTCAAAAATATTTTCAAAAAATACCTAACACATGAGTTAGTGCATGCTAACAAGCAAAATACCACAAAATGCTTTAACGTGGTTCATGGCAGCCTGTTTTTCATGCGTTACTACTGTATAAGGGCTTATTGCCTTTTAGTAAAAGTTTGTGAGCCCTCCAGGGACAGGGAATATCTAGTGTACATGAAAGTAACTTGCCTTGAGCTACTATTGAAAAATCTGAGCCAGTCTACAAATGAAGGAGTAGCCTAATGGTTAACGCAGTGGGCTGAGAACCAGGGGTACAGGGTTTACTTTCTGCTGTGGCTCCTTGTGACCCAGGTACAAAGGGACAGAGAAAGTACCTGTATGTAGTATGTAAATCGTTTTGGTTGTACCACAGAAAGGCAGTATATCAGAAATCTAATAAACTTTTAAAAGAACTATGAATTAATTTCTGAAATGTTACAGCTCCAGATGTTTTTATCACTGGAATAAACTAAACACAATAAATAAATACAATACAGTAGGACGCTGAATATCCAAACTACAATTATCCAGATGTCAAATTATCCAAAGTGATTCTGTTCGTTATTTTTTAAATTTTTTAGTCGCAATCTCTGTATTATAGTTATCACATTATGCCTGATTTACAGTAAAAAAAAAATGTATAACAACACAAATAGTTTGGTATTTTTTCCCATTTATTATTGAAAACAAAAAATAATGCTCAAAGTGTGTGCTGTTTTCAAAAAGGAATGTCCAATTATCCAGATTTTCCATTATCCGGAAATTCTTTCTCTGCAGAGGTTAGTCCAGATAACCGGTGTCCTACTGTATATTAATTTGTAAAATTCATTAGTGCACAAACGTCTCAATAATACAGTGGAGGGGCATTTTTGAAAGGATATCCAAGTCAAAATGTCACAGACGTCCATCTCACATGTATTTTCAAACAGAAAATATTTGAAGATTTTGTGTTTGAAAATACATGAGATGGATTCCATACGCTGGAAACGTCCAGCATGAACATCCGTTTTACAAACTGGGATGTTCACAATTTGATGAACAGGGAAAAACAAGGAATGGCAGCATTCTTTGAAAATAGCTAATCAGACATCCATGCAGAGCAGAGGGGCAACCTAGTGGCTAATGTAGTGGACAGTGAACTAAGGACCCCTTGTACTAAGCCGCGTAGGCGCCTACATGCGCCCAATGCGTGCCAAATTGAAGTTACCACCTGGCTACCGCGTTGGACCTTGCTGTAATTTCAATTTTGGCACACGTCCCAAAAACATTTTTTATATTCTGACGTGCGTAGGTCTTTACTGCCCAAATTATTTACCGCTATGTCTGTGGCTGGCGGTAAGGTCTCAGACCTAAAATGGGAGTGTGGCAATGTTCATTTTGCCGCACGTCCATTTTTGGCAAAAAAAATGCATTTTTTACAGGTGTGCTGAAAAATGATTCTGCACACGCCCAAAATCCGTGCCTACACTACCACAGGCCATTTTTCAGCATGCCTTTGTAAAAGAACTTCTAAATGATTCAGGTTCAAATTTCATTTTAACTCTTTTATTTTGTAATTGTGAGCCCTCCAGGAACAGCACTTATATAGCCTTTAGGCTTGCAGGGAGATTATATGTTTAGATACTGTAGATATATTTCTGTTTCTGGAGGGTTCACAATTACAAACAACAAAAAAGAGCTAAAGTGGGATTTGAACCTGGATCCCTTGGTTTACAGTCTCCTGCACTAACCACTAAGCTACTGCTCAGATTTGCTTCCTGTTTTATTAACAATGGCCCTAATGCTCTGTCCCTGAAAGTGAAACCAAAAGGAGATACCAGGTTCTATGACAATGGACAACTGCTCAATCAGGGCACCTTTTTGTACTATGGACATGCCTGAAACTGGTCTAAGTAAGGACATCCTTCATTTTAGACATGGATGTTTCTTCCCCTTCGGTATTCGCTCATGGACATCCAGATTTCAGGCCCTCCCTAATCCCACCCAAAACATGTCCACAACATACCCCCACGTTATGTGGACATACTGCAGTGTTGAATGTCCATTTTCTTTGTGCCTTTGAAAAATCGGTTCTTGAATATTTCAAGCACATTGATGTCCATTTTGGTCTTTTCAGACATCCGTATACTTTGAAAATAAGTGCCGTGGAGGGTCATTTTTTATATGACATCCAAGTCCAAGTGTACACGTTTTGTTTAAAACTTCTCATCCTCAACATAGCAATTTTTTGAACCAAACCTCTATTTTTTTGTTTTGAAAATTGTCGCCATGACATATTATAGTTTTATACCCTTCTCCAAAAGTTGGAATTGTTATATCTTCTTGGACATACATCCTTCTCATGCCTTTCCATTCAATAGCACTGTTACTCTCTAACTGTCAAGCAGTGCTCTCATCCACTCAGTGGTCAGATATCATTCTTATATGTCCCAAAGGCAACCTTCTCAAATCATGCCCCCTTTACAACTCATCCCTTGCCACTAATTATCAGGCATCAAACACTGTCATCCCACTCTGGCACTTTAATCCCTCTAGGTAGCATTTGTATTCCCATCCAGGGCAGGATTAACCTTTTTGTGGGCCTCAGGTAAACAAGAATGTTGGGCACCACATCATAACATAATTACATTTCAAAACTGCCACACACAAGGCCTGTTTCTGACTGCAGAGGAAAACCAACAGAGAGGAGGTTCTGCTTGCTAACTCCTCCTAGGACCTAGTGACTGGTGGAAAACAATAATGACGGGATGGGGAGAACAGACAGACCTCTGTGGGCAGTTGTGGCCCCGGCCCCCCTGTTCAGTGCTCTCTCCCACACACACATGCACATACTCTTTTCTTTCTGCCAACAGATGACTTACAAGGATAGATATCAGCCTTGGGAGCCATTAAACTAGCACATCTGAGAGGGCCCCAGGCACATGCCTAGTTTGCCTATGCCTTAATCCTGCCATATTTCCATCAACAAAAATAACATTATTTTTACACCATCAAAAGGAATATACAAATTTCTGTCTGCCAAAAGTTTTTATGACACAAAATATTGAAATGTTTGACTAGCTTAGTAATGCCATCAATGGCGGCAGGACACACCTTGCATTCTAGTTTTGATGTCTGATGGATTTGTAGATGCAAATAGAAAAGACACTAAAAATCAAGAATCTGTTCCCTGCTTTATTCATAAAGAGATCTCATAAACAAGAAAGGATAAACGTTTTACCTTAACAAGCTATTATGTCCTTGAAATGCTTTGATAATTCCATTAATTTGTTTTTCCTTTCAAAAATAAAATGAAAAAGTAATGAATGCCCATCTTCCATGATACACTGCAAATAATGACTTCACTGTGCACAGAACGAGGGAAGATATGTTTAAATGTCAGACAAAGAAGACAGAGCATTGGAGTGTGGTGATGCTAATTGTTTTTGTGTAATAATTGATATGAAAAAGGTTGAAATTTTGGAGCTTCAGGACTTTATTGAGCTGCCTGCTATGAAAAGAATTTGCAAAACTATGTTATATGATGGAGTTTCCTATATGATGGCTTCTGCCAGTCTTGTAACAGTGCTGTTCCTCTGCTGTGAAAATCATGCTACATAATGACAAGATCAGAGGGAATAAATTACTATCAGTACCCCAGGGAACAAAAAGTGCTCTGTCTAGAATAGAACAATGCATCAAGTTTGATAAATGAAAATCAGACGTAAAATAGAAGAAATGCAAGGGGGGAAAATATCAGAGCTGATACTCACCAGCAGCGTCAAGTGCCAACATTTAAATTAATGGATATATCCGTCATCGCTATACATAGGTCAGTGGTGCTGAATATACTTTTAGGAGGGAATTTAATAATTGGTGTCAAAAAACTTGAGTATTAACCCCTGGGTTCTATATAGCGTGCCTGGAGATCCGCGTCAAAATCGAAGCGTATTCTGTAACAATGTGAGTAACTTAATTGGCTTAACAAGCCAGTCAGCATTGATAATAATGAGCAATAATTGGCAATAATTAGAATTTATGTGCACAACTCACTAAATGCATTCTATAATGCAGTGCACCTAATTTCTAATGTGCGTAGTCAAAAAGGGGCATGATTATGGGTGGGGAAGTGGGCATTCAAACATTTACATGCATAGTTATAGAATATGGCCCAGGGCACCTAAGTCTATGTGCTGGGGTTTATGTCATGGTTTCATTGGTGTAAATGGAGGCATGTAGTTTTAGGCACTGGAATATCAACTAAGCATATTCTATATACCGCACCTAAATCTTTGTCCTGCTTATAGAATATGCTTAGACGAAAATGTTTTCCATGCAGATTTTTTAGGTGCCATATATAGAATCCCCCTCCCCCCACCCCCAAGTTCTATTCTAAAAAAGGGAACATGACCTTTCTAGAATAGCATTTGGAGTGGATCCCGTGCCTAATTTTTGGGTATTGTACTTATGCCTGCTAAAAGCAGGTGTAAATGCTGGCACCCAAAACAAATTCTATAAATCCGCATACAACCTTTTTTTAGAATGCCTCCGACATGCCCTTGGCCATTCCCCCTTCACAGATATGTGCAATTGAAGTTATGCACCATGCTTTATAGAACAGCATGTAGCGCAATGCATGCACACATTTTTTAAGACTGCCAATTAACATTGATTGGTTGTTAACATCTATTTATTGATGTTTCTGAGTCCATTAGCCAATATATTTGCGCGTGTATCTCTGATGTGTGCACAAAGTTGGGTGGAGAAATTTGGGCTTGATATATATAGAATCTGGTGGATTTTATGGTCCCCACTGCTACTGCTATCCATTGAGTTAAGGCCTTTCTAAATGGATAGCTTACATAAGTATTGCCATACTGGGAAAAACCAAAGGTCCATCAAGCCCAGCATCCTGTTTCCAACAGTGGCCAATCCAGGTCACAAATACCCGGCAAGATCCCAAAAATGTATAAAACATTTTATACTGCTTATCCCAGAAATAGTGGATTTTCCCTAAGTCCATTTAATAATGGTCTATGGACTTTTCCTTTAGGAAGCCATCCAAGCCTTTTTTAAACTCCGCTAAGCTAACCGCCTTTACCACATTCTCTGGCAACGAATTCCAGAGTTTAATTACGCGTTGAGTGAAAAAAGATTTTCTCTGATTCGTTTTAAATTTACTACATTGTATTTTCATCGTATGCCCCCTAGTCCTAGTATTTTTGGAAAGTGTGAACAGACACTTCACATCTACCCGTCCAACGCCACTCATTATTTTATAGACCTCTATCATATCTCCACTCAGCCGCCTTTTCTCCAAGCTGAAGAGCCCTAGCCGCTTTAGCCTTTCCTCATAGGAAAGTCGTCCAATCCCCTTTATTATTTTCGTCGCCCTTCTCTGCAACATTTCTAATTCCACTATATCTTTTTTGAGATGCGGAGACCAGAATTGAATACAATATTCGAGGTGCAGTGCACCGTCACACAATGGAACAATACAAAGGCATTATAACGTCCTCATTTTTGTTTTCCATCCTTTCCTAATAACACCTAACATTCTATTTGCTTTCTTAGCCGCAGCAGCACACTGAGCAGAAGGTTTCAACATATCATCAACGACGACACCTAGATCCCTTTCTTGGTTTGTGACTCCTAACATGGAACCTTGCATGACATAGCTATAATTTGGGTTCCTCTTTCCCACATGCATCACTTTGCACTTGCTCACATTAAACGTCATCTGCCATTTAGACGTCCAGTCTCGTAAGCTCCTCTTGTAATTTTTCACAATCCTTGCGCGATTTAACGACTTTGAATAACTTTGTGTCATCAGGTCAGATTCTCTATAAGGTGTCTAAAAATTCTGCACAGTAAACATTTCTGCCTAAGTGTACTCTATAAGCGGTGCCTAGGTTTAGGTGTGGTATAGAGAAAATGCTTAGTTGATATCTCAGCGCCTAAAACTACATGCCTCCATTTACACCAATGAAAATGTGGCGTAAATTCCTGCGTGTAGATTTACACTCACTGCGCTATGTTCTATAAATATGTATGTACATTTTGGAGTGCCCAAAAAACACCCATTTCCCCACCCATAGCCATGCCCCTTTTGAACTGCACGCATTAGAATTTAGGCACAATTTATTATAGTATATGCTTAGCAATTTGTGCATGTAAATTCTAATTATTACCAGTTAGTGCTTATTATTTCTTAAGTGCTGTTATCAATTCTGATTTACTGTAAAGCCAATTAAGTTACGTGCATATTCATAGAATATGTTAGATCTCTAGGTGCGATATATAGAATCCTACTACTACTATTTAGCATTTCTATAGCGCTACAAGGCGTACGCAGCGCTGCAGAACCAGGGCATAGTGACTGAAGATCTGGGTAGTTTTGTTGTTCCACTTTTCTTCCAATCCTTCTGTATACAGAGTCCCATTTTACATAGAATGTTGAGCAGGGAATTGAGATATCCAGGTTGTGACATCCACAATTCCTCTAGTAGTTTACAAATGGCTCTTCCAAATGCAAAGTATAATGACATGCAGGAACACACATGTATCTGGCAGCACGTCCAGCAAGAAGAGCAATTTTAAAAAGCCGCACGTGGAGGAAAAGAGCGTTTCTGTGCATAAAATAAGCCAGGAAATTAATGCATACTAAATAGCTGGTATAAATGTATGCATACGCTTTCTGTGGGATAATTATCAAAGGGAAAGCATACTTTCCCTTTGAAGACTGGCATAGTTTGTATGCATACTGGCCACACAAGTTAGGCAGCCTGTTATTCAGTTGAAAAGGAAAATCGCTTGTTCAGTCAATAAAGGCACTATCAATTTAAGAAGCCAAAGTTATGTGTTTAAAATATGAGAGTGGCTATGAGCATTCCAGGGCTGTCTGAAAAGTTATCTATGTTTCGATATTCAGCCATTAGGCAGACAACTTATCCATTCAAGAGGTGCTGCACGAATAGCAGGGTATAACTTTAAATGTTATGTGAGTTTTAAATTATGTCATCTGGTTGTATTCTAAAGCCTACTATCTCTTGTAAGCGTCTACAGGGATCTCTCTCACTCCGATAACTGTATCACAAATCCCTTATCACTGCATATAGTATACAAGAGGAAAAAGCCTCAACAGACTCCTAGATACAGCTATACAGGTTCAATTTATGGAGTTCTATCTGTCTCATCGGCAAAAATCTCTATTAGACTGATATTAAGTCTTTCTTGAGTTTGTATAAATAAGCACTTATCTATGTTTCAGACAGCTCCCATCTACGTCCTTTCTCTCCACGGCTGACTTGGCTAAGGTTCGGTATTTCGTCCTACCTCAGGGTCCGTGGGAATCTTGACTCTCTGACTTTCTATGCTGTCTGGTCTCCTTACCAAGCTGTGGCAAAGGGGGCCTGTGTGCCATCGGCGCATGTTTTATACATGTGCCAAGGCCACCCTTTTACCGCAGCTAGTAAAAGGGCCCGGTCTCACTTTCCTTCAGGAAATGGCTGGGTGGCAAGTAAAGCACTTGCCATGCGGCATTCGGGGAAGCCCTTACTGACACCCATTGAGGGTGGTAGTAAGGGCTCCCACACTAACCCGGCGGTAACTGGGCAGCGCGTGGCACTGCCCAATTACTGCCAGGTAGTATCCGTCGCTACAAATTTGTGTAGCGCTGGAAATGATGACGTGGGGGGGGGGGGAAGTACCGTCGGGCTGCTGCGTTACCCCGGGAATACTTCCTAAATAGTGAGTGATAAGTCCGCATTGGGCTTATCGCCGCTAAGTAAGGAGCCCTATATACAGCAACATACCTCATGCAGATGGCATAGCTGCATGCAATACTTCTAAAAATATCTGCCCTGGATCACCAATACTCTCACCAGAACTATTATAAAATTAATCAAATTTATTCTAACTCACATCTATTTCCTCTTTAACAATGATATCTATCTACAAATCATGGGCACTATGATGGGCACCAGGATGGCATCCCAATATGCAAACCTCATGGCAGAACTGGAAGACACATTTTTGAATATATATCAGACTAAACCTCTAAAATACAGCTGGTATATTGATGATGTTTTCATGATTTGGACTGAGGGAGAAGAGACTGTAAAACAGTTTCACAGTTTTTTCAATACATACCATCCTACAATCAAATTCAAAATTGACTACTCCACAGAAAAAGTTAACTTTTTGGACATCATATTTCCATCCACAATGACTATATATAACATCTATATATAAGAAACCTACAGACAGGTGCAGTTACCTCCACATCTCCATAAGTACATAAGTATTGCCATACTGGGAAAGACCAAAGGTCCATCAAGCCCACCATCCTGTTTCCAACAGTGGCCAATCCAGGTCACAAATACCCAAGATCCCAAAAAGTACAAACATTTTATACTGCTTATCCCAGAAATAGTGATTTCCCCAAGTCCATTTAATAACGGTCTATGGACTTTTCCTTTAGGAAGCCGTCCAAACCTTTTTGAAACTCTGCTAAGCAAACCACCTTTACCACATTCTCTGGCAACGAATTGCAGAGTTTAATTACATGTTGAGTGAAGAAACATTTTCTCCGATTCGTTTTAAATGTATTACATTATATTTTCATCGCATGCCCCCTAGTCCTAGTATTTTTGTAAAGTGTAAACAGACGCTTCACATCTACCCGTTCAACTCCACTCATTGTTTTATAGACCTCTATCATATCTCCCCTCAGCCGCCTTTTCTCCAAGCTGAAGAGCCCTAGCCGCTTTAGCCTTTTCTCATAGGGAAGTCGTCCAATCTCCTTTATCATTTTCAACGCCCTTCCCTGCACCTTTTCTAATTCCACTATATCTTTTTTGAGATGCAGCAGCCAGAATTGAACACAATATTTGAGGTGTAGTCGCACCATGGAGCGATACAAAGGCATTAGAACATGCTCATTTTTGTTTTCCATTCCTTTCCTAATAATACTTAACATTCTATTTGCAGCACACTGAGCAGAAGGTTTCAATGTATCATCAACGACGACACCTAGATCCCTTTCTTGGTCTGTGACTCCTAACGTGGAACCTTACATGACGTAGGTATAATTCAGGTTCCTGTTTCCCACATGCATCACTTTGCACTTGCTCACATTAAAGGTCATCTGCCATTTAGACTCCCAGTCTCGTAAGGTCCTTTTGTAATTTTTCACAATCCTCCCGCGATTTAACGACTTTGAATAACTTTTTGTCATCAGCAAATTTAATTACCTCACTAGTTACTCCCATCTCTAGGTCATTTATAAATATGTTAAAAAGCAGCGGGCCCAGCACAGACGCCTGGGGAAACCCCACTAACTACCCTTCTTCATCGAGAATACTGACCATTAATCCTACTCTCTGTTTTCTATCATTTAACCAGTTTTTAATCCACAATAGGACACTACCTCCTATCCCATGACTCTCCAATTTCCCCTAGAGTCTTTTATGAGGTACTTTGTCAAACGTCTTCTGGAAATCCAGATACACAATATCAACCGGCTCACTTTTATCCACATGTTTGTTTACCCCTTCAAAGAAATGTAGCTTCCACCCTTCACATACAAAAAAGTCCATTATACACAGCCAAGCTACAAGATACCATTGTATCTGCTCTGACCCAAGAGACAGAGATAAACACCCTCAAAATCCTGACTGAATCCTTTAAACAAAAGCTACAATCCTAAATAATCTCCAAGAATATTGCTTCTTCCCTTAAAATACCCAGGGTAAACCTATTGTAGTACAAGGAAAAGAAAGCGACAGAGAAAACCCCTTATAGTGACATACAACCCAGAGCTAGGAAATTGAGAAGAATTATAAAGATCTACAGCCACTGTTCCAGGGGGATGAACTACTGAAAGAGATATTCCCATCCCCACCAGTGCTGTCCTTCGACAGCCACCCAACTTAAAACACAAACTAGTGCAAAGCAAGCTCCCAATAGAAACGAAAAAAAAGAGAGTAGCACACATCTTTGCAATATATCTAGCTGCAAACTGTGCCAACATATTTCACAGGATTCCACAGTCATTCACATGGGGAACATATTCAGCATAAGGGAATCCTTCATATGCTCATCTTGAAATGTGGTATATATCATTCAATATAAAAAGTGTGAAGAAGGGTGCTATATTGGAGAAACATGCCAGATGCTAAAGATGAGATGTAATCAACATAGACATCATACGAAAAATGCCAATGCCAAAACAGGATGTCACCTCTGTGGGACAGCACTTTGCAAAACCAAAACACTGTCATTGATTTTAAGGTGAGAATACTAAAAAAAAACTTTAAGACAATCCAGGAACATAAGACCTTTGAAGTCAAAATGATGAAATATTTTGACACCCATTTCAGGCCGGCTGCAGGGGAATGCTGGAACATTTATGCGCTGCAGGAATCAGCGCCGTCTTTTTCCGGGTGCTCGGGGAATCACCGAGGTGGGAGACCGCTTGCCTGAGGCTGGGGATGGTTGGGCACGTTCTTGGCCACTTTGGCAAAAGGGGAAGAGGAAGGGGGTGGGGAGTTACCTGCAGCCGCCTGAGAAACCATGTATTCTTAATTTTTTTTTGTATTATTAGTTTGCATTTCTATGAAGAAAGAGTGGATGCCTTTCGAATGATGGAGGTGGTTCGTCGGTGTGCGTTTGTTTCGTTAGTTTGGCGACCAGTCTCCAGCGATTCCTAGGCAGGGAAGGAGTACTCCTCCCCCTTCCTTGGTAGCTGTTTGCTGCTGGCTGGGTCGCGGGTAATCCTTCCAGCTGGGCCACAGCTTGTCCTGTTCGCCCACGTCCCAGATGGTGACGGGCACGTTGTTTTCCAGCTCCTCTGACTCCATGTCAAGCGATCCCAAATATAGTCTGTGCTATAGGCCCTCTGGCACTCTTCAGTACTGGCATTAGGCATTTATAAATTCCCCCCCCCCCCCCCCCCCCCCCCCCCCGGTCTATTTTTTGCACATACCCACAGCAGGAATATTCTTCTCTCGTTCCAGCGGTGGTTCTGTGCTCTCCGTGCTGCACAGATAATGAGCCATTCTGCTGGGGAATGCTCCTCCCTTATTGTCACGTAGTTTCCTCTGATTGGTCCGTCTTACGTTGCCTAGTGTTGCCTGGGAACAGTGTTGTGATGGTCCTTTGTGTTTCAGAATGTTGAGGGTGTTTTTTCTGATTGGTCCGTCATGCGAGGGCGGGGGCAGAGAGACATGGTCAGTGTTGTGGATTCACCACCATGAATCCATGAACCCTTCAGGGAGTGACTGAGTGACTTCAGAACGTTGTCTTCAGAACGTTGCGGGTGAGTTTTATTATAGTAGATATATATATAGATATAGATATAGATATACTGGTATTTGTCAACATTTGCTTATTTCTGATCGGAAGAAGAAGAGTTACCTTCAAAAGCTGATCAAAAAAATGTATTGTTAGTCCAATAAAAAAGGTATCATCTTATTTTCTTTTCTATGTTTAGTTTTATTTCTATTTATTACCTGATGAAATATGAAATAGAATTGTTATGAGGAGGGGAGAAGAGAAGTAAGGGTGTCATTTCAGGCTGAAATGCATTTCCGTATCTAACAAATGGAAAGTTACTTAAAGATTTTCTTCCTATTATGTATCCATTTTCTGCAAATAGTTGATCTTCATCCTTCTGTTCAACCTTATGGCCTATATTTATAGACATGAATTTTCAAAAATTAAGACATATTTATTGGAGGTAAAAATAGTTCATTTACTTGAGTCAGCTATATCTGCATAAGTAGATTTTTAGCTGCTGGAAAATACATGCATAATAAAATGGCATCCCAGTGGGGAAGAAAGGCATGAGAGGAAATGGTAGGGGAGAATTTCAGAAGCATGTTTGAAAAGTATGTTTGTATATTTAGATTGAAATTTTCAGAAGGTTATCCATGAGTATACAGTTGCTAATGCTCAGGAAAAAAGCTGGCAAAAAATTAGTAGCCTGGCCAGACAGACTCTCAGCAGAGCAGTGGGACCAGTGGCGTAGCCAGACAGCCAATTTTGGGTGGGCCTGAGCACAAAGTGGGTGGGCACAAAATTTTCTCTCTCCCCCCTCTCCCCAAAATTGGTTGTCTGGCTACCCACTGCCCCAAACCCCCCCCCCCCCCAAGCCACCGCTGCAGGTTTCTCCGGCACCACCTACCGGCACCCAATGGGCCTTCTTTCCCCTCCCTCCGTCGGGCAGCACCAGCCTAACTGTACAACAAAGCTGCACGGCACCGGGTCCATCAGCATGCTGCCGCTAGCTCCTACCTTGTCATTTTTTGGCAGAGGTGTTAGTTCTGCTGCTAAATCTGCAGCGGATCCACGCAGTGCCAGGGCTGTCTCTCTGTACGCTGCTGCTGTTGCGACTGCTTCCTCTGCGCTAGCACCGCCTCACCTCCGATACTCTTTCTGAAGAAGCAGGGCTAGCGCAGAGGAAGCAGTCGCAGCAGCAGCGTACAGAGAGATAGCCCTGGCACCGTGTGGATCCGCTGCAGATTTAGCAGCAGAACTAACACCTCTGCCGAAAGATGACAAGGTAGGAGCTAGCGGCAGCATGCTGACGGACCCGGTGCCTTGCAGCTTTGTTGTACAGTTAGGCTGGCACGCGCTGCTTGATGGAGGGAGGGGAAAGAAGGCCCATTGGGTGCTCCGTTGCTGGGTGGGCCTGAGCCCAAATTGGGTGGGCCCAGGCCCACCCGTGGCTACGCCCTTGAGTGGGACATCCTAGGGGGCACTGCAGTGGACTTCACATAAAAGGTACTAGGTACACATCTCACCATTACCTCCTTATTTGTATGGTGAGCCCTTCAAAATCCATGAAAAACCTACTGTGCCCAATATATACCACTACAATAGAACTTATGGCTATAGGTGTCACTTATTTGTGGGTACAGTAGGTTTTGGGGGGGCTGACACTTTCTACCACAAATGTAATAGAGTGGATTATGGGGGGGTCACCTTCTCTTCAGTGAACTGCACCCAACCCTAGGCTATTCCAGGAACCTGCTTGCTGCTCTAATAGGACTGACCATAAGATCTGAAGCTGTCATAGAGTCTGGTATGTACTGTTTCATTTATATCTTTGCAGGGTGGAAAGGGGTCAGTGACAACTGAATGAATAAGGGGGTGTCATTCCTTTATTCCTTCAGTGGTCGCCTGGTCATGTAGGGCACTTTTTTGTGGCTTATTCGTTAATAAAACAGGTTTAGATCAAAACATCCAACTTATAACCCTGAATGTTTTTTGTTTTGTTCCATTATGGCAGAAAAATGTTCAAGTGTTAGGAAAGCCCAGATCCCACACTTATGGTTCTGACATGCCCCTTATGATTTTGAATGCACTTCTAAAGGACTTCATTGAAGAAGTCTAAAAATTGGTTTTGAAAATAACAATTTGGATGTTTTTGTGAGAAAAACATCCAAATGCAGATTTATGCCACTTTTTGGACATTTTTCTCTTTTGAAAATGAGTCCCATATATAGTGGACCAAATTCTTTATATGGTGCCAAAAAAATGAGTGCTGAGCGCTATTCTACAAATGGTGCTCCAAGTTGGACACCATTTATAGAATAGCACCTAGTGCTATGCCTAACTTTTAGTTGCGAGGATTTGCACCAACTAAAACCTGGTGTAAATCCCCACACCTAAATTAAGCATGGATCAGGCGTATTCTGCAAATTCTTGGAACACCCATGACCCATCCTTGCCCCTCCCATGACCATGGCTCTTTTTCAGATCCACACTAAAGAATTTACGCACACATCTTTATAGAATAGCACCTAGCAAGATGTGTGCTTAAATTCTAATTGATGCCAATTAGTGCCGATAATTGATTACTAGTAGCCAATTATTTGTGCTCATTGGTTTGTTACTCAATGGAATTGTGCATGCACATCGGATGTGTGCCCAACTTTGTACACACAATTTTGTACGCCATATATAGATTTTGGGGAAGTATGTGTTTTCAATGGGGTGTACAAAAAGGCAGATCTTCCACTTACATGGCTAACTTACAGAATACTGTAAGTTTTGCAGATGTCTGCTGATATAGACGCTCACACTTATACCAGGTCTATGACTAGCATAAGGGCTCACACAAATGATAAATGAATGTATATCTAGATACACTAGCATACTATCAAAGAACGTAGGCACCTATTTTCCTACCATGCACCTTCTGGATGCCTAATTTTAAGCATCCTGTTATAAAATTGTCCCTTTACTGTTTTCTTTTAGACAATTGGCTTACTGTTTCTAAAACTCTCTTCAACTACAGTTTCACAGCTAAATCCACAAGCCTTGTTAAAACTATTTGGGGTTCAAACAAAGTAAAGAAGTAATCACTTCATCTCCTGTAAAAACTGATCTAGTGCACAAACTTATATATAATTCATGTTGGACTAGATTTGGCGCTGAGTGTTATTCTATAAAGGATTCACATCTTTATGGAATAGCACTAATCCTTAGGTTCTATATAGCTCACCTATAGATCTGTGCTGAAATCCAAGCGCATTATATAACAACGCATGTAACTTATTTGGCTTAAGCTAATTAGCATTGATAACAGCACTTAAGCAATAATGTGCACTAATTGTCCATAATTAGAATTTACACCCACAACTCGCTAAGCGTATTCTATAATGCAGTGCGCCTAACTTCTAACATGCGCAGACAAAAAGGGGCATGCTTATGGGCGGGGAAATTGGCATCTTGTGGGTATTCCGAAATTTACATATAGTTATTGAATATGGCCGTCTGTGCCTAAATCTATGGTGCCAGAATTTACAACACATTTTCATTGGTGTAAATGGACGCACGTAGTTTTAGGTACTGGGATATCGACTAAGCGTATTCTATATACCACGTCTAAATCTAGAAGCCGCTTATAGAATAGGCTTCGTTGGAAATGTTTTCTGCATGGATATTGTATGGCCCTAAGCACATAAACGATGCCTCACTTTAGGTGCCAGCAATTATGCCTGCTGAAAGCAGGTGTAACTGCCGGAGCTTAATTTAAGCGCCAATCGAGTCTATTCTGTAACAATGCATGCAAATTCTGGAAACACCCCCTGAAACACCCCTATCCACGCCCCCTTAAAATTATATGCTATAGGAGTTCTGCACACAGCATTATAGAATACGATGTGCCCTTAACTCCCAATTAACACCAATTAAAGACAATAATTGTTAGGCAATTATTAGCGCTGATTGGCTCATTAATTAAGTTGTGTGTGCAAATTAGCTGATTTGAATACGCAGCTTTAGTTGTTATGTATAGAATCCATGGGATAATAGGTTTCTGTCTAATCAGTGTATCTACATTAGTGCGTGCTGATTAATGCAGGATTAGCATATGAGCCCTTATTGCCACAAGCTTATATTCAATGCATCATTACATTTCATTGATTTGTATAAATATTTTGTAAACACTGTTTTTGGTAATCAAATATAGTTTGCATTCATAAATTACAAATACTTATTTTTAAATTACAGGCTTTCCCTTGCATTTCTACTGGAATTTATGGTGAGTAAAACTTTTTGTGAATATTAATTTTTGTAAACATAACATCTCTAGGAGCAAGTGGTTTTATGCTTTAATTATTTTTTGTCCTTTTTCCTTAATAGAGTACTAAATGTCTCATGCATCCCGGACATTTACATTTATATTAGCCTGTTTAATGGATTTGATTAGTCATGCATGGTATCATATGAAAGACATTTGGGTTAAATTTTCAAAGACTTAGGAGGTTTTTCCCAAGTCCATCATAGTAATCTTTCCCAATTTGGAGTCCTTTTACTAAACTGCGCTAAAAAGTGGCCAGCACTGTCCCTAGCGTAGGTCTTTCCTCTGCGCTAAAGCCACTGTTAGGGGCCCTTTTACTATGCCGCGTAGGCACCTACGTGCATTGATTTTGAGTTACCGCCCAGCTACCACGCGGCCCTTGAGATAATTTCATTTTTGAACATGCGTCTGCTACACTTGCCAGAAAATATTTTTATTTTCTGGCATGCAAACGGTAATCGGCATTTTATGCTTGTAGATCATTACCGCCTGAGACCTTACCACCAGGTCAATGGCTGACGCTAAGGTCTCAGACCCAAAATGGACATGTGGCAATTTTAATTTTGCTGGATGTCCATTTTCAGCAAAAATTTAAAAAAAGGCATTTTTTTACAGGTGTGCTTAAAAATGATACTGCACAAGCCCAAAACACACGTCTACACTACAGCAGGCCAATTTTCAGCGCGCCTTTGTAAAAGGGACCCTTAGTGTGGTGGTAAATTGGCATCATTTTCCATTATTCCCAATTTCCCTATTAGCGCGAGGCCATTAGCACATGAGCACTTACATATATGCTAATCACACACCCCTTGGTGCTAAAAAAATAAATTCAAAGTGTGCACTGATTACAAAACTACTGTGGTGGTGAAAGGGAATGGGACTTATATACCGCCTTTCTGAGGTTTTTGCAACTACATTCAAAGTGATTTACATATATTCAGGTACTTATTTTGTACCAGGGGCAATGGAGGGTTAAGTGACTCGCCCAGTCACGAGAAGCTGCAGTGGGAATCAAACTCAGTTCCCCAGGATCAAAGTCCACTGTACTAACCACTAGGCTACTCCTCCACTAGCAACATTCAGCAATGTGGCCATGCAGGCTTCTGTTTCTGTGAGTCTGATGTCCTGCATGTACGTGCAGGACGTCAGACTCACAGAAACAGAAGCCTGCGCAGCCGTGTTGCTGATCTGCAAGGGCAGGCTTCTACATGGAATGTTGCTTGTGGAATAGCAACATTCCATGTAGAATCTCAAATAGGGAAAGGGAAATGGGACTTGAAATATCACCTTTCTGAAGTTTTTTGCAACTACATTCAAAGCGGTTTACATATATTCAGGTACTTATTTTGTACCAGGGGCAATGGAGGGTTAAGTGACTTGCCCAGAGTCACAAGGAGCTGCAGTGGGAATCAAACCCAGTTCCCCAGGATCAGAATCCACTGCACTAACCACTAGGCTACTCCCAGTGCTTTTTAACTTGTGGTAAGCACATGTTAGTGCTTACCATAGCTTAATATAAGGGTCTCTTTGTGTCTTAGATAAAGTACTTTAGTACTTTAGGGGTCCTTTTACTAAGCTGCAGTAAACTGATAATTTGAATGTTACGTAACTGTTAGAAGATCTATTTTGTTGTTAATAGTTGTACTAGAGACAGACTAGGATTGGATCTTGAGACTTTATTTTGGGAATCGTGAAAATTTGATATTGGGAAATTACAGATATTTCCTGATGTGTGTGTAGACAGACAAGTGAAAAGAAAACAGTTTATGTGTATGTACCAAGAGGTTTTAGCTCTTGATGCTGGCTGCTTCTTACATTTTCCTTGCAAATGTTTAATTAAGTTCATGAATATATATTCTATGATCCGAAACAATTGAAAGCTTTCCTAGAAAATAAATGCCCAGTTTTGTCTCCGTCAGGAGGGGCAGTGGGGAATGTATAAGCTAAGCAATGGATGTGTTTGCTGAAATCTATGAGTTGTGTCTACATTCAGATTTTTTTTAATATTAAGTTGTTATTGATCTGCCTCTTTTTTTTCCCTAATGGATCCTGCCACCTAGATTGAGGGCTAATAGGAAGATGTACACTTTATATTGTTTCTCCTTGAATTGATGTTTATTTTTTCTTTTTAATAGTACTTCTTTACAAATGCCTGTGCCTAATTTTATGTGTGGAGCCCCATATTCTATAATTACACATGTAACTCAAAACCACATCCCTGATCCACCCTGAAATGCCTATGACCCTCCCATTTCTGCATCCCCTTTTTTTGGGCCAGACATGCCTAAATTTATGCACGTAGGTTCTAATTAAATCTAATTAGTGCTAATAATTGCTTGTTAAGCCAATTGGCACTAATTGGCTCGTTATGTAATTATATTACACGCGCAAATTCAGCAAGCAACCCAAATTTGCATGCACAATTTTTTATAGAATTTGGGGGTTGAATTATAGGTTATTGTATTGGGGTTTGTGATATTTTTTTGGCATTGGTGTGTTTTGTGTGGTTCTGATTTTTACAGGGATAAGTGGAAGTGTGGGTGTGGTTGTGTATGTTTGTTTATTTAGGTTGTGGTGTGTAATAGTGTGTTTGGGAGATGGATGGAAGGTTGTTGGCTTGGAGGATAAAGATAGTATGTATATTTGTGGAGATGGGTAGTCTTATTACTCTGCTACTTCACTGGTTGCCCATTAAGGTTCGAATTGGGTTTAAACTTCTTTGTAAACACATTGTTTCAGACAGTAGAAAAAGTCAAAACATAATAAAGAGCAAACAAGGATATGAAAAAATTATTAAGAAAAAATCAGCTATATCAAATATCCGGTGTATGTATTCCTAAATTAGAGGAAAAGCCTCAAAATCTAGAGGAGCACTCTATCGTTGATTATATCAACATAGGAGGTCCCCATGATGATTTAGGGGACCTCCTATGTTGATATAATCAATGATAGAGTGCTCCTCTAGATTTTGAGGCTTTTCCTCTAATTTAGGAATACATACACCGGATATTTGATATAGCTGAGTAGAAAAAGTCAGCCAAACAAACAAGATTTTCACTAATGATAGTCCTTTGCAGTTAACACAGAGTGTAAACTTTCTTGCTGACTATTTTGAAAAGAAAGTAATTACAACTCGATCATCAATAGTGTCTGTTCAGCTTGTTAATGAGAGAAAAAGATATGATGAAAATAGCATTCCAGTAGACAGACTATAGTCTATCATTGTCATATAGACATTCTATTTCTCACTGTGCTATGGACACCTGCATATCTATTAAAGTTGGCCCCTTCTTGGTCTATCCTGTGATTAATGGTATGGATTAGAAATCTGTTTCTGGAAATATTCGAATGAGCTCTAATAGCTACAGCTAATGGCTCCAAGGCAATATTGAAAAGGAGAGGAGACAATGGACAGCCTTGTTTAGTGCCTCTTCTGAGGGGAAAAAATTGAGAATTATTAACATTCACTGAGATTGAAGCTATCGGATTAGTAATCAAAACTTTTATCATTTTAATAAAGGATGGGCTAAAATTAAACCAAGCCAAAGTATGAAACAAGTAAGGCCATTCAATTCTATCAAAGGCTTTCTCGGCGTCAAGTGAAACCTCTATAAAAGCCTTCAACATGCGCCAGAATATTCCAAAAAAGTCTAGAGTTATCACTAGCTAATCTAGCTACCTTAAACCCGTTTTGATCTCTATGAATTTTATCTGGAACGATATGTTGAAGGCGTAGAGCCAAAATTGTTGTTTTTGTTTGATTTTGTGTTTACTTTTGTATTATCTGTTTGAAAAAACCTTTAATAAAATATTAAAAAAAAAAAAAGAAATCTGTTTCTGGAGGGCCTTTTTTTCTGATGGGTTATCTATGATTGTGCTAAACACATTTTTAAAGAATCCTTCCCTAGATTGCACAATCATTCAGAACTACCGTCCTATTGCTAGCTTTCCTTTTTTGCAAAAATTATGGAAAGTCTTGTGGTAAAACAACTGTCAAAATATTTAACCATCCATGATATTCTTCCTCCATCTTTGTCAGGATTTAGAAGAGGTTTCAGCACTAAAAGTCTTTTATGAACTCTTATGGTAGAAATAAGGTCTCAGATATCTACAGGTCAAAGAATGCTACTGATTCAATTCAGCCTTTCATTGCATGTTGATCTGGTAGACCATGACATACTACTTCAATTTCTGAGTGACATAAGAGTTACAGGGAATGTCTTAAGATGGCTTGCCAGATTCTTAATACTTTATTCTTCTATGGAAAGTTTGTAGGAGTTGGCAGAGTTGCTTACTGATTTCATTATCTGCAATTGAAGTAATTTTCACTTGGGTTTATTGAGGGAGGTTGGGAGTTTAGTTAAAGAATTTTTATTTTGGATGTTTTGTAAGATCTAGGATTTGTCCAAACAAGAGAGACAAGGAAATACATAAAATACCAGACCACAAGAAAGTAAATCCATATATCAATTTAATAGTTCGGAACGATATATTAAAACCTTAATACCAAAAAATTCAAATAATAAAACCTGGCATGGCCTTGCAGCAGGGGCAGTAAAAGAATGTGATATTTTAAAATGCACAGATATCACTACCAAGAAAGCCAATACTGAGTGCAATTCTCAAAATGTATTTATTTATTTGGATTTATTTACTGCCTTTTAGAAATGTCTCTGTCCTCACTCAAAACAGAGAATGGAGTTCTAAGCACCCCCCACTCCAAATTCTATAAATAGTGTCTAAAGATAGGCATGCAATTGGGCATACGGTTCTAGAGTAGGATCAGCTTTGCGTGTAACTAAACTTGCTAAGTAGCACAAAATTCACACTTAATTAGCTATAATTGACCTTCACAAGCACTACTTGGCAATAATTTGTAGGTACGCACATCACTGATTTACTCCCCTGTTCCATAAACCAACCACCTAATTTCTATGGTGTGCAACTCCAAAGAGGGCATGGGCCTGGGAGAGGTATGGGCTGCTCAGGACATGCCAAGCAATTAGGCGTGATGTTATAGAATACTGTCATTTATGGGCCTAAGTGCTAGTACTTAGGCATGAGCATTTACACCAGCCTTTCAGCTGGTGTAATGCTCTTTCCTAAGTTAAGCTCAAAAATGCAGATTTACGATAGTATTCTATAGCGGCAGTTCTACACGGAACTGCTGTTAGCATAATTTGTGCTTAGCACATATCATTCTGCTGGCGGGAACGCTGGCAGTTTTGAAACGGTGGTTTCATGGTATTTTTGTTTTTTAAATGATTCACCAGACGTCGGCTGCAAGTTTTATTATTCTTGTACTATATATTTTCTCGTGAAGTTTCATGTTCAGAGGAGACTCAGCAGTGTACTCTTGATGAAGGCTGTTGAGCCAAAATATGGCCTGTGTTGAGTTTATTTGGCTGGGACTTGTTTATGCTAGGCGCAAAATAAAGTTGTTTTAAAAGACAGTATCATCTTGATGCTTCATTCTCTTCCGTTTCTGTGATTGATTCATTCGTCTAAACTTTAGCACCATTTCTTGAATTTACCTCACAGTGCTCAAACCAATTGTTATCTCCTTTGAGTGGAGAACTCTACGTATGTACCAGGGGCGTAGCCAGACACCCAATTTTGGGTGGGCCTGGGTCCAAGATGGGTGGGCAGAAGAACCTTGCCCCATCCCACAGGTGATTTGGTCTCTCCTTCTCTCGCCTGCACATGCCATATGGTCTCTCAAACATCCTCCCCTCTCCTGTATACCTTTTAAATAGCAGATTTTTTTTTAATTACATTTGTACCCTGCGCTTTCCCACTCATGGCAGGCTCAATGCGGCCGGCAATGGAGGGTTAAGTGACTTGCCCAGAGTCACAAGGAGCTGCCTGTGCCAGGAATCGAACTCAGTTCCTCAGTTCCCCAGGACCAAAGTCCACCACCCTAACCACTAGGCCACTCCTCCACTCACCAGCAGGGAGCAGCAACTAATACACACTGCTCATGTTGGCCCCACACCGTTCCCTCTGATGCAACTTCCTGTTTCCACCTAGGCAGAAATACATCAGAGGGAAGGCTGTGGGGCCGGTGCGAGCAGTATGTATGTCACAGCTTACTGCAGGCGAAGATCTGCTACTTATAAGGTAAGCAGGAGGGACACTTGTTGGGAGTTTTCAGCTGGTGGGGCTTGGGGATCCCTGCCAGCCACATCATAGGTATGCTGCTACCGGGTGGGCCTGAACCCAAAGTGGGTGGGCCTGGGCCCACCCAAGCCCACCCTTGGCTACGCCACTGGTATGTACACACTTAACATGAGTAAATGCTAGTATGGTGCCTAAGCACTATTCTGCACACACTCGCATAACTACATAGCATGTGTTTGCAAGGGGAACTTACAAAGAGGCAAAGCATAAGTAAAACATATGTGAAGCTCTCACTTATGTGTGTTACTTTTAAAAATACTGTAAATTTATGTGTACTCCTGGCAGTATTCTCTAACAAAACCTAGGTATATTTATAGAATAAGCTCCTACTGCATACTCTCCATGCACCCAGTTATAGAGTTGTCCCATAGTGCTTTGGTGAAATGATTGCCCTTGGTGACCAGTGCTAAACTTGGTTGAGAACATGAGGTTTAAGTGGCTTCTTCATATCTTAACTTCCAATTACCAAGTGTTATCCAAGTCATTTTTTCTTAGGTGGATGGCCCCTAACCTATATAATTAGTGCTGTACCTGACTGTAGCCACAGGTGATCAAGGCGTAGCGTAACAGCATGCATTTCACTAGTGGCATCTGGATTAGTTAGAATGCTACATAATCTACCTTTCCATAACAGCACACTACTGATAACTAGGGGGCCCTTTTACTAAGACGTGTAGGCACCTATGTGCATACGCAGAAGGGGTGATCCACCTGAGTGAATGAACACTAACTCCCACGAAAACACAAACTGTCAAAGGGAAGTGGGAAGTGGACCAGTGACTCCAGAGAAACAGGATACCCATATAAAAGGTAGCACTTTATTCATAGACTCGACACAGTACTGTGTTTCGGCCACAGACCTGCCTCAGGAGTCTTAAGAGATCCTTGATACTCGGAAGCGATCTCGATATCGGGTGGTCTTAATAAAGACCTTTGTGGTATATTACAGATGCTGTAACTACATCACACAGAGACGTTACAGCATTTGTAATATACCACAAAGGTCTTTATTAAGACCACCCGATATCGAGATCGCTTCCGAGTATCAAGGATCTCTTAAGACTCCTGAGGCAGGCCTGTGTCTGAAACACAGTACTGTGTCGAGTCTGTGAATAAAGTGACAACCTATGTGCATACAACATGGCGTCAAATTAGAATTACTGCCAGCTACTGCGTGCCCCAGGCGGTAATTCTCATTTCTTTGTGCGGCGGAAAATACTTTATATTTTCTATCACGTGGTGCTAACCAGGCAGTAATCGGCAGTGTATGTGCGCTGACAATTACTGCCTGGTTAACATGTGAGACCTTACCGCTAAGTCAGTGGGTGGCAGTAAGGTCTCAGGCCCAAAATGGATGATTTTTATTTTGCCGCACGTCCATTTTCAGCAAAAAAAAAAGGCCTTTTTTTGCAGGCGCGCTGAAAAATGAACCTGCATGAATCCAATACACATGTCTACACCAGCGCAGGCCATTTTTCAGTGCACCTTAGTAAAAGGGCCCCTAGGTGAGGCAGGGTCAGCTTGTAGGGATAGCATGAAGGATGATGCCCATACCTCATCCCATATCTTAGTCAAAATAAGGGCAACGATGGAGGGCTAAAGCTAGGCCATAGAAAAGCAACTTTGATTCTGGCCTTTTTGTGACAGATGGTAGAATTAAGTGAAGATGGGGGCATTTTATAGGATCTGGTGCTTTGTACACTTGTTTAACCTGGCAGTAATGGATCATTGGATCTGAAGACCAAGGGAAGTTACAGCTCTTTCCTGAAGCTACTGATCAATAAGGAAAACAGCGGGGTATTTGTACCAGAGTATGAAGGGTAGGCATAAGCTGCAGTAGAAGAAACAGGAAGCAGCAGTGAAACTTGTGTACTTGTGACGATTCAGGATGTTGAATTCTACATATCTGATGCTGGAGAGGTCAGTGAAGCAAAGAGCAGTCCTCTGGGACATCTGAGTTGGACAAACATGACTCAGACCTTAAAAATCTTCAAGGATGCTATGGAGGAAATAAGTTCAAGAAAGGCCACCCTGAGCATGGTCATCTCAATACTGAGTATTGTGGAGGCAAAGCTAGAGAGTTTCAGCAATGCCAGGAATTTATTTCAGAATTGTTGGTGTTGTTGGATTCTATATGCATGGAAGTGCAGAAAAAGTTAAAATCACTTATCAAGGAAAATCACAAAAAAGATAGAGCAAACAGGAAAAAGTACAGAGAGGGGTAATAATGATGGTAAAGGGAATTGTGTGATTTCCCTATCAAGAAAGGTTGAACAGATTAGGGCTGTTCAGCTTGTAGGAAGGAGGATATAATAAAGATTTACAAAATCACAAGGGAATAGAAAAGATAAGAACATAAGTGTTGCCACACTGGGACAGATCAAAGGTCCTTCAAGCCCAGCATCCTCTTTCTAACTGTGGCCAATCCAGGTCACAAGTACTTGGCAAGATCCCAAAAGAGAAAAACAGATGTTATGCTGCCTCTACTAGAAATAAACTGTGGATTTTCCGAAGTCCATCTTCATAATGGCTTATGGAGTTTTCTTTTAAGAAATTAGCCAGACCTTTTGTAAACCCTGCTAAGCTGCTTTTACCACACTCTCTGGCAACAAATTCCAGAGTTAAATTACATGTTGAATGAAAAAAATATTTTATTCGGTTTGTTTTAAATTTACTACTTAGTAGGTTCATTGTTTGTTCCCTAGTCCTAGTATTTTTGGAAATGGTAAACAGGCGATTCATGTCTACCTGTTCCACTCCACTAAGTATTTTATAGACCTCTAGCTGATTTCTCCTCAGCCATCTCTTCTCCAAGCTGAAGAACTCTAGCCACTTTAGCCTTTCCTGACAGGGAAGGCATCCCATCCCCTTTATCATTTTTGTCGCCATTCTCTGTACCTTTTCTAATTCTGTTATGTCTTTTTTAAGATGAGGTGACCAGAATTGAACACAGTATTCGAGGTGCAGTCACACCATGGAGTGATTCAAAGGCATTATAAGATTCTCATTTTTGTTTTCCTTTTCTGTCCTAGTAATTCCTAACATTCTATTTGCTTTCTTAGCTGCCACTGCACACTGAGAAGTGGGTTTCAACATATCAATGATGGCACCTTGATCCTTTTCCTGGGCCATGACACCTAATGAGGAAACTTGCATCATGAAGCTATAGTTTGGGTTCTTCTTTCCCACATGCATCATTTTGCATTTTTCTCACATTAAATGTAATCTGTCATTTTGATTCCCAGTCTCCCAGTTTCATAAGGTCCTGTTCCAATTATTTTTAATTCTCTTGTGATTTAACAACTTTGAATAACTTTGTGTCATCAGCAAATTTTACCTCACTAGTTATTCCCATTTCTAGATAATTTATAAATATGTTAAAAAGCAGCGATCCTAGAACAGACCCTTGGTGAACCCCACTATCTACCCTTCTCCATTGAGAATACTAACCATTTAACCCTACTCGGTTTTCTATCTTTTAACTAGTTTTTAATCCATGATAGGTCATTACCTCGTTACCCCATGACTTTCTAATTTCCTCAGGAGTCTTTCATGAGGTATTTTGTCAAATGCGCTTTGAAAATTCAGATACATAATATCAACCGTCTTACCTTTATCCACATGTTCATTCACCCCTTCAAAGAAAACTAGTAGACTGGTGAAGCAAGATTTCCCCTGACTAAATCCATGTTGGCTTTGAGTAATTAACCTATGCTTTGTAATTTTATTCTTTATAATAATCTCTACCATTTTGCTTGGCACCAGTGTCAGGCGCATCAGTCTATAATTTCCTGGATCAGAATGGTTATTTATGCATTCAGACTGTTCCAGGATCTGGGGACACTTCATGAAACTAACAGGTAACAGATTTAAAAATGGTTGAAGAAAATATTAAGTCACTTAATGAAAAATCAAGCTGTGTAATATATTGATCAAATTATGCCACACAGCTGGATTTAAAAGGGGTTGGGGTAAATTTCAAGGGGGGAAGATCATAAACAATTATTAGCCACTTAGATGTCAGAATACTACCACTCAACCCCTTGAGGCAACATCAAAAAATGGATATATTGGGATCTGCCAGGTACTTCCTAGTGACCTGCATTTGCCACTGCCAGAGACAGAATTTTGGGCTCAATGAGACAATTGAGAAAATGGACATCTGTATTGAAGGGCAGCACTAAGTTATGGTCAGATCAAGAGAAAGGAAAAAAAATTTCTCAATGCTTTCCCTGTCGAAGCACAGCCCTTGAAAAAGTCCACAAGCGAAATGGATGGGGCCACCGTCGGGCAACAGATAAGTGCTTGACTTTATCTTTGTAAAGCTGCTTTAGAGCACTTCATGAGAATCAGTGAAGGTTTTTATGAACCAAAGAAAATTTGAAGTTAGCAGTGATATTGTCAATATATTAAAAAATTTGTAAAAAGAGCAAATTGTTAAAATCTATTTGGAAATAAATTAAAAGTTAAAATAATTCTTTCCAAGCAAGGTGTTTCTGACCAGTGATGAACACCATGCCCCTAGTTAAAGCCGTTGAAAACTGAAAGCAAGCGGTCGGGCGTTTTGAGGTCTTTTCCTTGCATTTTAGAAATATTTTGTTAAAATCAAACATTATATTTCCATATAAATTTTATTGGATTCCTCTTTATATGTTCGGTGATCTTACATCTTGTGGAGTCCTGTATGGTAATCCTCTTACTATTGTCTACTCAGGGGATATCTTGAGCTGCATAGCACATGGTTAGCACCCAGACTTGGTGGGAAAGCTGGTGTTCCTAAAGATAAACCTCTTTGCTTGATTTTTCTCAAGTTCTGTGTGAGCAGGAGGAAGACTGAGTGTACAATTCCACTGTAGCAATGCATGCCCAGCTACCCACCATCTTGCTCTCAGTGTCTTCCTATTGTTTTTCCAGTTTTCACTCCAGCTATTGCTACTGTCTGGTCTCTTAGTTACAGTGAATTCTGTAATTCCCTACATGCCAAAACATGAAAAAAAAGAACCACTTCCTACCCCCCCCCCCCCCCCCCCCCCCCCCCCCAGCTTTTGATTTTTTTCTGCCACCTGTGTCACTGCATTCCCTGTTTGTTCCAAGCCTTGAGCTGCCCAGTCTGCTCTCTTGTTTAAGTGTCACTGCCCTTTTCTGTTGTTGCTAGCTCTACTCTGTCTGTTACTACTTAGCTGCCCTTCCGTTCTTGTTTCCATTGGGGTGTTTTGTCTCCAAAGTGGGGAAAAATACAAATAACAGAATAGAAGGAAAAAGATGCAAAACAGTGTGCACAACTGTTAATTTCATGGGTTGTACATGCCACTTTTGGGCTCTTGTGTCCCCTTTTGATACCTTTTCCTGTTCATGCTTCACCTGCTCTGTCACTCTTGTTTCCACTGAGGTGATTAGTCCAAAAAAGAATAAAACTAAAAGAAAAAATACCCACAAAATGAATTAAAAACCTATTATTTTTCTTCTCTCTGTTAGTTTCCCACTCATACCAGTGTTTGTTGTGGTCCACCCTACTTTACATAGACATATAGAAAAATGAAGGCAGATAAAGATCATGGGGTGGATATTCAGCTGGCGGGAGGCAGCCTGAATAAGTGCCGTGTATGGTGCTGACCCCAGATATTCAATGCTGGGTTGTTTCCGGTGACCGGCATTGAACACCCGTTTTCATTTTTGGCCGCCGGAACTTAACCGGTTATGATATTCAGCACTAATCGGTTAAGTTCCTGTCAGTTAAAGATAGGACTGCTATTTACATGCTCCTGTTGAACTGCTTAACCCATTGCTGAATATCAGCGCTAACTGGCTATATTGCATGATATTGCTGGTTAGCCACTATCCCCCGGATTCTATGTATTGTGCCTAGTGTTCAGCGCTGAAATCCAAGTGTATTCTATAACAATGCATGTAACTTAATTGGCTTAACAGGCTAATCAGCATTGATAGGTCTTAATAAGCAATAATGAGCAGTAATTGGCAATAATTAGAATTTACATGCACAGCTCGCTAAGCGTATTCTGTAATACACTGCACCTAAATTCTAATTCGCACAGCCAAAAAGGGGCATGGCTTTGAGCGGGGAAATTGACATTTCGTGGGTGTTTCAAAATGTACATACAATGATATAGAATATGCCCCTGTGGGCCTAAATCTAAGCGCCAGCATTTATGCCATGTTTCCCTTGGTATAAATGGATGCGCGTAGTTTTAAGTGCTCTGTTATCAACTAAGCGTGTTCTATATAGTGTACCTAAAATTAGGCACCACTTACAGAATACGCTTAGGTGGCAATTTATTCCATGCGGAGTTTTCAGGCACCATATATAGAATCTGGCCCTATGTGCTAACCACAGATATTCAGTGGAAATAACGGGCTATCACCCGATGAATATTAGTGGTTAGCAGGCTAAATGCTATTTAACGAGCCAGGAGCCATTCCTGACCAGTTAAATAGCGCTGCATATCAGGGGGTATGTGGCCTATCCAGTCTGCCCATGCATGCCGTCTACTATCCTTTCTTCTCTCCTAGAGATCCTATGTACCTGTCCCAAGCTTTCTTGAATTAAGTCACAGTGTTCCACTACTCACCACTGGGAGGCTGTTCCATGAATTTACCACCTTTTTCATGAAGAAGTATTTCCTCGGGTTACTTCTGAGTCTGTTCCCTTATGGTTGTCTTACCTGTTTATGCCACTCTAGCTGCCTCTGCCACACTCTCATTTCCATTGGGACATCTTGTTCGCAAAAAGAAAATAAAAATAAAGAAAAGCCAGGTGCCTTGGTCTGTTTATGCCATTCTAGCTGCTGTTACTCAGCGTGATCAATACCATTCTCTTGTTTCTATTAGGGTATTTTGCTCATTATGGGAGGGATATTGTTTGGGTCTACATTCAAAGCAATTTAACTAGCCAGAAATGTCTCCTGGCTGGTTAAATCACCTGTTTGGTGCTAATTGCTTATTTCTAGTGGCACTTAACCGATTATCACGCTTTCCAAAAATACTGGGTATGCAATGAAACTACAGTGTAGTAAATTTAAAACAAATCAGAGAAAATCTTTCTTCACCCAACGCATAATTAAACTCTGGTATTCGTTGCTGGAGAACATGGTGAAGGCTGTTAGCTTGGCAGAGTTTAAAAAGGGGTTAGACGGTTTCCTAAAGGACAAGTCCATAAACCACTACTAAATGGACTTGGGAAAAATCCACAATTCCAGGAATAACATGTATAGAATGTTTGTATGTTTGGGAAGCTTGCCAGGTGGCCTTGGCCTGGATTGGCCGCTGTCGTGGACAGGATGCTGGGCTCGATGGACCCTTGGTCTTTTCCCAGTATGGCATTACTTATGTACTTATGTACTTATCACTGCTGAAAATGTCTGGTTAGCACTGAACTGAAAACTAGGTATTTTGGGAGCACTCTGAGGGTGCATCACATAAAAGTCAGTCCTATATTTATGCTATTCACCACAGCTGGTTAAGTGCTGAATATCATACTTAACTGGCTATGTTGTAGCTGGCTCCACAAACCCAGAAATTCAGTGCCGCAGCTCAGACATGGCCCAGCATTGAATTTCCGGGTTTAATGCCAGCAGTAGTCAGCAAAAAGCTGTTTATACTTGGGATCCAGTAAGGTGTGCTGGGATCCTGAGGAACTCTATAGGTATTTCCAAGTTTCCAAGTGATGTGATGGATGGTATCTTTCCTTCAGCCCTGTGATGTTTCTGGACCATCAGATGGGCTAAAATCCAGGTTGCCTTGCTGTAGTAAATACATAGATAGACTTGTTTCTCCTTAGTTACTCAAGAGGGTTGTGAGGGTTCCCTGTACCCTTGGCCATCTTCTAGGGCAGGTGCTTCTGCAGCTTTCTGTCATCTAGGTAATCTTAGGTACTCCTTTGTCTTTACTGTACTGACTTGAGTAGCACAGCACTAGTTCTTATAATGTCCGGGCTATACAGCCAAGGCTTAGACTTGAAGACTGTTCCCTTATACTAGTGGTTCTCAACCAGTATGTCCCCAAGAGTTGGAATGTAAGTCACAAAAAAATTGGCACAGACAGCAAGCCTGTGCTTTCTTTAACAACCATCTGTGTCTGCAAGCTGGGAAGACGAGATATCTGTGTAAGTGCTTTTTCATCTTCTAGGTATGTGCAGTCTATGCAGTTTGCGCTCCTTAATGCAATATCAGTGAGGAACAAGGTTCCAATTAGTTTTGATTTAATTAGAGACGGGGCTTTGATATGGTTTATATAACTGAATCATGGTTATTAGCTGAAAATAATGTGATCATTTCTAATTCGTATCCTCTAGGATATACAGCCGTATCCTAGCCCTGTGGACATAAAAAGTGTGAGAGGGAGTTTACTTTTTAGAGATACATGGTTGTTAAAAAATTAAAAATATGTTCTCATTCTGTAATTGATGTGTTAATTTTATATTTATATTTTATAGTTATTAAGCCACATTGAGCCTGAAAAGAGGTGGGAAAATGTGGGATACAAATGCAACAAAAAAATATTTAGGTTATTTGAATATTCTGTTATTTTATTGTCCTCTGGGAGACTTATCTAGAGATTTTTCTCCTATTACAGATATACTTTTGGATTTTAAGCTGGATCCTTCACGTACTACTTTATAAGGAGATTTTAATTTACATATTGATGAGGAATTGGTTAATAGTTACTGTATAATGCAACTTTTTGAAAATTGTTTATTCCTTAGGTTGGCAGCCTACTCATGTTGAAGGGTGTATTTTAGATTTAGCTTTTATTAATAACATTTCAGCTTATTCAATATTTGTTACAAAGTGTGATTTCAGTGCCTTGGTCTGATCATTGTTTGATTAAATTTAGTTTGATGATTTCTAGGTTTAGGATTAATGATCTCTTTCCTAGGAGGATAAAGAAGAGGCCCCCTTTTGAATTATCTGATGTAGAAGTAAAGTTAAGTGAAAAACATGTTAGAATTGAGTCTTTGAATGTAAATGATGCTACAAAATTATAGAATGAGTCTTTGGAGACTGTGCTTGATGAATTAGCTCCTAGGCAAGATGTATTCCTTAATCATGGTCATGTAACCCACTGGTTTTGTGAAGATGTTAAAGTCACTAAAAAGGTTATTCAGAGATAGTGAGAGAGCCTGGATGAAGTATCCATTTAGTTCCAATTTGGATAATTATGATTTGAATTGGCAACAATATAAGACTTGTGTGTTGGGTACGAAAAAGGAGGTTTTTTTTTAAAAATAAGAGGATTGAGAGTTCCCCATCACAATCAAAAGAATTGTTTTCAACAGTTAAGAAACTGACCTCAATGGATTCTACTTATGAGAAATTGACTGATACTATTTCATCTCAGGAGTTTGCTGAGGATTTATTGGGTAAAGTAATAGGTATTGTTGAAGAGTGTGATCCTATATTGTTGCACACTGAAGTTGAATGCCCTTTAGAGAAGGAAGACTGTTGGTCCTTATTTGAAGATATTAATTTGGGCCATTTAAAATCTGTTTTAGTAATGTGGCTAATTTGTATTGTTCTTTGGATGTTTGCCATCCTTTTGTTGTTGAAGCTATGAGATCTGTTTCTCTGAAGCGTATTCCGTGTTTGGTGAATAAATTTTGAAGGGAAGGTATGATGCCTAGTTCATTGAAGAAATCTGTGGTAAGACCCTTGCTGAAAGGTCCTTCTCTTGATCCTACTTAAGTGTATAGTTATAGGCCTATTTCCTCCCTACCATTTATAGTGAAAGTAACTGAGAAGGTCATCCATGAGCAGTTAATTGAGTTTTTATAGCAGCATCAAGTTTTGGATAAGTAAGTTGGATTTTGTTCTAAACATGATACTGAAACGTTGCTGTTGTTCTTTCTCTTAGTATCCTTGGATATATCTGCTGCCTTTGATTCAATCAATCATGTTATATTGTTATATCAACTTGAATCCATTGGTTTGAATGGGACAGTATTACAGTGGTTCACCTTTTTCTTGAGCTCTCATCAATTTTGTATGTCAAAAGCTCAGGATCACTCTTTTTTTTTATTTTATTTATCAAATTTTCAAATACATATCTCAACAATATCAGAGATAATCTGAAAAACATTAAAAATAAAATAAGAAACCATACAAACATCTTAGGAAAATAAAAATAATACATCAATCTTTTGCCCACCAATCAGGAAATCAAAAATCCAAGATATAAGAAATACACTCTTCTTTTTTTTAGATGAATTGTGGGGGTACTGCAAGGGTCTGCTTTATCTGCTACCTTATTTAATATAATCTTACAACCTCTGTGTGTTGCTAGGAGGGTTAGGGGTGGAATATCGGATCTATGCCGATGGCATTCAATTCTTTTTTAGAATTAGAGTCTCATTTTGAGACATTGAAATTTTTAGGATTATTCTCAAGCACTGTTAATCAATGGATGAGAGCAAGCAAGTTAAAACTGAATATGGCAAAGACTCAGGTGATGTTGTTATCATGTTATCCAATTCCAGAATTTCCATTGTCTTGATATTGATAATGTGAATATCCCATTGGTGAAAAAGATTTGTTCATTGGGTGTTATTCTTGACTCTGTTAAATATACGAGAACATATAAGAAGAATGCTTTGCATCAGTATTTCTAGGCTTACGGTAGTACAGTGTTTGAGAGAATATTTATCTCCACAAAATTTTGGGATTGCAATTCAAAGTATAGTGATTCCTTGTTTTGATTAATGTAATAGCTTGTTTTTAGGGTTACCTAAGA
Source organism: Microcaecilia unicolor (assembly GCF_901765095.1). Taxonomy (NCBI): domain Eukaryota; kingdom Metazoa; phylum Chordata; class Amphibia; order Gymnophiona; family Siphonopidae; genus Microcaecilia; species Microcaecilia unicolor. The sequence continues at coordinate 124,864,906 of NC_044033.1, forward strand.
AAAGTTTGAAATCTCTTCAAATTGCACAAAATTCGGTGGCCTGGATTCTTTTTAGCTTAGCAAGGTTCGATCATATCTCACCAGCTCTGATGCATTTGCATTGGTTAGTGGTTGAGTTTAGAATTTGGTATAAAATTTTATTACTTGTATTTAAGGTTTTAACAAATAGTATTTCTTTGACCATTGTTGCTACGTTTCATTACATTAGCCACTTCAAATTTTGCTCTCATCTACTGCTCTATTGCTTGATGTACCTTCATTTTGATTAATTAGACTTGAGGAATGTAGGCCAAAATTATGGAATGAATTGCCATACCAGGTCTGTTCTTCTGCAGTCCATTTTTGTGTTTAAAAAGATGTTAAAGACAACTACTACTACTATTTAGCATTTATATAGCGCTACAAAGCATACGCAGCGCTGCACAAACATAGAAGAAAGACAGTCCCTGCTCAAAGAGCTTACAATCTAATAGACAAAAAATAATAAAGCAAGCAAATCAATTAATGTGTAGAGGAAACAGGAGAGGAGGGTAGGTAGAAGCGAGAGGTTACAAGTGGTTACAAGTCAAAAGCAATGTTAAAGAGGTGGGCTTTCAATCTTTTTCGGTAAGATTTTGGTGTTGATCTTATACATGTATAAAATGTAGGACACTAATCTTTATATTGACATGATCAGCTATGCATGTTGGATAATTGGATACTGCTCATGGGTTATTATACTCAGGGGTATATTTGTAATTGTATTTCTTTTTTATTATGTTATATTTTGATGTTTGTCTAGTTGATTGATGTTTTATTATTATTATGTATGTAAACTTTTATCTGCTTAGAATTTATGAGGTAATGTGGATTATAAGATTTGTACAATAAATAATAATAGAGAGGTAATTAAAATCCCCATAGGGAGTCATATGATGCTAGCTAGCTGAGTGGATGTCTGTTCACCTCGCTCCGCTTCAACCACACTTCTATCTAATGAATAATATGTTTTATACTCCCTAAGAAGACTTTGTTTCTCTAGCTGAGTGCAGGACCTCTGCGAGGCTGTTGTTGAGTGACTTTTAGATCTTGCTGAACTATTGGCAGGTGGCATGCCAGTAAAGACTCTGTGGGCTGGGAGAATCCACATGCAGAATCTGAATCCCAAGATGGTGGCAATGCAGGCTGGCACTTCGGCAATTACATTGCAGGTGGAGGCCATCTGAGAGACCACACAGCAGATAACAGCAGTTCATGATGAGCATCTTTCTAAGCTTCAAGCTTCTGTGGATAATATTAAAGAAACTTTAGAATGACAAGGCTCCCAGTTACAGCAAGCTGAAGAGCACATCTCACTTCAGGAGTACCTTGCAGTGTCTGCGAAGCTGAGACTGTCCACTTTGGAGTATCAGTGTCGTCAGCTGGCCCAGCAAGTTGATGACCAGGAAATCCATGGTAGGTGCAATAATGTTAGAATTATACTCCTGCCTGAGTCCATGAAGTATAAGGAGCTCTGGGACATTGTGAAACATTAGCTGCTTGGCGTTCCTTGGTAATGACATGTGAGTGGAATGGGTCCATAGAGTGGGAGTCTTGAGCGAGGGCGAGCAGCAGCTTTTACAAGGGGTCAGAGTAGTCCTCTGTAGTATATATGCACCCATTTTACTCACATAGATTTTCTTTTACACTTTTAACAGCCCATCTGGCAACCTTTGATGATTATCCTTTGATATTGAGGGGAGACTTAACATTACCAATGACCCCTTAATGTAGACTGTAAGCCCTCCAAGAAACCTTCCAGGGATCATGAAGGGAGAGGAGTTAATTTACTCTTTAAGGATCTGGAAGTCATTGATGTTTGATGCCTACTCCACGCGGACAAACATGACTATACTTATTTTTTCTCATCTGCACGGGATCCATGTACATCTCAATTACATCCTCTTATTTCATACGCTGGTCAGTAAAGTTGGTCGGACAAGCATAGGAATGGCAGACGTGTCAGAACATTCGCTGTTGGAGGTGGAAATGTGGTGGGGGAACGCTTCTGGTACTCAGTGGCGTATGAATCCTGCTGTCTATCAGAATAGGGATTTTTATGTGTGTCTTAGGCAAGCTTTACTGGACTACATGGCTGAGAATGATGTGCATACAGTGGGGCCTCGGATTTTTTAGGAAGCGGCTAAGGCTGTTATTTGGGGTAAGATCATTGCTTATACAGTGTCTTTAAATAAACATAGAGACAAAGAACTTCTTGACTTGGCGACCAAACTGCAAGAATCAAGGAGGTTGTTTATTCCTCATCCCTCAGAGCAAACACGTAAGGACCAGTTTGAGGTAAAAAAAAAAAATCAGATGCAGATCCTGCTGGATGCCCATACCTTATATAGTGTCTAATGATATAAATACCACTTGCTCATGGATGTCCAGATTTCAGGCCCTCCCTAATCCTAACTAAAACATGCCTACAACATGCCCCCTTATGATTTGTATGTCCCTTTTCTGCCTTTGCAAAATTGGTATTTGGACATTTCAAGCACATGGACGTCCATATGCTTTGAAAATAAGTGCCTTAATAACTTCAATTTTAACAACAGTTTATAAAACAAATTCTCTTTAAGAATTTATTAATTTTTTAAACTTAGAACAATTTTAAAATAGCATCCAAAGAAACAACTTTGAGTGAAACTGAAATAAAACAAAGAAATATATAAAAGAAAATATCAATACACGTTTGCTCAACATATTTTGGGAGCTAAGGAAGAAAATATAATCTAAGGAAATAAAAAAGAAGAAACTGCTGACAGCTGGTTAAGGATACATATAGGATTTAACCAATTCCAACTGATACTCTCTCACTAACAAAGTTTCTACTAGCTGTTTAGGATCACAAAGAGAGAATTCCACCATAGATTAGAAAAGCATCTGCACTTTTTTTTTTTTTGCAAAAATATTACCTTTAGCCCAAGAATCCTTGGTTTAAAAGACCATGAAGTCCCTGGCTGGGTTTACTCTAAACATACCACGAAAAAAACCCCTCTAATATGCAATGCCAAAAACTGCTGAACCATATGTCTGAAATACAATCTTAAAGCAACATTACAAACCAATTCAAGTGCAAAGGTGGTGAGAACAGTAGTTCTTCCTTTAATAGATGTCATAGAAGAGTCTAGAAATTCAGTCAGATTCTGAGAGTCTCCCACACTTCTCGTTAACCCATTGTTTCCCAAGTCCCAGACACAGTAAGAACTTAAAGTTCATGAAACTGTATTTCCAGACTTTCGTTTTTTGCAGCATGCTGACTCTGTACCTCAATTTAGCACAGAAATATAATCTATCATAAATGAAACTTATGCTCATTGGGGTAGATTCTATATATGGCACCTGAAAATCTGCTCAGTAAAAAAATATGCCTCTCCACACAACCAAATTTGGTCGTATCCATTTAGGCCATGTTTTACTTCGTGTAAATCCTGGCGCCTATATTAGGTGCAAACCCCAGGATTCTATATAGCGCGCCTAGAGATCTGTGCCAAAATCAGTGTGGATTCTATAACAATGCACATAACTTAACAATCTTAACATGCTAATGAGCTCTGATAACAGCACTTTAAGCAATAATGAGCACTAATTGTCACTGATTAGAATTTAGGTGCACAAGTCGCTAAGCATATTCTATAAAAATCTGTGCAGAGTGGATGTATTTTGCAATAATGCACATAGATTTTAGAAATGCCCATTCCACACCCATAACCACGCCCCCTTTTCAACTGTGTGACTTGGAATTTACGCGCACCACATTACAGAATATGCTTAGCGACTTGTGCATGTAAATTGTAATTAATGCTAATTAGTGCTGATAATTGCTTGTTAACCTCCAGTTGACATTGCTGATTAGCTAGTTTACCAATTAAGTTATGTGCATTGTGGGTCCAAGATGGCCGCTGACTGAGTCAGACTTGTTTTTCTGAGCTCCTGTGGTTTTCACTTTAAACTAAAGTTATTTCCTGAGAATGCCGAAGAGACGAGGCAGAGCAGCTGCTACTGCATCCCAGCAGCAAAGACCTTTAGTCTCATCAGGCTTGATTGATTCTTACCTTCAGAGAGCTCAAATTTCGGCAGTTACATCGTCGGTGAGCGGTTCGCTGGTTCAGGACAGGAGACCTAGGGCTGAACCCTGAACTGGAAGTCTCCCTGAGCCCCGACAGAAGGGCCCCTCCCCCACAGCCTGTGGGAAGCAGCTCTCCATTGGCAGCGTCCTCAGCCCTGAATACTGAAGTGCTTCAGGGCGGGCATGGACGGGAAGCAGTTGTAGCCTTAACAGAGAAGATAGGAGTTTTTACAACAAGCTCCCTGATGTCCCACATGCAGGAGGAGACCAGAGAGACATTGGGAGGTGAGAGACATGTTTCACAGGAAGAGCGTGAGGCTTTAGCATTTGCAAAACTTTTTCAAAAACCACAAGAAGTGACTTTAGATAATCTGTGGCTGTTAATTGCAGAAATGGGGAAGACTTTATACCCCCAAATGAGAAAAATATCCAATGAAGTTGTGATGCTAGATGGGAAATTAAAAAAAATAGAAAATGAGGTGAAAGCTGTTAAAGAAGACATGGTGAAACAGGAAAAAGTCTCCTCAGAGTCACATACTTTGCAATCAACAGTGCTTAAAGATTTGATCAATTTGAGGACAAAATCAGAAATGTTGGAGAACACCTCTAGAAATAATAATCTCCGTTTTATTAATTTTCCGCGACAACCTTTAATTTCACCTAGAGAAATGTTGAAAAATTACTTTAAAGAAATATTAGAAATAGAAGACAAAGATATACCACCCTTTCACAGGTCTTTTATATTTCTGTGAGGGTTTTGGACAATCAACAAAGGAATAATATTCAAAATGATCAACCACTTGATGTTTCAGCTTTGCTGGAAATGTCAGATACAGAGCAAATAACAGCTACTACTTTGTTGGCTACAGTAGCGTTACCCTCTGACAAGATCTGAATTTTTAAAAAATTCTTTCAGAAGAAAGATAAAACTTTTTGTGGTTTGCAAACTCGTGTTTTTCCATATCTAGCGAGGGAAACGGAAAGGCGACGGAAATTTTTTTTCCAAATGAAACAGGAGGTACTCCAAATGGGAGCAACTTTTTATCTTAAATACCCATGTAAATGTTTAATTTCCTACCAGTCAGTGAAATATGTATATTTTGATCCTGACCAATTGTCCTCCTTTATAACAGCTAGAAGAGCTCTTATATAAGAAAAAATCGAATGGAAACCTGTCTGAAACTCAATTTGATGTAATAGATTATTTTCCTTTCTCTCCTTTATAGGACTATTGGACTCTGGTAGTAGACTTATATGAAACTATAGAATTATTTAATTTGTGTACAGATAATTTTCCTTAGAATTATTACCATAGTGGAATTTTTATTTTGCAAGTGATATGCTTGTATAAAATGTATAATAATTAAAAAAAAGTTATGTGCATTGTTATAGAATATGCTTCAATTTCCACGCAGATATTAAGGCATCATATATAGAATTTTGGGGATTGTATCCGGAGTGAGTTATCCAAAGTGAATAGCTCTTCCCACAAGGACTCTAAAGTAGTCACCACTGATTTCTCTAGATGCTGTAGCACTCCAGAAGGCAATGGTGAACCCAGAAGAAGGGAAGAGGAGAGATTTACCCCCTAATAACTCTACTCCTTCTTCCAATAGCCAAGCCAATACTTCACCCTACCAGGGTGAGCTGCTTGGTAAGGTTGTGGGGAAAGAAGTTCCAGATTTTAGTGAAGTAGCAAGATTCAGCAGCACCACAGTTGAATTTTGTACCACATAGCCATCAGGAGTGCCCAAAGACACCAAGCATTTGTGAGAAACTTCACTCCCCAAGATTCTAGGGTTGCAATTACTGATAACTAGGGTTACCATATTTTGTCCCCCCAAAAGGAGGACATATGGCCTGCCCCCACCACATGCCCTGCCCCCTTTCACACACCGCCCGCCCCGTCACACCCTCGCTCCGCCCCCTGTCACATTTTCCCCTCCCCCCTGTCATATACCCCGTTGCCCCCCTCCCCTTACCTTACTACTGCCCTGGTGGTCTAGTGACCTCTTCGGGGCAGGAAAAAGCCCCTTCTTTCCTGCCCGGAGCGCTGCCCTGCATGCATCCTTCCTGTTGCTGATCCTTGGTGCCGAGTCAAAATGGCCACCGAGAATTGGTCTCGCGAGGTCACTTCAACTCTCGGCGGCCATTTTGAATCAGCTCCGAGGGATCAGCAACAGGAAGGTTGCATGCAGGGCAGCACTACGGGCAGGAAAGAGGGGGGCTCTTTCCTGTCCCGAAGGCGGAAGAGATCACTAGACCACCAGGGCACTAGTAAGTAAGGGGAGGGGAGGCTAGCAATCTGCCTGTTTGTCCGGATTTCTGGACAAACGGGCAGGCTGGTGGACGGCCCGCCCATCAGCCTGCCCGTTTGTCCAGAAATCCGGACAAACGGGCAGATTGGGGACATGCCCTCAAAAAGAGGACATGCCCGGGTAAATCCGGACATATGGTAACCCTACTGATAACCACAGTTGAGCTCTGCAGGAACAACTCCTTCAAACACCATCTTTGTTCCTTGGTTTGGGACACTCTTAGTCTGGTTTCTTCTCAGAGGCCTGCCTTGATATGGGTAGCCCTTCATCATAGTTCTCCAATTCATCAAAACACACAAACCCCTCCACCATAACAAGCTGGTATCCCTTCAGAGGGGTCTGTATTAAAATATTTTGCATTTCTCTTGCATCATTTTTAACAATTAAATATTTAGGAGGGTTTCTATTTCTGTCTGTGAATTTTAGTGTGTAGTATCAGATTCATGAACATTGTCAGGTGTAACTACTGCCTTATACTGAAAATCAGGGCCAGGAATGAACAGGAACCTAAGGCAGGATTTTAGCAATGAGTCAGTTATATATTCCAGAGAGCTTCCTTCTGCAACCAGTTCATCCCTCTGATTATATGTCACTTCTACCCTCTGCCTCTTCCTGGAATATACCAGAACTCCAGATAGTCAAGTATTTCTCTGCCTGCCTACCACGCAAGACAGAAAAGAGGTAAAATACTATTGGTTTAAGGTAATACTGCTGGTTATCCAAGCAGGCATTCTTACTGCTTGATTAACAGGTGCCCTACAATTATAATTGTTCTAATTTTTAAATTCTTAGTTATGGCAGGGGCTAGTGATCTGGACATGACCTAAAGGAGCCATAAAGTTAACTTTGGCAACTAATACCCCTGTGCTGATCTTACTTAAAAGGCTAATGCAAAAATTCAGGATTATTGTGAGAATGTGGCATGCCCATATAAGTGCAATAGTCTGTCTTTTTTTAACTTAGTATTCTCAAGATAGGCAGTGGTACACAGATTTAGAGGGTCCTCATCTAAACCTCAAAATATATAGACAGAATACGCTGAAATCTTCTGCTCAGTGTGCGGTGGCAGCCAAAAAAGCAAACAGGACGCTAGGAATTATTAGGAAAGGATGATAAATAAGACCGAAAATACTATAATGCCTCTGTATCGCTCCATGGTGCGACCTCTGGTCACCATATCTCAAAAAAGATATAGCAGAATTAGAAAAGGTTTAAAGAAGAGCGACCAAAATGATAAAGGGAATGGATCTCCTCTCGTATGAGGAAAGGCTAAAGAGGTTAGGGCTCTTCAGCTTGGAAAAGAGACGGATGAGGGGAGATATGATTGAGGTCTACAAAATCCTGAGTGGTGTAGAACGAGTAGAAGTGAATCGACTTTTTACTCTTTCAAAAAATACAAAGACAAGGGGACGCTCAATGAAGTTACATGGAAATACTTTTAAGACAAATAGGAGAAAATAACGAATAGTTAAGCTCTGGAACTCTTTGCTGGAGGATGTAGTAACAGTGGTTAGCGTATCTGGGTTTAAAAAAGGTTTAGACAATTTTCTAGAGGAAAAGTCCATAGTCTGCTATTGAGACAGATATGGGGAAGCCACTGCTTGCCATGGGATTGGTAGCATGGAATGTTGCCACTATTTGCATTTCTACCAGGTACTTGGCCACTGTTGGAAACAGGATACTGAGCTGACCATTGGTCTGACCCAGTATGGTTAGTCTTATGTTCTTATGAATTATTTATTACCTATTCAAGCTATTAAATGTGCCTTGACTGTTATCTCTGTTAATGTTGCAGAAAAAAAAAGATTTCTATGGGATGTCATGGATAGTTCATTATAGGCAATGGATCATTTGATTTATGGACATATGTCTCTGTTTTCTAATATTACTGTCTCTATCATAAACACAAGAAATCTACCATCATGATCCTATCAATCCTTACATCATTTGACATCCTCTGTGATTACTGCCTTTGTATATAGATGCTAGTCTTCCTCATCTGACTGATTTGCACTTTTTCTTGGTGCTTTGAATATTTATTCCACTGTTGCTGATGCTTCTTTATTCCTTCTGTTGTGGCTTTCAGTTGTCTTCCCTCCATGGTACATAGAGATAATCATTGCTCCCTCTAAGCTCAGCGGGAGTCCTCCACCTACAGTTCTGCCAGTGAATGGTGTTGCTTCACTATCACTTTTGCAACAGTGAGGGACAAGCAATCTCTGCAGGACTCCAGAGAACCTACTTCTTCCCAGTGCTTGAAAACACTAGGTGACTTGCCTGCCTGGTGCGAAGGTGGCAGACCTCACGCTTCACCTAGATAGGATTTTAGATAGTGCTGGGGAGGAGCCGGCTGTCTTCGTACATGTGGGTACCCATGACATAGGAAAATGTGGGAGAGAGGTTCTGGAAGCCAAATTTAGGCTCTTAGGTAGAAAGCTCAAATCTAGATCCTCAAGGGTAGCATTTTCTGAAATGCTACCCGTTCCACACGCAGGGCCCAGGAGACAGGCAGAGCTCCGGAGTCTCAATGCGTGGATGAGACGATGGTGCAGGGAGGAGGGTTTTAGATTTGTTAGGAACTGGGCAACATTCTGGGGAAGGGGGAGTCTATTCCAAAAGGATGGGCTCCACCTTAATCAGGGTGGGACCAGGCTGCTGGCATCGGCATTTAAAAAGGAGATGGAGCAGCTTTTAAACTAGAAACGGGGAGGAAGGCCGACACTCGCTCAATAGCACATGGTTTGGGATAAGGTATATTTCAAAGATATCACCAAAACAGGGAAGATAGGGTATCCTGATAGTGAGGTTGCAAAAGAGAGTGTAGTAGATCAAGAGGGGCATAATCAAACGGAAACGCCTATCTCCATGGGCGTTTATCTCAGAGAACGGGTCCGTGAAGGGGCGGGCCGAACCGTATTTTCGAAAAAATGGACATTTTTGAGCTGGGCGTTTGTTTTTTTTAGCGATAATGGAAACTAAAAACGCCCAGCTCAAAAATGTCCTAATCCGAGCCATTTGGTCGTGGGAGGGGCCACGATTCGTAGTACACTTGGCCCCCCTGATATGCCAGGACACCAACTGGGCACCCTAGGTCAGTGCGGTGGACTTCAGAAAAAGCTCCCACATGCATAGCTCCCTTACCACGGGTGCTGAGCTCCCAAGCCCCCTCCCCCAAAACCCACTACCCACAAATGTACAACACTACCATAGCTCTTAGGGGTGAAGGGGGCACCTACATGTGGGTACAGTGGGTTTTGGAGGCCTCCCATTTACCAGCACAAGTGTTACAGGTGGGGGGGGATGGGCCTGGGGCCACCTGGCTGAAGTGCACTGCGGTACCCACTAAAAGTGCTCCAGGGACCTGCATACACGCAGGCCTCTAGGACTGGTTGCTGCTATATAACATTGGCACACCAGTTGACACCTGAAGACTAATCTCTCCGAAAACATCCTTTATTGGAATAACCGCGTTTACTCACAGTTAACTGCAGATCAGAGGTTGTGCCCCACTGGCAACGAGTCTCCCTGGTACTGAGATGAGCAGTAGGTCAGAGCTGGCAGAATGCTGTACAATGCCCTCTTTCAGCCACATTCAAGGGAAGAACTAAGTTGTCTAACGTGGCTAATACAGGAAAGGGAACTAAAACTGGCTTACAAAAATGGCCACTACCGCATGGACTACAACAGGAAACACAACAGGGCACACTCTGACCCAGTAGGCAGGGGGAAAAGCACCATGGGAGAAGAGCCTACCAACTACCAACATCATGAGACTGTAACACAAGCTAATGAAATCACGGAGCCCAATACCCTACACCCACCACAATGCAATGCTGATGTGACCCTGTACTGCACCTGAGAGCCACATCTGACCCAGGGAAAGGCTGTGACAGGATCGAACACATTCTGCTGTCAAGGAGGTGGGTACGGCATTTGAGGCTAGCATACAGGCTGGAAAAAAAGTTTTTAAAGTAGGGTTTTTTTGGTGGGAGGGGTTTAGTGACCACTGGGGGAGTCCGGGGAGGTCATCCCCGATTCCCTCCAGTGGTCATCTGGGCAGTTGGAGCACTTTTTTGGGACTTGTTCGTGAAAAAAAGGGGTCCAAAAAAAGTGACCCAAAATCGCGGTAAAAATGCCTTTTTTTTCGATTATCAGCTAAAGACGCCCATCTCTCCTCGGCTGATAACCACACCCCAGTTCCGCCTCCACCACGCCTCTGACATGCCCCCATCAACTTTATTCGTTTCCGCGACGGAATGCAGTTGGAAACGCCCAAAATCGGCTTTTGATTACACCGATTTGGGCGCCTTTGCGAGACAAACGTCTCCCGATTTAGGTCGCACTATAGCCATTTTTCTCTTTCGAAAATAAGCTGGCAAGTGTCCTTAAATAAAAATAAAAATCAGACAAAAGATTGCAAATTAATACTGTCAAGTGTCAAGTACTAAGCATCATGTAAATAGGAACAACAAACATACTTTGAAATGTCTGTATGCGAATGCCAGGAGCCTAAGATATAAGATGGGAGAGTTAGAATATATTGCACTAAATGAAAATTAAATATAATTGGTATCTCTGAGACCTGGTGGAAGGAAGATAACCAGTGGGACACTGTCATACCGGGGTACAAATTATATTGTTGTGATAGGGTGGATCGAATTGGTGGAGGGGTAGCATTGTATATTAACAAGAGCCTTGAATCAAATAGATTGAAAATTCTGCAGGAAACAAAACACTTCTTGGAATCACTATGGATTGAAATTCCATGTGTAAAGGGGAAAAGGATAGTGATAGGAGTATACTACCGTCCGCCTGACCAGGATGAACAGACGGATGCAGAAATGTTAAAGGAAATTAGGGACGCAAACAAACTGGGCAACACAATAATAATGGGTGATTTCAATTACCCTGATATTGACTGGGTAAATGTAACATCGGGGCACACTAGGGAGGTAAAATTCCTTGATGAAATCAAGGACAACTTTATTGAGCAGCTGGTACAGGAGCCAACGAGAGAAGGAAAATTCTAGACCTAGTCCTTAGTGGAGAGCATGATCTGGTGCGGGAGGTAATGGTGATGGGGCCGCTTGATAACAGTGATCATAATATGATCAGATTTGATATTAGCTTTGAAGTAAGTATACATAGGAAATCAAATACATTAGCGTTTAACTTTCAAAAAGGAGTCTATGATAAAATGAGAAGAACGGTGAAAAAAAAACTTAGAGGAGCGGCTGCGAGGGTGAAAAATTTGCATCAGGCGTGGATGTTGTTCAAAAACACCATCCCGGAAGCCCAGGCCAAATATATTCCGCGTATTAAAAAAGGAGGATGGAAGACCAAACGACAGCCGGCGTGGTTAAAAAGTGACGTGAAGGAAGCTATTAGAGCTAAAAGAAAATCCTTCAGAAAATGGAAGAAGGAACCAACTAAAAATAATAAGAAATAGCATAAGGAATGTCAAAATGGCAGATTACGTTTAATGTGAGCAAGTACAAAGTGATGCATGTAGGAAAGAGGACCCCGAATTATAGCTATGCCATGCAAGGTTCCACGTTAGGAGTCACGGACCAAGAAAGGGATCTAGGTGTCGTCGTTGATGATACGTTGAAGCCTTCTGCTCAGTGTGCTGCTGTGGCTAAGAAAGCAAATAGAATGTTAGGTATTATTAGGAAAGGAATGGAAAACAAAAATGAGGATGTTATAATGCCTTTGAATTGCTCCACGGTGCGACCGCACCTCGAATATTGTGTTCAATTCTGGTCGCCACATCTCAAAAAAGATATAGTGGAATTAGAAAAGGTGCAGAGAAGGACGACGAAAATGACAAAGGGGATGGGACGACTTCCCTATGAGGAAAGGCTAAAGCGGCTAAGGCTCTTCAGCTTGGAGAAAAGGCGGCTGAGGGGAGACATGATAGAGGTCTATAAAATAATGAGTGGAGTTGAACGGGTAGACGTGCAGCGTCTGTTTATGCTTTCCAAAAATACTAGGACTAGGGGGCATGCGATGAATCTACAATGTAGTAAATTTAAAACAAATTGGAGAAAATATGTCTTCACTCAACGTGTAATTAAACTCTGGAATTTGTTGCCAGAGAAAATGGTAAAGGTGGTTAGCTTAGTGGAGTTTAAAAAAGGTTTGGACGGCTTCCTAAAGGAAAAGTCCATAGACCATTATTAAATGGACTTGGGAAAATCCACTATTTCTGGAATAAGCAGTATAAAAGTTTTGTACTTTTTTGGGATCCTGCCAGGTATTTGTGACCTGGATTGGCCACTGTTGGAAACAGGATGCTGGGCTTGATGGACCTTTGGTCTTTCCCAGTATGGCAATACTTATGTACTTATGAACATAATATTGAAGCAGTGAAGTTGGAGGGCTTCAGCTCAGCTTAGAGGGAATAGTGGAGACGATTATTGAATTTCAGAAAGCCCAACTGCCAAGTGGAGGAGTAGCCTAGTGGTTAGTGCGTGAACTTTGATTCTGGAGGCAACATGTGGTACTGGAAGTATCAGAATGTGGGTACTTTTCATCCTTCAAGTTTAGAGAGTATAGCCAATCGTTTTCCTGAATCATGGGGAGAAGGGTGCCCAGGGAAACCATCCTAAACTTTTCTTTGACCTGGAGAACTGGGTTCGATTCCCACTGCAGCTTGTTGTGACTGGGCAAGTCATTTAACCCTCCATTGCCCCAGGTACAAATAAGTAACTGTATATACTATATAAACCGTTTTGAATGTAGTTGCAAAAACCATGGAAAGGCGGTATATCAAGTCCCATTTCCCTTTCCTCTTTCCATGATAAATCATAAGCTAAAATATTTATTGTACTGAAATACCTCAGGAGACCATGGTGGCCCTTAGAATGAAAATACAATGGCACTGAATGCTAATACCCAAACTGTTTGTTCTTATTACCTTTGGTGCTTGCTACTATTGTTGACACTGCTCTGTCCCTCTCTCAGTTCCTTTGGATGCTCATGACAATGTTGATGCTATTGTTCTTCTCTCCCAAGGCCATGGAGTCTTCATTCTGTGATTTCTTTATTTATTGACTTCATGTGTTAAAATCCTATTGTTTCAGAAGTTGTATTTGGAGGAGGTTAATAGTAGCTCCTTTGTGACATGAAAACAGTACAGATGAACTTTTAGGCTGCATTCCACTCTTTTTTCAAAGTAGAGGCCTTAATTCCTTTCATGTAATCTTTTTGGTAGTGCAACAAAGCAGGCTTTGGCAATCAAAAAGGCTCTTTTACTAAAGTGTGCTTAGTTTTGCACTTACTACATGTTCAACACAAAACATAAAAAAAACATTTAAAAACCTGTTTGGTAAATGCAGGGTTCATACCCTGCATCTGCCCTGTATTTAGCACACAGGGCACACAGTAAATTCTCGTCCACCACATTACGTACCAGGACCAAGAGCAAGGGCCCTTCACGCTATTGGTACTTGTATGTAATACGGTGGCAAAGAGCTTCTCCTCTACAGTACGTCTTCCTGCAGTGGTACTACCCAGAATCCCCGTCCAATCCATCTTCCAACCCCCCCCCCCCATCCTTAGCAATACCCCCAAACACGACCCTGAACCCCTCATCCATCTGCCACCCCCATTCCAAGGATCCTACCTCCTTATAGAAACCCCATCCCCTGCCATATTAGCTCCACTTCCATAGGTCAACTGTTTCTCCATCCCCTGACACCCCCATCCCAAGACTTGCCCAGGGTATGCTCCTAATTTAGGAGCATGCATTTAGGAGCATACTTTTTATAGAATAAGGCCCTATGGGGCCCTTTCACTGAGCCGCGGTAAAAAGTGGCCTGCGGCAGTGTAGGCATGTGTAGTAGGCGTGTGCCGGGCCAGTTTTTACCTTGTCTTAAAGGGAAAAGGGCATATGGTAAAATTGAAACCAGCACACATCTAAAATCAGCCTGAGCCCTTAATGCCACCCATTGATCTAGTAGTAAGGGCTCACACACTACACGCACAGTAACCAGTCAGCGCATGCCAACTGCCAATTACCACTGGAAACGGTGCACACGGGAGAAAACAAATAAATAATTCATCCAGGCATTATGGGTACGTGCCAAATCTGAAATTACTGCCAGAGGGTATGCTGGCCTTGTGGTAGTCTCATTTGGGCAGACGCTGCACGCACGTAGAGCCTACAGCAGCTTAGTAAAAGGGCTCCTATATGGATAAGTGCTGCTGGCTGGGATATTCAAAGGAACTAAAACAAAGAGGTAGGGATCCACACCGGAACAACACCAACAAAGAGAAGCCAACATAGACAACAGGATATGTTAAAAAAAACCTTTATCTTACAGATGCAAAATGCCCAACATGGCCGTGTTTAAAAGTCTTCATCAGGGCCCTAACAATTTCAGGGCCCTGTTTATTAAGGTGCGTTAATGTTTTTAGCGCGCCTACAGTTAGTGCGCGCGCTAACCATGTAGGTGCCTATAGGGATATTATAGGCACATACATGGTTAACGAGTGTACATGGTTGACGTGTGTTAAAAACTTTAACACACCTATAACGCTGCTTAGTAAACAGGACCCTCAATCAGATGTTATAGCTGATCGCAGTGTACCAGTATAAATATTCAGCCTGTTGAAATGAACGTACTGAAACTCTTCCACGTTTTATAAAATAGCTAACCTTGCATCAAGGCCACAGCAATACTGCATTAAATATTTTAAAAAACCCACTACACTGAGATTGTCTGGAACCATGGCTATTGGTATAATTTTGGTTTTCTAAAAGAACAAAATGTTAAACATCTCTGCCCTACTTTCAACAGATCAGCATTTGACTGTATAGCATTAAGAATCTAGCAATTCTATTTCCTATTTCTTTTTTTTTATTTTAACATCCATTATCTTTATGTAGGTTTAAAACCATATTATTGTAGTTTAGTTTATTTGAATTGATATAATGCCTATGTGAACCATATCAAGGAGTGATATTGCTCGTGAAGGCAGTTTATGAGGAATGAATAAAATGAGTGTATATATAAAAGTTTAAGAAAGATAACATATTGAATGGCTTGATGCTTAAAAAGATCTGTGCGTATATTTTACAGTGATGAAATAAGAAGACATATTACCAATATTGGATTATTACATAAGAATATAAGAATAGCCATATTGGGTCAGACCAATGGTCCATCTAGCCCAGTATCCTGTTTCCAACAGTGGCCAAACCAGGTCACAAGTGCCTGGCAGAAACCCAAATCATGGTAACACTCCATACTACCAATCCCAGGGCAAGCAGTTGCTTCCCAATGTCTGTCTCAGGATAAAAAGGCATCTGATGGTAGTTTTGGGATTGGTGCACTCTTCCCACACACTAACCAATAGATTTTATTATTTAGTGCAGGGGCGTGTCTGAGGGTGGTGAGTAGGCATGTACTGCCCGAATACTGCATGAGCCCTAGAAAATAGGTATCAGTAAGTGCTCATGCACTAATGGGAAAATTTGCATGTGGGCATTATTTATTTATTGGGATTAATTAATTTCCTTTATGTTCAGATTTTGGAAACCCATAGTCCTTTCTTGTGCAGTTGAATAAATACGAATAATATAGAACATAATACTTTATGCTTGATGTTGTGACATAAAAGGTTTTCATGTGAGTATAAATATCACAATTGTACCTCTAAAAATTTATCAAAATGACTAGCCTATGCAGTATACTGGAAGTGCTAGCCACCATCCTTTGTCAATAGCCATCTTCCTGCATCTTTAAAACACAAGTAGGATGAAGTGTCTGTCTAATAGAGCTGAATTCAGTTTATTCCCAAGCTTGCTGCTGTAGAACGGCATAGGTTTGAATGGAGTTCTGTGAGACGACCAACAGTAATTGGCAATCCAATTCTTCATTTCCATTGCACACCCATCCCTGACAAATTAATCACCATCAAATGTTGGCTGCAATAAGGGGTGACCTCTGCGGCACGAAAGAAAAATGAAGCCTCTCGCAAGTCTGACAGTCTAATCTTTCAACTTACCCCATTAGACTTAACAAGGGGACACTACATTTTTCCTGTCACCTTTACCACCCATAAACAAACTGTTCTCTGTTAGACCTAGGGCTTAGCCGATATGATAAAGGTTATTGAGTACCTGCCACGTACCTCGTCAGTCAGTGTATTAGACAGAGGATCACATGGATTAGTTCTGATGTGGAAGTCACTATGCACTTGCTTACAAGATCACTGAAAGGATCATGGACTTAAATTAAATTCTGGAGACTGATCAGTGTCTCATCACTTGGGGCTAATGTTCACATCTTGATTAGTGGAATATTTGTTGTTAGGCTGCTGCAGAGCAAACCCTGTCATAGTTACCATATATGATATGGACCAAAATTTGTAAATAGCGCCAAAAAATTGGCGCTGAAAAAACTGCACTAAGCGCTATTCTTTAAGAGGCGCTGAAAGTTAGGCGCTATTTATAGAATAGAGCTTTAGATGCAAGGATTTGCACCAAGTAAACCTTGGTATCAATCCTCACGTCTAAATTAGGTGCGGATCCTCCTTATTCTATAACAGTGTGCACAAATTCTAGCAACGTCCCTAATCTGCCCAAGACCCTCCCATGGCTGTGCGGATCCCAGTGACTAAAAATGTACATGTAAATTTTATTTGATGCCAATTAGCGCCAATAATTGATCAGTAGCGCTCAATTTGCGCTAATTGGCTTGTTCAATTAAATTGCCTGTCCAAATTGGATGTGAAATTTGAAGTGCTGTTTATAGAATTTGGGGGTTTATTTTTTAAATCCAGTTAGTGGACAGAGTACTACCGAGATAATGTTTCTGTAAAGAAGGGTTTCGTCCCCACTTCATTTCTCTCTCTTACTGTGCCTTGTGGCTTTTGCTAAACCAGAAGATGATTTTTATCAGTCTGAGACATTTTACTGTACCTTCAGCATGAGTCAGATAATGTAGGAGTTTTTTTTATCTTAATGCAGTTTTCATTTGCTTATCATCCTAGTAAGAGTTCTCTTACTGCTTCACAGTTGCCATCAGCTATTATTTCATCTCCAATATTTTCCTATTTTTTTTCCTGCATTCTTCCCCGGGTAAAAGAGAAATTACTGCTGTATCTTGTTGTGGCAAGGTCAGGATGTGGCTATAATGAAAGCTACTTTATAATTTCTAAATTTAATCACTAGGGGGTTAATTTTGTAACGGTATGTATGGGTAAAAAGTGTGCACATGAATTTCTCTATGCAGGTCGTGCCAGATGTTCAAAGCAAAAATTCATGCTTTTGTCTGTTTTGAAAATTACCCCAGGAAAATAATATACTTACATTCAGATATGCTATTTCAGGCATGCATTTTTCTGGGTTAACATACATAGTAACATAGTAGATGACAGCAGAAAAAGACCTGCACGGTCCATCCAGTCTGCCCAACAAGATAACTCATATGTGCTACTTTTTGTGTATACCTTACCTTGATTTGTATCTGTATTTTTCAGGGCACGGACCGTATAAGTCTGCCCAGCACTAACCCCGCCACCCAACCACCAGCCCCACCTCTGCCATTCAATCTCCGTTAAGCGCCTGAGGATCCCTTCCTTCCGAAAATTACTAACATGGAGGGGCATTTTAGATATGACGTCCAAATTCAGAACAGGAAAGGAGGTCATTTTCGAAAGAGAAAAATGTCTTTCTTTTGTTTTCGAAAATACGGTTGCGAACTTTGGATGTTTTGTTTTTTGGTCCATTTTGGAAACAAAAACGTCCACATGCAAAACGTACAAAATCAAGCCATTGGGATGTAGGAGGAGCCAGCATTTTTAGTAGACTGGTCCGTCCCACTGACATCCCATCACAGCAATAGGGCACCCAAGGGAGCACTGCAGTGAACTTCATAAAATGCTCCCAGGTACACATCTGACCATTGTTCCCTTTCTTTGTCTGCTGAACCCTCCAGAACCCACCCAAAACCCACTACTCCCAACTGTACACCACTGTGCACCTATATGTGGGTACAGTGGTTTCTGGTGAGTTTTGGAGGGCTTGCAGTGTCCGCCACAATTGTAACAGGTAGGGAGAGGTAGGAGGCTGGGTCCACCTGTCTGCAGTGCACTGCACCCACCACTAGACTACTCCAGGGACCTGCATTGTATTCTGATGGCCCTGAGTATAACATCTGAGGGTGGCACGGAGGCTGGCAAGTAATGTTTTCAATCACATTTTTGCGGGGTGGGAGGGGGGTTAGTGACCACTGGAGGAATAAGGGGAGGTCATTCCTGATTCCCCCCCAGTGGTCATTTGGTCATTTAGGGCACCTTTTTGTGCCTTATTCGTAATAAAAACAGGTTTAGCTCAAAACGCCTAAGTTTTGGTCCATTATGGCTGAAAAACGTTGAAGTCTTTGGAACGCGCAAGTCCCACCCTGAACATGCCCCTGAAACCCCCCTTGAGATTTGGACGGACTTGACGGACTTCATAGACAAATGTCTAAAAATAGGTTTCGAAAATACTGATTTGGACGTTTTTGTGAGAAAAACGTCCAAATGCAGACTTATGTCACTTTTTAGACATTTTTCTCTTTTGAAAATGAACCTCATAGGCACATTTATTTGAATTTCCAAAAGTGTGTACTTAAGTGTAAACTCTAGCCTAATCCTATCTTCAGTAATACCTCATCAAGAGAAACAGGACCAGATCAACACTATATATAGAGCTCTAGGCAAAAAATACATTTGTAGCCCCCCCCCCCCTTGCACTGTCTCCCTAAAGCCACATTAATTATTTCTCTGCCTCCCCCCTCCACAGGGTGTTTATCATGACTTCCCCCCCCCCCCCCCCCCACCACCACTTCACCTCTCTAGAGGTAGTGTGGGAAACACTGTACAGTCTAGTTCTGTATGTTGTGGCAGTAGAAGGGTGGGAATGAGCATGGGACTGCGCACGTGCCTCGTTTGAGTGGGATAGTCCAGTAATAAGATGCCAGACAAGTAATTTTCAACTTTCACTGCATCTGGTGCAAACTAGAAATGCCAAAGTGTTGAGTGCACCAAAGAGTGACATAGGTAATGTGTCTGACGTTTATATCTTGAAATATGTAACAGTCATAAAAGGAAGAAGCAACAGAAAATGATATTTAGCTTTCTTTCATACTTCTGAAAGAATACGGGGTGAAGGGAGTATTAGAACAATTTACAAAGGAATTTGCCCACGTTACAAAATAGCTACATCGGTAAACTCTTTGGGCTGAAAACTTCCTCCATTTAGTATGCATATGGGTACATTTATGGCAGTGGGTTTCTGCAGCCCAGGTTTTCAAATGAAGCTATTTAGGTGACACTGGTCCCACCAGAGAAATACACAAAAAACACACAATCTCACGGTTTCAGGTGCATGCAGGCACTGCTGATTTTGTGCTGCTGCCTGCTGTTTGTGTACACTCAGTGAGTATTACAGCCCCCCCCTCCCCCCCCACTCCATCCATCATCATGTACAGTTCTTGCAGTTTCTGACAGCTCTTTTTCTCAGCCTGCAGCAGTTCTCATCACTTCCCTCCATTCTTCTCCATCCTGCCTCTTCTCAGTACCCTCCACCTCCCACCCCTTCTTCCAGATACTGGTTATCTCCAAGGCCAACCTTGTGCCCCTTCCAGAGTTCAGTTCCTCTACCTTAATTTGATATTCTACTTAGATGGCTGAATAACAAATTTATACATTAAATCAAATCAGATCAAAAGCTCCACTTGCACTGCACAGCACAGTTCCCCTTGGTCACCCTCTCCTTTCCTGTGAGTAGAGTTTGCCTTCAGTGGTCCCAATCCCAATACCTTTGGGCTGGATCACATCTAAAGTCTCTGCTTTTATCAACGTAAGCAGTCAGGGAAGGTTCAGTCATGGAAAGAGCAGGGTTGGGGAGCAGCAGATAGAGGTTTTAAACTCTGAAAATTGTCCAGACATTTCATTATATGTATGTCACTATGACCTTAATGCAAAATCCCAGCTCTGGCTTTTGAACTTCATTGCAAAATTCAGTCGAATTGGCAAAATGTCAGAAAGTTGGCAACCCAGCCTCCTGAGTCTTAAGCGTATCTGGTCTTAGGTGCATGTCTAGTTTAGTGCTTCTCATACCCAGCTAGTCGCATTTCCAGGATTACCTCAATGAAAATGTATAAGATAAAGCTGCATATAACAAAGGCCGATGGTATTCATTGTGGTAATTCTGAAAACTGAACTGACTAGGTATCCCTTTATGCCTAGTTTCCCTTATTCCAGTTCTGAGCAGAAGATATATTTCCATATATACAGGCTGGATGCGTGTAAGTTTTCTCGCATATTAGGTGGGCAATTTTGTAATAGGCTATTTCTGTGGGTAATGAATGGCTTTACTTGTGGAAATACAGTTGAAAATTACTCTCTCTATGGATTGTAAGAGCAACATATGATTTCTTGTAGGAGTATTTTTCAATTTATCTGCTCCTGCACAAAGCCCACAGTGCAATTTACACCCATGGATTTGGCACAAATATTCAAAGTGAAAGTAAACATGCATTTTTCATTTAAAACTTAACATAAGTAAAAATTGTTAATTGTACCTGCTCTTTCTGCAGATAGATTTTTACCGAATTTGAAAATGACAGATATCTAAGTCCGGGCTCGACAAACCCCAGGTGCCACTGCCAGGTCACCATGGTGACTAAACGTTGGACCTGGCTCCTAGGTTTTGCTGGAAGAATACATGGGCAGCTCAGAAATCCATCTACCTCCCCCCTTGTCTCCCTCCAACACACACAACCCCGGCACAATGCTGATTACAAGTGGAAGAAAAACAGAGAGACTGTGCATCAGGCTACCTCCTCCTCTTCTGCCACCTGATAAACGAATCACATGGTTCACATTTTGTATTCAGCAGCAGAGGAGGAAGATGTGGTGGAGTGATGCATAGCTGCTCTCCTTTTCTCCTGCTTCTGATCTGTGCCATGCTGGGCTGCTTTGGGGGGGGGGGGGGGGGGGGAGAAAGGCGAGCAAGAGCTGGTGTCTGTGTGCCATGGGTTGGGGGAGAGGTAGAGCTGGGTTGTGTGCCATAGAGAGAGAGAAGGTGCTGGGGGTCTGTGTGACATTTGAGGGGGGAGTGAGGGGAGAGGAATCAAGAGCTGGGTGTGTCTATTGTCTATGCCAAGAGGGAGGGGGCATGCAGCAGGATGGGAGAGAGCTGAGTGTCTGTGTGCTAGGGTACAGGAGCTGGGGAGTTAAGTGCAGATGGACAAGAGAGAAAGCTGTAAAAGATATGTGGAGGGGATTAGTTATTGGGGGTGATCATTGGGAGACAGCTATGAGGGGGGATGTATGCCATAGGAGGGAATATGGAGTTGTTGTTGTTGTTGTTGTTACATTTGTACCCCGCGCTTTCCCACTCATGGCAGGCTCAATACGGCAGGCAATGGAGGGTTAAGTGACTTGCCCAGAGTCACAAGGAGCTGCCTGTGCCTGAAGTGGGAATCGAACTCAGTTCCTCAGGACCAAAGTCCACCACCCTAACCACTAGGCCACTCCTCCACTTTGTGGTGGTATTGAGAGAGAGCTATGGGTGTGTGTGCCGGGATTGAAGGTGGGGGGGGGCGGGTTGAGAGAGATCTATGGGGTTGTGTGCTAGAGAAGGAGGGGTTGACAGAGAACTTTGGGGGTGTGAGAAGGCAGGTGGTTTGAAAGAGAGCTATGGGGTTGTGTGCTGGGGTAAGGCTGGGGGAGCTATGGTGATGTGTGTGTGCCAGGAGCAAGGATAAAGAGAGAACTGGGGAGAGGGGTGGACTTGCTGAGGGACAGGAAGAGAGAGAAAGTTGGGGGGGTGTTCACCCTGGAAAAGCAGCTCGCATGAAGCCTTGCTGATGAGGAGATTTGGAGCTCTAGCAGTGGCAGAAGTAGCCCATAAGGAGCACTGTTACTGAGCAGGAGTTTGGTTCTTTTTTGGGGGGGGAGGGGAATAAAAGAGAGAGGCTACTGTTAGGGTGGGGACTAGTGGAAGAGGGATTGAGAGAGGCTACTTTTGGGGGATGTGATACCAATGCTGCTGCTAGGGCAGCTTGGAGGTGATGAGGATTGACTTTAGACTGCAGCTGCTGGGATCAGGTGGATCAGCAATGGGGTGAGGTTAAAACTGCAGCTGCAGGGGGCAGGTGGGTAATGGAGAGAGGCTGTCTAAAGCTTTTGGGGGAGGAAGGTGGGTGCACTGCCTCATCCCCTCTTAGCAGCTGCAGTTTTAACCTCCATTTCCCAGCAACTGCAGCCTAAAGTCTCTCTTCATTGCTAGAAACCCTGCAGGTGGGTGAGGGATGGGGAGAGACAGAGCATGTTATTCACTCCTCCTCTGCTAATGTAATAAATAGCTTGCTATATGTCACATAAAACACATTATGAATGTGTGATTTATAAATGTGCATAAATAAAAACTCCAGTCATTTCAAGTTTGGCTCCTAGATGTTTAGGTTGGCTCCTAGATCCTATGAAAATTTGTTGAGGTCTGATCTAAGTGCTCAATTTTCCTCCCCCAACCTCTGAATCTTTTAGCTGCACTGAGGGAGGAGAACTTCCAGGCGACTGATTAATATGACTAAAACATTAATTGCTTTAAAAATTGTCCCCGTAATTGCAGTTTTCATTGCTTGATACTGACAACTTGATTACATGCAGATGAGAGAGCGATTAATACGTTCAAAATATTATGTTCCAGTTGTTTCTAAAGGACTTCTTTATTGTCTTCTTTTCTTTTGTTTTTCTTTAACTTGTTTTCTTTTTTTGACAACTTCCACATTAAAAAAAAAACCAACCCTGTAGATTTCAGTGTTGTGCACACTGAAATGTTGTTCCTTGTCTTTGGTATTGCATACTATTAGCATTTATATCATGCGTTTTTTTTTTTTTACTTAGCTGAAACTGTACTGAGTTTGAACTCACTTTAGGATGTTGAGGAATGAATTATTTTCTTCTTATCATATTGTATACATTTTCATTTATAGCAGATGAAATTAACGGAACATACTGTGTGGATGATTGACCCTTTTAGTAATATGGAATGATTAACCCATCACATTAGTGATATGGAATGAATATATATCCTGTGAAAAGTATTAGGTGAAGAACAAAGAACCTGAAATCTAGATCACCAGTGTTATGAATAGACTACCCTTTCATAGTAAAAGTTGTTTCAGTTTTCATGATCATGGAAATTTTGACTTGTTTTCCTATACGTAGCATGCCAATTAATGAATCTTACAATAAGAAGGGGGCCATGGTGTAACATTTCTGTAGCCCACACTTCACTTTTGTTAAATTACATATGAATGTGCTGGTCTGATGAATGTGCAGTAATTTAAATCATAATAAATGCACCCAGTGACATATTATAATTTCATTCATATCTTTTGGTAAAAGAGCTTATTTCCAAGGTTTCTTGAACACTGCCCTGTCTGGTGCTGTGGCCTTTAATGACATGACTATCAAGTTCATTTTAGTTGATTTATACACAGGCCACCAGATGACTGTAAAATAATAACTTCTTTGAACTGTTGCCTTTCCTAAAGCATCTATATCGTTCTGCACTTATACTGGACCATCTGACTTCTACGCTCATTCTGAATGGATGCTAAAAACCCACTGTTCTGTATGATTTACTACTACTACTACTTCTTATCATTTCTATAGCGCTGCTAGACGTACGCAGCGCTGTACAGTTGAACATGAAGAGACAGTCCCTGCTCGACAGAGCTTACAATCTAATTAGGACAGACAGAACAAACAAGAGATAAGGGAATATTAAAGTGAGGATGATAAAATAAGGGTTCTGAACAAAGTGAATAAGGGTTAGGAGTTAAAAGCAGCATCAAAAAGGTGGGCTTTTAGCTTAGATTTGAAGATGGCTAGAGATGGAGCTTGACGGACCGGCTCAGGAAGTCTATTCCAGGCATAAGGTGCAGCAAGATAAAAGGAACGGAGTCTGGAGTTAGCAGTGGAGGAGAAGGGTGCACATAAGAGAGATTTACCCAGTGAACGGAGTTCCCGGGGAGGAATGTAGGGAGAGATGAGAGTGGAGAGGTACAGAGGAGCTGCAGAGTGAATGCACTTATAGGTCAATAACAGGAGTTTGAACTGTATGCGGAAATGGATAGGAAGCCAGTGACGTGATTTGAGGAGAGGGCTAATATGAGCATAATGACACTGGCGGAATATTAGTCGTGCAGCAGAAGTTTGAACAGATTGAAGAGGAGAGAGGTGGCTAAGTGGGAGACCTGTGAGAAGCAAGTTGCAATAGTCTAAGCGAGAGGTGATAAGAGTGTGGATGAGGGTTCTGATAGTGTGCTCAGAAAGGGAAGGGCGAATTTTGGTGATATTATAGAGAAAGAAACGACAGGTTTTAGCAGTCTGTTGAATATGTGCAAAGAAGGAGAGGGAGGAGTCGAAGATGACCCCAAGGTTACAAGCTGATGAGACAGGAAGGATGGGAGTGTTATCCACAGAAATAGAGAATGGGGGAGGAGGAGAGGTTGGTTTAGGGGGAAAGATAATAAGCTCAGTCTTGGTCATGTTTAGTTTCAGATGGCGCTGAGACATCCAGGCAGCAGTATCAGACAGGCAGGCTGATACTTTGGCCTGGATTTCGGCTGAGATTTCTGGTGTGGAGATGTAGATCTGGGAGTCATCAGCGTAAAGATGATACTGAAAGCCATGGGATGAGATCAGAGTATCAATGGAAGAAGTATAGATGGAGAAAAGAAGAGGTCCCAGGACAGATCCCTGAGGTACACCAACTGACAGTGGGATTGAAGTAGAGGAGGATCCACCAGAGTATACACTGAAAGTACGCTGGGAGAGATAAGAAGAAAACCAGGAAAGAACAGAGCCCTAAAATCCAAGTGAGGACAGCGTATCAAGGAGTAGGCTGTGATCAACAGTGTCAAAAGCAGCAGATAGATCGAGAAGGATGAGGATAGAATAGAGACCTTTGGATCTGGCCAGGAACAGATCATTGGAGACTTTAGCAAGTGCTGTTTCAGTTGATTGAAGGGGGAGAAGGCCAGATTGAAGTGGATCAAGAATAGCTTGAGATGAAAGAAAGTCAAGGCAACGGCGGCGAACAGCATGTTCAAGTATCTTGGATAGGAAAGGAAGGAGGGAGATGGGACGATAGTTGGAAGGACAGGTAGGGTCCAATGAAGGTTTTTTAAGGAGTGGTGTGACTACGGCATGTTTGAAGGCATCAGGAACAGTTGCAGTGAACAGTGAAAGATTGAGGATATGACAGATAAATGGGATGACAGAAGGAGAGATAGTGTTAAGCAGATGGTGGGAATAGGATCAGAGGAACAGGTACTTAGTGATTTCAGAAAAGGAAAAAAAGGAGGCAGGGGTTGGAGGGTTGAGAGAATGGACTAAGCGAAGGAGAGGTGGAGGTGACCTGGTTGAGAATTCAAGTTTAATCTTGTGAAACTTCCCACTCTGTCTGGATCCCTTCCCTGCCCCCCCCCCCCCCCCCCCCCCCCCCCCCCAGAAATGCTACAGCTATTTTGAAACATTATTCTTTATACATGGATTATTTATAGCCGCATCATAAATTAAATACACAAGCAGGTCAATATTCAACAGTGCTTTTTTTGTAGAAGAAAAGGTGCCGGTACTCATTATGGGCGGGATCATCACATGTGGCTCCACCCCCAACATAGCCAAACCCCTTATACCAGCCATGGAGCATATAAACAGACATCATTGAAAAATATTATACTAGTATAGGAGAAAAAATAACTTGATTTTTTTTCATTATAAATAATTTCTGTAAGCTGTTACAGCTCCAGTATACCCAGTGCAAAATAAGACAGCAGATGTAAATTCTCAAATTGGACATATTGCAAACACTAAAATGAAAATAAAATGATTTTTCTACCTTTGTTGTCTGGTGACTTTGTTTTTCTATCCACATTGGTCCCAGTCTCTGATTCTGTTGCTCTCTATCTGTTCTCTTAACACCGTTTCCAGGGTTTCCTTTCCATTTATTTCTTTCCTCCTTTCCTCTTCATTTCTTGTCCTACATCCATAAGTAAAAGCTGGGTCCTCCTCCGTGGAATTGACTGGAGGAGGTATAACGTGGATCCAGTTTTTGCCTATTTTCTCCATCCATGTGCAGTTTTTCTCCTCTCTTCCCTTTCCCTCATCTCCATTCATGTGCATCTTCTTCTTTTTTCTTTCCTCCCCTCCATCCATGTCCAGCACTTCTCATCTCTCCTGTCCTCCATCCATGTCCAGCATTTCTCCTTTCTCTTCCCTCCCCTGTATCCATATAAAGCAATAATTTTCTCCCCCCGCTCCTCCATCCAGCATTTCTCCTCTCTCCCCGCCAACTCCTCCGTCCATCCATGTCCAGCAATTCTCCTCTCTCCCCTGCCCTTCCCTCCTATGTCCAGCGATTCTTCTTTATGCCCTGTCCTCCCCTGCTATCCATGTCCAGCAATTCTCCTCTATCCTCCCCTGCCATCCATGTCCTGCAATTCTCCTCTTTGTCCTTCCCTCCCCTCCCATCCATGTCCAATGATTGTCCTCTCTCCCCTGCCCTCACCTTCCATCCATGTCTACTACTACTTACTACTACTACTTAACATTTCTAAAGCGCTACTAGGGTTACGCAGCGCTGTACAATTTAACATGGAAGGACAGTCCCTGCTTGAAGAGCTTACAAATGTCCAGCGAATCTCTCTTCACTGCCCTCCCCTCCCATCCATGTCCAGCGAATCTCTCTTCACTGCCCTCCCCTCCCATCCATGTCCCATAGGTCTCCTCTCTCCCCTGCCCCCCCTCTCATCCATGTCCAATGATTCTCCTCTCTCCCTGCCCTCCCCTCCCATCCATGTCCAGCAATTCTCTCTTCCCTGCCCTCCCCTCCCCTCCCATCCATGTCCAGCATCTCCTCTCTCCTTTGCCCTCTCCTCCCATCCATATCCAGCGATTTTCCTCTCTCCCCTGCCCTCCCCTCCATGTCCAGCAATTATCCTTTCTCCCCTGCCCTCTCCTCCTATGCATGTCCAGCAATTCTCTCCCCTGCCCTCCCCTCCATGTCCAGCAGTTCTCCTCTCTCCCCTGCCCTCCCCTCCCATCCATACCCAGCGATTCGTTCAAACCCCAGCTCTCCCTGCCCGCCCTCACACCCTCAGCTCCCCGACTTTCTGTTCGTGTACCCGTGCTCCCTGCCTTGAAATCTTTAGTTTACCCGAAGTCGCGGCGAACCAGCAGTAAAGGAAGCAGGCAGGCAGGCTCGCCTCCTCGTCGCTTCCCTTCCCTCTCAGTGCGTCCCGCCCTCGCGGAAAGGAAATTACATCAGAGGAAGGCAGGATGCACTGAGAGGGAAGGGAAGCGACGAGGAGGTGAGCCTGCCTGCCAGTGCCTGCCTGCCTGCTTCCTTTACTGCTGGTTCACTGCGACTTCGGGTAAACTAAAGATTTCAAAGCAGGGAGCACGGGTGCACGAACGGAAGGGAGCGGGCAGGTGAGCCGGACCTCACAAAAAAGGTGCTGGTACGCCGTACCGGCACAAAAAAAGCACTGATATTCAAAAGCTGTTTAATGTTTGATGCTGTGTCAAACATCTAAGTGCTTTAAAAAAGTTCTGTATGTGGAGCCCGATTTACACAGAACATATACAACGGAATTGAGATGTCCAGGTTGGGATATGTTTATTTCAGATGGTATTTTAGAAAAGGCAGGAGTGCACATATATTTGCTGGCATGTGCAGCAGGAACAGCAATTCCAGAAACATATGTTGAAACAAAGAATGGCACAAACCAATGGCCTTCCACGCCAAAGTGTCATCACTTACATCTGGACATAACAGCTTTGGAATGTCCACATGTGGATACCCCATTTTTCAAATCTACCCCTATGACAATGAAGTAGTGAAGCTGCAATTTTAACTTGGTTTCATTTTGAAGGTGGACATAAACTAAATGGGTTCCGCTGGTTCCCTGCTCCCTCTGCCCCGGAACAGGAAGTAACCTGTTTGGGGGCAGAGGGAGCAGGGAACCAGCGGAGCTGAAAGCTGCGCGACTGTTTTCTGCACTCCTCCAGTAGCGTGCACCTGGGGCGTACCGCCCCGCCCTCGGTACGCCACTGGGACTATCTTAATCCTCCTTCTAAAGCTGTGGACAAAGCAAGCACATACTGAAAACCTATGCCATGCCTTTGAGCTGGTCTGTAAAACCTGACATGGCAATTTTTCCCCATAACCCTGAATTTCTTCTGTAAAATGGAGAATATATGTGTGATTGTAGTCTCTCTGAAGCCACAACCACACCATGTCCCCTTGAAATCTCTGTGTGGTATGGATCTCCAGCTTTCTGAAACCACTATGCAAAAATGTATGAATATATAAAGTATTTCTTGAGTTGTTTTTGTGATACTTTGAATGGTTATGATTGTTCATTACTGCACTCTCTTCTTGCTCTAGCACTTAAGGTGGTTTTTGCTTAATGGAAATCCTTAGAACAAGCTAATAGTAATTCATGGTAGAATTTAGTTTGCATGGCTTATAATATGAATCCTATCTTTCTAAAAGATCAAAGATTCCTGCTAATTCCATGAGAAAAAGGTCCTCCCTATTAGATTTCTTGAAAAGTCCTGAGTAAAGTGATGTGGTAGCCATATTAGTCCACTTTTAAAGGTAATAAATAGAAATAAAACAAAAACATAGAAAAGAAAATAAGGTGATAGCCTTTTTTATTGGACTAGCAATACATTTTTTGATTAGCTTTCGAAGGTAACCCTTCATCTTCAGATCAGAAACAAGCAAATGTTGATAAATATATGTGAAGCACAAAAGCATTCCAAAGACATTCTCACAGGAAGAGGGAGGGGTGAGTTAAGTGAGAAACAGGGGGGAGCTGGGTGGATGAGAGACTGGCAGAGATGGATTGCAGATAAGAGGGTGACAAAGCAGTAGAATTTTATGTTTTATAATGGGCTAGAAAACCCAGAACTCACATCTTTGTTAAGTCCTGTCTGGTGGGTGTTAAAATATTTAGGGGTCCTTTTACCAATCTACAGGAAAAAGGGTCCTGCGCTAGCAGCAGGAGCCATTTTCCCATGCGCCAGAGCCTTTTTTAGCGCAGTGGGTTAAAAAGTTCCCACACACACATGGTCACATGGTAAGAGAACTCTTACCGCATAGCTATGCGGCGGAGAGCCCTTACCACCTCCCATTGAGGTGGCTCTTTCCTGCCCCGAAGGCGGAAGAGGTCACTAGACCACCAGGGCAGTAGTAAGTGAGGGGAGGCTAGCAATCTCAGACAGGCTGGTGAGTGGGCCGTCCTATAGGAGAGGGGAGGGGAGGCTAGCAATCTGCCCGTTTGTCCCGAAATCCGGACAAACGGGCAGATTGGCAAAACCCGCCCAGTTGCCCGGACATGTCCTCAAAAAGAGGACATGTCCGGGTAAATCCAGACATATGGTAACCCTACACATAAGTCATTTCCAGGGATTTTCTTTTTTCCTCCAGAAATAGCATGTGCTCAGGGTGGGACTACCACCGGTGGTCATGTTGGGCCACTTAATCATTTTGACCAAAGGTCTTATGTTCCTGAATTGTCTTAGTTTCCTTTTAGTATTTTTACCATAAAATCATTGATGCAGTGTTATATATACCACATTTGAAGATGAACATGTGAATATTTTTCATTTGTGAATGATTGCGGGATCCTGTGAAATGTGTTGGTACAGCTAGATATATTGCAAGGATGTGCGCCACACTCTTCTTTTTGAGTTTTTATCCAGAGCTTGCTTTTCACTAGTTTGTGTTTTAATTTGGGTGGCTGTCAGAAGGCCATTACTAGTGAGGATGGGAGTATCTCTTTCAGTAGCTCATCTTCCTGGAATAGTGGCTGTAAATCTTTCATGATTCTCAGGTTTTCTAGCTCTGTGTTATATGTCACTAAAAGGGCATTCTCTCTGTGGCTTTCTTTTCTAGTATTGTAATAGGTTTTCCCTGGGTATTTTAAGGGAGGAGGCAACATTCTTGGAGATTATTTTGGGGTTGTAGCCTTTTTGTTTGAAGTCTTTCACCTAACCCATTCCACCCTCTTCCTGTGAGAATGTCTTTGGAATGCTTTTGTGCTTCACTTATATATACTGATATTTATCAACATTTGCTTATTTCTGATCTGAAGAAGAAAGGTTACCTTTGAAAGCTAATCAATGAGAGGTCCTTTTACTAAATTGCGGCAAAAGGGGGCCTACACTAGTGTTCTTGACCAGGGATGCCAAGAGGAGGTGGCAGGGGGGACAAAATTCCCCCGGCCCGAGCCTCCAAGGGGGGTACGGCGCCGCAGTCCCCTTCACCCGCCCCCCTCCATCCACCACCGGGCCGAGCCCCCCTGAATTCAAATCAATAGTGCCTCAGCCTCACCTCGACCTCACTCCGTGTGAAAGAAGTGAAGCAGCGGCAGTCTGCAGATCGCCTCCCCTTGGGCCTTCCCTCCCTGTGTCCCGTCCTCGTCTGATGTAATTTGCACGAGGGCGGGACACAGGGAGGGAAGGCCCGAAGGGAGGCGATCTGCAGACTGCCGCTGCTGCGCTTCTTTCACACGGAGTGAGGTCGAGGTGAGGCTGAGACGCTATGATTTGAATTCAGGGGGGCCCAGCCCGGTGGTGGACGGAGGGGGAGCAGCAGTGATGACCTCGGGGGTAGGGGGCGGGTCCCCGGGGGCGGCCTTGCCCCGGCCCCAGCCCAGTCTCTCGGTGGCCCTGTTTTTGACACATAATGAGGCCCTCTTTTATTGCAGCAGGTAAAAGGCTGTTTTTTTTTTAAAGAAATGGCTGTGCGGCAAGTGAAACATTTCAGGGGGAGCACTTACCACCACCCATTGAGGTGGATGTAAGGGATCCTACGCTAACCCAGTGGTACCTGGGCAGTGTGCAGCGCTGACCAATCACCGCCAGGTACACACCAGTGCTACAAAAAATATATTTTTTTATAGCACAAGAAATGGCGTGCGCTGGGGTGGGAACTACTACCGGGCTTGTGTGGTAACCCAGTGGTACTTCCGGTTTAACAAGCTGCTGCTTAGTAAAGACTCCCAAAATGTATTGTTAGTCCAATCAAAAGGTATCATCTTATTTTCTTTTCTATGTTTTTGTTTTATTTCTATTTATTACCTTGAAAAATCCTGATATCTCCTTGAGCATTATTATGTTTTCTTCTAGTGATCTTATTTGTATCCCTGGGAAACCTCATGTTGTTCTTGTATCTTTATTGTTATTGTTTATTTACTGACAATGAATAAACGTATGTGATATACACATGTAAATGCCACTATTTACATGTAGATATGTTTCTAAAATAATGGGCACAGTATTACTACTACATTCAGTTATTCCTATACCCCGTTCATTCTATAATATCACACACGCAATTATTTTACTTAGCATGCAAAATTGTGCAGAAGGATTAAGAATACCTACAGTTACGCATATAATGTAATTGACAAATTAGCTGCTAATCGGCAAATTTCTAAAATATATGCATGTGTTAAGGGCTAGATTCTATATATGGCACCTAAAAAATCAGCACCAAAAATTAGCCACTTAAGTAGTATTCTATAAGCCACGCCTAAAGTTCAGCACGATTTATAGAAAAACCTTTTAAAAAAGAGAGGTTGTACGTAAATTTAGCCACTTGCACCTATGAAAACGTGTTGCAAAAGCCAGTGCCCAAATTTACGTGTGGAGCACCCATATTCTGTAATTACGTGTGTAACTCAAAACCACGCCCCGATCTGAAACCGAAACACCTATGACCCTCCCATTTCCATGCTCCCTTTTTTGGACTGCATGTAAATTTTAGGCGTGGATCCCATGCCTAACTTTATGCATGTTAGTTCCAATGAAATCTAATTAGTACTCATAATTGCTAAAAAGTCAATTTGGCACTAATTAGTTCTTTGTTCTATTAAATTACAAGTGCAAATCGAGAATGTGTCTCAGTTTGTGCAGTTTTTGGTGACCTTTACAAAAACTGGGGGTAAATGTGCAACCCTAATCATTGTGTTGCTAGCTGTACATACAGGAATAATTTGAATTTCTAGATTAGACGTTTCAAAAATTTCCCTGTATCAGGGAATGGCTCACACTTTTGCTGGGATATATAGCTTACATGGTCTAAGTGGTGCCAAATGCCTTCTAGCATTAGTCTCACAGTATTACTATGAGGGGGATTTTGAGTGCTATTTTGAACCTGGGCGTAGACTAGGCAGCAGAAATTTGGGATCACTCCTGCCCCTCTCTTACAAGCCACCAGGGAAATCCTTGGTAAGTGCCAGATAGTTGGGAAGGGTGGGGGGGGGGGGGGGGGTCATAGAGAGGGTTGGGAGGTATGTTCAAGAAGGCTTACCTTCCAGATTCACCCTAACTTACTTCCTCTTTGTTACAGCAAACTTCATGGACTCTATTATCTTTAATTATCTTTGTTGTTTTATACGTTGCATATTCGATTACTATGTTGTTTTTACATTGTTTACTTGTATTTTACTAACTATAGCCTGCACTACGGTATTGTGTAAGTCACTTTGAGCCTACAACTAGTGGGAAAATGTGGGGTATAAATGTGTTAAATAAATAAATAAAAAAATATTGGGAGGACTAGTTTGGGCATTGATTGGGAAGTTTGGGACTTGACACCACTAGCCCCTTTAAAAAAATTGCATCTCCTATTCCTAACCTGTTGTCTTTGTGTTGCAGCCAGGAATGTACAGTGTTCCTAGCAGCAGGAATGCAAAATGCAATTTACTGCATGAGTCACTAATCTGCAGCACTGAAGAACCATTGGTTAGTGATTTGTGCAATAAACTGGCCTGTGGCAAAACTACAGATGTTATCACAGCTTAGTAACTTGCCCCTAAAAGTTTGGGATGATTGCTTCTCCTTGAAAAATGATCATTAGTACATGTAAAATGAAGGTTTATATACTAGAGCAGTTTAAATTGTAGCTAACAAGACAATTTCCAGGCGTAGGGTATGAGCTTTAGATGACACAACCATAAGAGCTTTCAAATGATGGACTTTCATTGCCTCAGAGCATTCATTATTTTCTTATGTCTTTAATGGTCATTAAAGTAGTTAAGTTCATGTCCGTAACAGATACTAAGCACTATAGCACTAATAGGCTTTAATAGTGCTTTTCATTATAGGTTGTTAACATATTAAAGAAATCTATTAGATGTTCTGAACTTTTTTTTCATCTAGTTAATGCTATGAGCTAATAAAGAAATCCTGGTACTTTAAAGTTGTGCATCCATACATTATATTTCTCATTATTTTTTTATTACAAGCAAATAATAAATTATAATATTTTGTCACACTGATTAATTATAGCCAATATATCCTTATTACACTGTTTTTGTGTTCATCTTTTCTGGAAAATAGATGCTTTTCTTCTGGGTTCATGTCGTTCACATTTTCAGTGTGCATATTTGTAAAACAGTTATTTACGTTGCATATAATACATGAAAAAAGAAAAGAAAAAGGAGAAAACCTCTGCAGAAACAGCCAAAGGTTCAGAAAAACAGCAGTAGTGGTACAAGAAAGGAGGAGAAACCAAGGGTTCACTAATGTTTATAATGAAGAATGACCCTACTCGGCTGAGTTTCAGCAACAGCCTTCCTCAGGGGACAACACAATCCTCAATGAGTTTCCCTATACCAAAAAATATACTTTCCACAAAGGTGGTTGTTTTAATCTGTTGGGTCAATGTTCAGCCACCACTGTCTGTGCTTTTTAAAACACTGGCTACAGCTGTTAGCTGTGAAAGTGACAATATTCTGTATGCTTACCCACTCCAATGGTGCGTAAATGTGGGCATCTTTTTATGGAATGTCCTTATTGGTATTTGTATGCATTGGACCTTTCACATCCTGGTACCAGGAACAAATATTTAGAGCATTTCATTATGCTCCCTTTCGTGTCTTATTGATGAGTAAAACACAAAATTGATGAATTTTTTTGGCATTTATAAACGTAGTCCATTTTCTCTGCCAATGGCTATGTAAAATCTGTAGTATATAGGTGAATAAAGTAGATGTTCCTGGGCGTGGAGTTGGGCAGAGTTTGGCATTTAGATGTATATTTTGGAAAAATGCCAAGTATACAAGCATAGAGCAGGCAAACCTTAATATGTGCCTGTCAGCACTAGTTGAACATATGAGTGGTTGGGTCATTTGGTTGAGAGCTCTGAGTGGAGTAGAGAGTGTGTCCTTTGATTATGGACAGTCCCCCTAGCTGTAGGTGCCTTTTTACTCTTAAATGACCATCAGTCTCTTTTCTTGATGTCTCTTTAATTGTGGGCAGCCTTTTGTCTATCATCTATATTGTCCTGTTCATTTTTTTGTTGTGATTGAAGATGTGATATTTTTATTATGTGTGTTTGCTGGGATCTGCATAGAAGTATGTGGAATATAAGTGAAATAAATAAATAAATGTTTGATAGCTGTGGCCATATTGGTTTCCAGCACCAACCTGGGTGGCAGCAGAGGAGGGTCACTACCACCTGTGACCATTACCTACCAATTAAAACCCCCAGGTGAATCTTTGGGGGAGAATGGGGGTGGGTGGGCCTGGGTAGGGGTGGAGTTTTGATTGCAGGGGGTGTGGTTTTTCTCCTTGGGCAGGGATTGTGTGTCAGGGGCATGGCCTGGGTTTGTTGGGGTCTAGTTTTGATCATGTGAGGTGTGGGTTTGGCTGCTAAGGGGAGGGGGAGTCTTAAAGTATGACGGGCGGGATCAGGGGGAGGGATGCAGAAGGTGAGTGTTGCAGTAACTATGTGCCAACATGCGATGCTGCTGGACTGCCGGTAGCACAGCTATCTTTACTGTCTCCTCTTGAGGTCACAGTAAGTTCAGCAGTCTTGACAGCTAGGGCATGGTAAGGAACTATATTTATTGAGGCTTATGGTGGGGTGTATTGACAGATTTCTGCCTGGATTAATTATAATTTGTTTGAGTATGTTTTATTCCTTTTTAATGGTGTCATGTTTGTTTAAATGATACTATATATATTGTGGTATGTCACTATGGGTGAGATTTCCCAGACTGTCAGCTAATACATTGTCACAAATACATAAATTCAAATATGCCAATGAATACACTTCGTAAAAATATTAAACATTGATACTTTCCTAAACAAAGTATATGAAGGTAGACAAAAGAAAGACATGAGCTATTGATGTTTTTTCCCATGCCAACTAGAGAATGATGCGGGGATAAAAATTTGTCCCCGTAGTCCCCTTCTCCATCCCTGTCCCATCCCCGCAGGCCCTGTCTCTATTCCCGCCCTGTTTCCACAGTTCTGTCCCCGTCCCACCCCCATGGGCTCTGTTCTCGCCTGCAGAAGCCTTGAACACTTATGATTTTATATTTAAATATTTTTATTTAGGCATAAAAAGGAACAATATGCTGTGCAATTGTTGTATATAAATAACAAATAGAAAACAACAATAACAATGAGCAGCTGTAATAAACCTTCCCACCAACACCACCCTCTACCCTTCCAACCCCAACAATAGCTGACTTCTACTACCCCAAGGAATCCTAATCCACCCTGTTAAAATGTCCAGGGGTACAAACTACAACCCGCTCTCTATGCCCTAGAGGAGAGAAATATGCCCTATGAAGCACTGTTATAATTTTTTAATCAACAATCTCAGGATTCAGTCTAGCTCTCCTGTCTTCCACAGCCCCTCCTGCAATAGAAGATGTCTTCTTAGAAGATGTGCTGGCAGCAGGACGTACAGGATCCCCCCATGCAAATTTTGCAAGCTGTGGCCAGCATGTTTGCTTGTTTTTCAAAAAAATAAAAATATTGTTGTCTGAATCAATCAAACATAAATAATAGTCCAGTTCATTAACAGGCTTCAAAGTAGAAAGTGACACTGGGACAAAGTTTGTCCCTGTCATCACAGGATCTGTTCCCATCCCCACCCCATCCCCGCGGATCTGTCACCGCCCTGTCCTGTGGGTCCCCGTCCCCATGTCATTCTCTAATGCCAACAGCATGTCATAGTGTGAAGACTTATGGAATGCTAAAGGACTGCTGTCCCACTATCTAGTCAAGGAGGTATAAATAGCTTTCTGGGGAGACGTAACCTTTTCTTTATTTTCTAGAACACCACAGTGAGCCTTGAACATTGTTAAAAAGTTATCTTATTAGCAGTTCAGGGATTCTAGCTCTTTACAAAAAGAAATGAGATTTTTTTTTCTCTTTTAGTATTAAGCCAATATAGTACAGGTATAGGGGTAGATTTTAAGGTAGGGCATGGAGAGAAGTCACATGTCTAGGCCAACATTTTAAAAGAGGCTCTGCTAAACACAGAGCCTCTTGTAAAATAGGAGCAGGGCTGCACGTCCCAGCCCCTGCACATCCAGAGGGAGCAGCAATTTTTGAAAGCTGCACATAGGGGGAAAAACACATTTCTCCCTTTCACTGAGATGTAGGAGCAGCTTTCAAAAACTGATGCTCTCTCATCCAATGGCACTGAGCAGTGGTGCCCCCTATAAACCTAGAGCCATCCCCCCCACCACCGGGGGAAGCTGTCAGGAGGTGAGCCTGGCGAGGCTGGAGGTTGCCACTGGGACACTTCTATTTTTGAGGTGGAAGGGGGGAGTGGATATCAGAGGGGGTGATTGTGGGACATGTAGACAGTGGGAAGGTAGGTGTGGTCAGGAGGCCCAGCTGTAAGGATTTACAGCTGCCCCTACTGTGTGGGCCTAGAAAATAGTTAAATAAAGTAATAGCTCAAAGCTGTGGGCAACACACCCTCCCAACACTGTCCCTACCTCCCAATTGCCCCCGTTGGAATCCCCCCATCTAGCTCCGCCTGTCAGATTACTTGCTTTCTCATGAAACACCCCAACACCCCAAATGGCATCTCAACTCCCCCATGAATCACCCCCACACTCTAGTTTCAACCCCCCTAGTCAAGGCCCCCTGACCCCTCCATGAAACACATCAACACCCCCAATCAAGCCCTTCCCCTGCCACAGGCAGTAAGCTTCCTCTGTGCCCTCTCCTTTCTTCCCACCCCTCAATGCTCCTGGGGCCTACCAGGGGTCTGTATAATTCACGGTAGCTGCAGTGGCAGCAGTCTCTCTCAATTGCTGCCTGCATTGGTGTCTCCTCTAAAATGGTCCCTGCCTCCCCAGCAGTAGTCTCCGCAGGAGACAAAGAGAGTATTTCTGGAAACCAAGAGTAGAGTTTTAGCCATGATTTAAAAAAAAAAAAAAAAAAATATATATATATATCATAACATAACATAACAAGTGACGGCAGATAAAGACCTGTACGGTCCATCCAGTCTGCCCAACAAAATAAACTCATTTTACTTGATAAGCTATGCTTTAAATGTATACCCAAGTTTGATTTGTCCTTACCATTCTCAGGGCACAGACCGTATAAGTCTGCCCAGCACTCTTTTTGTACAAAACGTTCTGAAGCTAATTTGTAAATTGCGGAATTTCCATGTATGTATTGCGTACACATGTTAATTCCGATTTCAGAAAGCTGGTTACACCTTACACAGATTTCAGAGGGGCATGGTTTTGGTTTGGTTAAAATCAAATCTACATATGTATTCCCCATTTTACAATGGGAATAAACATTTCTACATCAGCTCAAAGGCAAGGTTTTCTAAAAGTGCTTGCTTTGGCCAGAGCTTTACGTAAGATATTAAGGGAGTCATTGTCCTTAGTCCCATGTAATTTATGCCCATCTCCATAAAGAAACCAAGCTAAAATTGTGACTTTGCAACTTAATTGGTGACACTTGTGTAGATTTGTATAATGGAGCAGTTACACGTTGAAGTGGCACTACTTACATGTAGAAGTTGCAAAATCACGGCTTCCACATGCAAGTGCCAGCACATCCATGGAAACTGCTGGGTTCATTTTCAGTGTGCATATTTGTAAAGCAGTTGCTTCTGTTGGATATAATACATGTAAAAAGAAAAGAAAAAGGAGAAAACCTCTGCAGAAACAGCCAGGTTCAGAAAAACAGGGGTGGTGGTCCATTCATAATCTCCCTATTTAAAATCTAGAATAATCCTCGGATGCCACAGCTGCTAGGAGGATTGTTCCAGTTTTTAAATAAGGAGATTATGAATGGACCTATGTCCATTTGAGTTCACATTGAAGACTGTACTGACCCCTGAGGAAGGCTGTTGCCAAAACTTGGCCGAGTAGGGTCATTCTTCAATATAAACTTTTGTGAACCCTTGGTTTTCTCCTCCTTTCCTGGTTTTTCTGAACCTTTGGCATATAATACATGTACACTCCTGCAGGTATTGTAGAAAAGGCTGTGATTCCAATCTCTATGTTCTTTGTAAAATAAAGAGCCACATCTATTGGAATGTTTTTTCTTAAAATTCCACCCACACTCCACTCAGAGCACACTTCCAAGCATGCCTTCACGTGGGATGTATAATAGTACCCAACATGTACTTTTATGCACCCCTAGAGGTAATTTTATAAGAGCACTTCTGTGCCAGAAAGATTCTTTATATTATTACCCTCTCAATGGCTTTAATGAATGAGTAATGTTGATTGTAATAAGACCTGCAGAAGAAATAAGCTTGTACCGATATAAAACTACTACTTCTGCCATCAAGAATGTTTTAGTGTTTTTTGTGATGCAGCGAGAAGCCTACCTCAGTATTTCCCAAGTCCAGTCCTGGAGTACCCCTTGTCAGTCAGGTTTTCAGGATATCCACAACGAATATGCATGATCTTGATTTGCATACACTGCTTCTAATTATATGCAAATCTCTTTCATACATATTCATTGTGGATATCCTGAAAACCTGACTGACAAGGGGTACTCCAGGACCGGATGGGAAACAGTGGCCTTCATCTTGGAACCCTGGGACTTATCATGTGGTATTTGGTTGAGTGCAAAGTTCATGGGTTTTGGTTCTTTTATTGTTGATTTGTGGCAAGTATTAGGAAGAAATATATGCAACAGTTGAATCATCTAGTTGATGCTGCAGGCCGGGTATGAATTGTCATAAATTGGCTTTAGCTTGAATGTTTCAGACTAAGAAGTTTGGCATGACATATTTTTTGTAAGTATACAAATATTGGGGCCCTTTTACAGAGGGGCGGTAAGCCCAACATGGGCTTACTGTTCGCTCTTTTGGGACTACTGCC
The DNA here is from genome assembly GCF_901765095.1 of Microcaecilia unicolor. Lineage (NCBI taxonomy): Eukaryota > Metazoa > Chordata > Amphibia > Gymnophiona > Siphonopidae > Microcaecilia > Microcaecilia unicolor. Next base: position 124,904,514 of record NC_044033.1, read on the forward strand.
GGCCCAACGTGGCTGCTAGAGGTAATCCCGCCCTGAGCGCATGCTGTTTCTGGTGGAAAAAGAAAACCCCTAGAAATGGCAAGCATGGCGGTAACCCAGCAGTAATCGGGCATTGCTGCTTTCTGCCCAGTTACTGCTGGGTTAGCACCAGTGCCCTTATTGCCACCTCAATGGGTGGCGGTAAGGGCTCCTCGCTCACACCTTTTTCATTAGTAGCTCAAGGTGAGTTACATTCAGGTACTCTGGATATTTCTCTGTCTGTGGAGGGCTCACAATCTAAGTTTGTACCTGAGGCAATGGAGGGTTAAGTGACTTGCCCAAGATCACAAAGAGCAGCAGTGGGATTTGAACTGGCCACCTCTGGATTGCAAGACCAGTGCTCTTACCACTAGGTCACTCCTTCACTCACTGCGTGGCCATTTTTTTCAGGTTTTACTGGCTGCAGGAAAAAGGGCCCAACAGCCCCCACCACCAGCGCAGGGCCCTTTTTACGCCCCCCCCCCCCCCCCCGATTAGTAAAAGGACCCCATTGTTTGTTATAGATTGTGATGAGTTTGCTGTGGTCTTTTTTTGTCTACTATAATTTTTTTGTGTGTGTTAATCTTTGGATTATTTATTTAAATATTAAGGCTGAGGAAACTGCAAAGTACAGTGCTTGAACGCTGTTTATGAATATTCTGATTTCAGTTACCCAGTATTTCCTGGATAAATATCATATCACAAAATTCTTGGGAGTTAAAATTCCAAGATGAAATACATTTTCACTTAGATATGGGCTATGATTGTACAGTGCTCTGAACCTATTGAGATTTAGCAGGGCCCTGTTTACTAAGGTGCACTAGCATTTTTAGTGCACACTAATGCTAGAGACACCCATATATTCCTATGGATGTGTCTAGTATTAGCGCACGCTAATTTTTAGCACTCGCTAAAAATGTTAGTGCGCCTACAGCACAGTTTAGTAAACAGGGCCCCTATAGAATAGTATGTATGGGTTTCAGATGTGATAGATATATCTGCCTAATGGTATGAAAGCTATTTGCATTGGTTAGAAACTTTAAATAAATAAATTAACTGGACCATTCACCAATATTAAGATGCAGATAGCAGCCCAACAATGAGATGGGTGCTTTCCAGTCTTTTGCACTGAGTGCCATATGTGCCAAGTTGGTGAGAGTTCATATGTGCAAAGAACTCCTGGCGCTCAAAGAACAGGGCTGATATCTGGAGGCTAGAGTAGCAGATTTGAAGGAGCAGAGGCAGACAGATATAAAGAGGAGACCAACTTCAGTGTGTCAACCTATGTGCTGCCTTGGAGGAGACAGGCCACCTGAAAAGAGAGCATCACCTTGGTGAGTCAGGAAGAAATCCTGGAGCCAGAACCTGCCCTCCAAGGGCTGCAATATCCTCTTATACTGAGGTATGTCTCTATGGGCATCTGCCCAGGAGTGAAGGGTTGGAACAGCAGTTTTAGTTGGAGATTTGATCAATAGGGATGTAGATAGCTGACTGGCTGGATGGTAGGCCTTAGGATCATTTATTCAGTTGTCTCCCTGGAAGGAAGTTGGATGACCTCACACATCAATAAGATTTTAGTCAGTGTTGAGGAACAGTTGACTGTATTTGTGCATTTGGGTACCAATGACATAGGAAAGTAAGGGAGGGGGTTCTGGAAGCAAACTTTATGTTCTTAGGTAGAAAGTTGAAATCTGAGACTTTCAGGGTAGCATTCAGAAATGCCCCCCATTTCATGCATAGGACCCAAGACACACAGACATAGCTCTGGAATCTCAATATATAGATGAGACTACGGTGTAGGAAAGAGGAATTTAGATTTACTAGGAACAAACAGTATTTTGGGAAAGGAGGGACCCTATTCTGAAAAGATGGGCTGTACCTTAGCCAGGGTGGAACCAGGCCACTAATGCTGACATTCAAAAAGGAAAGCGACTTTTAAACTAGAACCTAGGGGTAATCATACAGTCACTCAGAAGTGCATGGTTCGGAGTAAGGTATCTGTGAAGAATACTATCAAAATAGGGACAATAGGGCTTCCAGATAGAGAGGTGAAAAAGTAATCCAGGTGCCTGTAAGGGAAGAGCAGACAGAGACTAAAGACTGCAAATTAACTCTGTGAACTGCTAAGCAAGTTATAGGTGCAAAACAACAACAGAAAAATCCACATGTTAAAATACCTGCACACAAATGCCATGAGCCTAAAAAAATAAGATGAAAAAGTTAGAATATATAACACTAATTGAACATATAAGTAAAATAGACATCACAAAGACCTGGTGGAAGGAGGATAACCAATGGGAGACTGTGATACCAGGGTACAAATGATATCACAATGATAGGGTAGATAAAATTGGAGAAAGGGTGGTGCTATATACAGTGCAATCCGCTTAAGTGCAAGGGTCTGGGACCAAAGAAATACATGCAGTTAACCAGAGTGTGCACTTAACCGTTGTGACCCAAAGAAGCTTGACATCTGATAAACATATGTACAGTACTGTTTATTATATGTACAGTATACAGTCTCCATTAACTGACGTTATACAGTCTCCGTTAATTGACGTTAGGCTTACTTGAAGTAATCAGTGATAGTCCTCTGTACACTCTTGTGTCTGTGAGTTCCATAGACTACGTCTGTCAGACGGTAAAAACTGTCATAGCACTGACATCCAGTGGCCTCCAGGTAGGCCCACATGGTGTTGAGACTCTCCAGCGCTCTTGCAAAAGTGACAGGAGGTTGTTGATAAAATGAGCAGCGAGGCACATGCTGATGAAATTCATCTGTTTCATCATCAGCCATTGCCTGCATGTAGGCGCATATCTCGACATCAGTGCTGTCATCAGCTGTTTGTAGATCGTAATCAACAGCTGCGTAGTGATGAAACTCCTCTTCATTAACACCGGCTGGGATGTCAATAGCCTGTTCATTTGACGCATTTCCAACAGCTGCATCTGTTTTGTCCTTCTCCACATCCTTAACAAAGCTTGCCTGCTTGTAGCAGTTCACAATGGTTGCCTGCGTAACATGATTCCAGGCTTCTTTCTGCATATGTAGAGAATCCAACAGTGATAAATTACGAGCCAGTTCAACAGAACGTTTATCCTTGCCAGTCTGGTCATCCATAATGCTCATCAGACGACGTAGCACAAGAGCCCGATAATGTTGTTTGAAATTGGCTATTATGCCCTGATCCATAGGTTGGATCAGAGAGGTAGTGTTTGGTGGCAGGAAGACCACCTTGACGTTAGACAGCCTGACACCATCATTGTGTGCAGCACAATTATCACAAAGCAATAAAATCTGATGCTTTTGTGCCCGTATTCTAGTATCTAACTTCTTTAGCCACTGCTTCCAAATTTCCCCAGTCATCCATGAATTTGCATTAGCCTTGTATGACACAGGAAGTCGCTTAACATTCTTGAAGCAACGGGGCTGTTTGCTCTTTCCAATGACGAGTGGTTCCAACTTCTCACTCTCATCCATATTGCAGCAAAGGAGGATTGTCAGTCGGTCCTTCGATGTTTTACTTCCTGTAGTTTTGGCTTGTTTGAATTCTAGTGTTCCATCAGGAATCGCTCTCCAGTAGAGACCGTTTTCATCAGCATTGAAAATGTCACGAGGTGCAAACTCGTTCAAGATGGTAGGAAGAACTGAAACAACCCAATTTTCAGCACCAAAGTCATCAACGTCTTGTTTTTCACCATGCTGTTTCTTGAATTTTTATGTTTTTCTTCTCCTTCCATCTTTCCAACCATCCAACAGTGGCTTTGAATTCAGTTAGTCCAAGACTTTCAGCTTACTGATTAGCTTTCTCCATAAGCAGTGGACCACTGACAGGAAACTGTCTGCTCCTGACTTGAGAAAACCACCAAAGAAGAGCATCATCTACATCCTCAGCTTTTCCCGCCCGTTTTCCTTTCCGGTGTGGATTTATATTGTTTTGCCAGTCTTCCAGAAGCTGGTCTTTCTGCTTCAAGATACGTGAAATTTGACTGGGATTCACACCATATTCTTTAGCAATAGATGCTTGACTTTGATATATAGTAACATAGTAGATGACGGCAGAAAAAGACCTGCATGGTCCATCCAGTCTGCCCAACAAGATAAACTACTTTTTGTGTATACCTTACCTTGATTTGTACCTCTTCTTTTCAGGGCACAGACCGTATAAGTCTGCCCAGCACTATCCCCGACTCCCAACCACCAGCCCCGCCTCCCACCACCGGTTCTGGCACAGACTGTATAAGTCTGCCCAGCACTATCCCCACCTCCCAACTACCAGTCCCGCCTCCCACCATCGGCTCTGGCACAGACCGTATAAGTCTGCCCAGCACCATCCCCGCCTCCCGCCACCGGCTCTGCCACCCAATCTTGGCTAAGCTCCTTAGGATCCATTCCTTCTGAACAGGATTCCTTTATGTTTTCCCACGCATGTTTGAATTCCGTTACTGTTTTCGTTTCCACCACCTCCCGCAGGAGGGCATTCCAAGCATCCACTACTCTCTCCGTGAAAAAATACTTCCTGACATTTTTCTTGAGTCTGCCCCCCTTCAATCTCATTTCATGTCCTCTCGTTCTACCGCCTTCGCATCTCCGGAAAAGGTTCGTTTGCAGATTAATACCTTTCAAATATTTGAACGTCTGTATCATATCACCCCTGTTTCTCCTTTCCTCCAGAGTATACATGTTCAGGTCCGCAAGTCTCTCCTCATACGTCTTGTAATGCAAATCCCATACCATTCTTGTAGATTTTCTTTGCACCGCTTCAATTCCTTTTACATCCTTAACAAGATACGGCCTCCAAAACTGAACACAATACTCCAGGTGGGGCCTCACCAACGACTTATACAGGGCATCAACACTCCTTTCTTCTGCTGGTCACACCTCTCTCTATACAGCCTAACAACCTTCTAGCTACGGCCACCGCCTTGTCACACTGTTTCATCGCCTTCAAATCCTCAGATACTATCACCCCAAGATCCCTCTCCCCGTCCGTACCTATCAGACTCTCCCCGCCTAACACATACGTCTCCCGTGGATTTCTACTCCCTAAGTGCATCACTTTGCATTTCTTCGCATTGAATTTTAATTGCCAAACCTTAGACCATTCTTCTAGCTTCCGTAGGTCCTTTTTCATGTTTTCCACTCCCTCCGGGGTGTCCACTCTGTTACAGATCTTAGTATCATCCGCAAATAGGCAAACTTTACCTTCTAACCCTTCGGCAATGTCACTCACAAATACAGTACATTGAACAGAATCAGCCCCAGCACCGATCCTTGAGGCGCTCCACTACTCACCTTTCCCTCCTCTGAGCAAATTCCATTCAACACCACCCTCTGGCATCTGTCCATCAACCAGTTCCTAATCCAGTTCACCAATTCGGGTCCTATCTTCAGCCCATCCAGTTTATTTAAGAGCCTCCTGTGGGGAACCGTGTCAAAAGCTTTGCTGAAATCTAAGTAGATTACGTCCATAGCTCGTCCCTGATTCAATTCTCCTGTCACCCAATCAAAGAACTCAATGAGATTCGTTTGGCACGATTTCCCTTTGGTAAAACCATGTTGTCTCGGATCTTGCAACTTATTGGCTTCCAGGAAATTCACTATCCTTTCCTTCAGCATCGCTTCCATTACTTTTCCAATAACCGAAGTGAGGCTTACCGGCCTGTAGTTTCCAGCTTCTTCCCTATCACCACTTTTGTGAAGTGGGACCACATCCGCCATTCTCCAATCCCTCGGAACCTCTCCCGTCTGCAAGGATATATTAAACAAATCTTTAAAAGGACCCGCCAGATCCTCTCTGTGCTCCCTCAATATCCTATGGTGGATCCCATCCGGTCCCATGGCTTTGTCCACCTTTAGCTTTTCAAGTTGTTCATACACACTCTCTTCCGTGAACGGTGCTCTATCCACTTCAATCTCATTTGTAATTTTTCCAGTCCATCGCGGTCCTTCTCCAGGATTTTCTTCTGTGAAAACAGAACAGAAGTATCTATTTAGCAAATTTGCTTTTTCTTCATCATTATCCACATAGCGGTTTGCAGTATCTTTTAGTCTCACAATTCCCTTTTTAGTCATTCTTCTTTCACTAATATACCTGAAGAAAATTTTGCCACCCCTCCTTACATTTCTAGCCATTTGTTCTTCCGTTTGCGCTTTCGCCAGACGTACCTCTCTCTTGGCTTCTTTCAGTTTCATCTGGTATTCCTCCTCATGTTCCTTTTCTTGAGTTTTTTTGTATTTTTGTATTTTGTATTTTGTTTGTTTTCTAATTTTCTAAGAACTTCTATTCATTCAGCCAGTGTTAAAGTCTTACAGTAGCGTGACGACGACTCCAGTGTACACTCTAACAACATTATTTCCCTTATTCTGCCTGTGGCAGTTAATCAACGAGATTTCAAATTTACCGCCCCTTTGTCACGTGCCAATCGGCTTCCATATTCCATGTGTGTGCTTATGCAGAGTCTTTCCTGCAGAGGAGCGGTCTTAAACCATGCATATAAGCGAATCTTGCACTTATCAGTGGTGCGCTAAACCGAAGTTTGCCCCCATAGAAATTGATGGCGCCAAAAACAGGACCGAAGTACGGCATGCAGTTAAGCAGAGCATGCACTTATCCGACGTGCACTTAAATGGAGTGCACTGTATTAAAGAGCACTGAGTCAAACAGAATAAATATTCTGCAGACTGTAATGTGTAATTTTTATGGATAGAAATTATGTGTGTGAAGGGAAAGAAAATAGTTTTGTAGGTATACTACGATCTTCCCAGATCAGAATGAACAGACAGATGATGGAACATTAGCAGAAATTGGTGAGTCCCACAAATTTGACAACACTATAATAATGGGTAGATTTAGGATGGTTTTGATCCTTACCTGTTCATCACAGAATGAGAGTTGCTTTGAAGTTAAGTGTACAGGCTTTTTGCTTTTAATAATGCATTCTGACTGTTTTGTTTGACAGATTATAACATTGGTGTTTTAGTGAACATTGCTGTAGTTTCCTCAACCCTTGGACTGATTGCAAGTAATTATTCTGCTTAGTATAGCAGTTCTACTTTTTGGAAATTATAAATCAGTGGAAGTTTGTTTTAATGACCAGTAATTGCATATTTTCTACCTAATATTGGGCCCTTTCGTCAGTGCATGTTTTAAATGCGGGCTGAGGCCCCCTTTTACTACAGCTGGTAAAAGGGAAGTCTCGCCTTCCTGCAGGAAATGACTGTACAGCAAGTAAAGCATTTGCCGTGCGGCCATTTCAAAGGGGAGGGGGAGCCCTTACTGCTACCCACTGAGGTGGAAGTAATGGCTCCCGCATTAACCGGGCAGCATGCAGCACTGCCCAATTACCACCGGGTACACTCCAGTGGTACAAAAATAAATGTTTGTAGCGACGGAAATGATGGCACGCTAGGGGTGGGAAGTACCGCCGGGCTGCTGCAGTAGCCTGGCGGTACTTCCTGTAAAGCTTAGTAAAAGGAGCCCATTATTTGTTGTAGGTTGAAAGGGTTCTCTGAGGTCTTTTTTCTCCGCTATAATTCTTTTGTTAATTTTTGGATTATTTATTTAAACATTAAGGCTGAAGAAACTGCACATCACAGTGCTTGAACAGTGTTGTTGGATGTTCTAATTTCAGTAACCCTAATATTTCCTGGATAAATGTCATATCAAGAAATACTAGGGAAGTAGAATTCCAAGATGAAATAAACGATTGCTTCATGGATCAGTTGCTCAGGATCCGACAAGTGTGGATTGCAGGGATTGGTGAAAGCAGGAATCATGTTGGATCCACGTTGCAATAGTGATTGTAACATGACCAAATCTGAGTCATACCTAGAGTAAAGACACAAAGTACATCTACTGCGTTAGCATTTAACTTTCAGATGTTAAATGCTAATGCAGGGTGTGGCTCTGGCCACCTTGTTGGCAAACTGGATGGACTGTGTGGGTCTTTATCTGCCATCATTTACTGTTTTACTATGGGCCCCTTTTACAAAGTGGCGGCAAGCCCAACGTGGGCTTACCACTCACTAAGAAGGAATTACCACTGGGCTACAGCAGCAGTCCGGCAGTAGTTCCCACCCCCAGTGTGCCGTCATATCCAGAGCTATAAAAATATATTTATTTTTGTAGCACCAGTGTGTACCCGGCGGTAGTTGGGCAGCGCCGTGCGCTGCCCTGTTACTGCGAGGTTAGTGTGGGAGCCCTTACCACCACCTCAATGGGTGGCAGTAAGGGCAAGTACTTTATTTGCCGCATGGCCATTTCCTGCAGAAAAGAAAGACCTACCTTCTACCCGGCTACACTTCTGTAGGCCCCCTTTTGCCGCAGTTTGGCAAAAGGGGCCCTATGTTATTGTGTAAAAGGGCAACTAGGACAGAATGAGGAAAACAGGTAAAATAAAAAAAAGCAGTTGCATGTGGAAGACTCCTAAAACAATTCACACTGGACCATCAATACTCACCAGAAACTATTACAAAATTAATCAAATTCATTTTAAGTCACAACTACTTCCGCTTTGACAATGATATCTATCTGCAAATAATGGGCACTGCGATGGGCACCAGGCCAGCACCCCAATATGCCAACCTTTTTATGGCTGAGCTGGAAGAGACATTTCTGAATACACAAGAGACCAAACCTCTAAAATACTACCGGTACATCGATGACATTTTTATGATTTGGACGGAGGGTGAAGAAACTCTGAAACAATTTTATTCTGCCTTCAATACATACCATCCTACAATCAGATTCAAAATTGACTACTCTCCAGAAAAAGTCAATTTTTTGGACACCACGGTCTCAATCAGTGATGGCTGTATACAAACATCTATATACAAGAAACCCACAGACAGATGCAGCTACCTCCACAACTCCAGCTTTCATCCTTCACATACAAGAAGATCCATCATTTACAGCCAAGCCACAAGATACCACCGTATCTGCTCTGACCCAGGGGACAGAGACAGACACCTTAAAAGCCTGACTGCTTCCTTCAAACAGAAAGGCTACAACCCCAAAATAATCTCCAAGAATATTGCCTCCTCCCTCAAAACACCCAGGGAGAATCTGCTACAGTACAAGGAGAAAAAATCCACAGACAGAATCCCCCTTGTAGTGACATACAATCCAGAGCTGGAAAAACTGAGGAAAATCATAAGAGATCTACAACCTATACTCCAGGAGGATGAATTACTGAAAGAGATATTCCCATCCCCACCAGTACTGGCCTTCTGACAGCCACCCAACTTAAAACACAAGCTAATCAGAAGTAAACTTCCATCACAGACTGAAAAGGAACAGAAGGGCACACTTCCCTGTAATTTATCCAGTTGCAAACTATGCCAAAATATTTCACAGGACCCCAAAATCATCCACAAAGGAAAGATATTCAACATAAAGGGATCTTTCACTTGCTCATCTTCCAATGTGGTATATATCATTCAGTGTAAAAAATGTAACGAAGGATGCTATATTGGAGAAACAGGCCAGATGCTTAAGACAAGATTCAATTTACATAGACATCATATGAACAATACAGCCAGTAGGGCCCCCACCCCGGTGGGACAGCACTTCACAGAACCAGGACACTGTACCAGTGATTTCACAGTGAGAACACTGAAAGGTAACTTTAAAACCATACAAGAACGTAAGACCTTTGAAGTCAGAATGATTGAATATTTTAACACCCAACAGAAAGGACTTAACAAGGATCTGGGGTTCCTAGCCCATTAAAAACCATAAAGCTGTATGTCTCTGTTGATCACCCCACCCCTCACCTATCCACACCCATCCTGTTAGAATATCAATGATATGCTTTGATGTCCCCATGCATACCTCCTACCCATCCCCATCCTCCCACCCTGTCAGACTGTCATAGTAATGCTTGAATGTTTTCACTTACTATATACACTGTCAGCTAGCACATTTGCTTATTTCCGATCTGACGAAGAAGGGCAACCTTCGAAAGCTAATCAAGAAATGTATTAAGTTATGTCCAATAAAAAAGTTATCATCTTATTTTCTTTTCCATGTTTTATTTTGTTTGATTTCTATTGATAAAAGTAAAGTTTAAATCATGTGTGGATTGGAGTGGAGGAGTAGCCTAGTGGTTAGTGCAGTGGACTTCGATTTCCACTGCAGCTCCTTGTGAATCTGGGCAAGTCACCTAACCCTCCATTGCTTCTGGTACAAAATAAGTACCTGAATATATGTAAATCGCTTTGAATATAGTTGCAAAAACCTCAGAAAGGCGGTATATCAAGTCCCATTTCCCTTTAAACATAGCAGCTTGGAAGCCTAGACCAGATTTACTCCACACATTAAAAAAGGCAGAAGGAAGACAAAGTGTCAGCCAGCATTGTGAAAAGATAAAGTAAAAGAGGCTGTTGTAACCAAAAGAATATTTTTTAAAAATGGAGAAAGAATTCAAATGACAAGCACCGATAAATCAGATGCAAGGCAAAAAAAAGAATTTGATACCAAGGCAAAACATAACAAAATGTTCAAGTATTTAGAATTGGGAAGCCTGCAAGGGAATCAATTGGGCTATTACCCCCCTTGGCTGCTGTGCGCTAATGCCCACACAGCCCATTCACTTTGAATGGGCTGTGTCAGCATTGCTGCGTGCAGCCGCTAGCGTGGCTTAGTAGACCAGGGGGCTTAGATTAAGAAGAACTAAAAGGGGCATTCAAGGAGGCAAGGCCATAGCCGTGAGGCTAAATGAATTATTTGCTCCGGCCTTTCTGAGAAAGAAGTAAGGGAGATACCCATGCCAGTAGTGGTATTTAAAGATGATGATTTGGAGGACCTGGAACAAATCACAGTGAGCCTGAAAGATGTAACAGGCCAAATTGACAAGCTAAAGAGCAGCAACTCATCTGGACTTCAGAATATACACCCCAGAGTACTGAAAATGAAATTAAAGATCTATTATTATTATTAGCATATAATATAATATATCATTAAAGTCATATACAGTAACTTTGAAAAGTTAAATGCTAATACAGGGCAAGGCTCTGGCTATCTTGATGGGCAGACCGGTTGGACTGTGCGGGTTTTTCTCTGCCATCTTTTACTATGCTACTACTTAAAAGGACAACTATGACAAAATGAGGAAAACGGTTATTATTATTACTAATATGTAACATATCATTAAAATCATCTATGGAAATTCAAGATTAGAGGCTGGCAAACTGAATGCCAATTTTTAAAAATGGTTCTGGGGGTGACCTGGGAAACTATAAACTGGTGTGCCTGCCATCAGTGCTGGGCAAAATGATAAAAACTATTTTAAAGGAACAAAATTACTGAATGCATAGATGGACAAGGTTTAATGAGACAGAGGCAACATGGGTTTAGCCTAGGGAAGTCTTGCCTTACCGACCTGTGAATTAGCATGTAGATTAAGGTGAAGCTGTTGAATTTGAAACTCTAATTAAATTAATATTCAACATCTTTATGTTTTCAACAGATTATAACATTCCTCACCTTCCCCCCAATTAAAACACCAAAAAATCCACAACCCAACCTACCTACAACTCACCCATACCCCAACCCCAGCACATCCCATCCTCACATCCCTTATTCACCCACCACAAATCTCTGTTCAAGATTATTAACTGCATCAGAATCAATCTATTCAAGTTGAACACTCTTCCTAACATCTTTTACATCATTCATATACAACAAAATCCCTAAAATATTCTCTAAAAGCCAAGCTGGCTCTGCTCCAGAAAAACAGCATTCCTGAGTCCTAGCATGTCTGAACATCGAAACCAAAGGTAGTAATACATCTAAAATTTCACTTGAATGAAGATTCCTGTTTTGGACATTAGCCCTCAACAATTTAGCTAAATATTTTGAGCCAGTTCAATGAAGAGCTTAAAAACTTTACATAATTAGATAACAAGAAACCACACCACTCACAAATAATTATAAAAGTGGAAGGTAATTCCTCAGTGCTAAGCACCCTAAACAAGGCTAATGTCCAGACATAGGGGCTACAGGAATTACAATCAAAAAACAGTGGAGAAAAAAGCACAAGGCAGAACAAAATGCCACTCAATATATGGTGTGTGGTAACTCTCTCTAACGAAAAATAAGTCCAACTGTCAAAAGATGCCCAACACCAAACAATCAAATAGCAATTAAAACCCATACAAGTACATCTTCAAATATTACAAAACTTATCTGTAAAAGATTGCTGATCAAAGATGATCTGGTGCTGTAGAAACACTGAAATAGGTGTTTCAACAGTTGTGTCGAGTCTTTTCTTCAATAAAGAAGCTTTTATGATATTGTCTCCAGGATTTGTATTTCCGTGGTCAAACATCCCACTTTTTACCTATTTCTGTGTTTTCCCGTGGGGCGTTCGAGTTCTCCGCTTGATTGCGGATTTTTTTTTAACATATACCGCTGTAGAAACACTATCAGAAATACATTCACACATAAGATAGGAAGATAGGGTTTTGACTTTTTTATTTAGGGCAGTGGTTCTCAAACCTGGTTCTGGAGGCACCCCAGCCAGTCAGGTTTTCAGGATATCCACAATGAATATTCATGAGAGAGATTTGTATGCACTGCCTCCACTACATGCAAATCTGTCTCATGAATATTCATTGTGGATATACTGAAAACCCGACTGGCTGAGGTTCCTCCAGGACCAGGCTTGGGAACCACTGATTTAGGGGATGTTTGCTAAGGTGCACTGGTGTTATTAGCTTGTGTTAAAAGTCAGCTGGCACTAAACCGTGAGATGCCCATAAGAATGTAATGGGCATCTCAAAGTTTAGCGCCAGCTGATTTTTAGCGTCAGCGAAAAACGCTAGTGCACCTTAGCAAAAGACCCCCTTAGTGACAGAGTAGTAGAAAAAAGAGGAGGAAATACCCATCAGAATCCAGATTTGGAGTCCAGTCCTGTAAGCTGGCCAACCGAAGACAGCACCTGGGAAGATAAAAGGAAAGATAAGTGATTGACTTGCACTTTAAAACATATCAGTGTGCACTCTGAGAAAAAAAATAATCTCTTACCTTAGTTAATTAAATCTGGAAATCCCAGAAAAAAGGAAAGATAAGTGATTGACTTGCACTTTAAAACACATCACCTCCGTGTGCACTCTGAGAAAAAATAATATCTCACCTTAGTTAATTAAATCTGGAGGTCCCAGAAAAAGAAACTTCTATAAGATAGAAAAATATATTTCTAAGGAGGAGTTTCAGCCAAAAAAGGGAAGCTAAAGTGGGGTTTCCTATTATACAGGAGTTTGTGTTACCTATATGGATGTTATTTTGTTGCTAAGCATTATCACTTCTGAGTTGTGATTGGATACATGGAACCAAAGCCATACTTTAATAATTAATGCTCCAAGTGTTACTGTTTGAATTGTTATTGAGAACATCTCTCTATATAATTATTTGTGCATCTGTGTCCCTGGATGCCTGGCTGTGTGGGTTCGTAACCATATGCAAATGAGCTGATGTCAGCTCGCCTCCAGCGTTCCCTTTCCTCTCAATGTCCCGCCCTCGCAGAAAGATGAAATGACGGCAGAGGAGGGCAGGACACTGAGAGGGAAGGGAAGGCTGGAGATGATGCGAGCCCAGCCTGCCGCCGCTGCTGCGACCTGAGGTAAAAGGAAAGTTTTAAAGGCAGGGTAGCAGGAAGGAAAAGAGGGCTGTTGTGGGAGACGAGGGCAGGCAGGTGAGGGCTGGAGTTGAACTCAACCTTGGGTGCTCAAAAGGGGGGTGGGTGTGGGCTGGGGCGAGTCACTGGACATGGATAGGAGGGGAGGGCAAAGGAGAATCGCTGGACATGGATGGGATGGGAGTGGAGAATCGCTGGACATGGAGGAGAGGCCAGCGGAGAGAGGAGAAATCGCTTAGATGACAGTCAGTAGACATGGATGGGAGGGGAGGGGGCAAAGGAGAATCACTGGACATGGATGGGAGGGGAGGGGGCAGAAGAGAATCACTGGAATTAGGATGGGAAGGGGCAGAGAATCGCTGGACTTGCAGGGGAGGGGGCAGAGGAGAATCGCTGAGGGGAGGGGAGGGCAGAGGAGAATTTCTCAACATGGATGGGAGGGGAGAATCGTTGGACATGGAGGGGAGGGCAGGGGAGAGAGGAGAAATCGCTTAAGTGATATCCTTCTTAGGTTCCGTTACATTTTTGCAAAACGGGCTTTTTTGCTTGTTTACTATATTGTTGCCTATATACCATCTTCTTGTACTATAAAAATTATCAATAGCAATACTGAACTGAAATTGTAAATGAGTTTACTTACTGATGACATCTGTTATAATATAAATACAGTAGCGTCTTGATTATTTTATGTAAATGGACTGACCCATTATTCAGATAACTGAAGAGTCGTATAATACAGAAAATGTGAATAGTGCATAAATAGGAAGCATGTAGTTTTTATGTTTCAAATATTCTTTATTAATACCATTCAGGAACCAACTAACAACAGTATTGTGCAAACATTTTTTATACAAATACTGTATATTCATAAACAAAACAACAACTGTACAGATGTGTACTCCATTAAGTCAAACACAAAAGTGTAGTTATTGGAACAACACATTTTATTCAGAACAAATTAGAAACAAAAGCTATTTTAAATATTATGGGGCTGATATTGAGACCACGGGAGGCAGCTTGGCTAATTCCCACGATCGGCGGCAAACCCAGAAATTCAATGCTGGGGGCCGTATCCAGCGACCAGCATTGAATTTCCAGTTAGTTTTGGCCACTAAAAATATATACCTGGTTAACACTATATTCATGGGATGACCAGCTAAGTTACAGCGGCCAAAGATAGACCTGCTATTTATGCGGCAGGTAAAAAGGCCTTTTTTAAAATGGGGCAGAAAATGGCCATGTGCTAATATTAAAAGTAGCACGTGGCTATTTACTGCCTGAGCCCTTACCACTACCTATTTACTTGGCAGTAAGGGCTCATGCGCTACTCGTGTGGTAATCAGGCAGCATGCAGCAATGTGGCCGTGCTGCCGATTACTGCCAAGAATGCCCCTGCGGTAGAAAATAGAAAATGTTTTTCTACCACGGGAAACAGCAAGCACCAACTTCAGAATTACTGCCTAGCGCCCATCCTACCCCAGCGGTAGTGTTGCTTTGGCGTGTGCTACCTAAGCGTCAGCCCTACCTGTGCGTCAGCCCTACCCCCCAGATTCTATATAGTAAGCCTAAAGATCAGCACCGAAATCGGCACAGATTCTAGAACGATGCATATAATTTAATGCTTAATAAGCTATTGAGCACTGATAACAGCACTTAAGCAATAATAATGAGCACTAATTGGCACTGATTAGAATTTAGGTGCACAACTTGCTAAGCGTATTCTGGAACGCCAAACTTCTAATGTGTGCAGGCAAGAACGGGCGTGGTTGTGGGTGGGGAAATGGGTGTTTTGTGGGTGTTCCAACATTTATGCACCTAGTTATAGAATATGGCTTAGTGCGCCAAAATCTATGAGCAGGGATTTACAACAAGTTTTTGTTGGTGTAAATGGATGCGCGTAGATTTAGGTGCTGAAATATGAACTAAGCATATTCTATGATCTGCGCCTTAATCTAGGCACCGATTATAGAATATGCTTAGTTGGCACTGATTTCAGCGCTAATTTTTTAGGCGCCTTATATAGAATCTCCTCCACCGCAGCTTAGTAAAAGGGACCCTAAAATTGGTGGACCAGTCACATTTCATATAGCAGCAAATGGGCTGTATCAGCGGATGGAGCATGGGCATGTCATGGGTGTTTTGCCTTGCAATGCACGCACCTTATAGAATAGCTTTGTAATACACACTTAGGTGCGTGCGTTGGCTTTTGCCTGCCAATGACCTGGTGTAATCTGGTGCACCAAAGTTTCAGTGTGCCAAAGCGGCTTTGTGTTATCATTCTATAGAAATCAAACAAAATAAAACATGGAAAAGAAAATAAGATGATACCTTTTTTATTGGACATAACTTAATACATTTCTTGATTAGCTTTCGAAGGTTGCCATTCTTCGTCAGATCGGAAATAAGCAAATGTGGTAGCAGATAGTATATATAAGAGAAACATCAAAGCATTACTTTGACAGTCTGACAGAGTGGGAGGGTGGGGGTACGCATGGGGACATCAAAGCATTTCATTGATATTCTAACAGGATGGGTGTTGGTAGGTGAGAGGAGGGTGATAAACAGAGAAATAAACAGAGAAATACAACTTTATGGTTTATAATGGGCTAGAAAACCCAGATCCTTATTAAGTCCTGTCTGTTGGGTGTCAAAATATTCAATCAGTCTTACTTCAAGGGTCTTACGTTCCTGTATTGTTTTAAAATTACCTTTCAGTATTCTTACTGTGAAATCACTGGTGCAGTGTTCTGGTCTTGTAAAGTGTTGGCCCACAGGGGTGGGGGCTTGACTGGCACCGGCTATTTTCATGTGATGTCTGTGCAGATTGAATCTTTTCTTAAGCATCTGGCCTGTTTCTATAATGGGTTAGATCTGCCTTAATGTTTTTATAGAATTGTCACTGAATTTGGTAAAATGGGGGAATTCCTGAAGAAACAGCTGATGATATGGCAAGACATAGGAGAAGTGGAAAACCAACGGTCCAAGTTGAAAGCAGCTATAAATACGGCAACAGATCTTTATATAAAGAAAGTAAACAAAAACAAGAGAAAAAGGAAGCCAATATGATTCTCCAAACAAGTGACTGAAAAAAATAAAGGCAAAGGAGGTGGCGTTTAAGAAATAGAGAAGAACACAAGAAGAGGATCATGGAAAAGATTACCGGATTAAACTCAAAGAAGCGAAGAGGGAAATATGGCTATCAAAAGCACAGGCGGAAGATAAAGTAGCTAAAGATGTAAAGAGAGCTGACAAGACATTTATCAGAAATATTGGGGAGAGGAGAAAGGCTAGAAATGTCATTGTAAGACTGAAAGGTGCTGAGAAAGCTGTGTGGACAGGATGGGAATAAAACAGATGTGCTAAACAAATACTTCTGTTCAGTGTTCATGGAGGAAAATCCTGGAGAAGGACTGTGGTCGGCTGTAATGGATATATCTGGAAATGGAGTGGATATTGCTTCATTCATGGAAGAAAGTGTTTATAAACATCTTGAGAATCAGAATGTGGACAAAGCTATGGGGCCAGATGAGATACCTAATGCTCACTCTGGATTTGTGCCATACACTTATATTGAATTAAATGATCACCCAAAAAGAAGAAAAAGACCTCAGAAACCATCAAAGCAGACACTGTATTGAATCAGTTCCAATATCATTCATGGGTCAGAAAAAAAACCCTTTAAAATATTCAATTGTGTGTCAATATAAATATTTATGTACTCACATTAATTTTAATGTTTACTTTTTTTGTACAGAATTTTAATTCCAAGCACAAAGGGGGGATTCTATATATGGCGCCTAAAAAATCCATGTGGAAAATATTTTTGCCTGTGTATTCAATAAACTGTGCCTAGATTTAGGAGGGCGTATAGAATACGCTTAGTTGATATCTCCTTTTCACTGCTGCCTTTAGCTCCTAGCCAATACTCAATTGCCCTCCCCTTGTCCCTTCCTTCCTTCTCACCCATTACTTCCCTCACCCGTAACTGTCTTGTCTGTATTATTTAGATTGTAAGCTCTTTTGAGCAGGGACTGTGTCTTTATGTCAGGTGTTCAGTGCCTAAAACTATGTGCGTCCATTTACACCAATGAAAACGCGGCATAAATCCTGGCACGTGGATTTAGGCACAGAGGGCCATATTCTATAACTACACACAGGGCCGCCGAGAGACTGGGCCGGGCCCGGGGCAAGGCTTCCCCCATGGCCCCACCTCCCTCCCCCAAGGTCATCATCGCCTCCCCCCTCCGTCCACCACCGAGCCGCATCCCCATCCCCCTGAATTAAAATCATAGCGCCTCACCTTGACCTTGCTCCGTGTGAAAGAAGCGCAGCAGCGGCAGTCTGCAGATCACCTCCCTTCGGGCCTTCCCTCCCTGTGTCCCAGCCTGGTGGTGGATGGAGGGGATGGGTGGAGGGGACTGCGGCACTGGGCCCCCTTGGAGGCCTGGGCCCAGGGAAGTTTGTCCCCCCTGCCCCCCCTCGGTGGCCCTGACTACACATTTAAATTTCAGAAAGCCCATGAAATGCCCATTTCCTTGCCCATAACCAGATCCTTTTGTGTCTGCACACATTAGAAGTTAGGCACAGTGCATTATAGAATACGCTTAGGGGTCCTTTTATGAAGCTGTGGAAAAAGGGGCCTGCACTGGCATCGGCGTGTGTCAAAAATATACACCGAGGCCCCCTTTTACTACAGCAGGCACAAAGCAGGTCTTTTTGCTTTTAAAGAAATAGACTTTCAGCAAGTGAAGCACTTGCTGTGAACCCATTTTGGGGGGGGAGGCACTTACTGCCACCCATTGAGGTGGCAGTAAGGGCTCCCGTGCTAACCCAGCAGTAACCAGGCAGTGCGCACCACTGCCCGATGACCGCTGGGTACACACTGGTCTTACAAAGATAAAAATATTTTTGTAGCGTTGGAAATGGCACACGCTGCGGGTGGGAACTACCTCTGGGCTGCTGCAGTAGCCCAGCAGTACTTCCGTTTTAGCAAGCGGTAAACCCGCATTGGGCTTACTGCCGCGTTGTAAAAGAGCCCTTTAGTGAGTTGTGCGTGGAAATTCTAATTATTGCCAATTAGTGCTCATTATTGCTTGCTAAGTGCTGTTAGCGCTAATTAGCTTGTTAAGTGAATTAAGTTGTTATAGAATCCACCTGGATTTCGGCAAGGATCTGTAGGCGTGCTATATAGAATCCAGGGGGAAACGCTGTCAGCTAAATCCCAACAGAGGCCATTATTTCACCAATTTAGATCTTCCTCAGGAGTTAAAGTGCTTCAAACATGTTCACACTTCAATAGACAGCTCTATGTCACTGCAAAAAAAAAAGTTATATTAGTTATAGTGCTTTGTCACCCAGCTCCTTCCAAAACTATTTAACTTCTTTTTCATAGATCTTGCTTGCTGAAACACTTATGATGTAGATGCAAAACTCATTCAATGATTCATAAACATATTTCACAAACAATTAAACTTACTAATTCATAGAAACTGCTTCCAGAAACACTCATGCTGCAACTTCAAAATAGCGCTAATCCCTGTGTGAGATGCTCTCACTGATTAATCTAGTTGAATGCACTAACCATAGAATGGCAGATGACCTCAGTGTGCAGTATGCACATTACCCATCACCCATTCTGTTCTTAAAGGAAGACACTGCAATTTATATCCTTGTTTAAACAAGTGGCTCTAAAGATTTTAATCAGTGAATCCACTTATCTTCTCTCTGCTGTAATCTCACTCTGTCACCTCCCTTTCTGTGTGCTGGTTTAATGTCAATGGCAAAACACTTTGTGCAGACTGCAGAGGACTCGGCACTTGGTTTTTGTTTTGTTTTTTTATTTTATAGTTTGAGTTGAGTTTATACTACTACTACTTATCATTTCTAAAGTGCTACTAGACGTACGCAGCGCTGTACACTTGAACATGAAGAGACAGTCCCTGCTCGACAGAGTTTACAATCTAATTTGGACAGATAAACAGGACAAAAAAGATATAAGGGAATATTAAATTGAGGATGATAAAATAAGGGTTCTGAACAAGGGTTAGGAGTTAAAAGCAGCATCAAAAAGGTGGGTTTTTAGCTTAGATTTGATGACGGCCAGAGATGGAGCTTGACGCACTGGCTCAGGAAGTCTATTCCAGGCATAAGGTGCAGCAAGATAAAAGGAACGGAGTCTGGAGTTAGCAGTGGAGGAGAAGGGTGCAGATAAGAGAGATTTACCCAGTGAACGGGGTTCCCGGGGAGGAATGTAGGGAGAGATGAGAGTTGAGAAGTACTGAGGAGCTGCAGAGTGAATGCACTTATAGGTCAATAAGAGGAGTTTGAACTGTATGCAGAAAAGGATAGGAAGCCAGTGAAGTGACTTGAGAGGGCTAATAGCATAACGACATTGGCAGAATATTAGTCGAGCAGCAGAATTTTGAACAGATTGAAGAGGAGAGAGATGGCTAAGTGGGAGACCTGTGAGAAGCAAGTTGCAATAGTCTAAGCGAGAGGTGATAAGTGTGTGGATGAGGGTTCTGGTAGTGTGCTCAGAAAGGAAAGGGTGAATTCTGATGATATTATAGAGAAAGAAACGACAGGTTTTAGCAGTCTGCTGAATATGTGCAGAGAAGGAGAGGGAGGAGTCAAAGATGACCCCAAGGTTACGAGCTGATGAGACAGGAAGGATGAGACTGTTATCCACAGAAATAGAGAATGGGGGAGGAGGAGAGGTTGGTTTAGGGATGTGTTTATCATGTGTTATTATAAAATTCCTGTTTTGATAGGTAGAGGTGTTCACGCAGGTATTTGTCGGAGGAATAACAAGTGGTTCAGTCACATAATCTTACTCAGGTGAGGTTGTTTGATATGAATGAATAGAGGAAGAGCTTAATTATGATTAATAACCTTTCAGTTAGCAATAAAATTGATGTAATTTAGATCTAGTTACCTCTCAGAACTCACATTCGATATGTATAACTGAGACTTAGCTTTTACATAGTGATGTGGTCTTGGTAAATCAGTTAAAATTGAATGATTACTCAGTTTTTTCATATTTTAGGGGATCTAAAAGAGGGGGTGTTTTACTGGTTCTGTGTAGAAAGGCCCTAGATTTTGTAAAAAAGGAATGCTTTATTTCACAAGATATTGAGTCCCTTCTTATAAGTTCTTATAAGTTGAAGTTGACTATCCTATTGATTTATAGTGGATCCAGGGTGCTTTATGATTCTACTTTCTCATTGTTTGAGTTTTTATTAATGTCAAATCTTCTTAGTGAGAATACTATTACATTAGGTGATTTTAATATGCATATAGATCAGTTTAAGATGGATTTTAAAATGTCAGCTTTTTAAGATATTTTTAATTCTCTAGGCTGGATCCAATTGGTATCTGGTCCAACTCACAGAGCAGGTCATATACTATTTATTTTCAATGCTTGTTATACTGCAAGTTGTCCGTGGAGGTGGCTATGCGGTCTACTGGAAAGTTATTGTTGACAGTGCCTACTTACAAATACGTTGCTTTTGATGATATTAGATCAAACCTTTTTTACATTCAAGGTGCACGCTTGTTCAATGGGCTACAAGTACTATGCTCGATGAAAAATTATCTTGCTTTTCATAGATGCCTGAAAGCATACCTAGTCACTCAGGTGAAAATTCAATATATGGCACCTTAAAAATTGGTGCTGTAAAACCATGCAGTTAGCGTGATTCTATAAACTATGCCTAAACTTAGGCGTATTTTATAAAATACACTTAAGTTCCATTCTTGGACCTAAAATTTAGGTGGAACCATTTAGGCCACCTAAAACCAGGCCTAAATACCCACACCTAAGTTAGGCGCAGATCAGGTGTATTCTGTAATGGTGTGCACCTGTACCTGGAGTGCTTGAGTGGAGGAGTAGCCTAGTGGTTAGTGCAGTGGACTTTAATCCTGGGGATTGGAGTTTGATTCTCACTCTAGTTCCTTATGACTCTGGGTAAGTCACTTAACCCTCTATTGCCCCAGGTACAACTCTCTATTGCCCCTGTATATACTATGTAAACTGCTTTGAATGTAATTGCAAAAACCACAAAAAGGTGGCATATCAAGTCTCATTCCCTTTAGACAGGTCTTGTCTGCTCACTAAGGGGCCCTTTTACAAAGTGGCGGTAAGCCCAACTGGGCTTACTGCATGTAGCTACCACTGTCCCAAAGCAGGCACTGGCAGTACTTGCAGCCCTGGTATGCGCCATTTCCCACGCTAGGGAAAAATTGGCCTATGTTTTTTAAAGCAGCACTAACCCGGTGGTAATCGGGCAGTGCGGGGATCCCTTACAGCCACCTCAGTGGGTGGTGGTAAGTGCTCCCCCTCACATGGTCACATGGTAAGAGCAATCTTACCACATGGCCATGGCTATTTTCAGCCTTTTTTTACCAGCTAGCGCAGGGCCCTTTTTACCACAGCTTGGTAAAAGGACCCCCAAGGCCATTTCTAGCCATGTTTCTATTGTTTGTATTATGGCCATGTGCTAATGTTGCCATTAGCATGCGGCCATTTTTTTTAGCAATTACTGCTTGAGCAATCATCACCACCCATTTTGTAGGTGGTAACAGCTCATGCAGTATCTCTGTGCTAACCGGTTAGTGTATAGTAATGTAGATGCACTAACTAGTTAGCTCAGAACACCTACTCTGCCCATGACATGCCCTGTCAAAAAAATTACAATTGTTTTTTTAACATGCTCACATTTTAGAGTTACTGTAGGACACCTGAGCACATCCTACAGTACTCCATTTATAGCTGCTTTAAGCACACATTAGCACCTTACAAAGCTTTATGGCCCAGTCGTTAGAGCACTGGTCTTGCAATCCAGAGGTGGCTGGTTCAAATCCCACTGCTGTTCCTTGTGATCTTGGGCAAATCACTTAACCCTCCATTGCCTCAGGTACAAACTTAGGGGCCCTTTTACTAAGCCGCGAAAGCTTCTACGTGCACCCAACGTGCGCCAAAATGGAGTTACCACCCGACTACCGCATGGCTCTTGTGGTAATTTCATTGTTGGCATGCGTCCGATATGCGTGTCTGAAAATTTTTTTGGGGGGGCACGTGTAACGGATGCACACCAAGTGGCTTGTGACACACGTAGGCCATTACCGCCTGGATTCTACTACTATTTAGCATTTCTATAGCGCTACAAGGCATACGTAGGATTCTTTACCGCTAGGTCAATGGCTGGCGGTAAGGTCTCAGACCCAAAATGGACGCACAGCAATTTTGATTTTGCCACATGTCTATTTTCGGCAAAAAAATAAAAGACCTTTTTTTACAGGTATGCTAAAAAAAAATGGATCGCCGCATGCCCAAAACCCACACCTACACTACCACAAGCCTTTTTCAGCACACCTTAGTAAAAGGATCCCTTAGATTGTGAGCCCTCCAGGGACAGGGAAATGCCCAGTGTACCTGAATGGAACTCACCTTGACCTACTACTGAAAAGGTGTGAGCAAAATCCAAAAAATAAATACAATTAATAAAAGAATCTCTCAGTGATCATAAAACACCTGGCATGGAAAACTCACTATAGCATTTTTTAGAGGAAAGTGGTTTAAGTGTATTCTGGTGACTCTACACCCAGTTGGATTTTCATGATATCCATAATGAATATGTGGGAGATAAATATCCATATACTGAGCTTCTAATATATATAAAAGTCTCATAATATACTTTGTATATTATGAAAACCCAAATTGCTGTGGGATCACCATAACAGATTACAGAAGTAATATTTTAATAAGTGTGGGCCCCAGCATTTTCTTAACGCTAATCTTTATATCAGGGATTTTTGGACAAAGGGGACACATGGATATCTTATGTAGAAGCTCTGATCATAGGTGCTCAGCAGGAAAAATCCTTTACATACACAATATTATAGGCCTGTTACACTAATAAATATAGAGTGTAAAATCTGTGCCAAAATATTATCTCATTGGCTAATGTCTGTATTGTCATCACATTCACCCAGATAATATTAGGCTACTGTAGATTGTAATTCAGAGCTCTGAATTGTTGGAAGAACTCGCCCTAGCTTTATCTTTGGATGTTGAAAATACTTTTTGATCATACTGCATGTTTTAAAATTATATGGTTTAAGGGATAAATATGTGATTATGACCAAATCTTGTATATTGTTTCTTCAGTGTATCTGTTAATCAGTGTATTACCTTTCCATTGTTAACTAGGCAGAAAGATAATTCAGTGCTGCCTACTATCCCCTTTTCTCTTTAATTCTGTTCTAGATCGCTAATGATAGCAATATAACTGAACAAGTGTTAATCAAGTTACTTCCAAGTTGTCAATATATCCAGATGACATTTTACTATATGTCATGGCACCTAAAATTTCTATTTTAGCCTTCATAGGCATGATTAATGGTTTCTTTAGTCTATTGGGCTGTAAAATTAACTGCAGTAAAGTAAAACTTCTTCCATTAAAAAAGGGGATAATAGTCAACTTTTCTCCATTTGGAGAAAGACCACAATCAACTTTCTACTTGTGGAATTCGCACCAATTCTCAAAGCAAGAATAAGTGCATACTTTTGTTCAAAATCTTTCCACATGTACAAAATATCCACATATGATTTTTCTGCAATTTTGCTGGAAAATTCCGAACTAAAGTTTGAAAATGCAATTTACTTGTGTACATTTCTTTTCCTCTTAATGCAGCTGAAGCACACATGTGAAACAACGTGCAAACTTTTACTTGCATTGGGAAGGGCAGGCTTTATGCAGCCTATAAACATAAATAAAATGTTTTTTTACACATGTAAATCACTTGTAAATTAAACTCTTTATAGAAAAAAATATCTGTGTAGCAGTACTGGTTAGTTCATTTTGAACAGGTGCATGTGTTGTGGTCATTACAGTTTCAAAGAGGTCATGGAACACAGAGAGAGTGGTGTCCCATTGAGTGAGAGTCTGATGGCTGCAGATAATGAAGTTGCCTTTGGGGTCAGAAGCACAGGCACCTCACTCCTGTCCCTTGTGGCCACTGAAAGAAAATGGCTGTTGCGACTTCTACTATGTAGTACTGCAAGTTGGCGTGAGAGGTCATGGCTGCCATTTTCTTTCTGTGGCTATAAGGGGCAAAAGCGAGGGGCCTGTGCTCCTGCCCCCAACCACCACCATGGATCATACCAGGGCTACAGGTAGGCCTGAGGGGAGGGCCTACCTGGATAGCAGGGTGGGAGGCCCTCCAGGGAAAAGTTCTTGCCGCGGGCTGGGGGGAGGGTGGAAGGAAAGAGGGCAATTGTCATGGGGCGAGAGGGGGCTCGGGAGCTTTAACAAAAACAAGCAAACAAAAGTTATACGGGCCAAGGCCAGATATTCAGCAGATGCCACATAACACTTATGCAGCTCCAGCTGAATATCAACCAGGCCCGCATAACTTCTGGCAGCCTACCTGACCCAAAATATCCCCTGATATTTAGTGCCAGTGCCCGAACATGGCCCAGGACTGAATATCGGGGGATAATTTAGCAGGCAACGATCATCATTTGAAAAAACGCAGACCGCCGCCAGCTGAATATTGGGGAGGGGGGGCAGGAAGTAATCTAGTATTGGTTACTCTTTGGAACATACCATGCCTTTCTTTACAAGTTCATTTAAACTTCTCAGTATTAGAAGTATATTTTATGGATTCAGTGCTTGTCCATGCTTTATGGCTAATGCTCCCTCAGCTTTTTGTGCCCCCACCCTTTTCAGTATTCTGCAGAAGCAGTCACTGCAGTAACACGGGCCAGTGTCACTCTTATTACTTCACCTGTTTTATCTTTTGTGAAATTGAGCGTTTAGCCAGAATTGTCTGAGCTGCTGTTCCAGCAATCCTTTAACCAGGAAGCTCCTCAAGCTCATTTCTCTCAAGTAATTTGATTCCCACATGCTTTTTAGAGATTGCTTTTCTGGTGAGAAGAAAGGAGGGAGGGCACACAAATTCTCATGACTGACAAATGCCTCTTTTAAATATTAATATAACACAGTATTAAAAATATGTCCACATAGTTCAACAGCTGTAAGATTGTAGATGGTGGTTGGCAGTCCTCTGTGAGAAAGCTAGATCTGTCATATATTTAACTAGCCATATATCTATGCAGGATTCTTATCTTTATTCAGTATGAGGGTAATTCTAAAATGCCTTTTGTAAAATTACCCCGTGGTATACGCCATATGTACACACTTCTCCGGATTCTTTATATGGCGCTAAAAGTTGCGTACCCAACTTTGGGTGCAAGTCTGAGATGTGCATGCAAATAAATTGGACATCGAGCTCTGAACTGTCAATAATTGAGTGCTAACAACCAATTAGTGATGTTAACTGGCACTCATTAAAATTTGTGCGCTCCTCTGGATGCATGCTATTCTATAAGGCACAGCACCTAACTTCCATAGTGTGTATCTGAAAAGGGAGTGTGGTCATGTGCGTGCCAAGGGCATTCTGAAAAGTTGCCCATGGAATTACAGAATACTGCCTGAATGCGCTTAACTTGGGCGCCGGCATTTCTATCAGGTTTTAGCAGGTGTAAGTCTGGTGCCGAAAAGTTAGGAGTGGGATTCGCACTAAATGCTATTCTATATAAGGTGTATTCCCTTTATAGAACAGTGCTTACTCCGGATTCTATATATCGCGCCTAGTATTCTGTGCCAAAATCCAAGCGTATTCTATAACAATGCATGCAGCTTAATTGGCTTAACAAGCTAATCAGCATTTAATGAGCACTAATTGGGAATAATTAGAATGTACACGCACAACTCGCTATGCATTCTGTAATGCAGAGCACCTAAATTCTAATGCATGCAGCCAAAAAGGGGCATGCTTATGGGCGGGGAAATAGGCATTTCAAAATTTACACACATAGTTATAGAATATGGCCCTCTGTGCCTAAATCTACGTGCCGGTAGTTACAACAAATAAAATGTGGCCTAAATGGATGTGACCAAATTTGGTTGCGTGAAGAGGCTCTCTATATACCGCATGGAAATTTAAGCCCATTCTATAAAATTTAGGTATACTTTAGAGAATACGCCAATGTGTATTTTTTTTTACCATGCAGAGTTTTCACGCGCCATATATAGAATCTGGCCCTTAGTGCTGAATTTTTCGGCACCTAAATTTTAGCACCATTTATTGAATTCCCTCCACTGTACAATGCAGTAAGGACTTATATGCACACCACATGTAGACATTCCTGAGGACATAATATGAATGAGCAGGGGTAGAGGTGTGATGAATGTATATATTACATAAAGTATGCAATTAGTGTACATACACACATTTACAGCTGCTTCAGAGTAGGAATTAATGTATATAAAGTGGACCACTCAGATCAGTACAGATGAGAGATACTCCAGAGGCCGGTACACAAACAAGTTAGGAACCTTTTTACTAAAGTTTAGTGTGCACTAACAGACATTAGGATGCACTATAAGTGTCACATGGTCCTTAGAGATAAAATAGGACATACAGCATTTAGTGCATGCTATGCTTTAGTAAAAGGACCCACTAGTTAAGTTCTGTGGCTAAAACGGAACAAATCTCCTCCAAAACCTTCTTTTCCAATGTATATAGACTATTACAGAGCTTAAATATTATTAATTAGTATTGAATAGGCACAGTATAATCAAAGGTAAAAAACATAGCTGAGTTTCTGTTCATAATTAGAATAAAATTTTCATTTATTGGGCTCTCCATAGTGTACAAATGTATACAAAAGAAGGGGTAGGAATACAATGAAGCAACATAAGCAGTGTCAAGCTAATGCAAAGCATTGATAAAGAAGACTAAAAGAGAATATAAAGAAAAACTTGCTATGGAGACAAAAATTCATAGTAACATCTTTTTCAGGAGGAAATATTTTTTCACTCAAAAATAGTTAAGCTCTGGAACTCGCTACCGGAGGATGTGGTAACAGTAGTTTAAAAAAGGTTTGGACATAGTCTGTTGTTGAAAAGGACATGGGGGAATCCACTGCTTGCCCTGGGATTGGTAACATGGAATGTTGCTACTAATTGGGTTTTTGCCAGGTACTTGTGACCTGGATTGGTCACTATTGGAAGTAGGATACTGGGCTAGATGGACAATCGGTCTGACCCAGTATGGCTATTCTTACGTTCTTATGTTCTTAATAAGAACAAAGTACATAATTGCAGAAAGAATCAAAAGTTTCAAAGGATTTATAACTCTTGGAGGGGCATTTTCGAAAGGGACGTCCACATTTCGATTTGGACCTCTTGCAAATCGTCCCGATCCAGGGGCGGGGAAACCCGTATTATTGAAACAAGATGGACGTCCATCTTTCATTTTGAAAATACCGTCAGGGACGTCCAAATCCTTAAATTTGGTCGTCCTTAAAGATGGACGTCCCTAGACATGGTCATTTCTGATTTTCAGCAATTTTCAAAACCAAGGACGTCCATCTCAGAAACAACCAAATGCAAGCCATTTGGTCGTGGGAGGAGCCAGCATTTGTAGTGCATTGGTCACCCTGACATGCCAGGACACCAACCGGGCACCCTAGGGGGCACTGCAGTGGACTTCATAAATTACTCCCAGGTACATAGCTCCCTTACTGTGTGTGCTGAGCCCCCCAACCCCCCCAAAAAAAACCCCACTACCCCCAACTGTACACGACTACCCTAGCCCTTATGGGTGAAAGGGGGCACCTAGATGTGGGTACAGTGGATTTTGGAGGGCTCGCTGTTTAACAAATGTAACAGGTGGGGTGGATGGGCCTGGGTCCGCCTGTCTGAAGTGCACTCACCCACTAAAACTGCTCCAGGGACCTGCATACTGCTGTCATGGACCTACTACTACTACTACTATTTAGCATTTCTATAGTGCTACAAGGCGTACGCAGCGCTGCACAAACATAGAAGAAAGACAGTCCCTGCTCAAAGAGCTTACAATCTAATAGACCTGAGTTTGATATCTGAGGCTGGCATAGAGGCTGGCACAAAATATTTAAAGATGGTTTTTGAGGATGGGAGGGGGTTAGTGACCACTGGGGGAGTAATGGGAGGTCATCCCCGATTCTCTCCGGTGGTCATCTGGTCATTTCAGGCACCTTTTTGTGCCTTAGTCATAAGAAAAACAGGTCCGGTGAAAACGTCCAAGTGTTCGTCCGGGACATCCTTCTTTTTTTCGATTATGGGTCAAGGATGTCCAAGTGTTAGGCACGCCCAAGTCCCGCCTTCGCTACGCCTCCAATACACCCCCTTGAACATTGGCCGTCCCTGTGATGGAGTGCAGTTGGGGATGTCCAAAATCGGCTTTCGATTATACCGATTTGGACGACCCTGGGAGAAGGACGTCCATATTCCCATTTATGTGGAAAGATGGGCGTCTTTCAATTTTGAAAATGAGCTCATTCATCTCCTCTGAGCAGTGCTACTTCAGGCTGGACAGTTAATATCCTTACTCCTCAGTAATGTGCCTTTAGTCTCAGTTAAGTTGGTCAGTAGCATTGTTTTATAATCTTTCAAAGTTATACTTTAGCTTTGGGCATAGGTTAAGCCCTATACTTTTCTCACTCTCTTGTTAGACAAACAGATCTTCTTGCTCCGATCACACTCTTATCCACTGTCTCACATGCTTTTATGTGGCTGTATTTTCTCTAGTTCTTCATTTCTGTTAGATCAAGCAGGTTGGGCTACACCTGAGCAGAGGGGTAGCCAGAAGGCAATTCCTGGGTGGAACTAGAGTTGGAATGTGTGGGCACATGCATTATTCCCCCCCCCCCCCCTCTCTTTCTCTAACCAAACTTGGCAGGTGAAGATTCACGAGCTCTGCCAGTTGAAGACATCCTCTGATGGAACCCTCTGGCAGTCAGAACACTGTGGCAGTTGGCAGCTGCGCTCCTAGCTCCTGACATCCGCAGCCCACACGTGCTCAGTTCTCACACATGTACTGTGAGTTCATTGGGCATTGGCATCTGCAGCTGGAAGCATGGCCCTTGAATGCCACAGTGTTTTGACAGCCCAGGGATTCTGACTAAGTATATCTTCAACTGGCAGAGCTTGGGGATCACTGCCAGCTACACTGATGATCAGTATGTTTTTTCTAGCAAAAAAGGTGCCGGTACTCAAATGCTAGGCCACCCTTCAGGGGTGGGGTGATCACTGAGGACCCACCCCACAATAACCAGCCCCCCCCCTGCAACCAGTCATAGAATCTATGACAAGGCAGAATTAGTGTGTAGAGCCTGAGCTCTTCAATTAAAACTTGGGGTCCATGGGTCAATTTTAGCAGTCAACGGAAATGATGCACACCTTCTGGATGGGCCTGAGCTGAAAGTGGATGGCTCCAGGCCTGTTCAGCTATTTTTGTGGCTATGCCCATGCACCCAAGACTTGAGACCTACCTCCTATCTCCTAGCACTCACCAGCTCCACTACTCCGAAGCATCTAATCCTTTCCACACTAAGGACAGTAGGCCTGCAGCATCTTTACTCTGTTTCTCTCCTCTGTAGATTTTGAATTCTTCCTCTTCTCTCTATAACTCTGTGCTTCAAGGGGCAGTTGTAGATCAGACTGGCAACCCCTGAACAGTTTGGCTGCATTAGGAATAAGCCTTTCAGAATGCACCAGGGGACAGCTGTGCAAACTAGTAACCCCTGTGCTTTTCTCCTTTCCTATAGCCCCTAGAATACTACATCCTCCCTAGTCCTTACTGAACCACATCCAGGGAGGAAGGGGCATGGCTCCTTCCTGAACTCAGAGAATTATACTTCCTTCCAAAAGTTAAAGCTTCATTTCCTTTGGGCTGCTTTCCTGGAATCTATTAACCACCTTTATGATTTGAATGGCACCTTTGTGGAAGAGGGGCCCAGAGTGTTTTCCCTCAACTGCATAGGAAAGGACATTTTGTCATCCTGCTACATGTATGTCAGTGTTTACGCACTACAGGTGCTGGATCTGGGTGCCTATTTTATAAAGGTACATAAGTATCTGTGTTGTCTTTATAAAATAGATTTGAAGTGGAGAAGTAGCCTAGTGGTTAGAGCACCAGTCTTGACATCCAGAGGTGCCTAGTTCTAATCCCACTGCTGTTTCTTATGATCTTGGGCAAGTCACCTAACCCTCCATTCCATATCATCAAGCTGATCAATCCATAGACTGGTAGGAACAATCTGATCCGCCTGGGGGCGGTCGTTCCGGTGCCAGAAAATCAGCTTGGCAAGGGATGTTACTCCTTTTTCTTTGTGATACCAAAGAAAGGAGGTTCTGTACGGCCTATCCTCGACCTGAATGTAACTCACTTTGAGCTACTACTGAAAAAGGTGTGAGCAAAATCCAAATAAATAAAATAGATGCCTTTTTGAACTTTATAACAGAATGCCTATATGCACGGAGGAGTAGCCTAGTGGTTAGTGCAGTGGACTTTGATCCTGAGGAACTGAGTTTGATTCCCACTGCAGCTCCTTGTGACCTTGGGCAAGACACTTAACCCTCCATTGCCCCTGGTACAAAATAAGTACCTGAATATATGTAAACCGCTTTGAATGTAGTTGCAAAAAACCTCAGAAAGGCAGTATATCAAGTCCCATTTCCCATATTATTATTAAATAGACTGGCATTCTTAGAATCTTTCAGCATGATCTTTTTTTGTTCTGATATTCCAGAAAAGCAAATACGATTACTCTAATGAATGACAGAGTCAAAATAAAGTCCAATTACTTTTGATATTTATGGCTCAAGTGAAGTACCAGTCAGGCATGAAAATCGTAAAATGTGGTATTATTTTCCAAGCTGTCTTGTTAATTTCAAAATGAGGAGCATTTTCTGACTAATGGAATGCAGATTTTTCAGAATTTTTGCATGGGTGAACAACTACCCATGTAAAAGGTGAGACTGAAAATGACCCTTTCACAGCTGGTGAAAAGTGCATCACAAGTGCTTTTATCGGTGGCCAAAAAAGGATGGTGTTAGGTTCAAGGAGGACACACATGCATGGAGATTACATTTTCTGATCTTCACATGCACTTTACACATATGCATTTGCAAAAGCAGGTGCAAACTTATCTGCTGTGATGATAACCCTGTTCTTTGTCAGCTGGTATCTTCAATCTGAAAATCCACAGAGGGATTTCCTTTTTAAAATGTGATTACAATCCTGTATATACTTTAAAAATGGTCCCAACAAAGTATTATATGCCTTCTAACAAATGATCAAAATACAAAATGAGCACAGGGGAGGTTGA
Source organism: Microcaecilia unicolor (assembly GCF_901765095.1). Classification (NCBI taxonomy): domain Eukaryota; kingdom Metazoa; phylum Chordata; class Amphibia; order Gymnophiona; family Siphonopidae; genus Microcaecilia; species Microcaecilia unicolor. Next base: position 124,936,396 of record NC_044033.1, read on the forward strand.
GGAGCAAAGTATAGATGGTAATCTATTTGAAGCTGTATTGATTGTTTTAGTGTATTTGTGTTATATTAAGAGGGGGAGTTTTTGACGTGGGCTACCCTTAAGATGTCTTATTTTTTTTTGTTACCCCCAGTTATTGGTAACTAAGTCTCATTGCATAAAATGGAACCTGTGGTAAAACTACATGATTTAATGCAGTGTTCTGGGCTGTCTGAAGTTTCTTGATTATTTGCTCTTTGCAGCCAGCGTAGAGTGTGTTGCAGTAGTCTAGATGGCTGAGTGCCCCCCCACCCACAATTTTTATTTTCATGGTCAATGTTAGACATTCTGGGTTCTGGGGCCCCAAAGCCTACTAGCAGGCTATGTTTCCTTCAGCTTCAAGCAGTTTTTGGGCCCCTCTGCAGCATATGGACCCAGAACAGTTGCCCTGGTTTCTCCTCTTCATGGTGTCATTCTGTAAAGTGCTGTGTAGACTCTGTGACATGTGAAGGCTGGGAATAAACTTTTAAATTAAATATGAATTTATAAGTAGTGCTTTCAGTCTGTCAAAAGTACCATTCACTAGTTTGGTGTAAGTATACACATATAGGACTGAATTCTAAATATGACGTCTAAAAAAGCAGTGCCAAAAAAGTGCTTAAAGTTAGGAGCCATTTATAGAATAGCGCTTAGTGCCCGGAACTGCAACTAAATTTAGGAGTGACCATTTACACCAATAAACCTTGGTATAATTCCCTGTGCCTAAATTAGGTGCAGATCCCCTTTGTTCTATAACAATGAACATAAATTAAAGGAACACCCCTGATCTCCCCTTGTCCTGCCCTGGACTGCTCCCCCTTTTTTCATGCATAAATTATTATTTAAATCCAATGATCACCAATAACTGCTTGTTAAGATTCAATTATCAGCACTAATTGACTCATTAAATTAAATTGTGCATGCAAATTGGGCGTGTGCCCAAATTCACATACATGATTTTTGAAGACTTTGGAGGATAATCTTTGAGGGTAATTTTGCTATAACTTTGCCGGTGTAACTAAACAGTTACTCAGGTAAAACCCTCACTTCAAATTTACCTTCCCCTCTGCAGTAAAATATTCATGTTGCTTCACAGCTGGACTGCTTTTACTCATGCAGAAAAGTGGTAGAGCCAGGGAGAAGCCAGCAATCATACAAGGATTTCATTTTGAAAATCCTGCATGTGATTTATACACCATTTTCATTCAGGACACTTTTTATCAGTTCATTAGACAGTTTTATATCCTTTGGACCAAGGAGCTCTTATACTAAACTGTGTTGTGCAAACACATGCTTAGGGCCTAATTCTATTTATGGCACCTAAAATATCAACACTGATCAAAAACACGCTTAGGTGTATTCTATAAGCTGTGCCTAAGTTAGGTGCGGTTTACAGAATATGCCTAAGCCTGTCCACATGACTAGAATTACACCAATGAAAACCTGGTGTAAATGTCCACTCCTAACTTTTGGCACGGAGCGGGTTATTTTGTAACACTGCGCATAAATTTTAGGAATGCCTGTGACCCACCCATGCTTCTCCCATAGCCATGCCCCCTTTTGGGATCCACGTGGTAGAATGTGCATGGACTATGTTATAGAATATACTTAGTGAGTAGTGTGCGTAAATCCTAATTAGTGCATATTGGTATCAATAATTGCTTGTTAACACTCAATTATCGGTGCTGATTGGCTTGTTAACCAATTGAGTTGTGCGTGCAACTCGGAATATGCCTAGGTTTACATGCGCAACTCTAGTTGCAGCATATAAAATCTGGGGGTAATTCAGGAATAAAATGGCCGAACGGAGGATGTACTAAAGTGTTTTGCATTAGTGTTGTCATTTGTGCTCTAAGCTTGTAGTATTTATTTATTTTTGGGAGGGAACATGGCAGGGGGAGAGAACGGACATGGAAGTGTGTTGACATTACTGCTGCACAAACTGGTTAGCACATCCATAATGCAGGAGCCCTTAGTGTCTCCTAAATAAGAGGTGGTAAGTGTAAGTTCACCAGCCAGAACTATGAGAAGGAAGCAAGGCTAGGAGACATCACTGATTGCTGTACATACTGGACCATATTGCATTGCAAATCTATTTTCTCCCCAGGATGAGGCTAGTGGCATATTTAAGTCTCACAATTTCTACCAGTTTAACTTTTCAAACCAAAATGTCTGGTTTCTTCTTTCGTTGAAATGCAGTCGTGAGCTCAGCAGCATGTAGGCAGTGCCACATTACATAAGTACATAAGTATTGCCATACTGGGAAAGACCAAAGGTCCATCAAGCCCAGCATCTTGTTTCCAACAATGGCCAATGCAGGTCACAAATACCTGGCAAGATCCCAAAAAAGTACAAAACATTTTATACTGTTTACCGCAGAAATAGTGGATTTTCCCCAAGGCCATTTAATAATGGCCTTTGGACTTTTCCTTTAGGAAGCCGTCCAAACCCTTTTTAAACTCCGCTAAGCTAACCGCCTTTACCACATTCTCTGGCAACGAATTCCAGAGTTTAATTACACGTTGAGTGAAGAAACATTTTCTCCGATTCGTTATAAATTTACTACATTGTAGCTTCATTGCATGCCCCCTAGTCCTAGTATTTTTTGAAAGCGTAAACAGACGCTTCACATCTACCCGTTCAACTCCACTCATTATTTTATAGACCTCTATAATATCTCCCCTCAGCCGCCTTTTCTCCAAGCTGAAGAGCCCTAGCCGCTTTAGCCTTTCCTCATATGGAAGTCGTCCCATCCCCTCTATCATTTTCGTCGCCCTTCTCTGCACCTTTTCTAATTCCACTATATCTTTTTTGAGATTTGGCGACCAGAATTGAACACAGTATTCGAGGTGCGCTCACACCATGGAGCGATAGAAAGGCATTATAACATTCTTATTTTTGTTTTACATTCCTTTCCTAATAACATCTAACATTCTATTTGCTTTCTTAGCCGCAGCAGCACACTGAGCAGAAGGTTTCAATGTATCATCAACGATGACACCTAGATCCCTTTCTTGTTCCATGACTCCTAACGTGGAACCTTGCATGATGTAGCTATAATTCGGGTTCCTCTTTCCCACATGCATCACTTTGCACTTGGTCACATTAAACATCATCTGCCATTTAGACGCCTAGTCTCCCAGTCTCGTGAGGTCCTCTTGTAAGTTTTCACAATCCTCCTGCGATTTAATGACATCAGCAAATTTAATTACCTCACTAGTTACTCCCATCTCTAGGTCATTTATAAATATGTTAAAAAGCAGCGGTCCGAGCACAGACCCCTGGGGAACCCCCAGTGCGTTTATTCTACCAAAAAAGGTGCCGGTACTCAAATGCTAGGCCATTCTTCAGGAGTGGAGTGATCACTGAGGGACCCACCCCACAATAGCCAGGTCCCCTGCAACCAGTCACAAAATCTATGACAAGGCAGAATTGGTGTGTATAGCCTGTGCTCTTTCATTAAAACTTTGCGTCCATGGGTCAATTTTAACAGACAATGGAAAAGGTGCCGGTACTCAGTACCCCCAAGTACCCCCTCAAAAAAAGCCCTGGGAACCCCACTAACTACCCTTCTCCATTGAGAATACTGACCATTTAACACTACTCTCTGTTTTCTATCTTTTAACCAGTTTTTTTAATCCACAATAGAACACTACCTCCTATCCCATGACTCTCCAATTTCCTCTGAGGTCTTTCATGAGGTACTTTGTCAAACGCCTTCTGAAAATCCAGATACACAATATCAACCGGCTCACCTTTATCCACATGTTTGTTCACCCCTTCAAAGAAATGTAGTAGATTGGTGAGGCAAGATTTCCCTTCACTAAATCCATGTTGACTTTGTCTCATTAATCCATTCTTTTGAATAAGCTCTGTAATTTTATTCTTAATAATAGTCTCTACCTCTTTGCCTGGCACTGACGTCAGACTCACCGGTCTATAATTTCCCGGATCTCCTCTGGTTCCTTTTTTTAAAATCAACGTTACATTGGCCACCCTCCAATCTTCCGGTACCACGCTCGATTTTAAGGATAAATTACATATATCTAACAGTAGCTCCGCAAGCTCATTTTTCAGTTCATCAGTACTCTGGGATGAATACCATCTGGTCCAGGAGATTTGCTACTCTTCAGTTTGTAGAACTGCCCCATTACATCCTCCAGGTTTATAGAGAATTCATTAAGTAAACAACTGATTAACTATTAAATATAATAGGGTAACTCAGACCTATATAATTTTTTCTGTTCTTCTTTTTGATCTCCTTATCTTAAACATGCCTCTCTTAAATTTTGATTGTGGTCTAAGAAACAAAACAAAAAGCACCAAGGGTCTTAAAAAAAAAAGGGGAATAAAGTCTTTATTCATATACGTTTAGGAAACAATGCAAAAAAAAGACCTGATACGGTCCGTGTTTCGGCGCCCAGCGCCTGCGTCAGGGGTCTGTATTAAACATAAGAACAATAATTAAAAATATGTACACATGTATATACATACATATATTGTGGAACCATAATATGATTGCTATGATATTCTTATGCACCTATCTGTATCTATATTCTGAAATTCTTTTTCTATAATATGTGTATGTCGTTGTAACATTTTGTAAGCCACATTGAGCCTGCAAATAGGTCGGAAAATGTGGGATACAACTGCAGTAAATAAATAAGTGCTCCCATGTTAGTGTTTTTAAGTGGCTGTGTGACCAGAAATTCAACAAATAAAAAAATACCTATTTTATGGCCACACTAGAAGTGGGCTTAGCACTCAGGAAAGTCCCACGTTAGGATGTACTTAGCCCATTTACTAGTACAGCTTACTAAAAGGTTTTTTTTAGGTTTTACAATAGATTAATGTTTAGTGGTGGTTCATAAATTCATGAATATTTGTTTTATAATGGTGTTATCATATTTATTTTCTTATTCTTTTCATTACATAGGTAATAGTGTGGCCATAACCAGTTTGATTATCATTTGCCAAACTTAGGAAGGGTATTTCACAATCTACATTATTTATGCCATTCTGTGGCTATATTCTGATTGGTAATCATTATGGGGCCCTTTTACTAAGCGGCAGTAAGGCTACCATGTGCGGCAAAACAGCACTACCACCAGCCATGCCCAGGTGCCTGGTAGTAGTTTTGTTTTTGCTGTAAGCCGTTTCCCACACCAGAAAATAATTTTCTGTTTTCTAGAGCAGGGGTGGGGAGTGGACATGCCCAGCAGTAATCACTGCCCGATTACCGCCAGGTTAGTGCGTGAGCCCTTGCCACCTACTAAGTAGCTTAGTAAAAGGGCCCCTATATTTTGTACTGATATTGACTAAAAATGTATTTATCTGATCATGTGTATGGGAAAATGCACACTTTGCGGCCCTTTTACTAAAACTTAACATGTGCTAACTGAATTTACCTATGGGCTTCTTAGCATTTAGTGCATGCAAGGGGCCCTTTTACTAAAGGCTTGCTGCGCAGCAACCTGAAACTACCGCCGGCCCAATGTGGTGCCAGCGGTAGTTCCGCTCCCATCGTGCACCATTTCTGGTGCTATGGAAAATTGTTCCATATTTTTTACCACAGCAGTTACCTGGCGGTAAGCAGGAAGTGCTGCACGCTGCCCAGTTATCACTGGGTTAGTGCAGGAGACCGTACCGCCAGCTCAATGGGTGGCAGGAAGTGCTCCCCCAAAAAGGCTTACTATCCACCTTATAATCGAAAGAGAAAAACGCCTAGATTTCGACCCAAATCGGGAGATAGACGTTTATCTCACAAAAACGAATAAATCGGTATAATTGAAAGCCGATTTTGGACGTTTTCAACTGCACTCCGTCGCGGATGCGGACAAAGTTGATGGGGGTGTGTCAGAGGTGTGGCGAAGGTGGAACTGGGGCGTGGTTATCGACCGAGGAGAGATGTATGCGTTAGGGCGATAATCGAAAGAATAAAGGCGTTTGTAGCGAACATTTAGGACACTTTTGTTGGACCCTTTTTTCACACGAACAGGTCCCAAAAAAGTGCTCTAAATGACCACATGACCATCGGAGGGAATCGGGGATGACCTCCCCTGACTCCCCCAGTGGTCACCAACCCCCTCCCACCACAAAAAAATGATGTTTCACAACTTTTTATTTTCACCATCAAATGTCATACCCACCTCCCTGGCAGCAGTATGCAGGTCCCTGGAGCAGTTGTTAGGGGGTGCAGTGGACTTCAGGCAGGTGGACCCAGGCCCATCCCCCCCTACCTGTTACAATTGTGCTGCTTAATGCTTATTAGTCGTCCAACCCCCCCAAACCCACTGTACCCACATGTAGGTGCCCCCCTTCACCCCTTAGGGCTATAATAATGGTGTAGACTTGTGGGCAGTGGGTTTTGAGGGGGATTGGGGGGGGGCTCAACACACAAGGGAAGGGTGCTATGCACCTGGGAGCTCTTTTACCTTTTGTTTTTGTTTTTGTAAAAGTGCCTCCTAGAGTGCCCGGTTGGTGTCCTGGCATGTGAGGGAGACCAGTGCACTATGACTCCTGGCCCCTCCCACGAACAAATGCCTTGGATTTATTCGTTTTTGAGCTGGGCGCTTTCATTTTCCATTATCACTGAAAAACAAAAACGCCCAGCTCACAAATTGTCGAATAAAACATGGATGTCTATTTTTTTTGAAAATACAGTTCGGTCCGCCCCTTCACGGACCCGTTCTCGGAGATAAACGCCCATGGAGATAGACGTTTTCGTTCGATTATGCCCCTCTACATGGCCATTTCTTTTTCCATCTTTTTACCCCACTGTGGTAAAAACATGTGATGCCACTAGCAAAGGGCCCCTTTTACCACAGCTTAGTAAAAAGGTCCCTAAATCAGTTAGCGCACATTAAACTTTAATAAAAGGGCCCGCTCTTATTTTTACAGTTAATGTTATTATTATGTTTTTCAATCTTATTTATTTTTTATTTGTGTTTTATTTATGTGAGTTATTTATATTGATGTAGTCATCTAATACTGCTATTCTTGTTTGGTAATAATTATTGTCAGTATGTGATATTTATGTTGTATTTTTATTTTGCATTCTAGTTATTTACCTCTGAAACAGCCCATGGGTGAAACATAGCCATGTCAGGTTTTATCATCAGATTTTAATTTATATTTTGAAGGTTTGTTCCTTTTTAACTATTTTCACACTGCTTTCTCTTTGTTTAGGTTTTCCAAATGAGCCAGCAGCTGACATAGCTCTTAGTATTGTCAAGGAGTGGTTAAAGAAGAACCCTGATGAGGTATGGCATTCAAAGCTCACTGTCTGAAGTAAAGATTGTGAAACTCGATCTGAAAATGTCATTGTGAAGAATGGTCTGTAAATATATGGTCATTTGCTGATTTCCAGGCTGTGCTTTAAAAGACATTAAAGTTAGGTCAATATCACTTCTGGAACATGCAGTCAAACTCCACAGTGCAAAGAAATCAAATCTTTTTTTTTTTTTTAATTTACTTCTAAAAAAAAAGTTCAGACTTTTTACATTGGAATCCAAAGAGATACTCTATCAAAACTTTGTGCAGAGTGACAATTTGATAGAAGCAGTTTTATAAAGCTATTGTTGAAAGCTGAGGGCACATTTAAGTGTGGAGAAGGAATCTATAAAGGCATCAAAGGCAATGAGAACCAGAAATATATCCTTAGAAATTAATGTCAAGATATAGAATAATTTCTTTTGGACACAAGCAAAGAAGGTTCTTCCTTGGTCTATAATATATTTACTTATTAAATGCCATTCCCTTTACTTTATAGATTTGTTTTCTTTATGCTTGACTTTATTTCCCCTTTCTTATTATATATTGCCTTAATGGTTTTCTTTTTCTGGATCTTTGCACAATGCATAATGTGAAAATTGTAATTTAAAGAAACCTATTAACCACATTTATGATTAGATTCACTCAAAATAAGTGCAGAGTGATGCATTTGGGGACTAGAAATCCAAGGGAGCTATATGTCCTAGCAGACGAGAGGCTGATAAGCACCAACAGTGAAAGGGACCTTGGGGTGATGGTGTCCAAGGATCTTAAAGTAACAAAACAGTATGATAAGATGGTGGCCATAGCCAGAATGATGCTGGTCTGCGCTGAGAGAGTCATAACCAGCAGAAGAAAGGAGTGTTAATGCCCCTGTATAAGTCGCTGGTGAGGCCTCACATGGAGTATTGTGATTTTGGAGACCGTATCTTGCTAAGGATGTAAAAAGACTAGAAGCAGTCCAGAGGAAAGCGACAAAAAATGGTAGGGAGTTTGTGCCAAAAAATGTTTGAGAAGAGCCTGGAAGACCTGGATATGTATTGCCTAGAGGAAAGATGGGACAGGGGAGATACAATACAGATGTTTAACTAGTTGAAAGGTGGGGTGGTAGACTTAGGAGTAATGTCAGGAAATTCTTTTTCTTGGAACACAGAGGATTTCTAATTAGAAAATGGAAGGTATAAAAAAACACTAAACTTAAATTTATTTATTTTATTTATTTATGACATTTATATCCCACAGTATCCCAAATACAAGATCAAGTTCAATGTGGCTTACAGTTTAGATTCAAAATACAGTCTGAATTTCAACAATAGTGTCGTATGATGAAGTTTCTGAGAGTAACGATTAGCAAATAAACTACAAATAGTGTACATATTGACAGATTCGCAATACAGAAAAAAAGACAAAATTATCAACTGGTTATTGTTATATTAACTAATGTAATCAATTCTGGAACGAATTGGTGAAGAAATTAGTTTTTAGCAATTTTCAGAATTGTAAGTACTTAGGATGAAATCTAATAGATTTTGGGAGAGAGTTCCATCATTTGGTTCCCAATACAGGTGAAATCAGCGAAAGTGCAGATTTATATACCCTGTTTTTAAAATTTGTTGGATGAAGTATGAGAGGGTCCTTGTCTCCAAGGAAGGCTTTATGTGAAGATATTTCTTTTAAATGGTTCATATAACATGGAGCCAGTCCATGCAATATCTGGAATATAAAGGTACATAGCTTGAATGGGATCCAGGCTTTATGGGGAACCACAGTAATCTAATTAATAAAGGAGTGGCTCGCTCAAAACAGGGTAGTTTAAAAATAAATTGAGCAGCTGAATTTTGTACAGTTTGGAGTCATCTTAGGACCTTCTTCTTACAAATCGAGTATATAGCATTACAGTAATCCAACTCTGAGAGATCTAGAGATTGAACCAGTGGTCTAAGGGCTCCTGAACTAGTGCCGATTCTGGGCAGACTTGCACAGTCTGTGTTCCGTATATTGCAGTCTGGTTTAGGATGGGCTGGAAAGGTCTTAGCAACTTCAGTTGCTGGAACATGAGGACAGTCCTGGACAGACTTTTACGGTCTGTGTCCTGCAAATAACAAGATGAATAGGCTGGAGTGGGCTTGGATGGCAACTCCAGCAGTTGGAACATAAGAACAGGGCTAAGCTTATTTCTGTGGTACATAATATCACATTCATTGTTGATTTACTCATGAATTGATAATGAGTGAGACTATTGGGAAGACTGGATGGACCGTTCAGGTCTTTATCTGCCGTCACTTACTTTGTTACTATGTTAATATAATGGTAATTACTCTTATATGGCAAGCTTACCCCTTGTGAGTAGTACTATGAGACTACCTCTAGAAGACAGTATCGCCATTTTGGAACCTAAATCTAGAAGCTGCAGTAGACAGGGACTCCCAAGGCAGAGGAGGCCACTCAGGATACTCCAGGTCCCTTAGATAGCTTTCTTGAGTGGGTGGAGAGGAAAATCCTGAGAATTTTAAGAGATCCCAAATGGAAATAAGTCACTTAAAGAAGTCTGAGCTCAGGTTCAAGTGATGATAGGAAATCTGTAGACATCCTAGAACCCTCTAAGAAAGATTTCATGTACTTCATAATGATACATAACATGATTTACTCTATAGGCTGGCCAAAGAAACCCTAGAAGGAGAAAAGTAGAACAGCTATTAATACCTTAACCCCATCATAGGCAAGTACTGTAGCTGGTGCCCAACCATTTGCTAGGAGGAAACTTGGAAAAAGAGAAAGCCAAAAAGCACATAATAGGCCATTTTACTGGCCAGGTACAATTGTACCATCATTTATGCCTGATATTTATTTATTTTATTTATGTTGGATTTTTGCTCACATCTTTTTTAGTAGTAGCTCAAGGTGAGTTACAGATAGTATACTGAGTATTTCCCTGTCCCAGAAGGGCTCACATCTAAGTTTAATCCTGAGGCAATGGAGGGTTAAGTGACTTGCCCAGGATCACAAGGAGCAGCAGCAGGATTTGAACCAGGCAACTCTAGATGTCAAGACTGGATGTCAAGACTGTTGCTGTAACCACTAGGCCACTCCTCTACTCCTGTGCTTGTTGAGTAGTCTTATGAAGGTTCAACATGCCCCTCTGGTGTTCATGCCTATCATCAAGATCAAAAGAATAGCCATGGATTTAGTGGGGCCACCAAAGTGAACCAAACAAGGCTATAAGTGTATTCTGGTGGTTCTGATTATGCAACTTTTATTGAGAAGCCATAGCCTCATGTAATATGAAAACTGCTACAGTAGTGAATGCCCTGTGGGAAGTCTTTTCATGAATAGGTATATCAAACGACATATATATATATATATATATATATCTCCTATATAATAAAAAGCACCCTCAACGTTCTGAAGCTGACTCCGTGGCTTCAGTGAAGGGTTTGTAACATCCGAAGCTCAGGCTCCATCTCACTATGCTCCTCCCTCGCGTCAAATCGTAATGACGTCGAGGGCGGAAAAATCGCCATGAAAGAATCGCGCCTTTAAAAAAAAAGCTCCACTCGCGTGCCCACAACAAGCGCCCAGCGCATACCCTGACGAACGATCTCACTGTCTCCCCCGCAAAAAGACTCATGTGCCCAAACCAATCGCGCCTGCGCAGCGCATACCCTGACGAACAATCACACTGTCTCTCCAGCAAAAAGACTCGTGTGCCCAAACCAAACGCACCTGCGCACCGAATACCCTGCCTGCCGCTGTCACTCTCTCTAGTGCCAAACAACTCGCGCGCCCACAGCAAACGCCCATGTGCATCCACTACACTCACTGTGTCTCGCCGCTCACACACACCACCAGCTGTCATTTCACAAACTGACAGCCAATACTCAACCATTCCTTTAAAAACAGAGAGGAACAAACGGTGTGGTGCTGAAAACAGAAACAAATTAAAGTTTATCCAGACTCTGCCACACAGATGCCGCTACACTCTCACCCCCCCCACAAAATCATACACAAACTCTGTCAAAATCCACACACACACACCCCTACCACCACTACCACACAGTCACATCATACAAAAAGTCTCAAAAAAAAAACCCCAAAGGTTAAGACACACACACAGACATAAATTCCTTCAAACACCCCCTTCCCCCAAGCATCAGACACAAACTCTGTCAACCTCCAAACAACCCCCCCCCCCCACCACCCACTCACATCATTCAAACACTCTCCAAAGGAAAAACAGCATGTTTCAGACACACAGACAGACATAAATTCCTCCCAACCCCCCCTTCCCGCAAGCATCACACACAAACTCTAAAAACCTCCACACACACACCCCCTACCACCACCACCCACTCACATCATACAAAAAGTCAGCAAAAGAAAAACAGCATGTTTCTGACACACACACAGACATAAATTCATTCAAGCAACACCCCCTTACCCCAAGCATCAGACACAAACTCTGTCAGCCTCCACACATAAAACCCTACATACCACCACCACCATTCACATCATACAAAAACTAACCAAAGGAAAAACAGCATGTTTCTGACACACAGACAGAAATAAATTTCTTCAAACCCCCTAAAAATTGAACATAAAACAAAAATTTCAATTATTCATTACCAACACAACAGAATTATAATAAAAATCACCTACAACACATTCGTGGCAGAAAACCAATACCTTGCTAGCGCCCGTTTCATTGGTTTCAGAAACGGGCCTTTTTTTTACTAGTGTGTGTGTGTTATATATATATATATATATATATATATATACTGACTAGGGGAAGCCTTTTGTATCACGTGTCATGAAATAAATTTGCACCCTGTTCAAAGTGAAGACACTTTGGAATTTGGTATATTATCCCCAACCGTGGCCATGAAACAGATTTCAAAGAAGTTTGTTGTTGAGAATGGAAAGAATTGGGACACCCTACTTCTGTATTTACTGTTCACCATCTGGGACATGCTCTAGAGCTCAAAAGGGTTTTCCCCATTCAAACTACACTGTGAAGAAGACCCAAGTGTACAACTGATTTGTAGTACAGAGGATCTTCCAATCCAGAGACAGATGCAGGGTTCTGGTCTTACTACCTTCATCAAAAATTAAGTTACTGTACAGGAGGCAGAGGCCCTATGAAGTTGTTAAAGTAGGACTGGCAAATTATAAAGTTGCACAGCCTGATAAATAAAAGAAGACTAAATGGATTCCATCACTTTGGCTCTGATTCAGAGAGATGACATTGGATTTGAGGTCCATCACAGTCTAAGCCCCTTCAAGTTCTCTTTGGGGATCAGTTTCTGGCAGACCAGAAATAGGATTTGGAGTAACTGGTTTGGGAGAATGCAGATATATTCTTCAACATCCTAGGCCAAACACATATCATGTGCCACTACATCAAAATGGACCCTGGAATTGTAGGTTGAAAACATCCTTACTAGATCTTGTAGGCCCAGCACAGACCATGGCTAAGGAAGGGGAAGAGATGCTTCAACTCAGCATCATAGAAAAATCTACTAACCACTGCTCATCGTCCATCTATTGGTTCCCAAGCTAGATGGGAGTATCTGCTTCTTCACTGACTTTCAGAAGGATAATACAGTTTATAAACTCAAATTATATTCAGTGCCTAAAGTTTATGTGTTGATTGAGAGACTGGTAAGAATCCAGATGATTTCTATATTGGACCTGAGACCAAGGGGTATTGGCAGGTGTCTCTTAATCCATCTGCCAAAGAGAAAACCACCTTTTCTATGCCTCAAGCATTGTTCAACTTCAGTGCTGCCCTTTGGACTTCATGTAGCACTTGCTATGTTCCAGCTCGTCGACCACCTGTAGAGGACCCATGGCAGTTATGTGGCAGCATACTTTTATGACATTGTAATTTACAGCAAGGACTGACAGATCAAAGTAGAAGATGTCTTGTCAGTTTGTGGGAAGCTGGGTTGATGGCAAACCCAAAAAAGTACTTCCTGGAAGGACAAGAAGTCCAATTCTTAGGATATTCCTTGGGGAATGGGCAAGTGAAAACCCAAATCTGGAAAGTAGAAGCAATTGCCCAGATAATCATCAATTGAAGAAACAAGGCCGCATACTGATTATTACCAATTTTTAATTTAGTTGAGAAGGCAGAACTGTTGACTCGTCTTTTTCAGAAGGCAGCTCCGGATAAGGTTCATTGGTCTACAGAGGTGGATACTACCTTACGGGGCCTGAAAGATGCCCTATGCTCCAAGCCAGTCCTGATTAGCCCTGACTTGAATGACCATTCATTGTTCAGACTGGTGTCTCCAATGTGTATCTTGGTGGTGCAGTTTTTGCCCAACAGTTGATAGGGCAGAACACCCCATGGCTTTTATCAGGAAAAAGTTTGCTTCCTTATGAGAAGAATTATGTGGGGATTGAAATTGAGGCCCTTGCTATCAAGTGGGCACTGGGAGACATTGCAGTATTTGCTGGGGTATCTAATTACCCTGATAACGAACCATCAGTTCTTCAAGTGGCTGACCTTGCATAAAGAATACAATGGTCGAATTATGCAGGTGTTCATGAGTCTGCAACCCTTGTAGATTTGCTGTATTAGTTTCATTTTGCTACATTGGCACTTGCCTCAGTGGTGCACTGTAAGCCACATTGAGCTGACATTGTTGGGAAACTGTGGGGTACAAGTGAGATAATCAATAAATAAATAATACAGAAAACAGCAGTGAAATTGATTCATTATGCTAAAAGAAATTGACAGGGTAACTTCTTTTTTAGTTAAGGCTCATTGGTTATCTATACAAGTGCAAATAACGTCTAAGGTTTGTACTATGGTATTCAAGATCTTATATGGTCAAGCCCCACAATATATGGTGCTGTTAATTCCTCTCCATCTTTTAAATAGCATAAGGTTAAGAAATGGAAAAGGGGTTAGGTATAAGAAGATTTTTATGTCCTCATTTACTTTTTTGGCCAGAACGGTCTAGAAGTATATGTTGAATTTAGTATCACTGTCCATTATTAGATACAAAACTTGTAATATTTGTCAATCAAGATTTCCAGTGTATAAGAACTTAAAATCAGTAAAACATCTTTCACTGTCTATTCAATATCAGCTAGCTAACCCGTGGAACCAGCTTCCATTGTCTTTGAGATCTTTTACTCACTATTTTCAGTTTAGAAAACATTTAAAAGCTTTTCTATTTTGTAAGGCATGTTTAATATGTGATATTAGCTTGTTCTAATTATTTGTAGATCCTGGATAGATTGGTTCAGCTCTTGATTATTGTAATTCATCCTTGAACTGAATAGGTATAGGCGGAATACAAGAACTGGCGTAATAATAATGATGATGATAATAAAGATGCGGAATGATCTTCTCTTATCTTATCTTAGACAATACTCTGGTTATTTATCATTCTGCAATCATTTTGAAATGTGGCTGTTTCAGAAATATGTATCATTATAGTAACTGGTGAATAGTTGATATTTATATGATGTATCTTCTCTAGGTATGCCTAGACACTTTTATGATTGTGATCTACATTGATCTTGTTAAGGTATATGTGGGTTAAAAGCATTATATTCCTATTGATGTACACACTCTTATAAGCATTATATTGATATTGATGTACACATTGGGTTGCTGGGGGCACCAACATCACTGTCCTCTCTAACTTGAGTGGGATTTCTCCACCTACAGTCCAACCAGTGGAGGGCAGGGGCGTATCTGGAATCCGGCGGTAGGGGGGGCCAGAGCCAGAGAGGGGGGGCACATTTTTGCCTCCCTCCCCCCCCCCCCGCCGCCGCCGCCGCCGCCGCCGCCGTCAACCCTCCCCCGCTGCTTACTTTTGCTGGCGCCGAGGTCCCGACCCGCAGTCTCCGTTTTTCGTCTTCCTCCGTGGCCATGCTTCCAGGAAGTAACGCTGCAGTGCTGATTCGTTGACCCCAGTTCGACGTCTGACGTCAGACGCCGAACTGGATTCAACGAATCAGCACTGCAGCGTTACTTCCTGGAAGCATGGCCACGGAGGAAGACGAAAAACGGAGACTGCGGGTCGGGACCTCGGCGCCAGCAAAAGTAAGCAGCGGGGGAGGGTTGACGGCGGGGAGGGGGGCCAGGGCGAAATCTGCGGGGGCCCAGGCCCCTGTGGCCCCACGCAGATACGCCCCTGGTGGAGGGTACTGTTTCACTATCACATTTTCAATAGTGAGGGACAGGCAAGTTCTGCAGGACTCCAGGGAACCTTTCTGTCCCTAGCAATTGAAAACACAATATTGAAGCAACATCCCCCACTAGCAGTATTGCAGTTGGAGGACTCCCGCTCAGCTTAGAGGGAACAATGACCAGAATGCTAACTTCTCCCCTCGGGAGGTAGCTCCTGTGGATGCAGGAACTCAATGGGGCATGGTTGCGCTAAGGGGGAGGATGTGTGATGGTGTGTATAGGAAACTGCCAGTTCCCCTTGAGCATACTCCTTCACAGGGACACATTAAACAGCCTAGTTCCCAGGGTCTCAGCAGGGAAATACAGTCAGGCCATATAAAATTTGAGATCAAAGACAAGACAGAGAGACCCAGGGAAGAGAGGAACAGCACTCTAGCATCTACTTTCTACTTTCACAACCTATGTGAAAAGGAGGAGAAGATTGACTAAGGTAAGAAAATATTTTCTTGGGAACCTTGTGGAAGTGGCCTGGGAGTGACAGTATTAGTTTGGCTGATTTGAGCTTTAATTGTTTAATTACTGTTGGAGTGATTTATGCCTATACTTGATACATGAAGCATTCCATCTGATGCAGGTAATTCACTGAAATATGGGCTGTATAAATATTGCTTCCTTGCGTAAGAGTTTCTCTGCTAAAGAGCTGGTGGTGGGAGGCAGGGATAGTGCTGGGCAGACTTATACGGTCTGTGCCAGAGCCGGTGGTGGGAGGCGGGGCTGGTGGTTGGGAGGCAGGGATAGTGCTGGGCAGACTTATACGGTCTGTGCCAGAGCCGGTGGTTGGTAGGTGGGGCTGGTGGTTGGGAGGCGGGGATAGTGTGGGGCAGACTTATACAGTCTGTGCCCTGAAGAGGACAGGTAGAAATCAAAGTAGGGTATACACAAAATTAGCACATATGAGTTATCTTGTTGGGCAGACTGGATGGACCGTGCAGGTTTTTTTCTGCCGTCATCTACTATGTTACTATGTTATGTTATATCCTTCATCCTATCTGTGGCCAACTACACTTGTTTTTGTAGTAGACAAGTAGTTGGCAAGCCACCCTACTAACAGTCTTCCAAGAAACTGTTCTGCAAGTGGAGACCTCCCCATAAGTTGTTTGCAACTTGGTACTTGTGTACAAGGGTTTACCTTTATGTTAAGTTTATGTCTGGCCAAAATTTAACCATTTAAAGATGGGAGGGCATGAAGGTGTGCCTAGGGCATGATAAAAAGGTACAGCAAGTCTAAAATTAATAGATTACCTAATCACTTATCTGCGTAGTCAACAGTCCAAATTAACTGCTTAAGTTGGCTGAACTTCCACTTAAAGTTAATGGGACAAGTGATATAGTTATCACTGGTTTAATAGAAACACAAAGAAAAGGGAGTGGGAGATGTTAGCAGGAGGTATCTGCAAAAGAAAAAAAAGTTCATGGAAAAAAATGTTTGAATCATTTAAGATAATAAAATGTAATATGGCTTTATGACCAGGAACCTGACTGTCTACAGTTTATGCTAAATTATGAAGGTTCACTGCTGGAGTTAGAATTTTAATTGTGTTTACTGATTTGTTTCTCCTTAAGCACTTCCACCCCCATTTTAATAAGTAATCTTTTTCTATGTGTGGTACCCCGGGTGAGGGTTGTGGGGTGGCCCTGTGAGTAACATAGACAGACAGGTGTATACATGTGAAATAAATGGTTTATGTAGCAGAACTTCACAGGTCAGGAATATCTGGTGCAAAAGTCTCTATGGTTCAATAAACAGTCTTGAGCAGGCCTCTGGCTGGCAGGCCAAACAGTCTGTGCCTGATGGGGCTGCCATACCTCAAACATCCTGTAAGTTCTCAGTGCCTTTGAGACTCAGATGTGGCTTCAGCCAGACCTTCCCTGGGCCTCCTTAACCTCAGTCAGGCCCCATCTTATATACTTCCTGGTTCTGGCTCCTCCCCTTTTCCCAGCTCACTTTCTCAGGCACAATTAGGGCTTTTAAGGTGGCTCCAACTTTCTATGGGACTATTCTTAAAGGTGAGGGGCAGAGTTCTATAAACCCCATCACACTATGATTTTGTTTTTCTACATCCATATTTTATGATCTTCATTGAACCATTTCCTGCACATACCCATGTTTATTGAGATCTGGAAGGATCTAGCTACAAACTATGCAGATTACGACAGTTCAGTTATTATATCATGCAAAAAATATTGATTCTGCTTATCTTCTTCTGATACGCCTTCACTGATTGCCTATTAAGGCTTGAGTTTTCTTTAAATTAAGATGTATGATTTTTTAAAATCTTATATAGCCTGGCCTTGTTTTACATGAGTGCAGTGATAATTTTATCATCTGTTAAGAGCCCGTCCTGCATGCAAGACTGTTTAATGTTAAACCTTCCAAGTGTTAAAGACTTGAAACAGGTACATAGCCAGGCCTTAACATTTTTTGGGGGGGTGGGGGTGGGGGGAGAGCACAAATAGAGGGGCACAAAATTTTGCCTCACTCTGCCACCGCTTTTTGTCCCCCCATGACCCCAACATACCTGAGGGTCCCCAACCCCACCAGCAGAAGTGCTCCACCTACCTGTGGCCACTGTGTTCTGCAAAACTGAGCATGCATGGGAGATCCCCGCCCCCTGTGCATCTGCTCTGCAACTTTATTATATATTGTATTAAACTGTGGAGGAGCATTTTCAAAATGCTAAGTGCAAAAAAAAAAATCCAGCAGAAAACATCCCTCCACCCTCCACCCTCCCCCCATCCATCTCACATCTATTTCCAAACAGGGAAAACAGAATTTCCTGCTCGAAAATACGTGAGAAGGATGTCCTTGCACTGAAAATATCCAAAATGAACAGCCATTTTCCAAAATGAAACATCCAAATTAAGAACAGCAAAAAACCAGGGAGAGGAATTTCTGTCTGGCAACATTTGTACAAAAATGGCCACACGGATGTCCCCGCAGAGGGAAAGCCTATTGGCCAGTGCAGTGGACTTTTAGCAATGGCACCCAAGTATATAACCCCCCCTTAATTTATTTCTATTATATTGTGAGACCTCCAGCGAATACATACTTTAATGTGACCCATGTGTAGCCCTATTCAGAGGTCAGAGGTTGGAATGCATATGTCATTGCTTGTTACACACATTGGGGTCGATATTCAAAAGAGTTTAACCAGGGAGGAGAGGCACCTGTCCGGTTAAACCCCGCTGATCTGGCCATCTGGCAATATTCAGAAGCACTTAAGCAGTTAGTGCTGCTGAATATTATCATTTCTGCTATGACATTGTGTGGTTAGTGCTG
Organism: Microcaecilia unicolor; assembly: GCF_901765095.1. Lineage (NCBI taxonomy): Eukaryota > Metazoa > Chordata > Amphibia > Gymnophiona > Siphonopidae > Microcaecilia > Microcaecilia unicolor. Next base: position 124,955,172 of record NC_044033.1, read on the forward strand.
GGGCATTCCTGGGGTGGAATTTGGGTGGAGCTAGCACGTAACTAGACAGTGGAGATTTTCAGTCTGCTAACCAGTTGGGTAAGCAGATAACCCCCCCACCCCCCCCATTTGTTTTTTAACAAAGCCACTTTGAATGGGCTGTGTTGGCATTACTGGACTGGCAACCACTAACACGGCTTTGAAAAAGGTGGGGGGAGTTAGAACAGCAAAAAGGCTGTTGTAACTTTATCCGCCAAGGTAAACATACACCAGTTTGAATATCAGTCTGTATGAGGTTAGTTTCCGGGTGACTGCTGAAACCCAGATATTCAGAGCTGGTGCATAGACATGTCCCAGCAACGAAGATCCAGGCTCAATTCAGATCACAGCTGTAAGCAGCTTAGAAACTTCTTACCACCATGGGCTGAATATTGACCCCATTTTCTTTGAAATACACATGTAAATGTTTACACCTTCAATCTTCAGTAACTGGGATTTCCAATGCTTTGCCCTAGTATTTTATAAAGACTTGGGTGTCTATCAGGCTTATTTTCAAAAGAGAAGGGCGCCCATCTTCCTACACAAATCGGGATATGGGCGTCCTTCTCTCAGGGTCGCCCAAATTGACATAATCAAAAGCCGATTTTGAGCACCTTCAACTGCAGTCTGTCGCGGGGACGACCAAAGTTCACGGGGGCGTATCGGCAGCGTAGCAAAGGCGGGACTGGGGCGTGCTTAAGAGATGGGCGTCCTCGGCCGATAATGGAAAAAAGAAGGGCATCCCTGACGAACACTTGGCCGACTTAGTCCATTTTTTCTTGCGACCTAGCCTCAAAAAGGTGCCTGAACTGACCACTCCCCCAGTGGTCACTAACCCCATCCCACCCTAAAAATAAAACTTTAACATTTTTTTTTGCCAGCCTCAAATGTCATACCTAGCTCCCCGACAGCAGTATGCAGGTCCCTGGAGCAGTTTAGTGGGTGCAGTGCACTTTAGGCAGGCAAACCCAGGCCCATCCCCCTCCCTACCTGTTACACTTGTGGTGGTAAATGTGAGCCCTCCAAAACCCACCACAAACCCACTGTACCCACATGTAGGTGTCCCCCTTCACACCTTAGGGCTATGGTAGTGGTGTACAGTTGTGGGGAGTGAGTTTTGTGGGGTTTGGGGGGCTCAGCACACAAGGTAAGGGAGCTATGCACCTGGGAGCAATTTCTGAAGTCCACTGCAGTGCCCTCTAGGGTGCCCGGTTGGTGTCCTGGCATGTCAGGCGGACCAGTGCACTACGAATGCTGGCTCCTCCCACGACCAAAGGGCTTGGATTTGGTTGTTTCTGAGATGGATGTCCTTGGTTTCCATTATTGCCAAAAACCGGGGACGACCATTTCTAAGGTCGACCTAAATGTGGAGATTTGGGCATCCCCGACCGTATTATCAAAATGAAAGATAGACACCCATCTTGTTTCGATAATACGGGTTTCCCCACCCCTTCACGGAGCCATCCTGCAAAGACGGCCCAAGGAAAACGTAGGCGCCCCGTTCGATTATGCCCCTCCACGTGCCTTTACAAAATAGGCTGGAAATAGGCACCTACTTGACTTTCAGACCTAGCTAACCTGCTATAAAATTACCCTCCACACATATAATTGGTGTAGTTACAGGTGGATGTGGTAAGACTGAGAACAGATGCTGCTCTGTTTATTTAATTTACTCCCTTGTTTACTAAGCCGTGCGCTAATACCGAAACAGCCCATTCACCTTGAATGGACTGTGTCGGCATTGCCACGCGGCAGCCACCAACATGACTTAGTAAACAGGGGGGGTTAATTGTTTTTTTTAATTAATGGTCCCACTGGATGTACCAGAAAATAAATGTGTATTTTGCCAGTGACTTTATACATATTTTACAAAAGGCTTAGTTTTCAGCAGACCTTTTATAAAATACTTCAGAAACGTGAATGACCTGACTTGGACATCCCCTGTCCCAAATGAGGCTTTAAACATTTGTGTTTACTTAGCAACATCAGTGAATATTTGCCATAAACTTTACGAAGTCCCTAACAGGTGAATCAGATCCTAAAGACATTTTCCATGGATATGAAGCCAAAACCTAAGTAATTTTTGGCTCTAAACCCTTGCTTTCGTACTACAAGGTCTGTCTTTTTGTAATATGAATAGAATGCAATTTAAAAGCAAGTTGGCTTAGCCAGCATTCACTATTTAGTAAACTGCTCCAATGTAAAGTTAAGTGCAAATGTCCAAAGGTCACTGACACCAGCATACAGTGAAGGATAGTGTTTATGGAGCTGGCCTGATGGTTCACTGGCAGTGCTACGTTCTGCCCTTCAGAAGACACAGATATATGATTCTGACATTTAATACCTGAGATGAAATTTCCGAAATAGTTCATCAGTTCAATATGATACAGTGTACTAGAGAAGGTTAAAAAAATATGCTTTTTTTCCCCCGTTAGTCATGAAATAGCAGTGTGAAGGATAATACTGCATATATGAAACAACTGATACAACAAAGGATATAGCATGAGCCTTATTTGTTTATTGGCTACTTTAAAACTATAGGGACAATTTTCAGTAGTGACTGCACCACTTTAACTGCAGACATTCAATGCCCCGGATTCTATATATGGCGCCCAAATGTGGGCGTGCTGTTGAGATGTGCATGCAAATTAATTGGTTAATGAGCTCTTAACCATCCATAATTGAGTGCTAACAACCAATTATTGATATTGACACTCATTAAAATTTGTGCATGCATCTGGCTGTGTGTTAATCTATAAGGCAGGGCACCTAACTCCCATAGCATGTATCCCAAGTGGGTGAGTGGTCATAGAAGGGGCATGGGCATGTCAGGAATGTTCTGAAAAATTACACATGTGGTTATAGAATACTGGGCTAACGAGTCTAAGTTGGTCACCAGCATTTATACCAGGTTTCAGCAGGCTTGCCTGGTGCTTAAAAACAAAGAGGAGGAAATATTTTTTCACTCAACGAATAGTTAAGTGCTGGAACTCGTTGCCAGAGGATGTAGTAACCGGGTTTAAAAGGGTTTGGAGAATTTCCTGGAACAAAAGTCCATAGTCTACTATTGAGACAGACATGGGGAAGCCACTGCTTGCCCTGGGATTGTTAGCATGCATCCTTGAGGTACCTAAATGGAAGCCCTCAATTGTAGAATTTTCCCCAGTAGTCAGCTGCGGTAACCACTGTCCCCTTAATTCTGTATATGTGCCAATTAGGGTCTAACTTTTGGCACTCAAACAGAAGTTAAACACTAAAAATGGGGGTGAAATGGCACAGGCACCTGAGTGTACTTAAGCTCTATTCTATAATTTGGAGCCTAAGGCACTCATTTTCAAAAGACTAAAACATCTCAAAAGCGTCACAAAGCGGCAGATGGATATTTTTCTTGCCAAATCACCAAACTGCGATTTTCAAAAAGGCAGAATTGGGACATTTCTCACTGTTTGTCCAAATAGCAAGGGGGTGTGTTGGAGGTATATTATCTGGACATTTTTCTGCAGTAATGGAATAGAAAAGAAAGTCCGGGACAGAAAAGAAGTACGTTTTTATCTAGATCTGTTTCAGTCATGACTAAATTAGATCCAATCTTCAGCAAATATAATGAACGAAATAGTAATAATGAGCTGAAAAAATGCTTAACTATCTCAGTCTTCGTTCAAATGCGATTTCCAAATAATTGCACCTTCTATATATATTAAAAGTGGAGAAACAACCTCAATAATCAAAGCATGGCAATCATATAATCATTATGTTTAATGCCAGCAATCACTTGATTCCGTTCTTATCATTGTTCTGTAAACTCCACTTGTGTGCATGTAAAAGGCTCTACCTGGGGTTATATATACCCCATTAAAAACAATTTAGGCAACTGCTTCAATAATCATATTACTTAGCTTGAACACCTTCGCCCAACAGAGCTCACCGTTTCACCATTACGATTGGCTTCCCTAAGGGGGCCAAGCAACTATGAACAAGCCATATTGCCTTCAACAATGGCGTCCGTTGGACGAAGGTGTTCAAGCTAAGTAATATGATTATTGAAACAGTTGCCTAAATTGTTCTTAATGGGGTATATATAACCCCAGGTAGAGCCTTTTACTTGCACATAAGTGGAGTTTACAGACCAATGATAAGAACGGAATCAAGTGATTGCTGGCATTAAACATAATGATTATATGATTGCCATGCTTTGATTATTCAGGTTGTTTCTCCACTTTTAATATATATAGAAAGTGCAATTATTTGGATATCGCATTTGAATGAAGACTGAGATAGTTAAGCATTTTTTCAGCTCATTATTAGTACTTCAGTCATGACTAAGTCAGAAAAAGGTGCCCTAACTGACCAGCTAGTTTTGGTCCGGGATTTCCCAAATTTTGGTGTCATCTGGGTCCAGTTAATCACTGAGATCTTCCTGCTGGAGGACCCTGACTTGTATACCGAAAACCCGAAATTGCCTATACCCGCTGCCAGCAGCAGTTAGAGAAACTGTACTGCTCTCTGAATCTAGGAGCTACAGTGGATGGAGATCTGGAGCTAGAGGAAGTTGGCAGTTCGGATAACCCAGACCCTTTAGACAGCCTACCCGAATGGAGTAGCAAAGGAGCTACAGGGATTTTTAAAAGGGCACAGTCAAGAGGAGCATGAGCTAGGATTGTTTCAGTAGATGGTAATCCCATGGGCAACCAGGACCCCCTCTAAGGTATCATTCCTGTATTTTATAATAAAGAATGACTTGTTCATAGGGTGGCCAAGAGAACCCTAGAGGGGGAGGAGGTAGAGCAACTGTCAGTCCCTCAACCCTACCATAGGCAGACCATACAATTAGCCCACAGTCACCTGTTAGGAGGTCACCTGGAGGGGGGGTGGTGGGAGTAGACCCGAGAATGTATTTTGGCCCGGTTTTTCTGGCCAGATGTATTCAAGCAAGTTCACAAGGTGGGCAGTTCTTTTCCGGCCAATCTGCAAGGTGGACAGTTCTTTTCCGGCCAATCCACAAGGTGGGCGGTTCTTTCAAAATTGGTCAGAAAATAGTCAGGTCATCCTCCAGTACCATCTTTGGTAACATCGGAATTGGAGGGTGCAACCTGAGAAGACTGTAAGGCCTGTGTCACCTGGGTCAGGGAATACTGCTGGGCTTCCAGAGATCTCTGGGAAGCCTGCTAATGATCCCACTGCCTCTGTACCACTTGCTGCAGCTGCTGCTGGCTTTACACTAGGGCCTGGAGTAGCTTCTCCATGTTTTTCCTGTAGCAGCCTTTTCCTAGAAATGCACACTGTATGAGAAAAACAAAAATAAAACCTGTCCGTCCAGCACTAACTATATGTGCCCCCCTAACTAGGGCAGGGCTAACCCTTTTGTCTGACATCTCGGCGTGGTATCATTAATAGGCTCTGAACCCCGGAGGTCAAGGATCTGGCTTCCATGGGCAGGATATGCTCCAAATCACAACACTGCCACCACGTGTGATACTGTGAACGAGGGTTGAGGGCGGGCCTTCACAATAACACAGCCAGACAAGGTTCTAAACAAAATAAGTTATTTATTAAACTTCAGTCTGAGGCCTGTTACTTCACAGGCCCAGGAACAAAAGTAAAGTCTGTTTACAGAGAACAAAGTCTTTCCCAGGGCCATGACTGACGAGGGCCAAAACATAGTCCGTAGCTTTTGCCACGCATAAAACATGCTCTCTCTCTCTCTTTCTCTGGGCTTCCAGGTCTGGCCCCAGCCAGATCTCAGAACAAGGCTTCCAAGTCGTGAAATCAAATGGTTGGCTTAACTCAGGTCACAGTAGTTAAAAGTATATTGTAAAGGCATATGCTGGGGCTTCAGTTCTTCCTTCCCTGGGCCTCCTTAACCCCACTCTGGTCCTGCCTTGTATAATTCTTGGTTTTGACTCCACCCCTCCAATCTCATTTCTTCCCTGGGAAGGGCTAAGGATTTTAAGGTGGCTTGCAGTACCTGAAGGATCTTTCTTAAGGATGAGGGGCAGTGTTCTGTATACCCCCTCACAGGACCTGTAAATGATTCTGAGAAGGACCCACTCCAAAAACTCATATGGAGGGGATTTATGCAGTTTTCTCATAATAGGCAGGTTTCTGAGCTGTGTTTTTCAACATGAGATCTGATTATTTGCTACAGTTGGCAAATAACGGTCCACTGAGAATTTCACTGAGAATTTTTCTAAGCCCTGAGTTTGAGCTGAGAACTATGTGTGATTTGCTTGCTGTATTCTTGGAAATCCACTACTTGATAGATATCCATCTTACAATGATGATTCAGTATCTGGCTACAGTACAGAAACCTGTAAAATTCTCCCAAGACCAAATTTGTGTCTTTCTGTATCTGTTGCCGATTGTCAGTCATTGCTAGAAGTTTTAACAGGCTAGCATGGTACATAAGGTAACCTGTTTAATTGCTTATAAGGATTAAAACTGTGTAAATAAAACTAAGGAAGAATATAAGGTGTTCATTTGATGTTAGAAAATTGTACTAAGGCTCTGAAAAGCTTGCTGGAGAGAGGTGTTTTATGTAATTAATACACATAGTTTTAGTAATGCAGCATTACTGCATAATTTATACATTTTAATCAAAATGCAAATCTGTGTCAGGCACTTAGTTTTGGTGACTGCATTTTCCACACCTTCTCACATTAACAGTAAGCACTTATAAAAATGGGTCACTCCAAGCTGTGAACTGAAAACAGAGGTCAAGTTAATTAATTCAGTAGAGGAAACAGATTTTTGAAATGATTGTCTTTTTATCTTCCGACAAGTGACAGAACCCTTAATAAGATATTTCAGAGACAATTTCTATAATTTGGCTAACTCTTGCTACTTATTTCATTGCATCTTTTAAATTTCTAAATCAGAAATTGCTATTAATAGATATACTGTTTTCAACTAAAATAAATAAATAAGCTTCTTGGTATTCTAAATCATTAATGAAATATTTTTTGAGTTTCAGGTTCCAGAATGCTTGGGCATACTAACAAATAAATGGTCAGTGAGTGGATTGGACTTGGTTTTCTATTGAATATTAATGCACAAGAAGGCTTTCCAGATGTTGAAACTGAATGATGACATGGAAGACATTTTGTAGCTTTTTGCATCTCATTCAGTCTTATCTTATTAAGGGGCCTGTTTAGTAAACTGTGGTAAATATTTACACTTAACTGCTGTGTGCTAGTTGCTGTGTTCATGCTGAGTGTATTCCCGGCAGCTATGGCACAGAAAAATCCTTTGCTGCACATTAAGCCCCTAATTCTAGAAAAGTTGCTAAAAATTGCACATGTAAATTTGGGCACACACCCAATTTGCGTGTGCAATTTGATTGAACAATGAGCTAATTAGCACTAATTGGCTTGTTAGCAAGAAATTATTGCACTAATTAGATTTAATTGGAATATGCGCCTGAGTTCCAAAAGGGGGTGCAGAAATGGGAGGGTCATGGGTGGAATGGGGTGTCCCAAAATTAACGTGCATAGGGCAAATGCACTTAATTTGGGCATGGAGATTTACACCACATTTCAGTTGGTGCAACCGGCCACACCTAAATGTAGGTGCAATTCCCGGGCATAAGCGCTATTCTATAAACCTTGTCTAACTGCCAATTTTTTGGCACCATATATAAAATTTACCCCTAAGTTTATTCACAATTAGTATGGAGGCACTGACCACCCTAACAATTGTGACAATTATCACACAATAAGGATTATGTGCAAACAGTTTTTGGCCACTTAAGCATATGTCACTTTACCATGTGTCTCCCTGCTTCTAACTCCCCCCACCCATCCCTACCTTTTACCTTCAGACTATTATTGGAATGCTTCTGACCTAATGAAGAAAGTTCTGGTTGTGAGAGCAAAACAGAAGTGCCCCACCCTAAAGGACAGTGTAAGGTTTATTTATTTAGCACGCTGGAATTAGGGCTAATGGATCCATATTCTTAGCTCCTGCATACACTAACAAGCAACTGATACAAGTCTCAAATATTATAAAAATAAAAGGTGATTTGTTTACAAGCAAGCAAAACAACCAAGAATGAAACAGGAATAACTAGCATCTAAGAATTATGTACAAATGCAGGGTAGTTCAGAAAGAAGTTATAGACAGATGTTCTTATCGACAATGATTCAGAGTAAACACACACACACACTTCCTAGGCTCATAAATTGGACTACCTGCTTATTACCTCACAGTAATAACAGAGCTTGTCTTTATATAACCTGACTGTGAGGAAAGTTCCTTCTCCTTCAGAATGGAGATGGAAGTCCACAATATAGGAGGACTCTGGAGTGTCCCAGCATTGCAGAGATGAGTAGAGCAGTTCAGCAGAGCGCAAGATGGTCTTACGAGTTGAGTAGTCATTCGAGACAATGACAGCTTAGATTGGTTGGGGTCACCACCTTTGGTCCCCAGAGATGCCTCTGTTATACATTTGGTAGAGGTCCTATCTCTGAACATAAGGTAAACAATTCATTTTGTTCTGTACATTCACTTCACAAACCACAAGAATGTCCGTTTTACATCTCTGAAGATGCAGTTCTTTGAATTCTGAAAAGCCCTTGGACCCAGGCAAAACGGTGTCTGGAATGAGTTAACCAAAGGTCCTTATCTCTGCCCAAGATGTTCAGGGCACAATGATTGCAGAGTAGTTGGACCAGCTTAGTAGGCCAAAGTCCAGGTCGCATTAAAGCATTGTCTATTGTGTGGGTTACAGGAGGTTGTCAGCCAAGTTCTGCTTGTAGCTGTATAGGCAATAGCTGAGACGCCTACATGGCCTAGAAAAGCTGGTCAAAAAATGTACTTAGTCAAATAAAAAAGTGTAAGGTGGGGCCCAATGTATGCCCAGATATTATAACGGGGACTGCTTACGTAAAGAGTATGTTGATTTGGAACCATACAGGACCAACAAAAGCTGGGAGGCCTTAGGCATTTTCACTACACATTCTTCACACTCTGTTCAGTCAATGAGATAGACCACTCCAGATTTGGTGTTCTGAACCAACAAATTTACTTACTTTATAAGTGTTTTGAGGTAAATAACTGGGACAATAACAATAGCAGAGGCAGCCATTTTGGCAGAGGCAATATTCAGACAATATTTATGCAGCTTTGTATATTTCTCTCCTTCTTTATCATCTCTCTGTCTTTAACTAATCTTTGCTTAACTTTTCTCTTTAATGGATGTAGTTTATAGTATAATTCATTTCAACATGATTTCACTTCAGTCTTTGCTAAAAGTGATGAGAGACTCAGGTATTTTGAAGCTTCAAAGTTCCAACTGAGGTAATGTGATACCAGTTGGATGTGTGCGGGTCTCCAGGAGATACGTAGCTGTAAGTAGTTCTTATTTCTTCAGTTCCTTGTGTGGCTCCAGGATCCTGAATAAATGAAAGGAGGTCCTGGGAGTTCTTCTGGAAATATACAACTATGCCCAGCTTCTTCTTTTCTGTTTTGTCCAAGGAGTGGTGACAGTGGGTTTCCCATTTCTATTATCTCAGTGGCATCACAGAACTTAAGCAGCTTCTGTTACTGCTGGTTGCTCTAAGGAATCTCTTAACTGGCTGTTATAACTAGGGTAGCAAGTCACAGGGTTTTGTACCCCTGGCAAGTTCCCTCCAAAATCTATTCTCCTTTCTGGAAATAGCAAAGTGAAAAAGTCAACCTTCGTTACTCATGTAGAGTCACTAGAGGTTACTGTGGGAATCCCAGTATAGCTGGACCCTAGGGTCTCTACAAAAGTATCCTCTTATTTCCATTTGTTTTGGTTTATTTCTCTTTATGCCCTTGATAGAAACCAACTGCTGGCAGGTCTCAAATGTGCGCTCTGAAACATGAGACACTGATGAAAGTAAGCTCCTAGAAAAAAAAACCAACATTTCCAAAAGGATAGATGTGTTAGTATATAGTAAGAAAAGCATCACAGCGATTGATGGCACCATATAAATTATCAGATTTATTGAAGCATAAGCATTCAAGGACAGGAGCCCACATGAGGAAGTATGCTTGTCCTTGGAAGCTTGTACATTGATAAATGTATTAGTTTATAAGGTATTACCAGTGTCTGTGATGTATATAATACAAATGAAGACACCTTATATTGAATCTGCTGGCAGAATTAGACATCTTGCCTCCAAAGAGCCAGATTGGTCCAATAGAATAAAAAAGGGATTACTGAGAAGAAAGAAGTTCTTAGCAATTTGTGTCATGCTGCAGAACTTGGGCAGTGATATTTGATTTTGAGCTGAATTTACTTGAGACTTGGAATGATTTGCGAGTACTGAAAGAAACTGAATATTCTGACATTGAACTGTATCTGTTTTTGAGTACTGTGAACAAATCCGTGCATGTTAGTTCTTTGAAGTAATTGAACTTGCCACTAACTAAATTGTGTTTTCAATATGTGTAATGAAGTATACATGTGTACCTGCTAATACTACTACTAATACAGCAACTACTTAACACTATCACATGTGTGATGTGTTAAAGACAACTTAAGTAAAGGGATTTGGATTTAGCTTGCATCTTTCTCGGATGTTACATTCAGGTTCTGCAGGAATTTCTCAGTTTCTAAAGGGCTTACAATCAAAGATGCCATTATTCAAAAGATTTTAGCTCCAGTGTCTGAGGGTTATGCACCAAAATTATCCTCTTTTAAAATTTGCTAGGGCTGAATGCTTAACTTTATATTCAAAATTTCACTGTACTCCTAAATTTAGGAGCATAAGAATTGGGTGGCAGAAGGGGTGGATTTAGGATTGGAAAAAAGAAATTAAGAGCATAGGGCCAGATTCTATATAAGGCGCTTAAAAAGTCAGTTATGTAAACATTTCCGCTTAAGCGTATTCTGTAAGCGGTGCCTAGATTTAGGCGCGGCATATAGAATACACTTAGTTGATATCCCAGCTCCTAAAACTATGCACCTCCATTTACACCAATGAAAACATGGCATAAATCCTTGTGCATAGAATTATGCGCACTGGGCCATATTCTATAACTATGTGTGTAAATTTTGGAATGCCCATGAAACACCCATTTCCCTACCCATAGCTGTGCCTCTTTTGAACTGTGTGCATTAGAATTTATGTGCAGTTAATTTCAGAATATGCTTAGTGAGTTGAACGTGTAAATTCGAATTATTGCCAATTAGTGCTCATTATTGCTTGTTAAGTGCTGTTATCAACACTGAATAGCTTGCCAATTAAGGTACTCACATTGTTATAGAATATGTCTAGATTTTGGTGTCGATCTCTAGGCGTACTATATAGAATCCTACAGATGGTGCTGATTTTCAGCATTAGGCTCATCAATTAGACTCCTAAATCAACTTAAATCAGGCTTGTCCAGCCTTTTTCTATTGGGGGCCACATTTTATATTTTGTAACATTCGGAGGGCCAAAACATGCACTGCTGTATTTTGCCGCATGTTATGTCAAATAGTGGCAAAATATGACTGTGCATCATCCTCTCCCTAGCTTTCACACAGTCTCGCTCACATAACCCCCCCCCCCCCCCACCACCACTACCACCAGCCTTCACCTGGTCTTTTGTCTCACTCATGTAACCCTCCCCCCAGCCTTCACCCAGTTTCTCTCATAGGCTTCACCTGGCTTTGGTTCAGTTGCAGAAGAAAATGGCAGGATTCCTGCTTCCCTACTATGATTTGACTCTGCAAGCTTGAGCCACAGAGAGACAAATTGCAGTGGGAAAGCAGGAATTCTGCTATAAGCACCACAAGAACTCAGTGGGATGGGTTCTGGCCTGCGGGCCATAGGTTGGGCAAGCCTGACATAAATTTAGGCCTGCTTTTCATTTAAAAGCATAACTTTTAAATGCTTAAATTAAGGTGGATTTTCATGTGAAAACTTAGGAGTCAATATTTAAAGTTATTTAAACATCCAGAAACAGGCTCCCGGCCATTTAAATCACTTGTCCATTGCTAATTGGGCATATTCAACATCACAACTGGATAGTGGCACTGAATATGCCCAGTTAGAACCTAAGCCGAAACTGGCTATTTTGTGGGTGGTCTGGGGGTGGAGTTGGCATTTATGTGGTTAAATGCCAATATTCAGTGCTGGACCACACAAGGTAACAAGAAAACAACAAGGCAAATGATCTGCAGACTCCAAGGTGGAAGGACAAAAAAGCAGTTAGGTAAAAAAATAATATTTTATTAAATAAATATTCAAATCAGCTGATTTGAATATTTATTTAATAAAATATTATTTTTTTACCTATCTGCTTTTTTGTCCTTCCACACAAGGTAACTGCATAAATGGGACCACAAAAAACACAGTCTGATCTTTATCTGCCTCACCTTATGAGGTTAAGTGCTAAAAATTGCACTTAACCGCATACATTTTAACCGGTCGCATATACCCGGATATTCAGTGCTGGTGCCTGGACATGGCCCAACATTGAATATCTGGAGATAAAACTGGCAGCAGCCAAAGAAACACTGATGCCCACTGGCTGAAAATCTACCCCTTAGGCTCTTAAGTTTGACTGAAAGTTAGGCGTAAATTTAAGAGGTTAATTTAGCATCCTAAATTTAGAAGTCAGCTTCATTTGAATATTGAGCTCTAGATTTCTATCTTAAGCAATGGAGGGTGAAGTGATTTACTCAAGATCACCAGGAACAGCAGTAGGATTTGAACTTATCTTTGCTGGTTCTCCACTCTCTTCTCTAACCATTAGGCTGCTCCTCCATTTCATGTAGAGATAATATGGAATAGCAGCAGTACTAGTAGTAGATATATATGCAGTTTTTACAACAGCAATTCAAAACAGTTATTAGTTTATAAGATGCAGAGACAGTTCAATCTGGTAATAGCAAGTTCAATTACTTTCTGGAGCTAACAATAGGAAGGAGGGATTTCAGCTCCAAGCAAAAAAAAAAAAAAGCTGATTCAGTTCATAATGCTCAAAAACAGGTGCAATACTTCCTGCTCTATAGAACTTAGGGTCTAGTTGAGGAACATAAACATGACAAATAATTTTCTAGAATTCATTTAACTCTTAGATGTTTAGGAGTGATTTTAGAAGTCATAGGTGAAATTTATACACATTAAAAGCAAATTTATAAGTATAGTCAACATATCTGTATCAGTAGCAATCTCAGTGGCCCTTTTATTAAGCCGCATAGGCACATATGCATGTCCTATGTGTGTCAATTTGGAGTTACCACCTGGCTACCATGTAGCCCAGGCGGTAATTTTGTTTTTTATGTGTGTCCGCTATGTGCGCCTGAAAATAATTTTTATTTTCCTGCGTGTGGCGGAAACCGGGCCGTAATCTTCATTATACGTGCGTAGATGATTACCACATGGTTACCGTGTGAGATCTTACCGCTAAGTCAGTGGGTGGCAGTAAGGTCTCAGACCCAAAATGGATGCACGCCAATTTTTATTTTGACGTATGTCCATTTTCGGCAAAAATGTTAAAAAGGCCTTTTTTACAGGCGCGCTGAAAAATGGATCTGAGCACACCCAAAACGCGCGCATACACTAGCACAGCCCATTTTTTAGCGCACCTTAGTAAAAGGACCCCTTAGAAAAGATGCCAACTGTACATGTATTCTAATTGTAGCCCACCAAATGAAACAATGTGGGGACTAACATTCAATACATACTAACAAAATGTCCCAAACATTTAAATTTGCACCACAGATTTTCTATAACTGCAATAACACCTCAGTTTATTCAATTTTTTATGGGGATCATCAGATCTAATGCATCTCACACCATATGAACAGCCTTGTTCTTTCTTCACAGGAAAAAATGGTTGTGGTGCAAATCTTCATAAGATCACCCTTCTTTTCTAAATTTCTCTTTACTTTTGTTGTTGTTTTACATATTTTAGTATGCCATGACTGTGCAGTATAACAGCATTGTTTTGCTATAACAAAAGTGCATTTTAGCACAAACTTATCTTTAAAAAAAAAACGGCAGCTTTCAAGCGCAGGAGAACCTCCACCGACATGGCCAGGTTTCGCAATAAGCTTTTTCAAGGAAGAGGCTCTCATAACTGCCCTTTCCCGGTGGTAATTGGCAGTTGGCGCATGCTGCACGCTTACTGCCTGGTTAGCACATAAGACCTTAATGCTAAGTCAATGGGTGGCGTTAAGGTCTCCGGCTGAAAATGGACGTGTGCTGATTTTCATTTTACTGCACGTCCATTTTCCAGCATATTAAAAAATCTCCTTTATCTAGGCGCACTGAGAAAATGGACCAGCGTAAGTCCAAAACACACGCCTACACCAGCGCAGGCCACTTTTGGGCACACTTTAGTAAAAGGACCCCTTAGTTTCTTCATAAGTTAGTGAGAATTTTCTCTGATGTTTCTAGAACTAGTTACAGAAGATGGAAATAATTTCATGATATGTGGAAGGAAGCACTTGATGTATGAGGATGTTTCTTCTTGAGACATCCACCCAAGTGTAAGGTAATTTATCAAGATCATTTTAAATTTTTTTCACTCCTAACCAGCTCTCATTTTTTACTTCAGAAACATCAGAAAAATGAAAAATTAATTCATTAGTTTCCTTGTTAGAGGCTTGCTATATTTTAATTTTCTTATTGGTTCCCTTTTTGACTAGTTCTACATTTTTCAATATATATTTGTATGCCTAATCAGATATCTTATGTAATTGTATTATATTTTTGGTGATATTTTGGTAATCTTGAATCTCGTATTATTTGCAATTTTTCCATTAGAGGGTTAGAGTCTCTTTTACTAAAGCACGCTAGCGATTCCCTGCATGGCAAATGCGGCATAGCCCATTCAGTTTAAATGGGCTGTATTGCATTTGCCATGTGGGAATTACTAACGCATTTTAGTGAAAGATGCCCTTACTTCTTAAAAATATATTTTTCATACAATTTGAGAGATGTATATTTGTTAACATGCATTGAGTTCACTAGTGCACCTTAAAAAATTTAGGGCCCTGTTTACTAAGCCGCACTATAGGTACGCAAACGATTTAGTGTGCTATAATGATAGAGACACCTGTTATATTCCTATGGGTGTCTCTAGCAGTGCGTGCTCATTTTCAGCGCTTGCAAAACAGCTTGCACGCCTACAGCGCGGTTTAGTACACAGAGCCCTTAGAGGCTTTATTACTAAAATGCATTAAGTTTTGGGCTTAACAGGCTATAACGCTTAATTTTAATTTGCAGCAAGCCCAAACATAATACTGCATCAAGAAGATGCATTCCCATTAACATTTTGATTGATGCGTAGGACCTACTCCAAGTTATTGTGGAAGTTCTTACTGCCTCCTTTTTAGGAGGCACTAAGGGCTTTATTCTATAAATTTACGCTCCTAAAACTTATGCTCCTAATTTATGAGCATAATCTATGCTCATACATTTATGCTGTTAAATTACGAGCATAATCTATTTTGGAGCATAGACTATGCTCCTAATTTAGGGGCATAGCCTATAGAGTAAGGCCCTAAGTGCTCTGACATTAGCACTGTGTTCACCAGTTAGTGCACAGTAATTATAATGTGCTAGCTGGCAAACACTTCCATGCCTACTCTCTGCCCATGCCATGCCCCCTGACACCAAAGGCACTTAACACCTGAATTTCCATGCGCTAACTGCAAAAATACTGCAAAGCCCCTTAACTAGAGAGTGACATGGGGACGGGGTCAGAGCTCGTGACAACAAGATGAGCCCACAGGGACAGGGTGGGGATAGGGACAACATTTGTCCCTGTCCCCATGTCCTTCTCTAATCCAGATGACTTTGGGCCCTGTTTACTAAGCTGTGCTGTAGGTGTGCTAGTGTTTTTAGCGCATGTTATAAATGAGCGTGCACTAATGCTAGAGACACCCATATATTCCTGGCGCCATTGTGTTTTAAGAATGGTACCGAGACTCTCTGTGGCAGTCTCGCAGACTATCAAGACCCGCAAGACTACCATGGGAAGTCTCGGCCGCCATTTTGAAAAAACGTCGGCTCTAAGCAGAATAATGGTACTGGGCAGCAAAGAGTGGGGTTCTTTCCTGCCCCCAAAGAATCCACTAGACCACCAGGGCCCTTCAAGATAGGACCGGGAAGGAACCACTGAGGCTCGGGGGACAGCACGGGATTGGGGGGGGGGGCAGATCACTCTTAATCCACCCCTGAATGCGAGCATTTACACCAACTGAACCTTAGTATAAATCCTCATGCCTAAATTAGGTAAAGATCTCTCTTATTCTATAGCAATGCGCATAAATTGTGGTAACGCCCCTGATCTGCCCATGACCCTCCCACGGCCGCATCCCCTTTTCAAAACCACATGTATGGGCACATAAATTTGTGCATGTAAATTTCAATTAATGCCAATTAGCACCAATAATTGAGTCTTAGGACCCAATTATTGGTGTTAATTGGCTTGTTAATTAAATTGTGTGCGCCCAAATGTGAATGTGCATTTTAAAACACCATTTATAGAATTTGGGTGATAAAGGACAATTCTATAAAAAGTCACATTTACATGCCAGCTGTGTACCTAATTGTATAGCACATTGACATTTTGGCACTGTCATTTGGGTACCTAAGTGGTATTCTTCAAATAGGCACTCATATGATATAGTGCTAATTTGTAAGGGGGGTGGAGCATGGACAGGTCGTAGGTGGCACACACACTTCCCTTTAAGGTGAGCAGGAGTCCTCCAACTGCATTGCTGCCAATTGGGGGTGCTGCTTCAATATTGGGTTTTCGGTTGCTAGGGACAGACAGGTTCCCTAGAGTCCTGTAGAGCTTGCCTGTCCCTCAATATTGAAAATGTGATAGTGAAACAGCACCACCCACTGGCAGGACTGCAAATGGAGGACTCCTCAGCTTACAGGGAACAGTGGTGGCACAGTAATTTAGGTGGGCTACTTCAAGAATACTGTAAGTTGCCCATGTACCTTTTTTAATTTAGGTGCCCCATGTAGGTCTATGGTGGGTGTAAATGGGAGTATCTAAAAATACAGTAATATCAGGTGCCCAAATATACACTAGTATACAATAGTAAGGAAACTTGTGCCCTCTAATTTCCGTATAGAATAAGCTGTCATGACACATTACTGGAGCACCTAAATGGAGGTGCCATGTTATAGAATTGCCCCATAGTGGGCACCCTCATTCTTGTTACTTAAAATTTCATGTTGGTTTCCAAAGTCTTCTCTATACTATATTAATCCTCCAGTGGACCTTTTTCTATATTCAAATCACTGACCAAAGTAAGGGGTCATTTTATTAAGGTGCACTATCGTTTTTAGCACGTCCTAAAAATAAGCGTGCGCTAAACATTAGAGATGCCCATATATTCCAATGGAGTCTCTAGCGTTTAGAATGCGCTAGTCATTAGCATGCACAAAAAATCCTAGTGTGCCTTTGTAAAAGACCTCCTAAGAGTTTTCTCTATGAAGGAGGAGAATAGGGCTGAGAGGGCCAAGACTGGCCTCCACCACCTAAATCTTTTCCATTGTAAAGGCAGTGAGTCTTTCTGACTAATTTACAAAATAGCAAATGATAGCTCTGCCCCCAGATACACCCCCCTCAAAAAAAATTTAAAAATGTTTAGCATGCAGTTGGCATGCACACTTTTGACACTTACCACAGGACGCCCGTCATAAATGTAGCAGAAACGTGGGCAACTTTAGTATTCTTTAAGTTGCCCGCCTACATTTCTGTGCCAGCTCTGTCACGGGTCCTTTTACTAAAGCTCTATCAGGCATTTAGCATGCGCTAATGGAATTAGTGTGCACTAAAAGCTTTGAAGCCCATTTTATACATAAGGGCTACTTAGCATTTACTAAGCTTTACTAATAAAAGGCCCATAAGTGCTCAATGCAGTTTATTTATTTATTTGGTACACTTGTATCCCACATTTTCCCAGCTTGTGCGGGCTCAATGTGGCTAACAGTTACAAGAAATTACATAGCACAGCAGGATAAAATAGTTATATAAAAATTAACAAAAACATTAGTGTAAGCAGCTTAATGAAAGAATTCGGATGGGAATACAGGAGCAACAAGGGGGAAACAGACATAAGGCCAAATGCGGGTAATCAAACAAAATGGAAATAGGGGCTTAAAAAGTATTGTGGTCTTTGGGATATGCCTTACTAAACAGATAAGTTTTTAGTAATTTCTTAAATGATTGGTGATCCGATGTCTCTTTCAGAAGTCTCGGCAAAGCATTCCAGGATTGCGGGCTGATGAACAAAAAGGAAGCGTAGATTGACTTATACTTTAGATTCCTGCAGGAAGGATAGTGCAGAATAAGATAAGGGGCCTTTATTGAGTGCTCTATCAGTACCTCTATTTCCAAAAGAATTATGAAATGATAATCCAGTTTACCATATCCTCCCCAGTTCAATTACAGAAGGCAAACCAATATCTGAATAGCAGCTGTTAACAAAGGCAAAACTCTATAGCTTTGTCCTTAGGGGTCTGCCTCAAGGTGAACATGCATTATAATCCCCCTTTTACGAAGCCGCACTAGTGGCCGCCAGTGTGGTAATGCTGACACATCTCATTCAAAGTGAATGGATTGCATTGGCATTACCACGCAGCTGCCGCTAACGTGGCTTTGTAATTACTAAGTCTCTCTAACTTGAATGTGACTTGTCTCCTCAGTTTAATACAGACATTTTAGAATGTTTCATTCTTTTTCCAAATTTTACAAAACAATAAAAGCTTTTCATAAGTTTCAGTGATTTGGAGGCTGCTCGTCTTTAACAATGCTTGACAGAAGAAAGGGGAACTGCTTGTTAAAAATCAGAATAGCTTTTCTTTATTCACTTTGATAGGGCAAAAAAAAAAAAAAGAACAAAGGACCAGCTTACAGCATTTATCATGAATATTAATTTTGTTACTATCTTTGACTTGCAGGACTAGGAATTTATAAGGAAAGTAATAACCATTTTGGTTTGCTGAAAATTACACATTATTAATACTAATGAACCAATAAATATCAGCTCAGAGAAAAGATATTTATAGGAAGGGCACATTAGAGGGTCCTTTTATTAAGCTATGGTAAGCATTAAGCATACTGCAGGGTGCGCTCAGGTGTCCCAAGGTAATGTTATTTATTTATTTATTTGAATTTTGCTCACACTTTTTTCAGTAGTAGCTCAAGGTGAGTTACATTCAGGTACACTGGGCATTTCTCTGTCCCTGGAGGGCTCACAATCTCAGTTTGTACCTGAGCAATGGAGGGTTAAGTGACTTGTCCAAGATCACAAGGAGCTGCAGTGGGATTTGAACCAGGCACCTCCGGATGTCAATACTTTTTAGTTTTTAGCGCTGGGGGGGGGGGGGGCATGTTTGAGGGTGGAGAGTAGACATTTCCAGTGCAAATCGGTTAACGCATCTACGTTGCTGCGCACCTACTGATTAGTGAATGGTTAGCACGTGAGCCCTTTGTCCCTAATAAATTGGGAAATTAGTGCATGGCCATTAATTGAGGAAATGAAAACTCGGCCATTTTACAGCTGTGCTAAAAGTGGCCTCAATGTCTGGGGAAATCCAAGTGCTAATCATAGCACAGGCCACTTTTTAGTGCAGCTTAGTAAAAGAGACCCTTCATTTTTGGAGTTCTTCATTGTTTCAAAAGGCTCTGTAAGGGCCATTTTACAAAGGTGTGGCAAGCCTACTGTGGGGCCTACTGCAAGAGTTGGCATTCGTTCTGCCCCAACTATGCGCCATTCCCATAGTGAAAAAAATGTGTTTTCTTTTACTGCCGGGTTAACGTGGTACCCCTTACCACCTCCCCCAGGAAATGGCCGTGCAGCAAGTGTGTACTTACCATACTGCAATTTCCTTTTTTTTTTTTTTAATTTGTGTTTTTCAGCATCAGTGCATAGAGAACAAATTCAAAGTGATGTACATTACACATCAATTAACCTTATAACCAGGGGCGTAGCCAGACTTCAGTGGGAGGGGGGTCCAGAGCCCGAGGTGAGGGGGCACATTTTGCCCCCCCCCCCGGAGCTGCCGACCCCCCCTGCCATTGCCGACCGCCACCTCCGCCGCCGCCACCACCACCAACAACTTTGACCCCCTCCTCTCGACCCTCCTCCCCCCGCCAACCCTCCCCTGCTGTCACCTACCTTTGCTGGCGGGGGACCCCAATCCCTGCCAGCTGAGGTCCTCTTCTTCCCACGCAAGGCTTCGTTCTGTTTCTGTGAGTTTGACGTCCTGCACGTTGTATGTCTAAAAGTCGTTGCCAAATAAGGGCATATTGCTTGTTAATCAAGTTAAAGGAACGCCTGTGGAGCATGCTCTCATGTTGAGCTACTTCTTTCATTCTTGACACCCAACACGAGAATGGCACAGGTTCCTCACTTGTCCAGAACTGTAGTATCGTTTTTTTTAAACTACAAAAATTGACATATATAAAAATCTTCTCTTGGGCTGAGATAATCCCTGGGCAACCAAGTCAGACTGCTCCCCCAACAGCAGTGCAGCGTATGTCCACTCTACTATGAATTGCAGTACCCAGTTAAGGACAAGGAAAGCTTTGTTCCATATGGTCAGTTTTGGGCACTCTAAAAAAGAATGTAAAAAAGTGCCAGGCCCTATATGGCATTTATGGCACAGGGTTGAAAAGGGGCTTCAATGCATGGCAAATCCACATGCAGAAGTCACCACAGGACCCGTTTTACTGCAGTGTGGTAAAAGAACCCCTAAAGAAGAGGAACAGCCTAGTGGTTAGGGCAGTGTATGAAGAACCAGCAAAGCTGCATTCAAATCCTGTCTCTCCTATTGATGCTCCTTGTGACTTTGGGCAAGACAACTCACCCTCTGATATCTCAGGTACACACGTAGGGGGAGATTCTATATATTTCACCTAAAAAAATCTGTGCTGAAATCAGTCCCGACTAAGCGTATTCTGTAATCGGTGTTGGTTGATATTTCAGCGCCTAAATCTACATGCATCCATTTACACCAATGAAAATGTGGTGTAAATCCCAGCATGTAGATTTAGGTGCACTGGGTCATATTCAATAACTAGGTGCGTAAATTGTGGAATGGCCACAAACGCCCATTTCCCCACCCATAACCATGGCCCTTTTTGCCTGCGGCCATTAGATGCTCGGCACACGTCATTACAAAATATGCTTAGCGATTTGTGTGCCTAAATTCTAATCAGTGCCAATTAGTGCTCATTGTTGCTTGTTAAGTTCCGCTATCAGCACTCAGCTTGTTAAGCTTGTTAAATTACATGCATTATTATAGAATCCGCACCAATTTCGGCGCCGTTCTCTAGGCTCACTATATAGAATCTGGGGGAATAGGGTCTTAGTTACAAAACCATGCTAACGTTTGCATTCAGCATGTGGTAACATTATTTTTAAATGTATGTTAAAAGCATAACCTCCGTGGTAATACTTAGGGGAAGCAAACTCCTGGGGTGGGAGGTACAAAGTACCAAGTTGATCCAAAGTAGTGAATAATAATTAAAAAAAAAAATTTATACATGTACATCTTATATTTAAGGAATTACACTTGATTAGAAAGTGTTGCATTATCAAATTAACAGAAAGAAAAATATATATCACATATTAACAACACTCAAGTCCACATTATGTTGGAGGGGATTCTAGAACAGGAGGAAAAATGAAACTTTTTCAAAGCATATTTGCATCTAGGAAAAAATAAGACTTATACTATTATACTCCAGCTATTTTTGAGGCTACAAACGTTGTTAAGTGAGATGGATCCACAAAAACATACTTTTGTGTGTTGTAACATACAAGGAAATCTAAGATAAAACGTGCCTCCTAGTTGTAACACAGCAGGTTTCAATATCAGGTTGTGGGGCAGTTTGGTAGCAGTGAAATAGCACTTAAATACTGTTGCCCTGCTAGTGCACTTTATGAATGTTGTTTCCCATGGGTACCCAACAGTAGGCAATTTCTATAGCTGTTACCATGGCCATGAAACATTGGTGGCCTGTCTATAAATGTATTAAGTTTGCATTGCATTATAGTAATTTAGTAAAAGCAGGAGTGTGAGAGAGATGGTTGCTTATTTAGAAGTTCTCCCCAGTATGAAATATGGCAGATATCATTTATGAGGTAGGTGGTGCCTAGGTGGTGATGGAGTGAACTCTTTGTTTCTGTAGCTGTCCTCACTCTCCACAGGTAGCCTGACTGCAATGTGTTTGAAATCAATTGCTCCCAAAAGTGATGGAAATTTAGATCAAAAAATTCATGGTCTGCTGTACCCTCTGTTCATCCTCAAGGAAATCAATATATTGATTGGCTCACTTGAGAAAAGTGTTCAGATGCTGAGTAATGTAGAGAGAGGTAGTTGACTGCCTTCTACTTGTTGTGGCCCCAGATGCCAGTGCTGAAGAATGCAAGGACTGTGATACACCAGCATGAGCTGTTCACTTTAGGTGACACCCTATGTATGCATTTCTTCTCAGGCGAACTTAGGAACTGGGTCTTGGGCTAGTGGGCCCTCTGTAGAGGGTATTTCCTCCTCCTCTGTTGCCTCTTCCTCTCCCAAGCCAGAGCAGATGGGAGCCCCTTATGTGTACTACTCATTGAAGAAAGTCTACCCACCAGCAACTCCAAACCGATCACCAGCAACATCCACACACAGAGACAGAAAGACACTCAGACTTACCACAACCACATTCAGAGACACATTCTGAGAACTCATCTAGATTATGTCAGGTTCTCAGATTCAGAGCCCGCGGGGCCGGGCTCTGGAGCAAACGTGAGCCCTTGGGCTGCTGCCGAGGAGCGACAGCAGCAGGCAAAACCCACCAACCAACACTGGGTAAGCACACCAGCAGGGACTGCAGGCACTGCCCAGCGAACCGGAACACATGGACTGGAATCCCCCGGACTGGAGGACACAGGACTGGAACACACACCGGACCGGAACACACTGGACTGGAGCACACCAGACTGGAACACACACCGGACCGGAACACACTGGACTGGAGCACACTGGACTGGTCCGCACAGCTTCACCTGTGCTTAGCTACTAAGCCCCCCAGGAGTTGAGCTCCTGGGTTCGAGTAGCCGACAGGACTTACTGGATACCGGATGACATAGGGACCAGGACTGGAAACAGAAGTGCTCCTAAACCTAAACTGATCTACTTGCTCCCAAGCCCTAAACCAGCAGGAGTGTTCCTAACAGTAAACTGACAAAAGGACTTCCTAAGCCCTATACTAAACAGGAGCTCCTAAGCCCTGCTCAAGAAAGGGACTTCCACCGCCCTAGACTAACAGAGCAGGGAACTAAACACAAAGCTAACACAGGTGCTACTAAGCACCAAGCTACAAGCAGAGCTTTACACTAATAAGCTAAACACAGAACTAACCAGCTACCTAAGCACTGCTCTAGCAAGCTAGATACAACTAACAAGGTGCTTCCTAAGCACTACTCTGGCAAGCAACCAGAAGAGCTCCTAGCACTAAAAGGGAAGACAGGGGAGCCACAAGGAAAAAGCAGTGAAGCTAACACATAAGCCAAAAGTGATTCTAAATCACCAAACACCAACAGCAAAGACTGCAATGCTCCCAATAGCACAAACACCAGAAGTACTTCTAACAGCAAACTCTGCAGTGTTCCTAACAACACCAAACCCAGGAGTACTTCTAATAGCAACAGAGCTTCCAAAGCCCTACACATAGCACTGCTTCCAAAACCAAGAGGGAAAAGCAGGGGAACCAAAGGGAAAAGCAGGAAAGCTAAACACATAGACACCAGTGCACACTGCACTAACACTAACCTGGACCTTAGCAAAAGCAAGCAGGGACCCTAGACACAATGTCAGAAGTGCACACTGCACCACCCTACCTAAAGCAAACACAACTGTTGCAAAGGCCCTGAAGGAAACAAGACCACTTCCTTATCAAGGCCCTCCCTGATGATGTCACACTCCCTAGACCTAGGCAAAAGCACACTGACCCAGAGAGGCCCAACCCACACCAATGCAAAACCGTGAAACACTTGAAGCCAGTACACCCAAAGAGAGGTAGAGCAACTCAGGCAACACACAGCTGTAGTAAAGTAAAACAATTAACCCCATGCTGCTGGAAGCTGCCAGCACAGAGAGACAGAGCCAGCTCAGAAAGGACAGAGAAAAGAAACAGAAGCCAGCTAAGAAGCTGACCCCCAGGAAAGAGGTAAGTTTGAGAGGGGTTCAGACCCCAATCATAACAGATTATACATATAGGATAAATTCAGTAAAGGATGCATTAGGTTAGGCACTAGGATACAGAATGCTAACCCAAGATGCTATATAGCGCGCATAGAGATCTGTGCCAAAATCCAAGCGTATACTGTAGCAACGCATATAACTTAATTGGCTTAACAAGCTAATCAACGTTGATAATACCTCTTAACAAGCAACGATGAGCACTAAACGGCAATAATTAGAATTTACACGTATTTACAGTGTACAACTCGCTAAGCACATTCTGTAATACAGTGCACCTAACTTCTAATGTGCACAGGTAAAAAGGGGCATGGTTATGGGTGGGGAAATGGGCATTTTGTGGGTGTTCCAAAATTTATATGCGTAGTTATAGAATATGGCCCTCTGCACCTAAATCTACGTGCCAGGATTTACGCCATGTTTTTGTTGGTGTAAATGGAGGCACATAGTTTTAGGCGCTGGGATATTAACTAAGCGTATTCTATATACCGTGCCTAAATCTAGGCGCCGCTTATAGAATACACTTAATTGGTATTGATTTCCATGCCAATCTTTTAGGTGCCATATATACAATCTCCCCCTAAACATGAATTCTATAATAGCAGTCTGCATGGAACCGCCATTATAGAATACTATCATAAGTCCACATTTTCACGCCTAAGTACAGGTATACAAGCACATTAATGCAAGTATTCTATAACAGTGCGCTCAAATGTTTGACACGTCCGTGACCCCCCCACTTCTTTGGCCATGCCCCTTTTGGAGTGTCATGTGAGAGAAATTATGTGTGCTGTTTGTGGAATAGGGCGTAAATCAGTTACGAGTGTAAACACTGATTAGTGCCTAAATGCCAATTATTGATAGTTATCAACAATTAAGTGTCAATTAGAGTGCTAATTAACCAATCAGTTTACGCACCTAAATGACCCTATTCTAGAACCATGCGCCTATCTTTGGGTGCCATTTATAGAATGCGGGGGATAGAGCTCTTCTCATAGGCCACCAGGGGAGGCATATTTTCAAAGCACTTAGCCTACCAAAGTTCCATAGGTTTCTATGGAACTTTGGAAGGCTAAGTGCTTTGAAAATATTCCAACAGGTCTACTTAACAGATTTCACAGATCCAAATATGCATAAAGTACTAAAGTATTATGAAAGTAATCATCAGGATCCATTTTATATCATTAAACTTGCGCAAGCATTCCAACCAGTAGAAAGAGGGACTTTGAATCCAACAATACAGGCATGGAAGGAAACAACTGAATTTGTGAAACAAGAGACCTGTTTAAAAAATTAGGGAGCCCTTTTACTAAGCCGTGTAAGCACTTACACATGCACAGTGCATGAGAGTTCTGAGTTACTGCCTGGCTACTGCATGGCCCAGGCGGTAATTTCATTTTTGACTCAAGTCCGATACGCGTGTCAGAAAATATTTTTATTTTCTGGCGCATGGGTGGTAAATCGGCATTTTGATGTGCGTTGACCGTTACTGCCCAGTTAACATGTGAGACTTTACCGCTAAGTCAATGGCTGGTGGTAAGGTCTCAGACCCAAAATAGACACACACCAATTTTCATTTTGCCGCACGTCCATCCCCCCCCCCCCCCCCTCAAAAGTCATTTTTTTACAGGTGCACTGAAAAATGATCCTGCGTGCAGCCAAAACCCACACCTACACTACCGCAGGCCATGTTTCAGCGTACCTTATTAAAAGGACCCCTAGATTAGGAAACAAGGAAAAACATGAAGGGGTAAATATTCAATGGCAGTGGTGGATGTTTTGCCGACCGCTGCTGGCGTTATTCCTGGATATTCAATACTGGGTCATGTCCGGACTTTGGCATTGAATATACGGTTTATGCAGTGCCAGCTAACACATGGCCGCTTAAGTCAATATTCAGGACTTAAGCAGCCATGAGTTGCTATATAAAGATACAACTGTGTTTTATGCGGTACCATTTATGTGTTTACCCTGGCTGGTTAAGTGCTGACTGTGCCCCTGGAATGCCCCCAAATAGTCGACTTTCATGTAGGCTCTAACCGCTAATTTTCATCAGTGATAACTACTTAAGTGCCACTGAAACTTAGCGGATAGCCCTGAGCAGCCGATTTAACTGGTCGGTGGCCATTTCTAGCCAGTTAAATCATTTTGAATATTGTGATGCAGGTCACTTTGGATTCTTCTCGACTGGGCAGCCAGCCCACTGGTATAACATTTGACTTTAAGGAGGAGCTGGTCTGAATGTGTCCACTGAGGGTCCTTTGGACTCCTCTCCCTTCCTCCCTCGTTTTACAGTGTTCCTTTTGCTTTCAAAAAGTACAAACACCAGGGGACACTCAATGAAATTACATGGAAATACTTTTAAAACAAATAGGAATAAATATTTTTTCAATCAAACAATAGTTAAGCTCTGGAACTTATTGCCGGGTGATGTGGTAACAGCGGTTAGCGAATCTGGGTTTAAAAAAGGTTTGGACAAGTTCCTTGAGGAAAACTGCAATTGAGACAGACATGGGGAAGCCACTGCTTGCCCTGGGATTGGTAGCATGTATTTTTTTTTTTCCAGAACTCTCGCAAGCTATAGAATTTGTTCTAAACTTTTTTTAAACCCAGATACACTAACTGCTGTTACCACATTCTCTGGCAAAGATTTCCAAAGCTTTACTATGTGTTGAGTGAAAAAATATTTCCTCCTATTTGTTTTAAAATTATTTCCATGTAACTTGAGTGTCCCCTAGTCTTTGTACTTTTGGAATGAATAAAAATTTGATTTACTTCTACACCACTCAAGATTTTGTAGACCTCAATCATATCTCCCCTCATCTGTCTCTTTTCCAAACTGAAGAGCCCAAAGCTCTTTAGCCTTTCCTCATATGAAAAGAGTTCCATCCCCTATATCATTTTCGTCGCTCAACTTTGAATCTTTTCTAATTCTGCTATATCTTTTTGGAGATACAACGACCAGAACTGAACGCAATACTCAAGGTGCAGAAGCACAATGGAGTGATACAAAGGCATTATAGTTTTTTCAGTCTTATTCACCATCCCTTTCCTAATAATTCCTAGCATCCTATTTGCTTTCTTTGCCTCCACCACACAATGAGCAAACGATTTCAGCATATTATCTAAAATGACACCCAGATCTTTTTCTTGAGCGCTGACCCCCAAGGTAGACCCTAGCATCAGGTAACTATGATTCAGATTATAATGGTTTGTTCTGCTGGAGTACATCCATATAAACAAAGCAAAACTAAATATCAACAGAAAATATCTAACATAAAACAGAATTACACAACATAAGCCAAAGACAAGCATGACAACAAAAATGTTTAACAGCAAAATGCCTTTTGAAAACTCAGATACACAATATCAACCGGCTCACTTTTATCCATACGTTTGTTTACCCCTTCAAAGAAATGTCCCACGTTTCATCCATTGCAAATTCTGGAAACATTACAACATTGCTGTATCAAAAATGCACTATTTCCTTCAAGGTAGTATGAAACTGAACAATAGAAGAAGTACATTAAACTATATGATGCATCCTTTGTACTATAGCTGACTGGCTGTATAATCTATTTCTGATGAGTTAGTAGATACTACAGGGATCTGCCCTACTACCACTCAATCACTGATGGAGACCCCAGGTCCAAAGGGGCAGATAGCCAGCACTTGTGCGTGCCTTGGAGCAGGTGCAACAGCGAATGCATAGATTTCCTAAGGTGTAAGGGGCCCTTTTACAGAGGCGCGTAAGGGCTTATGCGCATCCAACATGTGCCAAATCAGTATTATCGCCCCGGCTACTGCATGCCCCGGGCAGTAATTCTGAATTTGGCATGCACCGAAAGCATGCATAGAAAATATAAATGGCAGTGAATAGCAGAGGACACGCACCACATGCCTACCGCCCAGGTAGCGCGTGAGACCTTACCACTCAATGGGTTTTTATTTTGCTGCATGTCCATTTTCCAGCCCCTTATAAAAAGGCCCCTTTTCCAGGAGACAGCAAAAACTGGTCTAGCGTGCAACCAAAAGACACACTCACACTGCCGCAGGCCACTTTTTGCTGCCGCTTAGTAAAAGGGCCCCTAAGTGTATTTCCATTTTAAAATGGAACATGCACTCGTACCTTTTTGGACTGCCCAAAAAACACAACCACTTGAAGTTTCTGCATCCCCAAACACATGGAAATTGCAGCTTTCTGAAATCATTATGTATTAATAAATTCAATTTTTGTTTGCAAATACTGCTATTTTGGCATTTAAAATGTTTTCAAAATGGCTTCCCTAAGTCAAATTTTTGTAGCCCAGATACTAGATACTGGGACCTAGATACTGATAATGTATACCGGTGCAATACTGCACATTAGTAACTAGCTTCTAGATCAGGGGTGAACAACCACAGTCCTCAAAGACCAGAACCCAGTTAGATTTTCAGGACTTCCACAGTGAATAAACTATTACTCTGCCAATCTGAATGGTTTCTTGCATGCAAGCCTTCCAGAGACAGGAAAATGCTGTGGATGAATGAAACTCACCTTAATTACTACTAAAAAGCCATGAGATAAAAATCTAAGTCCATTTTGCTGTTAAACATTTTTGTTGTCACACTTGTCTTTGTCTTATGTTGTGTAATTCTCTTTTATGTTAGATGTTTTCTGTTGATATATAGTTTTTGCTTTGTTTATATGGATGTACTCCAGCAGAACAAACCATTCAGATTGGCAGAGTAATAGTTTAATAAATCATTTTTGATATATAAGCCCTGCAAACTGAATTTTCTATGAGAAGCCTGAGCCAGCTTTATTGAACTGTGACTACTACAAGTGTACTATGAAAAGCTGTGATTATATCCAGTAGTGGCATAAAAGGTTATTTACTAGATGATAAGAACATTGCCTGAAAGTGCTGTTTTGCTCTTGACCCATATATTTCTAGACATTCAGTACTGTACAAAAGTAAATGGACTATCAGTGAATTATAGTTTTTACCTAAAGTACCCTCCACTGTTTTTATATGTTCCCTAGGATTGTACAAATGATTCTTTACTCCCATATTAGTACACACTAAACATTTTAACAAAACTAAGAATCCTGCTCTGTTTTTTCAGTATTCTGTTTTTTCTTCCCAATATGTATTTGTTCTTGTTCCTTCGCCCCTTCATTTTTGTGGTTATGAACTGTGCATTAAAGCTACAGTCAGAGATAGCATGGAGGGGCATAACCAAATGGCGCCGGCCATCTACATGGGCGGCCATCTATATGGCCGACGCCACAAACAGCGGTCCGGAACCATCTTTCGTTTCGATAATACGGTTGGGGCCGGCCAAATGTCAGAGATGGCTGGGTTTGAGATGGCCGGCATCGGTTTTCGCCGATAATGGAAACTGAGGCCGGCCAAATCCAAGGCATTTGGTCGTGGGAGGGGCCAGCATTTGTAGTGCACTGGTCCCCCTCACATGCCAGGACACCAACCGGGCACCCTAGGGGGCACTGCAGTGGACTTCAAAAATTGCTCCCAGGTGCATACCTCCCTTACCTTGGGTGCTGAGCCCCCCAAATCCCCCCCAAAACCCACTACCCACAATCGTACACCACTACCATAGCCCTTAGGGGTGAAGGGGGGCACCTACATGTGGGTACAGTGTGTTTTGGGGGGGATTGGAGGGCTGAACACTTACCACAAGTGTAACAGGTGGGGGGTATGACATTTGAGGCTGGCATAGAGGCTGGCAAAAAATGTTTTGTATTTTTTTTGGGGTGGGAGGGGGTTGGTGGTCACTGGGGGAGTAAGGGGAGGTCATCCCCCATTCTCTCGGGTGGTCAGTTGGGGCACCTTTTCAAGGCTTGGTCGTGAAAAAAAAGGGACCAAGTAAAGTCGGCCAAATGCTCGTCAGGGCCGGCTTTCTTTTTTCCATTATTGGGCGAAGCCGGCCATCTCTTAAGCACGCCCCCGTCCCACCTTCTGTACCCTGCCGACACGCCCCCTTGAAGTTTGGCCGGCTCCACGACAGACTGCAGTTGAGGCCAGCCAAAATCGGCTTTCGATTATGCCGATTTCGCCGGACTTGAGAGATGGCTGGCCATCTCCCGATTTGTGTCGGAAGATGGCCGGCCTTCTCTTTCGAAAATAAGATGGATAGTTGTTATCTTTATGGGTAGTGAAATAATTTGTATTTATTAATCAGATTAAAGCAACTGAGTTAAGAATAATTTCAGAACTATTTTTCCATTTTTATGCATTAGAAAAGCATGGTAGTAAGCATTCAGAAGGATTTATTTGGTTTACTCTGTGTGCTTTAAACATTCCTGGATGCCATCTGGTTAAGTTTTGGCTAGAGAGCTTAATGTTCAGTCCGGTTATCCAGATCAAAGTAAGAGGGTCGTAAGGCATGCTGGGGTCATGAATGTGACTATTCAAGTCGTGTTTTGGACACAAAGGCCTGCCTCTATATTATACAGTGTTTTGCTGTTCATTTGATACGTCTGTCTTTGCGAGTGCTCCAGTTTTGATAACTCCGTGATTCGGCGGTTTCTTTTTATACATCATAGAGCACTGAGGAGATATTAATTCTACACTACAGGGACTCCTGAGGCAGGCCTTTGTGGCCGAAAAACGATTTGTGTCGAGTCCACTACATTTATTTAATAAACTTCTGATTTGAATTAACTGAGACCTTTGGACGTTTGTGTGTGTCACCTTCGCTGAGTGGTGCCTGCTTGCTTGACCTGTGCGAGATTCTTTTGTTCTTCTGTTGTCATCAATGTGACTTTATTCAGGCAGGAGTTAATTTCATAGTTCCATCAGTTAAACCCCCAACGCTATGCATTCCCAAAAGACTTATAACAACAGATGTTCCACTATTCCTTCAATGTGCATTTTCTATAAAACACATTTTGCTGCCAAATACTAATAGCATATTACTTTTGCACATTTATTATTAGAATTATCAGGACCTTAGTGGTGACTCTTTTCACATGAGGATATCACCACATGACTCAACTTTCTTGTCATCAGCCCCATTACAATGGTAATTCAACCCTTTAAATCTTTTAATATTTTGACTCGAAATTCTCCCAAGTTTTAATGCTTATATGGCTTAACGATAAAAATCACTTATCTTTACTAGGACTCGGGTGATATCCTCATGTGAAAAGAGTCACCACTGAAGTCCTGGTAATTCTAATAATACATGCACAAAAGTAATATGCTTATTAGTATTTGGCAGCAAAATGTGTTTTACAGAAAATGTGCATTGAAGGAACATCTGTTGTTATAAGCCTTTTTTTTAATGCATAGCATTGAGGGTTTAATTGTTGGAACTGTTCCGTTTGGGGACCTCTTTCATTTGAAGATTTGGTTGACTTTTTAAGAAGAGTTAATTTCATAACAGGCCTCCCAAGGGGCCCTTTTAGTAAATCACATTAAGCATAAGGGGAGATTCTGTATATGGTGCTTGAAAACTCTACATGGAATAAATTTCCACCTAAGCGTATTCTGTAAGTGGCGCCTAGATTTAGGTGCAGTAAATAGAATACGCTTAGTTAATATCCCAGTGCCTAAAACTATGTGCATCCATTTATGCCAACGAAAACATGGCGTACATCCTGGCTCATTGATTTAGGCGCAATGGGCCATATTCTATAACTATGCATGTAAATTTTGGAATGCTCATGAAATGTTCATTTCCCCGCCCAGAACCGTGCTCCTTTTTGCCTGTGCACGTTAGAAGTTAGACGCACTGCATCACACAGAATACACAATGACTTGTGCATGTAAATTGTAATTATTGCCAAGCGGTTCTCATTATTGCTTATTAAGAACTATTATCAATGCAGATTGGCTTATTAAGCCAATTAAGTTATGCACATTGTTATAGAATACGCTTGGAATTTGGCACGGATCTCTAGGCGCACTATATAGAATCCGGGGGTAATGCACAGCTTACCATATGGTAATTGCTAGTGCATAACTGCGTTAAGGGGCTTTATGGTAGCACTGCAGCTACCACAGAGTAAATCACACATTAAACCTTGGATTCTATGAAGGGCGCCCAAATTTGCACACACAAATGTGGGCATGATCCTGAGGTGCTCATGCAACTTAAATTGGTAATGAGCCAATTAATGTCAATTATTGATGTTAATTGGCAGCTATTTGAACTTGTGTGTGCATCTTGCTACACGCTATTCTATAAAACACTGCACCAAAATCCCATAGGATGCAACCTAGTGGGGGGACATGGACATGGGAAGGGAACGGGTGGGTCAAGAGCATTCTGGAAATTTGTGTGCAGTGTTATAGAATACTACAGATATGTACTCAAATTGGATACCAGAGTTACACCTGGTTTCAACAGGCATAAGTCCTGTTGCCCAAATTAGGGCAAAGAAATTGGTGCTATGCATTATTCTGTAAAGGGCGCTTATTCTGATGGACAAATTTGGGCACTGTTTACTGAATCTGATCCCAAGTGCTTTTTGTGTTAGGGGACATATTATAGGCAGAGAACTGGAGTGGAAGGTGGTGTGTGATTAGCATTCTGCAAATATGGCATGCTAATTGGCACTTTTACGGTTAGCGCGGGAACAACTTATCACCTCATAAATAGGAAGCACTAAGGATTGGATTCTATAAATGGGCACCAGAAAGAAAAGTCCCTAAGCACAATTCTATAAAAGGGGCACGCCCTTTAAAGAACCACACTTTATGTCGATTCCCATGCCCCAACTTTGGGCGCCAGATATATACCTGCTGAAACCTGGTATTAATGCTGGCATCAAAGTTGGATGCGCTGACCCATTATTCTGTAACAACATGTGCAACTTTTCGGAATGCCCTTGATGTGCCCATGCCCCTCCGCTTTTGGGTTGTGCAATATGGGATTTGGGTTCCAAGTATTATAGACTAGTGCAGCCAAATGCAAAAGCAAATGCTAATTGGTTTCAATTAATGCCAATAATTGATTGTTAATAGCAAATTATTGCTCGTTAACTGCTCATTAGCCAATTAAGTCATGCATGCATCTCGGGATTGCACCCAAATCTGAGTGCCATATAGAGAATCCTGGGATAAGTCCTTCTGCACTAACTCCAAGCACAGTACAGTGCAGTATCTGCGAAATTAATGTGGAACCTGTAAAGGGAAATGTTGGGAATGCTTTCAACGGCTGCCATGTTGAATTTGTTACTACCACATGGTAAAAACTCAAGTTAAACCACAGTAACTGCAAATTTTACCATGGCTTAGTAAAAGGATCCCTAAGCAATAAAGCACAAAATGGTGTCTTTCTAAGCCTATTTTATAAAGGCCCAAATAAATAATCTAAGCCAGTACAACAGACTCTGTGGACACAACTTATGATCAACTGACCTCATGTGTGACAAGCTTACTTTAATTAAGAGACCATCAGAGCAGAGAGCTGAGACAGCCATTACAGCAAACCTTCAATGCTGCTGTTTAATATTGCTGTAGACCAAATCAACAGCTCCGAAGTCTGTCTCTGTTATTAGTCTATTTTAACAGTTGCAAGTAAAAACAATGCTATCACACAACGCTGAATTGAAACATCCAACTTGTTCTAGTTCTGTGTCAGGGGACCAATGCTGATTCTTATTCACACATCTGAAACTTTTACCAAGTTGAGAGTTTCAGTTATTCAGAGTCAAGAGCAGATATAAATTCAAGTGCATAAATTCACTGGGGTAATTTCTAAAACAGAATTATGGTCATGCTTTTCTGTAATAAATTTGCCAGTATCTGCGCAGGTAAAAGTATATCTCTACTGTTTATATGTGTGCTCTGTTACAAAGATTACCTCTTTAGCCAGTCAGAGGGGACAGTTTTCAACTGGTGAATTTTAACCATCCCCTGATGTTTTCTGGTGAATCCTTTTGAAAATTGACCATGTTGTCTCCTGCATACTTTGAAATGATGGAGAGTATTTGTAGGGGACTCATGTGCATAACATTTGCTTTCTGCCTCCTACTACAGTTCTGCAATTATGTTTGTTATGAGAGAAAGAGCTCTGAGGGAAAGTGTTAGGCACTTATCTGGAAAAAATTTCTATTTTTTTAAATAGAGGAATGAGGTTGTTTATTCAGTCCCTGTCCAGAAATGAAAATGTAATTAGTTTTGGGCAGTTCCTGATATTTCTAAAAGTCAACATTATAAATGAAAACAGTAGTTTTTAATAAGAAAAACAGAAATCTATTAAATTTCTTTTCTAATTTAATCCCCTGGTAAATTGAGTTGGACATTTCCTCAGGGGATTACTAGAACTGATGTAGAACTCTCCAGATTCACTGGGAGTAGGGAGAGCAGCATGAGTGGAAGGCTGAAGAGTCCAGCCCAGAAGGAGGATTAGCAGAAAGTAATTGACAATAGGTGTCATAGTTGACGTGGAGTTAGCAGTTTATAAAAGTGATAGGATTAGTGAGCACATGGTCTTTGGTTGCCTTCACCCCTGCCAGGACCCACGAGGAGAGGGGTATCCTGGTCAGGCCTAATAACCTAAGGCTGAATAAAGAGGACGTTTTTGACAACAAAAGCATTAACTGAGAGAAGAGCTCCGGGTGGGTAGAAAGGGTTAACCCATCCCAGGAGCATAGCAGGAAGAGCCTGTTTGGTAACAGAGGCAGCAGCTCCTTGAAGTGCCCCTCTGGAGGGAAAGGAATGACAGGGAGGTCTGGTCCTGAGTGGGTCCGGTTGCTGGGTAAGAGCCCAGAGGGACAGCTTGCCGCAGAAAACACGGGAAGCCACAGCCTTGGATTCTTCTGCCAAAATGGATGGATATTGGAGGACTGGTTGGAAGTGTAAAGACGCTGGTTGGATTTATAAAGACACTATTAATTCAGTAGTTAGAACTTTTCACCAAAAGTCTTGAATTGGTACAAAATCCTCTTTCAGCAAAGTAAACTGTTTTGATATAAAATGAACTGTTTTGTTCCAATGAAAGTATGGATTTTGGATATCTTCCTGTTGCAGCATTCCAGTAAAGTTGTGTTTGCATTTAACATAAAAGCCTGGGGTGGAGAGATTCTTTGGAGTGCGAGTGAAGTTAATTTACTCAGACTGGTATTGAGAACAAGGAAAAGTGTGGCTTAAAACAGGGATCAAGCCCAGCCCCGACCTGCACCCTAGTGAGATTAAACTTTTCTTTATGGCCCTGATTTTGGGTACTGACCTGAAGAGCAAGCTGGTGCCCAGAAACTTTTGGTGAGACCAGAGTTACATTAATATATGAATACATGTTTCCCCTAGCAATATGAAATTATGGGTTAATTTTTTAGCTATATGGTCCTCTGCCAAAATCCAATACATTCATCTGTCAAACATCAGTGTTATAGTACATGATATAAAATACATTCTAATAATGTTGTCTCTATGGGGAACCCCCAAAAGAAAACCAAAGTGGAAGAACAGAAGCACTATGATCTTGATGAGAATACAAAGGAGTAGTGTATGCAACAGGATACTTCCACACTCAATGAAAGACAACGATGCAGTCAAGATGATCACAAACAGGTGGTCTTTGGTCTGAGAGTAAAAAGCTCTCACCGTGTTCCGGACTCAGGATTCCTGCCTCAGGATTCTGGGATAAAACAACTATACGACTCATAAATACCATCTTAATCATAAAAATGCTCATCTCATATTAAAATACAAACATATATAATATATGGAAAATGGAAAATATAGTGAAAACACATAAATATAGATGGCCTAATGGTATGCTAAAGTTATGAGATAAACATATATGAATGTAAACAACTCTCTATACAATACATAAATAAAAATTATTGCATAAAGATATGTAAAAGGTGTGAAGATATATATATATAAAAAAGTATGCACACTAATGAAAACCATAGATGTAATGGTACTGATACCGACCTTAAAAACTTATCACAAATGATGTGCAAACCAGTAACATGTGCTAAGAATTCAGCAGTCTGTGAAGGAGCAAAGTGATGCATGTGGGAAAGAGGATCCCAAATTATAGCTACGTCATGCAAGGTTCCACGTTAGGAGTCACGGACCAAGAAAGGGATCTAGGTGTCGTCGTTGATAATATGTTGAAACCTTCTGCTCAGTGTGTTGCTGCGGCTAAGA
Source organism: Microcaecilia unicolor (assembly GCF_901765095.1). Classification (NCBI taxonomy): domain Eukaryota; kingdom Metazoa; phylum Chordata; class Amphibia; order Gymnophiona; family Siphonopidae; genus Microcaecilia; species Microcaecilia unicolor. Next base: position 124,991,485 of record NC_044033.1, read on the forward strand.
AAGCAAATAGAATGTTAGGTATTATTAGGAAAAGAATGGAAAACAAAAATGAGGATGTTATAATGCCCTTGTATCGCTCCATGGTGTGACCGCACCTCGAATATTGTGTTCAATTCTGGTCACCGCATCTCAAAAATGATATAGTGGAATTAGAAAAGGTGCAGAGAAGGGCGACGGAAATTATAAAGGGGATGGGACGACTTCCCTATGAGGAAAGGCTAAAGCGGCTAGGGCTTTTCAGCTTGGAGAAAAGGCAGCTGAGGGGAGATATGATAGAGGTCTATAAAATAATTAGTGTCTGTTTACGCTTTCCAAAAATACTAGGACTAGGGGGCATGTGATGAAGCTACAATGTAATAAATTTAAAACAAATCGGAGAAACTTTTTCTTCACTTAACGTGTAATTAAACTCAGGAATTCGTTGCCAGAGAATGTGGTAAAGGCGGTTAGCTTAGCGGAGTTTAAAAAGGTTTGGATGGCTTCCTAAAGGAAAAGTCCATACACCATTATTAAATGGACTTGGGGAAAATCCACTATTTCTGGGATAAGCAGTATAAAATGTTTTGTACTCTTTTGTGATCTTGCCAGGTATTTGTGACCTGGATTGGCCACTGTTGGAAACAGGATGCTGGGCTTGATGGACCTTTGGTCTTTCCCAGTATGGCAATACTTATGTACTTATGTAGTGCTCAATATTGCTTGTTAAGTGCTGTTAATGATGCTGATTGGCTTGTTAAGCCAATTAATTTATGTGCATTGTTATGGAATACGCTTAGATTTAGGTGTGGAACGCTAGGCGCAATATATAGAATCCGGCAGATAATGGGCATCTTATTTAGCATGTGCTAATCATCGGCACATGAAAAATCAGCTAGCGTGCCTTGGTAAAAGGACCCTATAATTTGTTATAATGGACACCCTGCTATCTGTTCAGGTATTAGAAAAATACTAGCACTGCAAGGGATATGAAAACACTGTACAGATATACATAAGACATTCTCTTAGACAAGCAAGAGTTAGGGAGAGCCAGGGTTAATAGGTTCAGTCTAATTGAAGGCAGGATCCACTTTATTTTAATTATATAAAGCTGCAAGAAATTTAATTGCCCTACAAGATAATCTATAAATAAAGGAGGAAAATAAGGGAGGGGGCGGCAGCAAATTTAACAGTTTCACTTCATTTTCTGATGTACGAAGGAGTTGAATTAGCACACATTTGAAATGTGTGAACAGTAGCTGCTAATCATTAAGACATCCTTTGCTGAAAAACATAATTAATATTAACAGCAGTAATGAAAATGGCTGTTCAGTATTTGTCTTAGGTTCAAAACATCTCTCCTCAGCCTGTGCTGCCTACAGTTATGGTGATACTTTGGCTAGTTTTGAAATGTGGGTCACCTAAGGAGGAGAAATGTGTGTCACTGTCAATGTCGCTTTTGGCACCTAACCATTGTACCTCTATCCAGGAAATCTAGACTGCCTCAATCTTGATTGACTGCACTTTTTGTCCTTTAGATTGTAAGCTCCTTTGAGCAGGGACTGTCCTTCTTTGTTAATTGTACAGCACTGCGCAACACTGATAGCGCTTTAGAAATGTTAAATAGTAGTTAAATAGTAGTACTAGTAGAGATCTGAACACTCTGGAATCTACAAATTCTTTGGAACAAGTCACATGTAGGCTGATGTTTATAAGAAGTTATACTGTGAAAGAATAACTTTTCTCTCCATTTATGTTTTAAAAAATTATACAGAGAGCATTGGGATGAAAATCTGACTTAACAGCCTGATACTATCTATAAAACATGAGGCTGGGATAACCTAGGTAGCATCAGTATTCGCCACTATCTGGATAACATATACATTTAGTTCAGGCCTACATGGTAACTGCACTATTCATATCTTCAGTATTGCTGTCTAGACAAATAGCGTATGTATTAAAGCACTGGTTTGTTGTATTGACTCCATAATTTCTCAAGGTACTTTAAGAATTTCTTTGACTTGGATATGGTTTATGGTGAGAAATTCCATGAGTTTCCTGATGTTTCCTAAACTACACAGGTAGCTGGGAAGGTAGTTGTAGAATAAAAGTCCTGTTGGAGCATTTCTTCCCTTAGGTTTTCATATAAATGTATTATTTTCCATGACAAAAGTTTGTGTTTTATGGCCCTTCACAACTGAAATATTTTTTTTGCAAGGGAAAGCCATGGAAATACAAACTATCCATCTAGCTGTATGATCAGTAACATTTTTGGATTGGATTTTGGTGAAAATGATATAGGGCTAGATTCTATATATAGCCCCTGAAAATTCCACATGCAATAAATTTCCACCTAAAAGTATTCTATAAATGGCACCTAGATTTAGGTGCAATATATAGAATGTGCTTAGTTGATATCCCAGCATCTAGAACTATGTGCTTCCATTCACAACAAAGAAAACATGGTGTAAATACCAATGTGTAGAGTTATGCACAGAGGGCCATATTCTATAACAGTGCGTGTAAATTTTGGAATGCCCATTAAATGCCCATTTCCCCACACGATAATCATGCCCCTTTTTGACTCTGCCAATAGTTAGAAATTACGTGCACAGAGCCTAAATTCTAATGTGCAATTAGTGCTCATTATTGCTTGTTAATTGATGTTAAAAACGCCAATTGACTTGTTAAGCCAATTAAGTTACGTGTGTTGTTATAGAATATGCTTGGATTTCAGAGTGGAACACTAGGCGTAATATATAGAATTTGGCGGATAATGTTTCTAGTTTGTTTATCTTTAAAATGTAATTGTTAAAGTGATACAAATAAAGAACAGTAATCACCAGGTCAAACAAATTAAGGACCTCATTTACTAAAATGACTTAACAAGCTGACATGTTAATTCAGGTTTCTAGTCCTGAAAGACAATATACCAAATACCTAACAAACATAAAGATAAACATAAAATTAATATGTAAGAGTAGGCCCCACTGAGAATAATGGGACTTGTGTTAAATTGTATGAGTGTGTTAATACATTAACAGACAGTAAATGAGATCCTAAAGAGTTTCTATTTGCAGAAATCCCTGCTAATTCATTGTAATATTTATTTGTTTATTAGGGCTTGTTTGCTGCCCTTTTGATGGAATTCAACAAGACGGTATACAGCATAAATAAGTCAAACATAAGCCATAGACAATTACAGCAGTAAAAATATTGAAATAACAATAGAAAGAATGGCATAGAGGGGCATTTTTGAAAGAAACGTCTGAATCAGAATTTGGACGTTTTACAAAGACGTCCAAATTACAAACAGGAAAGAAGGTAATTGTTTTAAAAAGATGGAAGTCTATCTTTTGTGTTCAAAAATACTATGGATGTCCTGTGATTTGGACGTCTTCTTTTTGGTCCATTTGCGAACAAAAGACGTCCAAATGCAAGATGTCCAAAACAGAGGAGGAGTGGCTTAATGGTTAGTGCAGTGGGCTTTGATCCTGGCAACAGGGGTTCAATTCCCACTGCTGCTCCTTGTGACTTTGGGCAAGTCAAATGCAAAAGGGGCATTTTTGGATATGACATCTAAGTCTGAATTTTGGCGTTTTTTTGTAAAATGTCCAAAATCAGAACAGGAAAGGTCGTTTTCTACAAAAAAGTCTCTTTTTTTCTTTTGAAAAGCTGTTTGGCAAAATATTTTGTGATTCGGATGTTTTTTTTTGTCTAGTTTCAAACAAATGCATCCAAATGCAAAATGTACAAAATACACAAGAAAATCCACAATAAAGTGAAGCCATTCACATGTTCTAAGTGTAGGAAAAGCTTTGGTTGTAATGTAAATCTCAAAGTGCATCAGAAAGTCCACATGGGAGAGAAACCATTTGCAGGTATAGAGTCTGGTAAAAGCTTTGGTCAGAAAGTAAACCTCACAATGCACCAGAGAATACACACAGGAGTGAAACCGTTTGCATGTCCTGAGTGTGGTAAAAGCTTTGGTTGGAAAGAAAGCCCCTCACATGGTATCAGAGAATCCACACAGGGATGAAACCATTTACATGCACAGAGGTGGTAAAAGCTTCAGTTGTATTGGGACAGATAATTAGGGAATGTACACTTTTGCTATGAAGTATGGAAAAATAGCACTCTGGTATTTAGATATATGTAATGAGACCTCCTTTTCATCTATAGATCTGAATTCAAAGCCCAAATCTAATGATAAACAATAGACACAAGGCTCAGATGTTATTAAAAAAATAGAAAGCTTGGCATCAGGTAGAATAGTAGAAGAGTGACATTCCAGGAAAGCAATAGGGCCTCCTTGAGGGCACTGCAGTGGACTTTCTCCCAGGTACACATCTCACCATTACTCCCTTACCTTGTCTTCTGAGCCCCCCCACTTCCCCCCACTTCCCCCAACTGTACACCACTGCCATAGCCCTTACAGGTGAAGGGAGCACCAATATGTGGGTACAGTGGGTTTCTGGTGGATTTTGGAGGGCTCACACTTTCCTCCACAAGTGTAAAATGTAGGGGGAGGTAGAAGCCTGGGTCCACCTGTCTGCAGTGCACTGCACCACTACTAGACTACTTCAGGGACCTGCATGCTATTCTGATGGACCTGAGTATAACATCTGAGGGTGGTATAGAGGCTGGAAAGTAATATTTTTAATCAAATTGTTTTGGGGTGGCAGGAGGATAGTGACCACTGTGGAAGTAAGGGGAGGTGATCCCCAATTCCCTCCAGTGGTTATCTGGTCATTTGGGGCACCTCTTGTGTGGAGTAGAGGATTAGTGCAGAAGACTTTGATCTGGGGAAGTGGGTTCAATTCCCACTGCAGCTATTTGCTATAAAAACAGGTCTAGCTCAAAACATCTAAGTTTTATTCTTGGACATCTTTGTTTTGGTCCATTATTGCTGAAAGACGGCCATGTCTTAGGAACGCCCAAGTCCCTGCCTTGAACACGCCCCTGGCACCCCCCCTTGAGATTTGGACATCCTTCTGTCGGACTACAGAGAAAGACGTCCAAAAAGAGTTTTCAATAATACTGATTTGGACGTTTCTGTGAGATAAACGTCCAAATCCTGACTTATGTCACTTTTTGAACGTCTGTCTCTCTTGAAAATGAGCCTGATGGTATGCTATATTAAAATGTCAACACACTATGCAATAAAACATTTTAATAGACACATAGGACTAAATTCTATAAATGGGGCCTAAAAAATAGGCTCTGAAAAAATAGCACAACACTATAAATGGCACGTAAAATTAGGCACCATTTATAGAACAGTGCTAAGCGCCAGGAACTGCGATTACATTTAGGTGTGACCATTTACAACAATGAAACCTTGGTGTCAATCCCAAGCCAACATTAGATGAGGATCCCCATTATTCTATAACAATGAAGATAAAGGGCCAGATTCTATACATGGCACCTAAAAAAATCCATGCAGAACACATTTCCGCCTAAGTGTATTCTATAAGGTTTACACACGATATTCTAGCATCTAAATCTACAGGCATCTATTCACTCTAATGAAAATGTGGGATAAATCCCAGCGTGTAGATTTACGTGGACTGGGCCATATTTTATAACAAAGCATGTAGATTCTGGAATGCCCAAGAAATGCCCATTTCCCAGCCCATAACCATGCCCCTTTTTGCCTGTGCATATTAGCAATTAGGCGCAGTACATTGCAGAATACGCTTAACAAGTTTTGTGCATAAATTTTAATTATTGCCAATTAGTGCTCCTTAATGCTTGTTAAGTGCTGTTAAAAACACTGATTGACTTTTTAAGCCAATTAAGTTATGCACATAGTTACAGAATATGCTTGGATTTTGGTGCAGATCCCTAGGTGCACAATATAGAATCCGGTGGAAATTATGGGAACACCCCTGATCCGCCCTTGACTTTTTCAGTTCCACATCCCCTTTCTGGACTCGTGTAAAACTTACATATGGATCCCGTGCAAACATTTACATGCATACATTTTAATTAAATCCAATTAGCATCAATAATTTCTTCTTACCAATATTCCCAATTATTACAACATTACCTCACCAAAAATAATTATCAGTGCTAATTGACTCATTCAATTAAATTGCACATGTAAATTGGGAATTTGCCCAAATTTGCACCCGCAATTTTAATGACTTTTGTAGAATTTAGGGGATAGGGTGTAAGCAAAGATGGAACATATAGGGCCCCTTTCACCAAAGAGCGGGAAAAGGAGGCCTTCAGTAGTGTTGACGCTGGGTTTTGATGCATGCCGAGGCCCCCTTTTATCGTAGAAGATAAAAGTCTGCGTTTTTGTGTTTGTTTTTAAAGGAAATGGCCCTGCACTAATCACAGGGATTGGCATATGGCCATTTCTGGGGGTGGGGGGAGCCCTTACCACCACTAATTTAGGTGACAGTATGGGCTCCTGGCCTAACGCGGCAGCAACCATTACCACCAGGTAATCATGGTGCTACAAAAGTAAAGAATATTGTTGTAGTGCTAGAAATGGCCCACGTTGGGGGTGGGAACTACCACTGGGTTCCTAGGGTAGCTCCAAATTGGAGCTCACCAAGCCCAATGGTGTGCGACAAGCCCTTTGTAGAAGGGCCCCACAGAAAGATAAGCTAGAATAACACAAGTTAGAAAATAAGGGGTCTAATTTCTAAAAAGGTGCACATGAGGTCAGAAAGATGCTTGAATATTATCTTAGCTAGGGTAGGAATGAATAAACATATAATTATGTAATTAACAATAATCAGCTATTGAAAGATTTTGGGCCCTTGTGCAAGTTAAGGCCACGTGGTACATGCAAAAAATGGCAAGGTGTGAAATAAGACCTTAGGGCCAAATTCTATAAATAGCCCCAAAAATTGGTGCCAAAAGAACCACGCTGAGCGCTATTCTGAAAATTAGGCACCATGTATAGAATACACTTAGCACCGGGCTCGGCACCTAACTTTAGGTGCAAGGATTTACACCAAGTAAACTCTGTTTAAATCCTCACATCTAATTTAGTTGCGGCACCCCCTTATTTTACAACAGTGTGCATAAATTCTAGGAATGCCCTTGATCCGCATATGACTCAACCGTGGCCACATCCCCTTTTTGGAGTCGCACATAAAATTTACATGCGGATCCCCACGAGTAAAAATGGACGTGTAAATTTCAATTAGTGCCAATAATTGATTATTAGCACCCAATTATCAGCATTAATTGACTCGTTATTCAATTAAATTGCACATGCAAATTGTATATGCTTCCAAATTTGTGCATGCAATTTTATTGAATTTCAGGGTTAACATGCACAGTACAGTGATACAAAAGGCTGTTAGCTTAAGCCTGCTAAAGTTAGTATCTCTGTGCAAATGCAACAAGGAACATTATACACAAATAAAACTTTTAGCATCTATAAAGCTATTAACCAGGTATGTTTATCTTCCATATTAACAAGTGCTGTGAAGAATGTGCTTTTTAACACCTACCTTTGAGAAACCAATCATGTTTTAATATACATGCTACTGAGAGGGCTCGGATAACAGCAGACAAAAGGCATGAGAAATAGAGGTTGTGTTCAGGATATACTATAAAATTATATCTATAGACCCTTGAGGAAAGTTATATTTGACCACATTTCTGTTTGCCGAAACAAAACATTTATATATTAAAAAAAAAAAAGCAGCAAAGGACAAGGAAGCCAAAGGACTCCAATTAAAAAGCAGTGTCCAAGATAATTTTAGCTATTAATAATAAAAATACAATTTGAATCCAGTTTTAAAAAACTGACATGGCTGTGTTTCTGTGCACAATAGCATGCATCAGGAGAGTGGACATAGGGTTCAACAGCAAAGATTAACACATAAATATAGTAAATAGAGCTAGCAGGCTAACATTCCACAGGAGCTATTCCTATTGCTTAGAGAATCTTGCTTGTTGAGGGGAGAGAGCTTACCATTTCTCCAAGAGAGTCAACTGAACAGACTCTATCATGAAAGAACTCCCTACAGTAAACAATAGCCATCAAATTCTATAAAGGTTACCCAAAGTTGGGTGTGATCCTGAAATGCACATTTAGTTAATGAGCTGTTTAACCATCAATAATTGGATGTTAATAATTGGTGACTTTAATTGGCACTAATTAGGATTTGCTCTTGCATTTTGCCAATCTGCTATTCTGTAACACAGGCTGCCTAAATCCCATTGCACACAACCCTAAAGAGGGCATGGCCAGGGGAGGGACATGGGCAGGCTGAGGTTTTTCTGAAAATTTGGGCACAGTATTGTAGAATACCAGGGGTGTGTACCCAACACATGCCCCACGGTTTATACCAGGTGTCAGCAGGTGTAAGTTCTAGTGCCCAAATTCAGACATGGGGAGCGTCCTTTATAGAATAGTGCTGTGGACCAATTTTTTCTGGCATTGAAGCTATTGTGAAACACAGCCTGTGTCGGGGATTCTTGGATTTTATAAACACTGTTTTGGCACTGAAAAGGTGAAGAGATCCACCAAGAGTTGGAAAAGAGCCATCTATTCTGGATGCAGGATTTTGATCCACAAATAAAGATACATTTTTTTTCATTTGTTGGAGCACTTTGGAGATTAATATAGTGATGTATGGACATATATAAGACGAACAGTACTAATCTGGACTCCATAACCAGCTTCAGAACTGAAATTGTTTGATGATGGAAGGTTGCCTCTAATCACACATGATGATCTAAGCACCGGGTCTGAGCACACACACAACATTAAGTGATATTTAAGTGCATATATAAATAAATTGAAACTGCTGACATTAGATGATTTGTTCATTTTTGAGTGCCATGTACTGAATCTGGCCAATGTACATATATATATATATATATATATATATATATCCCTTCTGGATCCTGGATGGTTTTAGCTAACTTAGGGGCCCTTTAACAGGGTGGCGATAAGCCCAATGCAGGCTTATTGCTCGGTCTTTCGGGACTGCCGCTGGCCCAACGCGGTTGCCAGTGGTAGCCCTGCCCCGAGTGCGCAATTTCCAGGGGAAAAAAGAAAACACCTGGAAATGGCTTGTGCAGAGAGAACCCGACGGTAATCGGGCATCGCCATTCACTGCCCGGTTACCTCCGGGTTAGCGTGGGAGCCCTTATCGCCACCTCAATGGGTGGCAGTAAGGGCTCTCAGTTTCATGGCCATGTGGAAAGAGTTCTCTTACCGTATGGCCATGAGTGCTGGGGCCTTTTTTACCTGCTATGGTAAAAAGGGCCCTGTCGCGTGGGAAAACCGGCCCCCACTGCCAGTGCAGGGACCTTTTTTCCGGCAGCTTAGTAAAGGGCCCCTTAAATAGGGGCTGTTTATGAAAAAAGCCACACCCTGTTCCATTTGTGCACTGTCCTACCCACTCATTCCTTAGCTTGACATGTTCTGCATCCATTGAATGTATTTACTATACTACTACTAATCATTTAACGCTACTAGATGTATGTAGCGCTGTACACATTATATGCAGGTACTTTGTTCCTTAGAGGGCTCACAATCTAAGTCTTACCTGGGGCAATGGAAGGTTAAGTGACTTGCCCAAGGTCACAGGGAGCTGCAGTGGAAATTGAACCCAGGTTGCCAGAATCAAAGCCCGCTGCACTAACCATTATGCTACTCCTCCACTCCTGCAAGAAAACAATTACACTTTAAAATGTTTCATTATAGCTTACTTGGCAAGTGAATTCTGTCAATGTAAAGCATGGATAATTAACTTTAACCATAATACATAAGCAATGAATTTCAGTTATGACCAAGAAGAGATAAAGATCAGTGCCATGAATCTAAAGTCAACTACTTTCAAACCAACATTTTTGCCTGAATTTTTATATTAAATGATAAATATAGCATAGTTTAATCCAGTTAAATACGAATATTAATTACAGATGAGTTAGATGAGCTCAAGCCGTAAACTTACAAACCTTTCACCTGTCATTTCAAAGTCATAATGATCCATCTTTTCACATATTAGAGAAACAGCAGGCCAGTGGAGAAGTAGCAGAATGCTAAGAATCAGAGAAGTCAGGGTTCAGTTCCTACTGATGATCTTTCTGATCTCAGGCAAGTCACTTAACTCTCCGTTGCCTTAAGTACAGGCTTAGACTATAAACTCTCCAGGGTACAGGGCAGTGGCGTAGCTAAGGGTGGGCCTACCCACCCATTCTTGGCTCAGGCCCACCCAGCTGCAGCGCCATACTGCTCTCTTCACCCCTCTCCTCCGCAGCGTCCCGGCATCTGTGTTCCTGTCTTTGAACTCCATCCCTCCCCAATGTCTGTACAGGCGTCCTCGGTGCCTGCAGCAAGTCATTCTCGCTGCTTGTGCCGACCCTTCAGGTTTCCATCTGCCCCGTTCTACCAGACAGGAAACCGGCATTGGCATCAGCAAGGGCGGGACATGGCAGATGGAAGCCTGCGGGACTGATTCAAGCAGTGAGAATTAATTATTGCAGGCACCAAGGATGCCTGTACCAACATCGGGGAGGGACAAAGTTCAGAGGCATGAGCTCAGATACCGGGATGCCATGGAGGAGAGGGTGAAAAAACCTCTTATTTTCTTAAAAAATATCTCTAGGAAGATATTTGTGGTGTGCTGGGGGAAGGGGGGAGGAGGCAAGATGCTTCATATCACTGAAAAAGCATGACCTAAATTCTATTGTTCCGAGTTCATGGATGACAGGTAAAACAGGAAGCTCACAAAATCAGACTTCAGTGGGGTGAACATGAAGAGGGCATTCCTTTCTTCTAGCAGTGGGTGTGGGGTTGTCCATGCCATTATTCCTCCTTTCCAGAGTGGCTCTGGTAGCCAGAATGGGGGTGTCAGGATTTTTGTGTAAAGGGTGATGCCACATGGCCACCCAACGTCACTTCTGGTGTAAGAGGGCAACATGTAGTGTGTTAGACTCAACCTTGTGAGACTCTGGCTCCAGAAACAAGGGAGAGTTGTAATTCCACCCTTATCTTGCCTATCCATGGCCCGATTGAAAAATTTAAAAGCCAACAAGACAGGAAGGGGGTGACATGCCCTGGGAGACAAAGCATATTCCAGCCAGATCCTACTTCTTGTAGTTGCTTAATGTGCTAGATCTTTGCTACATTTTCAGCATAGATAAGACCTGTGAACTGCATGTTTTGAAACATAGGCTACCATTCTTTTTATTTGTCAATCTCGGTATTTGACTTTGATTCATAAATTTTTCAAACTCCTGCATTTGGGCGAGTCAGTCCTTCAATTTATGCTTCTAAATAGTGGAACTTTGTATGGAATGCCCAAATTGAAGTGATATAACCACTGAACCAGCAGACTTCAATATTAGTAGCTCTCTAAGTAATCAACACATAGATCATTATGAACTTGGAAGGACAGGTGAAAAGTTAATAAGGGAGTAATAAACTTTTATTTTTATGGCCTATGTTTATCTAACTCATCAGATATAGTTAATCTGTAATAACTATGCAAATTAAATTGGTTTGGAACTGTGCAACATTTATGATTTACCATAAAGTCTAGGTTATAAACAGGTTTGTTTGAAGGAAGTTCATTTAGGATTCATTGCATTGATTTTATCTCTCCATGGTCATGACTGAACTTTAGTGGTTATTGATTGTAGACTTTTCTAGATCTTCTACAGAATCTAAATCTTGTTTAGTGAAACAGAGATACTTTGTATACAATTAAAAATGTATTGTACTTTGGGGGTGGGAGAGATGGGTATAAGGTTTGCAGGGGAGGAAGGGTAAATCAGAGAGGCAGAGGGCACTGACCTGCATCCCTTCTGAGTGTCCTGGCTGGTATTCAGCTGGGGCCTGTATAAATGTCTTATGTGGGTCCTGGCTGCATATCAATTAATTAGCCCTGGATATTCAATGCTGATGCCTGGACATGGTCCAGCATTGAATATCATTGCCATGGGCCGAATATCTGCTGGAGTATTTCTAAAATTGCAGTATATGGATGCATGTCTGTTACATGTGAAAATACTGCCCTTTCTATGTGTGAATTGCAAATACGGCTTATAAAATAAGCACTATAATATAGTTTCTCTTCCAAAATTAACTGCAAGGTGCACACATACAGAAATGTTGTTTAAAATGTTGTTTAAAAAAAAATAACAGTTCATGTGGATGTTAAGAATCCTTAGGTAAGCTGTTCCGATTTCAGTTGGCCTTGGGCATAATTTGTTCATTTTATTACAAACATGTCAGTGTGCGTGTTCATAACCTTGAAAGAATTCAGAACACTTGAATTGTTTCCTCTAACCTGTGGGCTAATGCTGCTTATCTTTCACTACATAATCATAGTTACTTAGCTCCCAAGGCACAGTACCAAATTTGTTCAAAAAAAGTCTCCTCAAGGGTAGCCTGTAATCCTAGTCTCAGTGTTTGGGGCTCCTCTTACACTCAGGGTGACTCTTCCTCATATATCATCCCTTCTTAGAATCCTTCTCTGATGTATACTCAGATAACAGATCACCTTTTTGGTACACCTGATGTGCCCCCTGACACATTACTTGGGAATATAATCCTGGTTTCTCAGCTTTGCCAGATATGTAAATTAATCAGCAGATGCAAATCCACTCTATTAACATCCCTTATCCAATCTTGTGGGGAACAACTTATTTCCACCAAATCATTCAACTTGCTTCTTCTCCACTGAGCCCACTTATTTGGGAGACCTGGGTCTCAGTTTAAAACAGCCTCCTCCCCTGGACAGGACTTTCATCACTCACTTTAACTTTACAGTCCTGTCCTCCACCCCACGGCTGTTAGTCAACTTCAAATAATACTCAGTTCCATTATTACCATATCCATAGCCAGGTAAGTACTTTCTTGGTTTTTAGAGGGATCCTTCTCTCTCAGATTCCAGGAGATCTCCTCCAGCAGGACTCTCCCTTCTCCTTCAGGCTTCATCTGTTCCATCCCCCAATTCCTCTCTCCTAGCTCCTCTGGAGGTGCTCCTTATATAGGGCTTCTAATAGCCCACCACACCCTTTCTGGGCCCCTCCTCCTAGTTCTGGAAGAGTCCAGAGCCTTCTCCTGTGTGCCTTTTCTCTTAAAGGGGAATCCTCTGCTACAGGTCCTCCCTGGTCCCCCTGTTCAGGCATTGGCTGGAGCTCCCTGTAGTGGCCCCTTCAGGTCATTACCCTGTTATCCCATTGGAGCTCCCTCTAGGGACCATATTATGGCATTTTTCAATCTTTTCTCTAGGAGAACGCCCTCTGGCGGCCTCCTCAGGGTAGGACAGTCCTGTGTTTATCTTAGGAGAGAAGGTTTACTTTTAACATCTTACATTGTTTGAAATGTTGTTTTGTGAAACACCTTATATATTTTACAAAACACACTTAAAAGGCGTGCCCATAGGTTTATTTATAGCTTATAATATTCAGGGGTCCTTTTACTAAGGTGTGCTAATGGATTTAGCGCACGCTAATGATTCCTGTGTGCTAAATGCCATGTAGCCCATTATATTCAGCAGTGGATGCCAGCACTTTGTAAAAGGGGCTCTTAATTTGGTTATCCTGAAAAACAAACCAGTTTTTAACCCTTAAGGATCAGATTTGCTCCCCATTTGCTTCTAGATGGCACAAAGCATGGAGCTGATGGAAGGAAGGAAGGGCTGGTGATTCTTTTTTTTTTTTTAATTATTATTATTATGGAAATTGAAGAATTGAATAAAAATAAAGTTAACAAAAAATTCAGAGGGTGGATATTTTTTTTAATTATAAAGAAAGAGGAAGAGAAAGACAATGAAATGAAAACAAGGTAATGGAAAAAGAGAAATGGAAAAGAAGAATTTGCAGATAGTGACAAAGAAGGTAGGAGAAAAGAAATGTAGCAGTAGAGAGTGGAGAGAAAGAGAAAGAAGGAATAATCTACACAATCAACCTTGACTTAAATGAATTGCTGAAATGAATTAAGAAAATGAGGTGCAATAATTCATTCATAATCTCTCTCACTCTGGCAAAGTTTCTCATGAGAAAAGTTAATGGATAATGCTTCTCAAATAGCCAAAGTTCAGTTATAGAAATTAATATTTGACTAATCTCAATTTGGGTGAACTCTTGAATTAAATAATTTACACGCATACAAACATATATATAAAAAAAATCATCATATGTATTCAATATCAGTCCCCATCTCAAACTTACTTTTCATTCTGATCTGAAAAAAAGAACCTGACCCCTAAGACTCTTCTACCCATCAATGTGGGGAAAAAAAAGAAAATCTCTGCCACCCCTAATCTTCAAATAAACAACCTCTACCCCTCAGGACCTTCCAGAATTCCCTAATGAGAAGAGGAGATGGCATAGATACCCTGTATAAGAGGCTTGGGGAGGCTACATCTATGCCGTCCCAACCATTACCTTCCCTTCCTTACTGAGCTGCTGCCTTCCCAAGTCTGTGGCAGCAAGCAGAAACTGTCTCCCTCCATGCTGCCAGCTGCCAGTTCGTTCGGTTGCTGCTTTTCCAGGCTTGCTGCCTCCCCGAGTTACAGAAACTGCGTGCGGGGCCATAACCCTCTGCGTGTCACAGCCAGCTGTACTTGGTCCACCCCCATGATGTAACTTCCTCTTTCAGGGGCAGGTGTGGTAGAGCCGGCTGCAATGCACAGAGGATTATGGCCCCATACCTGTTTCCTGTAAATCAGGGAGGCAGCAGGCTATGGAAGGTGGCAAGGTGGAGGTGCCATCACTGCTGGGGAGAGACGGATGGAAGGAGTGACCAGGGGCGAGAGAGATGAGCGATACCGGATCAGAGAGAGAGAGAGAGAGGTGATACTGGATCAGAGAGCTGGGATGGTGTTGAGAAATGAACAGCAAGAGAAACAAACAATGCTGGATGGTGAGGTTGGAACAGAGAGAGAAAGAAAGAGAAGGGCAATGATGGATATTAAGGGATGGGAGGAAAGAGAAAAATTGGACAGTGTGGAAACGGAGAGAGGCAGAGGGGGGATGCTGAATGGTGGAGGAGGAGAAAGATCCGCCGAGAGGGGGCAAGAGAGGTAAGATTCCTTCAGGCCTGGCCTCCAATGGGGCCTGGTGCTGGCAGCCCAGGTGAAATTCAGCATCTTTCCCTCCCTTCTGTTAGCATGTAGTTTCAGCGTAGAGATCTGTAGCAGTTCAGTTCTGTTTTCTCACTAGATGGTATGTTGGTGTTGTAATATCTGATATAGTAGTTACAGTGCTGCCTTTTCGCACATAAGTTTATTGATCTTTGTGTCCTGTTAGTTCTGTTTTGGCATGTTAAGATTCTGAGTGTGTTTTTAAATTTGTGCATAGTATTTTGCACTGGAGGGATTGTGTATTGGCCATACTGAGGTGACATCAAAACTTTAATAAATAATTTGAGTGTGTCATGACATCAGATATAATATGTAAGAGATAAGACAAGCAGACTTTTTTCAATCTAACTGAATTGCTTAAGAGACCTATATAGTTCTACTGAAATTTGCACTGTTTAATCTTCTTGCCACTTTATTATTATATTTTTTTTGGCATTTGATGCATATTTAATATCTAAATTTAATAAAAGGTATTATTTGCAACTGTTTTACTGACCCTTTTTTCTGCAGACAATTATGGACAGGCCCCCATCCTGTGCCCTGCCATATCCCACCCTTCCCCAGCACCACCCACTTTAGCCTCCCCAATGAATGATTAAGGTATGGGAAGATTTGGAAAGAGGTAGGGAAGTAGTAGTTATTTTGTTGCATCTTGGGAAATGAGGGTGAATAGAAGTGTTGCTTTACTTTTTTATGGTAAAAGAGGGGTTGACATTTTCGCATAGTGCTGTGAATTTGACAAAGACCTAGATCCCCAAAAAAGAGGCAGGTACAGTTTTTGCTGTATGTATCACCTAAAACCCTACTTGGCCATGTTTCGCTCATAGTTGCATCAAGGGTCAATGATAGACATACGTTAACTACAATACATCAAAGTAGAAAAAAGATAACCCCGGGATTCTATACATGTGTGGAAGTCAAAGCATGTTCAATAACAGTGCATGTAACTTAGGTGTCGGTAAGTGCACACATGTTAATGGCCATGCGCTAATGGAAAACTAGCAAGTGGCTACTAATAGGAATAATGGATAATGGGGCCATTTTGCTGCCACGCTAAAAGTGTCTTCAGTGCTTGGGAAAGACCCATCTTATTTCTTAGGCTTCTGGCATTTACATACAGACATTTCAAACAATGGGGTCCGTTTACTAAGGTGCGCTAAATGATAGGAATATACCCCCGGATTCTATATAGTGCACCTAGAGATCTGCGCCACAATCCAAGCATATTCTATAGCAACGTGCATAACTTAATTAGCTTAACAAACTAATTAGTGCTCATAAAGCACTTAACAAGTAATAATGAGCACTAATTGGCAATAATTAGAATTTACATGCACAACTCAGGAGGAGATTCTATATATGGCACCTAAAATTTTGGCACTGAAATCAGGAGTTTGATTATTTGTATATCTTCATATAGCTGATAATTGCATTAAGAATCAGTCCACTGTGGTGATATGCATATGTGGATCTGTCTTCCAAGATTAGATAGCGAAAATGGGTCTTAAAAAACACTGTTGTGTTGATAATTGCAGTTTGGAATACTTGCGCTCCAGGCAAGTACTGGTAGGACACTTATTGAAGATTACACTGGTATATTGGGTGTTCTTCAGTCTCTGTTTGGGGTGCCTGATCCATTTCCCATTTTTGTCCTCCTGCTAGGCTCTCCACTCTCCAGAATGTTGCCCAGTTCATAACAAATCTAAAACCCTCCTCCCTGCACCATCACCTCATCCATGAATTGAGACTCTGGAACTCTGCCTGTCTCATGGGTCTTGCACGTGGAATGACTCTCCTTCAATATAGCTAAAAGAATGTGCAGTATTCCAAACCATGAGTACTTCTACATGCAATCAGGAAAGCTGCTCCCAGGGGCATGCTTAGGGCAGGAACAGAAAATATTGTACTTAGACCAGTGGTTCCTGAATCATGTCCAGGATGCACCCCAGCCAGTCAGGTTTTCAGGATATCCATACTGAATATTCATGAGAGAGATTTGCATGCAGTGGAGGCAGTGCATGCAAATCTGTCTCATGAATATACATTTTGGATATCCTGAAAACCTGACTGGCTGGGGTGCCTCCAGGACCGGGTTTGGAAACCATTGACTTAGACTGTACTCTCATCTCTTTGGGTTTCGTTTTCTATGCAAAAATTACCCAAACAAAAATCAACTGTAAAAATCCTTAGGTACAATTCACGTAGGGGCATGGCAACCCAGAACTACCGCCGGCCCAACATGGCCTCCGGTGGTAGTTCCGCCTGAGTGTGCACCATTTCCAGCACAATAAAAATTTTTACCGCAGCACTACCCATGGGGCAGCACCATGCACTGCGTGGTTACTGCCGGGTTACTGCGTGAGCCCTTACTGCCACCTCAATGTCTCTCAATGTGTGGGTGGTAAGTGTTCCCTGCCGCATGGCCCTTTTTTGTAGGGGCTTTTTACCCACAGCAGGAAAAAGGGCCCTGGCGCGCAGGAAAAACAGCTACCGCAGGGCACTTTATCCCGCAGCTTGGTAAAAGGACCCCTAATGACTATCACCAAATGGACAGTGTCATAATTGCTTCCCTACCTCCATCAGTTTTCCAGTTTGTACTTCCATTATAAGTAATATTCTGCACTATATCATTTTGAACATATTTCAGACTGGAATTCTGCACTATTCTTCTGAAAAATGATTCACTTACTCTCCTGTAGCTGACTCTATCTTTCCCTAGCTACAAGCCAACCAATGTGTCATAATTCATATCCAGAAATTGACTTTATTATTATTGGTAAATACATTTTCAGTACCCTTGAGAACAGTTTTATCTTCAGAGACTTTTTCTTCAGTTTTCTAATGTTTTATATAAAGTCGGAAATACTTCTGATCTCCTTTTGTTCTAAGATCTTTCAACTCAGAGCTGCCAGGGGAGAACAGAATTATTACCATCTGCCAGTTTCCTAGATGCCTGTATTGCTCTTAGTGTGATGCATGAAGCCATTAATACTTCACACCATTGATATTTTTACCAGTAAGCCTGCTCAGTAAAATATACATGCATAAGGGAATATTTTCATGTCAGTTTCTAAACAATTTAATAGCATTTCTATGTGTATCCTCCTCCATACGCTCCAGTTTAATTAGTTAATTTTGTCCAAAGTTTGGCAACAGGTGAGCAATCAGAAATGCATCTTGTTATACTGTAATTTCATTTCTGGTGAAACTCTCTTTTAAGGTAAACACTTGGTTATCGGTTTGTTTCAATGATAATTAAAGGGCTGTGTTTTTATTCTGCAAGTTTTTTATCATTTCCAGACTGACAGAAAATAATGAGACTGATATCCAGTGGAACCTCATCAGGTTAAAGTTTAAATAGATTTTCGGAGGTCTAGCTGGTTATGGGGCCCTTTTACTAAGGCGCATAGACACCTATGCAAGTACAATGCAGGTCAAATTAAAACTACTGCCCGGCCAACGCATGCCCCAGGCTCTAATTCCATTTCACGCACATCCAAAACACGCGGTAGAAAGTTTCTACCATGTGATGCTTACCCAGGGGTAATCGGCAGTGTACGTGTGCTGACGATTGCCACCCGGTTAACGTGTGAGACCTTACTGCTAAGTCAATGGATGGCAGTAAGGTCTCGGGCCGAAAATGGTTGTGCGCTATTTTAACTTTGCTGCACGTCCATTTTCGGTCACAAAAAATGGCCTTTTTTGTGGATGCACTGAAAAATGGACCTGCGTGCATCCAAAACACGTGCCTACACCAGCGCAGGCCATTTTTCGGTGCACTTTAGTAAAAGGGCCCCTAAGTTAACCAGTTGTCTTAGACCTGTAATTTTTGTCAGTCCAACTGAACTGGTCATCTTTAGCTAGAAAGTGCTGCATATCGGTGCTGTCTGGTTAAATTATAGCCTTGCTTCTAGTCCTTCCTATTCTTAACCAATGAAGGAGCATAATTAGCACTTTCTGTGTCATGGTAGCAAAGTGAACATAGTTCCAGATTTATCTCCTGCTACCCAAGTTATACATACACCCTCAGATTCTATATAGCGTGCCTAGAGATCTGCACCAAAATCCAGGCATATTGTAACACAAGGGCGTAGCCAGACTTTGGCGGCAGAGGGGTCCAGAGCCCAAGGTGAGGGGGCACATTTTAGCCCCCCCCCCCACCACTTTTGACCCTCCCTGGTACCCCTCCCCTTTTGACCCCCCCTTACCACCGTCGCCAACCCTCCTCCACCACCGCCGCCGTCAGGTACCTGCAGGAACATGCAGGACGTCAGGACGACTCACACAGAAACAGAATCCTTCCATCCTGATCAGCTGCAGCAACACGCCAACCCGGAGACCAGCGCTGAAGAGGTCTTCAGCTGGCGGGGGTTGGGGACCCCTGCCATCACAGGTACCTGACTGCGGTGGCGGTAGCTAAGTCCCTGGTATAACAATGCATGTAACTTAATTGGCTTTAACAAGCTAATCAGCATTGATAACAGCACTTAACGAGCAATTTTAACCACTAATTGGTCATAATTTGAATTTACGTGCACAACTTGCTAAGCGCATTCTCAGGGCCATTTCCTTTGAAGGCCTTGAAGATCAGACATAGAGTTTTAAATTTAGCCCTGTATTGTACTGGTAGCCAATGAAGTTTTTGCAAAAATGGTGTGATGTGGTCACGTCACTTGCAACCTTCTATGAGTCTTGCTGGTGCAGGCCCTTTGTAGTCAGTCCATTGTATAGTGCATTACATAGTGCATATCAAAACTGAACACCATATAATGGAGTAGAATATTTTCAAATTTTATTTCAAGCAATGACAAAACCTGCCAAATAAAGTGTAAGGTCTCTTCCTACCTTAGAAGTGCTGAGAACTTGAAAAACGATCAGCAGTCATATTCAGATAGTAAACAGTGATACAGAGAAAAAGAAATTCTTTCATGCTCCTTTTGTCATGCTAGAGATGTCCTGTTGTACTAGATTTTATAGGATTGTTATATCTTTATATCATTTAAAAGACTTCACAGATCAAGAAAAATCAGCAAATGCGAGAAATTAGTCATATAATGTAAAACATAGGGCATAAAACTGTGAAAAATCAAAGTAGCCATAGACTACATACTATAGAAATATACAGAAATCCAGATGTAACGAAGTGGAATAAAGGGTGATAAGAACCATTGTTACAGAGAGCATTCAATAAATGACAGTGGAGGTAATTTTACTACTGCCTAACAGGAGAACAGTAAGCTATACTTTCACTTCATAGGCTTTGCTTAATTTTCAAAGTAAAACTATACACACTTTCACTTTGATAAATATCTCAGGAAAAGTATCCAGACAGATATACAACTGCTAACTTATACAGAAACTTTTACTGAATTAAAAGCTGTTTGCTTTTGAATTTTTTTTTTACATTATGGTTATTGAAAATTTTTCAAATTCCAGTGAGTTATATTTTTTAGACTGTGCAATAGTCTCCCCTGTTACAGCCTTATATTATTTCTATTGTAAAATAATAATGTAATGCACTGAAACATAACAATATTAGCAATTACCTGTAGATTGACACATATAGTAACGTGCCCTTGCTGATGAGGACCTAGAGAGTTGCGTTCAATACTTGGTAGGCAGTTCCCCACCCCAACCATACCTCGGAATGCATCCCCCTATAAAGATTAAAAGTATGCCTGAAATTGCAGCCGATGGAGATAATTTTTTAAGAGGATGCCTATTTTATAAAGGCCCTATGTCCTGTGGTAATATCAAACTTAACCAGCCAAGTTAATATTCAGCACTGGTCGGTTAAGTTTATAGCGGTCCTACCTTTGGCTATTAAACAGCCAGCGAAGGGCTGAATATTTGCGGCTTAGTGGGTTATGTACCACAATGTACCTGATTAGTCGCTTTGTTGCTATGCACTAAGGGGGAGATTCTATGTATGGCGCCTAAAAAACTTGGCGTGGAAATCAGTGTAAACTAAGCATATTCTTTAAGTGGCGCCTTGATTTAGGCATGGTATTTAGAATATGCTTAGTTGATATTTCAGCGTCTAAAACTATGCACCTCCATTTATATGGCTTAAATCCTGGTGCTTTAGGTTTGGGCGCACTGGGCCATATTCTATAATCACATGCTTGGTAGTAGTTTTCCCGTAGTTTTCTTGTTTTTTTGTCCACCTTTAAAGTTTCCTTTCTTTTCGACGCGACCGGCCTTTGGGCAGCACAGTCGGGTTTATTCCCTTTTTTTGTGCCTTTTTTGGCACAATTGCGTCGTTTGATTTTGCCGAGGCCATTTTTCCTTCCATGTCATCGAAGACACCCAGCGGCTTCAAACGTTGTACTCGGTGCAACTGGACCATCTCAGGTACAGATACCCACGCCTGGTGTATTCAGTGCCTTGGGCCCGACCATAGCCCAGCCGCTTGTAGTCTGTGTCTTCGTATGAAGAAACAGACACAAGCGTCTCGAGAAGCCCAACGAGAGAAACTTTTTGGGGCTCAGTCTGGTCCTTTTACATCGACATCGGTACCGAGGTCGTCGGTGTCGAATCAACGTCGGGAGCAAGGGTAATGGCTGCTCAGAGACCAGTTCGCACTGTGAGCAGTGAGGCGTCGTGTGGGTCTCCACCTGCCTCAAGGCCTCCTGTTATGCAGGCCCCCCGGGACCGCTCTTCGTCGGACCCGGCCCCGAGGAGACGTGAGGATTCCACGTCTCCCTCATCGGTACTGAAGAGTCTCGATGATGGGCGTCGAGCGAAGGCAAAGAAGCACTGTCATTGTTCTCCCTCGACACACTGTACCGGGAGCTCTGGGGTGTCGAGAGAGTTGGCACCTGAGAAGCGTCGGTGCCCGAGAGGACCACTCCCCCTCAATACAGGAGATGCCGATGCATCAGTCTCCTAGCAGCCAGGTACCTGCTCCCAAGCCTCCACGATTCTGACACTGCCTGTTTCACCGACCCCGCAGCCTTCTCCGATGGCGGCTCTCGACGAGCGCATCCGAGCCAGAATTTCTGGAGGGATTGCTACGTCATTCAGCTTTGGTGTTGGGGTGCTTGCGCCTTCTGTACCATCTGCTGCAGCGGTGTCTGGCCCTTTACCTGTGGTGAGGTCCCCGACCGCGATGCTGCCTCCGGCATCGAAGTCGACTGCCACCTAGGTCGACTCCCCTTCGACGTCGGTGGAGGGAGCTTCACAGCAGTCGGACTGGGCATCGGCCTCTCGACATTGTCACAGAGGACGACGTACCTCGGCGTCGAGGCAGGTCCAGTGTCAAAGCACCTTAACTCAGGTTTTATCTGACACTGAGCAGGAGCGTTCGTGGGAGTCAGATGAGGATCCCAGATACTTCTCTTCTGATGAGTCCTACAGGATTCCCTCTGAACCTTCCCCTCCACCAGAAAGGAGACTATCTCCACCAGAGAGTCTGTCCTTCTCCTCTTTTGTCTGGGAAATGGCTAAGGCTATTCCCTTCCCTGTGGTGGTTGAGGATGAGCCCAGGACTGAGATGCTCAAGGTCCTGGATTATTCTTTTCCACCTAAAGAGGCTATGGCAATTCCTCTGCATAAGGTACTGAAGGAAGTCCTTATGCGAAAATGGTCAGCCCCTCTGTCTGGCCCCGTGGTCCCGAAAAAAGCTGAATCCCAGTATCGGATCCATGGTGAACCTGGGTTGATGAGGTCTCAGTTACCCCACAATTTCATGATGGTGGACTCCGCCCTCAAGAGAGCCAGGAGTACTAGAGACTATGCTTCGGCGCCTCCAGACAGAGAAGCTAGGACTCTTGATTCTTTTGAGAAGAAGACGTATCAGGCCGCTATGCTCGCTGCCAAGATCCAGTCATACCAGCTCTTCACGAGCGTCCACTTGCGGGACACAATACATCAACTGTCCAGCTTGGTTGATGCATTCCCTATGGAGCTGGCCGAGCCTTTTCGCCAGGTGGTCAGGCACCAGAAGGCGTGTTGCAAGTTCCTGGCCAGGGGTACTTTTGACGTGACATCCAGGATCACTGCTCAAGGTATAGTGATGCTCAGACTCTCATGGCTGCGTGTCTCTGATCTGGATCATTCTGTCCAGCAGCGGATGGCAGATGTTCCTTGCTGGAGGGACAACTTTTTTGGAGAAAAAGTAGAGGATCTTGTTGATCAGATCAAGAAGCATAATGATGCCATGGATTCTCTCTCCCACCGGGCGCCTTCTGCTACTACCTCCTCATCTAGGAGGTATTTTGGAGGGAAGAGGAGTGCTCTCTATTTCCATTCTCGGCATAGGTACACTTCTGCTTCTCAGCAGCCTACCCAGGCTCAGCCTCAGCGCGCTTGTTCTTGTCAACAGTGTGCGTCTAAGGCCCATACTGCTCCCCAGCAAAAGTAAGGGACGGGCTTTTGACTAGATCCAGTTAAGCATAGCCTCAATAAAAGTGTCCGTGCCGGATGACTTGCCAGTTGGAGGGAGGTTGATATTTTTTCACCAGAGGTGGCCTCTTATAACCTCCGACCGGTGGGTTCTTCAAATAGTCCAGTTAGGATACGCTCTCAATCTGGAATCCAAACCTCCAAATTGCCCACCGGGAGCTCTTTCTTACAGTTCCCAGCACAAACAAGTACTTGTAGAGGAACTCTCCACCCTTCTGAAGGCCCAAACGGTCAAACCCATTCCATCAGGGGAAGAAGGCCTGGGATTCTATTCCAGGTATTTCCTTGTGCGAAAGAAAACAGGGGGGATGCATCCCATCCTAGACCTAAGGGCCCTGAACAAATTTCTTATACGAGAAACGTTCAGGATGGTTTCTCTGGGCACCCTTCTTCCCATGATTTCATGAGAATGATTGGCTATGCTCTCTGGACTTAAAGGATTCTTACACACATATCTCGATACTTCCAGCTCACAGGAAGTATCTTCAATTTCAGCTGGGAACACAGCACTTTCAGTACTGTGTACTGCCCTTTGGTCTGGCGTCCGCGCCCAGAGTGTTCACAAAGTGTCTGGCAGTAGTTGCTGTGTTGCCACACAGATTAGGAGTGCATGTATTCCCTTATCTCAACAATTGGCTGGTGAAGAGCACCTCGAAGGCAGGTGCTGAGCAGTCCATGCGAATGACTATTCAGGTGCTAGAGCTACTGGGGTTTGTGATAAATTATTCCAAGTCCCATCTCACCCCAGTTCAGGAATTCATTGGAGCTCTGTTGAACACAAAAACAGCTCGTGCTTATCTTCCCGAGGCAAGGGCGGACAACCTCCTGTCCCTAGTGTCCTTAGTACGAGCGTCTCAACAGATCACGGCTCGGCAGTTGTTGAGAGTCCTGGGGCACATGGCCTCCACAGTTCATGTAACTCCCATGGCTCGTCTGCACATGAGATCAGCTCAATGGACCCTAGCCTCCCAGTGGTGCTAAGCTACAGGAGATCTAGAAGATGTGATCCAACTGTCCACCAACTTGCGGAATTCTCTGCAGTGGTGAACTATTCGGACCAATTTGACCTTGGGACGTCCATTCCAAATTCCTCAGCCACAAAAAGTGCTGATGACAGATGCATCCCTCCTGGGGTGGGGAGCTCATGTCTATGGGCTTCACACTCAAGGAGCTTGGTCCTTTCAGGAAAAGGATCTTCAGATCAATCTCCTGGAATTGTGAGCGATCTGGAGCGCTTTAAAGGCTTTCAGAGATCGGCTGTCCAACCAAATCATATTGATACAGTCAGACAATCAGGTTCCAATGTAATACACCTACAAGCAGGGGGGCACTGGATCTCACCCTCTGTGTCAGGAAGCCGTCCAGATGTGGCTTTGGGCGGCTTTGGGCTCGCCGTCACGGCATGTTTCTCCA
This sequence comes from Microcaecilia unicolor, assembly GCF_901765095.1. Lineage (NCBI taxonomy): Eukaryota > Metazoa > Chordata > Amphibia > Gymnophiona > Siphonopidae > Microcaecilia > Microcaecilia unicolor. Next base: position 125,016,360 of record NC_044033.1, read on the forward strand.
AGCCACTTATCTGGCAGGCGTAAACAACAGTCTGGCTGACAGGTTGAGCAGGATAATGCAACCTCACAAGTGGTCACTGAACATGGACGTTGTCTGCAAGATCTTCCGAGCATGGGCACCCCCTCAGTGTATCTTTTTGCCACTCAGATTAATCACAAAAGGTCTGTTCCAGGCTTCAGGCCCATACCTCTAGTAGGGAAGACTTTACTGAAATTCAAGCAAGACAGCGGAACAATGATCCTGATTGCACCCTTCTGGCCACGTCAGATTTGGTTCCCTCTTCTTCTGGAATTGTCCTCCGAAGAACCGTGGAGATTGGAGTGTTTTCCAACCCTCATCTCTCAGAACGAGGGGTCGCTTCTACATCCCAACCTTCAGTCTCTGGCTCTCACGGCCTGGATGTTGAGAGCTTAGAATTTGCCTCCTTGGGTCTTTCAGAAGGTGTCTCCCGAGTCTTGCTTGCTTCCAGGAAAGATTCCATGAAGAAGTGTTACTCTTTCAAATGGACGAGGTTTGCCGTCTGGTGTGACAGCAAGACCCTAGATTCTCTTTCTTGTCCTACACAATCCCTGCTTGAATACCTTCTACACTTCTCAGAGTCTGGTCTCAAGACCAACTCCGTAAGAGTTCACCATAGTACGATTAGTGCTTATCATCGCCGTGTAGAGGGTAAGCCTATCTCTGGACAGCTTTTAGTTATTCGCTTCATGAGAGGTTTGCTTTTTTCAAAGCCCCCGGTGAAACCTCCACCGGTGTCATGGGATCTCAACATCGTTCTCACCCAGCTGATGAAAGTTCCTTTTGAGCCACTGAATGCCTGCCATCTGAAGTACTTGACCTGGAAGGTCATTTTCTTGGTGGCTGTTACTTCAGCTCGTAGGGTCAGTGAGCTTCAGGCCTTGGTAATGCATGCACCTTATATCAAGTTTCATCACAACAGAGTAGTCCTCTACACGCACCTTGAGTTCTTGTCGAAGGTGGTGTCAGAGTTCCATATGAACCAGTCAATTGTCTTGCCAACATTTTTTCCCCGTCCTCATACCAGCCCTGGCAAAAGCAGTTTGCATACCTTGGACTGCAAGAGAGCACTGACCTTTTACGTGGAGCGGACACAGCCCTTCAGACAGTCCGCCCAGTTGTTTGTTTCTTTCGATCCCAACAGGAGGGGAGTCGCCATCAGAAAATGCACAATCTCCAATTGACTAGCAGATTGCATTTCCTTTACTTATGCCCAAGCTGAGCTGACTCTAGAGGGCCATGTCATGGCTCATAATGTTAGAGCCATGGCAGCGTCAGTGGCTCACTTAAAGTCAGCCTCCATTGAAGAGATTTACAAGGCTGCAACGTGGTCATCAGTCCACACATTCACATCTCACTACTGCCTTCAGCAGGATACGTGACGCAACTGTCGGTTTGGGCAGTCGGTGCTGCAGAATCTGTTTGGGGTTTAGAATCCAACTCCACCCCCCTAGACCCATTTTTCTTCTGTTTCAGGCTGCACTCTCAGTAGTTGTTTATGGTTTCAGGTCAATCTATGTTATGTCCTCGCCGTTGCGAGGCCCAATTGACCAATTTTCATTGTTTTGAGTGAGCCTGGTTGCTAGGGATACCCCACATGTGAGAACATGCAGCCTGCTTGTCCTCGGAGAAATCGAAGATACTTACCTGTAGCAGGTATTCTCTGAGGACAGCAGGCTGATTGTTCTGACAAACTCGCCCACCTCCCCTTTGGAGTTGTTAGTTTATTTGATTGCTTTTTGATCTAACTGAGGTACACGCTCGCGCGACGGGCGGGAAGTCATCCGCGCATGCGCGATGCACACGATTCACGCACCAGAACTCGCTGGCAAAACCTTTTGTTTATTTTGCTTGCAAAATATCTGATTCCTGGGCCACCGTGGACGTCGACCCATATGTGAGAACAATCAGCCTGCTGTCCTCGGAGAATACCTGCTACAGGTAAGTATCTTCGCTTTATTGCCAATTAGTGCTCATTAATGCTTGTTAAGAGCTGTTATCAATGCTGATTAGCTTTGTTATAGAATATGCTTGGATTTCAGCGCAGATCTCTAGGTGTACTATATAGAATTCGGGGGTGAGCGCTAATATTCAGCAGAGATAACTGGCTATCTTGCACTGAATATTAGCGCTTAGCCAGTTAAGTGCTGTTTAACTAGCCAAGATCCATTCCTGGCTGGTTAAATAGCACTGAATATTGGCCGAATATTCTATAAAGGAAAGTTGGAATCTACTTTCTTTGTTAGAATACTAGCGTTAACAGGTGAAATACATGCCAGTAATTTAGGTGGACTTATGCCAGGTATAAGTGCTCACCCCTAAATGCAGGAGATACACATGTATGTGAGAGTCCCACACTGATTCTACCCATGTGTATGTGAACCTGTGAGACATATGCTATGTAAGATATATGTGTATTTAAAGAATAGCGCTTAGGAAGAATTCTGGACACATACCACTGTATTCTATATAGGTTGCTCAAAGTTGGGCGTTGGAATTTGTGTAAGGATCCGAGATCCGAGCACAATTTAATGAGGAAATGGGCACCAATTGACCACTTAATTGGTGCTAATTGGGGCTTAATTGAAATTGTGTGTGGATCTTCCCTTGGCGCTACTATATAATGGTGCCTAACGTTTCTCGCATGTAACCCAAAAGGGGATGTGGCCACGGGAGGGGCATAGGCGGGTCATGGGCTTTCCCAAAAGTTAAGCACCAAGTTATAGAATAGTGTCGATCCACGACTAACTTTGGGCGCCAGACTCACACCTGTTTCTCTCAGATGTAAGTTTGGTGCCAAAAGTTAAGTGTGACCTATGTGCTGTGCCAGTATTCTCTAACAGTCTCTGTGCCGATGTTTTTGGTGCCTAACTAGAGTTTGCCCCACAGTGCTGTATGCCATAATTTACACTTGTAATTGGTGTATAAACATTAGCACCTTCTTTATATAATTACTCCTATGTAAATTAAGTGGGTATTTGCAGAATAGCGCTTAGACAGAATATTGACATTTGACACGTATGTGTCATTATTCTAAACACATGCATAAATGTGAGCGCCTAGTTTATAAAGTTTACCTTTTAATTTGTGAGGGCTAAGATATGAAGGAGGAGTTTAAAAAAAAAACTTTATTGATTTTAAAGCAACATAATAATTATAAAAACATATAACAGCATATAATATGGAACAATGAAAAAAAAGCATACAGGTCAGTGAGCTGATAAAAACAAAACAGAACAGTATGTGCAACATACTTTAGAGAGCTAATTCCCTTCACAAGATACATAGTTGTCTAGCAGCGACCATGCTCATATCGCCTATAAGAACACAGCAGATTCCACCATTCGTGATATGATACAAGCTGATTATTCTTCCAATGTAATGCAATTAGATGAAGAGCAAGAGAAATCATTAAGTTAAACAGTTTGGCATATTTAGGAGGAATTGACAAGTCAGGAGTCGAAACCTTGAGGATTAGTATTTTAAAAGATAGAGCATCTTGGATTGTAAATATTTTCTGGGTGGTGCCCCAAACCGACCTCCAGTACGACTGAAGATTACAACAAGAGAAAAGCAAATGTTCCAGGGAACCCACCACAGATTGACATGACCAACATAGATTGAAACACTTGGGTTTACTTTGGCAAGTTTTACAGGCGTCCAATAGGATTTGTGAACAATATAATAGGTAGACTGCAGAAGGGCAGCTGAAAGGGAGGAACGCATTGTTTTTGTCCAAAAAAGGTCCCACTCCTTACTGGACAGCGAGTTTTTGAATTTAAATGTAATCACAACATGGTGGGTTTAAGCCAAGGAGATGGTGCCACGTGACAAGGCTGAAGCCATAGCCATAATCTTGATACACTCAAAACAAAGCAAACTATTGGTCCATGCCAAACCACGTGCAAGCAGTCCTTATTTTTAATAAGCATTTACTATTGTTTTGGGTGACTCAGTATGGTGACAAGCTCCACCTACTGGCTTCAGGTGAGATAATGGGCAAGCATGCTCCCACCTTCTCATGTCAATTAAACCTCTCTAGTTTAAGCAGCCTTGGATTAACCATTAAGTAAAATAAGCAGGTACTTAGGGCACCAAGGCAACGGGGGTACCACTATCATGCCCTTAATTCTTTCACTGCCATATGCAACACCTATTATCCAACATGAATTTCAGTGTTTTTCTAATCATTATAAATATATATGATGTCTTGTTTTGTACAGTAAAGATATTTCTCAGTACTTATTGAGTCTTAATATAATTTCAATTAAGCAATGGACGGGCCAAGGGGCACCATTGTTGGGTTGTGCTTAGAGCATCAGTTGGACTTAATTCAGCCCTGGGTTTCAGTAGAACTTGAATATGGCCAGATAATGAAAGAAAGCGAGAAACATCAACTCAGTAAAGTCATTGCAGGCATTTTTTTTTTTAACAGACAGAAGCATACAGAGAAGAAAATGTTGCTTATTCTACTTTGATCTCAGCTTGTGTAGTTTACTTTTAAAATAACACAGAGCTAGACTAAAAGCAAATTAAAACTTTGCCTGGTTTAGCTTGTTGTGCTAGTTGTACATACATCTATATATATATAGAGAGAGAGAGAGAGAGAGCGAAAACATATACATAGAATTTTCTATTATCATGCACCTTTTAAACCTTGCAAGTAGGGCTGCATTTTGATTAAAATGTTAATCATGATTAATCACTTAACCCTCTATTGCCCAGAGCCACAAGGGAGCTGCAGTGGAGAAAAAAACATAACATACCTTTAATCGTGCAATTAATTGTGATTACCAGTCTTAATCAAAATGCAATCCTAAATAAATTCAAGAATAAAAATAATGGAAAGAAATACAAATTGACAAATTACAAATTAAAGAATCTCAAACTGTATGCAGAATAGCTATAAACAGCATTACAGTTATCAGAGCCTACTTAAAAAATGCAGCCCTACTTGCAAGACTTAAGACACAGCTATTTCCCTTCTCAAAACATCCAGATGTACTAGACCATTTATATTAATGTACCATTGGAAGGTGAAATAATATCAGGCATTCATGAACAGGTGATGACAAGAGATGTTGCATTATCTCTTTAAAACAGATGGTAGCAAAATAAATTAACATTCCTTCAGTTCACAAGGGCAGCCTGACTACAGCATAAAAAAAAAACTGAACTGTGGTTGTATAAGCTGTAAAACAACACTTGCAGATACATGTGAGATTTCATATATTTACTTTGGAGGTCATTTAGGGGCCTTTTTTTCAGAGTGGCGGTAAGCCCAATTCGGGCTTATCGCTCGCTCTTCAGGGACTACCGCTGCCCCAGTATGGTCGCCGGTGGTAGTACTGCCCTGAGTGCGCGTCATTTGCAGAGGAAAAAGAAAACCCCCGGAAATGGTTTTCATGGCAGTAACCCGATGGTAATTGGGCATTGCCACGCACAGCCCGGTTACTACTTTATTACCGCTGGAGCCCTTACCGCCATTTCACTGTGTGGCCATTTTGTTTGGGGGGGGGGGCTTTTAACGGCTGAGGTAAAAAGGGCCCTGGTATGCAGGAAAAACAGCCCCCGCCACTAGCGCAGGGCCCTTTTTCCTGTAGGTTGGTAAAAGGACCCCATGGTAACAACACTTGTTAAGTGGAGGGGTTGGATAAAAATGAAGATCCACTTATGTGAATCCCAGCTAATATTCAGCCAGGACTTTCGTAAATATCTTATGTAGATCCTGGCTGACTTTTGGCCGGGGCCCACATTAGTTTGTTTGGCCAGCAGCATTCTAGTTAGACTGAGATATTCATGCTGGGGCCTGGACACTGCCCGACATTGAATATCTGGGTCTAACTTAGCCGGCGATGCTCAGCATTTAAAAAATGCTGACTGCCGCCAGCTGAATATTGATCAGGAAATATGCAAATCTATATCCATAAAGGGAGGACTTAATTTAAAGTAATATATGCAGGGAAAAACATTTCATGTCTATTATCATCTGGCTGAAAATTTCCCTTTTTTAATGTGATATAAAGTGCATGCAGCACACATACTCGTAACCCCACTGAGCGGATGCTGTTAGTTGTAGGAAGACGATTATATATACATAGATGCCATTTTTGAAAGAGAATAATGATTTTAAAAGTGTCATAATCTTCTCAAATCGTCCATATCGGTATTTGTGAAACCTCTTTTGCAAACATCTATCTATGCAATTTGTCTGCAGTGCATCCAAATCACAAGGGGGTGAGTTGGGGACATCTTGAAGGTGAGATTAGGGCGGGCTTAGGGAGTACCTAACACTTGGATGTTTTACTGCCATAATGGAACAAAATGAAAATGTCCAGGGTGAAAATCTAAACACTTGGGGCTTGACCTGTGTTTTACAACGAATAAGGCATGAATATCTGCTCTAAGTTACCAGATGTCTGGAGGGAATAAGGGATGACCCCCCCCTTACTCCCTCAGTGGTCACTGACTCCCTCCCAACTCCCCAAAAATGTAAAATTAAAGTAGTACTTACCAGCCTCTATGACAGCCTCAGATGTTATTGCCAGGTCCATTATAGCGGCAGGGTCCCTGGAGTAGTTTAGTGGTTGGTGCAGTGCACTGTAGACAGGTGGACCCAGGCCCACACCTTCCCCTACCTGTTACATTTGTGGTAGAAACTCTGAGCCTTCCAGAAACCCACTGTACCCACATATAGATGCTCCCTTCTCCCATAAAGTCTATGGGTTTTGGGTGGGTTTTGAAGAGTTCTGCAGACAAGATAAGACATCAGTGGTGAGATGTGTATCTGGGTGCATATATATATATGAAGTCCACTGCAGTGCCACCTAGGGTGCCCCATTGCTCTTCTGGGATGCCTGGAAGACCAGTCTACTAAAAATGCTTGCCCTTTGTAGATACCAATGGCTTGATTTGCTACGTTTTTCACATACGTTTTTCAGAAATAACCTGAAAAGACAAACGCAGAGAGCACAAAAACTTGTTACAAATGGAATTTTAAAAAACCCCAAAGATAGATGTTTTGTGGTTTTGAAAATGGTCATGTTTTCTATTCGGATTTGGGACACTTATCACAAAACCTCCAAAGTCTGCCTTAAATGTCATATCCGCATTCTCTAACAATCAAGCAATAAATAAATAAATAAGAAAAGTTGGAGGTTCTGGGTTTCCTGGATTTACTTTATTTCCCTGCTGTGGCAGTTTGAAAATTGCCTCATTATAATTTAAAATAGAAACATTCACATCACAATGGAAAAAAAATGAGATTCTCTGTAATAGAGTAGTGCAATGAAAAAATTTAATAAACCTGTAATACGTGCGGAGGCATTTTTGATATGACATCCAAGTCTAATTATACAGATTTTGCTGAAAAAGTCTAAAATTCTTATTCTGAACATAGTAACATAGTAGATGACGGCAGAAAAAGACCTGCACGGTCCATCCAGTCTGCCCAACAAGATAACTCATATTTGCTACTTTTTGTGTATACCCTACTTTGATTTGTACCTGTGCTCTTCAGGGCACAGACCATATAAGTCTGCCCAGCACTATCCCCGCCTCCCAACCACCAGCCCCGCCTCCCAACCACTGGCTCTGGCAAAGACCATATAAGTCTGTCTAGCACTATCCCTGCCTCCCAACCACCAGCCCCGCCTCCCAACCACCGGCTCTGGCACAGATCGTATGATTTTCAAACTGGAAAAAGTCTATTTATTTTTTTTGTTTCAACAATATTTAATTTCCAGACTTTATTGTGCTTAGTAGGCATTTTTTAGGTAAGAACATAAGAGTAGACATATTGGGTCAGACCAATGATCCATCTAGCTTAGTATCCTGTTTCCAACAGTGGTCAAGCCAAGTCACAAGTACCTGGCAGAACCCCAAACCTTGGCAACATTCCATGTTATCAATCCCAGGGCAAACAGTTGCTTCCCCATATCTGTCTCAGTAGCAACCTGTGGACTTTTCCTCCAGGAACTTGTCAAGACCTCTTTTAAACCCAGATATGCTAACCATTGTTCTCCGAGGACAAGCAGGCTGCTTGTTCTCACTGATGGGTGACGTCCACGGCAGCCCCCTCCAACCGGAAACTTCACTAGCAAAGGCCTTTGCTAGTCCTTGCGCGCCGATGCGCACCGCGCATGCGCAGCCGTCTTCCCGCCAGAACCGGCTCGTGTTCGTCAGTCTTCTTTTGTCCGCGCTCGGGACAGTCGTGTTTTGCCACCGTTTCGTGCCCCTCAAGTTGACCTTGCGCGTCTTCGCGATTTTCGCTCTTATTTTTGGTGCCTTTCGTCATCGTGAATTTTGATTTCGCCGGCGTGATTTTTCCGCCCATGTCATCGAAGTCTTCCAGCGGCTTCAAGAAGTGCACCCAGTGCGCCTGGGTAATCTCACTCACTGATAGGCACGCTTCGTGTCTTCAGTGTCTGGGGGCTGGGCACTGCCCGCAGGCCTGCAGTCTTTGTGCTCTTTTGAAAAAGAGGACTCAGGTAGCGAGATTGGCCCAGTGGAACGCGTTGTTCTCGGGCTCTTCGACGACAACAGCACGGGCATCGAGTGCATCGACGGCATCGAAGTCTTCGGCATCGGCATCGACTGCATCGAGGCCTCTACCTCCTGCATCGTCGGTACCGAGGTATCGAAAGGCTGCGTCGACGTCGGTGGTACCGGGACCTCTGCTATTGCTGAAGTCGTTGGACGGTGGTGCTTCGTCTGGAGTGCAGGTGAGGGCTGTCCATTCCCCTGCTGGTGGCGGTGAGCCTTCGGGTGGGTCTCCCCCTGCCCTGAGAGCTCCTGCGGTACAGCCCCCCCGAGATCGACCCTCTTCGGCCTCGGCCCCGAGGAAGCGACGGTTGGATTCTACGTCCTCCTCATCGGTACCGGGAAGCTCCGGTGACATGCTTCGCTTGAAAAAGTCAAAGAAGCATCGTCACCGGTCTCCTTCCCGTCTCGGTACTGAGAGCTCTGGGTCGCCGAGGCAGTCGGCACCCAGTAGGCATCGGCACCGGGAGGACCGCTCACCCTCTGTTCAGGAGGTGTCGATGCGCTCCCCCTTGGACAGCCCGGAACCGCCTCCACGCCCGGAACAGACTCTGACATCGACGCCTGCATCAGCTTCAGAGTCTTTCTCCACAGCCGCTCTGCATGAGAGTCTCCGGGCCGTTCTTCCAGAGATTCTGGGAGAGCTGTTGCGCCCTTCCCCTCCGGTACCGGCAGTGCTTGCGCCACCGGTACCGTCGAGTGACGCGCCAGCTGGCCCCATGCCCGAGGTGAGGTCTCCAGTATCGGTACCGCTTGCGGTACCGGCTACGGCCGCCTTCCAGGCAGAGTCCCCGACGACGTCGGCGGAGGGAGCTTCGCCGATGCTGGCGAGGGAGTCCACCTCTCGATGCTCCTACCGTGGCCGTGTTTCCACGGAGTCGAGTTGGGCACGGCTTCAGACGCAGGTTCGTGAACTTGTGTCTGATACCGATGGTGAGGCCTCGTGGGAGGAGGAGGAGGACATCAGATATTTCTCTGACGAGGAGTCTGATGGCCTTCCTTCTGATCCCAGTCCCTCCCCTGAAAGGCAGCTTTCTCCTCCCGAGAGTCTGTCTTTCGCGGCCTTTGTCCAGGAGATGTCTACGGCCATCCCCTTCCCGGTGGTTGTGGAGGATGAGCCCAGGGCTGAAATGTTTCAGCTCTTGGACTATCCTTCTCCACCTAAGGAAGCGTCCACAGTACCCATGCATCATGTTCTAAAAAAGACATTGCTGGCGAACTGGACCAAGCCACTATCTAATCCCCACATTCCCAAGAAGATCGAATCCCAGTATCGGATCCATGGGGACCCAGAGCTGATGCGCGCTCAGTTGCCTCACGACTCTGGTGTGGTGGATCTGGCCCTGAAGAAGGCTAAGAGTTCTAGAGAGCATGCCTCGGCGCCCCCGGGCAAAGACTCCAGAACCTTAGACTCCTTTGGGAGGAAGGCCTATCATTCCTCTATGCTCGTGGCCAAGATTCAGTCCTACCAGCTCTACACGAGCATCCACATGCGGAACAATGTGCGACAGTTGGCGGGCTTGGTGGACAAGCTCCCTCCTGAGCAAGCCAAGCCGTTTCAGGAGGTGGTCAGGCAGCTGAAGGCGTGCAGAAAATTCCTGGCCAGAGGGGTATATGATACCTTTGATGTTGCGTCCAGGGCCGCTGCTCAAAGTGTGGTGATGCGCAAACTCTCATGGCTGCGTGCCTCCGACCTGGAAAATAGGATCCAGCAGTGGATTGCGGACTCACCTTGCCGAGCAGACAACATTTTTGGAGAAAAGGTCGAACAGGTGGTAGAACAGCTCCACCAGCGGGATAACGCTTTCGACAAATTCTCCCGCAGGCAGCCTTCAGCATCTACCTCCTCAGGTAGACGTTTTTATGGGGGAAGGAGGGCTGTTCCCTACTCTTCTGGTAAGCGTAGGTACAATCCTCCCTCTTGCCAGCCTGCGGCCCAGGCTAAGCCCCAGCGCGCTCACTCTCATCAGCAGCGTGCGCCTCAGCAAGGCCCCGCGGCTCCCCAGCAAAAGCAGGGGGCGAGCTTTTGACTGGCTCCAGCAGAGCATAGCCGACATCAAGGTATCCGTGCCGGGCGATCTACCGGTCGGGGGGGAGGTTGAAAGTTTTTCACCAAAGGTGGCCTCTTATAACCTCCGACCGTTGGGTTCTTCAAATCGTCCGGCAAGGATACACCCTCAATTTGGCCTCGTAGCCTCCAAATTGCCCACCGGGAGCTCAGTCTTACAGCTTCCAGCACAAGCAGGTACTTGCAGAGGAACTCTCCGCCCTTCTCAGTGCCAATGCGGTCGAGCCCGTGCCACCCGGGCAAGAAGGGCTGGGATTCTATTCCAGGTACTTCCTTGTGGAAAAGAAAACAGGGGGATGCGTCTCATCCTAGACCTAAGGGCCCTGAACAAATATCTGGTCAAGGAAAAGTTCAGGATGCTTTCCCTGGGCACCCTTCTTCCCATGATTCAGGAAAACGATTGGCTATGCTCTCTGGACTTGAAGGACGCCTACACACATCCCGATATTGCCAGCTCACAGGCAGTATCTGCGATTTCAGCTGGGCACACGTCACTTTCAGTACTGTGTGCTACCCTTTGGGCTCGCCTCTGCGCCCAGGGTGTTCACGAAGTGCCTGGCTGTAGTAGCGGCAGCGCTTTGCAGGCTGGGAGTGCACGTGTTCCCTTATCTCGACGATTGGTTGGTGAAGAACACATCCGAGGCAGGAGCTCTACAGTCCATGCAGATGACTATTCGACTCCTGGAGCTACTGGGGTTTGTGATAAATTATCCAAAGTCCCATCTTCTCCCAGTGCAGAGACTCGAATTCATAGGAGCTCTGCTGGATTCTTGGACGGCTCGTGCCTATCTTCCGGAGACAAGGGCCAACAATCTATTGTCCCTCGTCTCCCGGGTACGAGCGTCCCAGCAGATCACAGCTCGGCAGATGTTGAGATTGCTTGGCCACATGGCCTCCACAGTTCATGTGACTCCCATGGCTCGTCTTCACATGCGATCTGCTCAATGGACCCTAGCTTCCCAGTGGTTTCAGGCTGCTGGGGATCTAGAGGACGTGATCCACCTGTCCACGAGTTTTCTCAGATCCCTGCATTGGTGGACGATTTGGTCCAATTTGACTCTGGGACGCCCTTTCCAAATTCCTTAGCCACAAAAAGTGCTGACTATGGATGCGTCTCTCCTGGGGTGGGGAGCTCATGTCGATGGGCTTCACACCCAGGGAAGCTGGTCCCTCCAGGAATGCGATCTGCAGATCAACCTCCTGGAGTTACGAGCGGTCTGGAACGCTCTGAAGGCTTTTAAAGATCGGCTGTCCCATCAAATTACCCAAATTCAGACAGACAACCAGGTTGCCATGTATTACATCAACAAGCAGGGGGGCACCGGATCTCGCCCCCTGTGTCAGGAAGCCGTCAGCATGTGGCTGTGGGCTCGCCGTTATGGCATGTTGCTCCAAGCCACATATCTGGCAGACGTAAACAACAGTCTGGCCGACAGGTTGAGCAGGATCATGCAACCTCACGAGTGGTCGCTCAATTCCAGAGTAGTGCGCCGGATCTTCCAGGTGTGGGGCACCCCCTTGGTAGATCTATTTGCATCTCGAGCCAACCACAAGGTCACTCAGTTCTGTTCCAGACTTCAGGCCCACGGCAGACTGGCATCGGATGCCTTCCTCCTGGATTGGTGGAACGACCTGCTGTATGCTTATCCTCCCATACCTCTGGTGGGGAAGACTTTATTGAAACTCAAGCAAGACCGAGGCACCATGATTCTGATTGCTCCTTTTTGGCCGCGTCAGATCTGGTTCCCTCTCCTTCTGGAGTTGTCCTCCGAAGAACCGTGGAGATTGGAGTGTTTTCCGACCCTCATCACACAGGACGAAGGGGCGCTTCTGCATCCCAACCTCCAGTCTCTGGCTCTCACGGCCTGGATGTTGAGAGCGTAGACTTTGCCTCTTTGGGTCTGTAGGAGGGTGTCTCCCTTGTCTTGCTTGCTTCCAGAAAAGATTCCACTAAGAGGAGTTACTTCTTTTTATGGAGGAGGTTTGCCGTCTGGTGTGACAGCAAGGCCTTAGATCCTCGCTCCTGTCCTACACAGACCCTGCTTGAATACCTTCTGCACTTATCTGAGTCTGGTCTCAAGACCAACTCTGTAAGGGTTCACCTTAGCGCAATCAGTGCATACCATTACCGTGTGGAAGGTAAGCCGATCTCAGGACAGCCTTTAGTTGTTCGCTTCATGAGAGGTTTGCTTTTGTCAAAGCCCCCCGTCAAACCTCCTACAGTGTCATGGGATCTCAATGTCGTTCTCACCCAGCTGATGAAACCTCCTTTTGAGCCACTGAATTCCTGCCATCTGATGTACTTGACCTGGAAGGTCATTTTCTTGGTGGCAGATACTTCAGCTCGTAGAGTCAGTGAGCTTCAGACCCTGGTAGCCCAGGCCCCTTACACCAAATTTCATCATAATAGAGTAGTCCTCCGCACTCGCCCTAAGTTCTTGCCAAAGGTGGTGTCGGAGTTCCATCTGAACCAGTCAATTGTCTTGCCAACATTCTTTTCCCGTCCTCATTCCTGGCCTGCTGAACGTCAGCTGCACACATTGGACTGCAAAAGAGCATTGGCCTTCTATCTGGAGCGGACACAGCCCAACAGACAGTCTGCCCAAATGTTTGTTTCTTTTGATCCCAACAGGAGGGGAGTGGCTGTGGGGAAACGCACCATATCCAATTGGCTAGCAGATTGCATTTCCTTCACTTACGCTCAGGCTGGGCTGGCTCTTGAGGGTCATGTCACGGCTCACAATGTTAGAGCCATGGCAGCGTCAGTGGCCCACTTGAAGTCAGCCACGATTGAAGAGATTTGCAAAGCTGCGATGTGGTCATCTGGCCACACATTCACATCTCATTACTGCCTGCAGCAGGATACCCAACGCGACAGTCGGTTCGGGCAGTCAGTGCTTCAGAATCTGTTTGGGGTTTAGAATCCAACTCCACCCCCCTAGGCCCATGTTTATTCTGTTCCAGGCTACACTGTCAGTTAGTTGGATAAGTTGTTAGGTCAATCTCAGTTATGTCCTCGCCGTTGCGAGGCCCAATTGACCATGTTTGTTGTTTTGAGTGAGCCTGGGGGCTAGGGATACCCCATCAGTGAGAACAAGCAGCCTGCTTGTCCTCGGAGAAAGCGAATGCTACATACCTGTAGAAGGTATTCTCCGAGGACAGCAGGCTGATTGTTCTCACAAACCCGCCCGCCTCCCCTTTGGAGTTGTGTCTTCCCTTCTCTTTGTCTTTCTACATACGGGACTGACGAACATGAGCCAGTTCGGGCGGGAAGACGGCCGCGCATGCGCGGTACGCATCGTCGCGCGAGGACTAGCAAAGGCCTTTGCTAGTGAAGTTTCCGGTTGGAGGGGGCTGCCGTGGACGTCACCCATCAGTGAGAACAATCAGCCTGCTGTCCTCGGAGAATACCTTCTACAGGTATGTAGCATTCGCTTTACTACATCCTCCGGCAAAGAGTTCCACAACTTAACTATCCATTGAGTGAAAAAATATTTCCTCTTATTTGTTTTAACAGTATTTCCATGTAACTTCCTTGAGTATCCCCTAGTCTTTGTATTTTTGTAACGAGTAAAAATTCGATTTACTTCTACTTGTTCTGCACCACTCAGGATTTTGTAGAACTCAATCATATTTCCCCTCATCCATCTCTTTTCCAAGCTGAAGAGCCCTAACATTAGCCTCTTGTCATATAAGAGGATTTTCATCTGTTTTATCATTTTGGTCGCTCTTCTTTAAACCTTTCCTAATTCCACTATACCTTGTTTGAGATTCAGTGACCAGAACTGAATGCAATAGGATATGGACCTAGGTTTCTTTTTCTAACAGTCCACTGCACTGATCATTAGCCTATTCCTGGGAGAAGTTTGCTCCTCTAATAGGAATATCCATAATATCTGAAGCTGTCACAGAGCCAGGTATGTACTGTCACTGTCACATCTTTGGGGGGTGGGAAGGGGTCAGTCACCAATGGGGGATTAAAGGAGACAATGCCTTTATTCCTCCAGTGGTCAGCTGGTCAGTTAGGGTACCTTTTTTGTGACTTAATCATGATTGAAGCAGGTCCAGATAAAACAATTTTTGCCCTAGATATTTCCATTATCCTGGGAAAATGTCTAAATCCCGGGCCCACCCAAATCCCGGCCAAAACACACACTCCCTTGCAATTTAGATAAACTGCAGAGAAACTCTTAAATCTGAGTTTGAAATTAATAAAAACATATGTCTGATAACAAAAAACACCTTAAATTGTGAGCCATTTAGAGACAGAGAAAGTACCTGCATATACCCCGAAATTCTATAAATGGCACTTAAAATTGTGCATGCAAATTTGGGTGCATACCCAATTTGTGCATACAATTTAATTGAATAACAAGTCAGCACTGATAATTGGTTTCTAATAATCCATTATCAGTACTAATTGACATCAATTGAAAAAGAGCCACAGCTATTGGAGGGTCATGGATGGATTAGGGGTGTTCCTACAATTTATGCTTGCTGTTATAGAATAAGGGGGATATTTACCTAATTTAGACGCAACGATTTACACCAGGGTTTACTTGGTGTATTCTGGTGCTAAGCATATTCTATAAATGGTGCTTAACTTTCAGTGCTGTTTATAGAATAGTGCATAGCTTGTTATTTTTTGTGTCTCTTTTTATTGCTGTTTATAGAATTTTGTCCATAATGTGTACAGCACTGTGTGTCTAGTAATGCTATAGAAATGATATATTTGCAACTGCTACTTACTGTATGTGGAGTAGTGGGAGAGGGGAGAAAAGTTTCATGTAGTTGGAAGTATTCACCCTATAGAAACTGTGTATACTTTTATCCACATTTGAGGACAGCTATTTTCAGTGAACCCATTTTACCCAGGTAAATGCCTTTGAAAATCAACCTCTCAAAGTAATTATTCAGTTATCTTTTGATATATTGAGGTTAATGCTTTCCCTAGCAATTACCACTGTGTCATACTTTGAAACTGCATAGCTTAATTGTGATGCATTGACTCCCTTTTGACAGATTGATAACGTTGGTTTCTTTAGTCTTTTCATTCTTAGGAGGAGAAAGTATGGTACTAACTGTCATTATTAAGTATAATCCCTGATAACATTTTGTCCTATTTTGCATGCCTACAAGATTTGATTTATATTGTAACATCTCCTGTCCCAGATCCTCTACAGCATTCCCTGAAAAAAAAAAGCTGTATCTCCCACCAATTCCAAACTCTCTTCTTGATAGAGGGTTAACTTTTTTCTTTAGGAGTCACTTCTATTTTTTTTTCATCAGTTTAATGCGCCTGTCCCCAGATTCTATCTAGATTACTCAAATTTGTGTGCACAGGGCAGATACACAAGCAAAGTAATTAGTTAATGAGCTGTTAACAATCAATTATTGGCATTATGGGCCAGATTCTATATATGGTGCTTAAAAACTCCACGTGGAATAAATTTCTGCCTAAATCTATTCTGTAAGTGGCACCTACAGTGGGGGAAATAAGTATTTGATCCCTTGCTGATTTTGTAAGTTTGCCCACTGACAAAGACATGAGCAGCCCATAATTGAAGGGTAGGTTATTGGTAACAGTGAGAGATAGCACATCACAAATTAAATCCGGAAAATCACATTGTGGAAAGTATATGAATTTATTTGCATTCTGCAGAGGGAAATAAGTATTTAATCCCTCTGGCAAACAAGACCTAATACTTGGTGGCAAAACCCTTGTTGGCAAGCACAGCGGTCAGACGTCTTCTGTAGTTGATGATGAGGTTTGCACACATGTCAGGAGGAATTTTGGTCCACTCCTCTTTGCAGATCATCTCTAAATCATTAAGAGTTCTGGGCTGTCGCTTGGCAACTCGCAGCTTCAGCTCCCTCCATAAGTTTTCGATGGGATTAAGGTCTGGTGACTGGCTAGGCCACTCCATGACCCTAATGTGCTTCTTCCTGAGCCACTCCTTTGTTGCCTTGGCTGTATGTTTTGGGTCATTGTCGTACTGGAAGACCCAGCCACGACCCATTTTTAAGGCCCTGGCGGAGGGAAGGAGGTTGTCACTCAGAATTGTACGGTACATGGCCCCATCCATTCTCCCATTGATGCGGTGAAGTAGTCCTGTGCCCTTAGCAGAGAAACACCCCCAAAACATAACATTTCCACCTCCATGCTTGACAGTGGAGACGGTGTTCTTTGGGTCATAGGCAGCATTTCTCTTCCTCCAAACACGGCGAGTTGAGTTCATGCCAAAGAGCTCAATTTTTGTCTCATCTGACCACAGCACCTTCTCCCAATCACTCTCGGCATCATCCAGGTGTTCACTGGCAAACTTCAGACGGGCCGTCACATGTGCCTTCCGGAGCAGGGGGACCTTGCGGGCACTGCAGGATTGCAATCCGTTATGTCGTAATGTGTTACCAATGGTTTTCGTGGTGACAGTGGTCCCAGCTGCCTTGAGATCATTGACAAGTTCCCCCCTTGTAGTTGTAGGCTGATTTCTAACCTTCCTCATGATCAAGGATACCCCACGAGGTGAGATTTTGCGTGGAGCCTCAGATCTTTGTCGATTGACAGTCATTTTGTACTTCTTCCATTTTCTTACTATGGCACCAACAGTTGTCTCCTTCTCGCCCAGCGTCTTACTGATGGTTTTGTAGCCCATTCCAGCCTTGTGCAGGTGTATGATCTTGTCCCTGACATCCTTAGACAGCTCCTTGCTCTTGGCCATTTTGTAGAGGTTAGAGTCTGACTGATTCACTGAGTCTATGGACAGGTGTCTTTCATACAGGTGACCATTGCCGACAGCTGTCTGTCATGCAGGTAACGAGTTGATTTGGAGCATCTACCTGGTCTGTAGGGGCTAGATCTCTTACTGGTTGGTGGGGGATCAAATACTTATTTCCCTCTGCAGAATGCAAATAAATTCATATACTTTCCACAATGTGATTTTCCGGATTAAATTTGTGATGTGCTATCTCTCACTGTTACCAATAACCTACCCTTCAATTATGGGCTGCTCATGTCTTTGTCAGTGGGCAAACTTACAAAATCAGCAAGGGATCAAATACTTATTTCCCCCACTGTATATTTAGGCATGCTATATAGAATATGTTTAGTTGATATCACAGTGCTTAAAACAACCCACATCCGTTTACACCAAGAGAAACGTGACATGTAGAATTAGGCGCCCAGGGGTATATCTATAAAAGTGCATGTAAATTTTGGAATGCCCATGAAATGCTCATTTCCCCACTCATAACCACGGCCCTTTTTGACTGTGCACATTAGAATTTAGGTTCAGTGAATTACAAAATACGCGTAGCTTGTTGTGTGTGTAAATTCTTATTATTGCAAATTAATGCTTATTATTGCTTATTAAGACCTGTTATCAATGCTGATTAGCTTGTTAAACCAATTAAGTTGTTATAGAATATGCTTGGATTTCAGTGCAGAACACTAGGAGGCTCATTTTCAAAGCACTTAGCCTCCCAAAGTTCCATAGAAACCTATGGAACTTAGCCTCCCAAAGTGCTTTGAAAATATGCCTCTAGGTGTGCTATATAGAATCCGAGGGTAAATGGCACTAATTGGGACTTAACAATCAAAGAAAGAAGCACAACTGGGTCTTCAAGACTGAGGGGAACAAAAGTCCTTTTATTGTGGAAGACCCGACATGGGCCTTGTTTTGGCATAACGCCTGCCTCAGGGGTCCAAAATCACAATACTTTTAAAGGCACAGAAAAAGAGAACACTGTTAAAGCAGGTTCCTTACAGTGGTAATGTCTCCTAAGAAAAGCAAATGCTTATACTCACGCTTTCGTGATGAACGCTGTTGGTTCGCCCAAAGTGTCTCGCAGGCAACCCAGTGGCCATGGGAGGAGCATGGTCAGGTCAGAAGTGATCCAAAAATGTAGGCACAGTGTTAAAGAATTTGTGGGTTGTGCACCCAACTTGCGCTATTCTATAACGGAGTGTGTGCATGCCTTAACATGTGACTGCAAGGGAGCATACACATGGGCACTGTTATGGGAAGGGGTGTGTCTCCAACTTACACACATAACTTATTGAATTGGGGTTACCATCGCTCTATAAAAGGGCCCCTTAGTTTGTACCTGAAGCAATGGAGGATTAAGTGATGTGGCCAAGATCACCAGTGTCAGTGAGATGTGACCAAGGCTTCCTCTTTCCGGGATCTCAACCTGCTGCTCTAACAATTAGGCTACTTTTTTATTCCAGTAGCAGTGCGCGTTATGAGAACAGTGTATATGGCAGTTCTCTCTGTAAGCACCACTGACTACACATGTATTTCCTCTTGCCTTATAGGCATATTACAAAAGGCTCAATGTTCAGTTCAAGTGTACATGCTTCAGATTGTGAATGTCCAGACTTGGGCAGCCCTTTTCTACCTAGACGACCTAAGCAAAATCAGGCTTTTATGTAGTTGTTTTCCCGAGGCATTTGAGCTAAAATATTTTAAATGAACACATTTCTTAGTTCTGGAACATCTGTTAGTGTAGGTGTTTTGTTTGTGTTGGCAAGTTTCTGTGTTTTCAGTCTGTCAGTTGTGTTGTTCTGAATGCAATGTGGCAATCCAAGTATCCATAGAAAAAAAAGGCTCGTATTTTTATTGTTTTGCTTTTACTTGCTTTTCAGTTATATTTGACAAGCATTAATTTATACAGAAATAGTAATCCAATTTACAATCCGCTTGATATTTAAAACTGTTTAACTGGCCAGGAAACTGCTTCTGGCCGGTTAAACAGCATTAAGGGGTCCTTTTACTAAGGTGCGCTGAAAAATTGCCTGTGTTGGTGTAGACGCATGTATTGGACGTGTATAGGTCCATTTTTCATTGCACCTGTAAAAAAAGGCCTTTTTTTCTGAAAATGGGCGTGCGGCAAAATAAACATCAGTGTGCATCCATTTTAGGCCTGAGACCATACCACCACCCATTGATTTAGAGGTAAGGTCACACGTGTTAACCAGGTGGTAATCGTCAGAGTGTGTCCACTGCCAATTACTACCCGGTTAGCGCCACTTGGTAGAAAATAAAAAATATTTTCTGCTGTGCGTATCAGAGATGCGTGAAAAATGGATCGCCACGTGGGACACATGGTAGCCGGATGGTAGTTCCAAATTGACATTCGTTGGACGCACATAGGCACGTATGTGCCTTAGTAAAAGGGCCCCTTAGCCGGTTATCCGGCAATATTCAGTGAGAGAAAGATGGCTGTCTCCTGCTGAATATTGCCGGTTAGCGCATAGCAGATAACCAGTTATATAATGCAAAATAACCGGCTATTCGCTAATAGTTAGTGCATCGCTGGCTAAGTTTGGTGACCATATTTGCCAGCCAAAATAGCAGATATATTTTGGACAGTTTAAACTTAACTGACTAGTGCTGAATATCGGCTTAGCCGGTTAAATTTAAACCAACCAAAATATACCTGGATAGTCAATGCTGATCACTGGAAATGGACGTGCATTGACTATCCAGGCTCAGAGTTGGCAGCGGGAGGCAGCCCGGCTATCTCCCATGGCCTGAATATATATCTAATTACAAACAGACCAACTATTAAAGTAGAAAGTACTGTAAAAAACAAACAAACAATGATTATTAACCCAGTCTTTAACCAAGTGAGGTTTTCAGGATATTTACAATGAATGTGCATGAAGTGCCTACATTGTTTGCAAATCTATTTCATGCATATTCTTTTTGGATATCCTAAAAACCTGACTGGTTGGCTGTAGGAGTGTAGTGACTTGAAACTCCACCTACCACATCACAGCCAAGCAAAGGAAGCCAATAAACAGGCACAATTTTGACAACCCAGCTTGCTTTGCACCTTGTGCATCTGCACCAGCCACACATACCTTGCTATGACTCTGGTTGGCTGTGTCCTGAGGACTGGATTTAGAACCACTGCCATAGAGCAATCACCGAGTGAATTAAAACAAAAGAATGAGAAGACCAAACAAATACCTGAGAGAGAGAGAGAGATAAATACAGGAAAAAACCAAAAGAAGCTATGAATCATTTCCATTCTAGCCAAGTACAAATGAAAACCTAGCTCCAAAAGCTTCTGAGAATTTATGAAGAAATGCAATTGGGAGATTTCAAAGATATTTTTTCAGTTCAGATTTTCAGTTCATTTCGCAGATTAATATTAACAATTGTTTTACATTTGAACTTTATAATGTGCATAAGGCAGTTTTACAGGTAATAGTTTGTAGGTTAATGTGCATTAAATTGATTTTTCATGCATTAACCTTCCCTGTTTACTAAGCTGTGCGGCAATGCCGACACAGCCTATTCAAAGTGAATGTGCTATGTTGGCATTAGCGCATAGCAGCAGCTAGCACAGCTTAGTAAACAGGAGGTTAAATTTGTAAAACAAATAATGAATTGACTGCATGCTAACAATTGCACATCTCTATGCTGATGCCTAGCAAGAAACTTCGTTCTGTGCTCCTTTTAACTTGCAGGGGTCTGAAATTAAATCTCTCTTGTTTAAACTCTATTCTGTTACTGGGGTTCTTGAGGACCTAAACAGGGGGCTCATGCAAAAGTGTTCCTTTGCAAGGGAAATTAGTATATGAAGTTTAAACTATATTTCATAGCCCTTCCTCTAACAGAATCACTATTCAGTTTAAAGCTGCTCCCAGAGAATAAGGGATAGTTGGGCCGATAGTCAAAGCTATTTAAGCAGGCGGGAGCCTCTTCTGCCCACTTAAATCACTTCCCACCGCCTAAGTGGAGATATCCAGCGGCATTTAACTGGACAGTGCTGCTGAATATCCCCACAGACTGCCCAACCAAAAAGTGAGCAGTCAGGGGTGGCGCTGGGAGCAGTACTGGGGAAGAACCCGGGGTTATGTGGGTGCTGGCAATTTTCAATTTAGGACAGGGCAGGGCAAGTTGTACCACCACTGCCATACAGCAACTGTAATCATAAAGCTAAGAGCCACTGAGGAAGGGTGGTGAGGTCTTGGAGTGTGCCTCACCCTTTCTTTGAGCATCAGAGGGAGAGTGGTAGCAGCCAGCTGGAGATGAAGAGCAAGGATTGTGCTCAAGTGTTGTGCAAAGTGGTCACTGGGAATGGTACCAGATTGTTGATACAGATAGCAAGATGCGAGACTGAGAAACCAAGTGGAGACTGCAGGTTTGTGGTCATTGCTGTCAGATGGTAGACTGAGAGGTGGAGAGGCACAGGTAGCTGAACTGCTCAAAGTGCAAATATAACTCAGTACAGTCATAAGAACATAAGAACAGCCAAACTAGGTCAGATCAGTGGTGCATCTAGCCCAATATCCTCTTTCCAACAGTGGTCAATCCAGGTTACAAGTACCTGGCAGAAATGCAGACAGTAGCAACATTCCATGCTACCAATCCCAGGGCAAGCAGAGGCTTCCCCATGTCTATCTCAATAGCAGACCTGAGCTTGGGGTTCTTTAGATCTGAGGATGGACAGATTAGTTGGTGATACCTGTTGTTTTAGCTGTGTTTAGATTTTATTCATTGTAATTAACTTTTCTTATTTTGGAATTTGTAATTCACAGATAAAGACCTCTAACATAAGATAAGATTCATAAGAAAAACAAAACATTCATGCAGGTAAAATTCTCCAGATATTATCAACAAATTTATCGAAAAGTGCTTGGCACAACTTCAAAGCACAACCATCAACTGGAATGTAAAAAATTATTTTAAATTAAAAGACCTCAGAGAAAAGGGGAAGTTTATGCAATTCTTATTCCTGCACTAAATATGATTATCAAACTGCTCTTTAAACCATCCCCATATCAGTCATAGGTCCTAACAGTCTAATCTATTTTTTTTTCACAATGCAATTTAAAAAAATGTTTCTGTAACATCCAATGTGCTTATCTCAAAGTCACAACGGAATTGCAGATTGCTCAACCATTGTACTCAGTAGCACATAAACAGTAGGGTCACTGGTATTCCATAACAATTTATCCAGGAGAAAATATAATACAATACCATAGGCAAAATATTATTCTGAGAACAATAAGGTGAGCAAGTTATTGGCAAATTATGTGAAAAAAAAACTTCCTTCTAATCAGATGATAGATGATGGGAAGGTTCTTTGGGAGCAGCAAGGTATTTTGAAACAATTCCAGGATTATTATTTTAATCTCTTATAAATCTGCTTTAATGGCTGAGCATAGAAAGTTGAGCTTATCTGCATGCACTGCGCAAGCCACCCATTGACAAGTGTTTTATGGGTTCTCAGGATAATCCCATTTCCATAGGTAAGATCCAAATCACAGAAAACTCTGGAAGGGGATGATTTCTTTGCTGAATTTTTTAACACTTCCAGACTGTGCTATCCCATGTCCTGCTTCAACTCTGTGAGACACTATTGGATTCTTGTAGGGTGGAGGGTAACATAAGAGTTGCCCTATTGGGTCAGACTAAGGGTCCATCTAGCCCAGAATCCTCTTTCCAACAGTAGCCAGTCCAGGTCACAAGTAGCCGGCAGAGGCCCAAAATGTAGCATGAGATAGATTTGTATGTATTACCTCCATTGTATGCAAATCTATAAAAACATAAGAGTAGCCATACTGGGTCAGACCAATGGTCCATCTAGCCCAGTATCCTGTTTCCAAACAGTGGCCAAGCCATGTCACCAGTACCTGGCAGAAACCCAATTAGTAGCAACATTCCATGCTACCAAGCCTGGGGCAAGCAGTTGCTTCTCCGTGTCTGTCTCAATAGCAAACTATGGACTTTTCTTCCAGGAACTTGTCTAAACCTTTTTTAGACCCAGATATGCTAACCACTGTTACTACATCCTCCGGCAAAGAGTTCCAGAGCTTAACTATCCGCTGAGTGAAAAAATATTTCCTGTTATTTGTTTTAAAAGTATTGTTCCACTGTCCTGATGTTCGCTTGGGTAGTGCCTTGCTGGTACCCAGGTATTTGGTTGTTTTGATGTGTTAACTTTTTAAAATTTTCTCAACAAATTATTGAACTTTAAATTATTCATGGATATTCAGTGCTGCTTTCAGGAGAGTAAGATGTTCTAAGTACCTGTGCAGAGTAGGGTGTGTCCCTCCTATCTAGACAGCAGCGATATGCAAATTAATCTCTGGATAGATAACTGCATAAAGATAGGAGAATAGGTTTTCTGCCCTAACTTTATCTGGATTGTTATCCACATAGTGGTCAGAATATCTCCGCTTTCCAGATAGCTATCAGCTCTGTCTAAGCACTGGTCCAGTACCATTCGGATAGTGCTGAGATAATCTGTAAGAAAATTCAGCACTGCTATCTGGATAGCGCTGCTGAATATCCAGTACATTACCAGGGACATCTAAAGCATTATCTGGATAATGGCTGTTGTTATCTGGATAAATGCCCATGAAAATCGGGCCCAGTGTTTTTAGGTTTTTCAGGAAGCACAATTTGATGATTTATTACATACAGTGTAAAAAGGTGAGGAAGATAGGTATTCATATTAAGTCCTAAAATAAATGAGAATTCCAAGCTGTACCATCCTTTATTTCCAAATTCTGACATTCCGGAAACTTCCTGTTCTCTAGACAGTAGGCCATTGACCACCACTGATGTGACCTCACAACCCTGCAAATAGTCTCTTTTCTCTTTTTCCTTCTTTTTTTCCCTTCTATCCCTTTTCTATCAATATTGTAGCTTCTTTCTACCCTTTAATATTGGCATTTACCTGATATATTGTAAACCATTTAGAGTACGTTAATAGGTGGTATCAAATATAAATAAACGATACTACTTACTTAAGGAATCCTTCTTTGTAGGGTTCACAGGAAGCAAAGTATCCTTTCCTTTCAATGCCATGGATATTTCTGCTTATTCCAGGACTATTGCTGGAGGCTTGATTGATGTGTCTGAGACTGGTAAATGTAGGCAGTGAGTTAGACACCTGAAAAATCCATTACATTTGGGTAGCCATGAATAGGAAGAGAGAAAATAATCAGGTACAAAAGGTAACTTGTTAAGAAAAGACACAGAAGTTGCACTGCAGAAATAATGAACTGTAATGTGAATATTTATTGCCCAAGAGTGTCAGCCCTTGGTGATTAGAATGAAATTTTCTCAGATTATATACTGTAATTTGCAGTTCCCATTCATTTTAACTTGAATGTATGACATATTTAACAACTAAAATGAATGCTGGGTTTTTTTTTGCATGAAATCCATTATTTTGATTTTTCTTGAAATCATTTCATGTACAGAATGCATAGTTTCAGTGACTATATTATACATATTCCCCTGGATTCTATATGGCATGCCTAGAGATCTGCATGGAAATCCAGGCGTATTCTATAACTGTGTGCATAACTTAATTGGCTTAACAAGCTAATCAGCATTTTAACAGCACTTAAGCAATAATGAGCACTAATTGGCAATAATTAGAATTTACTTGCACAACTTGCTACAAGTATCCTGCAATGCTGTGCACCTAATTTTTAACTCATGCATAAGAAGGGGTATGGTTAAGGGTGGGGAAATGGGCATTCCATGGGTGTTAAAAAATTTACACATGTGTAAATCCCTGCCGCCAATTAAGTTAGACTCAGATATTCAATGCTAGGCCATACCCAAGCACCGGAATTAAATATCCAGGTCAGCTGCAAAACTCGTACGTTATGTGGATATGACTGATATTCAGCTAACTAGGCAAAGTTAGGACAGCTATTTAGGAGGTCCTACTTGCTTGATTATCTATGCAGGCAGCAGCACCAGTGTTGTAGTATATAGTAAAAAAACATGGACCAAATTCTAACTCAACTTTTTGCCACTCTAAAGACATGAAGCCTGATTTTACATAGGAACTCTAGTGGGGATTAGGACAGCCAGGTCAGAATGTGCACAGTCCTCTGAAAATTTTACAAACGGCTCTCTGAACATGAAGCTTTAGTGAAATACATAAACAGATACTAGGAAACACATGTGCAAGTGTTGGGACGTGTAAAGGGAACAGCCATGTTGGTATGAAGCACATTGGAAAAAGAAAAAAAGAAAGAAACAGCATTACTCAGGGGTTTGAGCATGTAAGTATTGACATGTGCACATACTACTACTACTACTATTTAGCATTTCTATAGCGCTACAAGGCATACGCAGCGCTGCACAAACATAGAAGAAAGACAGTCCCTGCACATGTAAGGAAGAGACAAGTAAGAAGACAATCCAAATAACCCCTTTTTAACATTTTTGAGGTATGAACACCAGAAATGTAAACACCATTGCCCTCTTAATTGCTGGTGCATACCCCAGTTCTAAATTCAAATTAGCTTCCAGTTACACCTGCCTTGGACCAGACGTAAATGCTAACATCTAGATTATTGTGTTGCCCAGTTTGTTAGCCTCCCTAATTTCTGATAACGTTGATAAGTATGGCAATACTTATGTACTTAAAATTGGAAGTATATGCAAACATGTTTTGGCCTTCCCAAGATATGACCCAGCAAGCCCCTTTGGAAACTGTGTGCTGTGGATCTACACTATAAATGACAGCTTTCTAAGAGGTAATTTTACTAAGCTGTGGTAAAACGTGGCCTAAGTTCACCCTTAGGCTGGTCTTTTCCACATGCTAAGGCCATTATTACTGCAGCCAATATAGTGGCTGATTTTCTTTTCTTTTCTTTTTTTTTATTAATGGCTATGCACTAATGTGGCCACTACCATGTGACATTTTAAAAAGATTACCACATAAGTACGCACCACCACCCATTTTGTTGATGGTCGGGGCTCATGCGGTATTCCTACACTAACTATTTAGGTAGATTTATTATTAAACTGTGTTAAGCAGCTATCGTAGGTTGTACCATGCATTTGACATTACTGCACACCTGCACTAACCTCTTGTGCATATTAAAATGGCCAGAGCTACAAAAATCTGCACTAGCTAATTAACGTTGTTTCTGGGTGAGACAGGGATAGATCAGTAGCATGGCTTCTGTCACAGCTGGCATACAGGTTGGTAATATGCACTACCTGTCATGACTACCAATAGCTTAGCTGCAGTTACCCCCACCTCAAGTCCAGTAGTGTGACCATGACCTTGACAGCAAGGTCATGGTCCAATAACCCCCATCTGTTCCCCCTATGCACCCTGATCCAAGACCATTGATTCACCTGACACCCCATATTGTAACTCCCAATTCCCCCCCCCCCCCGATCCCATAATGCATAAAGGACCTCTGGAACCCAAACCCACCCACATGTGTCACAGTAAAACCCTCCTCCTACCCCTCCCACACCTTCAGGAATTATACAGAGGTGCTCCCTGGCAGTGTAGTGGTCCCCCTCCATCTGGGTAGGGATCAAAATGGCTGTCTTGACCTCTAATGGTAGTCTCACAGTAATAGGAAGCAGCCTTTCATACAACAAGATTGTAAGTCCCAGAAGTGCAGGATGGGGGGAGGATTTGACATATGTGGGTGGGCTTTGGCTTAGGGAGGGTGTTCATATGCCATGGGATCCAGGGGAAGGGAGATTGGGAGATACAATAAGAGTTGTCAGAGAGGTTTAGAGATACAGTTGGTGGGGGGGGGGGGGGGGGGGGGGGGATGTATGCGGGGGTAGTGCTGCCATAACAGATCTGTGTTGGATATATTTGGTTATTTATGCTTAGGATTGTACCCGTGCTATCTGCCACTGCGAGTAACACAGTGACTGTGCACTGCAGTAAGAGTCCACCCTTGTGATAAATGCTGGGCATGCCCTGCATTTACGGCACACTCTTTGTACTTACTATGCATTATACTTTGCGTTTAATGCATGGTATGTGCAAAACTTTACCACACCTTAATAAAAAGGCCTCTAATTGTTCACCCTTATCACTAATTGCAACAAGTGAATGCACAGTTTTTTTCCCGTTGGAATGTTATAATTCAGGCTGGTTTTGTAAATATGCAAGCAGTTTAGATACAGGGACAAAGGTAAATGAATATTATCAACTTGAATATAATCAGTAAAGCTGCCAAAATGTTTGCAGTCAGCCTGAAGTAAATAGTCCCTTTCTGCTAGTTGTCTGATGTAATCTAAATTACTCAAAACATCTAAAGAGAAAGATAAGGTTGGTTTCTCAGAAATTGTCTGCTATGATTGCCTTGAGTTACAGCTAAATCCAAAAACTGTAAATAAAACAAAATATGTTATTTTGTAATCCGTAGATCTTACATTGAAGTTGTAGGTAGCGTGATATTTTTCTGCACAGTATTACATATACAATGACATATGGTAGATTCAAATTGTACACCAGACATTCTGCTTTATGTTCCTAATTGTAAACCAGACATTTATCACTTACTCTTCAGACTTTCTATCCTCTTGAGTATTCAATTCCAGTTAATTTCTGAGATTTCTAATGAAATGACCTTAGGCTTAAGTTAATTTCAATCATTAGCTTCTGTTGACAAAAAGCAAGCTTTATTTATCATACCTTTGTCATGATCTATATATTTTGAATGAAAAAAAACCCAATTATGTCTTTAGGTTTAATATTGAGATGATTATGGGTGAGAAAAGACCCAAAGGCATTAATAACCCTCAGGAAGGTAAGACACCAAATACCCTCATTAAAAGGGGCAAAAAGAGAAACATCTGGAGAGCCTTGTATACGAATGCCCGTAGTATGGTAAACAAATGTCTAGATCTAGAGGCTTGGAATAATAGAAGCAGCCTTGGATTTAGTGGCGGTCACAGAGACGTGGTTCACGGAGAACCATGACTGGGATATAGTTATACCTGGTTATAATCTATTTAGGAAGGACAGGGTAGGTAAAAAGGGTAGATGAGTGGCATTATATGTTTGATTTTTTCTTTCTGTTTTATGTTTTGAAAAACCTTAATAAAAATATGAAACAAAAAAAAAAAGAATAATATTAAAGTGACAGAACAGGACATGTGGAGTAAGGCTGTGGGTTAAATGGTAAGAGGGAAAGGAAAATATATTTACATTGGTGTAATATGCAGGTCACCTTCACACTCAGAAGAAATGGACAGAGACTTAATTGAAGACATCCACAAGATAGTTAGAAAAGGGGGAAATAATACTATTAGTTGATTTTAATATGCCAGACATCAATTGTGGCATCCCTGCTGCAGGGTTGTCTAGAAGCAAAGGGATCTTGGATTCTCTACAGGAAGAATTGTTTTAGCAGTGGGTAACAGAAACGACGTGGGATGGAGCTATTCTTGACCTATTGCTTACAAATAGGTACAATGTTTGTGACGTTACAGTGGGAGATCACTTGGCATCTAGTGAATAGTGTGTTTCAATATTAAGACAAAGGAGGAGAGGGCTTGAGGGTCCTACATTTCAAAAGAACTAACTTTGCTGAGATGGGGGAATTTCTCAAGGAAGAGTTAGTTGGATGGGAACAGCGGAAGGAAGTAGAACAGCACTGGGTGAAACTGCAATTTCAATGGCAACAACCCTTTATGTTAGAAAATTATATAAAAGTAAGAGGAAAAGAAGACCACTCTGGTTCTCAAGCAGAGTAGCTGAAAAGGTAAGGGAAAGATTAACTTTCATACAATACAAGAGGACTCAGAAAGAGGAAGACAAAAATATTTGAAAAAGCTGTCAGGAAAGTGAACATAAGTACATAAGTATTGCCATACTGGGAAAGACCAAAGGTCCATGAAGCTCAGCATCCTGTTTCCAACAGTGGCCAATCCAGATCACAAATACCTGGCAAGATCCCAAAAAAGTACAAAACATTTTATACTGCTTATCCCAGAAATAGTGGATTTTCCCTAAGTCCATTTAATAACGGTCTATAGACTTTTCCTTTAGGAATCCATCCAAACTTTTTAAAAACCCCGCTAAGCTAACCGCCTTTACCACATTCTCTGGCAACGAATTCCAAAGTTTAATTACACGTTGAGTGAAGAAACATTTTCTCAGATTCGTTTTAAATTTATTACATTGCAGCTTCATTGCATGCCTCCTAGTCCTAGTATTTTTGGAAAGCATGAACAGACACTTCACGCTTGGAGACAATGGAAGAAAAGATATCCGACTCAGTAAAATTGGGGACATGACTTTTTCAGATATGTTTGATAGGAGGAAGTGCCATAATAGCATTATGAGTCTAAAAGCTGAGGGGGAGGAATATGTAGAAGCTGATAAGGATAAAGCTGAACTACTTAACAATTATTTCTGTTCTGTGTTCATGGATGAAAGTCTGGCAGTAGCACCGCAGAAACAAATGCAAATGGGAATGGATGTATGGTAGACCGGGACCAATTCTCAGAATACAAAGCTATGAGACCTTGTGGTATGTATCCGAGGGTACTCAAGGAACTCGGAGATGTTCTGGCAGCTCCACTGTCTGACCCCTTCAATGCTTACGGAGGACTGGAGAAGGGCAGATGTGGTCCCTCTGCACAAGAGTGGAAGTAAGGAGGAGGATGGGAATTACAGACCTGCAATCTGACCTTGGTGGTGGGTAAATTAATGGAAAGGCTTCTAAAACAGAGGATTGTGAGGTTTTTTTGAATCAAATGGACTGAAGGACCCGAGGCAGCATGGCTTCACTAGAGGCAGAACAACAGCACCACGGGCCTTTAAAATGGAACAAAGTTCTTTAATGAATGAGCCTTGACCCGACACGGGCCGTGTTTCGGTGACTAGCACCTGCGTCAGGGGTCACAGTGATGACGTGGAAAACGTGGGGAATAACTCGAATATTTTCATCTACAATATTCCTTTTGGATACAGAAAGTGAAGGTGCCTTGGTGCTTTATAACTTTTGCTACGTGAGACGTGGGGTAAGGAATATTGTAGATGAAAATATTCGAGTTATTCCCCAAGTTTTCCACGTCATCACTGTGACCCCTGACGCAGGTGCTAGTCACCGAAACACGGCCCGTGTCGGGTCAAGGCTCATTCATTAAAGAACTTTGTTCCATTTTAAAGGCCCGTGGTGCTGTTTTTTTGTTTGGACTTTAGTTTGTACTTTGTTCCCTCTCTTTTGTTATACCATATTCACTAGAGGCAGATCATGTCAGATGAATCTGATTAATTTCTTTGACTGGGTGAGCAAACAGTTGGACGTGGGAGGAGTGCTAGATGTTGTGTACTTGGATTTTAGCAAAGCCTTTGAGATGGTTCCACACAGGCAACTGATTAATAAATTGAGTTCCCTCAGTATGGGACCTAAAGTGACTGGGTTAAAAACTGGTTACATGGGAGGAGACAAAGGGTAGCGGTAAATGGAGCTTGCTCTGAGGAAAGAGATGTTATCAATGGTGTACCGCAGGGATTGGTCCTCGGGCTGGCTCTTTATAACATCATTGTGAGTGATATTGCAGAAGGGCTGTCTGATAAGATTTGTCTTTTTGTGGATGATACCAAACTCTGTAATAAGGTGGACATCCTGGAGGGTGTGGATAGCATGAGGAAGGATCTAGCGAAGCTTGAAGAATGGTTCAATAATTGGCAACTAAGATTTAATGCTAAGTACAGGATCATGCACTTGGGTTACAAGAATCCAAAGGCACGATAAAATATCAGGGACTTGGGGGTGATTGTATCTGACGACCTTGAGGCGGCCAAACAGAAAAGGCAACAGTCAAAGTCAGAAGTATACTTGGGTGCCTAAGGAAAAGGATGACCAGCAGTAAAAAAGAGGTGATAGTGCTCTTGTATAAGTCTCTGGTGAGGCCCCATTTAGAGTACTGCATGTAATTCAGGATACTACACCTACAGAAAGATATACACAGGATGGAGTCAGTCCAGAGGGCAGCTACAAAATTGGTATAGGGATCAGCTCATGAACCTCAATATGTATACGTTGGAAGAGAGGTGGAAGAAAGGGAATACAATAGAGAGTGTTGAAAACCTCAGTGGCGTTAATGTACAGGAAATGAGCCTTTTTCAAATGAAGGAAAACTCTGAAATGAGAGGGCATATGATGAAGTTAAGAGGAATTAGGCTTAGGAGGAATCTAAGGAAATACTCTTTCACGGAAAGGGTTGTGGATACGTGGAATGGCCTTCTGGTGGAGGTCGTAGAGATGAGGACTGTGTCAGAATTTACATGAGACCCCTTAGGAAAAGGAGGAGTTAGGGGTTACTGAGGAGGGGCAGACTGGATGGGCCACTTGGCCCTTATCTGCCTCATGTTTTTATGTTTCTATGCTTCTAGTATTTTTTTATTTGTATGAATTCCTTTTCTGTTCTTTGCCTAGAACTATTTGATTAACAGAATATAAGTGTTAAGGTAAAGTTAAATTAAATTGAAGCCCACTCTATCACAACCCCCTGCATCAGGAACAGCCCAATCCCTGCCCCTTCCCAGCCCTCTGGATCAGTGGCAGCCCTTTTTCTCCTATTTCACTGCATAAGCCATAGCCTCTTTCTCCTTCCAGCCCATTGCATCAGCTTCCCCCTTCTCCCAGGTAAGCAGCAGCAGCAGCCCCTCCTCCTATCCATGCTATGTGCATCAGCTGTCCTCAACCTCCCCCCCTCACAGGGGCTTGTGCTCTTATTCCCATCACTCTACTGCTTAGCTGGCTCTGCCTCCATCACAGTGGGAGGCGTTGAAACAGGAGAACAAGCAGTGCCCATTCTCACATTAAAAGCCTTGTGCTGGCAGCAGAGCTGGCATAACAGCAGAGAGCTGCAGGAGCAAGGGTACAGGTGCCTGCCTCTGTTAAGGGATTCTGACACAATGGCTAGCTTTGATGGCATTAACTGTGACAGCAGCTGCCTGGTGATGTCATCAGTTTTGGGGAATGAGCAATTTTTCAGGGGTTTTCAGTTATAACCAAAGCCCTAAATTCCCCTTTGGGGGTCTTTATCAGGGTTTTTCAGTTATAACCAAAAGTCAGAAGCCCTAATAATAGATACTGTGGCCACTGTTACTGCCGTTTCTCATGTTTCTCAGAGAAAATGTCTCTATTTGTTCAGTATTTTTATTTTTTTGTGTGTTTACCTTATCCAGTGGCATATTTATTCCAGGTGCTTGTGTTGCATAAGCACCCCCTGTCAGACCACACCCACCCACCCATGCCTTAAAATCAGCTCCCTCCTGTCTTTGCCCGGGCAGCGGCAATGGCACTCATAGGCTGTTTGTGGCCTGCACCAGGATGGTCCCTGTGAACTGTCCCGCCCCTTCTGACACAACTTCCTGTTTTGTGTAGAGTGAGATAGTTCACAGCCTATGAGTGCCGCTGCCACTGCCTGGGCAAAGACTGGAGCGGAGCAGGTGATTTTAAGGTGCCGCGGGGGGAACTACAGGGGGCTGAGGGTGCTCCCTCTGTTAAAACTATCTGCCTATTCCACTGTCCTTTTCTCTTGTTATGTTCAGGAAGGGGAGCATATATTGTTTTTGATCATACTGAGAAGTGCAAATCAGTCTCAGATCATAAGTGTTATGGGGAAAGTTATTTTATGGGTTAATGTTCAACTGGTGGTGGTGAGCATTTTTTGTTAAACACTGACTGCCACCAGCTGAGTTAGACCCAGATATTCAATTTTAGACCATATCCAGGCACCAGAATTTAATATTTGGATCAGCTACAAAACCCGGAAGTTATGCAGGTATGACCCATATTCAGTGTAGTACCTGCATAGCTAATCAGGCAAAGTGAGGACTGTTATTTAAGTGGTCCTACTTGCTTGGTTAGCTCTGCAAGCACCAGCACTGAATAATGCCGGTGCCCACATAACTTCTGCAATCACCCTGGCTCTGGCCAGACAGTGTATTGTGGACAGAGGGGATATACACTGAGGTGCTCAGTATGATTTAACCAGACAGGAGCCCTCCTCTCCCCAGGCCACTTAAATCCCTTTGAATATCTTGCCCTTAGTTTTTAGGTTTTGAATAGATATACCTCTGGGATAAGCCGTATAAAATGTTTTGTACATTTTGGGGATCTTGCCGGGTATTTGTGACCTGGATTGGCCACTGTTGGAAACAGGATGCTGGGCTCGATGGACCTTTGGTCTTTCCCAGTATGGCAATACTTATGTACTTCTCAAAATTTGGTTGATGCAGTTTGAATGGTTAAAAGTTAAAATATTGATGTTGGGGAGAATTCATCAAGCAGGGTTATGGTCAATGTGTGTTAAGGGAATTAGCATGCACTAAATGCTAAGAGCCCATAGGTATAGAATGAGCATTTATCATCTAGCATGTACTAATTCTGTTAGCATGTGTTAAGGTCTTAACGCCGCTTGATGAATTCCCCCCTCCTTAGTGTCTACACTAATGAGAGTACCTAATTTTCTCACATTAATGCACCTGCATTAATTGGTATGTTTTGTTGTTCCTAGATAGAAAAAGAAAACATAGAAAACACCAATTAATAAAGAAACCAAATATGAAGTAAAGAAAAGATACAATCAGAAAAACGAGTAAACCCTTCCCCTAAAATTGTTACCAGTTGACATTATTTTTTGGGGGGGAGGGAAGGGGTAAAGACAATAAACCCAATATTCAGCTGGTGGCAGGCAGCATGGTTAGCTTCCGCCGTTTGCAATGACCCTGGATATTCAAATCCGGCCCGTTTCCGGTGACTGGTATTGAATATCTGTTTTTTTTTTTTTTTTGCTGGCTCTAACTTAACTTAATATTCATTGCTAGCTGGTTAAGTTAATAGAGGGCAAAGATGGTACTGAATTTTATACAGTGCAATTGCTGGCTAAACCTAGCCAGCCAGCGCTTGAATATTTGCAGATAGCCAGCTATATTTTGCGATATAGATGGTTAGCCGCTAACCCCTGGATTCTATGTAGCATGCCTAGAGATCCTTGCTGAAATTGGTGAGGATCCTTTAACAATGTGTGTAATGGGACAAGATGGCGCTGTGAGAGGACGCACATCTGAGAGCTCCTGATTTTTCAGCGGATATACCTGGGAGACAGCACTCTCCCTCGTTGATGTCATGGGGAAGAGGAAGGGCAAGACCAGGGTTTTAGCCTCCTCCGACCCCGCGAAACCGGCTACCCAGCAAAACATGCTGGAACAACTCGGAGTCCAACGCTGATGGGACCGGATGCTGGTTAGACGGACCGAAGCATAGAGGTGGCTTCACTAAGCCCGCCTCAGATTACAGCTCCCTCTTGACCCGGAAGCAGATTAGTGTTGGCAGGGAAGCAGAGCGACGATCCTTCCGAAGCGGTGAGGTCTCGAGCTGCTAAAGGGGGCCCTGCCGCCACTTCAACCCCAGAACGGAACATTACTGGTAGTATAAGGGCTGAAAGCCCGATATCTCCCCTGATTCTGGAGGCTGCTCCTGAGAGAAGTCGAGTGGAATTAAAACCAGCTGTTATAACAATGGAGATGCTGTGGGACGCTATCCAGGGAATTAATACCACCCTTACCCAGGTAACAAGCTCCATTAAAACAGAATTTCTAGATTTAAAGCAAGGACAAAGTGCCCTATCCGGGAGATTACAAGAAAATGAGAGGAAAACCGAGACACTAGGAGAAGAGACACAAAAACTGCAGAACTTAACAGGAGTAATGGTTAAAGAAAGGGAAATTCTAGCTAGAATGCTAGAATTTCTTGACATCCGAGTAAGGAGAAATAATTTAAGATTTCTAAATTTCCCAAAGTCTCCATTGATACCAGCAATAGACATTAAAAAAGTACTTTGGTGAAATTTTGGGAGTTCCGGTAGAGGGTTTTCCACCAATTACCAGAGCTCAATATATCTCAGGAATCAGAACTCACTCCCAAGGCTCTCAACCTGGACTTAACCTTACAGAATTTCTGGAAAGTTCTCTAGAGGTGATAACTCACCGTACCACTCTCCTTGTGACTTTTGCACTAGAGCTGGATAGGAATAACATTTTCCATTTATATTTTAAACATATGAAAGCATTATTCCTGGGGGCCAAGATACAAGGTTTTCCTGATTTGAACAAAGAAACACAGAAAAGAAGGCGATAGTTCCTTGTGTTAAAACCACGAATACTCGCATTAGGTGGATCTTTTGTATTGAAATATTTGTGTAGATGTTTTGTTTCTTTAAATGATGTTAATTATGTATTTCTTGACCCTGAGAAATTGCAGAAATGGGTGGTTGCCAAAGAGGAGAGTGGTGGTATTGGATCTACCTGAATCATCACACAGTCTGATATGCTAGTAATATCAGCTTGTTGGTTTATGTGTCTTTTCCTCTCAATTTATTACTAAGAAAATAATTCCTTAAGTCTATTCCTAGTATCTTGTCCGACTTATTGTGGTCAAAGTAAGAGAAACTATTACCTAATTTTCTTGAAGTCTTGGAGATATCCTGTAATATTATTCTAACATCCTTTGTATGTATTTACATGGTTTGTATTATGCGTGTAATTTAACAAGCTTAACAAGCTAATGAGTGCTAATAACAACACTTAACAAATAATAATGAGCACTAATTGGCACTAATTTGAATTTAGGCACACAACTAACTAAGCGCATTCTGTAATGATGTGCACCAAACTTCTAACGCATACAGGTAAAAAAGGGTGTGGTTATAGGTGGGGAAATGGTTGTTTTGTGGGTGTAATGAAATTTACGTGCCTAGTTATAGAATATGGCCCAGTCAATGTAAATCTACGCGCCTGGATATACGCCACATTTTCGGTGGTGTAAATTGATGCATGTAGATTTAGTCACTGAAATATCAACTAAGCGTATTCTATAATCGGCACCTAAATCTAGGCACCGATTATAGAGTACACTGGCCAGGAGTTGTTGCTGGCCGGTTAAATAGTGCTGAATATCGGGCCCAATATTACATCAAAAAAAGTAATAATAGACAAATCAGCCATGACACCTTCTGATATTATCCACTCCCAGCACGTCCAGTGGTATATTTAGTACTTAGGACATTTATGTAACTATAGTGTTTTCAATTAAAAAGGTTTTCTAGAAAGGAAAGTTTCATAAAAGTAGATTTGTGCCCTTGGACCTACATTTGGTAAACCATGTTAACATTTTGCTGTTAACACATGTTATCTATTTCCATTTCCATTTATTTGGTCTAATATCCCACATTATCCAAATCAAGTTTGGTTCAATGTGGCTTACATTGTAGCAAGAGTAGCCAACATGACTAAATGTATAACAGGTAACAGCAAACAAGAAGCTTCATAAATCTTACAACAGTAACAAGGGCAATGAACATGATTAACTGTGTAACTGGTAACAGCAGACTACAGGCTTGGTAGATCTTACATAATAACAAGGAGCAGTTCAATTCTCTACAGTGTAACAATGAAAGGCATTCAGTAGACCTCATTGTAGTAAAAATAGTTTAAACGTGCTGTGTTGGGCAATAGCATAGAATTTTTTTTTTTTATATTGGAACATGGGGTCTTAGGGGGAACAGAAGAGACAGGGTCTAACATTTAGGGAAGTGGCAGTTGTTGATCAGTAGAAAGAGATGAGGATCATTGGTGATTGATTATCCTATGTTGGTAAAAATTTTAGAATCTTGCAAAATAGAAAATAATCGGTTATCCTTCTGATAGTCCAGGGGTAGGGCATTCCAGGTCTTAGTAGTGAGGTAGGAGAACCCTGTGGCATACAAGGATTTGTATATTACTCCTTTATGGTTTGGAAAGTAGAATAGTAGATAGTTTTGAGGGTCTGACAGGGCGTTTCTCAGTGGAAGATTCATAGTTGTGATCATGTATGCTGGAGATATATCCTGTATAGTTGTGAAGACAACTGCTAGGATTTTTAAGCTTATTCTGGCTTTATAGTGTGCCAGTGGAGTGTTTTTAGTAAGGGGGGGGGTGTTGATTGGTAGCGGGGAGATCTGAAGATCAGGTGCACAGCTGTGTTTTGGGCGGTTTGTAATTTTTTCAGGCTCATTTCTTTGCAACTTCTGTACAGACTTTAGCAGTAGTCCAGCTGTTATAAAATTAAGGTTTCTACTAGGAAACAAAAGGTTGTGACTGGGGAAAAGCTTCGGATTCTTCTTAGTTCCATAGCGTTCTGAAGGCTTTCTTTGTGACTGAGGTTATTTGGTCACCTAGTGTCAACTTCTGGTCCAGTGTGACTCCCAGGACTTTAAGGCTGTGTTCTAGTGGGAAGTTGGTTTGGCCGATCATTAAATTCTTGTATGTGGTTGGGCAGAAGGTACTTGATATTACCAGGAAAGTTTCAGTTTGAAGGTGGAGGCCCAGTGCTCCATTATGTTTTTGGTATGGATCCTGACTGTGATGTCAGATAGGTCAACCGTGAAGCAGGGGCGTAGCCACGGGTGGGCCTGGACGGGCCCAGGCCCACCCATTTTCCCTCCAGGCCCGCCTATCCACAACCTTTGCACGCTGTCGCTGCCCTTTTGTCCCGCGGAGGCAGCGTTCAGCGTTTCCTTCCTGCCCTGTCTTCTCCCCAGGCTCCGCTGCATCGTCCCTGCAAGTGGAATCCTTCTCCTTTTCGGCCGTCCCACTGCGCTGCCATACACACAGGCAGCTTCGCTCTCCCCCACCGCATCCATTCTGGCCCTCTATGATGCACTTCCTGTTTAGGGCCGAATGAACGCGGTGGGGGAGAGTGAAGCTGCCTGTGTGTATGGCAGTGCAGCGCGACGGCCGAAAAGGAGAAGGATTCCACTTGCAGGGACAATGCAGCTGAGCCTGGGGAGAAGACAGGGCAGGAAGGAAACGCTGAACGCTGCCTCCGCGGGACAAAAGGGCAGCGACAGCGCGCGAAGGTTGTGGATGAGCGGATCTGGAGGGAAAATGGCTGAGCTGCTGGGACATGGGAGGGAGAGAGGAGGAAGGGACTTGAGGGAAGGGAGAGAGCTGCTGGGACATGGGAGGGAGAGGAAGAAGGGACTGGAGGGAAGGGAGAGAGCTGCTTGGACATGGGAGGTAGAGGAGGAAGGGAGAGAGCTACTGGACATGGGAGGGAGAGGAGGAAGGGGCTGGAGAGCTGCTTGACAAGGGAGGAAGATGAAGAAGGGACTAGAGGGAAGGGGAGAGAGCTGCTGGACATGGGATGGAGAGGAGGAGGGGATTGGATGGGAGAGAGCTGCTGGACATGGGAGGGAGAGGAAGAAGGGACTGGAGGGAAGGGAGAGAGCTGCTGGGACATGGGAGGGAGAGGAAGAATGGACTAGAGGGAAGGGAGAGAGCTGCTGGGACATGGGAGGGAGAGGAAGAAGGGACTGGCGGGAAGGGAGAGAGCTGCTGGGACATGGGAGGGAGAGGAGGAAGGGACTGGAGGGGAGAGAGCTGCTGGACATGGGAGGATAGGGAGAGAAAGAGTGGAGATGGATGAAAGGATGCAGAAAGGGGAGAGACTGGAAGGATGTGGAGAGAGAGGGGAGACTGAACAGAAAAGGGTAGAGAGATAGAGAGACACTGGATATAAGGAGAGGGGAGATAGAGACACTAGATGGAAGGATCAGGAGAGAGGGTAGATGGGTGGAAGGATGAGGAGAGAAAGAGGGAAGACACTGGATGGAAGGGTAGGGAGATAAAGGAGACGCTGGATGCAAAAGAAAGAGGGGAGACATTGGAAGGATGGGGATAGAAAGAGGGGAGCTGCTGGATGGAAAGAGGGAGAGGACAGAGTAGGGAAAGACTGGAGAGTAAGAGGAAGGGGCATGTGGAGAACAAGGGTGAGGAAAAGATGAAAAGCCATAGGTGATGAATGGACAGGAAACCCTGGCAAGAGAAAGACGAAGGAAAGCAGAATCTAGAGACTGGGAGCAACACAATGAGAAAAAGTAAATGGCCATACATCAAAGGTAAAGAAAATAATTTTATTTTTAATTTAGGATAAGTAATATGGTACCTGTGTTAATAAAGTTTCAGAGACCAATACTTCCTTCCTTAGGTCAGGAGAGGATACCATAACAGCATTATACTGACCTGAGGCAGGAGGTTTTGGCCTCTGAAAGCTCATTGAAAAGGGTGTTAGGCTATTAAATTATTTTCTGAAACCTGATGCACTGAAAAGCAGCACTTTACCCCTGTGTAACAAATGCATCTGATTAGTGTGACTAAATTTTGCTGGGGAAGGGGGGTAGAGAGAAAATTTTGTGCCCACCCACTTTAGGTTCAGGCCCATCCAAAATTGGCAGTCTGGCTACGCCACTGCCGTGAAGGGGATGTATATCATAGCATCATCTGCATAGATACGTGACTACAGTGATGACTTTTCTAGCACGCTGCCGAGTGGTGCTATTAAGATATTGAATAATGTTGGTGAAAGTGGGGAGCCCTGTGGTACACTGCAGCCTGGATCCTAGTGGGGAAAGATATTGTTTGCTGATTTGACTTGGTATGTTCTGGATTTGAGGAAGCCAGTGAACTATCTTAGTACGAGACCTCTTAGACTGATGTTGTCCAGCAGGTAGAGGAATATATTGTGTTCTACTATGTCAAGAGTGCTAGACATGTCAAATTGGAGTATTAGTACTTTCTTTCCTTTACTTGTCTCTGCTCTGATTTCATAGGCCATGGTGTTTTTTAGGATTGGGGTGAGCATTCTGCTACCTTTAGCGTCAGGGAAGTAGCCTTCTCATAGGGAATGGGAAATGAATGTCTTTAGTTAGTAGGTCTGTGAACCAGTCCGGTGCATCTCTCATTTGCGAAATGAGGCATACATCAAATATGCAATGGGGTTTGCATACTTTCTAAGGAAAGTTTTGACCTCATAAGTTGGTGGTGTTGAGAAGGAGGTCCAGGTTCTGTCAGCCCATGTGGCCTTGTTATTTTGTGCTCAGGGAGTTAGGTAGTTCTCTAAAAGGAGTGTGGATGTTGAGAGTCTTGATCTGATGTTAGCCACTTTCTGCTTAAAGTACTGGGCTAGTTCAAAGGTGGAGGGTAGGTCTTCATTTGTGGTTTCACTTTTGAAATCACATTTGTTTGAGCTTGATACTCCACACGCTTGTACTAAGAGACATATTTTCAGGCGCTCCATCAACAATTGATATAAAGCTGAGCACTCATCGATTGACCCCTGATGAAGGCTTCTGTAGCCGAAACACGGACTGTGTAGGGTCCTAATAAAGTTGTATTTGGAGCATCTTATCCTGGTGTTTGGACTGATCTCTTGGACTTGGTTCTTTTCCACCTTTCTTGTTCACTTCATTTGTGGTTACCATGGGTTGTGTGTCGAGGAGGTTATTAAACAGGCCGTAGAGGTTTTTGATGTTAGGATTGCTTGAGCCTATGTAGGCTGCATAGAATTTGGATTTTTTTAATGAGTAGGATCTTACTACTTGTTTCCATAGGACCATGTCTGCTGTTGTGCTTTCTTAGATTCACCTTCTTTCTGAGGCAAAAGTTAACTTGCAGTAGCTGCCAAAGGGCCCTCTCCTGAGCTGTACTTATCAATCTCTCTTCTTCTGTCTCGTAGATCTCCTTTGGATTTCTGCACCCTCAAGTGCATCACTCTGCACTTCTCTGCATTAAATTTTAATAGCCAGACCTTCATGTTTATTTATGTTTATTTATTTATTTATAATCTGCCTTTTTCCAAGGCAGGTAACAACCTAACATACACAATCTGAAATACAAAATACAAATTACTCACAGTCACAATAGACCTTGCGCAGCACAAATACAGCAGCTTAGATACCAAAAGATATTACAGATCCAAGAGATGATGTTTCAAAATCAGTTTGAAAGATGTGATGTTCTGCTGAGACTTCAGCACCAAGGGTAACTTGTTCCATGCCAAAGGAACAAGTTACCCTCACTGAAAAGGGGCCCTACGCTGGTCTTTTTACCTGCAGTAGGTAAAAAGACCCCAGGCACACATAGCTATGCGGTAAGACAACACTTACTACATGGCCATGCAATGGGGAGCCCTTACTGCCACCCGTTGAGGTGGCGATAAGAGCTCCCACCCCAACCCGGCGGTAACCGGGCAGCGCACAACAATGCCAGGTTACCACCGGGTTATCGCCATGCAACCATTTCCAGGGGTTTTCTTTTTCCCCCAGAAATGGTGCGCGCTTGGGGCGGGACTACCACCTGCGGCTGCGTCGGGCCGGCAGTCGTCCCACAAGAGTGAGCGGTAAGCCCAAATTGGACTTACAGCAACTTTGTAAAAAGGGCCCCTAAGTGACTTGCCCAGGGTCTCAAGGAGCTGCAGTGGGAATCAAACTCAGTTCCCTAGGATCAAGGTCCACTGCACAAACCTCTAGGCTACTCCTCCACTCTACATTAATTAATTTTCAGGAATATGAACAGAAAATCTATGCAAAGGAAGTTATAGGCTATGAAATGATGCAATGCAGCTCATTACCTGTGAGTGCACGGTTAGATAACTCATGTTAAAATGTAGAAATGTTAATAAAGAAACATTAATGCAAGCAGCAACTACATCTCAAACAAGTGTAGTTAGGCCTTTCGTTCCATTAGTATCAGCTTTAATATGTTAATTTTAATGCAAGAAAATTAACTCTAAAATGCTTTGTATGCCATTAACATGGACTGTTAACGTGAGCTAATTAACTTGCATTAATTGACTTCTAGACATTCTCGCTTAAAATATTCTAGGGGGAGTCATTTTCAAATGCATTTGACACATAAAGAAGGATTTAGTGCACAGAAATATGTGACTCTGTGTTTTAATTGCCCACCATGTGTACAATATAATAGCCAGTACATGCATATTTGTACACACTATCAAGGAGGCATTGTGGTGGAAAGTGCCCATATGCACATAGGTTTGGATTTCCAAAACTATACCTACAAATAGCAGGTGCATTTACTTTTCCCAAATCAATTTTTAATGGGAAATCTTTCCTTTTGAAAATTGATGTAAAGTCTGCAGTTTAAAAAAATACCTACATACTTTTGTGCATGCTTTGAAAATTGGTCTCAGCATGGGCAACAATCAAACATATATGTGAGTATACTATGCATAAAATGCTGTTATTAAACTATCCCATGTGTAAACATATGCATGATGATGCATTTTCGGGGTTACGTTTTTAGTGGAGCATGGGCGGTGTCACAATTTATGGAGACTTTACTTTATTTCCCTTTGGTTAAAAGGGTACGTTATAAGAAGCTTCTTGAGAGCTCTGTAAATGTCTGAATTCTGGAATTTATTACCATTTGAACTAAAATCTTTAAAATTATACTTCCTTTTTCATTGTTCTCTACAGCTTTTTTATTTATTTCTTGTAATTCCCAGAGGATTGCTCTGGTTTGAATCTTATGTTGTGATCTGCTTTGAACCTTTAGGGGGATTTGGTGGAATACAAATGCTTGATTGGATTAGATTGGATTGTGAAGATTTATAGGCAGAAATGTCTACAGCTTCATCATAAACATGATTTCTGAAGCTTTTGCTGGGGCAATTTTATAAAGACACTAGTAACGAAGGCCCGTTTCAAATCACAATGAAACGGGCGCTAGCAAGGCTCCCCTCCGTCCCTTTGTGTCTCCGTGTGTCGGCGGCCCCCCTGCAGCCTCCGCCGAAGGCCCCCCCCCCACTGACCTGCCGAAGTAACGTGTGCTCCGCCCTTGACGTCATCGTGTTTTGACGCGAGGGCGGAGCAGAGCTACAGTGGAGTATAACGTTGGAGCTGAGAATGTGCTCCGCCCTCAACGTCATAACGTTTGACGCGAGGGCGGGGCCCATAGACTGTGATTTTCGAGGCTTCAGAGCTTCGAACAATCGAACCTTGGCTTCAGTGACATCAGCAGCCAATAGAACATTGAGGGTGAGTTTTATATATATAGATGTGGAGAGGCATAATCGAACGGGGTCCTTCGGTACACTGCCGACACGCTCCCTTGAACTTTAGCCGGCCCTCCGATGGAAAGCAGTTGAAGCCTGCCAAAATCAGCTTTCGATTATACCAATTTGGCCGGCTTTGGGAGAAGGCTGGCCATCTCCCGATTTGTGTCGGAACATGGCCACCCTTCTCCTTCAAAAATAAGCAGGATAGGTACCTAGGCATCTTCATAACATTGGCTAAATATAGGCATCTTCTTGCACTTTTAACCTAGGTGACCTATTATCAGTGCATTTTATCTAGTGAAAAAGGTGCCAGTACTCAAATGCCAGGCCACCCTTCAGGGGTGGGGTGAACACTGAGGGATCCACCCCACAATAGCCAGGCCCCCTGCAACCAGTCTCAGAATCTATGACAAGGCAGAATTGTTGTGTAGAGCCTGAGCTCTTTCATTAAAACTTGGGGACCATGGATCAATTTTAGCAGACAATGGAAAAGGTGCCGGTACTCAGTACCCCCAAGTACCCCCTCAAAAAAAGCCATGCCTATTATATAAGTACATTTTAATTGTATGTTTGTGATTTTTGTATTGTACTGTGGTTATGAGACTTGTACACCATTATAGGTGATTCCAGATTATTCTATAAGGAAAAATAAGTGCTTTCAAGTTAACTGGCAGTAGGTACAGTACATTAATCTGAATGCTAACGCACAACTTGCAATAAAAATAGTGGGAACGCCTTGATAGTTGCCATGTTAAATTTGCAGCTGTTGGTAAATTTGCACAGTTTGGTAAAAGGGCCCCTAACTAACTAACTAACTAACTAACTAACTAACTAAGGGATCAATTTTCAAAGTGATTTAACCAGCCAGAAATTGCACTTAATTGTTTAGCGCCGTTAAAATAATTGGTTAGTGCCAAACTCAACACCAGCTATTTTGGGGTTGTACCGTGGGTAGAGCCAGCACCTGGCTGGATAAGTCAGTCCTATCTCTATGCGGTAACCCATAACCAGTTAAATACTGAATATCACATTTAATCAGCTAGCTGTTAACTCCACAAACCCAGAAATTCAATTCCAGTACCCGGACATGGTCCAGCATTGAATTTCAAGGTTTAACACTGGCAGCCGGCAGGAAAACACTAATCGCAGCTGACTGAATATCGAGCCCTAAATAAATAAATAACAGAGCATCTGGTTTACAAGGGCAAGAAGTTGCCCATTTAGGCACTATATTATGGAGACACAT
Organism: Microcaecilia unicolor; assembly: GCF_901765095.1. Taxonomy (NCBI): domain Eukaryota; kingdom Metazoa; phylum Chordata; class Amphibia; order Gymnophiona; family Siphonopidae; genus Microcaecilia; species Microcaecilia unicolor. Next base: position 125,060,904 of record NC_044033.1, read on the forward strand.
AGGCAGCTATCCAGCTCATTTTCGAAAGTGATCGCTGGCCATTTCCCGACATAAATCGAGAGATGGCCGGCGATTTCTTAAAAGCAGCGAAATCGGTATAATCGAAAGCAGCATTTTTGACAGCATCGCCGCTTTCCCGTCGCTTCGCCGGCGAAAGTTCAAGGGAGCATGTCGGTAGCTTAGCAAAGGCGGGACATGGGCGGGCATGGGCGTGGCTACCAAATGACCGGCTTTTGCCGATAATGGAAAAAGAAAAGCGGCGTTAAGCAGTATTTCGCCGGGTTTACTTGGTCCTTTTATTTTCACGACCAAGCCTCAAAAAGGTGCCCCAACTGACCAGATGACCACCAGAAGGAATCGGGGATGACCTCCCCGTACTACCCCATTGGTCACCAACCCCCTCCCACACTAAAACAATAAAACTAAAAACCTTTTTTTGCCAGCCTGTGTGCCAGCCTCAAATGCCGTACCCACCTCCATGACAGCAGAATGTGTTCTATCCTCTGACAGCCTTTCCCTGGTTGTGATGTGGCTCTCGGGTGAGTGTGACACCTTTTCTGTTAGGTGCACTGCAGAGTCACATCAGCAATGCATTGTGGTGGGTGTAGGGTAGTGGGCTGTACTCCCATGGTGCTTTTCCCCCTGCTAAGTGGGTCAGAGTGTGTCCAGTTTTGTTTCCGGTAGTCCATGAGGTAGTGGCCATTTTTGTCAGCCACTTTTAGATCCCTTTCATGTGTTACCCATGTTAGAGAACTTAGTTATTACCTTGAATGTAGCTGAAAGAGGGCATTGTACACCATTCTGCCAGCTCTGACCTACTGCTAATCTCAGTACCAGGAAGACTCTTTGCCAGTGGGGCACAACCTCTGATCTGCAGTTAACTGTGAGTAAATGTGCTTATTCAAATAAAGGACTTTTTCAAAGAGATTAGTCTTCAGGTGTCAACTGGTGTGCCAAGGTTATACAGCAGCAACAAGTCCTAGAGGCCTGCGTGTATGCAGGTCCCTGGAGCACTTTTAGTGCACTTTAAGGCAGGCAGACCCAGGCCCATCCCCCCCTACCTGTAACATTTGTGGTGGTAATGGGAGCCCTCCAAAACCCACTGTACCCACTTGTAGTTGCCCCATTCACCCCTAAGAGCTGGGGGTTGGGGGGCTCAGCACCCAAAGCAAGGGAGCTGTGCATGTGGGAGCCTTTTCTGAAGTCCACCGCACTGACCCCTAGGGTGCCCAGTTGGTGTCCTGGCATGTGAGGGGGACCAGTGCACTACAAATGCTGACTCCTCCCACGGCTAAATGCCTTGGATGTCGCCGGGTTGGAGATCGCCGGCATTTTTTTCCATTATCTCTGAAAAACAAAACAGGCGATCTCAACCCCGGCGAACTCTGGCATTTGGCCGGGCTAAACCGTATTATCGAAAAAAAAGATGGCCGATAATACGGTTCCGGCCAGCTGTAGTGCCGCCGCCAAAATAGATCACTGGAGCGACGTTCGATTATGCCCCTCCATGTGTCCTCATAAAATATAAGTGTAAGTGGTAGAAGTTGCACTTTTGTCATGCAGGTATGGATATTTATGCCCGAACAGGTGTAAATGTATTTGCCTAGCTTATTCAAATACATATGTAAATTATCACATTTTATAATATGCATATGTACTTCCAAATTCCACCCACCTTCTGCCCAAATTCTTCTCTTGTACATGCCTACTGGCAAAATACATGTCATCATATCATTGTACATACTTTAGCACTGGTCAGTAGTTTATAATAGCCATTCACACGTGGAAAATTGATGAAATAAAGTTGATGCAATCAGCTCTGCTGTCTTTTTCCACATACTGTCCTGCTTATAAATTGTGTTGGACATAGCAAGGAACGCATATCTTCAGCTGAAACGCATCCCATTGGTTGTTCTTTTGCAACTGACAGCTTATAGAAATAAAAATATTTGATTTCTAAAAAATGAAATCCTTATGGGTTCTTTTTCCACCACTTGACTTGGGTATGAAATTGTTTTACTAAATTGTTCTACTGTGTTAGAACACACAGACTAATGATGTTAATGTGAGTTATTAATAAATAGGGATCATTGCATAAAATTGAACTTGCAATAAATAACATGACTTAATGCATACTTGCCTTGTAGCTCTAAAAGTGAGCTATTGTGATCCGTCTTTACCATCGGTGCAACACAATTTTTGGCATTTTTGTATTTCTGAAATTGTCACAGATAGTGGCACAAAAGGGAAGTCTCAATATGCTATTGAATAGCTGGCATGAGGCATTTTATTTTTCTTTTGATTGTTTCATAAAAAGAGACATTTTTCCAATCACATAATTGATTTTCTAATATTTGTCATCTTAAGGCACAGAACAAAGATCATTAGCACTTTTACATTGCCATTAAGAGAGGATGGGAACTGCAGATAAGACTAGGCTTATTTTTGTGCTACTGTATGATATATAAGTACATAAGTACATAAGTTCATAAGTAATGCCATACTGGGAAAAGACCAAGGGTCCATCGAGCCCAGCATCCTGTCCACGACAGCGGCCAATCCAGGCCAAGGGCACCTGGCAAGCTTCCCAAAAGTACAAACATTCTATACATGTTATTCCTGGAATTGTGGATTTTTCCCAAGTCCATTTAGTAGCGGTTTATGGACTTGTCCTTTAGGAAACCGTCCAACCCCTTTTAAACTCTGCTAAGCTAACCGCCTTCACCACTTTCTCCGGCAATGAATTCCAGAGTTTAATTATACGTTGGGTGAAGAAAACGTTTCTCCGATTTGTTTTAAATTTACTACACTGTAGTTTCATCGCATGCCCCCTAGTCCTAGTATTTTTGGAAAGCGTGAACAGACGCTTTACATCCACCTGTTCCACTCCACTCATTATTTTATATACCTCTATCATGTCTCCCCTCAGCCGTCTCTTCTCCAAGCTGAATAGCCCTAGCCTCCTTAATCTTTCTTCATAGGGAAGTTGTCCCAACCCCGCTATCATTTTAGTCGCCCTTCTCTGCACCTTTTCCAATTCTACTATATCCAGTTCTACTATATATTATTAGTATAAGATGTTCGGTACATTATCATGAATTAAGAAGGGCCACAGAAAGTGCAGAGTATGCATATAAGTACTTACATATTGCCAAATTGGGACAGACCAAAGGACCATCAAGCCCTGCAGTCACCCTCCTTTGGCTCTGGTTGCCCATGGGTATGGTGAGGAATCCTTTGCAGAATTTCCCTTTCCTGGCACACTGCAGTAAGGGTTGTTAGTCCAGGTCTTGTACACAGTGGCGTTCCTAGGGTGGCTGACACCCGGGGCGGATCGCCGATGCGCCCCCCCCCCCCCCCGGGTGCAGCGCGACCCCACCCGGCAAAAGGACACCCCCCGGGTGCATTTTTACCTGCTGGGGGGGGGGGGGTGTGTGCTCTCCCTCCGATGGGTGGCTGCTCACTTTCCCCCATCCCCGACCTGGGGTGCCCCACCTGCCCCGATTCTGGCCCTGCAGCTCCCGCTGGAGAGGCGGTACTCGCTCGAGTCGCTAGGTCAATGAGGGGGGTTCGGCTCCACCTCTCCGCTCATGTATCTCCCGCCTCCCCAGCCGCTCACACAACAACGCGCTGGCAGTGGGCCTGGAAGATGACGGAGTGGCGGCCGGAGCACGGCGCAGGAGTCCCGGCCTGAGACAAGCGGCGTAGGAGGAAGAGGTGACGTGTGGCTGTGCAGAAGGTTGCCTGGTGGGAGGGGGGACTCGGAACCGTCGCGCGCCTTTTCTCTCTGCTCTGCTCGTTCCCTGCTCCCTCTGCCCCGGAACAGGAAGCAGGGAACAAGCGGAGCCCACAGGCGCACGGCACCCCTCCAGCGGCAGACCGCCCCCACCGCCCCCCCTTGGTACGCCACTGCTTGTACAGGGAGAAGAACATTCCTAGGCTGCACTGGCCTAACCAAAGGAAATTTGAAGAGGTGCAGACTTAAATGCATTTGCTGAAACATTGTGAATGTGCAAATAAGTGTAATCCACCATTACAATGGGGATTGCTAACAGGCTTATTTTCGAAAGAGAAGGACGCCCATCTTTCGACACAAATTGAGAGATGGGTGTCCTTCTCCCAGGGTCACCCAATCTGTATAATCGAAAGCCGATTTTGTGCATACTCAACTGCTTTCCGTCCCGGGGGTGTGTCAGAAGCGTAACGAAGGCAGGACTGGGGCATGCCTAACACATGGGCATCCTCAACCAATAATGGAAAAAAGAAGGGCATCCCTGAGGAACACTTGGGCGACTTAGTCCATTTTTTCTTACGACCAAGCCTCAAAAAGGTGCCTGAAATGACCAGATGACCACCGGAGGGAATCAGGGAAAACCTCCCTTTACTGCCCCAGTGGTCACCAACCCCCTCCTACCCTCAAAAATACCTTTTTAAATATTTTTTGCCAGCCACTATGCCAGCCTCAAATATCATACCCAGCAGTTTTAGTGGGTGCAGTGCACTTCAGGCAGGCGGAGCCAGGCCCATTCCCCTCCTACCTGTTACACTTGTGGTGGTAAATGTGAGCTCTTCAAAACCCACCACAAACCCACTGTACCTACATCTAGGTGCCCCCTTCACCCCTTATGTCTATGGTAGTGGTGTACAATTGTGGGGAGGGGGGTTTGGGGGGGCTCAGCACACAAGGTAAGGGAGCTATGCACCTGGGAGCAATTTCTGAAGTTCACTGCAATGCCCCCTAGGGTTCTCGGTTGGTGTCCTGGTATTTGAGGGGGACCAGTGCACTACAAATGCTGGTTCCTCCCATTACCAAATGGCTTGGATTTGGTCATTTCTGAGATGGGTGTCCTCGGTTTCCATTATTGTCGAAAATCGGGGACGACCATCTCTAAGGTAGACCTAAATTTTGCGATTTGGGCATCCCCAACCGTATTATCGAAACAAAAGATAGACGCCCATCTTGTTTCGATAATACGTGCTTCCCCGCCCCTTCGCCAGGACGTCCTGCGAGGACATCCTCTGGAAAACTTGGGTGCCACTTTTGATTATGCCCCTCTATGTGTCAAAATGTAGAACTCTCCAGAGTCTCTGAGGGGAGGGTTCTGGAGTTATGGGTGGTGAAGGATCCAGCCAAAGGGGCTGGATTCCTGGGTAAGTTGCAGAGGGAAATTTTTCTGGTTGTTGAGTGACAATGGAGGACGAGTTTGGAGTTAATAAATAATGTTGATGGGGAAGTGCACAAGATCTTTGGTTGCCTGTACTAGGGGAATAGCCACCGGTGGGCCTGGTCCCACCTAGTTTGGACTGAGGCCCACCTAGCTGCGATGCACCCTTGCCAGTGCCAGACCAAGCTAGGCTCCCTCGTCTGCCTTTCCTGGAGAAACTAAGGCTTACAAATGAGTTGGTTTCTTCTAATCCCAGCATTAACAGTGAGAAGGAGGAGTGTGCTAGGTGGGAAATAGGGGATCCCAGCTTGGGAGCAGGAACAGGAAAGATCTGTTTGGAGCCAAAGGTGGTTGCCCGGAGAGGAACTCCTTTGGGAGAGGAGTGTGGACAGACAGGGAGGTCTGGTCCAAAGGAAGATCTGCTTGTTGCACAAATGTTGCAGGCATAGCCTTAGATTGTTTCACCCAGAAGGGGTGGGTATGGACTGGAGGAGCTGTAAATATGCACATAAATTGCCTCAAAGAAGATACATCATATTGCTCTGGATTTATAGTTGCATCTGATAGCAAATTTGATTACCAATTGACTGGTTGTTCAAAGAAGACTTAAACTGCCTGTTGCAGAATTCAATAAAGTTTGGTTTTGCATTAAACTACAAATCCATGTTGTGGAGAGCATTTCTTGGAAGTGAGATTGAAACCCTTGCTCCCGGACTGATCAAGAATACTCAAGCAAGCACAGCTTAACATCCTGTGGCCTACTAGAGTAAGTCCGGGCCCGGCCTGTTGCCAAGCTCGTGTGATTGAAACCAGACACTGAGTGAGAGAGTGCTGGTAGACCTGATGTTTGTTTGTGGCCCGGGTGAATGCGGAGTGAGCTAGCTGGTGAGACCTGGGTTACATAAAGGTTTATTACAATATATGGCTCTTGTGGTAATTTCTCCACTCCTTGGCAGTCTCTGCTCCCCCTTTTCCTTTTTTTCATGAAGATAATAATCAGCATGATCTTTGCGTATCCTTCCAGAAGTGAATGGGTCCTACACTGGGTCCCATCAACACTAGGAAAGTCTAGTCTCCTTGTAAGAGCCTGACACATGGCGCATCCCTTGCACTCAGAGAAGGAGTGTTTTGATGAAGAATGTTGAAGAAGAAATGTTTATAATATTTGAGCTTTTTCACTTTTAGGGAGGAGAGTAGGTCTCCCCTGGTTTGCATCTCTCCATAGTAGGTATGTTTGAGAGGTGCTTTGGTCCATAGAACATTTCAAAACATCTGGAAACCTGTAGATCCACATTTATCCAAAGTACTGTAATTGCAACATTTTTGTAGTCTCGTTAGATAATATGTTGTACAACATGGTACTAGTATCTTCCCGGATAAATTAATATTTTGTTTATGTAAGCTGTCTTTGCACAAACAATTATTTGTTTCTGTCGCGTTCTCGGGGACCTTGGCATACTGTCAGGCTTCTTCCCCGGGAGCACTGGGTTCATGAGTCCTTGGGCCACTACCGTGGAGCGGCAGTGGCAAGCAAGATCACCTTCAAGGTAGAGACGAGACAAGACTGGACCGGAACCCTGGACTGGAGTTCTACACAGGAATACCCAGGACTGGAACGCGTCCGGACGGGTGCGCACTGGAGTGGAGCCCGCTGGACTGGAACACACCGGAGTGGACCCACTGGACTGGAACAACAGGACTGGAACCCGCTGGACTGGAACACACAGGACCTAGGCTTCACCTACACTTAGCCACCTTTCCCCGAGGGTTAAGCCCTCAGGTTCGGGCAGCCGGCAGGGCTTACAGGAAAAACCGGAACTGGAACTTGCAAGCAGGAACAGCAGGAATCAGGATACAGCAGTGCCCCCCGGCACCTAGGCGAAAGCAAGGCAGACAGGCAGGGAATGTCTGGGTTCCAGCAGAAGGCAGGTTCAAAGCAAGTCTCAGGGCGGGCGGCTGGCAAAGTAGAAGTCAGGGTCAAAGCAAAGTCTCTGGGCAGGCGGCTAACAAAGCAGTAGTCAGGTTCAAAACACAGTCACTGGGCAGGCGGCTAGCAAAGCAGCAGTCAGGGTCCAATCAAAGTCTCTGGGCAGGCGGCTAGCAAAGCCAGTAGTCAGGTTCAAAGCAAAGGTCACTGGGCAGGCGGCTAGCAAAGCAGTAGTCAGGGTCAAAACAAAGTCTCTGGGCAGGCGGCTAGCAAAGCTGTAGTCAGGTTCAAAGCAAAGGTCAGGACAAGGAGCAAAACTATGGCAGCAGCTCCAGTATCACAGGGTACTGGCAACAGACAGAACAAGGGCAGAAGCCCCAGAAGCAAAAGAAAACACACACGGGAAAAACCAGAAGGCTAAACAAGAGAAGACCAGGAGACTGTACACAAGCTAACAGGAAAGCTATGCCCAAGCTAACAGGTCATATACTAGAAACATGCACAGAGCAAACTCAGGAGAACTAGTAAAGTTGTACACAGGCTAACAAGCCAAGCTGTGCCCAAGCTAACAAGTCATACGCTAGAAACATACACAGAGCAATATCAGAAGAACTAGTAAAGCTGTACACAAGCTAACAAGCAAAGCTGTGCCCAAGCTAATAAGTCAAACATAGAAACTCACACAGAGCAAACAATGTAGCAGTGTACAGAGCACTCTACATACCAGGGCCCTTAGACGAAATGCAAAGGCAAGGGCTGCAGGCTCTAAGTGATTAATAAAGCCTTTCAACACCAGAGGCACAGCTGCAGCAATCTCCTTGCCTCCAAACAGAGGCTTGACACACAGAGAAGTCAGCCCACAGGAAGGAACAGCGGGAGCCATCTTGGATACTGGCATAGAGGAGTCGGCAGCCATCTTGGAAGAGGCATAGCCCACACAGGTGAGGTCCAGCAAGGCAATCAGCACACAGAGCCAGAGAGAAACTAAGACAGAGACAGACACAGAGACAAGCAGAAGCCAGCACAGCCACTGACTCCCAGAAAGAGGGTAAGAATTAGGGTGGTCACGGCCACAGACGTGACAGTTTCTGCCCACTATAAGCACCACTGTTATGAAACAAATAAGGTATGCTCAATCCTGGGCTGCTCCAGACACAAAAGGGTCACACTCCTGATGAAGGCTAGCGAGCCGAAACATGCCCCATCTTGGGTTTTGCCTGTATTTATTATTAGCTAACTAGTAAAAAAGGCCCGTTTCTGACACAAATGAAACGGGCGCTAGCAAGGTTTTCCTCGGAGTGTGTATGTTTGGGAGAGTGTATGTGAGAGTGACTGTGTGAGAGTCAGAGTGTAAGTGTGAGTGTGTGTGTGTGAGAGAGAGAGTGAGTCTGGGTGTGAGTGTGTGTGTGAGAGAGTGTGTGTGTGAGAATGAGAGTGTGTGCAAGTGTGTATGTGAGTCACAGTGTGAGAGAGAGTGTGTGTGTGTGTGTGCGAGAGAGAGAGTGTGTGTGATACACAGATTCTCTGTGAGAGTGAGTGTATGAGACCAAGCGAGTGTGTGAGTGACTGTGTGGCACATAGAGAGTGAATGTGATACAGTGTGAGACAGAGTGTGTGAGAGTCAGAGTCAGTAAGACATTGTATATGAGAGAGAGAGTGTGAGCCTTGCCCTCCCAATCCATGCCCATCTGTCCCCTGCCCCCTCCATTCATCCTTTTCCAGCAATTCCCCTCTCTCCCTGAGCCCTGCCCTCCCAATCCATGCCCATCATGCTCCTCTGTCACCTGCCCCCTCCATTCATCCCTATCCAGCAATTCCCCTCTCTCCCTGAGCCCTGTCCTGCAATCCATATCCATCCATGCCCATCTGTCCCCTCCATTCATCCCTATCCAGCAATTCCCCTCTCTCCCTGAGACCTGCCCTCCCAATCCATGCCCATCCATGCTCCTGTCACCTGCCCCCTCCATTCATCCCTTTCCAGCAATTCCCCTCTCTCCCTGAGCCCTGCCATCCCAATCCATGGCCATCCATGCTTCTCTGTCCCCTGCCCCCTCCATTCATCCCTTTCCAGCAATTCCCCTCTCTCCCTGAGCCCTGCCATCCCAATCCATGGCCATCCATGCTTCTCTGTCCCCTGCCCCCTCCATTCATCCCTTTCCAGCAATTCCCCTCTTTCCCTGAGCCCTGTCCTGCAATCCATATCCATCCATGCCCATCTGTCCCCTCCATTCATCCCTATGCAGCAATTCCCCTCTCTCCTTGAGCCCTGCCCTCCCAATCCATGCCCATCCATGCTCCTGTCACCTGCCCCCTCCATTCATCCTTGATGTCAGAAGAAGGCGGAACACAGCGAAGGGAAGGCTAGAGACGTCGTGAGCGCCGCCTCCTTCCCTGATGCTGCGCCTTGGTTTTTTTTTTCCGCCGTCGACGTCATGACGTTTGCCCTCGACGTCATGACGTTTGACGCGAGGGCGGGGCATAGACGGCTGGCAGCCTGGCTGGCTTCACACCACGAATCCACGAACCCTACAGCCAGGGAGTGTTTGAGTGGCTTCAGAACGTTGTCTTCAGAACGTTCACGGTGCGTTTTATTATATTAGATAAACAATTTGGAACATTTTAACTGAATGTCTTTGGAACTTGTGTTCTTTGAAATTGTGGTTTTAGTGACTTCCACCCTATTGGCTTGTGCTTGTAGCTTTTTGTGGAAGATTTTTTGTTCTCCTGGTTTTTTTTTTTTGTTTTGTTTCTGCCCACTATGTCATTAAGTAGTTTCAGAGGAGAAGTGTGAGAAGCAGTCAGGTTTATGGGAGATAGGATGAACAGAATCATGAGGGGCAAAAGCTTATAAGAAACATGTGTGCCTCCTGGAAATCTTACCTGCTAATTATCTCTGCTGGCATGAGGACTTCCAGTGCGCATTTTTAAAAAGAGGAATAACATCCCTGACATTCTGTCTTAATAGTCTGCATTTTGAAAGTAATATTGAAGTATAATTAAGGCTACTGTTCACAGATATTTGTAAGTTAAATTTAGATTTTTATTTTCCAGCTAATTGGTGTTTTCTTGATGTAGGTGCCATTTCTGAACATCTTTTCTGCTGAAATTCGATATATTTGTGCAATTGAGGATTAGTCAAAATGGAAAAGGCACAGAAATAGAGTGGAGGATCGAAGGCAGACAAAGTTGGAGAGGCAAGACAGTAATAGAAGAAGTGGAGTTTTTCCAGTGTTTATCCAATAGACACCTATAATTTTAATTTTAATAATTTGCTTTTAACAAAGCTTGTTTTAAACACAAATAAGAAAATGTCTTCATTAATCATGTGCACAAAAGGAAAAGAATATCAAATAAGTGATAACAGTAAGACAAAAAATCTGTAATTCCTAGGGTTGATGACAAGCAAAGCTCAGATGGCAACAGACAAAACCTAAAGGAGAGTTAACAGACAATGCTTAATCTGTATACCCCTATTTGGCAATCTGATACCTAGCTGTAAGCCTGCCATTAGGGATCATCTAGTGCCGTTTTGAAGCTAGCAACCTACGGGATAGGAGCGAGTGGGAATTGATTCTGCCCCTATTGCTCCTTGGACATGTATGAGTGAGTCAATATATGGGGGAAGGCTGGCTGTTTGACTTTGAAAGGGTGGGGCTTCAGGGATGGAAACGTTTGAAAATGCTGTAGCCCCACATTGGGGTTGGGGAAGGGGGTATTGGGCCCAAAGGGCCACCCTGCAATTAGTGGTTCCCCAGGGATGGGATTCAGGAGAACCTGTAATTCCGGCCTAAAGGGGCACACTTTTGCAATTTTAACATTGCCGCAGTCCAGAATGACACTTTTTGTGGCTGTGGCAGTGCTTGAAAAATTCAGTATGATCTTTAAGTAAAGATGCAAATGAGCAAAGAGCTAATTTACATCTAGCTAATATGTATACTGACCAGTGAATATTGTCATAGGGTACCATGAAAACATATTAGTTCTGAGTGAAGGCAATCTGAATCTATTATATGCTTTTGTTCTTTTTGATAGAATTGTGAAGCCCCAGTTTTCCTAAGGGCTTCATGTAATGAATGGAGCATGCAGGTTGAGAAGTTCACATTTTCTGAGTATTTTATAAAGAACTCTGTTGAACATACAAGGACATTGACAAATACATTGTGTTTTCCAGTATGTACAGCAGGAGCATCGATTTCAGAAAAATCAATATAGAAAAGAAGAGCAACATCACTTGGTAGCCTGCAGGTATAAGTGCCGGCACTTACATATGAAAGTGAAGGATTGATATTCAAAGTGATTTAACCAGCCAGAAATGGGGCTAACAGGTCATTTTAAAGGCACTTAACTGGTTAGTGATGGTGAAAATAACCGGATAGCACCTAACACAAAACCAGCTATTTTAGGGGCGTTCCGGGGAAGGAGATGGCAATTGGCCGATTATGTGCCGATATACAGCACTTATCCGGCCAAGGTTGCCACCTAAAATTCAGTTTATGTGGTGCCCTGTTGCCGGTTTGGTGCCCTGTTGCCGGTTAAGTGCAGGATATCATACTTAACCGACTATGTGTTAGCCGGCTCTGGAAACCTAGAAATTCAGTGCCGGAGCCCGGCATGACCTGGCATTGAATTTCCGAGCATAATTCTGGAGGTGGTCAGCAAAATACCAAGCGCCGCTAGCTGAATATTGACCCTGAACATTTTGCAACTTTCACGTATAAGTGCTGGCAATTCTATAACTGGGTAACAAAATTTAGGAGCCTAGTCTATAATGGCATCTAGGCACATAATTGCTATTATAGAATATTAGAGTAAGTTGGCAATTATTCATTTATGTTAGAGAAAATCTTATGCTAATTAATACATATTTCCAGTAGGCCCTTGTTATTTTCAGTCTAATAAAAATTCTCCCTCTCTTCCTGCATGTTTTCTGTGCAGTTGTCAGCAAGTTCTTTACAGACGTGCTGAGTGTTCACATTACTCTCTAAATTCACATCAAGTATTATTTGTCTGCACAAGCTCTAACATTGTTATGCTTTTCCTTTATTCTATACTGTCAATACTTTTATATCATGTGTTTTACCATATAAGACATCACAAATTCATATAAAGATTTGTTTTATTTTTCCAAAGTACCCATTAAAATCACAACTGAAGGTTGAAAGTGCACTCAGTTTTCTGAAATAGAGCTATTTTGGGAGGCTCTACCAGGTATTTGTATCCTGGACTTGCCACTGCTTGATAGACCTTGGTCCAATTCAGCATAGCTTGTGTTATGTTCTTTCAAAACTGAGGGGTCATTTTATTAAGGTGCGCTGAAAAATGGCTTGTGATAGTGTAGGCGCGGGTTTGGGGAGCGAGCAGAGTCATTTTTCAGCGCACCTGTAAAAATGCCTTTTTAAAAATTTTGCCAAAATGGACGTGCAGCAAAATCAAAATTGTTGCATGTCCATTTTGGGCCTGCGACCTTACCGCCATCCATTGACCTAGCGGTAAAATCTCATGCAGTAACCGGGCGGTAATGACCTACGCTCGCCAAATGCACCTTGGCGCGTGTCCAATATGCACATCTGAAAATAAAAATTATTTTTGGGCTGCGCATATCGGACGTGCACCAGAAATGAAATTACTGCAAGAGACACACAATAGCCAAATGGTAAGTCCATTTTGGTACGCGTAGAGCCTTACACAGCTTAGTAAAAGGGCTTCCAAATTCCCAAATCTAGGCATCTATGTTAGGCACCTATTTTCAGTTGGACTTAGATGTTTAAATTCAAAGCTGGAAATTTACCTAGAAAAGTCAATATTCATTCTGTCAACAACAGGTGTAAATGTGCATGCTTAAATGCAACCCTTGCAAAAGAAATTTGAATTTGTGTGTGCATCTGTCTGCACACTATTATATAACACTGCACACTTAAATTGTCTCACATGCAGCCCAAAAGTGTGCATGGCCATGGGAGTGGCATGGGCAGGTTAGGGAAAATGCAAAAATAAGGAGAACCCCCCCCCCCCCCCCCGTGCCATGAATGTGTATGCAAGTCTCAGGGAAGGGTGGGCTAGGGACATTCCCAAAATTTAGGTGCAGGGTTATGCGCCCAACTTGCAGGCAAGGATTTATATTAGGTTTCAGCAGGCTTAAATCTTTGCACCCAAAGTTGGGCATGGGAATCCACGCCAAGTGCTATTCTATAAAGAGTGTTCAGCCCAGAGCATTCTTCATAGAATAGCGCTTGTAGAAGAGGTCCAGTAGGGGACCAAGGAAAAGTGGAGAGTTTGTGTCAGTCATATAAAAAAGAATTATTGCATTCTTCTTTTGATGAGAACTGTAAACTTGGAGGAAACGAGCTGTGAATATTATTTATCTGTAATTTCTGAACCAGAATGTACTATATATAACTTTGAGAAACAAGGCATAAGGGAGGAAATGTGTATGTAGTTTAGCCAAAGAAGACAAGGTGGGCTGTAAATGTGTGAGAGAGAACTATATTGTTCACCTTGTAATCATGTCTGGAATGTGGTTGATTATTGCTAACAAACAACCAGAGCTCAGAATGGAAGTCAGAAGTCATTCGTCAGTCGAGCAAGTCTAGTGGACTCTGCAGCTCTGAGACTGCATCCCTAAAGCTTTGGCTATATCAAGAATACACATATTGGGTACCTGGACCCAGAACCGGACCACATGCTTAGCACAGATTTTTCTTGGTGCCTAAATTCGAGTACCATTTACTGAATCTGGCCCTTAACCCTAGCTATAGAACTGGTATAAGTATGAGCACCTAAGTGCAGCAGATATATAACTTATATTATTCTGTAAGTTACACATATAAGTGCTTGCATCACCCATGCTCTGTTCCTTCAGATAATGTTTTAGATGAAAGAGGACATAATAGGTTGCATAGGCATATGGCATTTGCATGGAATAATCAGATGAAGTGATTATTCAGGCATAGAAGATAATTTTACTGTATTTTATTAGAATCAGTGTAGACTGACTGAAAAATTAATTTGGTCCATGAAAAAAATTACAAAGTTAAAGAACAGATCGTCCAGGCAGCTAAGACCCTGGCTTATTGTTCAAGGGCCATATGGAAATCATCTAAAGCTTTCTGTTGATATGTGAGTGAAAGTACAAATTGCTTACAGAAATATGATTAGAATATCATATTGGATTCAAAGGACACACATTTAATTAACTTGAAATAAAAAGAGGTTAAGTAAGTTTTTATAATATTAAATTATTCTAGTGTCCTTTTAAAACATGGGGTTTTTTAGATCAAATGTTCTGGTATCATAACTATATACATATTTTTGTTGTAAGCACGGGTTTTTTTTCTCTTGCTTTGCAGTTTGTGCGGAAGTATTCTTAGGTTATAACATTTCAATTTACTACAGGAAATTGTGTTTCTGTCTCCTGTAAAATGTGCTTAAATGTGTACTGTAAAAGCAAGTGTGTTGTTACTGCATCTGTTATTTGTATATTTAGTTATCTATCTGCTTCAAACCCTTCCCTATCTCTAGGAAAGCTATTAACGTCTAGTATATTTTGAGGTTCCTTTTTGAAATAGAAAGACATCTTACAGAAATATGTCTAAAGCGTATAATCAAACCAACATAAAAAAAATGTCCAAGTCCACTAGCTGTCAAAAAGAAGATATCCCAGAGGGGGTGGTGTTTCATGGGTGGTGTTATGTGATGAACATGTATTGCCAATAATGGCTAGCAAATGACTTCCTGGGGGTGGAAAGAAAAACACCCAGAAATAGACCTGCTTTAGAACCATTTATGATTTGGATAAGTTGGAGAGGTAGAAGTGCTCATTTGTGAGAAATAGTGGAGAGTTGCTGAGTGCCTTGTTACGTTTGTGTGTTTACCTCAGTCTGAACCTTTGTCACAAAACGCCTAGCTACCCACCTGGGGTTCCCCCGTGGCCACTTAGAGGGTCTATCATGCTCTACACTAGCACCATCCTCCCACCAAACTGGGTCACAACTGCCTCTGGTTGAGTCTTCCACTCTCAAATTATCCCCAGTAATTTCTAGGTTACTGGGGCCACACTCCCAGTGGTCCCACAGTTCCCAGAAAGCACTCACAGACCCAACACGCAAACCACCAGGATTCTTTATCAGTCCAGACAGGCAGAGTCAACCAACTGAATATTGTGTATTGTCTTAAAAATATTGAACAATGAACAGAAAAAGTGCAATGAGCAAACAATAACAGGTAATCCCTCATCTGAGCAAAGTTAGTTTTTTGAAGTCTAGAACCTTCACTTTTGAATGAACCCTCTCCACACCTATCTTAATATTGAACCACATCATCTGGTGATCACTGGATTCCAGATGACCACCTACTATAACATCAGAAACGCTCTCTCCATTAATAAGCACTAAGTCCAATATGGCTCTGTCCTGTGTGGGTTTCATTACCAACTGCTGGAACAGTCCCCCCACTTGTAGAGAATCCCTGCAATAGGGATACCCAATCAACATTCAACCTTGATCGACATACACAAAAATCATTGTAGCCTTTGACTAAGGGAGAGATGAGAATATATTCATTGTTAAAAAGGCTATATTTTTAAATTAGATGTATTATGCAATGTCTTGTGGTCCTTTTACTTAAGTGCGCCGAAAAATGGCCTGCGCTGTTGTAGGCATGTGTATCGGACGTGCACAGGTCCATTTTTCAGCGTGCCTGCAAAAAAGGCCTTTTTTTTGCTGAAAATGGACCTGCAGCAAAATTTAAATTGTCACGCGTCCATTTTGGGCCTGAGACCTTACCGCCACTCACTGACTTAGCGGTAAGGTCTCAAGTGTTAACCGGGCAGTAATCGTCAGCGCACATACACTGCCGATTAAAGCCTGGTTGGCGCCACACAGTAGAAAATATAAAAAATTTTCAGCCATACATATTGAACGTGCGTAAAAAATGGAATTACCGCCTGGGGCACGCAGTAGCCAGGTGGTAGTTTCAAATTGACACACGGATGCACATAGGTGCCTACACGCTTTAGTAAAAGGGTCCCTTAGTGACTATTTAAATTTGTCATTCTTTACTATATGTTCCCTATCAGTCTGTTTATATATTAAATTGTTTTGAGAAGTATTTTTATCATGTTTTGACCTTGGTGTATATAGCTCTATTTTATTATTGTACATTAATCTTGGCTCTGATGGATTAGTAGTTTATAGATAAAAATGGGCTCTGATTTTTATTTGAGGACCTGAGACAATGCTGGCTCTAAGCCCAAAGATAAATCAGTAATCACAGGAGGGAGATAATTGACTGACTTGGCATTGGTTCAGGGAGTTGTAGTAATGCTCAGACTTGAGTTTTGTGCCTAAGGCAATTTTGAGTAATCTTGTGTTTGTATCCAAATATTTAATGGCTTGTTATGTACAAATAAAGCTGTGACCTTTTCCTGAATAATTAATGCATCGTGGTGAGAATTAGAAAAAGCCTAGTGAGGTCAGGAACACAGTTTGCATGTTACTTAAAAGAGAACAATAAGATGCTTAAATATATATTCAGTTTAGCTTCCCCCATATGGCCAAAAGTACTTCCCAAATATGTTACATTTCATTTAATAAATCAAAGCTTTATGCAACAAAAATAAATTCCTCAACAGTGTTCCAGGCTGCAATTCAGTCAGTTACTGCGAATAAATCAAAACCCTTATGGGTACTGCTGTCGGATGTTCTAACACCAGCAGAATAATTACAGCCGTTTATTCCATCTGGACATATGCATTTCATCAGAACATGACTAAAATAAAAACCTTCAGGTAAATAAAAGAGGAAGCCAGAATGCAAATCTTGAGACAGAAAGAGAAATTGTGCTGAAGGGGATTGCTTAGGGTCTGATTCATAAGATGGGAAAAAATCGGCGAGTTTCAGAATCAGGAAGGGAAAGCATTAGTTCCTGCTGCAGGGGAGCACCGATTTTTGGGAAAAGCTTATGATTTAAGTTACAAAAATAGCTCTGTCCAGACTGGGTTGCTGAAGCATTAAAAGGCATAAGGACTTAGGTGAAACACTGGAAGACCATGCATGAAAAGACAAGAAACAGTCTTCCTCCTTCTCAAGAACACTCTCAGTGACAGAAAGTGATTCTTCTCCTTTACTGCTCTATCCAGACTGTTATCTAGATCTCAGGAGTGTCCCAAGCTGGAATCATGCTCTGTTTGACATACTTCCTAGTGCCCCAGCCCTGCTGACTGCGCCATGACATCATAGGGAAGACAATGGATGAGGAGCTATTTTTGTAACCCTGTCTCTCTTGTGTCCTGTGTGGTTACATCACCCACACAGCCCTCAGGACGGCCTTGTTAGATCTCCTGGGTAACTCTTGGAGGGGAGAACCCCTATCTATATGCACTCCACACGGAACAACACAAGCCTCAATGAGGGGTTCAAATACTTCTATGCAATACTTTACCCCCCTAAGATAAATATATGCAGATATAAATGGAAAGCTATACACATATTTATATTTATGCTTATCAGTTCTGGTTTTCTGTAAGGTTATCAGCTCAAAAGTTTTATTCTACTAGTAATAAAATTGTACAGTATAGTAGACCAATTTTCCAATTTCATTGTAAATAGTATATTTTAAAACTGTCACAGTCATATATTTATGCACTCAGCCAAGCTGCTTTTATTTATCTTTATGACAGATCCTTGACATTGCATCCAGTAAATCAATGAGGCAGTATGAAGTTCTGAAAAATACAAATGCACATAATTTATATAGCCTGTAATTTACCCAATCTTTTGGCTAATTTCTTCAAAATTACCTACTTTTGGATGCTTCCAAACCAACTGATGCACACTCAATGTTCAGTCATACATCAACACATCCACTATGAATTTCCTATCCTGAAACCTCACCACACATATACCTCTACTCACAAAAATGTATACCATTTGTTTTTTGTCATGATATATTGCCCCTTAGCTCCTCGTTGTTTCCTTCCAATGTCTCAACGTTCTTTTCCATCGATATATTCCTTAACGTTACTTTGATTTTGTCTCGTATAACTCGTCACAATGTAATCCATAACCGAATTGTAACAAAATGTATTTCCATCATTCATAATGTATTGTAAGCCACACTGAGCCTGCAAAAAGGTGGGAAAATGTGGGATACAAATGCAATAAATAAATAAAATAAATAAATATGAAATATTAATGCATCTTTTCTTATTGATCTGAGATATTATACCATGCTAAAAGTTGTATATTTTTTAATTAATTTATTATGGGTGGGGGAGGTTGTCAGTGTGGGCTACAGTTAAGATATAGCAGAATTAGAAAAAGTTCAAAGAAGAGCAACCAAAATGATAAAGGAGATGGAACTCCTCACGTATGAGGAAAGGCTAAAGAGGTTAGGGCTCTTCAGCTTGGAAAAGAGAAAGATGAAGGGAGATATGATTGAGGTCTACAAAATCCTGAATGGTGTAGAACAAGTAGAAGTAAATTGATTTTTTTACTCATTGCAAAAGTACAAGGACTGGGGGACACTCGAGGAAGTTACATGGAAATACTTTTAAAACAAATAGGAGGAAATATTTTTTCACTCAATAAGTAGTTACGCTCTGGAACTCTTTACCGGAAAATGTAGTAACAGCGGTTAGTGTATCTGGATTTAAAAAAAGTTTTGGACAAATTCCTAGAGGAAAAGTCCATAGTCTGCTATTGAGACAGTGGGCAAGCGTTGCATGCCTACTGCCCGGGTAGTGCATGAGACCTTATCTCTAAGTCAGTGGGTGGCGGTAAGGTCTCAGGCTGAAATGGATGCGCGCTGGTTTTTATTTTGCTGCACGTCCATTTCTGGCCCATTAAAAAAGGGCCCTTTTTCCAGGATGCAGTAAAAACGTGCCCAGCATGTGCCCAAAAGATGCGGTCACACTGGCGCGGGCCACCTTTTGCCGTGGTTTAGTAAAAGGGCCCCTAAGTGCCTCTTAAATAGGAGACTGTAAGTGTTCACATGTTAATATTTAAAATGATCGCAGAACATGCAAAAATAAAAAAAAACTATTTTAGGGACGCACTAGAAATAGGCGTAGAGTGCAGGAAAGTCCTGCATTAAAACATACTAACCCCATTTCTTAGTGTGTGCTTATTAATAGATTCCAGAGAACTGAAAAAATAGCCAAACACAATCCAAAGGGTTGTGTGGAATGAATGTAAAGAAATGAGGAAAGTGGGAAATACCCTCAGAAACCAAGGCTTCTGCCAAGGTCTAATCAACAAGACACTATTGTCTATAAAAGACTTTGTGCCCGTGATCAAGTTTCTTTCATGGGGTAAATATTCCCTACTCCACTCATTCAAAAATGCCCATATAGGAGCATCATGCCAAATTGCCCATAATAGAGCACAAATGTTTTATACAAAAAAGCCCATAATAGAGCACAAATATTAAAGATAACTGAGTTTTCCTGTCGGTTGTAAGAGAAGTTTAGTCAGCTTGAGACCGATACTCCTGTCAGTTTGATCCAACTGAGTGGTTCCTGATGAAGCCTTGTTATGGGTGAAACGAATTGGGCCCCGTTGAAAAACAACAGTTGAATTGTGTGGGGTTGTCAAGCCAGCATTTATTAAGCTAAGTTGATGCATGCCATGCTGTAGCTTGAACAATTTTTGTTACTCAGTTATCTTTAATATTTGTGCTCTATTATGGGCAATTTGGCATGATGCTCCTATATGGGCATTTTTGAATGAGGGAAGTAGGGAACATTTACCCCATGAAAGAAACTTGATCACGGACACAAAGTCTTTTATAGACAATAGTGTCTTGTTGATTAGACCTTGGCAGAAGCCTTGGTTTCTGAGGGTATTTCCCACTTTCCTCATTTCTTTACATTCATTCCACACAACCCTTTGGATTGTGTTTGGCTGTTTTTCAGTTCTCTGGAGTATTAGATTACCTGTTTAGAATTAACAGCCCATACTTATTAATAGATTCACTTAATTTCCTAAGTAAGGCAGATATTTTAAAATCTTGGAGAGGACACACAATTTTCGCAAATTTAAGAATAGTGAGTCCTGCACAACTTCTTTGGTAGCTCATGAAAACAGCATGTTCTGTACAACACTTGCATGTTGGTTTCTTCTTGACGTAAAATAAACAACATTATAGCAACTGAAAAGACGGTGGTTCTTTGCTCTTCAAACGGAGTGGATCAATCAGCAATTCCAGCAGGCTAACTATTATGAAGGCATGTGGATAATCTTTAGAACAAGAGAGAGCTTTGTTACAGTATTTGTAAGAACCCATTGTATAGAAAGGTAACTTCTTGTAGTTGTGATGACACATTAAGTGGTTAGACTTCTTTTTTGTTCATTATCTCAATGATTTCCATAGAAAAGTGACAATCAAAGTATCACATACATCTGGTGCACCTTAATGATTTGAACAAGCTGCACATGTCTTTATCCATTATTGTACAAACTGGAAGCAATCTGGTACATGTGCTAGATGATTAAAGGAGCAATTTGTGTCCATTCATTTTTGCTTTCCTTCACTCTTTTGGGGCATATGCACAATTATCATGCTTGTGACATATATTTTCAATTTTTCAAGGAGATCAGAACAAAAGGTTTATTCTAATTTATCAATATTGAAATGTTGTGCTTATAATGTAAATCTTCTGTATCTTCTTTATGGGACCTACACACAAAATAACATGTTTTAAAATCTAACCAACAACAGAAAAATCTTCCCGTTTGTTCCAACATTGTCATATATTGTAGATCTTGAAATATGTCAACCACATGGGTTTAAGGTGAAGCTTGCAACTTATATAACAACTTTTTTCTTTTGTAATATCTATTACAGAACACTAAAGCATATAGGGCTAAATTCTTTGTGTGGTGCCAAAATTTAAAAAAGAGTTTGGCGCCATTTATAGAATAGCATTTGGTTCTAATTTAATTGTAACTGTGTCACCTCTGATCTGGCAATAGCCTATCAGTGCATTGTAAGCCACTTTGAGCCTGCAAAACTGGGGGAAAAACGTGGGGTATAAATGTACATAAATAAATAAATAAATACCAAGTTTACAAGTGTGGCATTTGCTGGAGCAGCATCATTACTCCCAGTACCCTGTGCAGTCTTTAAGCCAGTGATGGAGCAAGGCATTAGGAACTGAATTCTATAAATGGCACTGACTAAAATAAAACATGCTAAGCGCTATTCTATAAACAATTCTCAAAGTTAGGCGCCATTTATAGAATAACACTTAGTGCCAGGAACCGTGACTACATATAGGCTTGACCATTTACACCAATAAAATCTTGGTGTAAATTCTCATGCCTAAATTAGGCGCGGATCTCCCTTATTTTGTAACAGTGCACATAAATTGTGAGAACGCCCCCTGATCTGCCCATGTCCCTCCCAAATTTACGCCCCCTTTTTGGAGCCGCACATAAAATTTAAACATGGATCCAGCTGTGTAAATATACGCTTGTTTATTTATTTACTTGATTTTTTAGCCTGTCCTCCCGAGAATGCCCAGAACAGGTTACAGTGGTTACATTCATAATAATAAAACATAAAACAACACTTAATAATAAAAACCTTAATTTCAAATTGACAGAAAACAATTCAATATCACAATTCCTCCGCATAAATTCTAACAATCTTCTAGAAGTAGATAAGTTTTCACAGCCTTCCAAAGACCCATTAAATCATCAATAGATCTTATAGTGGAAGGCCACCTATTCCATCATCAAATCAAAATGTTAGAGTATCTCATGCCTGGGGACATTCAAATAAGAAAAGTCTAGCTGAGGGCAGAGTAAGAGATGTGATAAATTGCCAAGCTATGTTCCTAAGCGATTGCTTCGCTCCCAAACATATTTGGGAGCCATACCATGAAACACCTTGAATGCCATCACCAACGTTTTTAAAATGCAGCGTTTACGGACAGCCAGCAAATGGAATGCAGAAAAAATAGGCGTAATAGACTTGTAATTTTTAATTAATGCCAATTAGCGCTGATAATTGATAGCACCCAATTATCAGCGCTGATCAACTCATTAAGTTGTGTACGAAAATTGGGTGTGCACTCGAATTTGCACACGAAACTTAAAGCCCCATTTATAGAATTCCGGGGAAGATGCCCTAAGCAGTCACTCCACCTCTACTAACTTTAATAATGCATGTCGTTTAACGTAGGCCCTATTTTGGGACCTAGTTACTAATAATGCACACTAATGACTTTAATGCTCAGTAATGTGGTAGCATACTTAAAAGAGCTTGCATAAAGTGGTCTATATGATGGTCAGTGACAAACTAGGTTATTCTAGAAGTATCACCTGTGGTGAAGAAGGCTATGACAGAGGTGATTTGTATATGTATGGGCAAAGCGTTGCTTCTTTTGGCACTGCTCTCCAAATTCCATTGAAGCTAATTTCACACAGTATGATCATTGTGCCTGTAGAAAGTGCTGGAAACTGATGAACTGACTGCTGGTAATGTAGCATTAAATTCTAAGCAGCACAAATTGTCTATAAATGTTAAGCCTGCTGCTTTAAACCGTAAAGAGCAGATTCAGATATGGTGTATATGCCATTATTCTAATCATTTACATGTGTAACAAGCACATAAGCAAAGCGTTTTATTTAGGGCTAGATTCTATATACAGCTGTCAAATTCTAGACAATTCTTTAATTTTCACTACCCACCCCATGTTATCCACACATTCTAGGATATCTACTGTATTGCAGATTTTGGAATCATCAGCAAAGAGGCAAACCTTATCCAACAACCTTTCTGCAGTATTGTTCACAAAAATGTTATAAAGAATCAGACCAAGAAGCAATCCCTGTGACACACAACAAGTAACACCATTATCCTCAGAGTGAATGCCACTTATCACTACACTTTGTTACCTCCCACTCAACCAGTTTCCAATCTAATCCGTCACTGGTGATGAGTTTATCATTATGTAGAGAGTGATGAGGAGAAAACGGATATGCTAAATAAATACTTGTGTTCTGTGTTCATGGAGGAAAATCCTTGAGAAGTACTATGGCTGGCTGCTTGGTGTATATATGGGAATGGAGTAGATGTCACACCATTCAAGAAGAAAACATTTATGTACAAATTGAAAAACTGAAAGTAGATGAAGCCATGGGCTGGATTGGATACATCCAAGAATATTGAGGGAGCTCAGAGGAATCCTAGTGGGACCTCTTAAAGATTTAATGAATAGCTACTTGAAGAGGTACCATAAGATTGGAGAAGAACAGATGTGATCCCAATTCACAAATGTGGGGAGAGGGAAGAAGTAGGAAAGTACAGGCCAGAAATTAGGTACTATTTTATAGAATACTTGGATTTGCACTCCCGACTGCCATCAGTTGGGCGCAAGCATTTGTATCAGCTTTTGCAGGCGTAAGTGCTTGTGCTTACAGTTAGGCACAGAAAGTGCGCCAAGCTACTATTCTGTAAAGGGCATTCAACAGAATAGTATCTTAGCATGGATTATAATGACGCCTAACTTTGGGAGCCATTTATTGGATCTGGCCCATAATCAGGGCATAACTGTTAGCATGTACTTTATAGAATTGCCCTCTATCCCCCAGATTCTGTGCAAGTCACCTAGAGTTAAGTGCTAGAACTTGTGTTAAATTAATTGTTTTTAATTGGTGATAATTAGTGTCATAACAGGTACTAAATTGAAACCAATTAGGGGTTACACGCAGATCTCGGATTCATACGCTTTTCTAACAACCGTGCCCAACTGTTCTTGCATGTATCTCAAATGAGGGCATGCCATAGGAGGGGCATGGATGGGCCAGGGGCACAGTGTTAAAAAATAATGACCATCTGCGTCTAACTTTGGGCATAGGAATTACACCAGTTACTGTGAGCTATAGGTCCCACACCACATGCATGCCATGTGGCCTATATAGAATAGGGACTCAGTGCAGATTTTTTTGGTGCCTAACTTTCTGTGTTATATATAGAATTCCAACATGTGACAGAACAGTGTGTTTTAAACCTGTAAAATTGCCTTTATTAACTCTTCAAGTGCTGTTCTCTAGTTTGGCCAGCAGGTGATGCATGTTTTATGTTAAAAGCCATTATAGAAAAGTGCATGCCATCTTTTAGTTTCACTCATGAAGAAGTGAATCTACAGTACTGTGAGCAGTATACTTTTAAAACTTGTTGACTGGGCTGTGATTGGCCTGGAGTTTGAAATTACCCAGCAGCTGCTGGCTGTTGCTTCAGTTTCAGCCCAGAGAGAGAGAGAGAGTTCTTTGTTGAAAACCTGTAAAAAAAACAGTTATAATTGATAACTGGTGAACAGCTATATGTGTCCTAATCTTCCCAGTTACTTTCTAGGAAGTTTGCAAATGTTTAGTTAGTATTATAATTGATCCATATTTCAATTACCTGTTATTGTTTGGTAATTGCACTATTTTGTTCCACTGTTTGATTTTTAAAAGACAGTAAACAATATCTAATTTATTGCCTTCCTGTCTAGATTGATAAAGAATCCTGGTGGTTTCTGTGTTGGGTCTGTATGTGCTTTCTGGGAACTGTGGGACTACTGGAAGTGTGGCCCCAGTAACCTAGAAATCACTGGGGATAATTTGAGAGCGGGAGACTTGCCCAGAGGCAGTTGTGACCCAGTTGGTGGGAGGATGGTGCTAGTGTAGCGCACAAGTGGCAGGATGACCTGAACTGTGCTGTGGCCAGACCCTCTAAGTGGCCACGGGGTAACCCCAGGCAGGTGGCTAGGTATTTTGTGACACTCCCTATGTGTCTTTACAAAACAGTCTAGAAATAGGTACCTTCGTGTCCTCTCAATTTAGGTGTCATATTGTGAAATAATCTTCCTTATTTGTTGCTGCCATTGAATAATCTGTAGAATTACATTTAGTGAGATGTTATTTTTTTTTGTAAAACTTTGAAAACTTGTTGTTAAGTTTAGTAGGATGTGATGTTTGACTGATTTTTTTCTTTTTATATATTTTCTGTAATTTCTATTGTGTATCTGTACTTTTTTTATTGTATCTCACCTTGGATCTCAATTGAGGGAATTGGCAGGTGATAAGTCTTTTGTAACATAACACAACATTCCTATGTTTAAAAAAATATTTTCTCATTAATGACAAAATAATTTGTGTAGTGATGTTTCTGTGTAGCATTTACAATATAGTATACAGAACTTTAAAGTCTGAAATTTTCCAACTAAGATGAATAATGTCAATATGGAAACTTTTTATCACAATTAGTTTACACCAATAATCTTCTATAATCTATGTGGAACCTACACATTTCCCATAGAAATGAGAAGATTAGAACTACCTTTTATCTCTGGTAGGTATGCATCTTGATGTGGCTTTAAAAAAGTTGCTTTCCTCTGACAATGAGGTCCTGTCATATAGCAGAGATTTTATTATGATTCTTTATGCAGAAAACATCTCTTTGGAAATCACTGAGGTCAAATAAACATTAGAGGAGTAATATGATATTTCCATAACACATAGCTGTCTCTCATCACTTCTGGACGAAATTTCTCCCCAAGTGATCTTTTGGTGTGTCGTTTCTAATGGTTTACCCAGGTTTGTACTTGTGATTACATCTCGGAGCTCTGATTTATTGTTCTGTCGAGACTCTTTTCACTGCTTCATTTCTTCCTTAGCAGTGGAGCAGGGCATTATTAGGTTTCTGTATTGCAGTTATTTCATTGTTCCTTATACAAATAGAAAGCAATAATGTTGGGAATGGTGTAGACCAGGGGTGAAGTAGAATCCATTCTTGTTTTCTTCTTTTGAGCTAATTTTATGATATCACTTGTGAATTATATGTCATAATCTGTTGCTCCATTCAAGTCTTCTTTATTGAGGTTTTTATCTTTCTCTGTAGTCAGTAAAATATACAGTATATAACACAGGGGCCTATGATTACAGAGTTCCAGGAACCCTGCTGCATGCTCTGAATGATGGCCATTGCTTACTGGTCTAAGTGAGTTGAGAGAAGACCTAGAGGGCCAGATTCAGTAAATAACGCCCAAAATTAGGTACTGTTAAGATCTGCGCTAAGCACTAGTATAGCACCAAGCAACTAGTATAGAATAGTGCTTAGTGCTGATCCCCATGTCCACTTGTGGAAACGAGGGCTTATGGCTGCTGAATATCTACTTTAAATCCTCGTGCCCAACTACCTCTAGTTGGGCACATAAATCCAAGTATCCTATAACATTGTGACTAATTTTTGGGAATGCCCCTGACCCACCCATGCCCCTCCCATGGTTAAGTACATAAGTATTGCCATACTGGGACAGACCAAAGGTCCATCAAGCCCAGCATCCTGTTTCCAACAGTTGTCCAATCCAGGTCACAAATACTTGGCAAGATCCCCAAAATACAAAACATTTTATGCTGCTTATCCTAGAAATAAGCAGTGGAGTTTCCCCAAGTCCATTTTAATAATGGTCTATGGACTTTTCCTTTAGGAAGCTGTCCAAACCTTTTTTTAAACCCCGTTAAGCTAACCACCTTTACCACATTCTCTGGCAACGAATTCCAGAGTTTAATTAGATGTTGAGGGAAGAAACATTTTCTCCGATTTGTTTTAAATTTACTACTTTGTAGCTTCATCTCATGCCCCCTAGTCCTAGTATTTTTGGAAACAGTAAACAGACATTTCACATCTACCCTTTCCACTCCACTCATTATTTTATAGACCTCTATCATATCTCCCCTCAGCCATCTTTTCTCCAAGCTGAAAAGCCCTAGCCGCTTTAGCCTTTCCTCATAGGAAAGTCATCCCATCCCCTTTATCATTTTCGTCGCCCTTCTCTGCATCTTTTCTAATTCCACTATATCTTCTTTTAGATGCGGCGACCAGAATTGAACACAATATTCGTGCCCCTTTAATTGTTGCACAGTATGAAATTTCGGCGCACATGTTGTAGTATGGGGCACAGGGCAAATGCGTGCCTGCAACTTGTATTCGCTCTTTGCAAATTGTGCAGAATTTAGCAGTATGCGTTCCTTTTCGTTTGTTGAAATATGATCATATTTCAGCATATCTATCAGCTGCAACAAACGAGGGCCCACGCTGCTGTTAGCGCATGTTTTTAACGTGTGCTGAGGCCGCCTTTTACCACAACGGTTAAAAGGTAGTTCTTTCATTTTTTCAGGGGGGGCCCTTACCCCCACCCACTGAGGTGGTGGTAAGGGCTCCTGCGCTAATCCCGTAGTAACCAGGCAGCGCACAGCACTGCCGATTACCGCTGGGTATACACCAGATATGACGCGCGCTGGGGGTGGGAATTACCACCGGGTTGATGCGGTAGCTTGGTGGTACTTCCTTTTTAGCGAGCGGTAAGCCTGCATTGGATTTACTACTCGCTTTGTAAAAGGGGCCCTTAAAACGAGAGGTGGCTACCGGTTTAGGGTGAAATTTAAGTTGTTGATCACCATGCTTTATTTCATGACACTACTGGGTATTTGAAAAATGTTATTCAAAGTTATGTTCCACAGAGACAGTTGCGGTCAATGAAAGCTGGAAATGTATTTGTGCCTGCTATGAACAAATTTCACTTAGATATGATTAGGAAAGGGTCTTTTTCGATTGCTGGCCCTTTCAAATGGAATCGATTGCCAGCTGGACTGAGGCATGAGACTCATTTGCTGGCATTTAAACATCAGTTGAAGGCACACTTGTTCTTCTTGGCCTTTTCTACATTTGTTGGACAAGTATATAGCTGAAACTTTAGACATTTTGATTGTGTGCTTATGAACTATGAAGTAGGTTAAACATTTTTTGGTATGTTTTGTTTTGTATGTTTTATGTATTTCTATGTATATTGTACCTCGCTCTGGGTAAGGACCGGTTATAAATAATAAATCTAAACTTCTAATTACTACCAATTAAGTGGCAATTAACTCCAGTTAACACCAATAATTGATAGCACTTAATTCCTGGGATTCACACCCAATTTGGGCAACCTATATAGAATCCTGGTGAGAATGTATGTGGGGGACAGGGGCGGGCATATTCTTCAGTGTTTACAAATGAGGGCTCATAAGCTGCAGTCCTTGCTACTCACTACCATGTGGAAGACCTGAGCTTGCCTAGCAGTTTCTTCTGCTCCTGTGAACCTTCAATGTAATTGGATCCAGTCACACACTAAGACTGCCAACTGAGAAATATCCTTACTAGTGTGGACAGGAATAATTGGGCAGACTGGATAGGCCAATTGGTCTTTATCTGCCAAATTATTCATTGCTATGAAATTTTCATTTGTAAATACTGACGGATATGCCATCTATTTCATATCCCCTCTCAATTCAATTTTACTAAGCTATGATTAGCACATGGGTTTGCCGTGTGCTCCAGCCACTTTTGGGCACGGTTGAAAAATGGTCACATTTGGTGTTTTTTTTTTTTAAATGATCACGCGCTAATTTCCCCATTAGTGTATGACCATTACCACTGGGAGTCCTTACCACCACCTATTTAGGAGGCGGTAATGGCTCCTGCACTACTCCTGTGTTAATCAGGTAGCCTTTCGGTACATAAATACATAAGTATTACCATACTGGGACAGACCAACATCCATCAAGCCCAACATCCTGTTTCCAACAGTGGCCAATCCAGGTCACAAGTACATGGCAAGATTCCAAAAAAGTACAAAACATTTTATGCTGCTTATCCTAGAAATACAAAAATACAAAAAAATGGCTACACTTAATCTCAAAAAAACTTTGTATAACTACACAATATAGGTCAGATTAAGATCTATTGCAGTAGAAAACTAGTAGGCTGCAGAGGTTATCTCATAGTTTCTCAACGTCCATATATACCATTTGTTGGTCTGGTTCTAGGGACTATGTGTGTTTCTAATCATTGATAGCCTCCAGCCAACCAGTAGTACAAAAAGTACTCATGTACATATGCAAACTTAAATCAAAATATGTACTACTAGTCAAATGAATATTTCAAAAATTCAACATTATTGCAAAAAACGCAAGTAATGCACTAAAGGTACTTAGCTTGCGGGCTCCAGGTTCTATCTTATTGTTTTCTGAAGCTGGAGTTTCCCGAATTCCATCATAGCTTGGTAAAGTTTAACTGGCAACTCCGATACCGTAGTGCGCCCGACAGGACCCTGTTTCGCGGTCTCTGGCTTTGTCAAGGGCATAAATCAAGTATTATCAGCTGAAATCGAATTGTCGAATAATGTTGAATTTTTGAAATATTCATTTGACCAGTAGTACATATTTTGATTTAAGTTTGCATATGTACATGAGTACTTTTTGTACTACTGGTTGGCTGGAGGCTATCAATGATTAGAAACACACATAGTCCCTAGAACCAGACCAACAAATGGTATATATGGACGTTGAGAAACTATGAGATAACCTCTGCAGCCTACTAGTTTTCTACTGCAATAGATCTTAATCTATCCTAGAAATAAGCAGTGGATTTTCCCCAAGTCAATTTTAATAATGCTCTATGGACCTTTCCTTTAGGAAGCCGTCCAAACCTTTTTTAAATCCCGCTAAGCTAACTGCTTTTACCACATTCTCTGGCAATGAATTCTAGAGTTTAATTTCTAGAGTTTAATTACATGTTGAGTGAAGAAAAAGTTTCTCTGATTCGTTTTAAATTTACTACTTCAATGCGTGCCCTCAGTCCTAGTATTTTTGGAAAGAGTAAACAAGCGATTCACGTCTACCTGTTCCATTCCACTCATTATTTTATAGACCTCTATCATATCTTCCCTCAGCCATCTTTTTGCTAAACTCAAGAGCCCTAACTGCTTTAGCCTTTCCTCATAGGGAAGTCGTCCCATCCCCTTTATCATCGCCCTTCTCTATACACCATCCTGGAAGCCCAGGCCAAATATATTCCGCGTATTTAAATGGCGGATGACATTTAATGTGAGCAAGTACAAAGTGATGCATGTAGGAAAGAGGAACCCGACTTTTTGTCTCCCAGTCTCGTAAGATCCTCTTGCAATTTTTCACAATCCTCTTTTGTTAAAAAGCAGCGGTCCCATCACAGATCCCTGGGGAATCCCACTATCTACCCTCCCTACTCTCTGTTTTCTCTTTTAATCCACAATAGGACACTACCTCCAATCCCATGACTCTCCCGTTTCCGGTACTTTGTCAAATGCCTTTTGAAAATCCAGATACACAATATTGACCAGTTCACCTTTATCCACATGTTACCTGATTAGCTCAGGGCACGCCTACTTCCTGCCCAAACGCTAGAACATAATTTATAGTTTTTACTGTGGGGTTTAGTGCGCACTGATCACAACAGTACTATGGGATGCCTCAGGCTGTTTTGGCACGTGCTACCTTGCGTAGTAGTCCTGCCACCCATTAGTAAAATAGCCCCTAAGTCTGATCATGAGCCAGCAGCAGAGCTCCTAGAACTCTTCAGTCATGGCTCCTAAATCCATCAACTTGGTATTGTCATTGCTCAATGATGAAGACCCACTGCCACACATTCTGGGACTATGAATGATGCCTTCACAACATCCCTGGCCTTGACCAACCTGGGGAGTGGAAAATCAGATCTGGGGATCAAATTCAGTTTCTTCACATGGCAGTAAGCAGCAGTGCACATGGGGCACTGGGCCACAAATAACATATTTTAAAATATATGTGATTAGGAAAGAAAGAACATGCAATTTCTCATGTAGCTTGTCCTTACTTTTATACCAAAGTGCAATGAAATGTGTTCCTGATTTTCAAGCAAGAAACAAAGCAATACTGAAAACCCAAAGGACCGTATTCAATAAGGGTTCCCCCCCCCCCCCCCCCCCATAAGCTCAATACAGGTAAAAGTCTTTTCTGAATAAGACCCAAAGGCAGCAGCTATAACAAAGAAACAGCAAACTCTACTTGAATATTAAGTTCAGGATATTTAATAAAAATGCTCTTGACAGAACATTAAGAGCCAATTCTTATCTCGGCAGATCCAGCCAACCTTGACTGTCATATTAGTCAGTTTTATTCTTCATTGCCTCTCCTTTGTGCATTCCCATGGGAGAATTTGTCCAGAATAAGGAGTATCTTGACTTTCAAACACTGATTTTATGGGTATCTTAGCTTAGGTAAATTAAGCAATCTTTTCTTTAGCACTGCTTCATGCTTTTGTATGTATAGTCTAAAGCAAAGAATGAATTGAAGTAATTATTTTTGGTTAGCTTTTGCAGCAGTTTTGAACAGTTTTCCTTCTTATCATGCAGCATATTGCTTCAATTGCATCATTATAAATGGCTTATATTAGATTATACTGCAGTATACAACAGCAGTCCCGTTTCAGGTTTCCCGTACAGAATTAAACATTTTGGGCCCTGTTTACTAAGCCACGCTAGAGGCATGCAATCATTTATAGCGTGCGCTAACCATGTAGATGCCCATAATATTCATATGGTTAGCGCACACTAATTTTTAGCATGCACTAAAAACGCTAGCACACTTTAGTGAACAGAGCCCTTTATTGTGCAATGCCTGAGCAATTAGGACAGAAAAAATGGGACAGACTATATTGGGGAAGTTTCTTTTTAAAGAATCTCTTTAATTTACCCAGTGCACAGAATTGATGTGATCTGTACATATACATAGAAATGGCAGCCAAGGATGTTGAATTTGTCAAAGGATGTTCCAACAGGAATCTGCTAATGCGGAGAACTCTAGGGCCCCATGGGAATGCACAAAAACAGAGGAGAAGAGTAGGTGGAAGGCCATGGATTCCAGAGACAAGAGGGACAATCTTAGGTTAAAAATGATTTATTGATCAAGGACTCAACACAATGCTGTGTTTCGGCCCAAAAGGTCTGCTTCAGGAGTCTTCTAAAATAAATTTGGAACTCTCCAGATGTGAAGCAGGCACTATGGCTTGTAGAGCGGCATTCAAGGTCACCACATCTTCCTCCGTTAAAGTGGGAAGTTGATCCTATGCTAGAAAGGAGTGAAGGGCAGATGGAAAGACCGAGTGTCTCTTCAAATATAGTGATTGAAAATAAGAAACATATATTTGGGCAATACGATCACTTCTATTTGTAATAAGCCCAGTTGTATCTACCAGTGAAGGAAATACCAGAGCCACCCCAAGCCCTCACCACATAAGCAAACAAACTCCCTGATTTGTTACTATACCTATAGGATTTAAATTTGCGATAAAGCAAACTGCAATTCGTTTTTTCATGTATTAAGATATTGAGAGTAACCTGCAGGGTATTAAGCATTTCTTTATTACTATCAGTGGGTACTGCTATAAATTGCTTCTTAGTGTGTTTCAACTGTTTCTCCAAATTCAGTATACTAGCAGCTAGTTTGCAATTATGATGACTGACAAATGCAATTATGTCTCTATGAATAACTGCTGTAGCCATACTTCAATGTAAAGCAGGCTGAGATTCATGCTGCACATTGGCTGCATGAAACTGTTCCCATTTGGTAGCTAGACAGGCAAGGAATTCTGGATTATGGGACAAATAAGTTGGAAAATGCCATCTACCCCGTACACCACTAGGGATAGAAGTTTTTAATCCACCCAAACTACAGAATGATCTGAAATATCTCCAGGTCCCACAACAACAGATTTAACAGCTGGGAACAAAGAATTGGTAACCAGAACATAATCCAAGTGGGAAAAGGTTCCATTGGCCTTGGAGATATGGGTAAAATCATGTTCCCTAGAATGAAATAACTGCCAGGGATCCATTCAGTCTAAGGTGGTGGCAAAGTGGGCAAGCATTCCTGCACCTGAAATTTTACACCCCCCTCCCTATTGTCTCGTCAAACTATCTATGGAAAGATCTATGACAAGATTCATATCCCCCGCTATCACTAAATATCGACCTCCATAGGGCAGAAGGGTAAAAACTAGCATTATATGGTGTGTGGCCATAAAGAACCAGAAGGTAATTTTCTCGACCCTGCAACCAGAGCTTTAGGAAAAAATAGCGATCATTATTATCTTTAAAAAGCAGTGTAACCTTGCAATGTAATGATGTCCAGAACAACACTGCTACCACCCCCATGTCTACCCCCCAAAGAGGAATAATAGACTTCACCAACCCAGCTCCGCTGCAATTTTTAAAGCTCAGAATCAGAAAGACAAGTCTCCTGGAGGCAGACAATGTCAATGCGGTGCCTTCGGAGAGCCACCAAAATCTTTGCCCTTTTAATGGAGAAGGTGCAACCTCCCCCATTCCAAGTGGCCAAGCAACAGGTGGAGGGTGTCATTCTCAAAACCTAAGGACGAGGTGCCACTCAAGTTCCTCTCCAAAATACCACCTGGGGTGCCCAGCCCTCACTCAAAGCATCAGTAATAACAACTTCATAGAAAAGAAAACAGGAGTAACTA
Organism: Microcaecilia unicolor; assembly: GCF_901765095.1. NCBI lineage: Eukaryota > Metazoa > Chordata > Amphibia > Gymnophiona > Siphonopidae > Microcaecilia > Microcaecilia unicolor. The sequence goes on from NC_044033.1 coordinate 125,094,360, forward strand.
TTCCAGAAATAGAAAGCAGTGCTATCCTATCTAAATCCTCGGCACCCAGGGTTTGAACAGTCCCCTACCTCCCCTATCCATCCACCCCAATTCTCCTGCCTGTCTCCACCTTCCAAATCATCCCCCACCTCCTCCTCTCCCCCAAAAATAGGACAGTAAAGCCCACCACACCATTGAGTAGCAGGTAGGAGAATCACATCAATGCACGGAGACCATACCCCACAGCCCCCCCCCCCCCCCCATCAAACACAACACTGAGAGAAAACAAAGACTAACCAGTCCCTTCATAAGTATACCATACCGCAGTGATTCCCAAACCTGGTCTTGGAGACACCCTAGCCAGTCAGGTTTTCAGGATATCCACAATGTATATTCATGAGAGAGATGTGCATATAGTGGAGGCAGTGCATACAAATCCTCCACTACCATCTTTTCATCCACTCCTCACTGCTTTTGCCCCATCTGTTTTTTTGAGGAACCTGTCCATTCACTGGGGTAAGAGGTCCACTCACTGGTCACTCTGAGAAGAAGGAACGATGTTAATGCGAATAGTAGAGGTCTGATGAACACAGGAGCCCTGGAGAGAGACTAACACATGTCTTCTCCCTTTACTGCATCACGTGACCTCCCCAATCTTTAACTTATTTTATATAATTAACTTGAATGACTACGTGATCCTTCAGCACGTTCACACACTCAGGTTCAGTGATGTCGGGAAACAGGCTGTATAGAATTTTATTTAGGAAAGTCACTGAGCCCATCACGTTGTTCTATTTCATCTGTATCTTAGTTAATATCTTTCAGTACTTTACCGGTAATGGACTCTGCAGTGGTTTCTTTGATAGCTGCCAACTCTGGATTGCCATCATTACAATAATTTTTCCCCTTCACAACAAACTGTGGACCTTGCCGATTCAAAAAGTCATCTTAAATCTGGAAACATTTCACTTTTTCTTTTTGATTTCTTGATAGCTCGACTGTTGAGGTCTCCTTCAAAAACTACTGTGAGTGGAAGACACTGAATTGTTAGCAGCAGAGGTGATTTTCTGTCCAGTCTTTGACCAGACACCCATTTGAACTTGCCTTTTTTCTTCCTTTGCAGCTGGAAGGGAAGATGTAGATTGCCCCAGCCCTGGCCCTGACCTGGAACCTTTTTTTTTTTTTAATTGCTACTAGTTAGCAGATTTGGTGGATCTCATGCAACAACCTTCATCTTGCTGAAAGCTCACTACTGCCTTTTAATTTGAATGGTTTTAAAGTATAGATTTTCTTTTGTATGTTTGCACAGATCTGACTCTTAGGTTTTAAATTTGTCATAAAGCAGCTTTCTATCATAGTTAATCCAAATGCCAGCTGTTCTCAGTTAGCAGGTATAATCTAGGGCTTCTTTACAAAGCCGCACTAGCGATTCCCATGTGGCAAATGAGAGGAAGTCCATAGGAATTGAATAGGCTTCCTCTCATGGATCGCGCAGGAGTCACTAGCATAGCTTTGTAAAAGAAGCCCTTAGGGTTTTTTTTACCAAGCTGTGGTAAAATAGAGCTGGCTGGCACACGGCAAGCCTGTTGCCGCTCACCAGCCCTTTCGTAAAAGGGCCCCTTAGTAAGGAAATGGGTCGAGCTATTACATATAGAAAAAAAGATTTGAGTTGCTACGAGCTTGATATGTGATTCCATGCTGCAGAAATTGCTGCATTTTATAGGTTTTCTTTTGGCTGTGCTTTTATTTTGGATATGGATATATGAGTTTCAAAGGTAGGAAAGTCCTGTAAGGAGAAAAATGGCACTTGATGTTGGTTTCAAAGACTGGACTTTCTTATATCTGTTCTTAGAAAGTCTGAATTTATTTCTTCACTTCTTAGTCATTTCATTCTGTCTCCAGAATTCTCATTTTAACTCTATTATTCCATCTACGACTTGTGATGCAGTCCTGGCCATTACATTGAAGTTATTTTTGATTAGTGTTTCCTTTCAACTTATTTCTCATACAGAAAAGAAATTGTTGTTTTTAGCATTTGTCAGATCTCTTTTCTTGTTCCACTTGTGTCAGAAATTTCATTCAATCTCATGTCCTATCTTCTGTTGTAACTGTTCTGTTCCCACATTTTCTACAATCATTCTTCTTTAATTTGCTGCTGTCATTATGTTTGTCATTTCTTCTTCCTCTTAGTTTACAGATGTAGTGCTTCTTTCAGAGTCCTTTCACTGATTTCCTATTCAGTTCTGTATTCAAATTTCAAAAATTCACATACTCTGATTTTTATCTAAGGGCACTTCTATGCCTTAATACATCAGCTCATCACATACTATCTTCAGACACATCACTATATCAACTTGTGCCCTGGGAAATCCAGTGGAAGGTTTTTTTTTTTTTGGGGGGGGGGGAAGGGGGGCCTTTCAGTGATATGTCTAGCCTCTTTGAGTTCCATAAAATGATATGGTCACTTGCTACTGGTCATTTAAAGGGGCACCAGAGCACTCCTGCTGCTACATGGATTTCTCATGCCGTGACTCCTAATGAAATCAGCAATCCTATAAATTATTGTTGTGAAAGTTGGACCATCAAGTGGTGACTTCAGCCAATATCTTCAGTGGCATATGAACTCCCAGCTCCTCATAGGTCTATTACTGTGACTGAAATGTCCATTTAATTCTGCTTGTAATATTGAAGAAGGGTAGATAGTGGGGTTCCCCAGGGATTTGTGCTAGCTCCGCTGTCGTTTAACATACTTATAAATGATCTAGAGATGGGAATAACTAGTGAGATTATTAAATTTGCTGATGACACAAAGTTATTCAAAGCTGTTAAATCATAAGAGGATTGTAAAAAATTGCAAGAGGACCTTACGAAACTGGGAGATTGGACATCCAATGGCAGATGATGTTTAATATGAGGAAGTGCAAAGTGATGCATGTGGGAAAGAGGAACCCAAACCATAGTTACATGATGCAAGGAGTCACTGCCCAGAAAAAGGATCTAGGTTTCATTATTGATAATACATTGAAATCATCTGCTCAATGTGCAGCAGCAGCTAAGAAAGCAAAGAGAATGTTAGGAATTATTAGGAAAGGAATAAAAAACATAACTGAGATTGTTATAATGCCTTTGTATCGCTCCATAGTGCGACCACACCTCGAATACTGTGTGCAGTTCTGGTCACCATATCTCAAAAAAAATGATAAAGTGGATGGGACAACTTCCGTATGAAGAAAGACTAAGGGAGCTAGGGCTCTTCCGCTTGGAGAAGAGATGGCTGAGGGGAGATATGATAGAGGTCTATAAAATACTGAGTGGAGTGGAACAGGTAGATGTAAATCCCTTGTTTACTATTTCCAAAAAATACTAGGACTAGGGGGCACACAAAGACACTACTAAGTAGTAAATTTAAAATGAATTGAAGACAATATTTTTTCACTCAACGAGTAATTAAACTCTGGAATTTGTTGCCAGAGAAAGTGGTAAAACCAGTTAGCTTAGCAGCATTTAAAAAAGGTTTAGATAATTTCCTAAAAAAAAGTCCATAAGCCATTATTAAGATGGACTTGTCCAATAGACATTTGACCAAGGGAGCCATTCAATTGTTGTCTAGGATGCTTATTCTTTATTCCATCACAAAAATTTGACTTTTTCAATTTCAAATTGATTTAGAAAAATTCTTGAGGATGTTACATATTAAGATGGGGCTTTTTGAAGACAAAAACACCAATATTAACAGTACTATTATGGCCTCTAAATCTAGATGGATTCAAACAGGGCCACTGGATCCAGTCCTTAGTATTTTTTGGCAATTAGTTCTAATGGAGGTTAAAGCTTGGAATGATAAATATAAAAAACGCTTTTGGAAACATAATTTACAGTAATGAGAGAAAGTCGTTGAAGGATGGGGGGGGGGGGGGGGGAAATGGTAGTTTAAACAGTGTTGATTATGTCAAGGATGTACAAGAAAGATTGTTCAACATACAGGAAGATCAAATTAGATCCAAGTAAGAGATTGCAGTCCATCATTTAAAAAAATTACAAAGGAAGGCCAGAAGGTCATTTTTTTTAACTTGGAAGGATATGAAATATCTGAATATTAAACACCCCAGTATCCCGGTTTTGTACTCTTTCTCAAAAATATATAAGTGCTTAAAAAGTCCTCCAGGAAGACCAATTGCATCATCCAGAAATTCTGTTTTAGAACTCCTGTCATACTTTGTGGATTACTTTTTTTCAGTTGCAAATAAATATTCATATATTAAAGACACAAGTCATTCTTTGAAGATTTTAATGGACTTTGAAGATGGTGGGAGTGGCTACACCATGCTCAGCCTAAAGGTTTCTTCTTTATATACCTCTATACTGCAAGATGAGGCCTTGGAAGTTATACAGTAAACTTTGGAATCAAGACCGAATCCTAAATTGATACCAACAGAATTTTCGATGAGACTTGCACATCTAGTAGTGAAGGAGAATTTTAATTTTTTGTGTTCAAATAATTTTTATAGAAAAACTAGCTCTACCCAGCGTTGCTGTGGCTCAGTCTGGATAAATGGAAAAGAAAGAAAAGAAGAAGCGCATGTTTCTAATATGTTTAATTTCACAGTGCTTGTGGGTTTACAATATTTTTTGTTGTTCCATTGTGTGCAGAGATAGAGATTGTGTGGTTTGCCGACTGTAGAACATGCAACATATAATTGTCCATGTGAGAAGCAATCCGTGTGTAGATGTAAACGGGTGAATTCTAAAGATTGGCCCTGAGCTTTGTTGATTGTGATTGCAAACGCCAATCGAATTGGGAATTGCAATCTGTTAAATTGAAATGGCATATCTGTTGGAATCATAGGAATGTGAGGAATGAGGACATGTTCACCTTTGAAAGGTCCTGTCAAGATTGTTGCTTGTACGACATTGCTCATTAATTATTTTACTGCAAGCTGCGTGCAGTTGCAAAGCTTTGGCTGGTTGATATTTCGCAACATGATAATTGGCACGCCGATTTTCAATTGCTGTACGTGCAGTGGCATCCCTGGCAGATCGAGTGAATTGAAAAAGTCTGTTGGATAATTAAGCGCTTCATCTGCTTCCAGAACAGTGTTGACGGACTTGTATGTGAGTGGCTCGTTTTGAATGTTAGACTGAATAATATTGTTCAATTCGTAGACGACTTTCTTCTTGGCCTCAAGAATAGCTCGTTCACTCAGCGAATCGTGATTCTTATAATTGGTTTGAATATTGGGAAATACTTTTTCAACCAATTGTTCTTTTGAGGTCACTAAATTGCAGAAGTTATGAGGCAATGAAATTCGTCCTGAGATCAGATCAACCGGCACCTTTCCGTTCCCAATTATCAGCAATTGATGTGAGAATATCTGAGCTGATTGATCATTTTGCAGCTGGACACGCATATTTGTAGTTAAGTTTAACGTGTTTATGTGTTGCCACAAAGTAGAGTATTTTAGGTAAGCATTTATTTCGTCCGCTGGTGTCAATCGAGGAACTACAGGTAATGTTTGCCTGAAATCTCCTTCAAGCAATATTAATGTGTTCCCAAATGGTCTGATGTTTCCATGCAAATCTTGCAATGATCGATCAAGAGCCTCGAGTGATGTTTGTCGCTGTGCTGTTTCCTCGGCACGTATTTGAGCCATTCTTTGTCTGTTTCGCTCGTTCGCTGATGCCCGTTCTTCCTCAGTTTGATTTGCAATTGTAGGTATATAAAAACACGCGCGTATTCGAATGCAGTGTTGTGTCGAAATTTCAAAGCAATCGTTGATGAACTTTTGGAAATTTAAGCCACTCTCAGCCTGTCGCGTTGATTCTGTTGAGAACGAAGCAGATCTGAAGCTGCAGAACACGATCGCCGTGCTCGCAACCGTGCATCATCAAGTCTAGCTGCACATCGCTCTGCTGCTTCCTCGGCACGTATTTCAGCCATTCTTTGTCTGTTTCGCTCGTTTGGTGATGGCCATTCTTCCTCAGTTTGATTTGCAATTACTCGTCGCACTGCTAGTAGTAATAAGATAATAAATACATGTCATCTAATTAATAGTTCGCTGTAGGGTTGGCCAACTCCTACGACTTAGTGTTATTGAATCAACTGGAACAAAATGTAGCAATAGGACCCCATAACTTGCTGTGGGTGGACTGAGTTTTCAAACATTCAGGAATTACTAATTCGTATTTATAAATTAAGCATACATTATTGTACCAGAAGTTAACATTCACCTTAGTATTGTTTTTCCTTTCTCCTAATACAGTCTTTATATCAATAGCCAACAGTATATTAAGTAATTTTGCTTGATGAGTGGAGAGGGTACGGGTAAAACCCAATAAAAGAAACATGATGATTTTTTAAGAAATAGGGATTTGAAATCAACCTTCCCAAAATCTCCTTTATACAGTCCCATACCGCCTCACAGAAAGGCAATTTTCATTGGGGTTGGTGATGGGGGCCACTTTCACTCCATCTGTAGCAAATTTGTTTATGACTAAATTTGAAATTGATTGGATTTACAGATCTACATTCCAGGCTAGAATCTCCCTCTGAAAGTGATTTATTGATGATGTCTTCATGTTGCATATGGGGAGTTCTAACGAATTGAATGCTTTCGTGCAGTGGTTGAGTTCATGTAATCCCAACATTTAATTTGCATATTGTTCCAGTAGTTCAATCAGTTTTTTGGATGTGGAAATTGAACAATCTGATGGTCATTCCATCGCTAATTTTTTTTAGAAACCAACATACATGAACACTATTTTACATTATGAAAGTAATCACCCCAAAAAACTTAAGGACAGCTTACTATATTCACTGCTTTTATGGGTTAGAAAGATCTGCAGTAATAGAGATGATTTTAGGATGCAAAGTAAAATTTTTAGGAATGAGCTAAATCATAGAGGTTATCCGGAATCAATGCTTAAACAGACCTACAAATGTGCCAAATGTAGCAATAGAGATGTGTTGCTAAGTGATAAAAGAACAGACAAACATGATGGTGATGACAACACGCTAACATGTGAGTTTAGACATTTTTCCAATGGTGCGCCAGCAATCAGTATAGTGAGAAAACATTGGTACATCATCAAGACGCTCCCACAGTTTTGTGAAAAAAATTTGAGAATAACTTTTTCAAGATGCAAGAAGCTTAAGGAGATTCAAGTCCAGCAATGTTTTTGACAGAGAAGTCAGTATCTGAGAGATCAGCAGTCAGTTGGAGGGACAATGACATCGAAAACTTCCTAAATGAGTTGGACCCAACCACTGGAGAATACCCGGCTGACCGAACTTGGCTAACATTTGCCCTCCTCACCATCGATACAGTTGCACAGGCGATCAGCAGGTTCTCCAACACTCACTGTAAACTAGATACCTGCCCCAACTACCTAATGAAATCCGCCCCTGACCGCTACATAGTAGACCTCACATCCCACCTAAATTACATGCTACAGCAAGGTCTCTTCCCTAAGGAAAATGGCAATATTCTACTCACCCCGATACCAAAAGACACCAAGAAAAAAACAAACGAAATCACTAACTACCGTCCAGTAGCATCCATCCCGTTGTCAGTCAAACTGATGGAAAGCATGGTAGCCAAACAACTTACAGATTATATAAACAAATTCTCAATATTACACGAATCACAGTCAGGTTTTCGCCCCCTCCACAGCACAGAAACAGTACTACTCACTCTCGTAGCCAAATTCAAGCAGGAAATAGCAATAGGCAAAAACATCCTCCTCCTCCAATTCGACATGTCCAGTGCATTCGACATGGTAAACCACAATATATTAATAAGATTACTAGATAAATTCAGGATCAGTGGAAACATACTAAGCTGGCTCAAGGGTTTCCTAACCACAAGAACATATCAAGTAAAATCAAACTCAAACATATCATCACTATGGAAAGCAGACTGTGGAGTACCACAAGGATCACCGCTATCATCGATCCTCTTCAACCTAATGATGACCCCACTAGCCAAGTTTACGGAGGAGTGGCCTAGTGGTTAGGGTGGTGGACTTTGGTCCTGGGGAACTGAGGAACTGAGTTTGATTCCCTCTTCAGGCACAGGCAGCTCCTTGTGACTCTGGGCAAGTCACTTAACCCTCCATTGCCCCAGGTACAAATAAGTACCTGTATACAATATGTAAGCCGCATTGAGCCTGCCATGAGTGGGAAAGCGTGGGGTACAAATGTAACAAAAAAAAGTCCTTATCCAACCAAGGCCTTAACCCCTTCATCTATGCAGACAATGTCACAATATACATTCTGTACAAATCTAAACTGACAGAAACCAACAAAATCAAGATCAGCTTGGACATCATGGACTCTTGGGCAAATGCATTTCAACTAAAACTCAACAAAGAAAAAACTCACTGTCTTATCCTCTCATCCCAACACAGCGTGGACAACCCCTCAATTATCAACACCCCAGATTACACCCTCCCTATCTCAGACAGCCTGAAAATCCTCGGCGTTACATTGGACCGAAACCTAACACTAGAGAGCCAAGTGACCTCCACAACAAAGAAAATGTTCCAATCAATGTGGAATCTCAAACGCGTGAAACAATTCTTCCAGAGAGAAACATTTCGCACCCTGATACAATCAATGATACTAAGCCAGGTAGACTACTGCAATGGAATTTATGCGGGATGCAAAGAACAAACATTAAAGAAACTTCAGACCGCTCAAAACATGGCAGCTAGGCTTATCTTCAGAAAAACGCGATTGGAAAGTGCAAAACCCCTCCGCGAAAAACTACACTGGTTCCCAATCGAAGAACGCATAGCTTTCAAAATCTGCACTCTGGTTCACAAAATTATCTATGGTGAAGCCCCGGGATACATGACGGATTTGATCGACCTACCAACTAGAAGCACATCCAAATCAACACGAACGTACCTAAATCTGCACTACCTAAGCTGCAAAGGACTCAAATACAAATCAACTTATGCATCCAGTTTATCCTACATAAGCACACAACTGTGGAACACATTACCAAAAGCCGTGAAAACTACGAAAGACCACCTAAACTTACGGAAAAAACTAAAAACGAATCTGTTTAAACAGGCATACCCTACCAATCCAACATAAATGCCCGATCTCTGCAACACAACAAAACTAAAGTATGTAATGGACATAACACAACTCTTCCGTTGTACGATTCCATAATGTGGCTGTGCCATATGAACTTTATCTAACCACAATATCACTTTGTATTTGTTTACACCAGAGTCTGCAAACGCCTCTCCGGTACTATGTAAGCCACATTGAGCCTACAAATAGGTGGGAAAATGTGGGATACAAATGTAACAAATAAATTGTAGATGTGGGGCCTGTCAAATTTGTAACATTACTGTTCAGTTGAAGGAATTTGTTAATCCCTCTGATGGCACCATTTACAAGCTTAGGGGTTTTACTAATTGTAGGATGAATTATGTTTATCTATCTGTGCATCTGCCAAGTTATATGTGAGTATAACCATTAGATCTTTAGGGATTCATATAGGTGAACATAAGTCAAACATTAAGGGCCCTGTTTACAAAGGCGTACTAGCGTTTTTAGCATGCACTAAAAATTAGCACGCGCTAACCGTGTAGATGCCCATTATATTCCATGGGCGTCTATATGGTTAGCATATGTACTAATTTTTAGCGCACGCTAAAAACACTAGCATGCCTTTGTAAACAGGGCCCTTAAAGAAGTAAAATTGAGGCACCACTTGTTGCACAGTGTTTAGATAGGGGACATAGATTTGATGATTTGGAAGTTTTTGCTATTGAGCAGGTAAATGCACATATTGGAGGGGGTGGTCATGGCAGAGATCTGTGGAAAAGAGAACAGAAGTGGATACAGCATCTGGGTATTTTGGAACCTAATGGTCTGAACAGCCATATGGAATGGGCAGCATTTATTTTGAATATTTTCAAGTTTATAGTTATTTAGATAGATTGTGCAGAATGATTAGCCTTTTCAGTCTAGTAATTTGCTTTGTTTTTCATATTACATTATATTACATCAATTGGATAATTTTTATTGTTGATTGTTGGGCAGTATTATTATTATGATTTGAGTTATAAACTCACTGAGGCATTTGTTAATTCAAAGGGCACCACGTATCTATTTTCCTGCAATACAGTAATACACGGGAGCTGTTGACTGTCACAGGTACCAAGGCATCAATAGGTACAGCATCATTTCTCTTCAGTGGTTGAGCGAGTGTCTTCACATTTATAGTTTAAATAGCTCATTTATAGTTTGAATAGCTCACCTCTGTAAACGCAAAAAGCTTTAATTTTTTAGGATTAGGATGTCAATTATGTAAGTGATGGACCATTCAGCTCACTGCAATGATAATGTTTGAACCATCATAATTAATTTATAGTGTTTTTGTTTAGCATAGCACAACCTCACGTATGCAGAGCAGTGATATAAATTGGGTGTTGACCGTCACACATCTTCAAAATGGAGGAGTTAATTTGTAAAGCCGCTGAACCATTTTGATTTTATGATAACGTTGCAGTGAGTATGACAGTTTGTGCGGGGTGAGACCAGTATTGTTTTGATATCTTATGTGGGTTAAATTATTCTATCACAGGTTAAAAAAAAACCTCCACTTCTTTGAAATAAAAATGTTTTAAGCAAAAGTTCAAGTGGTGTAGCTCAGTGTTTCCCAAGTCCTGTCCTGGAGTACCCCTTGCCAGTCAGGCTTTCAAGATATCTACAATGAATATGCATGAATTTGATTTGCAAACACTGCCTCCATTATATGCAAATCTCTTTCATGCATATTTTTTACGGATATCCTGAAAACCTGACTGGCAGATGAAATAGGAACAGTTCAAACTTGCAACATTGAAATATTTTAATAAAGTGTCACACTTAGCTCAAGATAGTTTCACTCTATTATGGCTTCCACACAGAAACTTCACTCTCAGCAATGTAAGGGACCCTTTTACTAAGGTCCACCCAAAAGTGGCCTGCGCTGGTGTAGGCGCATGTTTTGGATGTGCGCTTGTCTATTTCCTAAGCGTGCCTGGAAAAAAGAGGATTGTTTTAATGTGCCAGAAAATGGACATGTTGCAAAATGAAAACCAGCGTGTGTCCATTTTTGGCCTGAGACCTTAACGCCACCCACTGACTTAGTGGAAAGGTTTCACACAGTAACTGGGTGGTAAGCGTGTACCATGCGCCAACTGCTGATTGCTGCCAGGTAAGAGTCCTGCAGTAGAAAATATTTTCTACTGCGTGTTTTGGGCACACGCCAAAAATGGAATTACCACACAGGACACACGGTAGCTGGGCGGTAGTGCCAATTTGGCACATGTTGGATGCACACAGGTGCCTATGTGCCTTAATAAAAGGGCCCCTCAATTTGCCAAGGGTTGATTGAGCTAAGTGTGACACTTTATTAAACTGTTTCAGTGTTGCAAGCTTGAACTCTTCCTATTTCATATGTTTTAAGCTACACCAGTTGAAGTTTTGTTGAAGACATTTATTTCAAACAAGTGGAGTTTTATTGTAAACCTGTGATGAAATGCTACCGAGCTAACTGCTCCCTGGATCAATGCCCAAAATATCTGCTCAAATCCACCCCTATAAAAGCAGTAAACTGGATACTCGATAGTCTCAATGAACTGTTAAATACTGACTCTCTTCCTCCTGATATGGGCAAAATTGTTCTCATTTCACTGCTGAAGTGATAGGAGCTAGACACAACTTCGCCTGCAAACTACTACTACTACTACTAGCCATTTCTATAGCTCTAGTAGACGTACACAGCTCTGTACACTCGAACATGAAGAGACAGTCCCTGCTCAACAGAGCTTACAATCTAATTAGGACAAAGAGGGCAAATAAGAGATAAGGGAATTACTAAGGAGGGGGTGATAAAATATGGGTACTGAACAAGCGAGTAAGGGTTAGGACTTAAAAGCAGCATCAAAAAGGTGGGCTTTTAGCCTAGATTTGAAGACGGCCAGAGATGGAGCTTGATGCACTTGCTCAGGAAGTCTATTCCAGGCATATAATGAAGCAAGATAAAAGGAGCGGAGTCTGGAGTTAGCAGTGGAGGAGAAGGGTGCAGATAAAAGAGATTTACCGAGTGAACGGAGTTTCCGGGGAGGAGTGTAGTAGGGAGAGATAAGAGTGGAGCGGTGCTGAGGAGCTGCAGAGTGAATGCACTTATAAGTCAATAAGAGGAGTTTGAACTGTATGCGGAAACAGATAGGGAGCCAGTGAAGTGACTTGAAGAGAGGGCAACCGTCCAGTGGCAAGCATACCCCTTTTTACTAAAGCATTTGAAACCTACATTAGTAAACAACTCTCTTTATATCTGGAAAAATCTACACTGGTCACAATTTGGCTTCAGATCACCACATAGTACGGAAACATTGCTACTAGTTCTAACTACATATGTCAAACAACACCTATGCAAAGGCGACCAAGTAATTCTTCTCCAATTTGGCAGCGTTCAATGCAGTAGATCACACATTGCTACTCAAATGCCTGGATCAGATAGGAATAACAGGGACTGTGCTCAAATGGTTCTGTGAACTCCTTTCAAATCAAAGCTATTCTGTCAAGCAAAACAACCAACTTTCCAACTACTGGTCTTTTAATTGCAGGGTCCCACAGTGATCTCCCCTCTCACCTACCCTGCTCAATCTCTTTATATCATCCCTTGCCTCAATACGCCTGGGTCTTAATGAACTACTATTATCCTACACAGATGACATCCTGCTTCTCTTACCACTGACAGCATCAAAGAAAGACCCAACTCAGTCGGTAGAGAATGGCATGATTGCTGTCAGCACCTGGGCCCTGACCAATAAGCTGAAACTGAATGCGCAAAAAAACATGGTCCTGTAGTTCCAAAATCAGGGAGTTGAGGTGCCATCATCAATATCTTTGTCCAATGGTCAAAGCTTTACAGTTGAGCCTGAAACCAGAGTACTAAGGGTTATGCTTGATTCTTCACTCACCTTCTCATTCCATATTAACCAGCTATAGAAAAAAAACACTATTCAAAATGAAACAGCTACGTCTAGTCAGATCATTCTTCAATCAAAAAGCCTTCACACTACTAGTCTAAATGTTAGTCCTACCTCACTTGGATTACTGTAATGGTCTATTTCTTGGCATTGTGTCAATATCAGAAAAAAAACTGCAAATCATACAGAATACAGCTGCTAGACTAATATACAGATTAAACAAATATACCAGTGTTTAAAGTCATCTCTAAACTGTACTAGCTCCCCATAGCAGAAAGACTCAGGTTCAAAGCTGCTTGTTTAGTTTTTCAAATCCTACAGGGTTTCACCTCCGAACTGCTAAGACCACTTTGCTACATCTGGTCCAGTCTAACAGACTGAAAGAACAACTGATGCTAGTGTCACTGTTTCAAAAGACAACTCGATATCGGAAGATTTACAGCTCTCTGTTCCCCATACTTGAAGTTAAAATGTGGAACACTCTACCTATTGCCATCAGAACAGAAAACAGCTACCTTAGCTTCAGTAAGAGGCTAAAAAATTTTCTCTTCCCATAGACTGATTCATAATAATCCATTATGATTTCTACCCCCTAGTACCACCCACTATTCTTTCTTATATTTTTGATTTCATACATCAATGATATCTAATTTTCTCATACCTCACACTAACACTATCTGCTTTTGTTTCACTAGATTGTAAACAGCACAGAACCCTGGAAAGGGGATATTAGCGGTATACAAGAATTGATTGAACTGAATACTTGAACCCTGCCACTGATGGGGTGTTTAATAAATTGTCTGAGGTCGTTTTTCGCCACTTTTAATTATTGGTTATTTTTTAGATTAATTCATTATTTCTGGTGAACTAGCATATCAATATTACCATAAAAAACATTTGTGGTGTAGGACTGTGAGACCCATCTTCGCAATTGCCTCTTTGGTATTTCATGCTGTGTGCAACAAAATTCTTTTTTTTTTCTTATTAGAATTTATGCAAATACATGAAAGTGAAAATAATTTTTAAAAACCCAATCAAGCTTAAGTAGCAATAAGCCACCAATAATGGAACCATAAACATTCAATACTTCAGCCCACTTTATTGAGAGAAAACGTAATATAAAGAAAATAACAATATAATATGAGAACCCAAACACCGGCATTTACTTATATAGAACTCTATGTAGCCACCCCTCATATGCTACTATAATCCAAATACAAAAAAGAAAATGAAAGACATCCACAATCTAAAGACCTTTGTCCTTCAAAAACTTTTCAAATTGAACAGCCTCAAAAAATATATATCTATATATACCTGTAGATAGAAATATATATAGATATATATAGATTGATATAGATATAATTACAATGAAAAATATTACATACTTCCAAGGTACTGCAGGAAAGCCTTCCTCCTACACTGTGTACTATCAGATACAGGAAATCGATACAGCTGCTGTTTAGAAAAGCAAAGCTGCCTTCTGAAACAAAGTTTCAGAATCTTTATTTTATCTTTTACCTCAGAAGAGTTACCAAAAAAGTGGCTCTATTAGAAACATAGTCAAAGAATAATTCTAAGAATTTTGAGACATCCAAAGTATCAGTTGATTCCAGAATATTCTGTCTTCCTTCTGTAACATCTCTTAGAATCCTCTTTACAGATAAATTCTATATTTCTATATCCTTCATTACCTTTGCCTGTTCCTTACTTCTCAAATATTTTGACAGCAGCATTGAGATGATCTTCTCTCTTTCTTGTTGCCCTGTATATTTTCTCTCCATCTCTTGATACTCCATCTTTACCTTCTTTCAGTTCTTCAGTCTTCCGAATGGGTCGTAAAATGGACCTGCGGCAAAATAAAAACCAGAGTACATCCATTTTTGGCCTGAGACTTTACTGCCACCCATTGACTTAACGGTAAGGTCTCACGCACTACCTGGGTGGTTTGCATGCAACATGCACCCCGAATGCCATTTACTACCAGGAAAGCACCATGAGGTAGAAAATATTTTCTATCTTCTACCTCATGGTGATCCATATATCTTTCAGTATGAGAGCATCTGCAGTACAACATGCTGAACAATTTTTGTTATTTCATTTCTAGGCGCATGCCTGTCTTCGTGTAATTTTGAATGAAGCACCAGCAAATGTTCTGTTGTGGATTAAGAACTGGTTAATGGATATAAAACAGAGGGTAGGGTTAAATGGCCATTTTTCACAGTGGAGGAGGGGGACTATTGGAGATCCTCAGGGATCTGTACTGGGACTGGTGCAATTTGACATATTTATAAAAGATCTGGAAATCAGAATGACAATTGAGGTGATTAAATGAGCAGATGACACAAAACTATTCAAAGTTGTTAAAACACATTCAGGCTTATTTTAGAAAGAGAAGGACGCCCATCTTTCGACACAAATTGCAAGATGGGCATCCTTCTCACAGGGCCGCCCAAATCGGCATAGTTGAAAGCCAATTTTGGGGGTCCTCAACTGCTTTCCGTCGCAGGAAGACCAAAGTTCATGGGGGGCGTGTCGGAGGCGTGTCGGAGGCATAGCGAAAGCGAGACTGGGGCGTGTCTAACACATGGGCGTCCTCAACCGATAGTGGAAAAAAGAAGGGCGTCCCTGATGAACACTTGGACGACTTTACCTGGTCCTTTTTTTCTTACGACCAAGCCACAAAAATGTGCCCTAAATGACCAGATGACCACCGGAGGGAATCGTGGATGACCTCCCTTTACTCCCCCAGTGGTCACTAACCCCCTCCCACCCTAAAAAAAAATTTAAAATATTTTTTCCAGCCTCTATGCCAGCCTCAAATATCATACCCAGCTCCATGACAGCAGTATGCAGGCCCCTGGAGCAGTTTTAATGAGTGCAGTGCACTTCAGGCAGGCGGAGCCAGGCCCATCCCCCCCCCCCCCACCTGTTACACTTGTGACGGTAAATGTGAGCCCTTCAAAACCCACCAGAAACCCACCATACCCACATGTAGGTCCCCCCTTCACCCGTAAGGGCTATGGTAGTGGTGTACAGTTGTGGGGAGTAGGTTTTGGGGACTCAGCACACAATGTAAGGGAGCTATGCACCTGGAAGCAATTTCTGAAATCCACTGCAGTGCCCCCTAAGGTGCCCAGTTGGTGTCTTGGCATGTCATGGAGACCAGTGCACTACGAATGCTGGCTCCTCCCATGACCAAATGGCTTGGATTTGGTCATTTCTGAGATGGCCGTCCTCAGTTTCCATTATCGCCGAAAATCGGGGATGACCAAGTCTAAGGACGACCATCCCTGACTTGGACCTAAATTTCGCGATTTGGGCGTCCACGACCGTACTATCGAAACGAAAGATGGTCGCCATTTGTTTCGATAATACAGGTTTCCCCGCCCCTTCGCCGGGATGTCCTGCTAGGAAAACTTGGGCGCCCCTTTCGATTATGCCCCTCGTGTACTGTGAAAAATTGCAGGAAGACCTTAGGAAATTAGAAGACTGAGCATCCAAATGGCAGACAACATTTAATGTGGACAAGTACAAATTGGTGCACATAGGGAAGAATAATCTAAATTATAGTTACCTGATGCTAGAGTCCACCTTAGGAGTCAGCGATCTGAGTATTGTTGTAGACAATACACTGAAACCTTCTGCGCAGTGTGCGGCGGCAGTCAAAAAAGCAAACAGGATGTTAGGAATTATTAGGAAAGGGATGGACAATAAGACAAAGAATATTATAATGCCTCTGTGTCACTCCATGGTGCAACCTCATGTTGAGTAATGCATTCAATTCCGGTCACCAAATCTCAAAAAAGATATAGCAGAATTAGAAAAGGTTCAAAGAACGGCAACAAAAATGATAGAGGAGCTGGAACTCCTTTCATACAAGGCAAAGGCTAAAGAGGTTAGGGCTCTTCAGCTTGGAAAAGAGATAGCTGAGGGGGAATATGATAGAGGTCTACAAAATTCTGAGCAGTGTAGAACAGGTAAACTTGAATCGATTTTCTACTTTTTCAAAAAGTACAAAGACTAGGGACACTCAATGAAGGTACATGGTAATACTTTGAAAATTAATAAGAGGAAATATTTTTTCCACTCAACAAATAGTTATGCTCATTGACAGAGGATATGGTTACAGTGGTTTGCTTATTTGGGTTTAAAAAAGGTTTAGACAAGTTCCTGGAGGAAAAGTCCATAGTCTACTATTGAGATAGACATGGGGAAAACACTGCTTGCCCTGGAATCAGTAGCATGGAATCTTGCTGCTATTTGGGATTCTGCCAGGTACTTGTGACCTGGATTGGCCACTGTTGGAAATAGGATACTGGACTAGATGAGCCATTGGTCTGACCCGGTTTGGCTGTTCTTATGTCCTAGTTGAGACCTATAGGGGCTCATTTTCAAAGCACTTAGGCATACAAAGTACCATAACATAAGTTTTTTGTTATATTTTATAGTTAATGAGATTTTCTTTATACATTTTTTATCACAACCATGAAAGTCCTGGACTTCATTTTTGTTTTCTTTGCTGAATGTTTTAAAGAACCATGCAGTTTTAAATCTGTGTTTTGATATGCATGTAAAGTTACCATGGATGATATCCAAACAACTTGTGGTATTCAAGACAGTAATTTGTTTCTTCAGCTGCCTGTGAATTTAGACAAGTATAGAAAAGCCTTATTCCTCTGATCTTGTTGCCTGGAATTTGAGGAAACCATTTGAAATAATAACAGTTTCAATTAGGTGAAACTGAATCTGTTGTAGCATCGTCCTGTCTTGTAGGTGTTCAGTCCATGTCAGGGTAGCTTATAAGTCAATTCATAGAGAACTGTCAAAATCTATTTCATACAAAAAATGTCTTGGTTGCCTGACCGACATTATGATTTGCACTGACCACAGATATAAACCAAAAGTGATTGAAAGCAACAAAAAGTAGACTGCAAAAATAAAATTTCTAGTTATTAAATTTAAGAAGTGCCAAAGGTACTCTGTTACAGATTTTTATTTATATCACAAATAAGAATGCACATCTAACTTCTATATCCCTATATTTTATCCCCCCTCTATATTCAGCCGGTGGCAGGCAGTGCGGTTAGCTGCTGCCACCGGTGCTGACCTTGGATATTCAATGCTGGGACTTTTTCCGTGACCAGCATTGAATATCCTGGAGTTTTTTTTGGCTGTCTCTAAGTTAACCAGCTATATGAATAAGCAGCACTGGCCAGTTAAATTAGTAGCGGGCAAAGATATGACTGCTATTTATGTGGTCCAATTTGCCCACTAAGCTTAGCTGGCCAGCGCTTGAATATTCTTGGATAGCAGGGTATATCATGCTATATAGCCGGTTAGACACTATCCCCCAGATTCAATATAGGGTAAAGTCTGCAGGTACTTTTTATCTGCTTTTGAAAATTAGCTCAGGAAAAGTAGGCACACAGATTTGCATCTGTTATTTGTGTAGGTTCTTTTCTGATTTGGAAATACAAAAATACAAAAGATATGAATGCAATTATACTTCTGGTACAACTCTGTCCTTGAAATGCCTCCCCTATGAGTGTGGATCATTGTACATGTATATGTGGTGGGCAATTTTCAAAAACCCTACTGCTCTGCAATAACCCTTTTTTTAAACAAGGAAATGCTATTAAAAATTGTAATTCTCATGTATCACTCTGCCTGAATTCATAGTGAGACTCCCTGCGTGTCTCTATTGTGTACTTGTCTATAATCAGATACAAAAGGATTTAAATTATGCACTGAGGATTTTAGCCTTTTCTGAGCTTTCTTTTTTTTTGGGGGGGGGGGGGGGGGGGGTTCAAAGTGTAGATTTTCACATTCGTTGAGATTTAGAGATATAGCAATGTTGGATGTGATTTTAGAAGGGTTCAGCACTATTTACACATGTAAAAAGCTGATTTATTTGTATACTTCTAAAAGCAGCAATTGTAGAAAAGTCGCTAGCCATACCTATATGCCAGTGATGTGCACAGATGAGGCAAGTTCTGACTGTAGTTTGGGTGGTACTGGAAAGTATTCCTGTATTTTGCAAGGGCAATGCACTTATATCTAGCAAAATCTGCACATCAGCATTCACACCTGCTTGAGTCATACATAACTGTCAAACGACTTCTCTTTTTGACATAGACTTTGCAGAAGTGCTGGATAGGATAATTGTACTTAACCTTTCTAGGATTAAAAGCCACCTTAAAATGCAGATCTTCTCCATAATTGGCTCCCCCTGCATGTGCAGGTTTGCAAAACCAGTCCTTACCTCTATATAAGTATTAAAATCTCCACTCATACTTGTCAGTTGAACTTATACAGGGAGCTATTTTACAAAGCTTTTCCATGTTGTAAAGCTGGTTTTCCGCATAGAAATGGCCTTCTATAAAATGTATGGCTGTTTACACACATGTATGCAAGCTGATGACTACTACTACTACTAATTCTTAACATTTATAAAGCGCTACCAGGGTTATGCAGCGCTGTACAATTTAACACAGAAGACAGTCCCTGCTCGAAGGAGCTTACAATCTAAAGGACAAAAAAGTGCAGTCAATCAAATTGGGGCAGTCTAGATTTCCTGAATAGATGAATAATGGTTAGGTGCCGAAAGCGACATTGAAGAGGTGGGCTTTGAGCAAGGATTTGAAGATGGGCAGGGAGGGGGCTTGGCGTATGGGCTCAGGGAGTTTGTATGCATTCAGGGGTCCTTTTACTAAGCCACAGTATAAAGTGGCCTGTGGTAGTGTGGGTGAGTGTTTTTGGTGCACGCTGGGCCATTTTTTACTGTGGCTGGGGAAAAAAAGGCATTTTTCAATAGGGGCAGTAAATGGCCATTTACTACAATTAAAATTAGTGTACGGTTATTTACTACCTGATCCCTTACTGCTAGCCATCAACCTAGTGATCATGCGAGAATCATGCAGTGTGCACCAATGTGGCTGCACTGCGATTACCACCAGGAACGCCCCCACGGGAACCAGAGTGCGCCAACTTCAGAATTACCACTGGGCACCAACGCTACCCCGGCAGTAGTGCTGATTTGGTGCGTGCTACCCGCGCATTATCCCTACCGCTGCTTTGTAAAAGGGCCCCTCAATAAATAAGCCTTTCTTGGGGATAACCAGAGGAGCCATGGCAACGTTACAATGTTCATGCATATATAATGGGGGTATCCTGGTTCTGGGGGTCTACCACTGGGTTTTCACCCCAGGGCCCCCATGAAATGTGTATTTCTTCCTGATCCTCTCTCCTAATGGCTGTCATCACACACAGTCTTCTCTGAAGGAACAGGCTCTCCATGGGAGGGCCCCTTCAACGCCATGACAAAGAAGTTCCTTCAAAAGATAACTCACAGACTGAAGTGTTCTCTTTACTAAACTTAGGTGCAAAACAGTTACAATTCTGAGATAGTCTTTCAAACCTGAGATTGTACAGCATTGGGTAACACTATGAGCTCCACATTTTCTCGAATCTGTGTCTGTGATCCCTTTAGTATAATCAGTTGATAAGATAATTGGCTTTCTGGGTTCTGGAACAAACCATCTCTCTCCAGAATAAGGCCTATCAGGGAAAGAGATCTTCCCGAGTCTCAGGTTAACCCATTCCTTTCAGGGTCCACTCATAGTCTGCTCTTCCTGGGATCCATTTTCATTCACAAATACTCCAATTATGAACAATCTTATACACAGTACCTCCTTTGTAGTCCAGCTCCAGAGTTGAGCTTCTCATCCTGAACTCTCCAGATTGAGGGCCAATATGCTGCCCCATTTCTCAATCAGCAGACAGAGAAGCTCAACTCTGGAGCTGGACTACAAAGGTGGTACTTGTGTATAAGGTTGTTCCTAATTTGGGGTGGGAAGTACCACTGGGCTGCTGCAGTAGCCCAGCAGTACTTCCTATATAGCAAGCGGTAAGCCTGCATTGGGCTTACTGCTGCTTAGTAAAAGGAGCCCTTAACCCTTCATTTCCTCAGGTACAAACTTAGGGCCCTGTTTACTTAGCTGCACTGTAGGCGTGCTAACAATATAGACACCCATTATATTCGTATGGGTATCTCTAGCATTAGGGCGTGCTAAAAAGTTTGCATTCCTACAGTGCAGCTTAGTAAACAGGTCCCTTAGATTGTGAGCCCGCTAGGGACAGGGATATACATGGAGGGGCATAATCGAAAGGGACGCCCAAGTTTTTCTGAGGACGTCCTCGCAGAACATACCTGTGAAGGGACGGGGAACCCGTATTATCGAAACAAGATGGACGTCTGGGACAGGGATATACATGGAGGGGTATAATCGAAAGGGACGCCCAAGTTTTTCTGAGGACTTCCTTGCAGAACATACCTGTGAAGGGACGGGGAACCTGTATTATCAAAACAAGATGGACGTCCATCTTTCGTTTCGATAATATGGTTGGGGATGCCCAAATCTGGAAATTTAGGTCAACTTTAGAGATGGTCGTGCTTAGACTTGGTCGTTTCAGATTTTCAGCGATAATGGAAACCGAGGACGCCCATCTCAGAAACGACCAAATCCAAGCCCTTTGGTCATGGGAGGAGCCAGCATTTGTAGTGCACTGGTCCCCCTGACATGCCAGGACACCAACCGGGCACCCTAGGGGGCACTGCAGTGGACTTCAGAAATTACTCCCAGGTGCATAGTTCCCTTACCGTGTGTGCTGAGCCCTCCAACCCCCCCCCAAAACCCACTACCCACAACTGTACACCACTACCATAGCCCTTATGCATGAAGGGGGGCACCTAGATGTGGTTACAGTGGGTTTCTGGTGGGTTTTGGAGGGCTCACATTTACCACCACAAGTGTAACATGTGGGGGGTGGGGGTGGGCCTGGGTCCGGCTGCCTGAAGTGCACTGCACCCACTAAAACTGCTCCAGGGACCTGCATACTGCTGTGATGGACCTGAGTATGACATTTGAGGCTGGCATAGAGGCTGGCAAAAAATATTTTTAAACTATTTTTTGAGGGTGGGAGGGGGTTAGTGACCACTGGGGGAATAAGGAGAGGTCATCCCTGATTCCCTCTGGTGGTCATCTGGTCAGTTCGGGCACCTTTTCATGGCTTGGTCGTAACAAAAAAAGGACCAAGTAAAGTCGTCCAAGTGCTCGTCAGGGACGCCCATCTTTTTTCGATTATGGGTCGAGGACGCCCATGTGTTAGGCAGTCTAACAGGATGGGGGTGGATAGGTGAGAGACAGGAAGAGTGGGATGGATGAGGGACAGGGAGATATGCATGGAGACAGGAGGGTGAAAAAGCAGTACAATTTTATGGTTTATAATGGGCTAGAAAACCCAGATCTTTGTTAAGCCTTGTCCTGTTAGACTGTCACTGAAATGCTTTGATGTTTCACTTATACACGTGTCGATGTGAGCCCTTGGAGTGGTAGAAATCTCAATGATTTGAAGCTTTATTTAAAGCTAAGTATAAAGAAATTTTTCTATTTAAAAAGTTAAAAATTTATAAGTAAAAAAATAAAAAAATGATAGATGTTTGACCAATGACGAGAGGCATACAAGTTTGATTTCTGGATGTTTTATAACATCAAAGTGGAAATTTACATCAACAACACCTCTGAGGTCTAATATAAGAAGAATTATATATGAGAAGTAATATACAGTGTCATAGTTTGATATTGATTAATGAATCGTGAGAGTGCTGTATATATATATATATTATAGTGGGCAATTTTTGATATCACTTATATATACTGTCATCTACCAACATTTGCTTATTTCCGATCTGACGAAGAAGGGCAACCTTTGAAAGCTAATCAAGAAATGTATTACGTTATGTCCAATAAAAAAGGTATCACCTTATTTTCTTTTCCATGTTTTATTTTGTTTTATTTCTATTGATTACCTTTAAAAGTGGACTAACACAGCTACCACACTTCCCATATGGGTAAATGTAGAAATCCTTTTGAAAATTAAAATAGTTGATTTTCTACTGATGTATATGAGTTTCAGAATGAGAGAATTTCAGGATTCTGTCAAGAAGAAGATAAGGAGAATTGCTAACTTGATAAGGAGAATTTTTTTTTCTAGAAGTCAAAAACTTTGAGAAGAGTTTGAAATACCTGAAAAGAAAGCATACAGAGAGCGAGTTTGAAGAATAAATCAGCACATTATCTATCCGTGATAGCTTCAGAGCCTCATGAACATTCTTTGACTCACATTAGAGAATCTGGGCCAACCACCTTGTGTTAGGGCTAGTGAATTTTTTTAATGTCCTTTTTTTTTCCTTCTCATAGAAAGACCCTTAGAAATAAAGTGTCTGATTTGGTCATCCTAATTCGAAGGATGCAGTCAGTCGTTTTTTCTCATTATAGTTCCTGAGAGACTAGGCCAGGAGCTAATAATGATAGTTGTAATTTCTTTCTCATCATAGCCCAATTTGATTTCCTTCACTCCTAAATGAAAAAAATAAGCTGACAGCAGCAAATGATATAATTGGGTTGCTAATTAAATGTCATATATCGGCTGTTGATAAAATTGGAGACTAACCAGTTGTGGAAAAAATATTCATAAACCAGCATTTGATAGTTTTGCTGTCGCATCTAGAGGTATTGTAGATATATAGGATTTATTCCACCCCTAGGCACAGAGGGGCTCTTTTACTAAGGTGGGTAGGCGCCTACGTGCATCCAATGTGCGTCAAATTGGCACTGCCACCCAGCTACCGCGTGCCCCGGGTGGTAATTCCATTTTTGGCACATGCCCAAAACACATGGTAGAAACTATTTTCTATTTTCTACCGTGTGGCGCTTACCTGGCGATAATCAGCAGTTGACGCATGTAGAACGCTTTACACCTGGTTAGCATGTGAGACGTTACCACTAAGTTGATGGGTGGTGATAAGGTCTCAGGCCAAAAATGGACACGTTCTGGCTTTAATTTTGCCACAAGTCCATTTTCCGGCACAAAAAAATGCCTTTTTTCCAGGTGTGCTGAGCAAATTGACCAGCTTGCATCCAAAACACGCGCCTACACCAGCGCAAGCCACTTTTAGGCGCAACTTAGTAAAAGGGTCTCAGAGAGCTCCTTTCACTAAGCTGCAGTAAGCACTAGCGCATGCTTACTGCATCCTGAAATGGCTTACCGCGGGATGCACTAAGGTGCTCCACTAATTTCCTAATCTGTGCACGCTACCTGCACGCTAAACAATATTTTTTTATTTTTATGTAGAGTGACATGTCTGGGAGCAGAGAGTGGGTGTGTCTGTGCTAATCTGTTAGTACAGCTACATTACCAAATGCTAACCTATTAGCACAGGATTACCGCATGAGCCCTTACTACCTACAAAATAGGTGGCAGTAAGTGCTAGCATGGTAATTTTTTTAAATAGCTGCATGATAATGGTGGCATTAGTGCATGAATACGAAAATACAAAACAAAATGGGAATAAAAACTTCAATCCCCAAATTAAGCAAATATAGGGTCCTGTTTACTAAGGTGTGCTAATGTTTTTAGCGCACGCTAACGCTAGAGACACCCATAGGTATATATGGGTGTCTCTAAAAATGCTAGTGCGCCTACAGCATGGCTTAGTAAACAGGGCCCTATGTTTGGGTAATTTTAAAGCATATAACTAAAAATTCAACTATAATTCAATAATGACAAAGCAAACAACTATACTAAAAATATACAGTGTTGTGTGCTCCAAACAATTGTGTCAATTCCTTAGACTAAGGAGGCATCATTTCATTCCATCACTGCACATCATAGTAAACCAAAATTGTCCATTCTGATGTAATGCAGGATAATATTTGTACTTTTCTTAGTGCTTATATTTATACTTAAATGTGGCCCATAGACATCACTATGGGGGAGGGCAAGGGGGGCAAATCCCTCACCAAAAAAAATCTTAGTTGCTCCCCCTTTGCCACCCCAGTGAAAGGCCACCACCGCCAGGCACCCATTTAAGAGGCTTGGGGAAGCTAAGCTTCCTGAGCCCAACCATGACGTTCCCCTCCTCTCACTTGTTCAGTGCTGCTGCTTTCCACTCTTGGTACTGGTATCAGTGTCAGCATGAAAAGCAAGCTGGGAGCTTCCTCTGCCTGCTGCCTGTCTGCCCATCCTGCTGTCTCCACAATTCAGTAGTTGTCAATAAAGAGAAACTGTGTGCAGGGCCATAGAGCCCTGTATGCCGCTGACAGTGCTGCTGGTCCTGCCCCCTATTATGCAGTTTCCTGTTCAGGCAGGAACAGCACTGCTGTCAGTGCTGTGCAGAGCTCTGTGGCCCCACGCACTGAATTGGGGAGGCTACAGGTTGAGGCAGACAGGGAGGGGAAGCTACCAGTTTGTTTTTCTTTTCTAGGGGGATGGAAAAGGAGAGAGAGAGGGTAATGTTGAAGGCAGAAAATGGAAGGAAAGAAAGAGAGAAGATGGGAGGGAGAAGAATCCGAGGGGCAAGGCTGATAGTTGGGGGAGGGAAGAGACAGAGAGGCAAAGCTGGATAGTAGGGGGATGAGGGAGAGTACCAAGCAATACTGAATGGTGGGGGAAGAGAGGCTGAGGGATGAAGGTGGAATGAGGATAGAGTGAGGGGCAATGGTGGATGGTGGGGGGGAAGATAGAGGGGCATCATTGGATGGGGAGAGAGATCCTGGAGGCTGGGGGAGGGGGAGAAAAGAGATGCTGAATGGCAGGGGAGAGAGACAGAGGGGTAATGTTGGATGGGGGAAAGAGGAGATATTGCATGGTAAGTGGAGAGAGAAATAAAGATAGAAGATTCTAGATGGTATGGTAGGGTGGGGAAGGTGGATGGAAGGAAGAGAGAGAGGAGATCCTAGATGACTGGGGGAGGGGGAGAGACAGAAGATCTGTCTCTATCTTCCCCTTGCCAGGCAGCATAAATGACCCCACAGGCCCACCTGTTACAACCCCAATGATTTAACTTTGTCACACCAGACTCCATTTCAACCTGCATTAGCCCCAGTCCCACTCTACTTTAGCCTCCCCAAACATCTGAGTCACTGATCACCTATGCACCACCCAATTGCCTTTCTCCTCCCCCATCCCTAGTCTTGCTCCCCTCAGCTGTGAGTTTAAATCTTGTGGCAGTTACCGGCAGCAGTTAGATGAGGCCTTTCTCTGGCCAGCCCTGGGGTCTTTCCCTCTGTTGCAATTTCCTTTTGCCATGTGGCTGGGATGCAGCAGAGGGAAAGCTTTGGGGTGGCTAGAGAAAGGCCTGATTTAAGCAGTGCTGGTAGCTGCCATAAGTTTTTTAATTCATGGCTGAGGGAAGAGAGACTGGACCCATGGGATGAGGAGGAAGAAGGGAGGAGAAATGATTAGAGCCACCATTGGAAGGAACAGGGATGGGGAGGAGGAGAAACATACCTGGAGAGGGAAAAAGAGAGGGAGAGACATTGCACATGGAGGGAATGGATGGGAAGGGGAATTGCTGCATATGAAGGGAAGAAAGGAGAGGGTGAAATGCTACACTGGAAGGGATGGGAAGGAGGAAGACAGTACATGAAGGGAAGGGATGGTAAAGGGGAAGGCTGCACATGAAGGGAAGGGATGGGAAGTGTGAGAAATGCTGCACATGGATGGAGGGGAAGAGAGAGAGAATACTAGATACATCAAAATGGAAGAAAGCTGAACATGACAGATCAGTGCCAAACATAGACATAGAGCAGGAAGAAGAAAGGAGATCAGAAAAGAAATAGCAAATGGACAGGAGGTCCTGGAAACAGAGTTAAGAGGGAAGCAGAACCAGAAACTGAGTATAAAGTCACCAGACAACAAAGGTAGGAAAATGATTTTATTTTCAGTTTAGTGATGTCATTATGTCAGTTTGAGAATTTATATCTGTCAGCTTTATTTTGTATTGAATAGGAGGACGTGTGTTTCTTTCTGTTTCTGTGGTGTTGCACAATATTCAGAGTCTGGTATCTCTGGTTACAGTTTTTGTCTCAATTTCAGTTTTTGTTTGCATGTTTTTTGTGGCCCTCTATTATTTATCAGGTGAGGGTCATGTTCTGCTTCTGCTAGCATGTAGTGTCTATAGGAGTCTGCAATATGCCAGTTTCCCAGTAGCAAGTATATTGTTTCTCTAGGGTCCAGTGTAATATTTCTAGCACTTTCTTTTCATAGGTGGGTTAGGGCTATTATAGTTTTAGTAAGTTTCCTATATAGGTTTTGTGTGTATTTTTGCAGAGTTTTGTGTTATTCTACAAGTGTCTGGCCTGTTTGAAAATTTTAAATGCTCAGGACTAGTGGTCTCAGCATCCGGTAGAATCACCACACAAATAAAAACACGTCTGCTTTAAACAGTGTCTAGCAGTGGAAACAGTGTTTGCTATTCTTGAGTTAATAATCACAATTTGAATATTTTTTGTGTAGTGACTTGTAAGGGGGTAAAGTTTCATTGTTGGGAAATATGAAGTTTGGAATACAGAACTGGAGCTTCAGGGTTTATGTTGAGATTCTGACCAATTCTGTAGAGAATCCACACAGAAGAATTTGTTGAATGATGCTATCAATTATGGTGGTTTTACTGGGTAGTTGAAACTGGCTTGTAGGGGGAGGGTTTCTTTTATGCATAGAAGACTGTGGTGTGTATTGCTAATTTAAAAGTGGGGGAAAAGGAGTTATGATGTGCAGAAATGTCACTTTGACTTGCCCCCCACATACCTAGCTTGCCCCTTTTGCCACCCCACAAATGTCTGTCTAGAGACGCCACTGCTGTGGCCGTTAACCAAAATGATGAATGCAATGTTACACAGCTGTCCAGTGTTGTTCAAACATAAAGATACTCCTCAAATCATGTAATCCTGCACCGGAGTGCTTATAAACACATAGCCATCCTTGACATTAGTGCTTGGCTGTTAATGGAAAAATTGGAAAATCGGGCATTTTACTGCTGCAGTAAAAAGGGCCTTAGAGTGTGGGGAAAATCTCACGTAAGGGCATGCTAAGGTCACTTTATACCACAGCCTAGTAAAAGGACCCCAGAATATGAAAAAGTATTTTTGAATGAAATTCATTGGGGACATTCATTAAAGATTGGTAACACGTGGAGGGTAATTTTATAACAGGAGAGAGGAAGGTCTGTAAGCATATACATATGTTGCTTCTGTTTTGTAAAGATGGCATATGCACTTATGCATCATTTATAAGATGGTCTACCAGAAAGCTCTCACACAAAGTAAACACCCGGTCCAAGGCAGGAGGAATTCTGTATGTGTATGTGCTAGTAGGAATCAGGACATATACTTGTCCTATATAATAATTTGCTCTATGAACATTCCATGAGGCTGCCTGCGACCATGCCTCGCTTCTGATTGGTTGTGCAGTGCTGGCCCAGGCAACTTCATCGAACGTTCATGGAAAACCTACCGAGACTTCTGCCCTCCCAAATCGCCCTCCCGAAATCGCTAACTAACCTACCTCCCCCCTCCTCCTCTTACCGGGGTCCCTCCCATCCCTCCCGCCCATCCCTCTACGTGTACGTCGCCCCCTCCAAAATCACCAACTCCCCTCTGCTACCCTCCCCTCCCCCCTCTTACCCTATCCTGGCGGCAGCAGTGAAGGGCGAGCAGGTCGCCGATTCTGTTGCCTTCCCTTCTCTTGGCTGTCAGCTCTGACTCTGGTCCCGCCCTCATTTCCTATTTCCGCAAGGGCGAGACCAAAGTCAGAGCTGACAGCGAAGAGAAGGGAAGGAAGCAGACTCGCCGAGCCTGCTCCCTGTTCACTGCTGCCGCCGGGACACGGTAAGAGGGGGGGAGGGGAGGGTAGCAGAGGGGAGTTGGTGATTTTGGAGGGGGGCGACGTGCACGTAGGGGGATGGGCGGGGACAGTGTCGGGGAGGGGTGGGGGTGGAGGCATTGCAAGGACGTGTGTGAGACTGAAAGAGGGGGGTCTGGAACTCTGGGAAGGAAGGAGAGAGGGGGACCTGGAACTCGGAGGGGGAAGGGAGGGAGGGAGAGGGGAGTCTGGAACTCGGAGGGAGGATGAGGGGGACGGAACTCAGAGGGGGAGGGGGATTGGGGGGAGGGAGGGAGGGGGCACTGGAACTCGGAGGATGGACAGAGGGAGGGAGAGAGGGAGGGGGGCCTAGAACTCAGAGGGGGAGGGGAGGAGGGGAATGCACCACCTGTTAAAAAACAAAAACAAAACACAATCAGGCCCGTACAGAACACCTGGAAACTTATGGACAAAGTGTTGAGTTGCAGGGGAGTGGGAGAGGAGAGGGAGGACGGCAAGGAAATCGGAGGGGAGGAAAGGGGGCTGTGGGACGTGGAGGGGACAGAGGGAGAGAGCGGGAGGGGGGATAACCTAGCTAGCACCCGTTTCATTTCATACAGAAACGAGCCTTTTTTACTAGTATTATATAAAGTGCTGATTTGGCCCCTGCTCTGCCTGTTTTCTGTACCCAGGAGTGCCTGCATATATAGAAGGTAATTGTATAAAGTCATTTCCCCACATATGTGGCTGATGATGCAAAAGTATGTGTCATGATACAATGGTATATATTTTGTCAGTGGGCGTGTACAGGGGTGGAGTTTAGGAGGACTATGGGCAAAGTTCACAAGTACACTTGTCAATTATAAACATGTTAATCTATGTGCATATTTTAAAATTATGGGCCAGATTCTATATATTGCGTATGAAAAATCCGCATGGAATAAATTTCCACCTGAGCGTATTCTGTGAGCGACACCTAGATTTAGGCACGTTATATGGAATACTCTTAGTTGATATCCCAGTGCTAGAACTATGCGCATCCATTTACACTAAGGAAAATGTGGCATAAATACCAGCGTGTAGATTTAGGTGCAGAGAGCCATGTTCTATAACAGTGCATGTAAATTTTGGAATGCCCACGAAATGCCCATTTTCCCACCCATAACCATGGCCCCTTTTTGGCTCCACCCATTAGAATTTAGGCACTGTGCTTACAGAATATGTTTAACGAGTTGTGTGCGTAAATTCTCTTTATTGCTTGTTAAGTGCTGTTAAAAACGCTGATTGGCTTATTAAGCCAATTAAGTTATGCACCTTGTTATAGAATACACAGATTTCAGTGCAGAATGCTAGGTGCAATATATAGAGTGCAGCCGATTATATGTGTGGTGTTTTTGTAGAATTACCCCCTAGAGACGATGGAACATAACCTACCACACTCGCCTTATTACTTTCTCTATCTTTAGATTAATTAATTGTTACATTTGTACCCCACGCTTTCCCACTCATGGCAGGCTCAATGCGGCGGGCAATGGAGGGTTAAGTGACTTGCCCAGAGTCACAAGGAGCTGCCTGTGCTGGGAATCGAACTCAGTTCCTCAGTTCCCCAGGAACTGAATCCACCACCCTAACCACTAGCCACTTCTCCACATTCAAATGTGTCTGTATATTGGGTGGGATAGTAAATTCTTAATCAACTTGGAAACACTTTCAGAGCAGGTGTGAATACGTGCAAGAGTATGTGTATGCAACCGAGGATATATTTTCTTTTTGAACTGTCAATTTAGTAAAAGAGGCCTTTAAGTAACTTCATAGTAATATTTCAGAAGACAAAAAAAATAGATTAGAAAATACAACATATTTGCCCTGAAATTATTTTCCAGAAATTCTAGATGTCTACTGTATGTATCCCCAAACTGTCTTTTATAAAAGAAACGTATGTCGTTTGAAGACTCCTTACTGAGACAGTCTGGTGTCCAAAGAAGATATCTTATTGTCCACATCTACTAATTTTTCTACTGTCTGTTGTGAAAATTGATAAAGCTGAGTTACTGATGGCTGCAGGCATCCCTCAGTCATAATCATCACTTTCCATATATCCTGAAGAGAGACTTCTGCTGTGTGAACTGTGGCCCTTGCCTCTACAGTGGACAGTGATGACAATCAGGTATCATCAAGAATGAGTGACAATTCCAATTCCAGCTGGGCAGTGGTTCCCACAATGACCCAGAAATGGGCTACACTGAGGGGGGGGGGGGGGGGGGGGGGGGGA
The DNA here is from genome assembly GCF_901765095.1 of Microcaecilia unicolor. Classification (NCBI taxonomy): domain Eukaryota; kingdom Metazoa; phylum Chordata; class Amphibia; order Gymnophiona; family Siphonopidae; genus Microcaecilia; species Microcaecilia unicolor. Next base: position 125,125,312 of record NC_044033.1, read on the forward strand.
GGAATGGGGCAGCTGACAACAGCTTTGGAACGGATACCTGATACAAGGTACAAGTCTGAGGGGGCACTGAGGGCTTCCCCCACACTTAACACTTGCATTTTCTCATAAAATAGAACTTAGAGGATGATAAAGAAAGAAACCACTGGAATTGCAATGCCAGTGCCTCTCCTTATCATCTTTCAAATTGTTCTAATTCTTAAAGAAGAAATTTCAGAAACACAGGTTTTGTTCTTCAAGTAGAAATACATTTTTCCCAGCCTGTGTGATCAAAATCCTTAATCTTTCATAAATGATCAAATACACCAACTAAAAATATCACTCTTTATATAAAATTGCATTGTTCAAAAAGAAGACTTTTGTTTCTAAATGATAATGTCTTGAGAGGTAAGCACTGCAGACTGAAAATGAATGACAGTTCTATTATAATGGGTTTTGAATAAGCTCAGAACTGCAGACCTCTAGAGAAGAATGTGCGCATTTTCCTGACAGCAAAAGGCTGTGACATGATATTCAAATTTTATGTCTTACTGAACAAGGCAAAACACTTACTGCTCTAATGTGAAGAAATAGATATTTCATTAAGAGGTCCTTTTACTAAGGTGTGCTGAAAAATGGCCTGCGCTGGTGTAGACGCATGTCTTGGATGTATGCAGGTCCATTTTTCAGTGCACCCTCAAAAAAGGCCTCTTTTTTTTTTTAGCCGAAAATGGAAGTGCGGCAAAATTAAAATTGGCGCGCATCTATTTTGGGCCTGAGACCTTACCGCCACCCATTGACTTAATGGTAAGGTCTCACGCATTAACTGGGGGATAACTGTTAGCATGAGTACGCTGCCAATTACTGCCCAGTTAGCACCATGTGTAGTGGACGCATGTAAAACATGAAATTTCTGCCTGGTCCATGCGGTAATTCCAAATTGGCGCACGTAGGCACCTACACAGCTTAGTAAAAGGGCTCCTAAGTTATCATTAGAATCTAGAAATGAGAACATACATTTTTTCTTGTTATTCTGAGACCAATGTTTTAGCACTGGGGCTGCCATATAACTTTAAGTAGATAAATCTGTTTAAAGTTATGTGCGTTTTCAGTGTCATAAAATATATAAGTGCAGTTGCTGAAAAATCATATATAACTGTAAACAGATTCCTGTCCATGTAAAGTTAATGGACATCCAAACAACAACAGCGATCCAAGGAAGGACAAACACAGCAAGAGTTTATCCAAATGTCAGCTTTAATGGAAACAGGACCCAACTTGGCCAGTTAAATGGATGCGCGTAGTTTTAGGCACAGGGTGTCACTTATAGAATACGCTTAGGCGGAAATGTGTTCCATGCAAATTTTTTAGGTGTCATATATAGAATCTCCCCCATAGCGGCTAACTGGCTATATCACATGATATAACTGACCAGCCAAGAATATTAAGCACATCACTGGCTAAGTTTGGCTGCTCTAAACTTAACCGACCATCGCTGAATATTGGCTTGGCTGGCTAAGTTTAAACTGGTCAAAAATAAACTGGATATTCAACACCGGTCACTGGAAACAGCCCGGCACTGAATATCTGGCCTCCTGGAGTCTGGATATCAGCCCCATTGGCTTTAGCTATGAACAGGTCATTGGATATCTTTGGAAAAGTTGTTTTTCTGGAATATAGAGGATGAAAAGCTGATTTGGGTAGGCAGGGAATGGTTTGAGTAGAGAGAGAGAGTCAAGACAGTGGAGGTGAACATCACATATATGTAGTCTGGATATGAAAGAGAGGAGCTGATCTCTATTCGGTTCCAGCATTGATAGAAGTGTCAACTCTTCTTTTCAAATTGATCACATCATATCTCCCTTTTCTATTCTCCCTAAGTTTGATTTTTTTAATGTAATTTTTTTTCATAAAGTGCTATTCCCCCCTCCCCCCCTGTCTTTCATTCCTAGCTTTTCTATGTGTAACTCGGGTCTCAGTGTCACTCTTACATCAGCGTCCTGAGCACCAACTACCTCTCAGGGTCAGGCACCCTCGACCTAGGCAACAAAACAATACACACAGTCATTTTTCCTTTCTTACTCCTTGTACTGAGCTGGGCATAGGCCGGGGCTGGATAAAATCCAGTAGGCCGTAGGTTTTGAGTTATCCACTTTTTCTACTTTATTTTTAACTAGTAAAAAAGGCCCGTTTCTGCCTGTCATGAAATGGGCACTAGCGGGCACGGGACTCCCTTCCCCTCCCCTTATGCTAGTATCCCTGGTGGTGTAGAGGTACCTGTTCGCTCGGGGCAGGAAAGAAAGAGCCCCCTCTTTCCTGCCTGTAGCGCTGCTGGTAGCTGCCCTGCTGCATCCTGTGCGAGTCCGGCTTCAACTCTCGGCGGCCATTTTGAAACGCGAAGAGCCCGACTCACAGAAGATGCAGCAGGGCAGCTAGCAGCAGCTCTCCGGGCAGGAAAGCGGGGGCTCTTTCTTTCCTGCCCCGAGCGAACAGGTACCTCTAGACCACCAGGGATAGTAGCATAATGGGAGGGGAGGTGATGGGGGGGAAGAGGGGGCGACCGAGGGCGGGGTGCTAGCATTAAAGGGGCGGGGTGATGGGCATGTCCTCGGCGGCTGCGATTCTTTGGAAGGGGAGGAGTTGGGAAACACGCGTAGCATGTTTCCCTACTCCTCCCCGTTCGTTCATTTGCGTGGTTGTGTACATGTTCCACCCTCGACGTCATCACGTGTGACGCAAGGGTGGGGCATGGAGACATGGTGAGTGTTCTGGCTTCACCACCATGAACTTATGAACCGGTGTCTGAGTGCCTGCAGTGATGTCAGTGTCCTCAGAACGTTGAGGGTGCGTTTTATTATAGTAGATAGTTGTCATTCACTCTTTCTGTTACACAATAAAAAGACTCCAGACCAGGGTTTTATAAAACACAACAGGAATTTTACTGAAAATGCTGCAACAGGCAGTTCAAATGCTTCCAAACTAACACAGTTGCTTTGTAATCCAACAAGATACTTTTGTAACAATGAATCCAGAGCCAGTCTCAGAGATATGTTGTACATCCACTAGTTCAATGTGTAGATCCTACAGTATGTGCATATTTACAACTCCTCCTGTCCATTACCCATCCTTTCTGGGTGGAACAATCTGAGGCTATGCCTGCAGCACTGGTGCAACAAGCGATCTTCCTTTTGGACCAGACCTCCCTGTCTGTCTGCACTCCTCCCCAAGGTGTACCTCTCCAGGCTACTACCGTGCTCCAACAGGTTCTTCCCTGTTCCTGCTCCCAAGCTGGGATCCCCTTTCACCTGAAGCACTCCTGTACTTCATAGTTACTGCTTGGACTGGCAGAAACCTCTCCTTGGATCAGCCTTAGTTTCTTCAACCCATCCAGGACTCCCCCTCTCCTCCAGGGTCCCAGTGGGGGTAGAGGCAAACCAAAGACCTCGTGCTTTCCCCAACTACATTTATTAACTCTAAACTTCCCCCTTATTTGTCATTCAACAACCAGAAACATTTCCCTCAGCACGTTTCCATAAACACTTCTCTTGGGGCTGTGCTTCTCTCTCTCTATTTCCAACCAGCTTCCCAACCCCCCCCCCCCCCCCCCCCCCCCCCCCCCCCCCCCCCAGTAATCGGCAGTCTAGTAAGTATATCCTTTTGTCTGGTCTTTGTACTATATGTCTGAGACAAGTGCCATCTTGTTTTCTCACCTTGCAGTCTGTGGTAAGGTGATGCTAGGCAATGTCATTTGGTGGAGTGTTGCAATGTTGGTAGGATGGCTTTCACCCTTAACTGCTGGTAAAAGTGGGGCTTCTCTGTAATGTTAAGAAGGCATTTTGATGGAGTACAGAAGGGTTGGTTATCTTAAAATGTCATCAAGGTGGTTTGGATAAGATATCTTGTCATTAGGGGAGGACCTCCTTCCAGTGTGAAATGTGGGCATGTTAACATTTTTAAAAAAACATGACATCACAGGTGCTAAAATAGAGCCCAGAGTAGCTTATGTTAATTAGTATTAAGCTTATAGTTCCTTTTATTTTAGTGTGTGAATGACTTAGGTGAATTAGCACATAGCTGTGGTAACAGGTACAGCAGTGGCTTGAGACTTATCAATGTGGGTTACTGTTAAGTTGGGCTATTTTATCACACGTTGCATTATTTTAGCACAGAGTCTCATTTTGTGTAATGAAACCCTGTGCTAAAATAAAATAACCCGATGTAAAAGTAGCCCATGCTGATAACTTCCCCACTTAGAGGGTCCTCCCACGTTCTGCCCACCTAGAATCTACCAAGCATTCAGCATTCTTTTTCCTTGCACCCCGACTATGGAATGGCCTTCCACCCAAACTACGACCAGAACAATCTCTAAGTTCAAAGTTTTACTTAAGACGTACTTTTATGAGTCTAACTATAGGCATATGCTCTGAGATATTGCTTGTGTGCACATGGCTTAACTGGAAAATCCTCCCCTTCTCTCTTATTGCCCACCCCTTGAAACTTATTGTTGGTATGTTTACTTGCCTTTCTTTTATTGAACTGGTGTTCTTTTCTCTACCTATCTTGAATTGAATTTATGTAAACAGCATTGGACTGCAATTTAGATAATGCAGTATATCAAATATCAATAATAAACATAAACATATAGGGGTCGATATTCAGACTGCAGGAGTTAGCCCAACTAACTCCCACGGTTAACACTAAACCCAGATATTCAGTGCCGGGCTGTTTCTGGTGACCGGCTTGAATATCTGGTTTATTTTTGGCCGGTTTAAACTTAGTCAGTTATGTTCAAACCAGCCAAAGATATCCCATGTATCCATGTGGCTAAATATAGCTACTAAAGTGAGGCTGAAAATTGGGGAATAACCGGTTATATCGCCCAATATAACCAGCTATCTGATAGCTATTAACCGGCGATATTCAGCAGCTATCCGTCGCTTAATATTGACGGATAGCTGGTTATGAGGCATTTAATCGGCAAGGTGCCAATCCTGGCTGGTTAAATACTTGTGAATATCGGGGGGATAGGGCCCAATATTCAGCAGGCAACACATTTGCTGTCCACCACCAGCATTAAACCTGGATATTCAATGCCGGGCCATATCCGGCATTCAGCATTTAATATCTGGGGGTGTTTTGGCTGCTAAAAAGTTAACCAGCTATACTGATATTCAGCGCAAACTGGTTAACTTTTTGCGGTCAAAGATAGGCCTGCTATTTAAGCCACCTATATTTTGTCCATTCAACATAGCCGGTTAGGCTATGTCACGTGATATAGCTAACCGAGATATTCAGCGAGAGATAACCACTAAATCGAATGCTGCAGCTAAATCTAAGAAGACAGCCAGTACTAGTCAGCTGCTATCTAATAGTTATAATAATAATAATAATAATAAAACTTTATTTATAACCCGCTATATCTGCAATAGTCTAAGTGGGGAACAAAGCACATACAAAGTATAAAAGGACAAAATAAGAGTTATTTCTTTACTCAACGAACTATAAAAATTACTATCAGGCTTATTTTTGAAAGAGAAGGGCGGGGACGTCCTAGATGACTCCTAGATCCTTTTCCTAGTCGGTGACTCCTAACATGAAACCTTGCATTATGTAGCTATAGTTCCGGTTCCTCTTTCCCACGTGCATCACTTTGCACTTGCTCACATTAAACATCATCTGCCATCTTGATGCCCAGCTCCAAATCCAGCTCCAGCTCCTTCCCGATCAGTTATTCTCCCCAGTCTCTTTTTTCTGTTTCTTATCCCCATCCAGTCTCCAACTTTTTTCCACTTCTCCAGCTTTATGCCTTTCCTCCTCTCACTAATCTCCTTGTCACTCTCTTACCACCTTCCCTCCCCCCTTTTCCACAATGGCCTCTCCCACATGGTTCCACCATTCCCAGGATCTCCCCTTTCTCTTTCCACCCCCCACAGAGCTCAGCATTATACCTTTCCCCTCAACCCTGCAGTCCAGCATTTTCTTCTCTCCCTTATGATGGGTTTCTGAAGTACTTTTGGAGGCTAGCTGGGATTCAGGGGTGAGAATTTGCAAGGTAATGTATTTTATGCGAGGGGAATGGTGTACAGTTGGGCAGACTGTGCAGCCCATGCTATAAATTGGCTAAAATATATCTACTTGGCAGGATGGAGAATTTGAAAATCAGGGTTTGTTCAGTTAACTCCTAAAACAGTTCATGCACTATACATAACTTTGAATGCACACTAAGCAGCTATGGAGGGATTTTAAACAGCATCTCTTTCCTGAAGATTCCATTATCAGTAGCCATTTCTTTTAGAAATAACAAAGTGCTAATGTAAAGGTACTGAAATTGATTTAAAATAGACAGAAATATACTTGCATCTTTGTGATCCAAGTTGAATGTTTTTGCTATTTTACATCATCCAAAAATGTCTATATACATTTAACAGGAATAACACAGATACAATTAGTTTGGAAGGGCAATAGTAACATTTGTTGTATGTGTTTTCCACATGACAGCAGTGTTGCCATAGCAAGCAGTTTTAACCATCCGTTAAATCTATTGGGGAAAATGTAGGCTTTCTGGAGGCTCCTAAAAATGAAGGATAGTCCATTACTAAAGATGTATTTTGACACCTGCCTATCTTTCAATCTTGAATAAAACATCTGTTCAGATTGAAAAATTTTTAAGTCTGTGGTACCAATGCATTCAACACTCAGCAAGTGTAGGTCTTTAAAGGACAGTGGGTTAAGAAAACAAGCTATGGTATTTAATCATACTCTTATTTCAATGTACTTATAGATAAGAATGCAAATACTTCCACTGTGAGCAGTTAAACTGGCCAAAACTTGCAAAAGAATCCTTGCTCCCTTGCTCTGGAATTCTCTGCCTAAAGAGATTATTTATCTGTTAGGACAATCCATCCTATATTCAGTGCTATTTAACCGGACAGGAATGGCTCCAGGCCCGTTAAATAGACTAAAGCAGATAGCTGGCTATATTGGCTGAATATTATTGCTTACTCCTGATTCTGTATAGCACACCTAGACCTCTGTGCCGAAATCCAAGAGTATTCTAGAACAACAAACATAACTTAATTGGCTTAAGCTAATCAGCATTGTTAACAGCTCTTAGCAAACAATAATGAGCACTAATTGGCATTAATTAGAATTTATACACACAACTCGCTAAGCACATTCTGTAATGCAGTGCGCCTAACTTCTAACGCGTGCATGCAAAAAGGGGCAAGGAAATGAACATTTCATGGGCATTCTGAAATTTATGCATGTAGTTATAGAATATGGCCCAGTGCGCCTAAACCTATGCACCAGGATTTACGCCACATTTTCGTTGGTGTAAATGGAGGCATGTAGTTTTAGGCACTGAGATATCAAGTAAGCATATTCTATATACTGTGCCTAAATCTAGGTGCTGCTTATAGAATATATTTCCATATCATCAAGCTGATCAATCCATAGACTGGTGGGTTGTGTCCATCTACCAGCAGGTGGAGATAGAGAGCAAACTTTTGCCTCCCTATATGTGGTCATGTGCTGCCGGAAACTCCTCAGTATGTTCTCTATCTCAGCAGGTGGTGGTCACACACAGCAGCAGCTCTGGCTAGGCCTCCAAGCCTAATCCTTAGGTTTTGTTGAGGCCTGGGGTTGAGGGCTCTTTTGAGCAAGTGCAAACCTGGTGGTGCCAGGTCCCTCCTTTTCTCCCCCCTCCCGCTGGCTCCGTTAAAAAAAAAAAAAAAAATTTTAAACGTCCTTAAAGGCGTTTATTTCGACGTTTATTTAAACGTTCATTGCAGCTACTCACTGGGACACCAGTTCGTTACAGCTCGGAGCGGCAAGCAGGTAATTTTTACCTTTTTATAGCGGGCAGGGGGTTCCCCGATTCTTCTCCTCGTGGCATATGGCGTCGGAGGGCGAGGGCGCAAAGGGTCGCTCCCCGGTTCGCTGGAGCGCTTCTAGAGGGGATGCGGGGGTCTTACAGCCTGATTCGCCCTTGTTGGGTGACAGTTTCGTGACCGATGAATGTCCCGGTCCTTCCTCCGGCGTGGCGGTTTTTCCCGCCATAAACGCCCATCCCCCGCTCCTCGCCTCCGCCATGTTGGCCGGCCACGCGGCTCGGACGGCTTCTTCGGGGCCGCCCTTGACGTTGGAGACATTAATGCCATGAACGCCCTTAATTTGGGCGAGGGCACAAAGCGGCTAAAGTTGAGCGCCGCTCTTCCCGCGCGGCTCCTTCGCGGAGTGTCGCGCCGGACGCCATTTTGGATGCGCAGCATGTTTCTCCCCCGCTCTTGCGAGCGCCGGTTGAGGGTGCGTCTAGGGCTGTTGCCCAGGCTGCGGAAGTGCACAGTCTGGGGGGTTTCTCCCCCGAGTTTGTTTTGCTGCTGCATCAGGCTTTCCTCATGCACAACGCTGCCCCTGCTCCCTCGTCTGGTAAAGAGTTTGAGGTTCCCAGAGGTAAACGTCCTCGGGTTGATTCTCAGGCCTTGGAGGACTTTGTCTCCTCCGATGTAGATGAGGGCAGCGTGTCTGAGGTCTCCCAACGGTCCTTTGCGGATTCCTTGGAGGAGATGGATCCCCGCTCGGATGGAGCGGATGACCCCTCTGCAGCGCGGCTTTTTAGCCCAGAGGATTTGCCCAACCTGTTGTTACAGGCCATGGACACTTTGAAGATTTCCTCTCCGGAGGACGTCTCTCCCTCAGCCCCTGTTGGCTCTGCCATTATGCTGGGGACGAAGCGCCCGCCTAGAACCTTCCACGTGCATGATGCCATACACACCTTAATTTCGGCTCCATGGGATGTCCCGGAAGCGAGCCTTAAAGTGGCTAGGGCTATGTCCCGCCTCTATCCTTTGGCTGTGAGTGAACGTGAGGCCTATCTGTGGCCTACCGTGGATTCTTTAATCACTGCGGTGACTAAGAAAACGGCTTTGCCGGTGGAAGGTGGCACGGCCCTAAAGGACGCCCAAGACAGAAGATTGGAGGCGGCCTTAAGGTCGTCCTTTGAGGCAGCTGCTTTAAGTTTGCAGGCCTCAGTTTGCGGCTCCTATGTGGCCAGGGCGTGCCTGACTATGGTGCAGCGGGCTTCCCCCTCGGATCATTCCTCGAGGGCTGATTGGCCGGCCCTGAAATCGGGCTTAGCCTATTTGGCAGACTTGCTGTATGATGTCTTGAGGGCCTCAGCTAAAGGCATGGCTCAGACAGTCTCTGCGCGGCGGTGGCTATGGCTGAAACATTGGTCTGCTGACCACGCCTCTAAATCCCGCCTGGCTAGATTGCCTTTTAAAGGCAAGCTGCTCTTTGGGGTCGAGCTGGACAAAATCGTGACCGATCTCGGCACGTCTAAGGGCAAGAGATTACCAGAGGTCAGGGCTCGGGCTAGTACTCGCCCCAGTACCTCCAGAGGACGGTTGCAGGAAGCCCGTCGGTACCACCCGGGCAAGTCGGGCTCCTCTGCCCCTTCTTCCTTCAAGAGGAATTTCTCCCCCAAGCAGCATTCTTTTCGCAGAGACCGCCGTCCCGGAGGTGCTCCCTCCGGTCCTCCCCCAGGGTCTCGTACCCAGTGACGGGGCCTTGGTCCACGCCCCAGTGCAGATTGGAGGACGGCTGTCCTCGTTTCTGGGTGAGCGGACCACAGTAACTTCACACGCTTGGGTGCTGGAAGTCATCAGAGACGGCTACAAGCTACAGTTCTGCCGACCCTTAAGAGACGGGTTTGTACTCTCTCCCTGCAAGTCTCCGGTCAAGCTGGCAGTGCAGCAGACCTTGGACAGCCTGATCCGCCTGGGTGCGGTCGTTCCGGTGCCAAAAAATCAGATTGGCAACGGACGTTACTCCATTTACTTTGTGGTCCCAAAGAAAGGAGGTTCTGTCCGGCCTATCCTCGACCTCAAAGGGGTCAATCGGGCCTTGAAAGTACGGCACTTTCGCATGGAGACTCTCCGCTCTGTTATAGCGGCAGTGAAGGCAGGAGAGGTCTTGGCTTCCTTGGACATCAAGGAAGCGTACCTGCATATTCCCATCTGGCCTCCTCTCCAACGCTTTCTGCGTTTTACAGTCCTGAGACGACACTTCCAGTTCAGAGCCCTCCCTTTTGGGTTGGCTACTGCTCCGCGGACCTTTTCCAAAGTAATGGGGGTCATAGCGGCCTTCCTGCTAAAGGAAGGAGTACAAGTCCATCCTTATCTGGACGACTGGTTGATCCGAGCCCCCTCTTATGAAGAGTGCGGCAAAGCTATGGACCGGGTAGTTGCTCTTTTGGGCTCCCTGGGATGGATCATCAACTGGAAGAAGAGCCAGCTGCGCCCGACTCAGTCCCTGGAGTATCTGGGAGTTCGATTCGACACCCAAGTGGGCAGAGTGTTCCTGCCAGACAATCGGATTGTCAAGCTTCAGGCTCAGGTGGACTAGTTCCTAGTAGCCTCTCCTATTCGGGCTTGGGACTACGTGCAGCTGTTGGGCTCTATGACGGCCACGATGGAAGTAGTGCCCTGGGCCAGGGCTCATATGAGACCACTACAGCTATCTCTGCTGCTGCGCTGGACTCCGATGTCGGAGGATTATGCTGTGCGCCTTCCCTTGGACCCAGCAGTGCGCAAGGCGCTGAGCTGGTGAACGCAGACAGACAAGTTGTCTGCAGGAATGCCTCTGGTGACCCCGGAGTGGATTGTCGTCACGACAGACGCCTCTTTGATGGGCTGGGGAGCCCACTGCTTGGGAAGGACAGCGCAGGGGCTCTGGTCTCCTGCAGAGGCAAGTGGTCTATCAACCTCCTGGAACTCAGAGCCATTCGGTTGGTGTTATTGGAGTTCATCCCGGTACTGGTGTTGAAGCCTGTACGGGTCCTGTCGGACAATGCCACGGCTGTGGCCTATATCAACCGCCAGGGAGGTACCAAGAGCGCCCCTCTAGCCAGGGAGGCTATGAATCTATGCCAGTGGGCGGAAGCGAACCTGGAGCAGCTTTCAGCGGCCCCCATTGCCGGAGTCTTGAAGGTCAAGGCGGACTTTCTCAGTCGCCATAATTTGGAGCCCGGAGAGCGGCTGCTATCTGCTCAGGCGTTCTTGGACATCACGAAGCGCTGGGGCCAGCCGAGCCTAGATCTGATGGCGTCATCGGCCAATTGCCAAGTGCCGCGCTTTTTCAGCAGAGGACGGGACCCTCGATCCCTGGGAGTAGATGCTCTTCTCCAACAGTGGCCAACACAAGAGCTCCTCTATGTGTTCCTGCCCTGGCCCATGTTGGGCAGGGTGCTAGACCGGGTGGCAAAGCATCCCGGCAGGGTAATCCTGGTGGGTCCGGATTGGCCCAGACGTCCCTGGTATGCGGACTTGATCAGGCTCTCAGTCGACATTCCTCTGCGGCTGTCAGTGGAGCAGGGCCTGTTACATCAGGGTCCCGTGGTGATGGAGGATCCCTCTCCCTTTGGTCTTACGGCCTGGCTATTGAGCGGCAGCGTCTGAGGAAGAAGGGCTTCTCAGACAAGGTCATCGCCACTATGCTAAGAGCGAGGAAGCGCTCTACTTCTACTGCTTACGCCAGGGTTTGGCGTATCTTTGCAGCGTGGTGTGAAGCAGGCTCACTTTCTCCCTTCACTGCTCCAATTTCTTCAGTGTTGGCGTTCCTGCAAGAAGGTCTGGAGAAAGGCCTGTCGCTCAGTTCCCTTAAAGTCCAGGTAGCGGCTCTGGCTTGCTTCAGGGGCCGCCTGAAGGGTGCTTCCCTGGCTTCGCAGCCAGATGTGGTGCGCTTTCTCAAGGGAGTTAATCACCTGCGCCCTCCTCTGCACTCAGTGGTGCCTGCGTGGAATCTCAACCTGGTGCTAAGAGCATTGCAGAAGCCGCCTTTTGAACCCTTGTCAAGGGCATCTCTGAAAGACCTGACGTTGAAAGCAGTCTTTTTGGTGGCTATCACTTCAGCCAGAAGAGTTTCCGAGCTCCAGGCGCTCTCATGTCGAGAGCCTTTTCTGCAGTTCACTGAGGCAGGAGTGACTATTCGCACAGTGCCTTCCTTCCTGCCCAAGATTGTTTCTCGCTTCCATGTGAATCAGCAGCTCTGTCTCCCTTCCTTTCGTAGGGAGGACTACCCAGAGGAGTACTCTGCTCTTAAATATCTGGATGTGAGGCGAGTCATCATCAGATACTTGGAAGTGACCAATGATTTCCGGAAATCGGATCATCTGTTTGTCCTGTTTGCAGGTCCTCGTAAGGGTCTGCAGGCTGCTAAGCCTACAGTGGCAAGATGGGTCAAGGAAGCCATTGCAGCGGCTTATGTGGCCGCAGGGAAGGTGCCGCCTAGCCAGCTGAAGGCTCTCTCCGCGAGAGCTCAGGCGGCCTCGATGGCAGAGGTCGGATCCGTCTCCTTGGAAGAGATATGCAAGGCGGCAACTTGGGCTTCGGCTCATACTTTCTCCAAGCATTACCGTTTGACGGTGGCTGCACGGGCGGAGGCCCGGTTTGGAGCTTCAGTGTTGAGGTCAGGGATTTCAATGTCCCGCCCTGGGTGAGTACTGCTTCGGTACATCCCACCAGTCTATGGATTGATCAGCTTGATGATATGGAAGGTAAAATTATGTATAATCATACCTGATAATTTTCTTTCCATTAATCATAGCTGATCAATCCATAGCCCCTCCCAGATATCTGTACTGTTTTTATTCTGATTGCATTTCAGGTGCAAGTTTAGTCTTCAGTTACTTCAGAAAGACTTCGTGTTCAAGTTTTTTCACTTGGATTCTTCAAGAGTTGAGACGAGTTTGTGTTACAGTGAGCTGCTGCATTCCTCTCCCCCCCGTTTTACGGGGCTGGATTGAGACATAAATTCTGCCGGCACTCCCTCCCGCTTCGTGCGGCTGTAGGGCAGCTTTGTACCCTTCCCGCTTCGGCGGTGTTAGGGTCAGTCAGCTCCTCCCGCGGTTGCGGTTGCAGGATAAGCCAGATCCCCCCGCATCGGCGGGTGTGGTGTCCCTCCCCCGCTCCGCGGGGATGAGCTGGACGGATTCCCCTCCCCCACTTGTGTGGGGATGAGCTGGGTTATTTCCCCTCCCCCGTTTCGGCGGTGGTGAGCTGGGCAGAGTGTCCCTTCGTGGGTGTAATTCTCTAAGTGCTGAGTCCTGCGGATGGAGCTTTGATATCGACATACTGAGGAGTTTCCGGCAGCACATAACCACATATAGGGAGGCAAAAGTTTGCTCTCTATCTCCACCTGCTGGTAGATGGACACAACCCACCAGTCTATGGATTGATCAGCTATGATTAATGGAAAGAAAATTATCAGGTATGATTATACATAATTTTACCTTAGTCATCACTGATTTCCACACTGATTTTTTAGGCACCATATATAGAATCTCCCCCTTAGCGGCAATTCCGGTCACTGGCTGTGTCACGTGATATAGCTGGTTAGCGCTAATGTTCATTGGCTGACAGGCTAAGTTTAGTGGCCAGATAGACCCACATAAATTGCAGGTCTATCTTTGGCCTCTATAACCTAGCTAGTCTGCCAATGAATATCAGCTTAACCGGCTATGTTCAGACCGCCCAAAAAAAAAACACAAAAATTCAATGCCAGTCGTCGGATACAGCCAAGTATTGAATTTCTGGGTTTGCCACCGATCATGGGAGGCAGCCCAGCTAATTCCTGTGGTCTGACTATCTGCTCCAGTGTGTCTTGATTGAAACCTAAATTATGGATATTCTAAAAGCGAGACTAGTGTTTTAGTGATTAAGGCCAGCATAGATCTCCATCGTAAGATTGAAGCTATGGAAAATTCAGCAAGGGCTATGGAACCTTAGGTTCCTGAGTTTTCCTAAGACTCATTTGTTGTCTGCTGAAATACTGCTTCTTAAATATTTTAAGGAAGTTCTATGTTCAATTAATTTTGAGCAAATTTCTTTTGTAAATTGCTACTATTTACCAACTCAGAAAGTCTTAGTTTCAGGTCAAGAAGGATTTGGCCCCTTTGGCTCCCTCAGAGAGTGCAGATTTTACGCCTTTCTGGAGGATTCAACAGATAATATTCTATCTTGGGCCACCCACTTAGTAGTTTTTTCTAATGAAGGTGATACAGCAACAATTATGAAGGCGTATTTCAAGAATAAGAGTAGGATTTTCTGTGGAAATCCTGTGCAAATTTTCCAGATGTTTCTTGGGCCATGCAGTTAGCCAGGAAAGCCTTTTTGGCCTTGTGCTCCTGAGTCTTGGCCAAGGGTGCCTCTTTTTTCTTGAAATACCCTGTAACTGCTTAGTCATGTATAGGGAGAATCAATATATATTTTATGATTCTTTGCAACTGGAAACATTTTTTATCAGGAATTGATAATGTCACTCTAGGGCCCTGTTTACCAAGTTGCGCTGTAGGCATGCTAGCATTTTTGTTAGCACATACCAGTGGCGTACCAAGGGGGGGACAGTGGGGGGCGATCCATCCCGGGTGCATGCCACTGGGGGGGGGGGTGCCGCGCGCCTGTCGGCTCCGCTCGTTCCGTGCTCCCTCTGCCCCGGAACAGGTTACTTCCTGTTCCGGGGCAGAGGGAGCATGGAACGAGCGAAGCCGACAGGCTTGTGGCACCCCCCCAGCAGGTAAACATGCACCCGGGGGGGGGGTGTACTTTCGCCAGGGGGGGTCTCGCTGCACCCGGGGGGGGCACATCGGCGATCCGCCCTGGGTGTCAGCCACCCTAGGAACGTCACTGGCACATGCTAATGCTAGAGACACCCATATGGGTGTCTCTAGCACTAGCATGCTAATTTTAGCATGCTCTAAAAATGCTAACACACCTTAGTAAACAGGGCTCTAAGGGTTGTGATTTGATTAATGGGGAGATAATTTGTTAAGGTCTCTAAGTGGATAGTATATCCTTCTTTTTCTTATACATTTATTTATTTATTTAGATTTTGCTCACACCTTTTTTCAGTAGTAGCTCAAGGTGAGTTACATTCAGGTACACTGGATATTTCTCTGTCCCAGGAAGGCTCATAATCTAAGTTATCGATGTTTACTTTTTTTTTCTCCTCCTGTAATGTGGGCTTGATATATGAAAACTTCTGATTTTCTTTTCAGATGTTATTCTCTTCTCTTCTCTATTGTTAATTTCTATTGTTTGCCTTATGTTTTCTTATTATTTTAAATAACAACAACAATAATAATAATAAAAACCAGACTGGCTAGGGGGTACTCCAGGCATAGTTTGAGAAACACTGCTTTTAGAAATGTTACAAAGCTTTGCATTATTATTATTATTATTATTATTATATGTAGATTATTCTGCATTGTGTGATACTGAATCTGTGCCTATATAATTTGTGCTTCTAATTTTAGGTTTCAACCAATAAACACATAGAAAACACCCCCTGTGGAAAAAAATTGAAAGAGCTGATTATTGGATAGACCCTGGAAAACCCACACATCTATAATACTCTTTCAGCCCTCCTTCTGCCTGGTTTTGTTTGTTCCCTGGCTTATAACTCCTCAGATACACAACTGTATATATATTTGATTTACAAAGCACCCAGCTATGTCACCTGTAATGCTCTCAAAGAATCACTAATTTGCTGGTAGATCAACATCTAAATTTACAATAGAATAGAAACCTTCCATTTAAGCAAGTCTTGAAACTTTTCTTTCTAGCTGAGCCTGAATGTACTTGTATGTGGTTATTCCAGGCTTGATATACAGTGAGAATTATCCGGGTAGAAGTGGCTCCTGCCCAGAGAAATCCTGTTGAACAGGTCAAATCCACATTTCCCCACCGTGGTGTCTAGTATTATTTCCTTCCCTCCTCATGCTGTCCCTCCACCGCTGATGCCCCCTCTTCCGAACTGAGAGAGCCCCCTCCCAGCACACCCATAGGCCTCCCCTCCAGCCTACCACTTTGCCTGGTGGTCTAGACAGCCATTTTTGCATTGCAGCCACTACTGGCAGGGCATCCTAAAAAAGGGGGGGGGGGGGGTGTTATCGTGGTTTATGTTTGGATGGGTTTATATTTGAGTATATATGGTAATTGTTTATGTATACACTTGTATATGTTGTACATTGCCCAGAGCATTGTAGATGAAGTGGTATAAAATGGAAGACAAAGAAATAAAATAATTGTGAGCAGGAATAACTTGAGTAGCTCAGTATATGTAAACTCTTGAGGGTATTACTAATGGAAATTATTTCTTTTACATGTAGAGCATTATTCCATAAAGGGGCATCTATTTTTAGGCACCAAAAATGCACCTATTTGAGGCCCAATCTATAAGGAAAATTAGCTGCTTTTCTTTGTAGAATACTAGCATACTAGGTCAAAATCATGCCTAACTTTTATGTGCAATCATTTACACTAGTCGTTCTCTGCCCAAACTCCACCAGTGTAAGTGCCCACCTGCAAAGTATACACCATCGAATATTAGTGCTTGCTTAGGGGTCCTTTTACAAAGGCACACTAGCATTTTTAGTGCATGCTAAAAATAAGTGGATGCTAAATACTAGAGATGCCCATATATTCCTATGGGTGTATCTAGTGTTTAGCGCATGCAAATCATCAGCATGAGCTAAAAACGCTAGTTTGCCTTTGTAAAAGACTCCCTTATAGAATAGTTGGAAAATGGTCATTTACAAGCATGTGTGTGTCCATGACTTGAACATCAGCATTTATGCATATTCTAGATTTTGGTTGCTCCTTATAGAGTTACTTAATGCCCAGGTACAAAATATGTTAACCTTACTCCTTAGGAATTTAATGCAAATACAAATGACCGGGGGGAAAAAAGGTGCTAATAGCTTCATAAGATATTAACATGGGTCTCTTAGGAACATTTGATAGCAATTAGGTTGTTTTTCCTTTTGTCCTTTCCTATCTCTTCAAAGAGTTGCAGGTTAGAGAAAAGAGGTAGTGGAGAGACTCAAGTGAGCTACAAACCTGGGTCACACTAGTCTCTGAGGAAACCAAAGGCTGCTTCACCCCATAGATGTATTTATAAAAATTGCAGCCAACATTTAAAAAAGAGCAATCACCTGACACTTCTTAAAATTGACATGAAAAGAGTTTTATTCCATTTTATGCTTGTGAGAAAAAAAAAAGACATTCTAGGAGCCAAATGGTATTGATGTTTAATAAATAGAATAAGGAGCAAACAAAATATCAATGGCAAAAAAAGGATTTATTTGCTTTTACACATACCACGTACATAGTTTTTGTAAACCATGAATGCACTTCTATTTTTCATAATGTTTGGTTGTTAATCAATTTGAAATAGAATCCCCAGAAAATAAAACATAGAACTTCACATAATACTCCTTGTGAAGTTCTTTTAAACCAATGCTTGTACGTGTTTTTAAAACCGTTCAGCCTCCTGCTACTGGCTTTGAATTTCACTAAAATGTATCCAGTAATTGGCATTTAAAATGGTACCGTATGTGCTCAGCTGATACATCACACTGAGAAGTATCAATTGTTAGCCCAGTGGGACATGGGATGGTTCAGTGAGCTCCTGTTGCATTGCATCTTGTTTAGTCTGGACTTGATTTAACATCAGCGCAGCTGTGCCTGCTACCCAGAGTGGTATTGGCCTTGACTAACAGCAGTGCTAGTGTGTAAAAACAAGGAAGCAACTTCCTAGGATCAAAGCGTGCCTTAAGCTTAGCTGTGACCTTTCTTAGAGATAGGTCCTACCTTGCAGATCTTGATGAAGGCATGCTGAGATTGAAGAGAAATGGAAGAGAGCAGGTTTTTTTTTTTTTTTTTAATTATTGCTATTTACCTTGGTGTTTACCTTCAGATTACTGATAATTGACTGGAGTTCTATTTATTTTCACAACAGTCTGCCTTTTGGGTAAATCAGTCTGCTACATGTCTACTTCCTGAACAAGCCTCAGTTAGCATGCCAGGTGGCCTTTCTAAGTGCTAAAGACTTTCGTAAACTTTCATGTCTGAACATTGTTTACGAGTTAGAATGCAGCTGACATTTTTTAATGATAAAAGCTACTATATTTCTGAATTTCTTTTATAATGTACAGATGCTGTCGGATTTTTTTTAAGTTCTGCTGGTAGGCGGTTTTCAGTTGAAAGAACTACATTATAATTGAAAGTGTACAGAGTTACTGTTTCGTTCATTTGAAAGACTCTAGTATTTGAAGTATATTATGAGACTCATTTTCAAAACACGTAGACTTACAAAATTACATAGGTTACAATCCAGCTTATTTTCGAAAGGAGAAAAACGCCCATGTTCGGGAGATGGGCGTCCGTTTCCCATGGGCAGCCAAATCGGTATAATCGAAAGCCGATTTTGGTTGTCTTCAACTGCACTCCGTCGCGGGAACGAATAAAGTTGACAGGGGCGTGTCGGAGGCGTAGTGAAGGCAGGACTGGGGCGTGGTTATCGGCCGAGCAGAGCTGGCGCGCTCGGCCAATAATGGAAAAAAGAAAGGCATTTTTAGCGAGAATTTAGGACACTTTTTTGGACCCTTTTTTCTCACGAACAGGTCCCAAAAAAGTGCCCTAAATGACCAGATGACCACCAGAGGGAATCGGGAATCACCTCCCCTGACTCCCCCAGTGGTCACTAACCCCCTCCCACCAAAAAAAACCCCACTTGCAAAAACCTTATTTCCCAGCCTCTATGCCACCCTCAAATTCCGTACCCACCTCCATGACAGCAGAATGTGTTCGATCCTCTCACAGCCTTTCCCTGGGTCAGATGTGGCTCTCGGGTGCACTACAGGATCACATCAGCATTGCATTGTGGTGGGTGTAGGGTATTGGGCTCAGTGATTTCACTAGCTTGGGTTAAAGTCTCACGATGTTGGTAGGCTCTTCTCCCATGGTGCTTTTCCCTCTGCTTACTGGGTCAGAGTGTGCCCTGTTTTGTTTCCGGTAGTCCACGAGGTAGTGGCCATTTTTGTACATCCATTTTAGATCCCTTTTGTGTGTTAGCCACATTACAGAACTTAGTTCTTACCTTGAATGTTGATGAAAGAGGGCATTGTACATCATTCTGCCAGCTCTGACCTACTGCTAATCTTAGTACCAGGGAGACTCTTTGCCAGTGGCGCACAACCTCTGGTCTGCAGTTAACTGTGAGTAAACGCGGTTATTGAAATAAAGGACATTTTCAGCGAGATTAGTCTTACGGTGTGAACTGCTGTGCCAAGGTTATACAGCAGCAACAAGTCCTGTCCCTGGAGCAGTTTTAGTGGGTAATGCAGTGCACTTCAGGCAGGCGGACCCAGGCCCATCCCCCCCTACCTGTACCACTTGTGGTGGTAAATGGGAGCCCTCTAACCCCCCCAAAACCCACTGTACCCACATGTAGGTGCCCCCTTCACCATTAAGTGGTATGGTAATGGTGTTGAGTTGTGGGGAGTGGGTTTTGGGGGGGGATTTGGGGGTCTCAGCACCCAAGGTAAAGGAGCTATGCACCTGGGAGGTAATTTAATGTTTTTTCCTATTTTTTTAAAAGTGCCCCCTAGGGTGCCCACCCGGTTGGTGTCCTCGCATGTGAGGGGGACCAGTGCACTACGAATCCTGGCCCCTTCCACGACCCAAAGCCTTGGATTTGGTCATTTTTGAGCTGGGACACTTCGGTTTCGATTATCGCTGAAAAACGAAAACGCCCAGCTCAAACAAACGCCCACATCTCAAAAACGCCCACATCCAATGCATTTGCCTGGCACAAACCGTATTTTTGAAACTAAAGATAAACGTCCATCTTTTTCGAAAATACGATTCAGCCCACCCCTTCATGGACCCATTCTTGGAGATGGACGTTCTTACACATGGGCGTTTGCGTTCGATTATGCCCCTCCACGGGGCTCATTTTCGAAACAGAAAAATGTCCAAAAATGTCCAAAAAGTGGTACAGTGCGGCATTTGGACACTTTTTCCCCCACAATGTCCAAATCACTATTTTCAAAACACATTTTAAGATGGTTTTCTATGCAGTTCATATGAAGTGCATCCAAATCACAAGGGGGTTTGTCAGGGATGCGTTGGGGGCAGGATTTGGGTGTTCTTAACACTTGGACATTTTTCTGCCATAATGGAACAAAGCAAAAATGACCAGGGCTAAAACCTAGACGTTTTGAGCTAGACCTGTTTTAATAACAATTAATTCACAAAAAGGTGCCTTGAATGACCAATTAACCTCTAAGGGGAATTAAGGCATGACCCAGTGGCATTCCTAGCATGCTTGCCACTCGGTGCAGGTCGCTGCTGCACCCTCTCCCCGAAGCATGTTAAATCCCCACCTCCCGAGGCGCTCCACACCCCCACCCCGATTCGTATCTCCCCCATGACCCTTCCTCCTTTCAAGGGGGTGCATGGAGCAGTGACATGGCTGTCAGCTCTGCCGGTCCCCTGCCCCGGAACAGGAAGTAACATCAGAGGGGGCAAGGTACCGGCAGAGCTGACAGCTGCTCAACTGCTCTGTGCACCCTGCCTGCACCTGGAGTGGACCGCCCCCACTGCTCTGCCCTTGGTATGCTACTGGTATGACCTTCCTTACTCCCCCAGTAGTGACTGACCCCCTCTTATCCCCAAAGATGTGAAAGAAATAGTACATACCAGGCTTTATGACAGCTCCAGATGTTATGGTCAGAGCAGCAAGCAGGTCCCTGGAGTAGCCTAGTGGTCGGTGCAGTGTACTGTAGAGAAGGGGTCCCAGGCCCATGGCTGAGTCTAACTGTTACACTTGTGGTGGAAAGTGTGAGCCCTCTAAAACCCACCAAAAATCCTATTGTACCTACAATATAGGTGGCACCTGCAGGCATAAGGGCTATTGTAGCGGTGTGCAGTTGGGAGCAGTAGCTTTTTGGTGGGTATTGGAGGGCACACCAAACAATATAAGGTGGTAACAGTGAGATGTGTACCTGGGACGTTTTATATGAAGTCCACTGCAGTGCCCCAGAGATCTTCTGGGGTGTCTATGTGGCCAGACTGCTGGCACCTCCTACATCCCAATCGCTTGATTTTGTGCGTTTTTCACTTGGATGTTATTTTTTTTTCTGAAAATGGTCCAAAAAGATAGATGCACTGAGCACAACATCATCTGTCAAATGGCCATTTTGAAATAAAAATAGATGTTGTTCAGGTTCTAAAATGGCTATGTTGACTACTGGATTTTTGGATGTGTTCTGGAAAACATCCTACTTGGATTTAGACATCATATTGAAAATGCCCCTCCATGTAACTTTGCAAGTCTATGGTGCTTTAAAAATGAGCACCTATATGTCACAGAGAAGACAGCACTACCAGGCTCAACTCAGAAACTATTTTGAGCTGTCTAGTTGGAATAGTAGCTTGTAATACCTGCAGTCCTGGTAGCAAACCTTCAGGGGGTGGTAGGCTCCCTTCAGCAGTCCACAAACAAAGTCCTTCCAGACAACACAGCTTTTAGTTCCAAACAGTTTATTTCCCCTCCTCCACAAAATCTCAGTTCAAGGGGGTTAAAGTCCCATTCAGTTTCCAAAACAAAGCAACAAGAAAAAAACTTCCCTTTAAATCCAAGTTCTCCCCCAGTTCAACAACCTGGGGTTCAGTTTTAAAAGTCTTTCCGCTTGGGTGGTTGCAGAATGGCAGTACACCGCCCACAACACAGCTAATTCACTCTTGTGACCACCCACTGCCTTCAGTCCCTGCAACTCTGCCCCAAAGTACAATTACAGTCCATGTCAACCAGCTCCTCCAAACCTGGTGTGCTGGTCCCTCCAGACTCTCCTTCCTCCAAGCACTCCATTAACTCTGCCTCTCTTCTAGGCTGTTGGTTGGAGACCTCCTCCCCCCCCCCCTCCCCCAAGGTGGAAGGAATCTTGTACTGATTTCTAACCCAAGGGAACTGAGCTTTGTCATCCCTGCTCCCTCTTCTGGCCCTCGTCTGCCCTAGCAGCTGCTCTTTCCAGTCCTTTTCCCCCTCCCTTCCACGTGAGGGCCATACCGGGTTTTGGGACCTACCCCCCCCCCCCCGATCCCTTCTCTCAGGGCCTTGTGGGGAATGTAGTCTGGCCCCATACCTCCTCCTGACCTGCTTAGACCCTCCAACCTCCTTACAAGCTTTAGAGTCAGAAGTGGGAAATGCAAGAATTTCATCAATGCACTCTTCTTATCAGCATTGCCATTATTGCTTCCTTAATTTATTTTACGTTGATTTCCAATTGGGCTTGAGAATGAAAATATAAAATGAATATATAATTCAAAAGCACATGAAAGTCAGTGAACCACCATTTCTTCAATGATTCTGTCTCATGATGTGCTCCTATGGGGGGAAAAATACAATTAACTGGAGCCAAGTGAAATGAATTACAGTGTCTTCAACTGTCTTTCATGACTCTGAACATCAGTGGAATACTTTTGAAGAAACACTTACTAGATGTTCATGGGTTAAAAAGGAGGAATGGGGGGGGGGGGGTCAAGATCCCCACTAGCCATTTTTTTTGTTTCATGGTATTTACATAGCCAGTTTTAAGGCTTGGATCCAAGATGGTGCCTGTTTGAAATCTACTCTTTGTATACTGCTTTATTTATTCATCAATGAAGAAACACAAGATTCCCCATTCTGGATTGCTGCCTGCTTACCCTGGAGTGCTATGGAATCCATTTTGTAGCATCAGGATCCCCAGATGGGCTCAGAAGAATCAGTAGCAATGACTATTCTTGATTTTGGGTGCAGGTAGTTACAAGTAACTTTAAGCTCTGCTATCTCATTGGGCAATGTTGGGTGCCAAAAGGCTAATTTGCAACACCTGAAGATTTGTACATGCTTTCAGTCTCAGTGAGAGAGGAAGAATCTGGACCAGGAATTTCTCCTGGCTCCCCACTGATAGGAGAAGTCTATGTTATCAGTGGGAGTGAATGCTGGGGAAACATGATGAGAAACAAGAAGCCTCTTTGGACAGTTGGTTCTATTTTTGGGCGGCTATATATGTTTCAGGTAGTGCGTTTTTTTCTAGCAAAAAAGATGCTGGTACTCAAATGCTAGGCCACCCTTCAGGGGTGGGGTGGTCACCGAGGGACCCACCCCACAATAGCCAGCCCCCCTGCAATCAGTCACAGAATCTATGACAGAATTGGTGTGTAGAGCCTGAGCTCTTTCATTAAAACTTGGGGTCCATGGGTCAATTTTAGCAGACAATGGAAAAGATGCCGGTACTCAGTACCCCCAAGTACCCCCTCAAAAAAAATCCTGGTTTCAGGGCAGCTGTGACTCCCCTGATACAAGATTTGCAAATAAAAGTGTAGATTGTCTAAACTGAATGAAGCTTTAACTCATATGCAAGCTGAACTCCTGGATCAGAAAGGTAAAATTCAGACTAGGGCAGATGTGGACTCTTGATTAAGGACATATCTGCATTATGATTTAAAGTGGCAAAATTGGAGAATGCTGTCAGAAGTTCTAACTTTCATTTAACTTCCTAAATCTCCTGTTATGACTTCAGTAGCATAGTAAATGACAGCACATAAAGGTCTGTACAGTCCATCCAGTTTGCCCAACAAGATCAACTCATTATACATGGTATGTGATATGTTATATGTATACCCGAGTTTGATTTGTCCTTGCCATTTTCAGGGCATGTATTTTAAGAAATACATGACTGAGATTTTGAAAATTCCTCCAAAGTCTATACATCCTATTACAATAGCATTTTATTAGCCCTCTGGAGAAAAGAAGACTGATGAAATCTCTTCGGGTCAACATAAAGGAATGAATAATTTTCCACACTGCACTTGTATGTAGTCTCCAAAAAAAAGTCAGAAAAGCCCCAAAGAGCTCTGACATAAGAGTCTAATGTGTATATCTTCATCAGCAGCAT
This sequence comes from Microcaecilia unicolor, assembly GCF_901765095.1. Lineage (NCBI taxonomy): Eukaryota > Metazoa > Chordata > Amphibia > Gymnophiona > Siphonopidae > Microcaecilia > Microcaecilia unicolor. The sequence continues at coordinate 125,149,073 of NC_044033.1, forward strand.
AAAAAAACCTTTCACTTAATGATGTGCTTTAATAGGGAAACTTCTTTAATAAAAATAAAGCACTTATCTTAACAAAAAGATCCCAGCTTCTTTTTCTATATAAGCAGAGTCCACGTCCGATGGTGGCCAGCATTTCACTTAGCTGCTTCAGGGTTCCATGGACAAAATGTCTGCTGTGACTAAAGAAAAAAAGGAAACTTAGTTAAAACTTTAATACATACATTTGAACAATTCATCTTATGAAAACTGTACATAAAATTTATAGGCGCACCTTCCTCATGTACTACTCCTGTCAAATGCTCACAACATGCTGGCTGCCACAGTATACAGAAACATTGACATCAGATGTGCTCATTCAAACCAACCATTCAGGAATATAATTTTGATCTTATATTTTTTAGGCTTTTTGTTAAAACATAGATTTCAATTGAAAGATCTTTTTAAAAAGTGAAACCATTCTATCTTGCAATTTAGACCAATTGGTTCCAAAGTATTCAACTGGAAAATTCATAGCTGCTCTTGCTGAAGTAATCTTTTATGATGATCTCCTCCCCTTCGTGGAGGTACAGACCATTCAAGCACAAGACAATGCAATGAATCAAAATGATGTTGGTTTTGTATACAATAACACCAATGGCAATGTCTCTTTCTAGGTGGTAATTGTGCTTTGATGCTCAACTATACGAGTTGTAACTTTCTTGTGGTTTGTCCAATGTATAGTTTATTCTCCGAGGACAAGCAGGCTGCTTGTTCCCACTGATGGGTGACGTCCTCGGCAGCCCCTCCAATTGGAAAACTTCACTAGCAAAGGCCTTTGCTAGCTCTCGCGCGCCCATGCGCACCGCGCATGCGCGGCCGTCTTCCTGCCCGAAGCGGCTCGTGTTCATCAGTCTTCTTTTGTCCGCGCTCGGGACGGTCATGTTTTGCACCGTTTCGTGCCCCTCAAGTTTCGTGCCCCTCGCGTCTTCGCGATTTTCGCTAAAAAAAAAGAAAAAAAAAAAGAGACCTTTCGGTCTTTGTCCCTTCCCGTGTGTCCAGTTTTTTCCCCAGCGTAAGTTTCCTTTCGCTTTCGGGATCGGCCTTTTTGGCCGCGGTACGGGTTTTCTCTCCCTTATTTTCGGTGCCTTTCGTCATCATCGCGAATTTTGATTTCGCCGGCGTGATTTTTCCACCCATGTCATCGAAGTCTCCCAGCGGCTTCAAAAAGTGCACCCAGTGCGCCCGGGTAATCTCGCTCACTGATAGGCACGCTTCGTGTCTTCAGTGTCTGGGGGCTGGGCACCACCCGCAGGCCTGCAGTCTTTGCGCTTTTTTACAAAAGAGGACTCAGGTAGCGAGATTGGCCCAGTGGAACGTGTTGTTCTCGGGCTCTTCGATGACAACAGCACAGGACGCATCGAGTGCATCGACATCGACAGCATCGAAGTCTTCGACCTCGGCATCAACTGCATCGATGGCATTGAGGCTTTGACCCTCTGCATCGTTGGTACGGAGACATTGGAAGGCTGCGTCGACGTCGGTGGTACCGGGACCTCCGCTGTTGCTGATGTCGTCGCATGGTGGTGCTTCGACTGGAGTGCAGGTGAGGGCTGTCCATTCCCCTGCTGGTGGCGGTGAGCCTTCGGGTGGGTCTCCTCCTGCCCTGAGGGCTCCTGCGGTACAGCCCCCCCGAGACCGACCTTCTTCGGCCTCGGCCCCGAGGAAGAGACGGTTGGATTCTACGTCCTCCTCGTCGGTACCGGGAAGCTCCGGTGACATGCTTCGCTTGAAGAAATCAAAGAAGCATCGACACCAGTCTCCTTCCTGCCTCGGTACCGAGAGCTCTGGGTCGCCGAGGGAGTCGCAACCCAGTAGGCATCGGCACTGGGAGGACCGCTCACCCTCTGTTTAGGAGGTGTCGATGCGCTCCACCTTGGACAGCCCGGAACCGCCTCCACACCCGGAACAGACTCTGACCTCGATGCCTGCATCGGCTTCCCAGTCTTTCTCCACAGCCGCTCTGCACGAGAGTCTCCGGGCCGTTCTTCCAGAGATTCTGGGAGAGCTGTTGCGCCCTTCTCCTCCGGTACCGGGGGTACTTGCGCCACCGGTACCATCGAGCGAGGTGACGGCTGGCCCTTTGCCCGGGGTGAGGTCTCCGGCATCGGTACCGCTTGCGGTACCGGCTGCAGCTGCCTCCCAGGAAGACTCCCCGATGACGTCGGTGGAGGGAGCTTCGCCGGTGCTGGCGAGGGAGTCTACCTCTCGGCGCTTGTGTCTGATACCGATGGTGCGGCCTCGTGGGAGGAGGAGGAGGACATCAGATATTTGTCTGACGAGGAGTCTGATGGCCTTCCTTCTGATCCCACTCCCTCCCCTGAAAGGCAGCTTTCTCCTCCCGAGAGTCTGTCTTTCGCGGCCTTTGTCCGGGAGATGTCTACGGCCATCCCCTTCCCGGTGGTCGTGGAGGATGAGCCCAGGGCTGAGATGTTTGGGCTCTTGGACTATCCGTCTCCACCTAAGGAAGCGTCCACAGTACCCATGCATCATGTCCTAAAAAAGACATTGCTGGCGAACTGGACCAAGCCTCTAACTAATCCCCACATTCCCAAGAAGATCGAATCCCAGTATCAGATCCATGGGGACCCAGAGATGATGCGCACTCAGTTGCCTCACGACTTTGGTGTGGTGGATCTGGCCTTAAAGAAGGCTAAGAGTTCTAGGGAGCATGCTTCGGCGCCCCCGGGCAAGGACTCTAGAACCTTAGACTCCTTTGGGAGGAAGGCCTACCATTCTTCTATGCTCCTGGCCAAGATTCAGTCCTACCAGCTCTACATGAGCATCCACATGCGGAACAATGTGCGGCAGTTGGCGGGCTTGGTAGACAAGCTCCCTTCTGAGCAAGCCAAGCCGTTTCAGGAGGTGGTCAGGCAGCTGAAGGCGTACAGAAAATTCCTGGCCAGAGGGGTATATGATACCTTTGATGTTGCGTCCAGGGCCGCTGCTCAAGGTGTGGTGATGCGCAGACTCTCATGGCTGCGTGCCTCTGACTGGAGAATAGAATCCAACAGCGGATTGCGGACTCCCTTTGCCGAGTGGACAACATTTTTGGAGAAAAAGTCGACCAGGTGGTAGAACAGCTCCACCAGCGGGATAACGCTTTCGACAAATTCTCCCGCCGGCAGCCTTCAGCATCTACCTCTTCAGGTAGACGTTTTTATGGGGGAAGGAGGGCTTTTCCCTACTCTTCTGGTAAGCGTAGGTACAATCCTCCCTCTCGACAGCCTGCGGCCCAGGCTAAGCCCCAGCATGCTCGCTCTCGTCAGCAGTGTGCGCCTCAGCAAGGCCCCACAGCTCCCCAGCAAAAGAAGGGGGCGAGCTTTTGACTGGCTCCAGCAGAGCATAGCCAATGTCAAAGTGTCCGTGCCGGACGATCTGCCGGTCGGGGGGAGGTTGAAAGTTTTTCACCAAAGGTGGCCTCTCATATCCTCCGACCAGTGGGTTCTCCAAATAGTCCGGCAAGGATACACCCTCAATTTGGCCGCCATGCCTCCAAATTGTCCACCGGGAGCTCAGTCCTACAGCTTCCAGCACAAGCAGGTATTTGCAGAGGAACTCTCCGTCCTTCTCAGTGCCAATGCGGTCGAGCCCGTGCCACCGGGGCAAGAAGGGCTGGGATTCTATTCCAGGTACTTCCTTGTGGAAAAGAAAACAGGGGGATGCGTCCCATCCTAGACCTAAGGGCCCTGAAGAAATATCTGGTCAAGTAAAAGTTCAGGATGCTTTCCCTGGGCACCCTTCTTCCCATGATTCAGCAAACCGATTGGCTATGCTCTCTGGACTTGAAGGACGCCTACACACACATCCCGATATTGCCAGCTCACAGGCAGTATCTGCGATTTCAGCTGGGCACACATCACTTTCAGTACTGTGTGCTACCCTTTGGGCTCGCCTCTGCGCCCAGGGTGTTCACGAAGTGCCTGGCTGTAGTAGCGGCAGTGCTTCGCAGGCTGGGAGTTCACGTGTTCCCTTATCTCGACGATTGGTTGGTGAAGAACACATCCGAGGCAGGAGCTCTACAGTCCATGCAGATGACTATTCGACTCCTGGAGCTACTGGGGTCAGTAGAGTCAGTGAGCTTCAGGCCCTGGTAGCCCAGGCCCCTTAAACCAAATTTCATCATAATAGAGTAGTCCTCCGCACTCACCCTAAGTTCTTGCCAAAGGTGGTGTCGGAGTTCCATCTGAATTGTCTTGCCAACATTTTTTCCCCGTACTCATTCCTGCCCTGCTGAACGTCAGCTGCACACATTGGACTGCAAAAGAGCATTGGCCTTCTATCTGGAGCGGACACAGCCCAACAGACAGTCCGCCCAATTGTTTGTTTCTTTTAATCCCAACAGGAGGGGAGTGGCTGTGGGGAAACGCACCATTTCAAATTGACTAGCAGATTGCATTTCCTTCACTTACGCCCAGGCTGGGCTGGCTCTTGAGGGTCATGTTACGGCTCACAATGTTAGAGCCATGGCAGCGTCAGTGGCCCACTTGATGTCAGCCACTATTGAGGAGATCTGCAAAGCTGCGACGTGGTCATCTGTCCACACATTCACATCTCATTACTGCCTGCAGCAGGATACCCGACGCGACAGTCGGTTTGGGCAGTCAGTGCTTCAGAATCTGTTCGGGGTTTAGAATCCAACTCCACCCCCCTAGGCCCATGTTTTAATCTGTTCCAGGCTACACTCTCTGTTAGTTGGATAAGTTATTAGGTCAATCTCAGTTATGTCCTCGCCGTTGCGAGGCCCAATTGACCATGTTTGTTGTTTTGAGTGAGCCTGGGGGCTAGGGATACCCCATCAGTGGGAACAAGCAGCCTGCTTGTCCTCAGAGAAAGCGAATGCTACATACCTGTAGAAGGTATTCTCCGAGGACAGCAGGCTGATTGTTCTCACAAACCCGCCCACCTCCCCTTTGGAGTTGTGTCTTCCCTTGTCTTTGTCTTGCTACATACGGAACTGACGAACACGAGCCAGTTCGGGCGGGAAGACGGCCGCGCATGCACGGTGCGCATGGGCGCGCGAGAGCGAGCAAAGGCCTTTGCTAGTGAAGTTTTCCGATTGGAGGGGCTGCCGAGGACGTCACCCATCAGTGAAAACAATCAGCCTGCTGTCCTCGGAGAATACCTTCTACAGGTATGTAGCATTCGCTTTACATGGACAAATATACAATAAACCACATGATCAGTGGTTCATGACATAAAAGATCTTGAAGCATACTACTTTTCAGTGCTCGGATTCGTAGAAGTAGTGGTAATAAGAGTTATGCTACAGATCAAATATTTTCCACATGAAAAGTATCTTGTAATACGTTCTTCATCTAGTGACCATTTGAATCAAAAGCCTGGAATTCAGAAGGACATAGAAGCTCATTTAAATTATTGCCTCTGCTAAAGACAAATTGATGTCTCCACAAGAGCTGGAAGAGTTGTCAAAATGCTCTAGTACTTCCATATGACTGATGCAATTGAGAAACTGTTATATATTTTGGAACATAAAACCTTGTCTTCATCTCTACCTTTATTAGGTGACAATAAAAGGTCTTGATTATTAAATTTTGTTCTTCTGTATGCTCTTTTAACTAGTGAGTATGGGTATCCTCTGTCAAGTAATCATTTCTGTGAATCATAAACCTGCCTTTTAAATTCCATATCATCTGAACATAAGTCACGATAACATAAAAACTGCGACAAAGGCAAGCTATTCTTCTAAGCTCTAGGATGACAACTATCACAATTTAATTTGTTTTATTTTTATCTGTAACATTACCCTTTATTGTTGTGGAAAAATCATTCTTCTTTTCTATCATAACAAAAAAGAGATTTGATAGAAATCATAATGTAAAGTGAAATTCAGTGTTTTTCATGACTACTGTTCAACCAGTGAAAAAACTGTAACAGTTTGTGTTTTGAACCCATCCAAATTAAAAATAAATAAAAATTGTTGATGACCCTAACCCACATTTTCACTTTGCTGAAAAAACCCCAGAAGAAGAAACCACACGTTATTCAAAATTAGCCACAAATAAATTGGCTACAGAAGGAGCCAAGGTAGCGCCCACGGTTACTCCTGAAATCTGTTGGAACAGATGCCCATTGATAAAGGTTTTTCATCATCTCTACCAAAGCTAAAGTTAATATAAATCTTGTAGGGACTTTAATACATGCTCTAGTATTCCAAAAATGCTCCAAAACTTTTACTGCTTCTATTTGAGGAATAACTGTTTATCAGGGGCGTAGCCAGACTTCGGCGGGAGGGGGGTCCAGAGCCCGAGGTGAGGGGGCACATTTTACCCCCCCCCCCCGGCATCGCAGACCCACCCCCCCGCCATTGCTGACTTTGCCCCCCGACCCTACCACCGACCCCCCCTGCAATTGCCGACTTTGCCCCCTCCCCTCCCCCTGCCTCCGACCCTCTGGACCCCCCTCCTGCCGCCTACCTTTGCTGGCGGGGGACCCCAACCCCTGCCAGCTGAGGTCCTCTTCTTCTTGCAAAAGGCTTCCTTCTGTTGCTGACGTCCTGCACGTTGTACAGGGCCAAATCTACGGGGGCCCAGGCCCCTCCTGGCCCCACATAGCTACGCCACTGCTGTATATAAAGGAACTATATCCATTGTAACCAGCCAGCAGCTATCAATCTCAACTTGAACATCAGCCAGTTGTAACATGAAATGTAAGCCACATTGAGCCTGCAAATTGGTGGGAAAATGTGAGATACAAATGCTACAAATAAATAAATAATATATTAAAATGCTGCCTCAACTAAGGGATGTAAAAAAACAATCCATATAGATTGACAGTGGTTCAAGTAGTTAGCCCTAACTGGACACAATGGTGCTCATTTTCAAAAGAGAAAAACATCCCAAAAGCGGCACAAAGTGCCAGATGGAATTTTTCATGAGAAAATGCCCAAGTTATGATATTTGAAACTCATATTTAAGACAGTGTTCTCCGCAGTTCATCTACATTGCAAGGAGCGTGTTGAGGGCATGTTTTGGGTGGGATTTAGATGGGCCTAGAATTTGGGCATTTTCCCGGGATAATGGAACATGATAAAAATGTCTGTGGCAAAAATTGAGATATTTTTATCTGGGCACGTTTCATCATGACTAAGTCATAAAAAGGTGCCCTAACTGACCAGAGGGATTAAGGTACGTCCCCCATTAATTCCCCGGTGGTCACTGATCCCCTCCCACCCCTAAAGATGTAAAAAAAAATTCCATACATACCAGGCTCTGTGACAGCTTCAGATATTATGGCCATTCCTATTAGAGCAGCAAGCTGGTCCCAGGAGTAGGCTAGTGGTCAGTGCAGTGGACTGTAGAGAAAGGGAAGCAGGCCCATATCCCACTCTAACTAGTACACTTGTGGTGGAAACTGTGAGCCTTCCACAACCCACAAAATACCAACTGTACCTATAGATAGGAGATACCTGCAGACCTAAGGGCTTTTGTAGTGGTATACAGTTAGGTACAGTAGGGGCCCTATTACAAAGGCGCATTAGGCACTACGCATGTGCAGTGCACGCCAAAATGAGATTACCACCAGGCTACCACACTCCATAGGTACATAAGTAATGCCACACTGGGAAAAGACCAAGGGTCCATCGAGCCCAGCATCCTGTCCCCGACAACAGCCAATCAAGGCCAAGGGCACCTGGCAAGCTTCCCAAACGTACAAACATTCTATACATGTTATTCCTGGAATTGTGGATTTTTCCCAAGTCCATTTAGTAGTGGTTTATGGACTTGTCTTTTAGGAAATCGTCTAACCCCTTTTTAAACTCTGCCAAGCTAACCGCCTTCACCACGTTCTCCGGCAACGAATTCCAGAGTTTGTTTATGCATTGAGTGAAGAAACATTTTCTCCGATTTGTTTTAAATTTACTACACTGTAGTTTCATCGCATGCCCCCTAGTCCTAGTATTTTTGGAAAGCGTGAACAGACACTTCACATCCACCTGTTACACTCCAGTCATTATTTTATATACCTCTATCATGTCTCCCCTCAGCCGTCTCTTCTCCAAACTGAAAAGCCCTAGCCTCCTTAGTCTTTCTTCATAGGGAAGTTGTCCCATCCCCGCTATCATTTTAGTCGCCCTTCGCTGCACCTTTTCCAATTCTATTATATGTTTCTTGAGATGCGGCGACCAGAATTGAACACAATACTCAAGGTGCGGTTGCACCATGGAGCGATAGAACCCCCTGCCAATAATTTCAGATTTGGCATACGCCAATACTGTCTGGCTGATTAATGTATTTATTTCCTCCCACACATGTCGTGTCTGGCAATAATCGGCACTTGGACGGTGCTGACCGGTCACCATGCGTGTAGTGTGTGAGCCCTTACCACTAGATCAATGGATGGCATTAAGGGCTCAGGCCGGTTTTGGGCATGCATTGGTTTCAGTTTTACCACAGGCCCTTTTCCCACCCCATTAAAAAAAAAAGCTCTTTTTTTCAGACGCGGTAAAAACTGGCCCAGCGCACACCCATTATTTGCAAGCCAGTTTTTACCATAGCTTAGTAAAAGGACCCCTAGGTTTGTAGGTGTTCCTGGAGGGCTCACAATACAAAATAAAGGTGTTAAGGTGGAATGCGTACCTGGGTCCCTTTATGTGAAGTCTACTGCACTGACCACCAGGCTGCCCCTCTGCTCTGCTAGGATGTCTGTGTGGCCAGTTTACAAGAAATTCTATAAACGATGCTCAAAATTCAGTCGAAGAAGACACACAAAGAGGGGTCCACACACCTTCCACAAGGTTTATAGCCACGTCACTCAGGTGTATTGGAGTTCGTTCCATAATGCACTCTTCGACACAACCTGCTCATGTTTTTTGGAAGCCTACTGCGTTAGCAGGATCACACACCATCACAGGTCACATTCTTTGCTTAGAATAAATAAACTTCACACAAACATACACCTAGCACAGGTATCAGCATCCGCTTCACTCCTATTTTATCGCTCCATTAGTTTTTAAGCTGCCCACAAACATTTACTCACTGTTCACGCTCTTTTTATAGAGACATTTTAAGAGATACATATACCCAGCACAGTAAGCAATGCTCTAGCTTTTTCTACTTTTTATTTTTTTGTTTTTTTATTTTTCATTTCAAAGCTCTATCAGCTTTATGACCACTATACAAATGGTCTAGGGTTGACCACATACTATTTCCCGGCTCCTATTACACTCACTTTTCATAGCAGGCACATTGATATAGATGCCTTTTATTATTGCTCTTTAGTTCACCTCCGCTGTTACTATTCTTGTTACTATTTTTGTTCTTGTTGACATGCAAATTTTCTTGACACAGTTTTAGTGTCTTTCATCTATTTTTCTTTCTCTTTCACCATCGGGTACAGCACATTCTCTCAGGCAAATAATATCAGTGATACTGTACATGACCTTGAGTCAACATTTAAGCAGTCTTGTCCAGTACCGTTATATACCATAAATAATGCTCTGTAACTTTGCTCATTTCACAAACACACAGAGGTTATCTATTTTAACATTGGTAAGTGTATTTATTTATTTGTTGTTATTTTTAATTTAGTGATACTGGAGTTTTTGATTTGAAGGATTTAGTATGTGCTTTAGATTATTTTCATATCATTATGTCTGTGTGGATCTTTTTATATACATGGTTTCTGTATATATTTTTTCACTATACAATATGATGTGGGGTCCTTTTACAAAGGCATGCTGAAAAATGGCTTGCGGTAGTGTAGGTGCAGGTTTTCAGCACGCGCTGATCCATTTTTTAGCGAACATGTAAAGAAAGGCCTCTTTTTTTGCCGAAAATGGACGTACGACAAAATCAAAATTGCCGTGCGTCCATTTTGGGTCTGAGACCTTACCGCCAGCCATTGACCTAGCAGTAAAGAATCTGGGCAGTAATGGCCTATTAGCGTCAAGTTCCATGAGCCAGAAAATAAAAAATATGTATCAGACACGCGTAGCGGACACATGCCAAAATTGAAATTACAGCAAGGGCCACACAGTAGCCAGGTGGTAACTCCAATTTGGCTTGCATTCTGCACGCGTAGCCACCTACGCAACTTAGTAAAAGGGCCGCTGTGTATTTAAGCTATGGTATATGTACTATTTTTATATATACAGTGCACTCCATTTAAATGCACGTTGGATAAGCGCATGCTCTGTTTAACTGCATGCTGTACTTTGGTCCCGTTTTTGGCACCATCAATTTCTATGGGGACAAACTTCAGTTTAGCACACCACTGATAAGTGCAAGATTCACTTATATGCATGGTTCAAGACCGCTCTTCTGCAGGAAAGACTCCGCATAAGCGCGCGCATGGAATATGGAAGCTGATTAGTGTGTGACAACCAACGAGATTTCAAATTTACTGCCTCTTTAACTGCCACAGGCAGAATAAGCGAATGAATGTTGTTAGAGCATACACTGGGGTCGTCGTCGCAGGGGAACTGTAAGACTTTAACACTGGCTGAACGAATAGAAGTTCTTAAAAAATTAGAAAACAAACAAAGTCAAGCATCTATTGCTAAAGAATATGGTGTCAATCCCAGTCAAATTTCACGTATCTTGAAGCAGAAAGACCAGCTTCTGGAAGACTGGCAAAACAATACAAATCCACAACGGAAACGAAAACGGGTGGGGAAAGCTGAGGAGGTAGAAGATGCTCTTCTTCGGTGGTTTTCTCGAGTGAGGAACAGACAGTTTCCTGCCAGTGGTCCACTGCTTATGAAGAAAGCTAACCAGCTAGCTGAAAGTCTTGGACTAACTGAATTCAAAGTCACAGTTGGATGGTTGGAAAGATGGAAGGAGAGGAACAGCGTAAAATTCAAGAAACAGCATGGTGAGAAACAAGACGTTGATGACTTTGGTGCTGAAAATTGGGTTGTTTCAGTTCTTCCTACCATCTTGAATGAGTTTGCACCTCATGACATTTTCAGTGCTGACGAAAACGGTCTCTACTGGTGAGCAATTCCTGATGGAACACTTGCATTCAAACATGCCGAAACTACTGGAGGTAAAACATCGAAGGACCGACTGACAATCCTCCTTTGCTGCAATATGGATGTGAGTGAGAAATTGGAATCCCTTGTCATTGGAAAGAGCAAACAGCCCCGTTGCTTCAAGAAAGTTAAGCGACTTCCTGTGTCATACTGTGCTAACGCAAATTCATGGATGACTGGGGAAATCTGGAAGCTGTGGCTAAAGAAGTTAGACACTAGAATGCGGGCACAAAAGCGTCAGATTTTGTTGCTTTGTGATAATTGTGCTGCACACAGTGATGATGTCAGGCTGTCTAACGTCAAGGTGGTCTTCCTGCCACCAAACACTACCTCTCTGATCCAACTTATGGATCAGGGCATAATAGCCAATTTCAAACAACATTATCGGGCTCTTGTGCTACGTCGTCTGATGAGCGTTATGGATGACCAGAGTGGCAAGGATAAACGTGCTGTTGAACTGGCTCGTAATCTATCACTGTTGGATTCCCTACATATGTAGAAAGAAGCCTGGAATCATGTTACACAGGCAACCATTGTGAACTGCTACAAGCGGGCAGGCTTTGTTAAGGATGTGGAGAGGGACGAAACAGATGCAGCTGTTGCAAATGTTTCAGATGAAGAGGTTATTGACATCCCAGCCGGTGTTACTGAAGAGGAGTTCCAACACTAGGTAGCTGTTGATTACGATCTACAAACAGTTGAAGACAGCACTGATGTTGAGATATGCGCTTACACGCAGGTAACAACGGCTGATGATGGAACAGATGAAGAAATGAGCAGTGAGGCACATGCTAACGAAATTCAACAACCTCCTCCTGTCACTTTTGCAAGAGCGTTGGAGAGTCTCAACACCGTGCGGGCCTATCTGGAGGCCACTGGATGTCAGTGCTATGACAGTTTTTACCGTCTGGCAGACGTAGTCTATGGAACTCACAGACCCAAGAGTGTACAGAGGACTATAACTGATTACTTCAAGTAAACCTAATGTCAGTTAACTGAGACTGTATACGTATAATAATAAACAGTTCTGTACATATGTATATCAGATGTCAAGCTTCTTTGGGTCACAAAGGTTAAGTGCACACTCTGGTTAACTGCATGCATTTCTTTGGTCCCAGACCCTTGCACTTAAGCCGATTGCACTGTATGTGTATGTATATATATATATTTATTTATTTATTTTTTTGTACGTCCTTGTGTTGCAGACCCCTGAGGAAGGCTCTCCAGCCGAAGGCCCATGCTGGATCTTTTTATTGGGCTAGATTTTCCATTGGCAAATAAACTTTTGGGCACTTTTGCCCGTGGTCTGCCTTGGTTACTTGGTACAGTCCCACTTCCACATTGCCCTTTATAAAGTAACATGTAGCGCTGGGATCTGTGCTCAAGTTTGGGCACGAGGAGATACACCAACTGAAACCAGGTGTAAATCCCAGTGCACATGTTGGGTGGGGTTCTCCCAAATTCTATCACTCTGCGGGCATTTTAAGGTAATGCCCATGACCCCCATACTCCTCCCATTGCCATTCTCCCTTTGCAGATCCATGGGGAAACACTTAGATGCTGTTCTATAAATAGATGTGCAAGTGTGCTTTCACATGGGTCTGACATTTCTGCTGTGTTTCGGCATTATGTCTCCATGCCGAAAATTCAGAGTGCCTAAGCATTTGGCACTAAAAAAACAGAATTTACCCTCAATCCACTTATGTACTTGTACCCTTACAGGTGTTTTGTTGCCACTTATGCACAAGGGGCAGATTCTATATATGATGCCTGGAAAATCTGCACAGAAATTATTTTTGCCCAAGTGTATTCTATAAGATTTAGGTGCGGTATATAGAATTCGCTTAGTTGATATTTCAGTGCTTAAAACTATGTGCCTCCATTTACACCAATGAAAATGTGATGTAAATTCCTGCATGTAGATTTATGCGGACTGGACTGCGCGCTTTAGAATTTAGGTGCAGTTCATTACAGAATCCAGTTAGTGAGTTATGTCAATTAGTGCCCATTATTGCTTGTTTAGTGCTGTTAAAAACGCCAATTGGCTTGCTAAGCCAACTAAGTTATGCACGTTGTTAAGGAATATGCTTAGATTTTGGTGCTGAACACTAGGCAGAATATATAGAATCCAGAGATAAAAGGTAGATTTTATAAATGGTGCCTAAAAAAAAATCAAACCCAAAAAAATAGCAATTAGTGCTATTCTATAAACCATGCTTAAAGTTATGTACTATTTATAGAATAGTGCTGGGAACTGCGATTAAATTTATGTGCAACCATTTACACCAATGAAAACCTGGTGTAAATCCCCATGTGGAACGCCCTGACCCACTTGTACTCCTCCCATGGCCATGCCCCCTTTTTGAATTTACACACTAGAATTTACGTGTACCTCTTTATAGAATACACCTAAAAGATGCACATGTAAATTCTAATTATTGTCAATTAGTACCAGTAATTACTTGTTATTGCCCAATGATTGGCACCAATTGGCTCATGATTCAATTAAGTTGCACATGAAAACTGGACATGCATCCAGATTTGCACATGCAACTCAAAGCACCATATATAGGATCCAGGGGAAAGTGTACAATCCCCTGCGAAATTGACAGCATTTGGTACACTTATGTGCCCAAGTGGCATGTAAATGTGAGCACCCAGATATGGGATTAGGGGGTTAGTGAATATTCATCACCACCCAATGAAATTTAGCTTAGTGACTTTGGCTATGCAAATAGCTGAGCTAAACCTACCACTCAAATACTGAATACATACTACTAGCCAGATGATCAGCTACAATTCAAAAGGAGGTGGAAGCCTGTGTTTTTAAAGGAATACTTTTATTGAAATCTGCATAAAATATAAAGGTGTTCAGTAAGGAGTGGGGTATTGAGAAGTGTAGGAGAGAGAAATGTTTTAGTGGGAAAAATGTGTTATATATTTTTTGAAAGGCTTTGATTATATATGATTTATTTTATGTTTAGTTTGGATATTATGAATGTTTATTTTGTAAACTGCTACAAACTGCCATTGATTAGTATGAGCGGTATAGAAATTGTAATAAAGATAAAGCTGAATTGTTACATGACAACTGGCTAAATTTACTGGGACATTTTTGTGCTTTCTTGGTTTTTTTTGCTCCCCATATTATGGGTTAATTGAGGGAAAGAGGAATGAGATAGAGAATAGTTTTTTTAATATGCTTATTTGTATTCAACAGTAAAAAGACTAGACGAAAGCATGTATTTATCCTTTCATAGCCTGGCATAAAAGACATACTCTTAATGTATCTATATATTATTGTTTTCCCACTTAGGGGCCTTGGTTCTAATTATTTTCTCATAGACAAAAAAATGGGAAAACCCCTCTAGAACATCAGGTTCTTAATTTGAATTGTTAATGTCATGATGAAGAAAGCACTCACACCTCCTGGATAATTACTATATGTCTATTAAAATGAATTAAGCATCTTTTAAAATAAGCTTGGTTGCTCTATATTCATTCTGTTAATGTGCAGCTTTTGCTTCATTATTTCTAGGAAAATGTCACCCCTGCTATGTTGGGAAAATCAGTGATTAAATACCTTTACAGTAATTACCTCCAATAACATATGTTTTGTTTTTTTCAACCTAACAGCACAAATTAAATTTACTGAATTAAAATATGTACAAACAGCAAGTAGAAGCAGTAGCTTTCCAGGCAATCTGACCCACAAATTATTTATTGGCAGGAAGGTCAGGATACTAACAGGCTTATTTTTGAAAGAGAAGGACGCCCATCTTTTGACACAAATCGAAAGCCGATTTTGGGCTTTCCCAACTGCTTTCCGTCGCGGGGATGACCAAAGTTCATGGGGGTGTGTCGGAGGTATAGCGAAGGCGGGACTTGGGCGTCCTCGACCCATAATGGAAAAAAAGGGCGTCCCTGACGAGCACTTGGATGACTTTAACTGGTCGTGTTTTTCTTATGACCAAGCCACAAAAAGTTGACCAGATGACCAGTGGACAGAATCGGGGATGACCTCCCCTTACTCCCCCAGTGGTCACTAACCCCCTCCCACCCCCCAAAAATATCTATAAAAATCTTTTATGCCAGCAGTTTTAGTGGGTGCAGCGCACGTCAGGTAGGTGGACCCAGGCCCATCCTCCCTACCTGTTACGCTTGTGGTGGTAAATATGAGCCCTCCAAAACCCACTGTACCCACATCTAGGTGCCCCCCTTCACCCCTAAGGGCCAAGGTAGTGGTGTACAGTTGTGAGTAGTGGGTTTTGGGGGGCTAAGCTCACAAGGTAAGGGAGCCATGTACCTGGGAGCAATTTCTGAAGTCCACTGCAGTACCCCCTAGGGTGCCCGGTTGGTGTCCTGGCATGAGAGAGGGACCAGTGCACTACGAATGCTGGCTCCTCCCAAGACCAAATGGCTTGCATTTGGTCGTTTCTGAGATGGGCATCCTTGGTTTCCATTATTGCCGAAAATCAGAAACCACCAAGTCTAGGGACGACCATCTCTAAGGACGACCTAAATATCAGAATTTGGGCGTCCCCGACTGTATTATCGAAACAAAAGATGGACGTCCCATCTTGTTTCGATAATACGGGTTTCCCAGCCCCTTCACCGGGACATTTTGCGAGGACGTCCTCAGCAAAACTTGGGCATCCCTTTCGATTATGCCCCTCCAAGTGATGATTCAACGCTGAAACATTTTGTTCACTTTCTTAGAAAACAAAAAGATGATACTGAAAAGAGGAAAATAAATAAGCATGTGTGTCAATACTGGGGGAGGTCAAAAGAAGACTTATGTAGAAATATGTATTGTGGGCCCGATATTCAGCCAGTAGCAGATAGCATTAAACCTGGATATCGACAAGGAAGACGGACTACAGAATTTATTTATTTATTTATTGCATTTGTATCCCACATTTTCCCACCTTTCTGCAGGCTCAATGTGGCTTACAGTGCGCCGTAGTGGCGATCGCCATTTCTGGCATGAAAAATACAATTTGGAATTTGATTAAGGACATAAAAGATAAAGTGACTTATAGAGTAAGTTAGATAATCAGATCATTTCTGGCATGAGAGATTAGTTGATGAAGTGTTAATGTTCATTATTTACAGAGTGGTTTAAGCAGTCAGTTATAGAGAGTTCGGTTTTGTCTAGTTCTGAAAGAGTTTCATTGTTTGTTTTTAGGAAGGATCATTGTGGTATGCCTTGTTGAACAGGTTGGTTTTTAGTAATTTTCCGAAGATTGTTAGGCCGTACGTTGTTTTTATGACATTTTGTAGAGCGTTCCAGAGTTGTGTGCCAATGTAGGAAAAGGAGGATGCGTATGTTGATTTGTATTTAAGTCTTTTACAACTGGGGTAGTGGAGATTCAGGAATTTTATCTTATCTTTGAAATAGCGTTTGTGCTGGTTTTTTCTCTATGATGCGGTTGACATTTCTGTCTGACATTTCATACTGATGAGTAGCCCACACACCACTATGTACTTTTGCTATATAAGTCCATAGTATAGCCCCTGACGCAGCCCTTTTGGGCGAAACACGGCCAGTGTCGGGTGACATACTAAGTTTTCTATTCAACGAATAAAAGTTTGTGTGTACCTGTTATTCATCTGCTCTTTTTATTTCCATATTCAATGCTGGGCCATATCCAGCGACCGACATTGAATATCCAGGTTTATTTTGGCTGCTAAAAAGTTATCTGGCTATGCTGATAATCAGCATATTGAGGGAGATTCTATATATGGCGCCTAAAAAATCAGCGCTGAAATCAGTGCCGACTGAGCATATTCTATAATCACGATTACAGAATACGCCTAGTTGATATTTCAGCACCTAAAACTACATGCATCCATTTATACCAATGAAAATGTGGCGTAAATCCTGGTATGTAGATTTAAGCGCGCAGGGCCATATTCTATAACTTTGCACATACATTTCAGAACACCCACAAAATGCCCATTTCCCCGCCCATAACCGTGTCCCTACTTGCCTAAAACACAGCGAGTTTTGCGCCTAAATTCTAATCAGTGCCAATTAGTGCTCATTAAGTGCTGTTATCAGCGCTCATTAGCTTGTTTAGTTTGTTCAGTTACGCCCATTGTTATAGAATCTGCTTGGATTTTGGCATAAATCTCTAGGCACGCTGTACAGAATCCCCAGGATTGTGACTGCTCAACATAGCCAGTTAGGCACCGTTATCCATGCCTGTCTATGTCACACGATATAGCTGGTTAGCGGCTAGCCGGGATATTCAACAGGAGATAACCGGCCATTAACCGTCCAGGAGTCATTCCTGGAAGTTTGAATAGGACTGAATATCGGGGGTGTATTTCTAAATGACCACATATAATAATATTAATTTGTTGAGTACACCTGCGTACTGGTGTACAGGACTTCTTGTCTAGGGATCTTAGCAATACTGTTTCTATTTTATAGATTCATTTTGGACTCTACCTAGATCACTATTTTTGGATTTTGAGAAATATAAACCTATATATATAGGTAAAAGGAAAGGAAGAAATTTGCTGAAAGTAGAAACTTTCTATGCCTAGTGCTGTGGTACAGTGGGCTTGAAGAACCATTCATTATTTTTAGTGTGGATAATTTCCAGCAACGTTTTGTAGGTTAAAACAGTGCTTTTTAGCAATGGAAATGGGTTTTGATAGAAATATGAGTAAAAGTATGTGCATTATTAAAGTTTTTCCACTCACTATAGGGAGATGTGTTTGTGATGGAAGGATCAAGACCCAAGGTGTTTCTACAGGGTGGCAAGTGTCACCCTTCAAAAAAATGGCCTGCCACCCCCTTTCCAGTACAAATAATTCCTCTACCCATGAAACAAACAAGAAGGAAGCAATCATCTTCCATACTTTTATAGAGCATCAGCTTCCTGAATTGCATGGGTTCCTGAAGATCTCATGGCAAATAATAAAATTGGCTCTGCCTGACTCAAGTACCTAATGCTGTGAAAGGTGCTGCTTCACCCTCCTATTCTCTGAGGGAGGGGAGGGAGGGAGGGAGGGAGGAGGGAAGGCACAGGACATGAAGGGTGGCCATAATAGAGGAATAAGGGATGAAGAGAGGAGGCAAAAGACATGAAGGCCAACCAATATTAGAGGAACAGGGGGTGAAGAGGGAAGGCACAGGACATGAAGGCAGACTATAATAGATGAGCAGGGGTCCAAAAGAGAAAAAAGTTGGGGAGGGGGGCCATAAGATATGAACTGGATTTAGCTCATGCCTTTCTCTGTATAGGTACAGTGAGCATTTTCTTGGGTCTTGAAGGCTTGCAATCTAAGGGGTCCCTTTACTAAGCCACGCTAAAGAACGGCTGACAGTAGGTTAGCATATGGGTTTCCTGCTCACTTTGGTCACTTCCTAGCTTGGCTCTAAAATGTTCTATTTAGTAGGCGGTAAGGGCTCGTTCTATTCCTGTGATAGTCAGCATGCAGCAATGTTCCTGCAATGCTTGATTACCTCTGGGAATACCTACTCCCTGTCCCCCATTCTAGGAAATAAAAATTTTTGAGCCCTCCAGGTACAGAAAAGTATCTACTGTACCTGAATGTACACCACTTCAATTGCCTTCAGGCTTGCACCTGTCATATATTTAGGTACAGTAGGTATTTTTCTATTTTCTGGACAAGTCACAATTAGAAAAAAAAAGAGTTGAAGCAGGATTTGAACCTGGATCCTTTGGTTTGTAGCCACTGCACTAACCACTAGGGTACTCCTCAGACCTTCTTTTGCTCTGTTAAGAATGCCCATAATACCTGAAACTGTATCCCCTTCCGACTTTATTTTTAAGGGAGAGGGAGGGGGACAGCAATCACTGGGAGATTAAACCTTAATCCCTCCAATGGCCAGCTGCTCAATCAGATCACCTTTTTGTACCCTAGACATGATTGAAGCAGGTCTAGCTAAGGATGTCCTTCTTTTTAGACATGGACATTTCTACCCCTTCGGTAATCGCTGTTAGATGTCCAGATTTCAGGCCCTCCCTATTCCCACCCAAAATATGCCCAGAACACACCCACTTGCTGTTTGGACATACTGCAGTGTTGGATGTCTCTCTTCTGAGATGTGGACGTTTCAAGCGCATGGATGCCATTTTGGTCTTTTGAGACATCCATATGCTTTTCAGATGAGCACCATGTGTGCACCTAAAATACGCTATAGGTTCCTTCTTGTCCTCTGAACGTAGGACTCAGTGATGTTGTCAATGGCATTCTTGTTGTTGAAATTTAGCAGAACTCTCTAATTATTGGTGTATCCTTCCCATCAGTTCCTTTTTTGAACTGCTGAAAGGTTCACCTTGGAGCATAACTCTGAATGTGAGCTGTGGGATGAACTAACTCAAGGTTGATTCCCTAGGTTGACTGGAGGACTCGAGGAGCACTGCCAATATTGACAAGATTTTTACGGGCACCGTAGCATTGCATTGCAGAATATAAAAGTTGTGAACCACTCCTAAATCTTCCCATAGTTAGTCAAACCACCTTGTTTAATCTAGAATAACAGGTATATTTGGTTTTGCATAGCCTTTTGTGGCCCTTCCATCTTCAGAACGTTGTTATTTTAAAATCATCTATAGGATTGCATCCCAGGAGAAATGTTAACTGCAGAGTTTGCATTTTGATCCAGAAGATTCTATCAGACATTCACTTCCTGAAAAGGCTCGTCTCATCAAGCTGGAAAATTTGCTCTCATTTATGACAGGGCTTTTTTTGAGGGGGTACTTGGGGGTACTGAGTACCGGAACCTTTTCCAATGTCTGCTAAAATTGACACATGGACCTCAAGTTTTAATGAAAGAGCTCAGGCTCTACACACCAATTCTGCCTTATCATAGATTCTGAGACTGGTTGCAGGGGGCCTGGCTATTGTTGGGTGGGTCCCTCAGTGATCACCCTACTCCTGAAGGGTGGTCTAGCATTTGAGTACCGGCACTTTTTTTTGCTAGAAAAAACGCACTGCATTTATACCCCTTTCTTCATTGATTTACTGCAGAAGGTTACGATATCAGCTATGATTCTCTAGTCATCTTAGTGCTGCCTTTTAAATCTTTCAAACCAGCCTTTAGTAGCAGTAAACATTTCAGAACTTTTTTCTGTGTTCATACTACAAGTCTGCACACAAAACTTTGTGATTTCTGCTGTATTATCGGTGTGCTTATGAACACATTATATTGGATCTGATCCTTGATCTGCAAATTCAGTAGTCTTTCCATGTCATCAATCCTATGATGAGAGAGTCTGGAAGCATTTAAAGGAGTTACTGCTTGAGAACTCGATGTAAGTTTGGCTTTATTACCATGAATTATTCTACTGTTGATGCTGCAATACCTAATGCGTTATAAATTTCAGTCAATATTTCATCAGACTAAAGCACCATAAAACTTCTAAGTTTGCTTCTAATGGTAACACGTGTGCTCTGACCTCCGAAGAATGGACACTTGCAGACATGTCCTCTTGCTTTTATTTCCCTCGAAGGTAATGATTTTACTCTTTTAGCATGTTTGCTGTCTGACTCAGACAATGGACACCTTCCCCCGGATTCTATGTAGTGTGACCAGCATTGCGCACGCAAATCAGGTTGTATTCTGATTTGCATGAACAACTTAATTATCTTAAGCAATCAGCACCAATAATTACCACTTCACAGACAATTATTGACATTAATTGGCATTAATTAGAATTTATGCGCAGAACTTGCTAAGCATAGTCCCTAAAGTTCTGAGAGTAAATTTTAATGCAGAACTGAAAAGGGGGTATGGCCATGCGTGTGGAATGGGCGGGTCACGGGCATTTCTAAAATCTATGTGTGCTGATATAGAATACACCCGCTTCCCACGGATTCTACATAGTGCACCAAAATCAGCGCTGATTCTATAAAAAAATGCACATAATTTAATAAGCTTAACAAGCTAATGAGCACTAATTGGCACTGATTAGAATTTAGGCACACAACTCGCTAAGCGTATTCTGTATCTATGTGCGCACGCAAAAAGAAGCATGGTTATGGGTGGAGAAATGAGTGTTTTGTGGGCGTTCTGAAATTTTCACGCCTGATTATAGAATATAGTATGCCTAAATCTACATGCTGGGATTTATGCCACATTTTCATTGGTGTAAATGGATGCGCATAGATTTAGGCGCTGGAATATAAACTAAGCATATTCTATAATTGTCAGCTTAATTTAGGCACCGATTATAGAATACACTTAGTCGGCGCTGATTTCAGTGCAGATTTTTTAGGCACCATATATAGAATTTCCACCTCCGCGCCTAACTTACTTCCCAGCATTAATACCCAGTTTTACTTGGCGAAAATAACTGTGACTAAATTTAGTCATATGGATGGGTGATCGGCACATTCTATAAACTGTAGAATACGCCTAGGGGCATATTTTTGGCACCAATTTTTACAGCCCCATATATAGAATCTAGTTCTTTCTGTGTATACCTACTTATTTTAACTTCCCACAGCATAAGGAAGAATGTAGAGAAAGCATGTGGATATATTTGGTTTTGACTGTCTACTCTTGAAATGATTCTGCAGGTTTATATTGCAACTTTTTCTCTCCCAAAACTTCACACACTATTTAGAAAGACTGAACTGTAATAAGCTTTTATTTCCATGACGAATAATAAGGGACCCTTCTACTACATTAACAATTTTTTAAAATATTTTTGCGGGGGGGGGGGGGGGGTGTATGTCATGGACAGAGAGTGGGCAATCCTGCGCTATCTGGCTAGCACATTCTGATCAGTGCTTCCTAACTGAAAAGCAAAAACTTTCCTAAATAGGAGGTGGTAAGTGCTCCCGCATTAAGTTTTTGCGGAGCTCGCACCATCATGACCTGGCTTACTGAAAAACACCTACTGTTAAATCCGTCAAAAATCAGTCGCAACCTGGTTCACTAATAGACCAGTAATTCCAACATTAGTTCCGCTGCTAAATGGGTCTCCCATTACATTGGTTCAGCAGTTCAGATATTTAGGCATTACAATTGGTAACAAGCTTACATTTGAACCACTAATTGCGGCTCTAGTGAGAACTTGTTTCTTTGCTCTTGCTTCATCAATTTCACTCTGTTCATCCAGTTTTGGACTCCTACTCACAAAATGTTTTTACTGTATGCCATAGTGGCGTCAAGATTGGACTACTGCAATGCAGTCTATGCGGGGCTCAGTATATTCAAAACAGACTGCATTCACTGCAAAACACTGCTGTAAGAGTACTCTTCTACGCAACTCGACCATGTCACTCCCATTTTAACGAAGCACCACTGGCTTCCTATAGTTTTTCACATCTGCTACTAGATTCTCATGTTGATCCATAAGATGCTTCACTCCCATGCCTCCTCATACTTGGTATCTCTCATTACTCTTCATACTCAACCGAGAACACCGTGAGCTCTTCATGAGAGCTACCTACATCTTCCCCCAGCATGATCTGCCTATGTAGAATCTACACATCACTGTACTTTTTCTTCCTCACTCTGACACTCTGGAATCTATGCACTGAAAATTCTTATACAGGATTTAAGACAATCTTAAAGACACAGCTCTTTCAACAAACTTTCTCCATTCAGTGACTTTATTTTTGCTCCCTTATACATTGGGTTGGGGGGTCTGGGACTGGGTAATATAGATACTCTTAACTTACCTGTCTTTTTTGTACTCAATGATTTGGCATTCTTTTCCCTATGATTTTATATTTTGTATTTACTACTACTATTTAACATTTCTAAAGCGCTACCAGGGTTACGCAGTGCTGTACAATTTTAAATGAGGAAGGACAGTCCCTGCTCAAAAGAGCTTACAATCTAAAAGACAAGTATGCAATCAATCAGATGGGGCAGTGAAGGTAAGTGGTTATGTGCCGGAAGCTACAGTGAAGAGGTGGGCTTTGAGTAAGGATTTCAAGATGGGCAGGGAGGGCGCATGGCGTATGGGCTCGGGAAGTTTATTCCAAGCATAGGGTGAGGCGAGGCAGAAGGGGCAGAGTCTGGAGTTGGCGGTGGCAGAGAAGGATACTGATAGGAGGGATTTGTCCTTTGAGCGGAGATTATGGGTAGGAACGTACGGGGAAATGAGGGTAGAGAGGTAATGAGGGGCTGAAGATCGAGTGCATTTGTAGGCTAGTAGGAGAAGCTTGAACTGTATACGGTATCTGATCGAGAGCCAGTGAAGTGATTTGAGGAGAGGGGTGATGTGAGTATATCGGTTCGTGCAGAAGATAAGACACGCGGCGGAATTCTGGACAGATTGAAGGGGGGATAGATGGTTAAGTCGGTATTTAAATTGCAAACCGCTCTGCTGTTTGAACAAAGGGCAATATATTAAGCCAAATAAACTATAAACCATATTAGCACATAGCCTTGCAAAATAACTATAAAAAGCCCTAAAAACGGCCATGTTAAATTGGGGCTTAGTACATGGGAAAGACCTGCATTAGAACACGCTAAGCCCAGATTTTAGCACACTGTAGTAAAAGGACACCTAAGTGACTTATAGAAAGAGTGTTGGGTTCAAAATTTAGGGCACATCTGCATAACCAAGCCCAGTCCTAAAATAGAATTGCAGGATATAAAAGTTGGGAACCACTCCTAAATCTTCCCATGGTTAGTCAAACCACCTTATTTGGTCTAGAATAACAGGTACAGTGGGGGAAATAAGTATTTGATCCCTTGCTGATTTTGTAAGTTTGCCCACTGACAAAGACATGAGCAGCCCATAATTGAAGGGTAGGTTATTGGTAACAGTGAGAGATAGCACATCACAAATTAAATCCGGAAAATCACATTGTGGAAAGTATATGAATTTATTTGCATTCTGCAGAGGGAAATAAGTATTTGATCCCCCACCAACCAGTAAGAGATCTGGCCCCTACAGACCAGGTAGATGCTCCAAATCAACTCGTTACCTGCATGACAGACAGCTGTCGGCAATGGTCACCTGTATGAAAGACACCTGTCCACAGACTCAGTGAATCAGTCAGACTCTAACCTCTACAAAATGGCCAAGAGCAAGGAGCTGTCTAAGGATGTCAGGGACAAGATCATACACCTGCACAAGGCTGGAATGGGCTACAAAACCATCAGTAAGACGCTGGGCGAGAAGGAGACAACTGTTGGTGCCATAGTAAGAAAATGGAAGAAGTACAAAATGACTGTCAATTGACAAAGATCTGGGGCTCCACGCAAAATCTCACCTCGTGGGGTATCCTTGATCATGAGGAAGGTTAGAAATCAGCCTACAACTACAAGGGGGGAACTTGTCAATGATCTCAAGGCAGCTGGGACCGCTGTCACCACGAAAACCATTGGTAACACATTACGACATAACGGATTGCAATCCTGCAGTGCCCGCAAGGTCCCCCTGCTCCGGAAGGCACATGTGACGGCCCGTCTGAAGTTTGCCAGTGAACACCTGGATGATGCCGAGAGTGATTGGGAGAAGGTGCTGTGGTCAGATGAGACAAAAATTGAGCTCTTTGGCATGAACTCAACTCGCCGTGTTTGGAGGAAGAGAAATGCTGCCTATGACCCAAAGAACACCGTCCCCACTGTCAAGCATGGAGGTGGAAATGTTATGTTTTGGGGGTGTTTCTCTGCTAAGGGCACAGGACTACTTCACCGCATCAATGGGAGAATGGATGGGGCCATGTACCGTACAATTCTGAGTGACAACCTCCTTCCCTCCGCCAGGGCCTTAAAAATGGGTCGTGGCTGGGTCTTCCAGCACGACAATGACCCAAAACATACAGCCAAGGCAACAAAGGAGTGGCTCAGGAAGAAGCACATTAGGGTCATGGAGTGGCCTAGCCAGTCACCAGACCTTAATCCCATTGAAAACTTATGGAGGGAGCTGAAGCTGCGAGTTGCCAAGCGACAGCCCAGAACTCTTAATGATTTAGAGATGATCTGCAAAGAGGAGTGGACCAAAATTCCTCCTGACATGTGTGCAAACCTCATCATCAACTACAGAAGACGTCTGACCGCTGTGCTTGCCAACAAGGGTTTTGCCACCAAGTATTAGGTCTTGTTTGCCAGAGGGATTAAATACTTATTTCCCTCTGCAGAATGCAAATAAATTCATATACTTTCCACAATGTGATTTTCCGGATTTAATTTGTGATGTGCTATCTCTCACTGTTACCAATAACCTACCCTTCAATTATGGGCTGCTCATGTCTTTGTCAGTGGGCAAACTTACAAAATCAGCAAGGGATCAAATACTTATTTCCCCCACTGTATATTTGGTTTTGCATAGCCTTTTATGGCCCTTCCATCTTACATAGTAACATAGTAAATGATGGCAGATAAAGACCTGTACGGTCCATCCAGTCAGCACATGGCTATTAAAAAAAAGATTAGTGCTGAGTCCTTACCCTCACCTATTTTGTAGGCTAATCACTTACTAAGCAGTTAGTGCATGACAATGAAGCTTTGCCTAACTGAGTACCACAGGAACTTCCACTCTCCACCCCCCAGACACTCCTCCTCCGCAGGAAAAATAAAAGTATTTTTTAGTGCATGGTCTGGGTGCACTAACCCAGAACTTATTGCAAGATGCCAGAGCACCCTGCAGTAAATACTTTTAAGCTATGGTAAGCATGTGCTAGTGCTTACCGTAGCTTGCTAAAAGGACCCCTAAGTCATGTTATATATACATAGTACATGACGGCAGATAAAGACCTGTATGGTCCATCCAGTCTGCCCAACAAGATAAACTCATTTTACATGGTATGTGATACTTTAAAGACAGATACAAATCAAGGGGCTGGTGGTTGGGAGGCGGGGCTAGTGCTGGGCAGACTTATACGGTCTGTGCCCTGAAAAAGACAGATACAAATCAAGGGGCTGGGGTTGGGAGGCGGGGCTAGTGCTGGGCAGACTTATACGGTCTGTGCCCTGAAAAAGACAGATACAAATCAAGGTAAGGTATACACAAAAAGTAGCACATATGAGTTATTTTGTTGGGCAGACTGGATGGACCGTGCAGGTCTTTTTCTGCCGTCATCTACTATGTTACTATATGTTACTATGTTTATATGTATACTCGAGTTTGATTTGTCCTTGCCTTTCTTAGGGCACAGACCATAGAAGTCTGCCCAGTACTGTTCTTGTACTAAGTTCTGAAGCTAACATCGAAGCCCCTTAAAATTTACACTCCAGCCCATCCCTATCTATTCAGTCATGATCAGGGCGTAGACCGTAGAAGTCTGCCCAGCTCCCATTTTGTTTCCAATTACCGGCGTCGCCACCCAATCTCTGCTAAGATTCCATGGAACCATTCCTTCTAAACAGGATTCCTTTGTGTTTATCCCACACGTTTGAATTCCATTACCGTTTTCATCTCCACCACCTCCAGCGGGAGAGCATTCCACATATCCACCACCCTCTCCGTGAAAAAATACTTCCTGACATCAGTCCTGAGTCTGCCCCCCTTCAACCTCAATTCACGTCCTCTAGTTCTACCACCTTCCCGTCTCCGGAAAAGGTTCGCTTGCAGATTAATACCTTTCAAATATTTGAACGTCTGTATCATATCACCCCTGTTTCTCCTTTCCTCCAAGGTATACATGTTCAGGTCAGCAAGTCTCTCCTCGTACGGTTTGCAACGCAAATCCCATACCATTTTCGTAGCTTTTCTTTGCACCGCTTCCAGTCTTTTTACATCTTTAGCAAGATACGGCCTCCAAAACTGAACACAATACTTCGGAATGGTGTTATTTTAAAAAGGAGGTCAAGCCGCGCTAGTGGCTTCCAGTGCAATAATGCCGACATAGCCCACAAGCCCATCCACTTTGAATGGGCTCTGTTGGCATTGTCACTTGGGAACTACTAACGCAGCTTGATGAAAGAGAACCTAAATGTTGTAGATGTTTTCTTAATTGTAGCTTTGCTTAATTAGTGCCAAAGCTAAACAGAAAGGCATATACTATCCATCAGAATCTGAGTTATAGCTCTAGCATTGACCACAGGGGTTCAACATAGTTTACAGCCTTCAGTTTTAAAGCCCATTTATTTAATTTGGCAAAGGGTTTCTCCCATTACATGCCTATGTGCAAAATCTGTGCTAACTTAAGACATATTGGGGTTGGATTGGATCCATGCCTCCACAGATAAGACAGTGCTGTTACTGTTTTATTATTAGAAGATGAAGGTTGAGTGTGATGGCATGTTTCTCTTTATTACCTTTTAAAAGATTAGAATTGTCTGTTTTCTGTCAGACACACAAGTGTCACATGAACATTAACCTGTTGTGGAAGTGAGTTTGTAAGAGACTGTACAGTTTTATAGCACACTGTATAAATAGTTCTTCAGTCTGTTTCTGATTTATCCTGGTATATATAAACGGAGATAAATAAAACTCTGGCAAGACCTTTTCATTGTACTAGCTAATATCTGGACAAACGGTTCTGATTCAGTGAACACTTATCCTGGTTAGTTTTTCTTCCAAATAGTTTTTAGCTTGTGTATCCAGCAGTGCAAATGCTCTGTAGAGCTGCTTCTGCTTCTTTGTTAGATGGACAGAAAGCATGAGATGAACTTTTCCATACATTTCATATTTTGATTGCAAGTACACACTTGAAAAGTCAGGTGTTAAATCACGTTGAGTCTTTACAGAGTGTGCTCTATTATTTCAGTTGGAAGTTTGCCCAGACATTTTCATCCCACTGGTCTTCTTTGATAGTATTAAGAAATGAATCAAGACTTTTAGGAGTGATTTTTGAACAGATCATGGCATTGAAAACTATTGTGTGTGTGTGTGTGTGGGGGGGGGGGGGGGGTTAACACAGATATAAAGCAACATGAGTAGTTTCCCTTTGACAATTTGGATAAATTACATACATTAAAAACATTTGCATAGTTTATTCCTGGTCTTTTGTGCAGGCAACTGAGAAATGGAATATAGCTTTTGAAAATGCATGTACAAAGGGGGATGCTATATGTATGTACAAGAATTTGCTAAAGTTTAGAAAAAAATGTATAGACTGGATTTTCAACAGCAGTGGAAACCACAGTAATGTAAGCACCAGGCATTTAAATTAGTATTCGTATTTAGTTCTTCTATAAATGTATAGCACCATTTTAGATATATCATAGAAGTAGGAGTTGAGATGTAGAGGTCAGTACATCTTAGTTTTCACCTGTACTTTAGAACAGAATCTGCCAACGTAGAGCCTGTTTTAAAATACAGGGAAATTGACTTTTATGTGCCAGGTGCATGCAACATATACATTCATTAAAAGAAATAAATGTACAGAATATAGATGTTAACCTTCTAAGATCTCAAAGATAATCAGTTTTCTGTTGGCACACAATGGTTACCTTTGCAATCTTAGAAACATAACCAATTATGTTCCCAACACTGTCACAGTGACCTGTTAACCTTCTGGTTTGGCATTTGGGAGCTCTGCCTATGTCCCACCCATGCTCCACCCTGTGTATACTCCCCTTGCAAATATGTGCAATGTAAGTTAAGCAGGTATTTGCAGAATAGCACTTAGGTACTCTGCTAGCATTGATATGTGTGCGTATACACATGTTAAGTGCTAGTGTTCTATAGAACGTAAGAATAGCCATACTGTCACCAGCATTTTCTTGCTTTATTCTTTCACACCCTTTCACTCTCAGAATATTATGTATTAAGTTGGTCATATTGTTATTGCCTATTCCATCTTTTCACCACTGAAATATTTAAAAGTTGGTCATATTGATGTTGTCTATTCCTTTTTTTTTTTTTTTTTTTGAAGAATCTTGATGAAGGTGTTGATGCCGAAACACAGTCTGTGTTGAGTCCATTTGTCTCAGTACAATTTGTCATCCTGAGCATATGTGTACTGTGTACCACTGCTGAATAAAGGACATTCTTGTTGAATTCCTGGTTCACCTGTTTGGTCAATCCCACTGTGCTTTATTTGTGCTGGGCTTGATGGACCATGGACTGACTCAGTTTGCCTTATGTTCTTAAGGCTAGGAACTTTTTTTGGGTGGGGGGGGAGGGGATATCTATGTAAAATGTTAACAAAAGCTACACAGATTGTATAACTACCATATGAAGGTAACAAAAGCAGCTGTTTGGCTCTCATAACTATCCTTAAGGCTTAAAATGCAACTTCCATCCTAAAATCTTCACTGGTGTCTGGGAATGGTGCCAAGATGTTGCATAGCTTGTTTGCTTTTCTGGTTGCATCCTTGTATTTTGACCATCTACTTCAGGAAATATCAAAACTACTAAAGTTTAGAAGGAGACACATTTATATAACAGTAATGGAATTTGACCTGGATTTGATAAATTTCAGTAAAGAATGTTAACTGTAACTCAAGGGGATTTTAGCCAGGTCACAACTGACATTCATTCCCATTTTAGTTCAGTGTTTAATGGCTTGTTTTCCTTTATTTATGCTCCTGTAAAACATATGATTGACTTATGTTTAATTTGAGCTACCAGATGGCTTCCAGTCTTCAGGGATATTTTGAGCTAGATTACATGCCACAAAAAGGTAGCTGAATTTATTTAATGGAAGTCAGGATTTCAAATCCAGGGCTGTTGTAGCCTTCCCTGGTGGCATATATATCTATTTGTGTATGGACTGTATCTATTCCTTGTAGTAATTCTTCTTAATTTTCTGATTCATTTTTCTCACATTACTGTTACTGTTTGTAACCTTTGATAATGTCTTTAGTATCCTAAGTTGTTTTAGGGTTCATTTGTAATAATGAAGAGTAATGAAGGTCTTATGGTTACCTGAAGGCTTTGTGTACCTTTCCCTGACAATAAACTAATATTCAGTGCTAGGCATCTATATTTATTCATTTAAATGGGATAACATTAATAAGCTGTGTGTGGGGAGGGGGTATTTTCACTTCTGTGAGGGCTATCGAGGATGGGGGGGGGTCAGGTGACTCATTCCATCCATGCCAAATGCATTCCCTTGATGGTCATCGAGTGATGATTATTCCCCTGTGCTAATCAAACCTTTCACTTTGCCAGATAAAAGAGAATGACCTGTGAAACTAGTGATTTGCAGTGTCGTTGGTGAGGCCCCACTTGGAGTATTGAGTTCAGTTTTGGAGGCCGTATCTTGCTAAAGATGTAAAAAGACTGGAAGCAGTGCAAAGAAAAGCTACAAAAATGGTATGGGATTTGCGTTGCAAACCGTACGAGGAGAGACTTGCTGACCTAAACATGTATACCTTGAAGGAAAGGAGAAACAGGGGTGACATGATATAGACGTTCAAATATTTGAAAGGTATTCATCCACAAATGAACCTTTTTCGGAGACCGGAAGGCTTTCTCTTTAGACAATTTTTTAGAGTTGCTTTCTGTTTAGACAATTTTTTAGAGTTGCAGAAGGGAAGTAACACTGAAATGGGAGATTTTCATCACACAGCCCTCGCGACGCCCCTACTTTGCATCCACTCAACCTCATCATGCCCCATTCCGCCATGCTTTTTAGTTGTCCTGCTGCTTTGGGATGGTACTAAGAGAGTGAGTAGGTTAAACTTTGCTACTTTTCATCTGTTCCTCATGAGACCAGTGACAGACCATGCTGGCTTCCAACTTTTGAACCTGTCTGCTGTAGCAGCTGGAGAGTCAGTAGTAGGAGACTGTTACATGGGGTGGAAGTTTTCGGTTCTTGTGTGGAAGAGCAGGAGATGGACCCTCAAAGCAAAAGAGACCCACCTAGTGCAGGAAACTTGACAAGTATGAATTTTAAAAATGAACGTGCGTATGTCTTTTCACTTTGAAAATTGATACAAAGTTCACAGATAAAATCTATCAGTGACTTTGCAGCTAGGCGAATGGAATAAAATTACCCTCATGGAGATAAAATAAATTGGCAAAGGTCACATGGACAGTAAACAGGACATCAGCATTTTTCAGGTTTCCCCTTGACGAATAGTTCAGTTTCACTCCTTAGCCATAAAACAGAGCTCTGTGGGAAACAATATCTTTGTAATCTCGCAGAATATTTTGGGGAACTCTTACTAGATATTATACTTGTAAAAAGCATTTAAATAGTATCGCTCTCTGACAGTGTTTAGCCCTAAAAATGTGTATATTCAAATTATACATCTTTCTGTTTCTGCTATAATACATTTGGGTATTGATAAATTGTCAAATCTATAGTAAACTCTTATTAGTAATACACGTTATCAATAATTTGGCCCCAAGAAGTAGGCTCTACAAAGGGTACACGTAACCACCAATTCTATAATAGCACTTAGGCGCGCCTATAGGAGTAAATTCTATAAATGGCGCCTAAAAAATTGGCATTGAAAAAACCTGCTTAAACAGCATTCTCTAAGCCACGCCTAAAGTTCAACATGGTATATAGAATACATGCTTAAGCAGAAAGTCGTATGTAAATTTAGGCGTGGCCATTTGCTCCAACGAAAATGTAGTGCAAATGTCTGCACCTAAATTTACTCATGGATCACTATTATTCTGTAAATTATGCATGTAACTTAAACCCACTCCCCTGTTCCACCCTGCAACACCTATGACCCTCCATTTCCACGGTCCCATTTTTTGGAAGGTGCCTACATTTTAGGTACTGATCCCACACCAAACTTTACGTGTGTTGGTCCCAATTAAATATAATTAGTTCCATTAATTGCTTGTTAAAAAGCTAATTATTGGTACTAATTGGCTTCTTATTCAGTTAGATTGCATGTGCAAATCAGGAACGTGCCTAAATTTGTGCACACAATTTTTGCAACCTTCACAGAATCAGGGGATTGTGCATAAGCACATATCACCGCCACTTACTGGTGCCAATGGTGCACTCAAGTGGTGTGTACTTCTAGGTGCCTGTTTATGAAATTGCCCTGATACTGATTTTCTTCCATGCCTGAATTCAGTTCTCAAGTCTTTTTGTAAGTGTAGCCAAGGATAGAAAGTATATACATGTAAATTTGCTCAGTGCAGTTATGTAATCTAGATATATTTAGATAGG
Source organism: Microcaecilia unicolor (assembly GCF_901765095.1). Classification (NCBI taxonomy): domain Eukaryota; kingdom Metazoa; phylum Chordata; class Amphibia; order Gymnophiona; family Siphonopidae; genus Microcaecilia; species Microcaecilia unicolor. The sequence continues at coordinate 125,181,087 of NC_044033.1, forward strand.
TGTTTATGCATATGTTAATTAAAAACATAAATTGTCCTTAATGTTCTGCTAGTTATGACTATCAATAACTTTGTGATTTGCATATTCATATCTGCAAGCAATGTACTAAATGAGTGTGCTATAATTACAGTAGTTTATTGCACTGAGACCAGAAAATTCTTTCTATAGATACTCACAGCTCCTCATTAATTTCAGTTAAGAGTTTCAGTTAAGGAAGATTGTAGAGCTCATTTGTAATAATGAAGAGTAAAGAAAAAGACTCTAGTCTACATGATACTATGGAAATTGCTGTTGACGTTGCCTTTTATCCAGTAGGTGTGGTAATGCTCATCCCAAGTTGGTTGCCAGGGCTTTGTCCCTGTTCTCCACATCTGTTTTCTCCATCCTTTATTAGCCCCCACCTCCAGCAGTTGCAGGCCCAGTCTTCCCATGCCTTCTCTCACCTTTCCTCCCACCCACCATCCCCTGCATGCTTCTGTCATGAATCTTTCTGCAAAATCTACTGGGTTTGATTGCTTTTGGAAGCAGAAGAAAGCTTGTGCAAGCCCTTAAGGGCTGGTTGTGAGAAAACAGCAGCCCCAAGTGAAAGCACACATTAGAGTCTGTTTCCTGCACCTAAATTTAAAGCGTTCATACTAAACAAAAATTAAAAATGCCCATTGAAAGCGCACATTGGTATCTGTTTCCTGCACCTAAATTTAAGCAACCAAGCTAATAAATCAATTTAAAATGCTTATATTTAGGCTTCAGAAAACAGACGCCAAAGTGTGTTTCACGTTCGGGTTTTACCAAGCGCATGCGACCAAGAGCCGAGCTTACCGTGGAACTCTTCTGCACTTGCACCAAGCACAACCCTTTTGCTGTTCTGGTGGTATTTTTACGGCGCTATTCGGAGTAGCACCAGAATTTTGAGCATCAGGGCCTATTACAACACCCAGGTGTGCCCTTATAGAATAGTAGTTAGTGCACTTACATGTGTGCCACTTTTCTGTGCATCTTCCCCGGATTCTATATATGGTGCTCAAAATTGGGTGCAGAAATTTGGGCATGTGCCCAATTTCCGCAAACAATTTAATTGAATAACGAACCAATTAGCACTTATAATTGGGCACTAATAATCAATTATCAGCGCTAATTGCCAACACTTAGAATTTACATGTGCATCTTGCTAGGCATATTCTATAAAGGTTTCAGTTGGTGTAAATCCTCGTGCCTAAAAGTTAGGCACAGATATCGGTGCTAGGAACTATTCTGTGAACAACATCCAACTTGGAGTGACATTTATAGAATAGTTCTTATGTTTTCTGCACTGATTTTTCACTTCCATATAGAGAATGTGGTCCTCTATGTGTGCAAGATGCCCAAAACTGCACACACTCAGTTATAGATTTGTCCTGTAAAAGATAAAGGAAGGGGAGGAACCCCATGTGGTTCTTGTTGAACATCTTGGAAGGGAGTAGGGGCTTATAAAGAAGTGTACTTTGTTTTTCAGATTTCCTGAGTGCTTTTGGCAGCTGTCGAGGCTCTAATGTGTAGAATAGAGCAGGTCTCATACAAAAGCTTTCGCTAAACTTCTTTAGAATTTTATAATATAACTTGTTCATTGAAGGGTCGATATTAAGCCAGTGGTACTCAGTGTTTTGCTGACCGCAGCCAGTGTTATGCCCAGAAATTCAGTGCCAGGCCATGTTCAGTTTCCAGCATCGAATTTCTGGGTTTATGGAGCAAGCTACATCATAGCCGGTAAAGGGGCCCTTTTACTAAGCCGCTTAGGCGCCTATGTGCGCCTACTGCATGCCAGTTCAGAACTACTGCCCAGCTACTGCATGGCCCGGGCAGTAATTTTGTTTTTTTACACATATCCACTACGCACACCGGAAATATATTTTATTTTCCGGCACGCGGCGCTAACCAGGCAGTAATCGGCATTGTACACATGCTGACACTTACCACCCGGTTAACGCATAAGACCTTACCACTAAGTGAATGGGTGGCAGTAAGGTCTCAGGCCCAAAATGGACGCATGCCAATTTTCTTACAGGCGCACTGAAAAATGGATCTGCACATGCCCAAAGCACATGCCTACACTATCGCAGGCCACTTTTCAGCGCACCTTAGTAAAAGGACCCCTAAGTGATATTCAGCGCTTAACTAACTATGGGGTACTGCATAAAAATAGGACTGACTTCTACGTGGTCGTATTTATACGGTGACCTTGGCCGGGTACGTGCTGAATTTCAGCATTTAACCGGCCCGATGATTACTCTACTCCCAGAATGCCCCCAAAATAGCTGGTTTTGCATTAGACGCTAACTAGTCATTTTCAACTATGTCTGGTTAAATCACTTTGAATTTCAACCCCTAAGTATACTTAGAAGGCTAGATTGAACTTTTGCTACTCACTGTAAACAACTGATTCAGTAGTCAATAATTGTTTTAGCTTGTAATAAAGCTGCAAATCAAATGATAGAGATTGATCCAGGGATGGCATCAGACAGTGGCAAAGCTTGGACGGAATGTACCCCTAGTGAAGAAATTAACGTGGGTCCCTATACTATAAGTACATGTTGCCCAACATAGTAGGAGCTGGGAGTCTTCCCTTGAAGCTCTATTCAGGGACTAGGGAATAGAGTGTAAAGGTATCTGGGACAGTAAGGGTATGATTTGATTTATTAGAACTTGATTAATTGCCTTTCTTCAAGAAGATGATAAAGCAATGTACAAGGTTTAATTACAATGACAGGAAAAATAAATAAAGAACACCAAATACTTTAAAGAAAGGAGAAAAAGAGAAAAGGGCGCATGGGAGCAAGAAAGCGTGGAAAAGGGAAGTAATTGGCTAGAGGACTCCAAGAGGGCCACCAGAGTCCAACTGAACAGAAAAAAACCTTTTCAAAGAGATGTGTTTTTAGTAGTATCTTAAATGTGGGAGAAGAACGCTCAAGGAGAATGGAAGAGGGAAGAGAATTCCACAGCAAGGGGGTAAGCCAGAAAAAAGCACAAGTAGAGTAGATTTATGACAGGCTTTTTTAAGAGGGGGAATTTGCAAACTATTATCAATAAGAGAATGAAGGACTCTGGGTGGGGTATCTGGGATAAAGAGAGAGGAAAGATAAGAAGAAATGTCTGAGTAGTGAAACTTGTGAACGAGGGCAGGAATCTTATAGTGAACATGATAGGCAATAGATAACCAGTGTTGTTGTTGGTTAAGAAGGGGAGTAGCACAATCACATCTGGAGGCACGGGTAAGGATCTGAGGTGCTCTGTATTGTCTGAAGACAGCAGATAGAATATTGGGGAAGATCTGCATAAATAGTGTTACAAGAATTAAAGCATGAAAACAAAAGTGCATAGAGAACTGTCTTTTGAGAGGGGAGGTCAGGGTAAGGTTTAGCAAACTTGAACTGACGGAGAATTAAGACTCAGGCTTGGGCAAAGGATGAAATTTATAGATTAAAAGAGAGTGCCTGATCCATGCCAAGGTATCTAAAATGAGACACAAGTGAGATAGGAAAGGCTGGAAAGACTGGGGAAAGTGATGGAGATTAAAAAGAAGCGATTATCCAATATGCAGTAGTTTTGGCCCGGTTAACAACAAGGAGATTATCAGTCAGCCATGAATCAATGGAAGCCAGAGCTGAGTTCAGGGTGTGGGAGCTGTCTGCTGTGGATGAGATTCTGAAGTGAGGGATTTTGGGCTTTTGTATATCGGGGTGTAGTGAGAGGCTATGATATGTGAGAGTGTGCGGAAGTGGGGTGTGTTGGGTAGTGGTGCAGCAGATATTTCTGAGGTGGGATGGGTGTGTTTGTCAGGAACTGAGAGGATTGTCAGGTCCACAGCAGGGTGTGAGTGGGGGTATTCTAGTTTAGAGAGGGTATTTGGGACAGTGGCAGGGGGGGAGAGTGTTTGAGAGGGATGTCCAGGGAAGGTGTCAGTGATGCAGTGGAGGATTCAGAGGAACAGCCCCCCCCCCCCCCCAAAAAAAAACCTTCTATGGTAAATAACTCATTTCAGTCAGAGCAGCAAACAGACTACATTTACCTCCAGCAGTACTGGCACGATTCCCCCAGTCCCTTCGTTTAATCCTGCATATAATTGGTCATCTGCTGCTGTCTTGTGGTATGAACTGTGAGATCTTCTAGATGTTAGCTTGAGATCTAAACCTGACAGCAACTGCTTATTAACCCATTAGTGCCCAATGTTCCCATATGAGAACAAATCAATTTGTTCCCATATGGCTTATTATGGGAACATTGGGCACTAATGCGTTAAGCGCAGTGAGCTGGGAATCAGTCCCTACATCAAGCATGAATGACAGTGAAACACTGAGCTGGCTCTAGGTCTTATGTTCAGGATGCCCACCTCGAAAATGCAAATGTATCCCACTATTTAGTTTACTGCACCTTTATGTTTAGTTGAGTAAAATGATTACATTTGAGGATTGCGATCCCATCATCCATGCACTTGCTTATAGGACAGATTTAGTAGATTGTAATTCTAAATTACATAAAAGCAATAAGTTGAAATAGAGGAATATGTAGCAAAGTCTCTAATATGTATTTTCTGTTTATGAATTCCATTAAGTGCTTTGACATAAATAATATTACTGTTTAGTATTCTAGGCCTTTGCTTTGTAATTATGCATACCCAGCTGAGCTCAACAGTTTTCAGCCTGTGGCCTTGTGCACAGCATTATGGATATGCTTAACCGGGAAGAGGGGACAGGGGCAATTTTCAAGTCCATTTCCCTACAAAAATCTGAGTTTTAAGCACAGAAATACATTATCTTTGGGTAGACTTATGCACATAAGTTTACCCACACATCACTGAGGCATTTTTGGAGGTGTGGTTGGGGTAGGGAGTACGTTTCTGCACATATCTTTTGAATTTTTGAAAGGATTTATGCAAATTTACATGGGAAAATTACCACACAAAAGCAGGGACAGCTTTGTGTACATACTTTTCTAGCGCATTTTTTTCAAAGGCCCAAGAAAACAATAAGGCAGAAGGTTTGCAATATCCAATGTGGAAATAAAGACTAGCAACCCGGTCTTAGGGGTCTTTTTACTAAGCTGTGGTAAGCACTAATGCCTGCTTACCATAGTTTAAAAGAACTTACTGTGGGGAACGCAGAGGTGTCCCACGGTAATTGTGCAATCTGTGCCCCTTCACAACAGCCTAAAACAATATTTTTTTTTCACGAAGGAGGCATGTCTGGGGGGTGGAGTGGACATTTCTGTGGGAGAGGGGAGATATGATAGAAACATTTAAATACCTACATGGCATAAATGCACAAGAGGTGAGTCTCTTTCAATTAAAAGGAAGCTCTGGAACGAGAAGCATAGGATAATGGTGAAAGGGGATAGACTCAGAAGTAGCCTGAGGAAATACTTCTTCACAGAAAGGGTGATGAATTTGTAGAACGGCCTCCCAGTGAAGGTGGTGGACATGAAAACAGTATCTGAATTCAAGAAAGCTTGGAGCAAGTACATATGATCTCTAAGGGTGTGACAGGGAGAATAGATGGCATGGATGGGCAACCTGGATAGTTCATATGGTCTTTGTCATCATTTTTCTATGTTTCTATGTAATCAGTTAACGCATCAGCATTAGTACCCTCTAACTGATTAACGCATGAGCCCTTACTGCCTACAAAATAGGTGGTAAGGGCCCACACACTAATGGCAATGTTAGAATATGGTTGAAGCGGGGTGAGGACCACTATCTCATTGAATCTCTCCCATCTGACTTCAATTTTATTTCCACTTCAGGTGCTTCTAAATGAGGTGGTGGCCTAGCTGTCATCGAGGGTCCTTTTACTAAGCCATAGCAAAAAGTAGCCTGCGGTAGTGTGGGTGCATTTTTGGCACGCACCGGGCCAGGTTTTACCACATCTGGGGGAAAAGGGCTTTTTTTCAATGGGCTGAGAAAAGGGCCTGCGCTAAAATTGAAACCAGTGCACGCCTATTTACGGCCTGAGCCTTAATCCCGCCCAGTGATCTATTGGTAAGGGCTCATGCGTTACATGTGCGGTGACCAGTTGACGCATGCCAACTGCTGATTAATGCCAGAAACGCTGTGTGCAGTAGGAAATAAAAATAATAATTTGTCCTGTTGGTATGGGAGTGTGCCAAATCCGAAATTAGCACCGGGGGGGGGGGGGGGGTGCGCTAGCCTGGCGGTAGTCTTGTTTTGGCATGCACTGCACGTGCGTAGAGCCTACTGCACCTTTGTAAAAGAGCCCCATGTTTCCTTCTCACATTCCTGTTATCGAACTCTCAGGTTTTTTTTTTCCTTATTTTAAGTTATTGCTGCTTAAAATTTCTACTTCCACACCTTTCCACGTTCTTTTTTGTTACTGTCCACCCTCTCTTCTGATTCTTGAGATTGGTTCCAGCAATCCCTTACTGAAGCTTCAGTTACCTTCTCTAATCTGATAGTTTTAGGAGATTTCAATGTTCACATCGATTCTCCACAGGTTTCACATTGCTTTCATTTCTTATCCCTCTGTAAAGAGTTGAATCTTGTCAATGGGTATCCTTCCCTACTCACTCAGCGGGTCATATTTTAGACCTAATTTTCTCCTTGATTGAGTCTCCAATTGTCATTTCTAATCGTTTTTCTCTACCTACCTCTTGGAATGATCATTTTTCTGTAATTTTTTCGATCAATCTGCCATTTGCAGTCCCTGGTGTTCACAGGACAGGTTTTTGATGTAGGTCATTTTGACACCTTGGCCCATCTACTTTGTCACCCTTTCTTGTCCATCTCCCTCCTGACTTATCTACTAGACCTTTGGACTCTCAGACAACTTGCTTACACGCCACTCTTTCTGGAGTATTCGATTCAGTTGCCCCACTTAGTTTTCTTGCATCCTTTTTACGTTCTCACAAACCCTGGTATAAGACTGAACTACATCTACAAAAATGCCGGGTTTGAAGAGCTGAAAGGTTATGATTAAAAAGCAGAAGTCCTGATTGTCTCTTATTGTGCCATCAACTTTGCCACAAATTTAATTACTACCTAAATAGAACTAAATCTTCTCATTACAATCATCATATTTCCATGGCTTCCTGCCCATCCAGAGAAATTTTCATCATTTATAAATCTTTTACTTTATCCACCACACACACCTCTCAGTTACTTCACAAACCATCCTCTGATGCATTAGCACAACATTTCTGCTCTATAATCACTACCCTGAGAAATTGTTTGCAGCCTTCCACAATCTCAGCCCTTGATTCCTCTGTCTTCCACTTCTTCTTCTCCTAGTACCACTGGCTGTTCTACTTGAACTACGCTTCAACCTCTCATTTTGACTTCACTGACCCAGCTAGTTAACCATATGAAGCCATTAGTCTGTGAGTTGGATCCTATTCCTTCTTCATGGCTCGCTTCCAATGCTTTAGCCCTTCTGCCTATGATTCTGCCTAAACTCAATATTAGCCTCTCTAGTGGTCACTTTCCCAATTTTTGGAAAACAGCTATTGTTTGCCCTATCCTGAAAAACACCACAGACCCTGATGACCCTGGTAACTACTGTCTTGTATCAAATCTTTGTTATCTATCAAAATTCCTGCGAAAGCAGTATTTCATCAACTCTCTGATTTTGCTGAAAAAACACTAGCCTTACACCCTCAACAATCAGGGTATCAGACCCATTATAGTACTGAAACAGTCCTTTCAAGTGTTCTCAGCGAAATCCATTCCAACTTGACAATAATTGGTTAGGCCTTTTCATTTCTCTTGATATTTCTGCCGCCTTCAATCTGATTGATCACTCGCGCTTATTATCACATCTTCAATCTCTGGCATGGTTCTTACTCTGTTTGCCTCTTTTCTATCTGACCACTCCTTCATGGTTACCTCTTCATCCTCAACATCTGCCTCCTATCCCCTTCATTGTGGTGTCCCTTAAGGGTCTATTTTGTTACCATTACAGTTCAATTTGTTTCTTAACTCCCTTGCCACTCTCATTCAGAGTTTTTCCATATCCACCTATATCTACCTGATGACATTTTTCTTCTGTACTTCACTGATTCTACTACACAGTGTATCATCCTGCTTCAATCCTGTTTGGGTGTAATGGCACACTGGTTGACTTCCCATCAAATGGTCCTTAATCCCAACAAGACTGTCACCTGTTGGATCACTGGTCATCCTTTTGACCCCACTAATGACCTCCGCTATGATTCTGGTTCAATCATTTCATTATCTAGACTTGATTTTCGACTCCCAATTATAATTCATTCCACATATCTTTTCACTACTCAAATCTAGATTCTTTGTGTTGAGACAGTTGCATAGTGTATGGAAGTATTTGTGTCATGATTTTTTTCATGCCTTAGTTCTCTTTCTTTTAATTTCTCTTTTGATTGCTGTAATATTGCCTTTGCTGGTTTGTCTCAGACCACCTTAAAAAAAAGCTTCATATCCTCCAGAATATAGCAATCTGTCTCATTTGTCATGCTACGAAATTTGATTCTGTTTCCCCTCTTCTCAAGAGCCATATAAAGTTCTCCTACTGACATTTCCGCTGGGATCCCCATTTTATTTATCCTCCCTATAACAATACCTTACTCTCCTCTGTGGTTACTTCATGCAGCATTGTACTTTTTATTTTGTAGCCCCCCACTATGTGGAATAATCTCCCTCTCAACATTCATGAAGAATTGTTGCTTTCCAAATTTAAAGCAACAATAAAAACTTGGTTGTTTAGGCAGGCTTTCAACCAGTGATTATATCATGGGTTCTGCAGCTTATTGCTTTTTCCTTTATTCTCCCTCCTATGTTTACCCTTTCCCTTCTCTTAGTTACCTACTTTTTCACTCGCTGGTTTGTCTGGTATGTCTGAGAGGTCTTCTTTTCCCTACTATCCTATTTTGAAATTGTACTTCCTTTTCTTAGGGGGTCTTTTACTAAAGTTTAGCTCGAGATATCTGCAGCAGGGCCTGATTGGCAAAACAAGGTGTCCTTGTCCGGATTTATGTTTTCTGAAAAACTTGTTTCTTGAATTTTCTCTTAACATTTCGATTTTCAAAATATAGCAATTATTGTTAGAGTAGTATGGAACCTTTGAGACCTACTACTATATTATTTGAAGAATATTGCATATTTATGTAGGTATTTGGACAATAAACAAAACAGTGAAGATGACTGACCAAAATAAAAATAAATAATAAAAATAAAAAATTGAAACACAAAAATATGTCAAAAATTCAAATTTGTGTATAAAAATATATAAGAATGGGGGCGACACTTCGGTTGTAAAAATTAAAAAATAGACTTTATTGATCAATGTATAGCAGGGAGTCCCTTTCTCCCTGCTATCCATTGATCAATAAAGTCTATTTTTTAATTTTTACAACCGAAGTGTCGCCCCCATTCTTATATATTTTTATACACAAATTTGAATTTTTGACATATTTTTGTGTTTCGAATTTTTATTATTTATTATTTTTATTTTTGTCAGTTATCTTCGCTGTTTTGTTTGCTATTGTTTCTTGCGAAGATTGGTTTCTTCTGTTTTTTGCAGTATTTGGACAACAGCATATTTTCATTCAGTGGAGGGTATTTTTTATTTTTTTTTTAGACTGGTCATGGTGATTCTCCCTTGTGGATAGTCAGGGGTTGGATATTTTTTATTGAGGTTTTTCTCACCCTTTGGTTGTTGGTGGCAGGTTGTTGGTTGAGTGGGTATTTTTATGAAGTCATTTTAGCACATATGTGGCTTTTATAAAATGAAAGTCCACAAAAAAACAAAACAGCTGGCTAACAAGATCCAACATGGAAGAAAGCAACAGTAAAAGGAGAAAACTTTGTTTATTCACTACTACACTGCAGCTCGGGTTGGAGATGCTGACTTTGCCAGTTGGTCAAGGGTGGATTTTAGAACCAATTGGTACTTTGTATGCCCCTGAAGCAGCCCTTGGTGAAACATGGCCATGTTGGGCATCGGGTTTCTGTTTTTAAACAACCTGGAGCAAGCGTAGTAATTAAACAGAGTTGTCTCCTTTTCACCTGCTTACTGTTGTTTTCTTCCATCTTTTATAAAAGTATGTCAGGTGTAAAGGTACACCCATTGGCATGAAGGCATGCACTTTTATTTAGGCATTGTCAGGGACGTGGTTGGGGTGGAGCACAGGTAGAGTCGTGAAGTATTGTAAAATACACTAATCTACCAGTATGCATGGACATTTACACCTATTCTCGAGCGCGCATAATGTCCACGCCCTCAATCTAAGTACTATCACTGCTGGATTTGCACTGTAATGTTATAAAGACAATTTATAAAAGACAAGATAATTTTATAACAGGCTCCTTCCTGCTCTGTTTACCTAGGTGCCCTGTTATAAAATTATCCTCCATATAAATACATCACAGGTACAGACCATGACACTTTCCAGAACTCGGCATGCTTGTGACTAGGGGTTGTGGCTTCTGAACTGTGGTTTGTACTCCCCATCCCAGGAGCTCTGGATGCTGCCTCTTAAACATTCTTAACTCTGATGAATCAATGAAATAGAAGCTAGGCATGAAACATTTTCAAATGTGAGAACTTTTATTGAGCACTGCTGATGGATGACCTTTAGAATTTTAAATACTAATGTGTTCCTCTATTAATGGATCATTAAAAGAATAATAAGTGCAGTAAGCTGTGTTGGTCCCCACTAACAAGACGATAGAAGTCTGAATTATGAGGGATGATGAGCTAATTGAGTGAAAAATTCTAGATCTATCTCTGTGGGCAGCTAAATGCAAAACATTTTTATTATTTAAATTATTTTAAAGCATTTTCTCCCATGTGTATAATTTGCCCCTTGTAGTGAGTTTTTGCTTTTGAAAGGAAAATTAGGTCAAGAATAGTCACAGATGTACCCTTGAATTTATGTTACAGATAAGGAAAATTCGATTCCCAGTTTATCTTGCATTTTGTTTGCACATTGCATTCATAGACTTGCTACCTTCTATGATTGTTTTCATTAGAAGTTGTTTTCTTTTCATTTGATAAACAAAAATTAACCCTCTATTTGAAAGGGCTGAATATTTTATTGAAAACAAAGGCCATTAGTTTCACGTGAACTGCATAGTATCAGCAAAGGTTCAGTGCATTATAAACATTAGCTCAGCCTTGCTTTGTTGTTTGACTTGAATATATTGAAAAGATAGTCAACAATTAAGTTGTGTGTCCTGCATATTTATTGGACTAACAATACATTTGTGACAAGCTATGTCCGAGCTCCTGCTGTCAGAGAAACTGGTAGAATCCCAAGAAGGCTGTAGTAAAGAACACAACAGAACGAGGAACAGAATTGGCTAGTGCAAGGGCTTCCAGCATTTTTAATTATGAAGACTCAGAGATCGTCTCTACCACTCCCCCTACCCAGCATATTCTCACCAGTTTCTCCCTCTGAGGCCAGCTCTTCCAATGAATCTCTCTACTAGTCTAAACAGTGTTATCCTCAGTGCCCCTCTGCCAGTCTTTCTCCCTAGCCCATCCTCATATGTCTCTGTCTCACTCTTTCTCTTTTCCTAAGCCCTTCCCTACCAGTCTCAATTTTTCTGTAGTTTAAATTTTTACATAACATAACTTCTTATATTACGCTATTCCCCAACAACGTTGGTTTAATGAGGATAACAATCAAAGAAGACAGAACAGAACTCTAGGAAAATACAGCCAATAATAATTCACATATCGACCAAGACACTGAGACAGTTTGAAAATGTGGCTTTTTACAAAGTATTTGACTATGTAATGAGGTTGTTTTTAAGGGTGAAAGCTGGACTTTAGTATTAGTATCTAGAACAGATATGTTTTAAATTTTGCATGTTAGATCTATGCATTATGTGGAGAATTTGTTGAAATATTTTATCCTATAATATACCCTAAACTGATGGTTTAAGGCAGATTATATTGCTATGAGCATCTCAGTGTTTACCGCTGGCAGATTTTTACCGTGAGCTAAAAACGCTAGTGTGGCTTTGTAAAACACCCCCTAAGTGTATTCAACTAAACTAAAAGATACTTTTGAAATAAATAGGTTTTCAGTTTCTTTCAAAATCTCATCTAATCAAACTCTCTGCATTGAAGGAAAGCGAAGAACTAAATTCTTCTGAAGTCAAGAGAAGTTAGGGGATAAAGAAAAGAGAGAAATGGGGATCATGAGAGAGGAATGTGGTGGGTGGGTAGGAAGGTTCTAGGATCTTGGTGAAAGATCCAGAATGTGGTGGAGATTTGGGGATCTTGGAGGGGATCTAGAGAATCAATCATCTAGACTCAGTGCTTTCTTTTCTGTGGTAGTTATCAAATGGCATGAACTCCCTCCTGGATGGATGGGGTGCTTTTGTCTGATTGAGTCTTTCCTAGCTGAAGATGGAGTTCCTTTATGCTTTTGTAATTATTATTGTAAACCACTTTGTTTCAGAAAAGTGGTATATCAAAGTTTTTAACTATTAAATTAGTAATTCATGAATTGTGTTGAACTCTCTTCCTAAGTTTTAAACCTTGCTTAGAACCTACTTTTTTCTCATGGCCTTTGGAGATAAGGGATTCCAGGTTCTGGGATAATTGCCACCAGGCACCATCTTTCCAGATAAGCCCATTCTTCTGCTGCACCTCATTAGCTCTCAGGATATGTGACCTGTTTACTTTTTTTTAATTTTGTTTTTTAAAGTTTTTTAAAATTTATTTTGCCTTATTTAATATAATTGTAAACTACTTTGTCCTTTTTAGTAAAGGTGGTTTATCAAGTCCAAATAAATAAAAATGCAGGAATAATAGTAATACTTTGAGGCCCTTTTATTAACTGTGCTAAACACATAATACAGGTTTTATCACATAGTAGCTGCTAGTACAGAGCCACATTAAGGGGTTTTGCAGTATTTTCATGTGCAGCAAAATGTGTGTTAAGGTCTAAAGTCAATAAATGGCACCTAATAAATTGGAGTAAAAGTGGGAGGGCGACCAAGGATTCCAAAAACTGAGAAGATGTATAATAATAAAGATATTTATTAAGGAATAAGGACTCGACACAACGTTGTGTTTCGGCCGTTAATCCGGCATCAGGAGTCTATTATCGAATTTAAAAACATAAACATTTTAATTTATGTTTTTAAATTCGATTATAGACTCCTGATGCAGGCCTAACGGCCGAAACACAACGTTGTGTCGAGTCTTTATACCTTAATAAATATCTTTATTATTATACATCTTCTCAGTCTTTGGAATCCTTGGTCGCCCTCCCACTTTTACTTCATTGTGTTGTTGTCCGTGGGGTGTTTTGAGTTCTCCGTCTTTTCACGGATTTCTTTCCTACCTAATAAATTGGAACTGAAAAAAATAGCACTTCTCGCTATTCTATAAACAGTGTTCAAAGTTAGGCGCTTCGCATCAGGAACCACGACTACTTTTGCATGGTCTTCCGCACACAACATTACAGGTCCGCAGATGGCACAAAACTCTGCAGCTCGACTGCTCACAAGTGCAAGTAAATTGGATCATATAACCCCACAGCTACAGAAATTGCATTGGTTTCCTATCGTGTGGTGCATCGAGTTTAAATTGTTAGTGCTGATTTTTAAGGCTTTGCATGATAAGGGTCCTTTGGCATTTGTTCAGAAGTTGCAGTAATATTGTCCTGCATGGCCTGTTCAGTCTCAGACTTGAGGACTGTTGGATGGCCCTTCGTTCCATCATGTTCGTTTGCAGATGGTTCGTTTACAGGTTATTTCTGTTGTTGGCCTGAGTCTGTGGAATGCTCTTCCTTCCACTTTGTGCCAAATTTCTTCTTTTTTATTGTTTAGAAAACTGTTGAAGGCTTTGTTGTTTTGTAAAGCATTTGCTGGATCAAAGGTGGGAAGATAAGTTTGTTATTGATTGCTTGATTTGTTTGTTTGTTTGTTTGTTTTATTGTAACCTGCTCAGATGGTTGGATGGGTGGGCTATAAGTTTTGTTAAATAAATAAAATAAATACTTTTAGGCATGACCATTTACACCAACGAAATCCTGGTGTAAATCCCCATCCCTAAATTAGGCGTGGATCCTCTTTATTCTATAACAAAATGCATAAATTGTGGGAATGCCCCTGATCCACCCATGACTCTCCCATGGCCACACCCCTTTTTGGATCCACGCACAAGTTCTACATGTGGATCCAGATGCGTAATTAATGCCAATTAGCACCAATAATTGTTAGGGCCCAAATCCCAGCGCTAATTGACTCAATATTTAATTAAATTGCATGCACAAAGAGGTCCTTTTACCAAGCTGTGGGAAAAGAACCCTGCAGTAACATCAGGGGCTATTTTTCCTGCACATCAGGGCCCTTTTAAGCGCAGTGGGTAAAAAAGTCCCCAGACACACATGGCCATGTGGTAAGAGAACTCTTACTGCCACCCATGTAGGTGGCGATAAAGGCTCCTATGCTAACATGCAGGTAACCAGGCAGTGCGTGGCAATGCCCGATTACCACCGGGTTATCACCGCGTAAGCCATTTCCGGGGGTTTTCTCGTTCCCCCGGAAGTGATGTTTGCTGTGCTGTGTTGGGCCGGCCTGTGTTGGGTTTACTGCTGCTCTGTAAAAGGGTCCCTAACTGCCTAATGTGGAGTTAATACAGGACCATTTACCATCGCCCAAATAGAAGTGCTTCCAGGTTAACAAGGAGTAGGTATCGCGCGTTAATCTGAATGTTAATGCACAACCTGCAATAGAAAATAATGGGAATGCCTGCCAATAGGTGCCACATTAAAAAAATGCAGTTACCACACTGTAAAATCCTATGTTAAGGCACAGTAACTAAAAGTTTTACTATAAATGTTCTCTAAATGTGAACCTACACCACTCCGCAACATATATTCAGAACTGTTTTATAATATCTGCTTGTTATATTACTATCATGCTCTATCGTTATCATGTTACCTAAAATTCTTCTGTTACACTAAATGTCTATTTTCTAATATATTTCCACCATTCATGATGAATTGTAAGCCACATTGAGCCTGCGAATAGGTGGGAAAATGTGGGATACAAATGCAATAAATAATAATAATAATAGTTTTGCCCCTTTGATTGGAGAACTGTGACAGTGCAAGGACTCAAGGGAGCCACTGTTTGAAATCCTTGGTCTGAAAATGAAACACTACACTTTTCGATTTTTATAAAAATTGACAATCCTCTTAACGAGTGCCAATTAAATAGGAAGAAGAAACATTTCTCCTAATTATCCTGCAAGCAGATTTATTAGCATTCTGCCATCAGTTACTGTTGTTGAATTATTGAACGAGGCTGGTGATACCACAGAGTACTACCCTCACAATGCTGCTGCCCAGAGAAATTTCCTAAAGAATTTCATAAATAATCTGTTTTATATGCCAGCTTAGAAATGATCTACTTCAGAAACATTACATATTGCAGATATCATACCATTTTTTAAAATATCTTAAAACATTCTGTTTTTTCCACTGACATCTCCATCCTCCACACCTTATCCTGGTAATGTGCATTCTGAAAGATTATTATTCCATACTGCTGATGCTGTTTGAGTGGAATGAATTAGTCAAATTTCAGTCTGAGATGTATTTCATAGTGTCTCACAGATCAATACAGAGACTTGTGGGTTATATCCATTTACCAGCTGGTGAAGATAGACAGAGCACAGAGCTCTGCCATACAAGGTACTGTGCAGCCAACTCCTCCTTCAGTATTCTCTCTATCTAGCAGGTAGATGGTCATAACCTATGTAGCTCTGGATTGAGGGTGACTCCTGGCCTGTCCTACTGGCTTACTTGAGCTACTGGGGTTGAGGGGTCCCTAGTTGGGCTTTCAGGGCATACCTGATAGGACCAGGTCCCTCCAGGGATGCCGAGAGACACAGGACAGGACAAGACTGGACCGCTGCCACCCCCTCCCCTGGGCTGCCCCACCCTGTCCCCTCACTTTCTGTCTCTGAGTCACTGCTGCGCTGTTCCCTCGCTCTCTCCTCTCCTGCTCCATTGCTACTGTGTGTCGGGAGTTGTGACCCAGATGATTGCATTATCACTATACTGCGTTAATGTAATCATCCAGGTCCTGGGCGACATTTAGGAGCAGGAGATGACAGACCTGGTAGCAGCAGGAAGAAGCTAGCTGGTGCCAGGCCTGAGGAATTTAGCCCTCCCACCCCCCCCGCGACCCTGGGTCCCTTTCTGTTCCCCCATTCGGTTCCCACCGCTCAGCCATTGATAGAGTATTCCCAGTACCTATTTTGGCTTTGTTTTCTTTCTTTACCATCTCCTGCCTCATTAAAAAAAAAAAAGGAGACACTGGAGCAGTGCTGTCTTCAGGTCAGTTGCAGCGTTGGGTGGTTGGAGCTGAACCCACAACAACTTGGGTTTTCTAGGAACTTCTCTGCAGTGGGGCTTTCTTTTTGCTCTGCCAGCCCTACCTTGAGTCTTTGGCTGCGGGGGATGTCGGTTCCTGCAGAATCCGTTAAGCACTGCTCCAGGTGTGGGAAGAGAAGCGTCAGGGAAATGTGCCACCTGTCACCTCGGGGTTGGGCCCTTCCGCGCAGATGTTTGAACTGGATTCAGAGTTCCAAGGTTGTTCTGGGGCTAGGGACCTTCCTTTTTCCCCAGAGTTTGTTTGCTGCTTATACACAAGGTCTTCTTGTTCAAGCTACTGGGGTAGGGGGTTCTGAAGGTCCTGATTTCTGGTCAGTGGGATACCCTGGATGCTGGGCTGAGAGCGACATGGGCTATGGACTCCCTCATTACTGCAGTCACTAAGAAGACGACCTTGCCTGTGGAGGTTGGCACTGCTCTTAAGGATGCAAAGGCTGCAAATTGGAGTCCGCTCTTAAGGCATTCTTTGAGGTGGCATCAATGGGCATACAGGCCTCGATTTCAGGTGCTTTTGCCACCCAGGCATGCCGTGCCTGAGTTCAGCGGGTCTCTTCAGCAGAGGAGTTTGTGCAATTCCTTCTGTCCCTGGAAGCAAGGCTGGCCTATCTTGCAGACCTGCTTTTGATCTCCTGCAGGTCTCTGCGAAGGAGGTCATCTTGGTAGTGACGGCTCGTTACTGGCTGTGGCAGTGGTCTGTAGATACAGCCTCTAAGGCCTGTCTGAAGTGGTTGCCCTTTAGGGGCAAGCTCTTTTTTGGTGAGGATTTGGAGAAGATTGTTAAGGATCTTGGGGAGTCCAAGGGGCAGCGCTTGTCCAAGGATAATCCTAAAGATGCTGCTTCTCACTCTGCCCAGAATCGGTCTAGATAACAGGAGGCAAAGCACTATGGTCTGGGCAGGTCAGGTCCCTTTCATATGCAGCACTTTAAGCAGAAGCAGCAGTCCTTTTGTAGGGATAGGCGTTTGGGTGCCTCTTCCTCCAGAACAATGCCCCGTCGCCCATGCATGCCTTACAATGATAGGGCCCTGGTCCTTTCCCCAGAAGTGATGATCGGAGGTCAGCTGTCACTGTTTTTTTGGGGAGTGGGCCAGGGTGATGACATCAGACCAGTGGTGCAAACCCCTGACAGACTTTTGTCTCACCTAGAATGTAAACTGCACTGAACCCTGGAAAGGGGATTTTATCGGTATACAAGAATTGGTTTGAATTGAATTGAATTGAATTGAAGAGACACTGTGCAAGGTGCTGGCCAAAGTGGTGGCTGTCAGATCCACGCGTGCCGCTCTCGTGCACATAGGGGCAATTCTGAAGGTGCCGCAGTCAGAAGTGTCATGGTTGTGGCCGTGTCCCTATGTCCAGACCTACTGTTTCTCTGTATCTAGCTCTGTGACCTCTTCAGTCTGCCTTTTTCCTGTTGTTCTTCCTGTTAGCCAAGCCTCGCTTTGGTGTCCCTGAAGCCAAGCATCGTTTTGGTCTCCCTGCTTCATTTCCTACTTGTGACATCATCAGCCTACTGCTTTCCTGCATTGCCTTTGCAACAGGTCTATTTTCCTTTTTCTTGTTGTACTGTTTGATTCTGAGGGAACTGGTCGTCTTATTATGCTGTGTCTTTGGGCACAGCCCTGAGCCCTGTGTGAGTGGTTTTGGTTTGAATCTGTATGGATTACTTTCTTGTTAGGTTTGCTCTCAAGCAAAACCCTCTTCTGTTTCTCTGTGTGTGTTGTTCTGCTTTAAACCTGTATGCATTACTAGCCTGTTAACTTTGCTTCCAAGCAAAGCTCTGTTCTGTTTTTCTGTGTGTGTGTGGTTCTGGTTTGAATCTGAATAGATTCCTTCCTTGTTGTCTAGGCTCTCCAGCATAAGTCTGTTCTGTTTCCTTGTGTGGTTTCCCTTGTTACCTTTCACTGATCAGAGAGCTGGTTGTTGCCAGCCCAGCTGCTTTCCTGGATTACTTTGCTTCCCTAGCCTAGCTGCTTTCCTTGATTACCTTGCTTCCATGTATCTGGGTGTGCTCTGTCTCTGCCTGCCTTTCATTTCCCTACCCAGCTGTGTGCTGGCTGAGTTCTGGTAAGAACATTGTTTTTCCCTTTGTTTGCTTTAAACCTTTGACTGCAGTATAAGCCCTGCTTCTTGCTGATTTGTGTTTTAGAAGCAGTCTTTCCCTTTAGCCTGCTTTAACTTTTTGTCTGCTGTGTCTGTTTCCTGATTCTTAGGAGCATTGCTCCTTATCTGATTTGTGTATGTAAAGGCAACTTTTCCTGTTTGCTTGCTTTTCTCTTGTCTCTAGTGTCTTCTATTTGACTCTGTGGTCCATCCTTGTGTATTCTTATGAGTGGCTTCCCTTTACCCTTGAGTGCTGTGTGGCCCAGCCTTGTGTATTCTTATGGGTGGTTTCTCTTTACCCTTGAGTCCTGTATGGCCCAGATTTGTGTATTCTTATGAGTGGCTTCCCTTTACCTTTGAGTCCTGTATGGCATACTTACATATTCCCATTTAGCCTCCTCATTAGTACTACCTCTGCTTTTGTGTGCTCAGGGAACATTACCAGTTCTGAGCACTGCTCTTTGGTGTTGAGATGGCACCCAGAACATTTTATCCAAGGTCACGGTGGTCTTTACACCCTTTCTTTGGAAGGAGAGCATCTAGGTGCATCCTTACCTGGATGACTTGTTGATCCAGGCTTCTTCCCAGCAGGAGAGCAAGCGAGCAATGGATCACATAGTTGGTCTTCTGCGATCACTGGGTTGGGTGGTCAACCTGGCCAAGAACCGTTTCAGGGTGATTTTCGACATGAAGGCTGGGATGGTCTCCCTGTCAAAGGCACAGAAACTGATGTTACACAACCAGATTTCCTGCCTCCTTTTTTGTCCCGCTCTGTGGGCCTGGAATATCTTGCAGGTTCTGGGTTCCATATTGGCCACCTTGGAGACAGTGCCGTGGGTGAGGTCCCACATGCAACTGTTTCAACTGGCCCTCCTCAGCCACTGGTCTCCGATCTCAGAGGACTTTCAGGTATGAGTGTCTTGGTCGGTGTGGGCCTGGTTTGCAATGCACTGGTGGCTGCACCCGGACACGCTCGGGAAAGGGGTCTCCATATCTGCCCTGGACTGGATGATAGTCACCACATATGCAGTCTGTCAGGCTGAGGAGCCCACTGCCAGGGTCAGATGGCTCAGGGGGTGTGGTCCCCATTAGAGGCTTCTTGGCTGATCAGCCTTTTGGAGTTGAGGGCCTAGATTCTTCAGCAGAGACCGAGAGTTGGGCTTGGAGGGCATCAACACGTTGCTGTAGGTTGGTCCGCAGCATCAGCTGCGGTATGTCTTCCCAGTATGGCCCATGGTAAGCCATGTCTTGGGTCGCATTACACAACACAGGGGCATCACAATTCTGGTGGCTCCATATTGGCCACGGCGTTCATGGTATGTGGACCTGATATTGTTGAAGATCAACGGTTCCTTCCAGCTAACCCTCCATGTAGGGTCTTCTCTTGCAGGGTCCAGTGGTCATGGTCTTGGTCTTACAGCATGGCTCTTGAAAGGGTGAGGCTGAGGAAGAAAAGTTATCCTGATCCAATTATTGTGACAATGCTTCAGGCTCGGAAACGCTGCTTCATCTTTAATGAAGGATCAATAACTTGTTTTTGAAAAACAACCTACTTTATAGTTTACTGTTTCCAAGCTCATGTTTATCATTCATTTTTGTAAGCTATGAATATTTTTATTTCTGAGGGTTTGGAAAAGCATAAAAATTTACATTGAATTCTGACATGTACCACCTGCAGATCTGGTGTCTGCAACAATTAAAAGAATAAAAGAGACTACAGGGAAAATCATCATTGCAGAGACCAGACCAAATTGCTGTAAGGGATTTAAAAATTGCTTTTAAATTAAATGACCATGGGCAATGACTTTGGCAACAGAGGCACCAAATGGAATTGCTATTTTAATGCTGTTCTGCCAGCACTCTTGAGTTGAGTCATGATGCTGAGATGTCAAACTATAGCATACTTCAATAGTTTTCAAGGAATGTATGTGAATTCCTATTCAGCAAAAGCATAGCTGCAGATGTCAAGCAAAGACCACCGCAATTTCAGTATAGGAGGTCCAATCGTATTAGGAGATTATACAGTTAGGAACAGTAGTCTCACTAAATGGAAAACAGAAGGAGAGAGCACTGTGCATATCTAACCTTTCTTCATACTAATGAGAAAAGGCTTTGCCCTTTTGCTAAGTCAGTGTTAATGTTTTTTCTAGGAAGAAAGTGAACATGCCTGCATAATATATAATAAATGACATGTTTACAAATATATTAAATGTGGTGTTTACTGCACGGCGACTTGCCATATGTTCAGTACACTCTATGCATCTGTTTCTTTGTACTAACTGCCTATGATGTTCTTTATATCTTTTTAAAAAGATGGGGATGGCAGATGTGTTATAGCAATGTTAAACTCATTACTTAGTAGCTGACCCAGACAATTCAAATCTTAGACCTGTATCTGGAATGCTAGCTATGTTTTCACTAATGCTAAGTGGACCCTGTTAAGCAGCTTCCCATTTACATCTTTAGACAATGTAGCTTTGTTTAAAGATGCTGCAACCTTAGTACCTATCTAGAACTTGTTTTGTTATTGATATATTTATTGATTTATTCGGCACAATTTATATACAGCTAATTTGATCCTATACAGGTGGTTTGCACAATAGAAGTTAAAGATGTATTTGAATTGTGCTATATACTAAACATTTACTTTAATGACTGCATGTCATAGCTATAAAAGTCGTGCATTTGTTTCTGATTTACAAAATTGTGTAGACAGATCATTTTAAAACAGGTCACTTAGGTTAAGAGGGTAAGAAGGCACTTATTTTAAAAAGACACAAATGCCTATGAAGCATATGGACGTCTGTGTGTTTGAAACTTCTACATCCCTATTTTGCAAAGGCAGAAAAGGGGCATCCAACACTGCAGTACATCCAAATAGCAACGGGGTGTGCTGTGGGCTGTTTTAGGCAGGACTAAGACATCCAACAACAATTTGACTGCCCCAGTTTGACTGCCCCTATTTGTCTGTCTGTACATTTGTCCTTTAGATTGTAAGCTCCTTGAGCAGGGACCGTCCTTCTATGTTAAACTGCACAGCACTGCGTAACCCTAGTAGCGCTTTAGAAATGTTAAGTAGTAGTAGTAATTTCCAAACAGGAAGAAACGTACAAGCCTAAAAAGAAGGCCATCCTAAATTAGACCTGTTTCTGTCACGCCCAGGGTACTATGATTGAATGGCTGACCACTGGAGGGATTAAGGCATGATACCTCCTTAATTCCCACAATGGTTGCTGTGCCCCTCCCTCTCCCTTGAAAGTGAAACTGAAAGAGGATACCTGGCTCTATGACAGCTTGAGACAGTATGAGCTTTCTTAGCAACATAGGTAGTAAACCAAGGGGCCTAGTTTCAAATGCCCTTCTAACTCTTTTTTTTTTTTTCTTTCTTTTTTTGTGCACGCTCCAGTAACAGAAAAATATCTACTGCACCTAAATATATAAGCCACCTGCAACCCTGAAGGCTATTGAAATGGTGTACATTCAGGTGCAGTATGTATTTTTCTGTTCCTAGAGGGCTCACAATTACAAAACCAGAGAGTTAAAGTGGTTATTAAACCTGGTTCCCTTGATTTAAAGTCCACTGCACTAACCACTAGGCTACTCCTCTGCTCATTACAGTTCTTTTTTGAAAGGTCTTAAAAACATATTTGTCTGTTTCTTAATGTTATGTTTTTTTGAAAAATGACTTAGATGGATCTTTTTTTATTAAGATTAGATTATTAATTTTAATGTAATTCTGTCTGGTTGGGATATTTCTTTGCTCCATTATCCACTATGGGGCTCATTTTCAAAGCACTTAGACTTACAAAGTTCCATACGTTACAATTTCAATCGCAAGTTAAAAACGGAATAGAAATCACAGCATTCATGGAAGAATGGCTGTGTAGCCATTCCTCCATGAATGCTGACAGACAGACATTCTTGTCCCTGCTTTTTTGTTGTTCATATGTTGGACATTCTGGTTTGTAAAATGGCTGTTCATGCTGGACTTCCTCAGCATACAGATGTCCATCTCGTGCATTTTCAAACGAGAAATCCTGATGTATTTCCCGTTGGACGACCATTTTGGACTTTATGAGCTGGATGTCTCTATTCTTACCTGGGTGTCCTTTTTGGTAATTCCCCTCTGTGTGTCTTTAGAAAATACTAGGGATAAAAAAACAGACATCACAGCTAGATTGAAGTTACAGGCATTTACACTACACCAGCTGAGGAGTAAGTGGAAGTGTATAATTTTACATAGGTATCCCATGAGGTAATTTGATAGAAGCCCTATTACATGAGTAAAACCAGGTTTTATACAGAAAAAAAGTAAAAATAAATAAAATAAAATTACCCCCTGAGAGGGCAATCTAAAAAGACATGTCGATGTACAAACCAGGGTTTATGCACAGAACTGGGGCTTTGAAAATTGTTAAACATTTAGGGCTCCTTTTACAAGGCCACACTAGCGATTCCCACACAGCAAATGCATCACAGCCCATAGGAATTAAATGGGCTTCATCACATATGCCATGCCAGAATCGCTAGTGCTGCTTTATAAAAGGAGCCCTACATACAGGTATTAGGCAGGTATTTCTGGGAGTGGGGTTGGGGCAGATAGTGCATGTACATGTGACTTTTTGGATTTCCAAATACAGTGCAATCTGCTTCAGTGCAAGGGTCTGGGACCAAAAAAATACATGCAGTTAACCGGAGCGTGCACTTAACCGTTGTGACCCAAAGAAGCTTGACATCTGATAAACATATGTACAGTACTGTATACGTGCAGTATACAGTCTCCATTAACTGATGTTATACAGTCTCCGTTAACTGATGTTAGGCTTACTTGAAGTAATCAGTGATAGTCCTCTATACTCTATTGTGTCTGTGAGTGCCATAGACTACGTCTGCCAGACGGTAAAAACTGTCATAGCACTGACATCCAGTGGCCTCTAGATAGGCCCGCACGGTGTTGAGACTGTCCAGCGCTCTTGCAAAAGTGACAGGAGGTTGTTGAATTTCGTCAGCATGTGCCTTCCTGCTCATTTCATTATAAGTTTCATCATCAGCTGTTGCTTGCGTGTAGGCGCATATACCAACATCAGTTGTGTCGTCAGCTGTTTGTAGATCATAATCAACAGCTACGTAGTGATGAAACTCCTCTTCAGTAACACCGACTGGGATGTCAATAGCCTGTTCATCTGCCGCGTTTGCAACAGCTGCATCTATTTCGTCCCTCTCCACATCCTTAACAAAGCTTGCCCGCTTGTAGCAGTTCACAATGGTTGCCTGTGTAACATCATTCCAGGCTTCTTTCTTCATATGTAGGGAATCCAACAGTGATAGATTACAAGCCAGTTCAACAGCAAGTTTATCCTTGCCAGTCTGGTCATCCATAACGCTCATCAGACGACGTAGCACAAGAGCCCGATAATGTTTTTTGGAATTGGCTATTATGCCTAGTGGTTAGTGCAGTGGACTTTGATGCTGGGGAACTCAGTTCGATTCCTACTGCAGCTCCTTGTGACTCTGGGCAAGTAACTTAACCCTCCATTGCCCCTGGTACAAAATAAGTGCCTGAATATATGTAAACTGCTCTCTTTACTTGATTGCCTAATCCACTTTGTCACCTGCATTATAACTATGCATTTCTCTTTCCAGAATTGGCGATCGCCATTACGGAACAATGTAAGCCACATTGAGCCTGCAAATAGGTGGGAAAATGTGGGATACAAATGCTACAAATAAATAAATGCCCTGATCCATAGGTTGGATCAGAGAGGTAGTGTTTGGTGGCAGGAAGACCACCTTGACGTTAGACAGCCTGACATCACTGTGTGCAGCACAATTATCACAAAGCAACAAAATCTGACGCTTTTGTGCCCGCATTCTAGTGTCTAACTTCTTTATCACTGCTTCCAAATTTCCCCTGTCATCCATGAATTTGCGTTAGCCTCGTATGACACAGGAAGTCGCTTAACATTCGTGAAGCAACGGAGCTGTTTGCTCTTTCCAATGACGAGTGGTTCCAACTTCTCACTCTCATCCATATGGGGCCGATTCTGTTCAATATATTTGTGAGTGACATTGCCGAAGGGTTAGAAGGTAAAGTTTGCCTATTTGCGGATGATACTAAGATTTGCAACAGAGTGGACACCCGGGAGGGAGTGGAAAGCATGAAAAGGGATCTGAGGAAGCTAGAAGAATGGTCTAAGGTTTGGCAATTAAAATTCAATGCGAAGAAATGCAAAGTGATGCATTTAGGGAGTAGAAACCCATGAGAGATTTATGTGTTAGGCGGTGAGAGTCTGATAGGTACTGAGGGGGAGAGGGATCTTGGGGTGATAGTATCTGAGGATCTGAAGGCGACGAAACAGTGTGACAAGGCAGTGGCCGTAGCGAGAAGGTTGCTAGGCTGTATAGAGAGAGGTGTGATCAGCAGAAGAAAGGAAGTGTTGATGCCTCTGTACAAGTCATTGGTGAGGCCCCACCTGGAGTATTGTGTTCAGTTTTGGAGGCCGTACCTTGCGAAGGATGTTAAAAAAATGG
The DNA here is from genome assembly GCF_901765095.1 of Microcaecilia unicolor. Lineage (NCBI taxonomy): Eukaryota > Metazoa > Chordata > Amphibia > Gymnophiona > Siphonopidae > Microcaecilia > Microcaecilia unicolor. The sequence continues at coordinate 125,206,101 of NC_044033.1, forward strand.
AAGCGGTGCAAAGAAAAGCTACGAGAATGGTATGGGATTTGCGTTCCAAGACGTATGAGCAGAGACTTGCTGACCTGAACATGTATACCCTGGAGGAAAGGAGGAACAGGGGTGATATGATACAGACGTTCAAATACTTGAAAGGTATTAATCCGCAAAAAAATCTTTTCCGGAGATGGGAAGGCGGTAGAACGAGAGGACATGAAATGAGATTGAAGGGTGGCAGACTCAAAAAAGATGTCAGGAAGTATTTTTTCACGGAGAGGGTGGTGGATGCTTGGAATGCACTCCCGCAGGAGGTGGTGGAGATGAAAACAGTAACGGAATTCAAACATGCGTGGGATATGCATAAAGGAATCCTATGCAGTAGGAATGGATCCTCAGAAGCTTAGCCAAAATTGGGTGGCAGAGCAGGTGGGGGAAGAGAGGTTGGTGGTTGGGAGGTGAGGATAGTGGAGGGCAGACTTATACGGTCTGTGCCAGAGCCAGTGATGGGAGGCGGGACTGGTGGTTGGGAGGCAGGAAATACTGCTGGGCAGACTTGTACGGTCTGTGCCCTGAAAAAGGCAGGTACAAATCAAGGTAAGGTATACACATATGAGTTTATCTTGTTGGGCAGACTGGATGGACCATTCAGGTCTTTTTCTGCCGTCATCTACTATGTTACTATGTTGCATCCATATTGCAGCAAAGGAGGATCGTCAGTCGATCCTTCGATGTTTTACTTCTTGTAGTTTCGGCTTGTTTGAATGCAAGTGTTCCATCAGGAATCGCTCGCCAGTAGAGACCATTTTCGTCAGCATTGAAAATGTCACAAGGTGCAAACTCGTTCAAGATGGTAGGAAGAACTGAAACATCCCAATTTTCAGCACCAAAGTCATCAGCGTCTTGTTTTTCACCATGCTGTTTCATGAATTTTATGTTGTTCCTCTCCTTCCATCTTTCCAACCATCCAACAGTGGCTTTGAATTCAGTTAGTCCAAGACTTTCAGCTAGCTGATTAGCTTTCTCCATAAGCAGTGGACCACTGACAGGAAACTGTCTGCTCCTGACTTGAGAAAACCACTGAAGAAGAGCATCTTTTACATCCTCAGCTTTTCCCACCCGTTTACGTTTCCTGTGTGGATTTGTATTATTTTGCCAGTCTTCCAGAAGCTGATCTTTCTGCTTCAAGATACGTGAAATTTGATTGGGTTTGACACCATATTCTTTAGCAATAGATACTTGACTTTGTTTGTTTTTTAATTTTTTTAAAACTTCTATTTGTTCAGCCAGTGTTAGTCTTACAGTTGCGCGATGGGGATGACTCCAGTGTACACTCTAACAACATTATTTCGATTATTCTGCCTGTGGCGGTTAACCAATGATATTTCAAATTTATCGCCCCTTCGTCACGTGCCAATCGGCTTCCATATTCCCTGCGTGCGCTTATGCGGAGTCTTTCCTTCAGAGGAGTGGTGTTAAACCAGGCATATAAGCGAATCTTGCACTTATCAGTGGTGCGCTAAACCGAAGTTTGTCCCCATAGATATTGATGGCGCCAAAAACGGGACCGAAGTACGGCATGTAGTTAAACAGAGCATGCGCTTATCCGACGTGCACTTAAATGGCGTGCACTGTAAATGTGCATAAGTTTTCACTGCAAATGTAGCCACACAAATGGTAGGTGACTCTTTTCCTTTTCAAAATGTATATAAAAATTACACACAGACTTTACACATACATGATTTGTTTGAAAGTTGCTCCTTGGACACCGATGCACCCTAAACAGTTAGGATTTTGTGCACTATTCTACTGATTGTACATTAGTCACTTTGTTGGAATTTGTTCATACCAATCTTGATCAAGGGAATGGGGTACTGCTTATATTGCTAGATCTCTCTGCATCGTTTACATTTTGTTGATCATTCCATTCCCTTTCAAAGGTTAACAGAACTCCATATCAATGATAAGGACTAGCTTTGTTTCACCCTCTCTGACAGTTCCTGTAAGGTTTTCCTGAATAGTTCCTTCTCTTCTTTTCATTCTCTGCCTTTTGGGGTTCCCCAGAGTACTATCCTTGGGCTGTTCAATATTTTTCTTGCTCCTGTTGCTTTATTTTATTTAGTCTTTTCAATTCTCTTTCTTTCTGTATGCAGACAACATTCAAATATTGGTCCCGTCGATTTGGATTTCCTCTCTATGGGGTCCTTGTACAAAGCACACACTAAATATATTTCTATGGGCGTCACTAGCGTTTAACGTGCCCTAAAACCGCTAGCGCGCCTGTGTAAAAGGACCCTTGTGTTATCTGCTAAACTTGACCAGATTGCTGACTGGATCACCATAAATGTTTTGAAATGCAACCTTGATAAAAACAGAGTTTTGTCATATTTACCTGGCAAATGCTTCAGCAAGAATCCTTGCTTCTGCTATCAATGGAAATGCACTTTTTTAAAAGGATCCCATTAAAGTACTGAGAGTAAGTTTAGTTAGTCATCTAGGGGTCCTTTTACTAAGGTGTGCTAATGGATTTAGCGCTTGCTGAATGCCACGCAGCCCATTGTATACCTATGGGCTGCATAGAACTTAATGCATTCTAATTTATATATGCTAAATCCGTTAGGGTACCTTAGTACAAGGACCCCCTAATTTTTCATGCACAAATTTCTAGCCTAGTAACGAAATCCTTTTTTTACTCTTAGGCAATTACATATTATTTGTCCTCTTCTGCAACAGTCTACACTTCGTCTTCTAATTCATTCCTTAGTTTTGTCACATTTAGATTACTGTAACTCCTTATATCGAGGTCTGCCATGTTCAACTAAAAATCTTTAACTTATTCAAAATACTTCCATCAAACTTCTTTATGGTGCAAAAAAAAATGATATTTTCCCCACTTTTTATTAAAGAACTTTGGCTTCCAATAGCTTATTGTATTCCTTTCAAGACTCATGCTGGCACATCAGGATACTCACAATTCATCTTTAACCTGTTGAGTCCTTATAAACCTGTGTTTGTTCTTCGTTCTACCCATCAAAAGCTTGTGGATATCCCTTCACATTTACAGGTACATTCTGATGAAGGTAGACATTGTAATTTTAGTGATATTGCCCCCATCTTATGGAATAGTCTCCTTTTCTATATTCATCTGGAACCCTCAGACCAAAAATTTTAAAAAGGCTTTGAAGACACGCTATTTTACTGTAGCTTGCCCATGTGATTAATTGCAGAGTCTGAGATAACACTGCCCTGTTCATCTGTTCATCATACTAACTGCCTTGCCCTCACACTTTGTTCTGATTGTCATTTTTCACATTCCTTACTCTCCTTTTATGTCTTACTTTGATGTTTTATGAGATTATGGTAACCTAGGCCTCTTTTTGTTTCTTTCATATTTCTCTTTCCCTATGTAGGTTGTTAAATATTGTAAACTGCTTAGTTAATGTCTTTATAGATCGTATATCAATAAACTAACCTATAACCTTTAACCCATTTTTTGATCGTTATATTGTTTTTGTGCTTTCGTTTTCGGGCCAGTTTTTGAAACTGTGAACACTGAACCAAAGTCCATGAGCAACTTTACTAATAGATTTTACATGAGTTCTCCAGAGACAAGTATGAGCATACTTTTCCTTTGAGTACTCAATAAAAGTGTTCCTATAGAAATCCAAAGTCCAGTTTTGTTTAGGATGTCTATGTTCAAGTTGAATTTGCAATGTATCTTACAAAAGGCTTGCTGAACATGAAAAGTGTAATTTTATAAAAGTTTATTTCTGTCAACAAGCAGGATTAAGTTAGGCTTACAAGTAAGATGATGTCATCCAACAGCAATGGGATGGAACTGCTGTCACAAAGCTCCGAACATTAATACGAAGTCCTGGGATGTGCAGCCCTTCCTGCATAGTGGTCTCCTCAGATCCTCAGTATTGTTTTTTTTCCGTTCAGCTGAATGGATGAGAAAAATGCTCTCCCATGTAATTTGTTCTTTGATGTTGTTTTACATTCTTTTAATTCTTTTCTTCTTGTTATGTCACCTAAATTGGGCTTTTGTCTGTGCCTGAAATGTGGAAGACAAATCCAGAATTTCAACTTTCACACCCAGTGCCTCTTGTGCCTTGATCCTGAACATGACCAAAAGAGCTATTATACCCAATAAGCATGAGCTGTCATTTGAAACAAATGTCGTCCACAGATAATAGTGCACCCTCTTCTTATAGAGTGCACACTATTCCTCTAATTCTATAAAAGCTGCCAAAAATTGTGTGAACAAATTTGGGCATGCCCAATTTCTGCATGTAATTTAATCCAATTTGTGCATGTAATTTAATTGAATAATGAGCTAATTAGCACCAATAATTGCATTTTAACAACCAATTATTGGCACCAATAAGATTTAATTGGCATTTATGTGTGTAAATATAGGCATGTGATATGCACCTAAAATTTACATATGATCTGAAAAAGGGTGGATGGAAATGGGAGAGTCATGAGCATAATGGGGACTTTCCTAAGATTGATGCATATCGTTATAGAAAATGGGGATATGTACCTAATGAAGGAATGTACATTTGAACCAAGTTTCAGTAGATGCAAATGGCCACACCTGGGTGTAAATGCTTTTCTATAAACCACACCTAGCTTTAAGTATGGCATATAGAATAACGATTTTATCAGTGCTGAATTTTTGAGTGCCATATATAGAATCTAGCCCTATGTGCACCTGGAAGAAAATTCAGTAAAGGTTGCCCAAATTTAGGTGCCAAAATGATGTGTGCTAAGTGCGGATTCTGTAAAGGCAGTTCCACATAGAACTGTCTTTATCAGGGCTGCCGAGAGACTGAGCTGTGCCCGGGGCAGGGCCGCCACTGTCGGGGGCCCTCCAGGACCACCGCTGTCGCCCTCCCTGATGCTCGAGCATGCCCGCCTAAATCCTGGGAACAACCCTGACTGCCTATGCCCCTCCTCTGACTCTATCCCTTTTAAGTAGCACATGAGATAATTTAGTTGTACAGGTTAAGGGACTAGGGCAGATCCACGCATAACTGCTAAAGACTGCCAAGTAGCACTTGTTAATGCCAATAATTGATTATCACCTATTTAGCCAATTAGTTTACACGCATATCTGTGATGCACGCCAAAAATTGCACACCCAAATTTGGGTGACCTATATAGAATCTGGGGGATAGTTTGCACTATTTCCCGATAGGACACATGTGCGACTTATCGGAAAAGAATGCTATGTGCAAAGGTGCACATTCTTAAAAAGAGGGCATACTATTAATGACGTTCATTTGAAATCTGGAAAAAAAACAATATGAAAATGTTCTGGCTGCCTATTTCTAGTGCTTGAATGTCACCGAAAGAACAAAGAGATCACCTCGATTGACTCAGAGAGCATTTAGATGCTGAAAATAAGTTGCTCTGTAAAAGGTCTCATGAAAAGGCTTCCTCTATGCATAGGAGCCAAAGTAAAGCATTGCTCAATATTGGGGGGTGCTTATGCACCCACAGAGCTGGCACCTATGCCTCTATGCAGACTAGTCCAGAATCGTCCATGGAGAAAACTTCAACATCTAAGTGCAGTGACCCAAGAATGCAAACACTCAAAGGGCAGAAACCTGAGGTTGTTTACATCAACTCCAGACAAAGAACTAGTTAAGTGCAAGCAACCTAGCATAGGTTTTCCTTCTGATAAGGGATTTTGGATGTAGCTCACACTTTTTTTCTGTTCTAGCTCAGGGAGAGTTACATTCAGGTATTGTAGGCATTTTCATGTCCCCAGAGGTGATATGGTAACAGCATTAAGGGTATCTGTTTTTAAAAAAGGTTTGGATAAGTTCCTGGAGGAAAAGTCCATAAGTTACTATTAAGATAGATATGGGGAAAGCCACTACTTATCCCTGGGATCAGCAGGGAATCTGGGATTCTGTCAGGTACTTGCCTCCTGGATTGGCCACTGTTGGAAACAAGATACTGGGCTAGACCATTGGTCTGACCCAGTATGGCTGCTATTATGTTCTTATGTAACTCGGGAGATATATTTTGAGCTCCTTGCCCTGAGTGACATCACAGCCTGTGTGCATTTTCAATGTTTTCCCCATTTTTTAATTCAGAGAGCTAATGTCATGACAGCTACTTTGCATATTCATCATGATAAGAAAGACATGCTTCATAAATTATACAAACTTTTCAAATGTGCTCTTCACATTGAGTGCAGATTTCTAAAATGTGTTTTTGTTTGCGATGCAAGCAGAATGAATCTTTGTGTATATGTGTAAGAAAGAGGTCAGCTTTTCGTACATGCGTGTGCACTTTGGTGACGGAGAGGCAAGATTTTGTGTGGGAAGAGGTTGTTTATGCACTAGTGTGCATGTGTGTGTGTTAGAGAAAAAGCTATTCTGTTGATTTTGAAGTTTGGTTTTAATTACTTGTCTTTGTGGCTGTGAGTGAATGTGCTAGAAAGAGTTTATTTGTGCGTACATGCAGGGGATGATACGGCAGTGTATATCTGAGAAATGGCGTGCATCTCTGTGTGTTCTGCCAGTTTCCACCACTTTCCATTGCTGGTCAATTTTCATATGTAAGTTATGCACAAATGTTGAGAAATGACATGGATAGAAATCATCATTGATGTAAGGCATTTCCATGGCACTTACTATAAAGAGATCCCAACATGGATATGCCTCATGTAATTAATATATTGGGTATCTCAGAGCAAACCTAGTATGATTTCCCTCATTATATGTTCATTTCTGTGCAATTTGCTTCTATTCAGACACCTGACTAGGACCCTTCCAGGAGTGAATAGCAAAATGTTAATTTATTGACTGGATCAAATAACAGCTCGTTTCCAGATGGGTCCTGGCAGCAAACTGGATAAATCAGCCACCCAAATTATGATCATCTGAAAAATACCTGGTGGTCTATAGACACTAATGGTGTCAGTCTACTGCTACATGCCAAAAATGTATCATCACAATTTGGCACTAATTGTCCTCATTATTGACAACCTCAGAAATACCAAAGGTAGCAGAATTATGGCGATTCTGTTGCACTTTCACACTCTCCAGAACATAGTTGAGATTAGTAAGACAACATGGGGAGGGAAATTTGCACTGCCCCTGTTCATGCTGTATCTGTTCAGTAGTTAGATGGAGAAGCTTGGTTTTCAATAGTGTAAAATCATTAGTACTACATTTGCTAGAACTACTACTACTACTATTTAGCATTTCTATAGCGCTACAAGGCATACGCAGCGCTGCACAAACATAGAAGAAAGACAGTCCCTGCTCAAAGAGCTTACAATCTAATAGGAGTATTATGAATTGGGGGGGGGGGGAACCCTGAATGAAAATGCCAGGAAATGACCTGGGAAATGACGCAACAAACATTTTTGTTCTGCACACTCATACTTTTCATGTTTAAATCCTTACTTCTTCCACTTCCTGCTTTCCTTGTGTAACTTGCAGGTGCGAAAGTCTGTGGGCAAAAAGCATCTCTCCCCATCACTCTTTAGGGAGTTTCCTTTTAAAATTTGCTTGCAGCCAGACAGGTACAAAGTAGCCACAGGGCTGCATGATGTGAGGGTAGTTTTTAAAAAAAATGTTCTCCCCATATAAGTCATATACAGTCTGTTCATATCCTTATCTCTTTATAATAAAATAGTTACAGAATGTTGTCGGTATGTGTTATGAATGGTACCAAACTAGCAACAGAACACTTGCCCTATGAAGCTTGCAACATAAATGCTTATTATTGCTTCCCAGTTGTAGTCAGGTTGACTGAGGCATAAAAGATTATCTGAGCTGGCAGAGGGAGCCCAAGGGGCTCTGATTGGAGTCCTATTATCTAAATATGAAAAATCTGAATTAACAACTGCAACCATAAAATAGATTATCATCTCTGCAGGTGGGAGTTCACATACAATTTAAACTGTGGGTTGTTGGCTACAAACGCCTGATAAGCCCACTGTGGAGAAGACATACAGCAGCCTTATGCCCCTCTGAAGGTGCACAGCTTTTCATTTGAGACTTTTACCGAAGAGCTATGAAGCAGTAGAGTGACAGGCAAAGATCAGAAGGCTGGGATGAAAGTCCAAACAGAACAGAAAGACATAGTGAAGCAGAGAATCAATATTGTGAAACAGCAATATTTTCTTTTGCAGTATGTTGGAAAAAGTCTTCAAAACAAGACAAACTGCAAAACTTTGTCAATTTGAGGATTTTTTTTTCATTCTTCTACCCTTTTCCTTCCTGTAAACTTTCCTATGTTTTTAACCATTTTTTCTTTCTTTAATAACAAGCAGTATGTCATGTCCTCATACGCGGGCTACACCAGAGTTTACAGAGCTCTAGTACGTTCTGGAATGCTGCACTAAGCTTTTACTGCCAGTTTTTTGTGGAAAACCACCACATTTCGGGGTGCAATTGAATGAATGTCTGTTCCCCAATATTCTGTTTTTAATAGATTCCCCAAAGTCTGAGCTGACATTTGAAGCCAGTGCGCTGTGGCGATTTCAGATGTTTTGTTTCTGTTTCGGCATCAAAGCCCACATAAGGGGTCAAATAAATCTCTTGTATTAAAGCTGGTGGATAAACCAAGAGAAATATGGCTATGTGGCTTCCTTATGTTGAACAAAAAAAAAAGACTCAGCTGTAGAACGCCGTAGCGGCAGTACTCGTCAATTACTTCAAAGATTTATTTGACCCCTGATACAGGCTTTGATGCCGAAACACGGCCGTGTTGGGTCATTTTGAAGCTGTTATTAAAGACTTCCTGATTTCCTCTTCAACCTGTCCTCACTTTTTTTGTTCATTGCTTTATAACCATTATACCATTTCTTTCTCCTTCAAATCCCTGGGTCAGGTTTTCTGTTGAGTTTAACAGTTTCCTTGATGAATTTGCACAGTTGTGGCCTATATTTATTTATTTTTGTTACATTTGTACCCCGCAATTTCCCACTCACCGCAGGCTCAATGCGACGGGCAATGGAGGGTTAAGTGACTTGCCCAGAGTCACAAGGAGCTGCTTGTGCTGGGAATCAAACACAGTTCCTCAGTTCCCCAGGACCAAAGTCCACCACCCTAACCACTAGGCCACTCCTCCTCTCTATAACAAGAATCAAACAGCATCAGTTGAAATCTTGTAACATTTCATTATGGTCACTTTTTGTCCGATGTTAACAGAAAGTGAAGAAGCCAGTGGTTTCAGAAAGTACACTTGATTCAGTTGCATCATATTCAGTATTGATATCCATGATGGGTGTGTGCCTTGTCTGAGGCTTAGATTTATTTTGATTTTGATATTTGGAATGTGCCTATGGGAAATAAACCAAATATAGTGCTTGAAAATATAAATAAATTGTGTTTACATATATATTATAAAGGGTCCTTTTACTAAGCTGCAGCAAAAAGTGACCTACGGTAGTGTGGGCACATGTTTTTGGTGCACACCGGGCCAGTTTTTACTGCGTCTGGGAAAAGGGCTTTTTTTCAATGGACCAGGAAAAGGGCCTGTGGTAAAATTGAAACCAGTGCACACCTATTTACAGTCTGAGCCCTTAATACCATCCATTGATCTAGCAGTAAGGGCTCATATGCTACACACATGACCTGCCGATTAATGCCAGAAACGCTGCACACAGTAGGAAATTAAAACAATAATTTATCCCAATGGTATGGGTGTGTGCCAAATCCAAAATTACCACCTGGGGGCATGCTAGCCTAGCGGTAGTCTTGTTTTGGCGCATGCTGCACTTGCATAGAACCTACCGCACCTTTGTAAAAGGGAACCTAAATGCATAAACTGTAAAAGGGCCCCTAAATGCATAAACTCAAAAAACTGTGGAAGGAAAAGCCTCAGAACCTAGCCCAAGACACATTCATCCTCACAGATATCACATTGTAACCTCTTAGGCACAAAAACCTTCCAGATTCAATTCTGTTCTTGAAGTAATTCTTAAAGAATAAACTTATCTGAACTTCAATGCACACATTTTCAATTGAGAGCAGTATAATACGGTTCCATCGACAGTGGCCAGCGTTTCTTAAGAATAAGAGAATTATCTGGATTTGTAACCATGAGAGCTACACTGTGGTCTGCCGCCACCCTAAACTCTCCCTTCAAAGCTGCATGACTGACTATGGAAGAATGGCAGCCTGATAGAGGAACCCAAGGCGTGCTTAAGATCAGTTCTCTCCATTGTCTTACAAATACCTATCCTGCTCAGCTCTGTACTTATAACTATACCTCAAACAGCAAACAAAGGAAATTAACAACTCTATAACACAAGAGCTACACTGTAGCCTCTCACCTGATCTAAACTCCCCCAACTGCTGCACGACAGACTATGGAAGAATGGCAGCTTAAATGAGGAACCCTACCTAATTATAGCGAGTATTAGCGTCATTTTGAAAAAGCCCCAAAATTTCATTTTTTTTCAAATGTTGTTAAATCCTTCTGCCCCCCCCCCCCCCCCGCCCAGTATTGTGAGCTGCCAGGCATGAGCCAGCCTCAGAACAGTGACTCTGACTGCAAGCAGGAGCTGTATCTGCATCCTTGTGAGCTGGCTAGAACCAGCCCATTCCTAGCTGTGTCTTGTAGCTCTGGTAATCTTAGATCCTATTTTATGATTTGCACATTGGGGACCAGACAACACCAAACAGCAGCAGCAATCCAAGGAAGTACAAACACAGCAAGAGTTTATCCAGATGTCAACTTTAATGGAAACAGGACCCAACCTGGCCAAGTTTCGTAAAATCCTTTGTCATGGGTCATATAGGTTTCCACAATATATTTAGATTCAAAGCATATACTGCAAAACCTGAATTTAAAAGAAAAATGAGGTCCAGCATCAAAAGTAAAAGAATGCAGCCAACAGTATGTGAATAGAAAAAGCTATGATTAATGCCTAACTATGGAAATTTAGGGGGTCTTTTACTAAAGCTTAGCTCGAATTATCTGCAGCAGGGCCCATTTTATTCCTATGGGCCCTGCTGTAAATAACTCGAGCTAAGCTTTATTAAAAGACCCCCTAAGTGGGAGATAATCGGTTATCTCCTGCTGAATAACCACAGCTAGTGGCTAGCTGCTAACCAGCTCTATCGTGCACCATAGCTGGTTAGGCACAGATATTAAGAGCCAAACTGGTTATGTTTAGAGCTTATAATAGGCTGCTTAAGTAGCAGGCCTATCTTTAACCACTAAGCACTTAACCAGTTAACCCTGGGTTTTATATAGCGCACCTAGTGTTCTGCGCCAAAATCCAAGCATATTCTATAACAATGCACGTAAATTAATCAGCATTGTTAATAGCACTTAAGCAATAATGAGCACTAATTGGCAATAATTAGAATTTTTATGCACAGCTTGCTAAGCATATTCTCTAATGCACTGTGCCTAAATTTTAATGCGCGCAGGCAAAAAGGAGCATGGTTGTGGGCGGGGAAATAAGCATTCTGTGGACATTCCAAAATTTATGCGCACTGATAGAACATGACCCTCTGTGCCTAAATCTATGCACCGGGATTTACACCACGTTTTCAGTGGTGTAAATGGAAGCGTGTAGTTTTAGGAAATTAAGCGTATTCTATCTACCATGCCTAAATCTAGGCGCCCTTTATAGAATACACTTAGGCAGAAATGTTTACCGCGCCAAATCTTTTAGGCACCATATATAGAATCTGGCCCTTAGCACTGAATTTTGGCTTAACTGGTTAAGTTGCCACAGTAAAATATAAAACCAGTAATCAATGCTAGTTGCCAGAAACAGCCTAGCATTGAATATCAAGGTTTAATGCCGGTGGTGTACAGCAAAAGCATTGCCTGCCGCCAGCTGAATACCAGGGGGTGAATTTCTGTACCTCATCATAGCCATATATAAAGCCTTTTGCTGGTATGAATTTTCTGTAAATATTGACTAACCTTAAGAGCATTTTAAGGTAGATGCTCATGAAGTTTTGTGAATATATGCCTTATTGAACTAGCTAGCTACAAATATCTTTTCTTTTAATACAATCCTTATTAATTATTGAATGTTTGGATCCAGCACTGCAGTATTTTGATATTGAACAACACTGCAAGAAAGCTCATGGAAACGGTCCTCCAGGCAGTTCTGTGACATGTATTGGCCAGTATGCTTCAGCATTCTTTAATAAACTAAAAGATTGTTAATAGCCCTGGTATGACAGAGTAGATTTTGTTGTTGTGCCTTGTGCTGCTGGTAATGATCTTGCTGGTACAGACCATGGGCAGTTTAGGAGACTTGCTGACTTCATAGAGTCAAATTGATTAGGAAGTAGACAGAAGCTTCTTGCCCCAAAGCTGTGAATGCTCAGTATAATAGGCTTGAGTTCATTTGGGAACATAGGATCTTAAGATTCTTTCGACTGGTCTGCTGTTTAGTATATGATCACATGTGGATAAGGGAGGCTGGTGGGGAGGCAATCCCCCATCAGCTTCTTCTCAAAGCTTACTGCTGAGTAGCATTGGAACACACATTGCTTGTGAAACTGTTGATTTCATTCTGCAGTGTGCATTAAGATGGAGGGAGCCACATAAATGTATACACACGCTCACTATCAGTAAACAGTGCAAAGGAGCTGTGCAAAAAATGGAAAGTGACAAGGGGGGGGGGGGGCAGCACAAAGCAGGACCATCCTGAGGACTGTGCATATGGTGCAGCCATACAGGGTGCAAGGGAGACAGGGGCATAAGAATCACTCCCTGTCCATTGTCACCTCTGCAGGGGCTGTGGTGCAGTGGGCGGGGCAAAGTTGCTAGGGGACCTGTCACAGCTTGGGACCCTGCAGGCAAAAAGATTGTTACAAATGGGACAAGCAGGAGAGAAGAGGCAAGTGAGACAGAAGGAGGAAAATGGAACAGAAAGAAATGTGTATAATTTATTTATTTGTAGCATTTATACCCCGCTCTTTCCCGCTCGATAGCAGGTTCAGTGCGGCTTACAATGTATGGATTACAAGTATAACAGAGATAACACAGTTGAATAGAGTAGGACAAGAGGAAGAGATGTGGGGGGAGGATTGAGGTATGGTTAATGTTAGTGGTGTGGATTAGGTTCGTAAATTAAGTCAGGTCGTTTGGATATGGAAAACAAATATGGAAAGGAGAAATGTAATAACAGACAACGAATTAAAACTTGAGTCAAAAAATGTTTGTCAGTAAAAGTGGCACTTAACATACTAAGCAAAACTTTTAGCTTGCATCACTAAAGAATTGCCTACTAAGCAACTACAGTGCATTGTAAAAAGTCTTTACATCCTTGTACATTTGCCACAGTCGAAAAAAATAAACAATTTAAAGTACATTAATGTAAGGGTTTTATAGATCTACACAAAATACTTCACAATTTTAACATGAAAATAAATTAAGTATAGAAATACTCAAAAAGTAATTAAGAATAAGAAACAAAAACATTTGATTGCCTCACCCCCTCCCCCTCCAGGAAGATTGGTCCCTGAGCTCATTCCAGCCCACAATAACCTCCCCTCCTCCCATGATCCCTTACTGGAATGAATGTTTACTATTGAGGATGGTTCAGGGTCTTCCCAGACAGGAGGGATGCCAGACCCCTCTCACCTGCATTATTACTGTAAAGTGAATGATGTCACCAAGTAGAGCTTTAGTAAAGTACCCCCTGGTGGCATCATATGTCAGCTACACTGATAAAGACATAATATAAACATTAGCAAAACAGGAAGTAGTAAGGCAGCAAAGAAGACAGGATTCGATGAATGCACAAGAAGCTTTTAACATGCTCATAACATCCAAATCAAGGAAAGCCTGAGTGAAGGTGACTCAACATGACTGTGTTTTGGCATATGTGCCTGCGTCAGGAGTCCTTCTACCTTTAAAATTAGCTATCCTAATATCATTGGTATATATGATGATAAAGCAAAAATGAACATCAAGAACACAAGCCGCATGAACATGAAGCCAGTTTGTGCCACTTTTTGGACGTTTTCCTATTTTGAAAACAAGCCCCTATATCTTTTCTGAGATACAGTGACCAAAATTTCACACAACATTTCAAGGTGCAGTCACATCATGGAGCAATACAAAGGCAATATTCTCAGTTTTGTTCTCCACAGTGTGTTTTTTCTGCTGAAAAAGGTGCCGGTACTCAAATGACAGGCCACCCTTCAGGAGTGGGGTGATCACTGAGAGACCCACCCACAACAGCCAGGTCCCCTGCAACCAGTCACAGAATCTATGACAAGGCAGAACTTGTATGTAGAGCCTGAGCTCTGTCATTAAAATATGAGGACCATGGGTCAATTTTAGCAGAAAATGGAAAATGTGCCGGTACTCAGTACCCCCAAGTACCCTCTCAAAAAAAGCCCTGGTTCTCCATTCCTTTCTTAATAATTCCTAACATTCTATTTGCTTTATTTGCTCTGTTGCACACTGAGCAGAGGGTTTCAATGTAGCATCATCAATGATACCTAAATCCTTTTCCTGAGTAGTGACTTCTAATGTGGAACCTTGCACCATGTAGCTATAGTTTGGGATCCTCTTCCCTACATTCATCACTTTGCACTTGCTCACATTAACCCCTGATTATATAAAAGTCGCCCAAAATTGCACGCAAACGTAGGCAGGCGTGCCTCAGATTTGTACATGCAATTTAATAAAATAACGAGCCAATTAGTGCTAGTAATTAGATTTTTAACAAGCAATTATTGGAACTAATTAGATTTAATTGGGACTTACGCATGTAAATTTAGGTGTGGGGTTCACTCCTAAAAAATATACAAGACCTGAAAAAGGGGTGTGCGGAAATGGGAGAGTCATTGCCATTTCGGGGCAGATTAGGGGCATGGTTTTGAGTTACATGCGTAATTATAGAAAATGGGTGCTCTGTGTGTAAATTTAGGCATGTGCATTTGCACCATGTTTTTATTGGTGCAAATGGTGGTGCCTAAATTTACACGCAACCTCTCCACTTAAGCGTTATTCTATAAATCATGCCCAACTTTAGGTGCAGTTTGTAGAATATCGTTTAAGTGTGTGTGGGGAGGGAGGGGGAGGTTGGTGCCGATTTTTTAGGCACCATTTATAGATTCACCCCTAAATGTCATCTGCCATTTAGATGCCCTGTCTCTCAGTTTTGTAAGGTCCTCTTGCAAGTTTTCACAATCCTCTTTTGATTTAACAACATTGAACAACTTTGTGTCATCAGCAAATTTAATCACCTCTCTCGTTATTCCCGCTTCCAGATCATTTATAAATATGTTAACATGCAACGATACCAGCACAAACTCCTGGGGAACCCCACTATTTACCCTTCCTCTTTCAGAATGTTGACCATTTAACCCTGCCCTCTGTTTTCTATCTTTTAACTATTTCTTAATCTGCAGTAGGACACTGCTTCCTATCCCATGACTTTCTAATTCCTCAGGAATCCTTCATTAGGTACTTTTGTCAAATGCCTTCTGAAAAACCAAATACACAATTTCAACTGGCTCACCTCTGTCCACATGTTTATTTATCCCTTCAAAGACATTTAGCAGATTGGCAAGGCAAGAACTGGAGGGCTATCACATTCCTCCTACCTGCGAAGATGGAGGACCCTTTAGAATGGTAAAATATTCTGGAGGGATGTGAAGGGTGGCAAGATTTCCTGTATGAGAGGATATTTCATACTGAGGGGTTGGAGGGATGGTGTGGGGGAAGCTTCTCCTTAGGGTGGTGGGAGTTAGTGCCTGGGTCAGGGGTGTCTGATAGTTGTTTGGGGGGATTTGATGGTGTTCCTGGGGTCCTGATAGTTTTTGGAGGAACTGAGGGCAGATTATCTGTTGATTTTTCTGTGTGTTTTATTTTGGTTTAATCTGTTTAGTTATAATAAATTAACTTATATTTTTGTACTTATCTTTTCCCTGGATTTTTTCACCGTTACTGATTCCTTTGCAGGGTTACCAGTTTTGATGGTGGTTCTTTGTGGCTACTTGTTTACATTTCTTCAAGCCTGGAATATAATTTTTGTAGGATTATTAGACAAAGCAACACAGTAAAATGCTGCTACATCTGCTGTCTATTTTCAGAAAGCTGTCATTCTGTTACTATCTATTAAAATGAATTTTAGGCTAATACCTTCCAGATGGTTCTTTATTTTTCCCTTGCACTTTATGAAAAATGATGGCATACAGGTGTCACTTATGTCTTAGCAGACTTGTTAGAAACTGAAAGGAAGATGCTCAAAACAATCTGGGTTTGCAACATTTCATTTAGACTGGTTTTAGCCAGAGTTTTGATTCTCAAGTTAACCCGGCCTCTTATAAAACTGACTAGAGCTGAGTGTCTATATTTTGGCAGACAAAAAGTGGGTGGCTATAGGAACCGGATTAGGGTAAGGTAAAGAATTTAGGTGCCTTGCACTGATTTTCAGTGCTAGATTCCTAAATCTACACACAGGGATAGTTTGTTTAAATCTAGCTAGCTATGCATTCCTTCTGCTCACTCTCCTAAACAAGCATTCTTTCATCAGGCCTCTGTTACTGCTCCTACCTATCTGATCTTATTCAAGAATTTCTCCAGACACTCTTCCAATTTCCTTTCCACCTACCCAATCTTACCTCCTGGTCTCCCCCTGCCCCTGGTTCCCTCCAGTTATGCAGAACACAAATTAAATCTCTCTATGCAGAAACTGCAGTGCGGGCATGGTTAGGTTATAAAATACACATTGACACATGCACTTCAGCCATGATTTCAGGTGCTGTTGTGCTACTATTTTATGATGCCTTGAAGGGCAGTTCTATAATTGAGCGTCTGCATTTAGATGCCACTTGTGTATGTATGTGTACAGAGTACCAACACTTTTTCGGGTACATAAGAACATAAGAGGGCAGACCGAAGATCCATCAAGCCCAGTATCCTGTTTCCAAAAGTGGCCAATCCAGGTCACAAGTATCTCGCAAGATCCCAGAACAGTAAAACAGATTTTATGCTGCTTATCCTAGAAATAAGCAGTGGATTTTTCCAAGCATCTTAATAATGGCTTATGGACTTTTCTTTTAGGAAATTAGCCAAATCTTTTTTAAACCCTGCTAAGCTAACTGTTTTTCCCACATTCTGTGATTTCTAGAGTTTAATTATATGCTGAGTGAAGAAAAATTTTCCTTTGGTTTGTTTTAAATTTACAACTGAGTAGTTTCATTGCGTGCCCCCTAGTCCTAGTATTTTTGGAAAGAGAAAGAAACAATTCATGTATATCTGTTCCACTCCACTCAATATTTTACAGGTTTTTCTCATATCTCCACTCAGCTGTCTCTTCTTCAAGCCAAAGAGCTCTAGCTGCTTTAGCCTTTTCTCATAGGGATGTTGTCCCATCCCCTTTATCATTTCTGTCACCCTCCTCTGTACCTTTTCTAATTCCACTATATCTTTTTTGAGATGCAGTGATGAGAATTGCACGCAGTATTCGAGGTGCGGTCACACCATGGAGCGATACAAAGGCATTATAACATTCTCATTTTTGTTTACCATTGCTTTCCTAATAATTCCTAATATTCTATTTGCTTTCTTAGCCGCTGCTGCCCACTGAGCAGAGGGTAAACTTTTGGCATACGTGACAGCAAAATGACTAAGTGCTATTCTGTAAGGAAGCATGTAAATGCTTAGTGCATAAATGGAAGGATGCAGTTTCATGGATGGAACATGGAATGTCCAAGAAAATAACAAGGCAAATAGTTTGCAAGATCCAATATGGGTATCAAGAAATAGAGCAGACCATATGAAATCTGCAGACTTTATTCACCACTTTAGCTCTCACGTTTTATACATGCATACCTGACATGGCTATGTTTCACCAAAGGTGCTGCTTCAGAGGTGAATGGTTTAATAGCCCAGATTTCACCAAACTGATAAAAACCATTTCTGACCTGGTTTTTATATAGTGAGACGCGCACCCACAGTGATACCAGCCACAGACCCATGCCCCTTTCATGCTTCATCCATGAATATTAATTTGTTTATCAAATTTATATCCCCCACCTATCCAGCTCATCAAAACGGATTACAAACTAACATTCATATAACCATTCATATAACCATAACATATAACATCTAATAACCCTGCATATAGCTTAATTAAACTCCTCAGTAAAGTACCTCCTTTAATAAAATGCCTCCACACTTGTCCTTCCCTACACCCCTTCCCGTGCACTCCGCTCCATGGATAAATCCTTCTTATCTGTTCCCTTCTCCACTACTGCCAACTCCAGACTTCGCGCCTTCTGTCTCGCTGCACCCTACGCCTGGAATAAACTTCCTGAGCCCCTACGTCTTGCCCAATCCTTGGCCACCTTTAAATCTAGACTGAAAGCCCACCTCTTTAACATTGCTTTTGACTCGTAACCACTTGTAACCACTCGCCCCCACCTACCCTCCTCTCTTCCTTCCCGTTCACATTAATTGATTTGATTTGCTTACTTTATTTATTTTTTGTCTATTAGATTGTAAGCTCTTTGAGGAGGGACTATCTTTCTTCTATGTTTGTGCAGCGCTGCGTATGCCTTGTAGCGCTATAGAAATGCTAAATAGTAGTAGTAGTAGTAGTAGTAGTAGTAATTTCTTTCTAAACATCAATAAAGACATTATTTGGTGTATTTGCTAAGGAACAGCATTCCACAAAGTTGGTCCAGCTATAAAAAAATATAGGTGAATGATCTTCCTCCAGACGAACTTGCCAAAAAGAAGGAACATCTAAAAGACACCGACCGTGCGCTCTCAAATCCTTTGAGGGACAATACACTTCCATACTCTGTGCAATGGTCAGTGGCTCTCGCCACGCAGCATCTGGGCAACTAAAAGGATGTGCCTGCTTATAGGATCACCCCCTTTGTGTCTTTACAAAATAACCTCATAATATGTGCCTACTAGGCAACCTTTTGTGATATTACCCATTTGAGGCTAATTTTATAGCAGGCTGCCTAGCATTAGAGAATGTACCTATGTTATAATGACTCCTAGGTGTCTATCCTGCTTATTTTCAAAGGAGAAGGGCGGCCATCTTCCGACACAAATTGGGAGATGGCCGGCCTTCTCCTAAGCCCAGCCAAATCGGTATAATCGAAAGCCGATTTTGGCCAGCTTCAACTGCTTTCCGTTGTAGGGCCATCCAAAGTTTTAGGGGGCGTGTCAGCAGTATACCGAAGGCGGGATGGGGCGTGGTTAAGAGATGGCCGGCTTCGGCCGATAATGGTAAAAAGAAGGCCGGCTCTGACGAGTATTTGGCTGACTTTACTTGGTCCTTTTTTGTTCACGACCAAGCCTTGAAAAGGTGCCCAAACTGACCAGATGACCACCAGAGGGAATTGGGGATCATCTCCCCTTACTCCCCCAGTGGTCACCAACCCCCTCCCACCCCCCAAAAAAAATTTTAGCACATTTTTTTGCCAGCCTGTATGCCAGCCTAAATGTCATACCCAGCTCCATCACAGCACTATGCAGGTCCCTGGAGCAGTTTTAGTGGGTATTGCAGTGCACTTCAGGCAGGCAGACCCAGGCCCATCCCCCCCTCTACCTGTTACACTTGTGGTGGTAAATGTGAGCCCTCCAAAACCCACCCTAAACCCACTGTACCCACATCTAGGTGCCCCCCTTCATCCCTAAGGGCTATGGTAGTGGTGTACAGTTGTAGGGAGTGGATGTTGGGGGGTTTTTGGGGCTCAGCACCCAAGGTAAGGGAGCTATGCACCTGGAATCAATTTGTGAAGTCCACTGCAGTGCTCCCTAGGGTGCCCGGTTGGTGTCCTGGCCTGTGGTGTCCTGGCCTGTCAGGGGGGCCAGTGCACTACAAATGCTGGCTCCTCCCATGACCAAATGGCTTGGATTTGGCCGGGTTTGAGATGGTCGCCATTAGTTTCCATTATCGGCGAAAACTGATGGCTGCCATCTCTAACGCCGGCTATCTCTACGGGTGGCCCAAATGTTGAGATTTGGCCGGCCCTGACTGTATTATTGAAACGAAAGATGGCCGGCCATCTTGTTTCGATAATACGGTCGGGTACGCTGCTTTACGGGGCAGTCATTAGAGATGGCTGCCCTTATAGATGGGCGACCCCATTCAATTATGCCCCTCCATGTGTCTTTATAAAATACTAGCACAAATCTTGCAGAAATCACACGTAAAATTAAAGGCACAGACATTATTCCTGCTCAGGAATAGGTATAAATGTTTGCACTTACTTTATGCCGGTGCATATGTATTTTATAATATGTGTGTGTAATTCGCGATTCTGCCCATGTTTTGCCCTAACTCCTCTTGTGAGCACACCTACTGTAAAAGTAAGCATTGGCTTGCACTTTGTAAACCTTTAGGTGTGATAAGAGAAGAGGGGTTTACAGGCAGGAAGGCAGGTGGCTGCAAGTGGCATTTGGCAGAGGCAGACTAAGGAAACTGTGAAGGCCTCAAAGTCAGGTCTGACCATTATGGCACCAAGGCAAGCAGGTAGGGGGAGAAAGCAGTAATTATATGATGATAAAGATTAGGCTGAGGCCTTAAATGGAGTACCACATGCATCTGAACAATAAGATTGTGAATTACATAAGTGCAGTCACCAAGCTAGGCCTGACTACCACTAAGCCAACCACTGAATTAATGCATCAATAAGATAAGCTTAAAGAACACAAATGTGGAGGAGTGAAGAACTGTCCTGCTATCTCTAAAGACCTGTGTTACTGGACATGTTGGTCTATTCATACAGGTTTGATTTTATACACTCCTGGAATGTGTGTGAGATTGTAGCAAGCCTTCTTCATATCTTTGCATCTCCCTCATTGATTTGCCTGGAGACCCCTCATCTTGTTTTTTCTTACCAAGCACCATTTCTCTGCAACTCCATGCCTTTTTCATTAAGGACTAAACAACATATTTCTGCTTTTAAGCTGGGGTTGAAGACATTGGAAAGCTTTTGAGCCTAGCTGATATAAATGTTGTGATTGCTTTTGACTGTTCCCAAGCTGCATTTCTATTCCCTACCTTGATGGATTTTTTTTCCTTTGTGTAATGAGAAAACTTTGTATCACCCCTTTTAAGGGTTTTTTTTAAATCTGTGATTAGGTTACCCTGTCTCTGCACTTCTAATTTCAATTGAAAATGGTGTTGATGCTTTAAGAAAGGTAGTACAGTAAGGGGCTCTTTTATCAAACCGGGTCATTCCTGCGCTCTAAGGCCATTTTTCCCACATGGGTAAAATGCCCAAATTTCTGATTTTTTTTTCTATTAATGACTATATGCTAATTTTCCCATTAGTACGTGGGTATTAGTGCATGAGTCCCTACCGCTATGCCTACTGTCCGCTCCCAGACCCACCCCTAGCGCTAAAAATAAAATCTATTTTTTTAGCACCTGGGTAGCACATGCCAATGCCAAAATGACTGTGGGACGCCTGAGCGCACCCCACGGTAAGGCATTTTAAGCTGCGGTAAGCACACCTTAGTGCTTACCGCAGCTTAGTAAAATGATCCTTAAATGATAAACAAAGCAGTCCTAAACTGGTTGGCATGGTGGCTCAGGAAAAGGGCTGTAATTCAGTGGGAAAGTTTCCCAGCTACAGCTCTAGGAAGAATCCTGTCTAGATCCAAAGATAATGCTACCAGTTAGCATTATCAGCCATTGTTTTTCTCTCCCTCCTCCCATGAGTGAGCAGCAGAAGCTCAGAAGAAAGGAGGCAGGAAGAGCCTGTTCTTTGCATGTTAATCCTCAGTCTCTGCATTCCTTCCCTCCTCTTTCTCAAATCAGTAATGAAGGGAACTGTCTTCTCTGCTGCCTGTCCATCCTTCTCTCTGTGTTCTTATATAACACAAAACAGATGCGTGTTCACGTACGGAAAAAAGCCTTTTATAAAACTGTAGTGATTGGACGATGCTACTATAGATGCTAGTGAAAGAGCCGCATTGTTGGTATCTTTCATTTTTGAACAGGGCTTAAGTGCTGTGTTGGAATTTTACTTCTAAAACTCTCAGACACTGTTCTGTTGTCAGAAGGGTTGGGTTTAGCCTGACGTAATTAAATCTGCACAAGAAATATGAAAAATGTCTCTGGCTGTGAGGCAAGAGACTAAAGATTTGGATGCCACTTATGCTTGTAAATGTTTAGGGGGTTGTTTACTAAGGTGCGCTAGCATTTTTAGGTTGTGATAAAAATCAGCTGGTGCTAAGCGCTGAGATGCCCATAGGAATATAATAGGTGTCTCAGCATTTAGTGCCAGCTGATTTTTAGTGTGAGCTAAAAATGCTAGTGCACCTTAGTAAAAGACCCCCTTAGTTAGGCTGGGAGGGACCAAGTATGCTTTTTGTACTCCAGAATAGGGTTACCATATGTCCGGATTTACCCGGACATGTCCGGGCAACCAGGCAGGTTTTGCCAATTTGCCCGTTTGTCCAGAAATCTGGACAAACAGATTGCTAGCCTTCCCTCCCCTTAGTTATTACTGCCCTGGTGGTCTAGTGACCTCTTCTGCCTTGGCGAGACTTCAACTTGGTGGCCATTTTGAATCGGCGCCAAGATCACCAACAGGAAGGATGCATGCAGGGCAACGCTCCGGGCAGGAAAGAGGGGGCTCTTTCCTGCCTCGAAGAGGTCACTAGACCACCAGGGCAGTAGTAAGGTAAGGGAAGGGGGTGACGGGGAGGGGGGGTGACGGGGTGTGTGACAGGGGGAGGGGGAAAATGTGACGGGGTGGAGCGAGGGCGTGAAAGGGGGCGGGGCGGTGTGTGTGGTGGGGGTGGGCCATGTGTCCTCCTTTTTGGGGGGACAAAATATGGTAACCCTACTCCAGAACAATTCAAGACTTTTCTGGATATGAGAAAGATCTCTGTTGGACAGGTTTAATTTTGTGGATGGGTATGAAGTAATAGTGGGGGAAGTTTCACGTTAAGCTTTTCACTGAATTAACAGTGTGTAAATGACATTTTCTTCTTTTTGATCTCCTTATCTATTTCCATCCCTCCTTACTTTGTGGTCTAAAAAAGAGTGAAGGATAATCTGTATGTAATGTAATTTGTATTTTCTTTCTGTGTTTCTTTAGCAAGTGGATACTTGTGATTAATATTATTAAAATATATTTTAAAATTATCTAGTAATGTATGCATAGGAGATGCAGGGTCAGGATTGGCACCTATATGCACAGTTCATAAGGTATGTAGATATGCAGCTATTCTTTCCAGGACATACACTCAAACAATTCCACTTGTCTTAAGGAAGGTGTATATGTACGCACCTGCTTTCCTGGGGGTAATTGTATAAAGACACACTTGTGCTCATGTGCATTGTTAGTCTAGGTAGCTGTAACAAAATTACCCCCCATGTGTGGAGTTGTGAGTCTCTTATAAGTTTGGGTCATTTCCTGGGAAACTAATAAATCCCTGTAGAGCTGGTTGCTTTATACAGCAACCAAGCAAAGAAGTGAGGGGAATACAAAGAGGATTTTCATGTTCAAGGAACTTTATTGGAGTCACGGTAGCAAAACATTGAGGGCCTCATATGGCCATGTTTTGGTGTGTAAGCCCTGCCTCAGGGGTCTTCAAACCTGTGAGCATATAATGATGAAAATACAGATTGCATTTGGGGGCATGCAAAGTACCCAAATAGATACCTGACACCTTCCTGGTCTATACACTACCCATACCTAAGGAAGTTCATATTTCCCTAAAGCATTGAGGCCCAGATGATCAAATGCCCCGCGCTGTTCCAAACAGCGCTCTAAAAATAGCGCCAGGACAGCGCAGGGCTTTTCTGCATCGATGATCAAAGATAATGCATGCAAATCTAAGCAGCACTATTATCTTTGATTATCATGTTGAAGTGCGGGAGAATTGCGCCCGAGCATGCGCTCAGCACAGTCCTCCCGCACTTGTTTGACAGGTCTGGGCTGTCAAAAGCCCAAACCTGTCAAACAGCCTGCCGAGGCCCGAACAACTAGGGCTGGAGGCCCGAACAACGGGGGCTGGAGGTCCGGTGGGTCTCCAGCCCCTCCCCAAACCCCCAGAAAATGTTGTGGCCGTCGCCAGCCAAACGCTCTCCCACCCTCCCACCCAGTGACGGGGGGGGGGGGGCTGGAGGTCCAGTGGACCTCCGGTCCCCCCCGACGATCCCACCCCTTCCATGTTCAAGGAGGGATGGAGATCCAGAGGGTCTCCAGCCCCCCCCAAACCCCCACAAAATGTCGTGGCCGCCGGCCAAACCAAACCCTCTCCCACCCTGCTACCCAGCAACGGTGGGGGGGGGGGTGTGCTGCCGAGGCCCGAACAACTAGGGCTGGAGGCCCGAACAATGGGGGCTGGAGGTCCGGTGGGTCTCCAGCCCCTCTCCAAACCCCCAGAAAATGCTGTGGCTGTCGCCGGCCAAACGCTCTCCCACCCTCCCACCCAGTGACGAGGGGGGGGGGGCCTGGAGGTCCAGTGGACCTCCGGTCCCCCCCGACGATCCCACCCCTTCCATGTTCAAGGAGGGATGGAGATCCAGAGGGTCTCCAGCCCCCCCCCAAACCCCCACAAAATGTCGTGGCCGCCGGCCAAACCAAACCCTCTCCCACCCTGCTACCCAGCAACGGGGGGGGGGGGGGGGAATGCTGGAGGTCTGGTGGACCTCCAACCCACCCCAATTCCTGCTCCCCAGTGTTCTTTCAATCCCTGGTGGTCTGTGGTGGGTGACAACCCCCCTCAAGGCCCCCCTACCTTTCGTTGGAGGAGGGACACAGCATGCCTGCCTCCCTCCTCTTCCAGTCAATGCCGCTTCAAAATGGTGGCGCCCAGCCCCGCCCAGCGCATCCCAGGATGCAGTGGGCGGGGCTGGGCGCCCTCATTTTGAAGCGGCGTCGACTGGAAGAGGAGGGAGGCAGGCATGCTGCGTCCCTTCTCCAATGAAAGGTAGGGGGGCTGGGAGGGGGTTGTCACCCACCACGGACTACCAGGGATTGAAAGAACACTGGGGGGCAGGAGTTGGGGTGGGCTGGAGGTCCACTGGACCTCCAGCACCCACCCCCCCGTCACTGGGTGGGAGGGTGGGAGAGGGTTTGGTTTGGCCGGCGGCCACGACATTTTGTGGGGGTTTGGCAGGGGGCTGGAGACCCTCCGGATATCCAGCTCTCCTTGAACATGGAAGGGGTGGGATCGTCGCTGGATGAGAGAGCATTTAGCTGGCGACGGCAACAACATTTTCTGGGGGTTTGGGGGAGGGGGGCTGGAGACCCACCGGACCTCCAGCTCCCTGTTCGCATTCGCTTTTCGGGGGGAACAGGAGCCTGCCAGCATGCAACTGCTTGCTGGACAGGGCTCACGATTCCTCCCCAATGATCCGCAAAGTCTAACGCCAGCTTGGAGCTGGCGTTGATCTTGCTGCGGCCAGCGACCCAATCTTTGGCGTGCTGGACGCTGATCATTGGGGGTGAATGCATTAAGCGCTGATTAGCATGTATTTGTAAGCTAATTGCGCTAAGAGCCCTGTTTAGCATGCATTTGCATGCTAATTGCGCTAAGAGCCCTCGCGTGCGTTGTTTCAGGAGCTCGAGGGCTCTGATCATGGGTTGGCTGCAAACTCCGGTGCTAGTATGGCGTTAACAGCCTCTAGCACCGGAGTTTGCTTTTGATCATGAGGGCCTGAATCTACCAAAGAGGAACACACACAAGCTGAAATTCCTTGGTTAGTAGATAGATCCTAAAGCACTGAATCTACCAGGAAGGTGTTAGGTGTCTGTTTGGGTGCTTTGCATGCCCCCACAAAGAGTTGCTCTCTGCTCTGCATTAGTGTCTAAGAAAGAGAAAGGAGGCAGAGGAAGAAGTAGTACCCTCCTGAAAGGCCTGAATTAACAAAGGATTGTTTTCCTCAACACATGCAATCTGTATTTCCATCATTAAATGCTCACAGGTTTGATTACCCCTGAGTCAGGCTCACACGCTGGAACATGGCCGTGTCGGGTCCTCGATGTTTTGCTACCTTGACTCCAATATACGTCTTTGAACACTGAAAATCCTCTTTGCATTCATCTCACTTCTTTGTTTGGTTCTACACGTCTATAAGGATTTGGATTCTTTTCCTACTTTCTTGTTTCCTTTGCTTTATACAGAGAACAGCTAATGAAAGTTTCTGTCATTTTCACAATTGTCTGTTCTACCTGATAAATTATCCTAGCAGTTTCCCCGAAGTAAGATTAATTTCAAAGATTTATTGAAATGTAACTTTACACGTTGACAGTAATATGTATCAAAAATAGAGGAACAAAAAACACTGTGGCTCTAAGAAATCTAATAGAACACGATATTGAAGAGTACAGTAGTATTACAAAGACATATATTACTGTTTTTGCTTAAAACGAGGAAAAGACCTCAAAACACCCAAACGCTTATTTGAATTTTAGCTTCTTTCACTGGGGCTGTGATATTCATCATTGGTCTAAAAACCTCGTAATATTTTTCTTTATTACTATTCAAATTTATTTTTATTTGTGATTACCACTTCTTATTTTTCTAAAAAATATTGTCTTCTTATTTTCTTCTTAATTTAATACAAAGAACATTCCTTTCCTTCTTTTTTCATCAATAAATGTGTATATAACTCATTTCATAATAAAGAAAGTCGAGCACTTAACTAACACCCAATGGTGGCCAGACCCGTTTCACTTCCACGGATTCCTCAGGGGCTGTGCATCGACGTGTGAAAATTTCCAAAGGATGGTGTCATTCATTGCAATGATCACATTTCATCCTTTTCACTGTTTGTGCAGCAAAATGTCGGTGAACAGGATGAAATGTGATATATGATCATCCACTAAACATAGTAGATGACGTCAGAAAAAGACCTGCACGGTCCATCCAGTCTGCCCAACAAGATAAATTCATATGTGCTACTTTTTATTTGTACCTTTCCTCTTCAGGGCACAGAATGTATAAGTCTGCCCAGCACTATCTCTGCCTCCCAACCACCAGCCCCGCCTCCCACCACCGGCTCTGGCACAGACCGTATAAGTCTGCCCAGCACTATCCCTGCCTCCCACCTCCGGCTCTGGCACAGACCGTATAAGTCTGCCCAGCACTATCCCCACCTCCCAACTACCAGTCCTGCCTCCCACCACCAGCTCTGGCACAGACCGTATAAGTCTGCCCAGCACTATCCCTGCCTCCCAACCAGCCCCGCCTCCCACCACCGGCTCTGGCTCAGACCGTATAAGTCTGCCCAGCACTATCTCCACCTCCCAACCAGTAGCCCCGCCTCCCACCACCGGCTCTGCCACCTAAACTTGGCTAAGCTTCCAAGGATACATTCCAGCTTGCAATGAATGACACCATCCTTTGGAAATTTTCACACGTCGATGCACAGCCCCCGAGGAGTTCGTGATAATAATATGTATACACTCATTACAGCTAAGTCCATCATTTGAACATAACCTCCAGTTTTTAATGATCAGATCTTATATTACCTACACAACCAAAGCAATCTGAAAACAGATTGGAAATATAATCATTCTTAAGATAATTATTTAAGGGACCCTTTTATTATACTGTGTTAGACATTAAAGTGCACCTATTGCAGTTAAAAATAGAGTACCGCAGGACGCGTTCAGAATGTGAATGTGTACTAAGCCTCGCTAGCATTTTTAGCATGCGCTAGAGTTGCCAATATGTTCGTATGGGCAACTTAGCATTTAGCGCATGCTAAAAATGCTACTGCGCCCTTAGCGCTGCTTAGTAAACAGGGCCCTAACTTTCCTCCAACTCAGTGACTCTACCTTTGGTAAGAGGATATGTCTTCTTGGAAATGGTTGATGGAATAGGATTTGTACTTTAGGTTTTTGCTTTGATTGTTATATATTATTGTTTCAATTCTTCACTTTATAGTTTTCTAATTGACCCCCACCCAGTTTTGGGGACTAAGAGGGGATAGTGATTTTATAATTATTACTTTTTGCTGTTGATATTGTATTATTACCTTTCATTATCCTATTTTCTGGACAAGCTTGTATCTTGTTGATTGCTTATTTAAATTACGTTGAAATTTCAATAAAAATACATTTAAAAAAAACAACTGTAAAATTAGACCCAGATATTCACTGCTGGCTGGTATCTAGGTACCAACACTGAATATCTGTGTGTTTGGTGGTGCAGGGACGTTATCTGGATATGGCTGACCAAGAATAGGACAGATTCTATATATGGTTCCCAGATTTGTTCACCCAAAGTTGTACATGTGCCAGAGATGTGTGCACAGTTTCATTGCTTAGCAGCTCAATGACATCAACAATTGAGTGGCAACAACCAATTATTGATATTAATTGCAACATGTTAATTTCTGTCTGCACATCTGGCTGCACACTATTATATAAGGCAATCAGTGTAACATGAACATCATTGTCAACTACAGCTCCTTCACCGAAATATAATTTTATACCATTTGCTGATTTTTTTTCCGTATTATAAGAACAATCTGTGAATCACAGCTGTCATTATCAGCACACTGTCTTCTTTGCTCTGACAGGAGTTCGACATTACCTGCTAAATGAATCTATTAGCTCCATTTGGCTTAAAATGTCAATATAAAGTTTTACCGAATCCATAATTTAACATTTTTTTCATGTCTGTTTCCAAACTGTAACTATCTAAGAAACCTTCCTTGATAGTAGAGCATGCTAACTTTGAGTTTCAGAGCCACAGTGAAATGTGCCCTAGTATAAGTCAAGGTCATTTATTAAGATGCTGATATGGAGGGAACTGCTCTCAGGAAAGTCAGAAATGCCCATAATAGCAGTTGCATTGGTGAATATGGATTTAAATATTTGGTAGAAGCAAACTCAAAGAGCAGAAATAAACCCTACATATCCTGGAACACAGTGATCAGAAAGTAGGGATGAGTGAGGGCTTCCACAATAAAACAGAAGCCCCGGGTTAAAAATACAACTTTTATTTGGAAAGCACCAACAGTAAATACAAAAAGACCTGATATAGCCTATGCTACTCAATATTGGGGAAGTGGAGGGTAGGGAGGGATCAGCACCCATTAGCACCCGTAGACCTGGCTTCGATAATATGCAATTACGTGTGCCAACGGGCTCCCGGTTATCATGGCCTTTATATTCTTGCTTCCTTAAGGAATGCAGTAGGGAAATGAGAACTACTAGTGTCTTCATGATTTCATGCAAGTGGGTAAACCGAGGACTGGATCAGCATGTCCTGAAAAATCAGACGTCAACAGGTAGCCCAAAATGAATTAGATATTGTTGATAATGGGGTTATGAGAGAGACCTGAAAATCTTGATTTAATCCATTAGTCTTGATTCACCCCCACTATGTTGGGCATCTGCTTGATAACTATCAACATATGGGTTTTACTGAATAGAAACTGCTAAAGAGGTTTATTTGAGGGTTGTGAGGGTCAGATGAGCATCTACGCAGCACAGTTTGGAAAAAGAAATTGGCAGCAAACAAGAGGCAGAGCCACATTAGTCACTTCATCAATGCTTCCAAACTCAGACACTAACAGTTAATCATCTTCTCCAACATATAGGACTTGTATTCATCTTCTGGAGCTCTTCAGCCTGGATACACTAACTCCAGCTCATAGCAAAGGCAACTTTCTGGCCTTCTCTTCACCATGCTGCTCTCTATATTGCCTTCATCAAGGAATTTGTGTGGGTGGTGTTTTGGGGGGTACTGGGGAAGTAAAGGGGGATGGGAGAGGTATATACTGGCAGGACTTTGTATATACTGAGTGATTTGGCTATGGCAATGTTTCAATAACAGATGTTCTGGATGGTGAATATTCTACATTGTTCTGTAGATATTTGCCATATTTTCTTAACAAAGATTGAATGATTTAAAAAAAAAAAAAATAAGGAATTTGTCCCCTTTGTTCTCCTCTTCTGAAAATTTAACTGAGTTGGGTTATGCCACCTTACTTCTTCACACACTTTCCTTTTCCATTCACATAAAATATGGAAATGTTTCAGAACAGTTGTTGGAGCAGTAGTAGTGCAGAGGGCCTCAGATGAAGCAACATGGAGGAGCCAAAATTGCGGAGGAAGTGATTTATTCACAGTCTCATTAAAAGACCTGACATGGCCTGTGTTTCAGTGATTGCGTCAGGGGTCAGAATGAAGTTACAACCTGTTGAAACCTCCTATGGGGATCTACAGTCACAATCAACATACTGAAAGAATGAGCAAGGGTGGCAGACTTTGAAATTTAAAGCCTGTTTTCCAAGGAGGGGGGTGTCCTGGGAAGAGTGTGGCTTCTCTCCCCTGCCCCCTCCTGGCTTTCCCAGCCCTTCCTGGGAAACATAAAGGCCTATACCCTTCCCAGGACACCCAAATATTTTTGACATTAGTACACCAAATACCCAAATTAAAGTTGCAGCATATGCTGGTGACTTACTCTTATATTTAGCACAACTACTACAGGTATCAATACCACAGCTAATGAGTACTAACTGGGAAAAAATCAGATATAATGCCCCTCAATTCATATACAACCCAATTTAATATAGGACAAGATATGTTTACATGGTCCCCATTACAATTAAAATATTTAGGAATATGGCTTAATAAAGATCCGGAACATACTATCTTAATTAACACAAAACGTCCGAAGTTTGTCATAGACATCATATTGAAAATGCCCCTCATATTAACCTATGGTACTTTGTGTGTCTAAGGGCCCCTTTTGCAAAGGTGTGTAAGAGCCTACACGCACCCAGCATGTGCCAAATCGGCATTACTGCCCTGCTACCGTGTACCTTGGGGTGGTAATTCCAAATTTGGCCCATGCCAAACACACGTGGTAAAAAATACTTTCTATTTTTTACCGCGGGGCGCCTACCTGGCAGTAAATGGCAGTTGGTGTGCACTGCTTGATTACTACCTGGGTAGTGCGTGAGACCTTACTGCTAGGTCAATGGGTGGTGGTAAGGTCTCAGGTCGAAAATGGACTCTCACTGGTTTCAATTTTTTCACATGTCCATTTTCTGGACCCTTAAAAAAAGGCCCTTTTATCCTAGAAGCGGTAAAATGTGGCCCAGCATGTGCCCAAAAGATATGCTTGCACTACCAAAGGCCACTTAGTAAAAGGGCCCCAGTGTGACACATCTTCTATACATATCCTTAGTACAAAGCTGATGGCTGAAGGAAAAATTGTCTCATTTATCTACAAACTGAAAAATCATTCTATATTCAACTCAGACAACAGATTGATTTCCCATTGGAATACAGTACTGAATTTAACAACATATTCTATTACTAAATAGGAGAAAAACAAACTCTATTGAAATACTCTAACTCTCTAAAAGGAGTTTGTTGTATATAATTAGTTTGTGAGTGTCCCTTTAATTGTGGGAAAAACCCCACTTATATTATATTGCTTCTGGGATTTTTTTCTCTTTGTCCTTCTCAAGAAACCAGTGATATTAATTTACTCCTGATATAACAAGGATAGTATAAATACTTTTGTATTTTTTCCTGTTTGGAGATTTGAGGTTTCAATTGTTTGTAATATAATATAAGTGGGGTTTTTCCCACAATTAAAGGGACACTCACAAACTAATTATATACAACAAACTCCTTTTAGAGAGTTACAACATATTCTATACCATGGAACACTTTGGACCAGGATTTCCAGACCAACACAATCAGTCAGTTTGCTCCATTCTATGTACTTCCTAGCTCATTGAGCTTTATGGACCCCAAAATGGAAATATAAAGCAAAGTCACACGTTAATAATATCTGCTGGCATTGTAATTCTTCAGTTGGAAATTTACAACATATGTTCTATGAATGTCTCATCATACATGATTTTTGGTGCTTTAATTGTAAAACTATACAAAATATTCTGAATATTGATGTACCAATCACATTTTCTGTAATAATTCTTCGATCACTGCATCCTAATCTTAACCTAGAAGATGATCATAGTACTTACTGAACTTAATTCTTTCAATTTCTCTTCAAGCGATTTTAGGATCATGGAAAAATGCAACCACTTTAAATGAAACATTTTGGTGGTACATTGTATGCCTTGTATATAAATATGAACTTAAAGCACCAGAAAAAAAGCAACAACAGGGTCCTTAAGATAACATCTATATGGAAACCTCTGGAACAATACTTAGAAATTAGAGTATGACTATTGTTTTTTTTGTCATTGTTACCATTTTATCCTTCACTTTTTCTCTTTTCTATTTGGTTTACTTTTTATTTTTCTAATTATGTCATTGTTCATGCTGAATGTTCGCCATATATGTTGTTGTTGTATTGACATGGTTAATTGTTATTTCCAGGATAGTAATTACTGTTATTGTTCTGATTGTATTGGCTAATTCAGTCACTGGTTTCTTTATTTGAAAATTAAGTAATTGTTTGAACTAAAAGAAAAAAAAGGATACTACATTTGCTTTGCCAGAAATCATTCATTTTTAAGAGCACTTTGCTGGACAATAGTTTCTGCACCAGCATCTTAACATTTTCATCACTACACATGCCCTTCTCTGTCATGTGTACCTTATCCGTAATATGTCTTTCACAGACATATACTACATATGCCTAAATTATATACTGGTACCCATATACCTGTTCATCAATGCTCACAAACCACTGAACCAATCAATATAAAAAAGAAAGAAAGCAAGAAATTTCCAAACCTCATATATCCTTATGGGGTCCAAATGTTCCCTGGGCACACACCCTTGCCATTGCATCACTGAGGCCCTATTACTAATGTGCTCTGAGCAGTTAGCATGTGAATTAGTGTGTCTTAACTATTAGTGCATGGCTGCAGTAATTGTTAGGACACTGGCATGACAGTTCATGCACACTAAGGGCTAGATTCTATATATAGCGCCTAGAAAATCTGAACAGAAAACATTTCCGCCTAAGTGTATTCTATAAGCGGTGCCCAGATGTAAGAGCGATATATAGAATATGCATAGTTGATATCACACACCTAAAACTATGCATCTCCATTTACACCAATGAAAATGTGCCTAAATCCCGGCGCGTAGATTTAGGCGCAGAGGGCCATATTGTATAACAACACATGGAAATTTTGAAATGCCCATTTCTCCGCCCCTTAACCACGACCAGGGCTGGCGGAACACGGTAAGCAGAGTATGCATGGAAGGGGGGGGGCACCAACATTCGAGGGGCGCCAGAAACTGCCATGGTTACCCTATGCTACAGAACTCCCACCACACACTGATTGCGTTTTCTGCAACAGAGGTTAGCTGCATTGTCAAAGAATGTGGATGTAGCAGTAGCAGCCCAGCGTGTGGAGTAGCCACCGGCAATCACAGGACCCCTTTAAGTTTTCTGCGACTGCTTCCACTTGCGCCTTGACATCACGTTCCTCATGCTTGTGCGCCCCCACATCCATTCCTGAGTCACTGCTGTTACCGCTACTGCTGGTGGTTCGTGGGGGGGCCGGAGGGAAGATGGTGGCGAGTTAGGAAGCTGGTTTGGCACTACACGCTGGCTATTGCCATTGTCCTGGCCATCTTGTTCATCCAGGGTCTGGTGGTGTGGCACTTCAGCAGCCTGGAGGAGGAGGACGATGAGCAGGGGGAGGTGAGGGAGATTCCCGGTCGGCAGGGACAGTTCAGGGCAGTCTGGGTCCTGGAGCTGTGCAGCGGTGGTGAGTGTGAATGTGCGGGCTGGGATTATGGACTCAGGTTGTGGGTGATTTTTCCGGCTCGTTCCTGGGCCGTGTTGATCTGTGTGTGAAGGGTTTGAAAGGTTCTGGTTGGGTTTGGGTTGTGTGCTGATTGGGTGTGAGATTTTGTTGGTTTGTGGGTTGCGCTCATTGTGTTATGGCTCCATGGCATGGGGGCCAGTCAGATTGTGCTGGGCCGTTTTGGGGGCAGCAGAGCCAGAGGAGTGTGGCTGTGCCTAGGGCCTCTCATGGGGGGAGGGGGGTAACCAAAGAAGTGGCTAGGGATGCACATGTGGTTCCCCAGTAAACAGGATATCCTCAAGAAATTTGGCCATGTATTATTGTATTGTATAGAACAGCTGTGGGGTAAGTGGTTCACTTACTGCATGGCCATTTCTTTTTCACAAAAATGGACAGCCTTTTACTCGCTGCGGTAAAAGGGGGCCTCAGCGCACATCAAAAACATGCATTGACGCTAAGCACAGTACAGCTTAGTAAAAGGACCCCTTAATAATTGATAAATTTATTATACAGTTCTGAGAGGTGGCAGCAGTTCCTGCACTGTGGAACACAGGGTTGCAGAACTATCAGTTTAATATCTATTCTATCCTATTTTGAGATAATGGTGTTCTTTTTTAAAAAAGTTTTATAATTTTAATAATGGCAAACTGCATAGATAACATACAGGCTTATTTTTTAAAGAGAAGGGTGCCCATCTTTTGACACAAATCACAAGATGGGCGTCCTTCTCACAGGGTCGCCCAAATCGGCATAATCGAAAGCCGATTTTGGGCATCCTCAACTGCTTTCTGTTGTGGGGATGACCAAAGTTCATGGGGGTGTGTCAGAGGCGTAGCGAAGGCGGGACTGGGGCATCCCTAACAGATGGGCGTCCTCAACCGATAATGGAAAAAAAGGGCGTCCCTGACGAACACTTGGACGACTTTACCCGGTCCTTTTTTTCTTACGACCAAGCCACAAAAATGTCCCCTAAATGACCAGATGACCGGGGATGACCTCCCCTTATTCCCACAGTGGTAACTAACCCCCTTCCACTCTCAAAATAAATTTAAAAAATATTTTGTGCCAGCCTCAAATGTCATACTCAGGTACATCGCAGCAGTATGCAGGTCCCTAGAGCAGTTTTAGTGGGTGCAGTGCACTTCAGTCCCCTCTCTACCTGTTACACTTGTGGTGGTAAATGTGAGCCCTTCAAAACCTACCACAAACCCACTGTACCCACATGTAGGTGCCCCCCTTCACCCCTAAGGGCTATGGTAGTGGTGTACAGTTGTGGGGAGTGAGTTTTTTTTTTTTTGGGGGGGGGGTTGGGGGGCTCAGCACACAAGGTAAGGGAGCTATGCACCTGGGAGCAATTTCTGAAGTCCGCTGCAGTGCCCCCTAGGGTGTCCGGTTGGTGTCTTGGCATGTCAGAGGGACCAGTGCACTATGAATGCTGGCTCCTCTCACGACCAAATGGCTTGGATTTGGTTGTTTCTGAGATGGGCGTCCTCGGTTTCCATTATCAGTTAAAATCGGGGATGACCATCTCTAAGGTAGACCTAAATTTTGCGATTTGGGCATCCCCAACCATATTATCGAAACGAAAGATGGACGCGCCCATCTTGTTTCGATAATACGGGTTTCCCCGCCCCTTCGTTGGGACGTCCTGCGAGGACATCCTCAGGAAAACTTGGGCGACCCTTTCGATTATGCCCCTCATAGTTTAAAGAAACTTGAAATTTGAACTTAAAATTAACAAAAATAAAATTAACATGGTCCATACTGAGCTGCGGTATGCACTAACTTGTGCTTACTGTGACTTAAAATGCCTTACTGCTGAGTGCGCTCAGGTGTCAGTCTGCAGCCCCTCATTACCTCTCTACCCTCATCTCCCCTTACTTTCCCGCCCGAAACCTCCGCTCACAGGACAAAGCCCTCCTCTCAGTACCTTTCTCCACCACCACCAACTCCAGGCTCCGCCCATTCTGCCTCACCTCACCCTATGCTTGGAATAAACTTCCCGAGCCCTTACGCCAAGCCCCCTCCCTACCCATCTTCAAATCCTTACTCAAAGCACACCTCTTCAATGTTGCTTTCGTCACCTAACCTTTATACCTTTCAGGAAATCTAGACTGCCCCAATCTGACGACCCCTACTTGACTGTTTGTACATTTGTCCTTTAGATTGTAAGCTCTTTGAGCAGGGACTGTCCTATGTTAAATTGTACAGCGTTGCGTAACCCTAGTAGCGCTTTAGAAATGTCAAAATAGTAGTATAGTATTAGTGTCCCATGGTAATTTTGGCATAGTCTGTCTATCTCCTGCAATCCATGTTGAACCCGGATATTCAAGTTGGGCTGTTTCCAGTGACCGGCATTGAACATCCAGGTTTCTTTTGGCCGGTTTGAAGATAACCAGCTATGTCAATATTCAGACAAAGCCAGTTATATTTTAACTGGCCGAAGTTATGCCAGGGTTTGATGTGGTCAAATATGACCTCCAAACCCGGTTTAAAAATCAGCAGATAACAGGTTATATCGCATGATATAACAGGTTATCCACTAACTGCGGATATTCAGTGGAGGATAACCAGTTATCTCCTGCTGAATTTCAGTGGATAGCTGGTTAAACTCTATTTAATGAGTCAGCAGCAGTTCTGAATGGTTAAATAGCGCTAAATATTGAACAGTTTATTTTTTAGCACTGGGAAAGGTCTGAGGGTGACGAGTAGGCATGTACTGCTAATCGGTTAGCACAGCTACATTGCTGCACACTAACCCCCCATTTGCTAAGTCGCATTAGTGGCTGCCATTCGGCAATTCCAACACAGCCCATTCAAAGTAAATGGGCTGTGTCGGCATTAATGCACCACCTTCAGCTAGCGTAGCTTTGTACACAAGGGGGTAACTGATTAGCTCATGGTTAGCATGTG
This sequence comes from Microcaecilia unicolor, assembly GCF_901765095.1. Lineage (NCBI taxonomy): Eukaryota > Metazoa > Chordata > Amphibia > Gymnophiona > Siphonopidae > Microcaecilia > Microcaecilia unicolor. The sequence continues at coordinate 125,242,663 of NC_044033.1, forward strand.
AGCCCTTACCACCTGCAAAATAGGTGGCAATGGCCATACACTAATGGGAAAATTAGCACGTGGCCATTAAGAGAAACAATTGGAAATTTGGCCATTTTGTCCATGCGGAAAAAATGGACTTAGTATGTGGGAATGACCCATGTAAGCACGTTCTATTTTAACCAAATAAAATTTTGTCAAGAATGGAAATGAAACAAATTATAACCTTATGTTATTCTAACCTCCTTACAATGGTATTTGATAGGGTTTGCATGCTAGGTATCTTGTCCTATTCTACATTATAGAGATTTACAGCTAAGATACCATGGTAATGCAATTATAGTATTTTATATTTTTGAGCCACATGTAAAAATGCCTATCAGATATTTCCAGAATGCAATCTTCTTACAACATTTATTTAGATATGATATTTGAGTAGACACAATATCTCTTTATATTTGCCATTTGTCATTGGGACAGCAAATTACATTCATCTGAATGCATTCATTCTTGCAGTATCGCTGAATAGAGGATTATCCTAGCTGTGTCAGCTGCCCAGTGACTGCTAACAGTGAAAAATGGAGGTCATCTCCCAGTATTCCAAACATGTATCTCTGTGCATCCTTCTCCAAGAGACAATGGCTATTAAGCTGAAGAAGATTAATGGAGTTTATATTCTCTTGTATATGTGCCAAAACACTGAATACTGTTAATGGATATGTTGCTAAAAGAAAACCTTTTTTAAACAACCACTTTGCATCATTGCTAAGATTAAAACAAATATTTAGAAATATTTTGTGTCAAACTAAAAGGAACCCACTAGAAGTGTCTTAGGTCTTTATAACATTAATCAAGTCTTAACTCCTCCTGAAACAACTGACATCCTGAGGTAATAGTTTATCCTTTATCTTCATTTTATTTTCACAGCCAGGTTCTCTTCATGGTTTGTTTTTTTTTAATTTCCAACCCAGCGAATGTTGAAAAGAAATTGTTCATAAACGAGGTAAAATACTGCTTAAAATGTAATGAAAGAGGATGAAATTTGGCATGGGAAGAAACTATTGCAAAGGCAAATTGAGTTACAAATGAGCCACATCAGACTGTGGAGATTCCAGAGAAAGAATATCCCTCCAAAAATGGCCTATGAGAGAAACCAGTTGCATCTTCTGTAACATGAAAATTTTTTTAGAAATAATTCCATGAAGCAATCTCATCATGTTTTTCCCACTAGGTACCCCAGTTGCTGCTAAACTATTCACCCTGCTGGGCTCCCTCATAGTGATCCAGATGTGCATTATATATATTTGGTTTCTAAATTCTACTGTAAAAATTAGTGACTGAATTGCATAGCTTTTTTAAAGGTTAGTACGTATGGTGACACCCAGGGGCCGATGCAGAAAGCCTCATGGTAGAGCTGGCTCAAAGTGTGGCTCTAATGCAAAATTATCACTTCAAAACTGTTGCAGCATCTTATAAGCAATGAGAAAATTACTGTTGAATTAAAATTGCGGCAGTAATCTGCAGCTCATTGCAAAATATCACCCTTCCTTTCAGTGCGTGAGTAGGGATTGGCTAACAGGAAGGGTGACATTAAAAAAGAAAAGTTCCCAAAGATCATTGGCCCCAATCTCCCTACCCTCCTCCTTGACCCGACTTGATCCCCCTTCCCCTGATATTTAAAAAAAATTGCCCCTGTCATCTAGTGGACCCCACCTTCCCACCCCCTTCCAAAAACTTCCCTGCTAGTCTACTGTCCCCCCCATCTGACCCAAACCCCCTTCCCCTGATATTACAAAAAGATTTGCCCTGATAGACTAGTGGCCCCTTCCTCCACTTCCAAAAATGTTTCTGGTGTCTAGTGGCACTCACTCCCCTGACCCAACATAACTGTTAAAAAAAAACCTCCCTGATGTATAGTGGAACCCACTCCCCAACCCAATTTAACTTAAAAAAAAACTCCTTGATGTCTAGTAGCATCCATCCCCACCCTATGACTCCTTCCCCACCCCCCACCCCCAGTCCTCATATCTTAATTGAAACAGCAGCAATACCCACTTGAACCTGCCTCCAGCACCATCATCTTCAAAATGGTGATGCCCTGCCCTACATTGTGCATCCTGGGATGCACCAAAGCAAGGCTAGTCTACCATATTAGGGGATTTCTTATATGGTAGATTGGCCCCAGATGCACCATACAGGGCAGGCATACCATTTTGAAGCTGACAGTGCTGGAGGCAGAAGCAAATGGGCATCACTCCTGCCTCATTTAAGATATAAGGACTGAGGGGCCTGAGCAAGGAGTCATAGGTAGGGGGGTGGGTGCCACTAGATACTAGAGGGGTTTCTTAAAGTTGTCAGGTCGGGGGGAGGGAGGGGGACCACTAGACTAAAAGTGTAAGTCTATTTATAATATTGGAGGAAGGGGTTTGGATGAGGTTGGGAGGGGGGGCCACTAGACTATCAGGGCAATTTTCTTTTAATATTGGGGGAAGGGAGGCTTTGCAGAAAGCAATCCAGGGCAGAGTGGTCAGGTTGGAGAGAGAGAGAGAGAGAGAGAGAGAGAGAGAGAGAGAGGAGGTGCCACTAGATATCCATTCTTTGCTACCAACTCTTCTATTCTGCTCCGGACCTGTTTTTTTGGCATGGCTATGGAATCTATAATGATCACATTAACATGCATTTTAATGCAGTCCGCGCTAAGGGATTCTGCGTGAGTTAACATCTGCTGAAATCCTTTCTACATTGCTCGGCCAGTAAAACCTGTGGTTAAACCAAGTTAAACTTGTGGTAATGATTTCTTCATAAGCTGCCTAATGACTATAGGGCTTGTTTTCGAAACAGAAAAACATAAAAGAAGCAGCACAAAGTGGCAAATGGACTTTTTTTCCCCAAAAACATCCAAATTGCTATTTTTGAACCCCATTTTAAAGATATTTTTCTATGCAGTTCGTTTGCAGTGCATCCCGATCACAAGGATTCAGGCGTTTCCAAAACTTGGATGCTTTCCTGCCATAATGGAGCAAAGCAAAAATGTCTAGGGTTAAAATCTAGACGTTTGGGGCTAGATCTGTTTGTATAATGACTAAGTCACAAAAAGCTGTCCCAGATGACCACTGAAGCAATTAAGGCATGCCCTCCCTTACTCCCCCAGTGGTCACTAACCCCCTTCCCATCCCCCCCCAAATGGGAAAGAAACAGTACATACCAGCCTCTGACAGCTTCAGATGTAATGGCCAGCAGGGGCGTAGCCAGACCTCGGCGGGAGCGGGGTCCAGAGCCCAAGGTGTGGGGACACGGTTTAGCCTGCCTCCCCCAGCCACCGACTCCCCCACCACTTTTGCCTTTTGCCCCCCCCCCCCCCGGTCGCCGCCGCTCCTCCGTCACCGCCGCCATCAGGTGCCTTTGCTGGAAGGGGGTCCCCAACCCCCAACAGCCTAAGTCTTCTTCAGCGCCGGTCTCTGGTGCCTTCGCTGATCTGTTTCTGTCAGTCCTGACTCCTGACGTACTGCATGCATGTCCTGCAGGGGCTACATACAGGACGTGCACGCAGGTAAAACTGAAAGTTTTCCTGAATTTGAAAACTAGAGTTTTGGCAAAGGGAGGTTATTTTTTCTTTAAAATTCTTATGTAAATGTTTGATTTCTTTGAATGGTAATCAATACATTTTTTTGAGCCCATTCAGAGGAGAAGTTATTAATATGGGCTACTGTTAAGATGGGCTATTTTATTGTTAAGCCAGTTCTTAGTAACTAGGTCTCATTACATAAAATGGGATCTGTGTGAAAATAGCATGAGCTACTGGTAAAGTAACAATGGGGCTCCTTTTCAAAAGAGAAAAACGTCCAAAAAGTGTCATAAAGCAACATTTGAACAAATTTCTTCTCAAAACGTCCAAATTGGTATTTTTGAAACCTATTTTGCAGACGTTTATCTATGCAATTCATCTGCAATGCATCCAAATCACAAGGGGCTTGTCGGGGATGTTTTGAAGGTGGGATTAGGGTGTGCCTAACACTTGGATGCTTTACAGCCATAATGGAACAAAACCAAACGGTCTAGGGCAATAACTTCAGTGTTTTGCTCTAGTCCTGTTTTTCTAATGAATAAGACAAAAATAGGTGCCCTAAATGTCCAGATAACCACTAGAGGGATTCTGAGATGACCACCCCTACCTCCCCCAGTGGTCACTGACCCCCTCCCACCCCCAAACAATATGAATAAAAAAAATAGTACTCACCAGCCTCTATGACAGCCTGAGATGTTATATTAGAACAACATGCAGGTCCCTGGAGTAGTCTAGTGGTGGGTGCAGTGCACTGTAGACAGATGGACCCAGGCCCTTACCTCCCCCTATCTGTTACCCTTGTGGCGGAAATTGTGAGCCCTCCAAAATGTACTTAAACCCAGTATAACCACATTTAGGTGCCCCCTTCACTCATAAGTGCTATTGTAGTGGTGTACAGTTGGGGATGGTGGGTTTTGGAGTGTTAAGCAGACTAAATAAAGAAGCAGTGGTGAGATGTGTACCTGGGAGCATTTATATGAAGTCCACATCAGTGCCTCCTAGGGTGCTCCATTGCTCTCCTGAAATGCCTGGGGGACCAGTCTTCTAAAAATGCTGGCCCTTCCTACATCCCAATGGCTTGATTTTGTGTGTTTTTAACTTGTGCGGAGTTTTTTTTTTTTTAATGGCCTAAAAAGAAAAATGCACAAAGCACAAACCTTGTTCGAAATGGTATTTTTGAAAAAAAAGATATACATTTTTCTTTTTTCAAAAATGGTTACAGCACTTAACAAGCAATAATGAGCACTAATTGGCCCTGATTAGAATTTACATGTACAACTCGCTAGGCATATTCTGTAACGAAGTGCGCCAAACTTCTAATGCGTGCAGGCAAAAAGGGTCATAGTTACTATATCCCATCCATATCCCTTTTAAATCCACATTAGCAGAAATCTGTGACGCAATAGCTGCTAGTTTTTTCATCATGGATTCTTGGGCTACAGCGTTTCAATTCAAACTCAACAAAGACAAAACGTAGTTTTTAATCCTTTCGTCCCAGCATAATAAGATTATCTCGACTTCACTGGTTACTAAGGATTATGCTCTTCCGATCTCACAAAGTCTAAAAATCCTTGGTGTCTTGTTGGATAATCACTTGCTACTCGACAGTCAAGCTAAGCTCATCACAAAAAGAATGTTCCACTCCATGTGGAGATTGAGGCGTCTCAGGCAATTCCTCACAAGGGAGCTCTTCCGAACCCTTACTCACTGGTTGGTCCTATCGCATATTGACTACTGCAGTGGAATTTATGCTGGTTGCCATAATTTCATTCTGAAAAACTCCAGACTGCTCAAAACACAGCTGCAAGGCTAATCTTAGACAAATCACGCTTTGATCATGCTCAACCTCTCCGTTTTAATCTGCACTGGCTCCCCATTATAGACCGTATTACCTACAAAATCTGCTCATTGACTCACAAGATAATATATGGGGAAGCCCCTGCCTACATGCTCAATTTGATTGATCTACCATCAAGAAATGCTTCGGAGACTGCTCAATCCTACCTTAATCTACATTACCCAAGCTGCAAGTCTGTTAAATATAAACTGCTCTTTTCAACTTCTTTCTCCTACGTCAGCCCAAAGTCTTGGAACGTCCTACTAAGGCATCTAAAAGTGACTGACGACCACCAGCTGTTCAAGAAATCCTTAAAAACATTTTATTCGAGAAAGCTTATCCCCCCAAATAATGCTCAGTCTTCACCTTCCTCATATTGCCTATACCCATCTAACCAACGTGTATTCTCCTCATGTTCTTTCCCATCCGTCTGACTTTTGTGTCATTACCCTCCTTGCATTGTAACCTTTTGTAATATTGTAAGCCACATTGTGCTCGCTCTAGTGGGAAAATGTGGGGTATAAATGTACCAAAAATAAATAAATAAATAGGTATAGGTGAGGAAATGGGCATTTTGTGGGCATTCTGAAATTTACATGCGTAGTTATAGAATATGGCCAGTGCATGTAAATCTATGTGCCGGGATTTACATCACATTTTTATTAATGTAAATGGATGCGCATAGCAAGGGCGTAGCCAGACTTCAACGGTAGGGGGGTCAATAGCTGAGATGAGGGGGCACATTTTACCCCCCCTCCCGGCGCCACCGACCCCTCCATTGCCAATACCGACCCCCCCACCCGCCCGCCATTGCCAACATCTCCAGCAACTTTGACCCCCCCCCGCTAATAACCCTTTCGACCCCCCGCCCGCCATTGCCTACCACCTTTGCTGGCGGGGGACCCAAACCCCCGCCAGCTGAAGTCTTCTTCCTTCGTTTGGTTTCTGACTGGGTCTGATGTCCTGCACGTTGTACGTGCAGGATGTCAGACTCAGTCAGAAACCAAACGAAGGAAGACGACTTCGGCTGGTGGGGGTTAGGGTCCCCACCAGTAAAGGTAGCAGGCGGCAGGTTGGCGGTGGGAGGGGGGGTTGAGAGGGTTTCCGGCAGGGGGGGTCCAGGGCCAAATCTATGGGGGCCCAGGCCCCCGTGGCCCCATAGCAGCTACGCCCCTGGCGCATAGTTTTAGGCGCTGAGATATCAACTAAGCATATTCTATAATCGGTGCCTAAATTTAGGCGCCAATTATAGAATATGCTTAGTTGGCACTGATTTCAGTGCCAAATGTTTTAGGCACCATATGTAGAATCTCTCCCATAGCGCAAAATGTCCAAAGTCTGACTTAGACATCATATTGAAAATACCCCTCCACGTCCTTCAATTAGAGAATTTTTTGGTAGAACAATTTGTTTAATGTAAATTTGAGATTGACCTGGTGGGGGTTAGTGAAAGGGTCTGTTCAAATTTATCACCACAATAATGAAAGGTTTTTGTTGTGAACTTTTGGATTTCTTCTTTATTCTATTTATTTTGTATTGCCTTCTTCTTTCTTTGATATGGATTAATGTTCATGCTGACTTTATTGTTTTCCTGTGCTTTCTAGTTGGCTATGTATTGATCAGTGTGCAACATTTCTTTTGAAAATGTATTATTTCAAAAGTCTGAAAAAATCTGAGTTTCAAATTATTATACACAACATATTAATAGTCATTAAAGAACTGTACAAGAAGATCTGGAAACTCAAAGCTGTTATGGGAAAGGAGGAGATAGTGATTGCCGAGGATGGGCAGACTGGATGGGCCATTTGGCCCTTATCTGCCGTAATGTCTCTATGTACTGGTTGCAGAGGATGATCTTTGTGCTCCTGAAACAATTCAGGGGCCGCATATGGTTCAATATTCAGGATGTTGTATCTGAGAGTTTAGAATTGTTTAAAATAATTACTCCAATTGAATTGGCAAACAACCTTGAACAGCTGAATTTTACCATGTGTAAATTAGACACAGTTCCATCACAAATTCTAAGATTATTGGGGCAAGAAAGTTGCAGTTGTGACTCAGATAATTAAAATTTCTCTCCAACAAGCCAAGGGCCCTTTTTACTAAGCAGCGCTAAGGGCGGGCTAGCGTTGGTAGTATGCAGTAATGATTAGCATATTCTAAAGTCATCCATAGAAACATATGGGCGACTCTAGCATTTAGCGCACACTAATTTTAGTGCTCGCTAAAAACGCTATTGCGCCTTAGTAAACAGGGCCCCAAATGTCTTCATACTTACAAAAGGCTGTTATCAGGCTACTGATTAATAGGGGAGGATTGAATTCTGAAAAGGTGGAACACTTCATTCTGGTGTCCAGCCTTCCTTTTCAGAATAAGTTGACTGAGAAGATTTGATATTAGAAACTAGCTTCCTTCAAAGAAGACAAGAAATCCACTGCTTATTCCTGGGATAAGCAGCATGAAATCTATTTTACTCTTTTGGGGTTATTAGGTACTTGTGACCTGGATTGGCCATTGTTGGAAACAGGATACTGGACGTGATGGACCTTTGGTCTGTCTCAGCTCAGCGATGTTATTTACGTATGTACATAATTTATATAAACCTGGATTTAGAGTGGGGAATGAATGGAATAGTTTTATTGATGGATACTGGGCAGATGTGGGACAATAGAGTGGATTCTTTATTGATGCCCCTTGATCTTTCTGCCAAATTTGACACGTTAGCTCCTGAGTTATTGAATTAGCTGTAGCAATTGGATCAGTAGGAGTAGGTTTTAAGTGCACTGGGGAAACGAGAATCTGAGTTTTATCTATTGAGCTGCTGAGTTCCACAGGACTTGGTACATTCTCCTTTGCTTTTTAATATGTAGCTAGATCTGCTAGTGGTTGTCTTCTCTGGATATAGAATAGTGGACCAAGGATTTTCAGATGATATATGAAATAGGAACAGATGAAAAGGCATGTTTTCAGGTTTTTGCAGTGTCGCTTGGAAAGGAATCATGTGAACCTTAAATTGACAAAAACAGAATACTTGGGGTTAGGGTTTAGAGATAGGCCACTGTGCATTAATTCAGTGATTGCTTCTATTGCAGTCAATTCTAACAATATAATAATGAATTTAGGCCTAAAGCTAAATGGGATAATATTGTCCGTGTAGATCTCATCTATGGTACGTTCCTCATTTTGTTACCTTTGACCAATTTGTTTGTTATGTTCTTATTTGACTTGAAAGAGATTTTACTACAATGGTTCATTGGCTTATTATTATAAAATAGATTACTGTGTTCTCTAAGCGGCCCTTTTACTAAGCCATGGTAAAAAGTGGTCCACATTAGTTTTGGCACATGAAATTGCTGCACACTAGGCCACTTTTTACCGTAGCAGGAAAAGGTCTTTTTTAAAATGATGCATTCAATGGCCATGCTCTAATATTAAAATTAGTGCATGGCCATTTAATGCTTAAGCCCTTATTGTCACCTAACCCAGCGGTGATTGGGCAGTGTGTGGCAATGTGACTGCGCTTCCGATTACCACCGGGAACACCCTCTGCGGTAGAAAATAGAAAATTGTTGTCTTTTTTTGTCAAATGTATTTTTGTTGAGTGTACAAACAAATACAATAACAACAATGGTATTAAAGGAGAAGTGTAACAGCAAGGATAGATATTGACAGTTTCACATTCAACATAGTTAAATCAAGGTGGCGAGAAAATTATCAACAGTTTTCCACTTCTGAAGCCTTAATGGCATGCCTGAAGAGTGAAAAATCATAGACTGTTCATATTTCTTGTATAATAATGTCTAGTTCCACCACATATACAGTGGTGGAAATAAGTATTTGATCCCTTGCTGATTTTGTAAGTTTGCCCACTGACAAAGACATGAGCAGCCCATAATTGAAGGGTAGGTTATTGGTAACAGTGAGAGATAGCACATCACAAATTAAATCCGGAAAATCACATTGTGGAAAGTATATGAATTTATTTGCATTCTGCAGAGGGAAATAAGTATTTGATCCCCCACCAACCAGTAAGAGATCTGGCCCCTACAGACCAGGTAGATGCTCCAAATCAACTCGTTACCTGCATGACAGACAGCTGTCGGCAATGGTCACCTGTATGAAAGACACCTGTCCACAGACTCAGTGAATCAGTCAGACTCTAACCTCTACAAAATGGCCAAGAGCAAGGAGCTGTCTAAGGATGTCAGGGACAAGATCATACACCTGCACAAGGCTGGAATGGGCTACAAAACCATCAGTAAGACGCTGGGCGAGAAGGAGACAACTGTTGGTGCCATAGTAAGAAAATGGAAGAAGTACAAAATGACTGTCAATCGACAAAGATCTGGGGCTCCACGCAAAATCTCACCTCGTGGGGTATCCTTGATCATGAGGAAGGTTAGAAATCAGCCTACAACTACAAGGGGGGAACTTGTCAATGATCTCAAGGCAGCTGGGACCACTGTCACCACGAAAACCATTGGTAACACATTACGACATAACGGATTGCAATCCTGCAGTGCCCGCAAGGTCCCCCTGCTCCGGAAGGCACATGTGACGGCCCGTCTGAAGTTTGCCAGTGAACACCTGGATGATGCCGAGAGTGATTGGGAGAAGGTGCTGTGGTCAGATGAGACAAAAATTGAGCTCTTTGGCATGAACTCAACTCGCCGTGTTTGGAGGAAGAGAAATGCTGCCTATGACCCAAAGAACACCGTCCCCACTGTCAAGCATGGAGGTGGAAATGTTATGTTTTGGGGGTGTTTCTCTGCTAAGGGCACAGGACTACTTCACCGCATCAATGGGAGAATGGATGGGGCCATGTACCGTACAATTCTGAGTGACAACCTCCTTCCCTCCGCCAGGGCCTTAAAAATGGGTCGTGGCTGGGTCTTCCAGCACGACAATGACCCAAAACATACAGCCAAGGCAACAAAGGAGTGGCTCAGGAAGAAGCACATTAGGGTCATGGAGTGGCCTAGCCAGTCACCAGACCTTAATCCCATTGAAAACTTATGGAGGGAGCTGAAGCTGCGAGTTGCCAAGCGACAGCCCAGAACTCTTAATGATTTAGAGATGATCTGCAAAGAGGAGTGGACCAAAATTCCTCCTGACATGTGTGCAAACCTCATCATCAACTACAGAAGACGTCTGACCGCTGTGCTTGCCAACAAGGGTTTTGCCACCAAGTATTAGGTCTTGTTTGCCAGAGGGATCAAATACTTATTTCCCTCTGCAGAATGCAAATAAATTCATATACTTTCCACAATGTGATTTTCCGGATTTAATTTGTGATGTGCTATCTCTCACTGTTACCAATAACCTACCCTTCAATTATGGGCTGCTCATGTCTTTGTCAGTGGGCAAACTTACAAAATCAGCAAGGGATCAAATACTTATTTCCCCCACTGTAAATGCTAATAACAGAATTATCTTTCCAATGTGTAATTATTAATTTTAATGACACTGTGATGAAAAAGTCAAATAAAGTATTTCCATCATCTGATAGTATAAAAGGGATCAAAGCAGATTTCCATAAAATGTATTTAATATTTAATGAAGTTTAGGATTGGAGAATGTCTTGGATTTTAGATGAGATATCGAACCGAAAGATTTCTAAGTTAGGGAATTCAAAAATAAGATGAACTAAAGGACCAGTAGCAGACTGAGAGGACCAACAAAGGTCAGAGTCGCTAGAACCAGATAGTTTACATTTTCTTGGGATCCAAAAAGCCCTATGAAGTAGGATGACCATAGATTGAGTCAACGATGATGACACTGAGGCTCTAGGACCATACAGCCATATTGTATTCCATAGAGAATCTAGGATGGAATCTCCAATGTCTTTCTCCCATACCTGTTGAGTACTGTGACATGAGTAGATAAAAGATAAATTGAATGTCTTGTAAAATACTGAAGCTCTATGAGAAAATGAACAAGGGCCATTGAAGTCATCAGCATGTCTGGTAAATTTAGAATGGGCAATGTCCTAGGTGGTGGATTTGATGGCATGTTGTAATTGTATCCAATGTGAAAACTGAGACTCTGGGGTATTGTATTTAAGTCTCAGTTGAGCAAAAGTCTTAAGATTTCATTGTCTATCAATTGACTGAGGAACCAGATATTACAATTTTTCTATATAGGCTAGTGAATTGTTTCTTTATTAACTACCATGGGAAATGACATGCCAAAATCAGAACTACTGCCTTGCGCCTGGGAGCTTCCCACAGTAGTGCTGTTTTAGCACATGCTACCCGTGCAGTAACCCTACCGCATCTTTGTAAAAGGGCCCTTATATAATGCAGTTTCAGGAACTACTCTTAAATGCCCAAATTGCTTCAGAACATAATAGTGAAGGATAATCAGTGAAACTAAAAAATAGGATGATATTTCACTTGTGGTGTATGTTTTATATTGACTCACAGTTGAAATTAGAATATAATTTAAAGTTACTTTGATTTTTAAATATATTCATTGTGGTTATCAGACTTATTTATCTACGTACTGTAATTGATACCTTATGATCTGGGAGAATCAGAGCAAGCATTACTGAGATTGTCCCCTTTACTGGAAGTTGCCTTTGATTTCATAAATTGGCCAGGGCATGGCTGTTTTTAAAATTATCTTTTTGAAACATTAGCGCCCCTCCCCCCGTTTACAAAATCGCACAGCATTGCCGATATGGCCCATTCAAAGGGCGGCTTTGTAAACGGGACCCTAGGTTTATTAAATGAGTTGACTTGGGAAGATTGTATTTTTATTAGTTTTTAATTGTCTTTTTTGCCATGTCATGTATGTTTACAGTTATTTTATAATTATTGATTAATTGGTGCTTGCATTGATATTTTAGATGAAAAGTGTAAAAAGAAATGTTGATAAATAAATAACTGCATTGTCATTTGAGAGTGAAAAAAATGAAATATGCAGTAAATCAGCAAAGCTCTACTGGTCATTGAGGATCGTATTATATACATGATGTGTTGATGCTGTGGCTACAAGTGTCCAATATAGTTTGGAAACTTTTTCTCGGATTCTATATATTGTGCTTTAATTTCCGTGTGGAAATCGAAGTGTATTCTATAACAATGCACATAAATTAATTAGTTAACTAATGGCCTAGTGGTTAACTAATGGCCTAGTGGTTAGGGTGGTGGACTTTGGTCCTGGGGAACTGAGGAACTGAGTTTGATTCCCACTTCAGGCACAGGCAGCTCCTTGTGACTCTGGGCAAGTCACTTAACCCTGCATTGCCCCATGTAAGCCACATTGAGCCTGCCATGAGTGGGAAAGCGTGGGGTACAAATGTAAGAAAAAAAAATCAGCGCTGTAAATTGGATGTTAAGCAATTACCAGCACTAATTGGCATAAATCAAGATTCATGCACACAACTCACTAAGCATATTCAGTAATGTGGTGTGCTTAAATTCTAAGTCGCATAGTTGAAAAGAGGGTATGGGCGAGGCATGGGCGTTTCTAAAATCTATACATGCTGTTATAGAATACACCCCCTCTGCATCCAATTTAGGTGTCATGATTTATGCCAAGTAAAACATGGTGTAAATGGCCGTGACTAAATTTGGTCTCATGGAGAGGCACTCGGTGTATTCTATGTACTGCATGGAAATTTAAGCCTATTCTATAAAATATGGGTGTACTTTAGAGAATACACCTAGGCTTATTTTTTTCAGTGTGGAATGTTCAGGCACCATATATAGAATCTAGCCCTTTACATTAGTATAGACATGCATGGCTACTTTAGGATCATCAGATACAATCATCCGCCGATCCTGCTTTTTTTGTGCACAGAACTTCACCCCTGCACTGTACCCCCTCCTTTAGGTTTTGCAACTCAAATAATGACCCTGCAATTTTACCATTAAATCATAGCTGCAAAAGCCTAGAGAATCTAGTGGAGCTTGACAAATGGTCTAGAGTGTGGCAGCTTAAATTTAATGTTAGAAACATGTGGGGTCATGCATTTAGGTGGCACAGTACATGGGATAAAGTTATTTTCTATAAGCAACAAGAGAGGGACCTGGAGGTGATTATACTTGGTGATCTTATGGTGGACCAACAGGTAGAGAAAGGAAAGGGCCAATAGGAAAGAGGATGTGATAGTTTCTCTGTATAAGTGTCTGATGAGACCTCATTTGGAATACTGTATGCAATGATGAAGATCGCACCTTCAAAAGGATGTAAATAGGATGGAGTTGATCCGCTATTAAAATGGGCAGCGGTGTTCATTATAAAGCATACTAGGCACTTCTGCATGCTGAACATGTGCCCAATTGGAGTTACCGCATGACCCTTGCGATAATTTCAATTTTGGCATGCGTCTGGAAAATATTTTTTTATTTTCTGGCGTGTGTAACGGACATGCGCCAAGTGGCATTTGATGGGTGTAGGTCATTACCACCCAGATGCTTTACCACTAGGTCTATGGCTCGTGGTAAAGTCTCAGACCCAAAATGGACGCGCAGCAATTTTCATTTTGCCACACATCCATTTTCAGCCAAAAAAAAGAGGCCTTTTTTACATGCTCGATAAAAAATGGATCGACGCGCACCCAAAACCTGCACCTACACTACCGCAAGCCATTTTTCAGTGTGCCTTTGTAAACAGACCCCTAAAAGATCTAACTCTATATACCTTGGAGAAACAGTGGGAGACCGAGATATGACAGAGACATTTATATGTTTCCAAGGTATAAATTAATAGTAAGCAGAATAGAAAAGAATCTATGAACTGAGAAGTCATTGAATGACGGTAAAACAGAATAGGCTCATGAGTAATCTATAGAAATATTTCTTCATAGAAAATGTGGAGGGTTCATAGAACAGACTCCCCATAGTGCCAGTTGGAATGAGAACTGTGTTTTAATTCAAGAAAACATGGGATAAGCACGTAGGATCTCTGCTGGAGAGGAAGAGATAGTAGAACTGACGTGTACTTAGTACAGATTGGCAGGTTGGATAGGTCTTATGGAGGGGCATAATAAAATGGGGTGCCCTTGCAGGACGTCCCGGTGAAGGGGCATGGAAACCCATATTATCGAAACAAGATGGGCGGCCATCTTTCGTTTCGATAATACGGTTGGGGACGCCCAAATCTCAACATTTAGGTCGACCTTAGAGATGGTCATCCCTGATTTTTGGCGATAATGGAAACCGAGGACACCCATCTCAGAAACGACCAAATCCAAGTCATTTGGTTGTGGGAGGAGCCAGCATTCATAGTGCACTGGTCCCCCTCACAAGCCAGGACACCAACCAGGCACCCTAGGGGCACTGCAGTGGACTTCAGAAATTGCTCCCAGGTATATAGCTCCCTTACCTTGTGTGCTGAGGCCCCCCCCAAAAAAAACCCAAAACCCACTCCCCACAACTGTACAACACTACCATAGCCCTAAGGGGTGAAGGAGGCACCTGCATGTGGGTACAGTGCATTTCTGATGGGTTTTGAAGGACTCACATTTATCACCACAAGTGTAACAGGTAGGGGGGATGGGCCAGGGTCCGCCTGCCTGAAGTGCACTGTAGTACCCACTAAAACTGCTCCAGGGACTTGCTGTCAGGGAGCTGGGTGACATTTGAGGCTGGCAAAAAATATTTTTAATTTTTTTTTTTTTTTTAGTTTCGGAGGGGGTTAGTGACCACTGGGGGGAGTAAGGGGAGGTCATCCCCGATTTCCTCCTGTGGTTATCTGGTCAGTTCAGGCACCTTTTTGAGGCTTGGTCGCAAGAAACAAATGGACCAAGTAAAGTCAGCCAAGTGCCCGTCATGGACGCCCTTCTTTTTTCCATTATCGGCCGAGGCCGCCCATGTGTTAAGCATGCCCCAGTCCACCTTTGCTATGCTTCCGACACGCCCCCGGGAACTTTGGTCGTCTCCGCGATGGAAAGCTGTTGAGGGCACCCAAAATCGGCTTTCGATTATGCTGATTTGGGCGACCCTGGGAGAAGGACGCCCATCTCCCAATTTGTGTCGGAAGATGGGCGCCCTTCTCTTTTGAAAATGAGTCCAATGGTCTTTTTCTGCCATCATATTGTATGTTTCCGTGTATAGTAAAGTCCATTAATATGTGACAGTTCATGATCAATTTTCTATAAGTACCATATTTGACAAGATTCAGTTAAATGTCTTGTTTCTTTAGTTAACTTAAAGGAACCACTCATGTTAACTTGTGTTTGACTATTGATTTATACATTTTGTACTTTTTAATTCCTTTTATCTATTTTGTTTCATAATCTAAGCGAATGTATTTATCCATGTCACAGTGGGTAAAAAAAACTAACGTGGGGATTGATTTGCAGCAGCAGCAGCCACACATTAATTTAAATGCTGGTGCTGGTGTTTGAATTAATACATCTATTCAGTGCCCCTGTATGTATAGTCAGTGGTGTTGAATATATGGGACAATTCTGTTACACAGATACTAACATGTATATGCCAGTTATGCATGTAAATGATAAGAATAATGGTATATATGCGTGCCTGTATGCATATATGTATGTAAATGCCAAAAACCCACCTAAGTGCTTTCTGTAAATACACATGTCCCTTACATGGCACGTATTTTACAGGTAAGCATACTGTATATATAGGCAAAGTCTGGCTGGGACAGACACACATGCAACTAATAGAGTACCATAAGATATGAATGTAGTTGTAGTTTATAGTTTATTAAAATGTACTATTCTGCTCGACCTAACTTGCAGACCTGTGCGGTTTATAAAACTAAGGGTACGTAAATAGGCAAAAAGGAACTACAATA
Organism: Microcaecilia unicolor; assembly: GCF_901765095.1. Taxonomy (NCBI): domain Eukaryota; kingdom Metazoa; phylum Chordata; class Amphibia; order Gymnophiona; family Siphonopidae; genus Microcaecilia; species Microcaecilia unicolor. The sequence goes on from NC_044033.1 coordinate 125,258,817, forward strand.
TGAGACAGGAAAGGAATAAATCATTCACATGTAAGAATGATGCCACTGCAATCCATCTAGTTTAGGCTGAGATTCAACAAGCTTAAACTAAACGTATACCTTATCTGGATAAACAGCTAAATATAACCCCTATTCAGATAATTGCACCATCTTTGCTCCATCCTCCTCTCTCTCATGTTTTAGACCTGCTAAACCGGAATTTAGACATATATTTTGTATACATGGCTAAATACCAATATTAGGAAAGCCAGGATATTCATGTCCTGGCTTGAATATGTACATTAGAAAGGGAGTATGGTCTGGGTGTGGTTTGGCTGGGAATAAGACAGGTCAAATGATACACTCGCATTCCCCATTTCAGAAGAGGGCTGCAGTTTGTTTGCTGGCATGAATGTTGGGCTTTACATCTGCTCTTGGGGACATCTAAGGGTTCCTTTTACTAAGGTGCACTGAAAAATGGCCTGTGCTAGTGTAGACGTGTGTATTGGACATGCGCAGGTCCATTTTTCAGCGCACCTGCAAAAAAGGCCTTTTTTTGGCCAAAAATGGACATGCAGCAAAATAAAAATTGACGCACGTCCATTTTGGGCCTGAGACCTTACTGCCACCCATTGACATAGCAGTAAGGTCTCACGCTTTAATTGTGAGGTAATTGTCAGTGTACCTACACTGCTGATTACTGCTTGGTTGGTGCCGCGCGCCAGAAAATTTCCAGCGCGTGTAGTGCACGCATGTAAAAAATGAAATTACCGCTGGGGCCACGCAGTAGCCAGGCAGTAGTTCCGAATTGGTGCACGTTGGGCACGCGTAGGCGCCTATGCAGCTTAGTAAAAGAGCCCCTAAGTTTTAAAAAGTTGCTTATTTTCTGCATTACTCTTAATGGCTTAGGGGTGGTTGCCCGCTTAATCCCTTTGTGTTTTCTATCCACCCCAAAAGCGATACTGGCAAAGGATATCACACCCTGTTTATGTTGCCTTTTTTTAACCCCATGATAGTTTAGACATTGATGCTTGTAAAATAGATCCTTTAGTTACATATAACCAGTGCATACACGTCCATTTCTCACGATATTTTAGAACATGTTCTACATTGGCAGATTCTGTTCTAAAATACTAGCAGAATATGACATGTCCTAACTTGGACATCTCATTTCCAATTTGTATTCCCTTTCGAAAATCTGCCTCCACATGAATATTATCCTGAAAGTCTCTTTTTTTCAGTGAATTGTTTTTTCCCCCTAAAATACTAGTCTAGAAAAGAAACAGCAGTTTCTTCCACCTGTCTTAATAGTCCTTCCCCAACTAAAGGCAAATTATACCATACTTATGTCATCAGTATGAGAAGCTGCTGACAGATTTTCATGTTGATAAACATCATGGGATCGATGGACATATAATTCCACTCTCCACGGATTTCCACCTATAGATTAGCCTCAGGTTGAATCCATGGATAGTAGAGTTATATGTCTACTGGTTGTCAGTAAAGTGAACATATAACTCCATTTGAATACTGATCCTATGATGGAGGAGGACACATATGTAAGAGTGATTTGCCTAATGAGTGGCATTAATGGGGAAAGGTGTAGAGAGTAGGAAGACTTCATTTGTAGGGAATAAGAGAAGCTTAAAGTGTGCATTGAAGCACTGGTGTTAGCGTTCCAGGCATACTCCTCCCTCTTTCTCTCCACCCTGTCTTACAATCCACAATGCCCCTCGAAATCCAGCCATCTCCCTTTTCTCTTTCATCCCCCTCATCCAGTATTATCCCCTCGTTCTTCTCTATCCTCCATCTCACCCATCTGTCCAGCATTATTCAATGTCTTTCCCACCCTCCCACCTATTCAGCATCACCCCTTCTCTGTATCCTCCCCCAGTCTAGCATTGCCCCTATTTTCTTCCTGTCCTCCCAGATGTCCAGCTTCACCTCGTCTCTTTTCCCTCCCCCCAAGTCCAACATCACCCCTTCTTGCTTTCTTCATCTCACACCCACCCATCAGTATCCCCCTCTCCTCCCTAGTCTAGCATTTCCCCTCAAACCTACCTCTCCCTTCTGCTACTGATGCCATGCCTCTACACCTGAGGCAGCAATAAACGAAGCACCAATGATAAGGCTGGGAAGGGGGCTTCAAGCCTTTGTGCTCACAAAGGCCCTGCTGGTGCCACCACCCTCTGATGCATACAGAACACATCAAAGGGATGGGACCAGCAAGGCTTTCATATGCATATAGGCTCAAAAACACCTTGGTGCTTATAGTTGATGCTTTCTTCATTCCTATCACAGGTCTGGAGGCACAGTGGCAGCAGTGGCCACAGAAGGGAGGAGGGATGGCCCAGGCCTTGTGATCTGATGCCCCTCCTCCCACTTCTCAGGGAGAGTGCAACAGGAACAACAGCCATGGCAACTTTTGGTGCCATGTTTGCTGCACTTACCCAGGCCCTGTTAATTAGGGGTTACATGTTCATACTGATGCTGAAGGAATCCAAGTTAAGCAGCTGAATTTTCATTTGACTTTACTGGCTAAAGAAGGTTCTAGGGAAACCATGAGGAACAGGTTGTAGTAATCCAAGCTGGAGATAAGAGAATGGAAAAAAACATTTTGACAGCATACTCAGAAAGGAAGGGATAGATTTTATTGACGATGAAGAAATGATATTTATGGCTTCTTTGTATGGCAAAAGTATGAGTGCTATTATGTAGCGTATTTGAAGTAAAGTGCTATGCTAGCCCAAATATTCCTGATTTGAACATCATTATTGTCGTTGATTTTATAGATGGATCGCATCATCTTCTGTGTCTTTCTGGAAGTTGACTTCAAAATCTACAAGAAGAAAATCAGTGAGTTTTTCCCTATAGGTAAGTGAATCAATTCACTCCTTTCTAAATTTGAATAAAAACAATTTAAGATATGTGGACAGCCTTTCCTGTCCATTGATTGCCTCTCCCTGAGCCTACCTAATCCCTTTTCACGAAAACACAAATAACGCAAAGCCTGTCCTTGGGCTCAGGCTGTTGTACTCCACACTCTGGTATGGAGAATCCTAAAGTCATTTCAGCTGTTCAATGAAGCAGTCACTTAATTCTGTAACTGGGGGCCCAAATCAATGTATCATTCATGCACATAAATTTAGACAATATTAGTAATTTTGTGGTTAAGTATTCGCTTACATGCGTAAGTGCTAGCAGAGTGCCTAAGCACTATTCTGTAAGGGCACATGTAAGTGGTCTAAGCACATAACTGGAAGGGGGTGTTCACGTGGGCGGAACCCACTTATGCACCTAAATGCCCTTGCTGTATTTACATAACCACAGTTATGTCAGGTTTATAGTCGGTGTAACTGCAGGTGTGTAAATGTAAGGTGTGACAATGCCGAGTTATGCTGGTATTCTGTATTGGAATCTGGGCTTCCAAATTTCAAAGAAACATAGAAAAATGTAAGTGGATAAAGACCATATGGCCTATCCAGTCTGCCCATCCATGCCATCTACTCTCCCTGTCACTCCCTTAGAGATCCTATGTACTTGTCTCAAGCTCTTTTGAATTCAGATACTGTTTTCATCTCCACCACTTCCACCAGGAGGCCAATTCACGAATTCTTCTGTGAAGAAGTATTTCCTGAAGTTACTTCTGAATCTATCCCCTTTCACCTTCATTCTATGCCCACTCATCCCAGAGCTTCCTTTCAGTTGAAAGAGACTCACCTCTTGTGCATTTATGCCATGTAGGTATTTAAATATCTTTATCATATCTCCCTTCTCTCGCCTTTCTTCCAAAGTATACATATTGAGATCTTTAAGTTTGTCCCCATACGCTTTATGAAGCCCAGTTATAGAATTGTTTCCAGCATGCATAGGCCCCAGAAATGAGAGAAGTTGGCTTAATTTATGCTGGGGACTATATCAGCCTCCCAGTGGTGCTGGTGGTGGGGAAGGAGTGGTTCTGCCAACTTTAGAAATGACAAAGGTCATCCTTACTCTGTGAAGTCTGTCAGCAGAGAAAAGGGGCAATTCAGCCTGCTGAGGGAACATTTAAAGAAAAAGCGGCCAAAGTTCCCCCAGCCCCCCTCCCAAAAAATGCAAATATATGGTTCAAGGGGTAGATTTTCAAAAGATCCTAGCCAACTTACTTCAGAAGTTAGTCAGCATTGCTCAACCTTTAGAAAATATACTCCGAAGTGTGAGGTAAATTTATAACTGGGTAACTGTGTACATATCAACAAAGGTCCTAGTTTTATCTTATAAAGGCAACATAGCTGCTGCGCTAGTACTGTTATAACATAGACTTGTAACATGACCCTTGGGGGGCACAAAAATTCTCTTACACAGTTTGCATCTGCTATGAAGAAGGTGTAAATGTGTACAAGGATCCTATGCATGTACACAGGTATTTGTATAAATCACAACTCTGCTCCAGCTCCAACCAAACTATACCCCTAAGATTGCTTATGTGCACATTGTGTAAAAGTAGAAGCAATCTTGTGGTGTGCCTACTTTGTAACAGATATATTCCACAAGTATAATATTCTTTCCACATGGAAAATGTTATATATGATTATCCCTACAGTGGGCAATTTATAACAGCAGCACAAACCAAAAGAGGTGGAAGGCACCAATGCCACAAGTCCAAAGACAAACAGTAAAAATGTCCCAAACTGTTTATTTTACGATAATGAATACAGGCAGAACCCGACATGAGCCGTGTTTCGGCATGCTGGCCTTTATCAAGGGTCAGGTACTTGAAGTCCTCCATTATGCATATGTTCAGAGCAGTGGTATCACTGGCCATCTACTTAGGGATATGTATTCATTTGAAACTACATGTGAAATGTGACTTTCCCCATGTCATTTCGTTTTTAACTCAAAACAGAAAAAAAAAACCCTAAATTTGTTATAGGGTTTGAGGTTATGGGGTTGGGGAGGGGGAGTCGACTTAGAAGTAATGTTAGGAAGTACTTTTTCACAGAGAGGGTGGAGGATTCCTGGAATGCCCTCCCGTGAGTGGTGATGGAGATGAAAACAATAATGAAATTCAAGTATGTGTGGGATAAGCACAAAGGATTCCTAAATGGAAAGAGAATGAAATCAAAACAACCTAGCTGTACTTAAGTGGCAAATCCAGTAGCTGGGAGATAAAGCTAGTGCCAGGAAGACTGCTACAGTTTGTGTCCCAATTACAACGTGATAGACCTGATTATTTATTTATTTATTCATTCATTCCCACAATTATCCAAAAACAACTTTTGGTTCAATGTGGCTACATTTAACAGTCAGGAGAGATTACATTGTAGTTATACAATTACGAGAAGTATGAACAGTAATTAGCGGTATGATTAGCCAAGATATTTATTTATGATTGGCCTGTAGTGGGCTTAGATGGCAACTCCAGTAGTTGAAAATTAAGCCAGTGCCGGGCAGACTCCTGATGCAGACCAGATAGGCCAAAACACAACTCGTGTCGAGTCTCAGATGTTGATGAATAAAATTTTAGATCTTTGAAGCATCGTGTTATTATTCTTTGAGTCATCTTCACTGTGTCTGGTGTGTCTTTGTGAATGCGAGGGCTTGTGTTCTTCGGTATTGACATTGGCTACATAGCCATGAACACTTATGCCAGCTATTGACATGACATAAGTGATCGTGGCTACATGTTAGCATGTAAGTAGTGCCTTATTCCTATATTCTATAATGGCACAGAATTCTGCCTGGTGCCGTGATTTTTGGTGCTAATTTTGTGGCGTCCTGATGGACGTCCTTTACTGAATTGCCTCCTTATTGTTTTATGTAGAACTTTTATTTTAGTTTTAAGCAGTATGGGCAGGAGCAGTGGAGTTTCAGTTGTCACAAAGTTGCTGCTAACACAGCCCCCTTTCCTTGAATGGCAATGAAATTGGCAGGGAGGGGCTGTGAATAAATTTGGGTTGATAAAAGTGTTTTTTTTTCTTTATTGAATGTTTGTGAGTTGCTTTGTGCTTAGAACTGCTACAGTCATTCAGGGAATTGATTAGTGAAAAGAACTGTTTTAAATCGTTTTCCATTTTAAGAAGAAGTCAAAAAGAGGCTATTATTTAAAGCTCTTTAGGTAAAAACTGTTTATTGTGCCCTACCAGCCTGTCAGGGAACTCCCTTTATAGGTAAAATCAAGCTGTGCTGATCTGATCCCATCTACCTTAAAGGGACAGGAGATGGGAATAAAAGTGCCTGCTTGATATGTTGGTTGTGATTGGGAAAGAGGACTGTGAAAAACTACTTTAAGAAAAGACTGTTTGTTGTACGAACACTGTAGAGACTTTTTCACTGTTGAAGATTTATCCATAGAAATCATGCAGAGAGAACATCAGCAAAATGATAAGAATTCATACTCAGGAGTCCAGATGTACAGGGCTCATTCAAGAACTAGGATTTACACCCCATAAAAAGGGTCACATGCTAGATTTAGTATTCTACAAAGGGGTTGACATCCCAGAATTCTGGGACAGCAGTATTAAAATAACACCCCATCATGGTCAGATCATTTTCTAATTAAAATTTCCCTAAGTGACCACCTAAAACAAATGGCATCTCCCAGAGTTTGGAAGGAGATCAGAGACCAAAAAAAAAGCTGGCCGTTGAGAATTTCCTAAAGGACTATCCACATATGGATGAAAAAAATACCCTACAGTGTCAGAACAAGTTAACATTTGGAATGCACACTTAGCCAAGACCTTAGAGAAAATGGCGCCACTAAGAAAGGTCTTATGCCCCACTCACAAATGCTTACCTTGATTTTTTCCATAACTTCAGATCCTTAAATGTGAAGGACAGAAACTGGAAAGGAGATGGCCGAAATCTCACCTAGATGAAGACAGCTACCCATACTCTTGAACCTGACTTACCTACAGCCCTGAGTAAACTGATTACCTGTCTAACATCAATTTAAGAATGGGCTACACACAACAAATTTTGCCTGAACCCAAGTAAAATCGAGCGTCTCTAGGTCCCTAAAACAAGTGGACACGTACCTGACATCAAAATCTCTTTTGGGAAGTACGAACTCCCCCTCAAATCACTAGTTAGGAACCTTGGAATAGAGTTAGATTCAACACTTTCTCTGAGTCCCCAAATCCAAGCAACCTTCAAGAGCAGCTTCAACTATTTGCGACAGCTACGCTGCCTCTCTTCTTACATTGAGAAGGAAAATATTATCCCAATTGTGCATGCCATGATAACATCAAGATTGTATTACTGTAATGCACTCTACAATGGTCTGACTACAAAGGGTCTGCACTAGCTCCAATTGATTTAGAATGCTGTTGCAAACGACACGACCACATCACACCATTTTTGCAAAAACTTTATTGGCTACCGGGTACAATACAGGACTAAATTTAAAACTCTATATCTGATCTTCAAGGCCCTTAAAGGAAATGGCCCCAAATACTTGAAGAACAGGATGACCATCTACATACCTCCAAGGACACTAAGGTCCTCCCAAGGGGTATCCCTAACCACACCCTCTCCAAAAGACATTACACGATGTGATACCCGCAAGTAAGCTTTCTCTGAAGTAGCCCCCACATTCTGGAATGCACTCCCTGAAAGGCTCTGCTTAACACAAGACTATCTGTACTTCAGGAAGCAGGTGACAGCTTGGCTGTTCAACCAGGTCTTTAATGGAAGAAGTAACTAACTTCTTAGTCTCACACACACACAAACACAAGGAGTGACACAAGTTGTACAAGCTTTAGCAGGACATGTTTATTAGTTTCTACTCTTGCTGAGATAACATTTAATCATCTCTCTGACCTCATGTGCAACTTTATTTAAATTAGTCACCTTATTTTGTAACTCCTCTTACTCTCTTACCTATCTATATGTTTCATCTTTGCTTATACCCTATGTTACTACTACTACTTATCATTTCTAAAGCGCTACTAGACGTACGCAGCGCAGTACACTTGAACATGAAGAGACAGTCCCTGTTGTCTATTAAAATGTTCTATTATGTATTGCATTGACACTGTAAGTAGTATACTATCCAGCTTATAATCGAAAGACAAAAACGCCTATATTGCGACCTAAATCGGGAGATAGGCGTTTATCTCCCAAAAACGAATAACGCGGTATAATCGAAAGCCGCATTTGGACATTTTCAACTGCACTCCATCGCGGAAGTGTACAAAGTTGACGGGGGCGTGTCGGAGGCGTGGTGAAGGCGGGACTGGGGCGTGGTTATCACCTGAACAGAGATGGGCGCCTTTCGCCGATAATGGAAAAAAAGTATGCGTTTGTAGCTAGAATTTAGGGCACTTTTCCTGGACCCTGTTTTTTCACAAATAAGGCCCCAAAAAGTGCCCTAAATGACCAGATTACCACCAGAGGGAATCGGGGATGACCTCCCCTGACTCCCCCAGTGGTCACTAACCCCCTCCCACCACAAAAAATGATGTTTCACAACTTTTTATTTTCACCCTCAAATGTCATACCCACCTCCCTAGCAGCAGTATGCAGGTCCCTGGAGCAGTTGTTAGGGGGTGCAGTGGACTTCAGGCAGGTGGACCCAGGCCCATCCCCCCCTACCTGTTACAATTGTGCTGCTTAATGCTTATTAGTCGTCCAACCCCCTCAAACCCACTGTACCCACATGTAGGTGCCCCCCTTCACCCCTTAGGGCTATAGTAATGGTGTAGACTTGTGGGCAGTGGGTTTTGAGGGGGATTTGGGGGGGCTCAACACACAAGGGAAGGGTGCTATGCACCTGGGAGCTCTTTTACCTTTTTTTTTTTGTTTTTGTAAAAGTGCCCCCTAGGGTGCCCGGTTGGTGTCCTGGCATGTGAGGTGGACCAGTGCACTACGACTCCTGGCCCCTCCCACGAACAAATGCCTTGGATTTATTGGTTTTTGAGCTGGGCGCTTTCATTTTCCATTATCACTGAAAAACAAAAACGCCCAGATCACAAATTGTCAAATAAAACATGGACGTCTATTTTTTTCGAAAATATGGTTCGGTCCGCCCCTTCACGGACCCGTTCTCGGAGATAAACGCCCATGGAGATAGACGTTTTTGTTCGATTATGCCCCTCCACGCCATACCTTTTATTGCTATTTGAATATTTTGCTGCTGTAATTGTCTATTGCTTATGTTTGATTTATTCTTATTGTATACCACCTTGAGTGAATTCTTTCAAAAAGGCGGTAAATATATCCTAATAAATAAATAAATAAATATTGTCTTGAATATGCTCATACTTTTGACAGTCAACTGTATATGGTTCTTATACTAGTCTCAAGCAGGAACAAGCTACTTAAGTAATAGGGTATATACAAGATGCATATGTGTTTGGATGAATATTTGGTTATGGGCATGTCTGTATATGAAGTGTAGAGTGTTATTGGAGCTTCAACATTAGCTTTTACGTTTGTGTGATTCAGTGTTTTGATAGGGCAAGATCAACTGTGGCTTGCTCCTTTATTACACTGCTAGACACCAGAAATTGATGAGGTAGGCCTGGAGATTATTTAAGGGGGGGGGGGGGAATCTTCTTCCACAAGAGTTGGGGTGAGTGCCTTCTGCTGAATGGGTCAGGTAATGCGTTCTGCCAGTGGGGTTCAGGGGTATTATTGGAGACGCCAGCCTCTTTAAGAAGGTTCTTGCATGTTAGTGGCCTGGTGCTTCCATGTAGGAAAAATAACTAACAACACAGCTTGTAAAGTTCAGTGAAAGCTGGGTTATTTGATTTGCATAATAAGGTGTTTTGTATGTATTTGCATGCTTTCTATCTGATTGTTATGTAGTAAGCACTGTGATAAATGAGTGTGTGGCATGGTAAAATAACGCACAATTTTGCCATGCGATATTTCCTTAATGCCTGTTAGTAACTACCCCACTCTATATCTTAGTAAGCCTTTCTAAAAGCAGAGAAGGGACCTATATTTAAGGAGACCCTTTTTCCCCCTTGACTTGTGCCTATGTTACCCTTCTGAGAAGCATATATGATTCAAGTCAACCATATTGTTCTGGAGACTATCTTAACTCATACCCTATTTTTGTTACCTTTCATCTAGAAACACTGTTACTCGCTTCTTCATGGCCTTCAACTCACCTCCCTTTGGCACTTATAACTTGTTCAAAATAGAGCTATAAAGTAACATAAGGGAGCCAAATGCTTTGACCCTGTGACACCCCTTCTAAAGAATTCACATTGGTTTCCCATCTCAATCAGGATCACTTTCAAAACACATTATCCCCTAAAACTTTCTTTTTTGGATTACCTGTCTTCCTTGCAAATTTGCATATACCCTAAAGTCCACTCCTTTGTTAGACTGAAAGTCTATGGATACAAAGTGCCAGTAGACCAGCTAGCTGCCCAGGTAATTTAAACATTGCCTCCTATAAGCCTTTGCACTATATCTGTACCACACATAGACTTGCAAATATTCAAATATTTGCATCTGAACTAGTCCTAAGATCCAAATTAAATCAGGACATTGAATGAGAGATGAGACACAAATTATTCAGAATGCATCTGATTTATCAAGGTAAATTGGCAGCCTGCCCTCGTTCAGTGGATTTTCCAAATTATCCAAGTGTAGATGGAGTTCAGATTTAATTCATTGTAGTCTGTCAATCTTATGGTCACATTTACTAAGATTTTTCACCCATTCCAGTGAAAAACAGTGTATTAAACCTGACCCTTAAATATTTAAAAGGTCATCAAATTTCATCAAAGAGTGTTAACTATAATATTATGCATTTATTTTGCCTGACCATAAAATTTGGGGAGGAAGCAAATCATCCTTGTTATCATCATATGTGTGTCTTTTATATGCAAATAATATGAATGTAAGAAAATGTATATTTATTGGAAATTCAGGGGCCCTTAAACAGAGTGGTGGTAAGCTCAACACAGGCTTATCACTCACTATTCTGGGACTACCGCCGGCCCAACGTGGGAACCGGCGGTAGTTCCAAGTCAAACACGTTCCACTTCCAGAGGGAAAAAAACGGAAATGGTTATTACAGTGGTAACCCGGAAGTAATTGAGCATGGCTGCGTGTGTCTGGTTACCGGTTACTGCTGTGTTACCATGGGAGCCCTTACCGCCACCTCAGTGGGTGGCGGTAAGGGCTCCCCACCGCATTGCCGTGTGGTAAGTCTGTTTTTACTGCATGGCCATTTTGTTTTGGGGGCTTTTTACCTGCTGTGGTAAAAAGGGCTCTGGTGCATGGGAAAAATGGTCCCTGCCACTACCGCAGGGCTTTTTGTCCCGCAGCTTGTTAAAAAGGACCCCTCGCTTTCCTGTTCATGGACACTATTGATAGAAAGCAGCCAAATATTTTCACAGTCCTTATCTTATCTGGAACTCCTGTGGCCAGTAGATCACAGCCTTTTATAGATAGGATGCATGAATAAACAAAGCAGTATTTGCATAATAAGAAACATGAATAGTCTGGGAAAATGTGGAGGGGGGGGTTCAAGGTGTGCATTAGATGAGGGGCGAGTTTTAACTTAACAGAGGAGTAATAACAGAAAAGCAATAGAGTATTCTTGTTAGCATATTTAAAAAACATTGCATTAACAGTAATTTGATACCCCCTGTAGGCTAAAGACAGATGTTTTCTTACATATTTATTATATAGAGGAATATTTTGATCAGTTTATTAAATTACCCAAGATCTTAATCAAAAGAATGTTATCGGTATGACACTACAACATAGCCTCCAGCAAATAATAATTCTCTTATTCAAATAGGAAATCTATTTGTTTTTCAGTTCATAAGGACACAGATTAGTTATATTCTTTTGTAAATCATGCCAAAAAGTTCAGGCCCAAAATAAATGAACGTAGGGGCCTTTTTTTCTGCTATTTGCCTTGTTCTTTTGTAGCTGATGATTTTAGTAGCTGATAATTTTTTTTCTTTCAAGGTATTGCTTTTTTTTTTTTTACGCTGATTCTAGAGCATCCATTTTAATCCCCAAGTGCAACACAGAAGTCATTAGGGATGATACATTGTAATTAAAAAAAATTTGGTAGCATATGGATATTTTTAGTCTACAGCCACTGGGAATACACATTTATGACACTCAACATGACAACTATTTTTTCCAAATGGAAATTTTGAGATTCTACATTCAGTAGTTTCAGTTTTTCAGCTATTAATTGTACATTTTGTTTTTTCTGTTTTGCTTATAAACAGGGCTTCTGATTCTTGGTGCTTATCATTTCACATTTTAGATGCTTATTTTTGAGGCAATTATGTGGTTTTCCAGGGTCAAAAATATAGGCATTTATCAGTGCATTCATGTCACCGAAAAAAAAAAAAAAGTTGTGGTGTAATCCAGTTTTTGCCTGGTGAGTATCAGGATAAGTTGCTTTAAGTAAATTTAGGACTGGTTTGTAAGGTCAGAGCCAGGACTAACAGGAGTTGGGAGGCTGGTTAACACAGCAGTCCACTCACTCAGCACTCTACTCTCATCCAATAAGTCAGTCCAGCCCAGGTTTTTAACTTCTGAATCAGGGGTTTTACTTCAACTTAGAGCTATTGCCCCATATTTTTCCCTTAAATCATCTATTATAGCTATATACATTCAGTATTAGAATAAGGTAGTTTCAATCACTTCAAGTCATTAGTAGGTTTCCTTATGAGCACCCAATCCTGATAGATGTTCCTGGGAAAACTCCTTTATAGCCTGGTTATTTCTCTGGATCCCACTTCCAGAAAGGAACTGCTCTATGAGGCCCATTTACCAAACAGCAGTAAAAAGTAACTTTAGTGTGCCCTTACATGGGTCTTTCCTGTGCACTAAAGCCATTTTTTACCATTTGGGTAAAAATGATGGAATTTATTTCTTTGTATTAATAGCCACTGTAAGAAAGCAAGGGCCATAAGGTTAGACATTCCCAGAAACTCTCATTCTAAGGTTACAGTTCAGCTGCTGCATAGCATGGGGCGCTAAACCTGCCGTGCCAGAGACTGAACTGGAGAGGCAAAAGAGCAGAAGAATGTTGGGCTGGAAGGTGGGGCTGACAGGGAGAGAAAAGTAAAAGCCCTTCTACAGCTGAGAACAGACAGGCACTGACACACACGTCTCAGGAGCAGAGACAAGCCCCGATACAGAGGCTTCACAGAGAGCAAGCAAAGAGAGAGGATCCCAATACAGAGGCCCAGGGAAGGTAGTGTGGCCCAGCATATGTGTTGTTTGAATGCTTCTAATTTCAATGACCTGGCTGAGGTAAGTCAATTGTCATTGAGGATTTTGAGCTGTGTGCTGAGGGCTGGCTAGGACCAGACCTGGAATATTGAGAGAGAGAATAAGAGACTTTACTGACTCCTGCCTTCTGATGCAACTTCCTGTTTTGTGAAACAGGAAGTTACAGCAGAAGGCAGGAGCCGGAGGAAAGAAAGCCCCGAAGCAAGCCTATGGGGAATCTCAAAGGAGGTTTGATTGAGAACAGGAGAGGGCATGATGTTCAGCATTCCTATGTCACTATTTCCTCTGTTCAGTATCATTATGCAAGATATTGATTCTATTGAAGAGTATTCCCCCTCCTCCTTTTTAGCTAATGAGTGTGTGCCACCTTTTATTTTTGAAGTATTGCATCTTTTTTAATAGCATTTAGCTTTTTTTGAAATGATGAGCATACGCCTTTTCTCTGGTGCTACTGATTCCTTTTTAAATAACAGCTGCCACTTCTGTTGTTCTTTCCTATGTGAAGGAGATCAGAATGCACGCTTCATCAAGCACTTCTTTATCGGTAAACTGAGACTTTCATTAGATACTCGGGCCATCAGAATATTTGCACTACACGATCCCTTTAAGTTAAACCTTTTTATTAAATACTCTGTGTTCTTCTCAACTCGGGCATTCGGCACACACTCAGACGTATCAACCCCCGCCCCCTTCAATACCACACTACAAGCCGTATCTTCGATAGAATTGGATTTATTTTGGCCGCAGCCAGGAACATCAAAATTGTTACAACTTAAACAAATTATATTACATCTTCTAATAATCATTATGCCAGCATTTGCATTTCTACCCGGGTACACAGCTTCTACACGTAGTTGCAAATTCTGGGCCACAGGCCAAGCCGTACCAAGCCCCTGTGGCTCCCTGTGCTGTTTTCCAAGCACCCAACGTCACTTGGTGTCTCCCGTTGAAGGAGGTACCCACAACAATTACAAAATGACGTTCTAGGCCTCCCGGCTGTCGAAGCCAGGAGACAAGCTGTATACACGTTGTTTCCTTATAACAAGGCTGCTCACATGCAAGCCTACCATTTGCATCAACTTGATAACTTTCCACACAACTCTTTCTGCAGCAGTAGTTACCCCAAACTTGTAACTGTTATGTGTCAAGCTGCTGTGTACCTATTGCTGGCTGTGTGTAAACATTGTAGTCTAACGCCTCGCTGCGACAAACCTTGCCTCTCAAGTGGGTGGGCGGGTGGGCGTTGCTCTTCTCCTGCCTCCAAATTCAAAAGGACTTCCTGTGAAATTCAAATTCCTCTCTCCTTCCCTTCTATCATGCCCCCTCCCCTTGCTACCCATTGTTTCCCTCCCACTACTACCTCTGCTCTCTAGCTGCCCCTCCCTGTACCCTCCCCCGCATTTCTGTCTTCGCTGGCCTTCAGCCCGGTTGTGGTCGGCCCCCCCTTTAATGGGTGTGCCTGGTTCTTTCCTTTTTTTTTATACTTGATTTACTGGAGAACAGTTATATTGATTTTTCATAGCAGTTTTCTAAAATAAAAAATATATATATTTAAGGCTAAAAGACCAAAGTTGTATTTAAGTTTTGAATCCTGGCTTTAAATAGTTTTATCATATTTTATATTTACTTTCATGCAGATCTCTCATTTGTTTAAACATTACTGAATGCAGATAACAAACTTTGCATTGTTGTGGAGTGTGGACTAACTGGAACGTCATTGTTTAGAATGCATTCCTGCCATATATTATCTGCTCATGAATGGGTGAGTGTGGAACGTGAGACTTACTACTACTACTACTACTATTTAGCATTTCTACAGCGCTACAAGGCGTACGCAGCGCTGCACAAACATAGAAGAAAGTCCCTGCTCAAAGAGCTTACAATCTAATAGACAAAAAATAAATAAAGTAAGCAAATCAAATCAATTAATGTGAACGGGAAGGATGAGAGGAGGGTAGGTGGAGGCGAGTGGTTACAAGTGGTTATGAGTCAAAAGCAATGTTAAAGAGGTGGGCTTTCAGTCTAGATTTAAAGGTGGCCAAGGATGGGGCAAGACGTAGGGGCTCAGGAAGTTTATTCCAGGCGTAGGGTGCAGCGAGACAGAAGGCGCAAAGTCTGGAGTTGGCAGTAGTGGAGAAGGGAACAGATAAGAAGGATTTATCCATGGAGCGGAGTGCACGGGAAGGGGTGTAGGGAAGGATGAGTGTGGAGAGATACTGGGGAGCAGCAGAGTGAGTACATTTATAGGTTAGTAGAAGAAGTTTGAACAGGATGCAAAAACGGATAGGGAGCCAGTGAAGCGACTTGAGGAGAGGGGTAGTATGAGTAAAGCGACCCTGGCGGAAGACGAGACGGGCAGCAGAGTTTTGAACCGACTGGAGAGGGGAGAGGTGACTAAGTGGGAGGCCAGCAAGAAGCAGATTGCAGTAGTCTAAACGAGAGGTGACAAGGGTGTGGTTGAGGGTTTTGGTAGAGTGCTCGGAAAGAAAGAGGCGGATTTTACGGATGTTGTAAAGAAAGAAACGACAGGTCTTGGCAATCTGCTGGATATGAGCAGAGAAGGAGAGAGAAGAGTCAAAGATGACCCCAAGGTTTCGAGCTGAGGAGACAGGGAGAATGAGAGAGCCATCAACAGAAATAGAAAACGGGGGGAGCGGGGAGGTGGGTTTGGGGGGGAAAATGAGAAACTCGGTTTTGTTCATATTTAATTTCAGGTGGCGTTGAGACATCCAGACAGCAATGTCAGACAAGCACGCTGAAACTTTGGTTTGGATGCAAGGTGAGATATCAGGGGTAGAAAGGTAGATTTGGGAGTCATCAGCATAGAGATGGTAGGAAAAGCCATGGGATGAGATTAATGAACCAAGGGAAGAAGTGTAGATAGAAAAGAGGAGGGGACCAAGAACAGAACCCTGAGGTACGCCGACAGGCAGAGGGATAGAAGTAGAAGAGGATCCACCAGAGTGAACACTAGAAGTGCGGAGGGAGAGGTAGGAAGAGAACCAGGAAAGGACAGAGCCCTGGAATCCAAGTGAGGGCAGGGTATCGAGAAGTATGCTGTGATCGACAGTGTCAAAAGCAGCGGAAAGATCAAGAAGAATGAGGATGGAATATTGACCTCTGGATTTAGTCATTGGAGACTTTAGTAAGCGCAGTTTCGGTTGAGTGGAGAGGGCGAAAACCAGATTGTAGTGGGTCAAGAATAGCATGTGAGGAGAGAAATCAAGGCAGCGGCGGTGAACAGCAAGCTCAAGTAATTTGGAGAGAAAAGGAAGGAGGGAGATGGGTCGGTAATTAGAGGGACAAGTAGGGTCGAGTGAAGGCTTCTTAAGGAGAGGTGTGACCACAGCATGTTTAAAGGCAGCAGGGACAGTCGCAGTGGAAAGTGAGAGGTTGAGAATGTGACAGATAAAAGGAATAAGAGCAGGAGAGATGGCATTAAGAAGGTGGGTGGGAAGGGGATCAGAGGAACAGGTGGTACATTTTGAGGAAGAAAGGAGAAGTGTAGTTTCCTCAATAGTAACTTCAGGAAAGGAGGACAGGGAATGAGGGGAAGGAGAGAGAGGGGAACGGACTAGTGGAGGGAGAGATGGTGAGGTAGAGAAAGCAAGGTTTATCTTTTGAACCTTGTGAAAGAATTCAGCAAGGGTCTGAGGAGATAATGAAGGGGGAGTTGGGGGAGGGGACACCTTGAGGAGAGAGTTCAATGTGGTGAAGAGAAGTCGAGGATTAGAGCCAAGAGAGTTGGTCAGTTGGATATAATAATCCTGTTTGGCATGTAAAAGAGCAGATTGGAAGGAGGTCAGCATGAACTTAAAGTGTAAGAAATCAGCAAGGGCCCGAGATTTCCGCCAGAGGCGTTCGACGGAGCGGGTACAGGAACGTAGGTAGCGGATATTAGAAATCAGCCAAGGTTGGGGTTTTGTACACCTTACAGGGCGGGTCATCAAAGGTGCAAGAGTGTCTAAGGCAGAGGATAGAGTATTGTTGTAAGAAGAAACAGCCTCGTTGACAGACGTGGATGGTGCCACAGTAGAAAGGAGGTTTGAAACATGGGAGGATAGAGATGAAGGGTCAATATCGTGAAGATTCCTAGATAAATTAGATAAGATAGGATGGGACTGGGACTGGGAGGGAGGAGATTTAAGTGTGAAAGTTATAAGATGGTGATCAGAGGAGGGAAGATTAGAGGCAAGGAAACTAGAGGGTGAACAGTTGGAGGAGAAGATGAGATCAAGACAGTGACCATTTTGATGAGTGGGGGAGGTGGAGCATAGTTGGAGATTAAAGGAGGACGTTAAAGCGAGTAACTTGGAAATATAAGAGTTGGAAGGATCATTAGCAGGAATATTAAAGTCACCAAGGATGAGAGAGGGGGAGGAAGGATCATGGAAGAAGGCAAGCCAGGCGTCAAAGTCACTGAGAAAGGATGAAAGGGACTTATCAGGGGGACGATAAATGACCGCTATTCGAAGAGGCAGAGGAGAGAAAAGGCGGATAGAGTGGACTTCAAAGGAGGAAAAACAGTGAGATTGAGGTGGAAGAAGGGGTTGAAATCTGGAGGAGGGAGAGAGAAGTAGTCCAACAGCGCCCCCACTTAGCAGTGAAACGTCCTTGGAGTGCAGGAAAATGATGAAAATAATGGGCATGAATAACCTTCGCATAGTGGACCCAAATGAATATAACGTGAAAAAAAGAAGTATAAAAAATGTAAGTGCTCAATGGTACCAAAAATGCTTGCGTGGTACTAAAAAGAAAATGGAGTAGGTATGATGAATCATCGGTAACTGAAAAGAGTAGAACAGTGAAGACCAGTGCTTTTGTTTGTAGAAAAAAAGGTGCCGGTACTCATTATCGGTGGGGTCACCACATATGACCTCACCTCTATGATAGCCACACCCCTTATACCAGCCATGGCACATATAAACAGACATCATTGAAAATATTATACTAGTATAGGAGAAAAAAAATAAGGTGATTTTTTTTCATTATAAATAATTTCTGTAAGCTGTTACAGCTCCAGTATACCCAGTGCAAAATAAGACAGCAAATGTAAATTCTCAAATTGGACATATTCCAAACACTAAAATGAAAATAAAATGATTTTTTTCTACCTTTGTTGTCTGGTGACTTTGTTTTTCTATCCATATCCATAAGGTATTCTTCTCTCTTTGGAAATTAAAACATATAAAACCTTATTTCCCTAGAGAAGTATTTCGCAATTTAGTACAATCACTAGTATTAAGTCACCTTGATTACTGCAATGGTATATATGCAGGGTGCACAGAAATGCTTCTCAAAAAATTGCAAACTGCCCAGAATACAGCTGCAAGACTGATCTATGGTAAATCGAGGTTCGAAAGTTCCAGACCATTATGTGAGAAACTGCACTGGCTACCTGTCAAAATCCTCTACGGCGAAGCTCCAGCTTATATAGATACTCTTATCATCTTACCACCCAGGAATTCTCACAGATCATCTCATTCGTATTTAAATCTCCACTACCCAACATGTTTTGGCCTCAAATATAAAACCAGTTACGCATCCACCTTTCCCTATATTAGCGCTGGTTTGTGGAATGGATTACCTAAATCAGTAAAAACTACTTACAATCATCTGACTTTCAGAATATATCTGAAGACCACCTTATTTGGAAAAGCTTATGCAAAAGTCCCGCATTGCATCAATAACTCCTGAACTGTAATTATTATACAGACGTATTGAACTCTACTACCCTTTCTCTTTTCTTTCCCTCTGTAATTACTTCTTCCCCTCTGTAATTGCTCACCAACCTCTTCAACTGAAATGTGTCTGAATGTTTGTTTCTAGATTGATGTAAGCCACATTGAGCCTGCCCGTGTATGGGAAAATGTGGGATATAAATGCTGTAAATAATAATAAAATATTGGTCCCAGTCTCTGATTCTGCTGTTTTCTTAAGTCCGTTTGCAGGGCTTACTTTCCATTTATTTCTTTACTTTCCTCCTTTCTCCTTCATTTCTTGCCCTACATCCATAAGTAAAAGCTGGGTCCTCCTCCGTGGAATTGACTGGAGGAGGTGTAACGTGGATCCAGCTTTTGCCTATTTTCTCCATCCATGTGCACTTTTTCTCCCCTTTTCCTCATCTCCATCCATGTGCATCTTCTTCTTTTTTCTTTCCTCTCCTGCATCCCTGTCCAGCACTTCTCCTCTCTCCACCCCTCCATCCATGTCCAGCATTCCTCCTCTCTCTTCCATCCCCTGTATCCATATAAAGCAATAATTCTCTCTCCCCTCTCTTCCATCCAAGTCCAGCATTTCTCCTCTCTCCCTGCCAACCCCTCCATCCATCCATGTCCAGCAATTCTCCTCTATTTCCTGCTATCCTCTCCATCCATTTCCAGCATTTCTCCTCTCTCCCCTGCCCTCCATGTGTATCTCCTTCCTGTCTTCCCTCCCCTCCATCCATGTCCAGCATGTCTCCTCTCTCCCCTGCCCTCCCCTCCCATGTCCAGCGATTCTCCTTTATCCCCTGTCCTCCCCTCTCATCCATGTCCAGCGAATCTCTTTTTGCTGACCTCCCCTCCCATCCAATGTCCACTATGTATCCTCTCTCCCCTTCCCTCCCCTCTCATCCATGTCCAGTATGTCTCCTCTGCCCCCTGCCCTCCCCTCTCATCCATGTCCAGCGATTCTCCTCTGCCCCCTGTCCTCCCCTGCCATCCTTGTCCAGTGATTCTCCTCTCTCCCCTGCCCTCCCCTCCCAACCATGCCCAACGATTCTTCTCTCTCCCCTGCCCTCCCGTCCCATCCATGTCCAGCATGTCTCCTCTCTCCCCTGCCCTCCCCTCCTATCCATGTCCAGCGATTCTCCTCTCTCCCCTGCCCTCCCCTCCTATCCATGTCTAGCAATTCTCTCTTCCCTGCCTTCCCGCTCCCTTCCGTTCGTGCACTCGTGCTCCCTGAGTTGAAATCTTTTGTTTACCCGAAGTCACTGCGAACCGGCAGTGAAAGCAGCATGCAGGCAGGCAGGTTCGGCATTCTCGTCGCTTCCCTTCCCTCTCAGCGCATCCTGCCCTCGCGGAAAGGGAATTACATCAAAGGAAGGCAGGATGCGCTGAGGGAAGGGAAGCGACGAGGATGCCAAACCTGCCTGCTGCTTTCACTGCCGGTTTGCTGCGACTTCGGGTAAACAAAAAGATTTCAACTTAGGGAGCCATACCAGCATGTACCGGCACAAAAAAAGCACTGGTGAAGACTATACATCATATCGAAGTGAACCGTTAGTGACAGGAACACAGAGTTTGATTGAGACTATCAAAAATGGGAAGTAAACTGGGAACAAATGTATTATCGGATGAAGTTGCAAAAGAGTGCTTATGAACATGAAGGGAAGAAAATGTAGCAATTGACAAACTCGGTGTACTTAAATATTGTACAGGTGACTAGTTGCTATGGCCGAAAAGACGAAATATTTGAACAGTATAGCAACTGATCTTTTAGTGGTGAAGCGAGGAAATACTGTTGTATACTGTATTAAGTGCACCTCGTGGATGACAATTATCATTACACAAGGAAAAGTATGGGATACAGTATGTTCCTGTGAGGAATTTGCTTTCATTGGATACTTTTTGTTTAGTGTTTCCAGATATGAGTGAGGTTCAGTTGATGGTTATAAAGAAGGGAGCATTTTTTGTTGTGGCCCCAGTGCTTTATGGAGTGCTTTACTTTATGCCTTGAGATCTGAGAACTCAGGGGTCCTTTTACAAAGGCATGCTGAAAAATGGCTTGCGGTAGTGTAGGCGTGTTTTTGGGCATTCGCTGATCCATTTTTTAGCACACCTTTAAATAAGGCCTTTTTTAAAATTTTTGACAAAAATGGACGTGTGGCAAAATGAAAATTGCTGCATGTCCATTTTGGGTCTGAGACCTTATCGCCAGCCATTGACCTAGCGGTGAAGACTCACGCGGTAACCAGGCAGTAATGCACTACACGTGCTCGAAAATAAAAAATATTTGTCAGATGCGCATATCGGACGTGTGCCAAAAATGAAATTATCACAAGAGCCATGCGATAGTCTGGCAGTAACTCCATTTTGGCGCACGTTGAGCGTGCATAGACGCTTATGAGGCTTAGTAAAAGGACCCCTCAGCATCTCATTTTAAGCACCTTTTGAAAGCACATTATTTTTTTATCGCCTGAAAGTCCACTTTTAATGATGTACAAATGCCAATGCTTTGCTTAAAGAAGACCATCAGGGTCAGACTTAGCAGATGTTCAAAGGCTGCAGGGATGGGGTGGAGATGGGGACAGAGCTCATGGGGATGGAGCGGGGACAGGGACAGAGCTTGCGGGGATGGGGTGGGGATTAGGACAAAATTTGTCCCTGCATCATTCTCTAGTCTACATGTATCAAAAGGGGACATCCAATTGGGTTTTGCAGATCCTGACACAGGACTTTTTGGGCATCTGCAAAAGGTGAAAAAGAAGCAAGATGCTTCAAAATGGGGAGAAGGAAAATTAAGGCAAGCAGTGGTCAGAGAGACTAAAGGGGTAGATCAGGGAATCCCTGGGAAAAGTCTGCCCAGAGCTCTGCCTGAAATGAGAGAAATGCAGAAGCATTAGGAAATGGATGGTTTATAGGACCAAAAATACTATAATTCCTCTGTATCAATCCATGCTATGACCGCACCTTGAGGAATGCATTCACTTCTGGTCGCTGTATCCAAAAAAAATTTGAATTAGAAAAGGTTCAAAGAAGAGAGATCAAAATGATCTCTATTACATGCATACATCAGTGCCAATACTCTGGTAACGTGCTAACTTCTAGTTTCTATATAGTGCGACTTGAATTGTGCATGCAATTCAGGTCATATTCTGTAGTGCATGTGCAACTTAATTTCCTTAACAAGCCAATCAGTACTGACAATTGCCAATTAGCAAAGCAATTATTAGCCCTAATTGGTTTTAATTAGAATTTGTACACACAACTTGCTAAATGTATTCTATAAAATGATGTGCATAAATTCTAATGTGTGCATGCCGAAAAGGGGGCATGACCATGGGCGTGGAATGGGCATATCTTGCTATTTCTATAAATTGTGTGCGCAGTTATAGAATACACCTGCTCTTCGCCTAACTTAGTCGCCGGCGTTTACACCAAGTTTTACTTGGCGTAAGTTCCCATAACTAGATTTAGTCATGCAAATGGGCCTAACTTTAGGCGTAGTTTATGGAATATGCCTAGGTGCTTTTTTTTTTGCGCCAATGTTTAAGGTGCCATATATAGAATCTAGCCCTAAGAGGGCAATTTTATAAAGGGGCATCTATATTTAGGCACCTGGAGGGTGCCTAATTGGAATCTATCTAATCTATAAAGGAAAATAGATACCTACTTTCCTTTATAGAATACTAGCATAACCAGGTATATATGCAAATATGTATTTAGACTCCGACACTTAAACCAGCCATGGAGCTGGTGTAAATGCTCACACTTAGACTCTAAAGATATGTGTGTAACTTACGGTATTTTATAAATTATACACATAAGTGTGTGCCCCGCCCACAGTCTAGCCAGACTCACCCATGTAAATGCCCATCTGTGAGCTACACACTCGTTAAGATATGCATGTTGTTACAGAATAGCACATAGCCAGTTTATCAGCATTTCTGTACATACATATACACGTATGCAGGTATATTCCAATGTTCTCTTATATAGAGGGGCATTTTCAAAAGAAACATCTAAATCAGGATGTTTTACAAAGACATCCAAATTCCAAACAGGAAAGAAGGTCATTTTTGAAAAAGATGGACTTCTATCTTTTGTGTTCAAAAATACTATGGATGTCTTTGTGATTTGGACGTCCTTTTTTTGGTCCATTTTCAAACAAAAGATGTCCAAAACAGAGGAGGAGTGGCTTAATGGTTAGTGCAGTGGGCTTTGATCCTGGCAACATGGGTTCAATTCCCACTGCTGCTCCTTGTGAGTTTGGGCAAGTCAAATGCACAAGGAGCATTTTTGGATATGACATCTAAGTCTGAATTTGGACGTTTTTTGTAAAACATCCAAAATCAGAACAGGAAAGGTCATTTTCTAAAAAAAAAGATCATCTCGCAAATTTCTTGACCTACACTTCCCCAGCTGCAAAGGACTAAAATACAAGAAAACAAATGCAACCACCTTCTTTTACATGAGCACGCAAATGTGGAATGCACTACCAACGGACCTGAAAACAGTCAACGAAACATCGAACTTCCGTAAATCCCTGAAGATGTATCTCTTCAACAAAGCCTACAAAGAGAACCCTTAGCTTAACTTACTACTCCGCCAAATTACATAGCTCAGAAAATCATCTTTCTATAACTATCTGCTTAGATCTCTCTTCCTAACTATAATCTTTTTGCATTACCAATTGTATTTGACATCCTGGAATGGTGACGCCATAACAGGTCTCTGTAAGCCACATTGAGCCTGCAAATAGGTGGGATAATGTGGGATACAAATGCAATAAATAAATAAATATATTCTCCTTTTGAAAGTGCTGTTTGGAAAAATGCTTTGTGATTTGGAGGAGTGAGGGGAGGTGATCCCCGAATCCCTCCACTGGTCATCTGGTCATTTGGGACACCTCTTGTGTGTAGTAGAGGAGTAGCCTAGTGGTTAGTGCAGCAGTCTTTGATTGTGGGGAAGTGGGTTCAATTCCCACAGCAGTTATTTGTTATAAAAACAGGTCTAGCTCAAAACGTCTAAGTTTTAGTCTTTGATTTGTTCCATTATTGCTGAAAGACGTCCATGTCTTAGGACCACCCAAGTCCCACCTTGAACACGCCCCTGGCATGCCCTCTTGAGATTTGGACGTCCTTCTGACGGACTTTAGAGAAAGACATCCAAAAAGAGGTTTTGATAATACTGATTTGGATGTTTCTGTGAGATAAACATCCAAATGCTGACATATGTCACTTTTTGGATGTCTGTCTCTTTTGAAAATGAGCCTGATAGTAACATAGTAGATGACAGCAAATAAAGATCTGTATGGCCCATCCAGTCTGCCCAACAAGATAAACTCATTACATATGGTATGAAGTGATCTTGATTTATCCTTGCCATTTTTAGGGCATAGACCGTAGAAGTCTGCCCAACACTGGCGTTGTTCTAAAATTTCTGAAGTTGCTATCAAAGCCCCTGAAAAGCTCTACTCCAACCCATCCAAATTTACTTAGCAAGACATACGTGGAAAGACTTGCTGACCTAAACATGTAAACCCTGGAGGAATAGATTAACATGGGTGATATGATACAGACGTGCAGATATTTGAAAGGTATTAATCTGCAAACAAACCTTTTCCAGAGACGGGAAAGTGGTAGAACTAGAGGGCGTGAATTAAGGTTGAAAGGGGTCCTACTCAGGAAAAATGTCAGGAAGTCACTGAGACGGTAGTAGATATCTGGAATGCCCTCCCGAGGGAGGTGGTAGAGATGAAAATGGTAACAGAATTCAGAGTGCATGGGACAAACACAAAGGAATCCTGTTTAGAAGGATCTGGATCCAAAGAAGCTTAGGGGAGATTAGGTATGAAAGCCAGTGCTGGGTAGACTTCTAAGGTCTGTGCCCTGATCAAAGCTGAATAGATTTGGATACACTGGAGTGGAGCTTTCAGGGGCTTTGACAACAACTTCAGAAATCTTAGAACCATTACCACTTTCATCTCTACCACCTCCCGTGGGAGTTCATTCCAGGTAACTACTGCCCTCTCAGTGAAAAAATACTTCCTGATGCTTTTCCTCAGTCAGTCCCCTTTCAACCTCAGTTCTTTATCATATCACCCCTGCTACTCCTTTCGTTCGGGGTATACATGTTTAGGTCAGCAAGTCTGTCCATATATATCTTGCTACGTGAACCCCGTACCATTTTTGTCACTTTTCTTTGAACCGCTTCAAGTCTTTTTATATTTATCTGTTTATTTGCCATATGATTGTTAGTACCTTCTTCATAGAATTATCCTCTAAATGCGATGGCGCATAGTTTGAAGATGGACATACCCATAGGCGAAGTCTGGGTGTAGCATGGGCTGGGCACAAAGTTACATGTATCCACCATAATACAGGTGTCATGCGAAACATAGCCATATTGAGTTTCAAATGTTAATGTGTGTTTGAAATATCTGTGCTTATTCTGTTATTTTGCAGTTTATTAAATATTATCTGTGCTTATCCTTTTTGTAAGAATTGTGTTAAGGTTTTTTTTTTTTTTGGGGGGGGGGGGGGTTGTTTAACTGTATTTGAGATCTGCTTTAACAGCCACAATTATATTTGCTCTTGTTTGTTTGGAATTAATTGTGGGGACGCCCTTTTATTATTTGGACTGTTTTTCCTCCTTTGTATGCCACCATCTTGGTGAGAAAAACATGCAAGATCTCCATTTTGTTTTCCCCAGTAGCCACTTGTCCCATACCTACCTATAAACCTCTTTAATGGTCTTTTAGTTTTCTCATTGCTAGCATGGCTCATGTACTGATCATGGTTGGATACCATCACTGTAGCATTCACATTCATTTTGTTTCAAGAGATTATTTGATTAACCTCTAAAGGATTCTGCAGAAAGATATTTGGTTTTGTCCAGTTTATAGCACTATATATCAAATTTGATGAGAAGAAAGCAGCTCACAATTTATCTTACTTAGAAAAGTGGTTGAATAGAGCACAGATAAATAATTAAATTATGACACAATTTTGTTTATGGAGAAGCACCTAACTTTAATAAACGGGAGCCACAAAATTAGATTTTAGTCATGGTTCTGTAATTTGTCACTGGAAGTTTGTTTTCTTAACATTTGTAGAGGCTGACGGGCCTGTATAGTGGAACATCATGTAAACCTGAGCAGACAAAAAGAAAAATAAATTCTGTGGGCCTACAGATAGTCAGTTTCACTTCTCTTAGTGTGTAAATTTAAGGCCTGGTTCACTAAGGCTTTCCACTCTTTCTGTTTCTATCTATCCAGATAGTTAGTCGCACTGAAAATTCAAATAGAGTGGGCTGCAGAGCAGCTGTCCTAACTTTATCTGGATAGGTCTCCAGACAGTAGGCTCAATATTACCACTATCTGGATAACTTGCTGTTACACAGACTCAGCCCATGCACCGCCCCAGCATTGTCCAGATAGGGCTCAGGTGGTCTGTAAAAATATTTAGTGACAGTATCCCCTGGATTCTATATATGGTGTTCAAAAGTGCGTGTGGAAATTTGGGTGCATACACAATTTAATTTTGTAATGAGCCAATTAGCGCTAACAGTTGTGCTCTAACAATCAATTATTGGTGCTAATTGGCAATAATTTGTGCGTTCAACTGAAAAGGGAGCATGGCCATGGGAAGAGCAAGAGCATGTCAGTGGCTTTCAGTAAAGATGCACCCACTATGGTGGCAAGATGGCGTCCTAGCTTACTGCGTGAGTGACTTGGCTGCTTGCTGGTAATTCCTCTTGCTTTTGTTTCCCCCTTTCGAAATGCCACATACTAAACGGAAAGGGACGACAAAAGGGCAACCGCCGACTGCCCTAATGTCGTCCCCAATCCAGCAGACGCTACACCACTACATGAGAAGCTTACTGTTGGAACATGGTTTGGCGAGCCCCGCGTTGACTGACGCTGAAGGAGCGACACCATTCTTGAGGCTGGATATTACTCTCTCGCCAACAGAGCTGAATCCACCTCCGTGTCCTGCAGGTTCCAGAGTGGAATTAGCGAGCCAAACTGGGACCGGAGATGTCGACAGTTTGAACCTGCTCGGCGGTTCCTCCCCTGGACAGGCAGAGGAAAGCAATCTGGAGCAAGAGCCCCCTCAGGAAGTTACTATGGCAGCTATTTGGAAAGTGGTCCAGGGACTTACTGCTGAGGTGGCTAAATCAACTAGAGAAATGTCTACAATAGTGAGTAAATTGACAATAATCTCAGAATCATTAGACAAAGTTAAAATGGAATCCACAAATCAAATATCTCAGCTAAAAGAAGATGTTAATACTGTGAAACTGACGGTGGATGGTTTGGTTAAAGATGTCAGACGCACGCACACAAACAGATTCAAACTTGATCATATCGTTCGTCCACGCCACGCGGCTGAGAAGAGGGCTTCGGCTGGCAGGGTTGGGGTCCCCCGCCAGCACAAGTACGTGACGGCGGCGGGGGAGGGTTGGTGGCGGGAAGGCGGGCTCGAGAGGGTCGCGGCAGGGGGGTCCAGGGGTCAGGAACTCAGAGGGGGGTCTGGAAATCGGAGGGAGGGAGGCAGGGAGGTGGGGTCTGGAACTCGGGGGATGGAGAGAAGGAGGGAGGTCTGGAACTCGAGGGGGAGGGAGGGGCCCTGGAACTCAGGGGGAGGGAGGGAGGGAGGTCTGGAACTCAGGGGGGGAAGGAGGGGGCCTGGAACTCGGGGGGGGGGGGGGAAGGAGGGGGTGTCTGGAACTCGGTGGAGGAGAGGGGTTTGGAACTCAGGGGAGGGGACGAGAGGGGAGGAGGGAGGGAATGCACCACCTGTACACAAACTAGGGGAAAAAAAAGCAGGGGGACGACCCTGGAACTCGGAGGAAGGGGTGACACTGGAACTAAGAGGGAGGGGCGGGGGCCCCTGGCACACACACACTCTCTCTCTCACAGACACACTCACACCCAGTCTCAATCTCGCTCTGTCACACAGACACACTCGTACATTCACTCTCATTCTCTCACACAGTCACTCTCACACATACTCTCTCAAACATACACACTCTGAGGAAAACCTTGCTAGCGCCCGTTTCACTAGTATTCTATAAAGTGGTGTGCGTACATTCTAAGACGCACAGCCAAAAAGGGGGCATGGAATGGGTGGATCATTGGCGTTACAAAAAATTATGTGCGTGGTTATAGAATACCCCTGCACCATGCCTAACTTAGTCACCAGTATAAACACCATGTTTTACTTGCCGTAAATTCTCATGACTAGGTTTAGGCACATGTAAGTGCTCTACGTGTATTCTATAAGCCATGCTTAAAGTTAGGCTCGGTTTATAGAATACCCCTATATGGAAATTTTGGGGCACTGATTTTTCAGACATCATATATAGAATCTAGCCCCAAATGTCTATCAAGGATATCAATCCTTCTTCAACTAAGCAATCAAGCAAGTCAACAGCCGGATCAAATACAGTTGGCAGTAAACTAGGCAGGTGTGACTCTCCCAAGGTAACCGAGAGAGATGCATTCTCATGTTCATCTTTCAACTGTAACCTATCAGTGGAGCAATGAATGTCAACATTTGTGGGTTGAGTCAGAGAAATTTGAACCTCGGGGTTAACGAGATACCACCAGAAGATGCAGAAGAAATGCTCACTGTTGGTGCTACCACAGTAAGATGTCTATCCACTGCCCTCTCACCTTAGAAGTAGAAGTGGCCAACTTATGTTTAACTGAACCCTTACGCTTCCCCATAAGCACAGTCTGGTATAATTTCCAGATTCCTTCTAGGTAGTTCTTGATGCTTCAAAGGAGTTTAGGTCATGCCCTTTCAGGCATGCTCCAGTGGATTCACGCCTTCACACTGTGATGATATTCCAGCACTACAGGGTGGAGCCAGTGATATCACTCTCAATGGAAGTGGGTAGCATTTTCCACCAATTCCATTGCCTCCCCAGATGCTGCATAGCTCCAAGGATCATAGTTTCTCCCGTTCTTGCCTTGGCGCACTGTGATGTTATTCCGGCACAATGGGGTGGAGCCAGTGATGTCACTCTCAATGGAAGTGGGTAGCATCTTCCACCAAATCCACTGCTTCTCCAAGGTACCACGCAGCTCCAATGATCACAATCTCTCCCGCACTTACTTTGGCACACTACAATGATATTCCGGTGCTATGGGGCAGAGATAGTGATGTCCCTCTCAACAGAAGTGGGTAACATCCTCCAGCATCTTCACTGCTTCCCCAAGTATTGCACAGCTCCAATGATCACAATCTGTACCCTCAGCTTTTCTTGTTTTTTAAATATTTTTTATATTTTTCATTTTTAATATCTTATACTAAAAACCTTAATGTTTCATCATCACACATTTAAACTATATGTGCAAAAAAGTGGAGAAAAAGTACCTCAGCAATTGAAAAAAAAACTTTTGAAAAAGCGAAAAAAAACAGAACAACTTTTATAAAAGCAAAAGGAAAAAATGCCATCAAGAATTAAAAACTACCTTCTCAAGAAAATATATGGTTAATTATGTGCATTACTGCTGTTCTATACTGCGTTCTAATTGTAAATCATTAATAATTTCTCCTATTAACTGTAAGTCACATTGATCCAAAACTTGCAGGATACAAGAATAAATAAATAACCTGCTTCTCCTTTTTATAGCACAGCTTCATGCACAACTTTTATAAGAGATAAATAACATCACAGATGTTCTTATGGATGATATTTGAACAATGCTGAAAAAATAAGCCATTTAGACATGGGAGGAGCCAGCATTTGTAGTACACTGGTCCCCCTGACATGCCAGGATAGCAGTTGGGCACCCTAGGGGGCACTGCAGTGGACTTCATAAAATGCTCCCAAGTACATAGCTCCCTTACCTTGTGCGCTGAGCCCCCCATAACCCCCTCCAAACCCACTACCCCTAACTGTACACCACTACCATAGCCCTTACGGGTGAAGGGGGCACCTATATGTGGGTACAGTGGGTTTCTGGTGGGTTTTGGAGGGCTCGCTGTTTCCTCCACAAATGTAGGGGGGTATGGGCCTGGGTCCACCTGTCTGAAGTGCACTGCAGTACCCACTAAAACAGCTCCAGGGACCTGCATGCGCTGTCATGGATCTGAGGTTGGCATAGAGGCTGGCACATAATATTTTTTTTAATGTGTTTTTTTTAGGGTGGGAGAGGTTTAGTGACCACTGGAGGAGTAATGGGAAGTCATCCCCGATTCCCTCCAGTGGTCATCTGGTCATTTTGGGCACCTTTTTGTACCTTATTTTAGTCTTGGACGTCTCTGCTTTTTTCCATTATGGCTTAAAGACATCCAAGTCTTAGGAACGCCCAAGTCTCGCCTTCACCATGCCTCCGATGTGCCCCCCTCAGATTTGGACGTCCTTGTGATGGACGTCCGCTAGAGATGCCCAAAAATCGAATTTCGATTATACCAATTTGGACGTCTCTAAGAGATGGATGTCCAAGTGCCTATTTATGTTGAAAGATGGACATCCATCTCTTTTGAAAATGAGCCTGAAAGTACCGTATTTTTTGGACTATAAGACGCACCGGACCATAAGGCGCACCTAGGTTTTAGAGGAGGGAAATAGGGAAAACAAAATTTTTCGGACTATAAGACGCACTTTTTCCCTCCTCTAAAACCTAGGTGCGTTTTATGGTCCGGTGCGTCTTGTTCGAATGCAGGGCCCCCGATCTCTCCGTTTTCCAGGACGACCCCCAATCTCTCTGTTTTCCAGGGCCCCCCTCCCTCCATCCCTCCCTCCATTTTCCAAGGTCCCCCCTCCCTCCCTCACTCCATTTTGCAAGGTCCCCCCTCCCTCCCTCCCTCCCTCCCTCCCTCCCTCGCTCCGTTTTGCAAGGTCCCCCCTCCCTCCCTCCAAATTTTAAAAGTTTTACCTAGTCGTGGTCGGGGCAGCAAAAAGCATGCACGCTGGGCGCGTCAGTCTTCCGTTCTGACGTCTCTCTCTGCTCTGGTGCCGCCCCTTGAGGGCGGGACCAGAGCTGAGAGAACGTCAGAACGGAAGACTGACGCGCCCAGCGTGCATCTTTTTGCTGCTGCTGCCGCAACCATGACCAGGTAAAACTTCTTTTAAAATTTGGAGGGAGCGAGGGGGGGCCTTGCAAAACGAAGCGAGGGAGGGAGGGACCTTGCAAAACGAAGCAAGGGAGGGAGGGAGGGACCTTGCAAAATGGAATTACGGTGCTTTTAAAACTACATTCGGACTATAAGATGCACCCCCCATTTTCCTCCCAAAGTTGGGGGGGGGGGAAAGTGTGTCTTATAGTCAGAAAAATACGGTATGTTTATTGAAAAAGCAGCTAGGACCTGACATGGAACTGTGTTTTGGCATAAAAGCCTGCCTCAGGGATCTGAAAATGGACAAATACAAACAATGTAAAGTTAAAACACTAATAACAAAGGATATGTATAGATACTGCATAATATCTAAACATAAACATTAAAAACATAATGGAAACCACAGAAAATAAGAACATTTTTAAGAAGACAATATGCTTGACAAACCATATGTTTGTGCCCATTAAGTATTAAATGCTAAGGGTGTGCAGCCTGCTTATTTTCATTCTTTATCATTTTCCATGTCCTTTACAGGTATTTTCATTTTGTTTGGGGTTGTTTTTCCCTAGTTTCTCATTACAGGAGCAATATCTTTAAGAGTATGCACACTATTTCTGGAGAGTGTGTACTGTTTGCAAAGAGGGCTTTTCACTCTTTCCTGATAGTACACATATGCTCATTCGGGAGAGTGCACACACTATTAACAATGTACAAATGTTCCTGTTATTTTGGGGAGAAAAGCATGGAATTCCTGAACACTGTTGCCCCTATGAATTGTAGTTCTCTGATGTCTCCTACAGCTTTCATACTAAGGAAATTGGGGAAATGCTGTGGAGGGGTGATGAACAATGGGGGAAGGAGTGAGAAAGGTAGTGAAGACAAAGGTGAGAGGGATGGGTGGCATGGGGATCACAAGATGAGGGAGAGAGAATGAGATGAGGTACTGGGTTTACTTTCTTTGTCACAATAGCTATCACTTTCTTTTCCTCTCTCTTCTGTTTCCCACCTACCCTTTTGTTTTACCACCATCCCTTCCTCCCTGCATACCCTCAAATTATAACCTTTCCTTTCCTACTACTACTACTTATCATTTCTATAGCGCTACTAGACATACGCAGCGCTGTACACTTGAACATGAAGAGACAGTCCCTGCTCGACAGAGCTTACAATCTAATTAGGACAGACAAACAAGAGATAAGGGAGCATTAAAGTGAGGATGATAAAATAAGGGTTCTGAACAAGTGAATAAGGGTTAGGAGTTAAAAGCAGCATCAAAAAGGTGGGCTTTTAGCTTAGATTTGAAGACGGCCAGAGATGGAGCTTGACATACCGGCTCAGGAAGTCTATTCCAGGCATATGGTGCAGCAAGGTAAAAGGAACGGAGTCTAGAAACATTATGTAAAATTAACAATACTTGAGGCTTAAGATAAGATTGAAATTAAATATAAAGTCCTTGCCCAAGACCACGCCCAATGACATTCACAAAGAGGTGTGCCCAGGGCTTTTTTTGAGGGGGTACTTGGGGATACTGAGTACCGGCACCTTTTCCATTGTCTGCTAAAATTGACCCATGGTCCCCAAGTTTTAATGAAAGAGCTCAGGCTCTGCACACCAATTCTGCCTTGTCATAGATTCTGTGACAGGTTGCAGGGTGCCTGGCTATTGTGGGGTGGATCTCTCAGTGATCACCCCATCCCTGAAGGGTGTCTGGCATTTGAGTACCGGCACCTTTTTCACTAGAGAAAACGCACTGGGTGTGCCGCTTTGGCCCATCCTTTCGGCGTGATATCTGAGGCATGATGTCCCAGCAGTGGTCTCACTATTGAAGTGGCTGCCAGTGATGTTATCCAATCACTGCCAGCTCAGTTCAAATTTAAAGAGATGTCAGCAGTAATGGCAGCAGGATCGTTGGAGCTCAGGAAGGGCTTACCGCGGGAATAAAGTCTGAGTGACTGACAATGCTCCAGAGTTCTCCTCACAAATCAGTGTCTGGTTTGAAAGGCCTCTTTCCCTGTCTTCTGCCTGCATGCTGGAAACTGCTCTCCCAATGTACAGAGTTGCTGGCAGATAGAGGATTCCCTCTGCCTTCCCAATGGCATCTTCACCATCGCTCATTCACTAACATCATAACTTTTTCTTCTCTCCCCCACCCATTGTCATCATCTTCATCTTTTCTTTCATCCGCTCATTGGTATCGTCACTTCCCTTCCCCCCTCAAGATACATTTGGCTGGCAAGTGGAATCAAGCAAGCAGTGTTTCTTCTCTACTGCTGCCTCCTCCTTTACCAGATTTCTTATGAAGTTGTAATGGCAGAAGGCCATGTAGCCTCACAAGATCTGCTGGCTCCATACAATTTCAGCTTCAGAGGGAAGTCAGCAGAGGAGGCAGCAGCAATGGTAAGACATGCTACATGCTTACTTCTCCTGCCAGCTGAAGAGGACAGTGCAGGCCTGGGGTGAAGAGACAGATTCTGTTTTGCTATTATGTTTCCTCTGTAGTCCGCAAAATTATTACAGAATGCTGGAGGTTTGTAGAAGACGGGACAAAGGAGAGAGAGGGAGAGAAACGTTGAGCAGAGTATGGACAGAAATAGAAAGGCTTAGCAGAGTTCAGAGACAGCGAAAGAAAGGGAAACTTGGCGGGGGAGGGAGAGAGGTAGAGACTGATGGGGTTCAGGGTTGAGGACTGAGGTAAAGAGCAAGATGGGGTTGAAGGTCGAGGATTGAGGGACTGGTAGGGATAAGAGGAAGTTAAGAGAATTTGCAACTAATGGTCTCACCGAGTTTTCATTATTTGTTATACTGCTCATTGGGCTCTATCAGAGAGGTTAAGATAAATAAAAATTGAAGAATAGATTAAAGAAACTCCATTGGTATAGTAAGGATAAGGACAGAGATATTGATAGGGCTAGAGAAGCATGTTCCAGTGACTCCATGCGCACTCACAGTCCAGCTCTGAGATCATTGGGGTAATGACTAGATTAAGAGCATGTATCTTCAAATAGGAAAGTCTTTGTATCGGCTTTCAATCACACCCTGATCCCTCTCCTCCTCCCATGGTAATAATATACTTTTGGTATATGAAAAGTAGGTGACCCCTGCTATAGTGCATAAGCTGCTTAGTTTTGCTTTGTATTGCATTCTTTGATGAACCTATAATGAATATCAAATAACATGAAAATATTACTTGTTTGCATTCTTTATTCTCATCTTTTCATATTTTGACAGATGATGTTAATGAAGAAATTTTGGAGACAAGTGAAACTTCAGGTCAGAAAAGATTAAATTATTATTAAACTTTGTTCAAGATACATATTCCACCCAGTATTCACGCAGTGACAGGCAGCACTTTGACTGTTCGCTGCCGGCGTTTAACCCGAATATTTAATGCCGGGCCGTTTCCAGCATTTATTTTTTGACTGTGGCAACTCAACCAGTTAAGCTGATTTTCAGCACTAACCGATTAAGGGGCCCTTTTACACGCGTACAATGTGCATAAAATTGGAACTACCGCCTAGCTACCACGAGCCCAGGTGGTAATTCCATTTTTGACGCATATCCAAAACACGCGGTAGAAATCTTCTACCATGTGGCGCTTACCCGGTGGTAATTGGCAGTGTATGGGCGCTGACGATTACTGCCCGGTTAACGCGTGAAACCTTGCCGCTAAGTCACTGGATAGCGGAAAGGTCTCATGCCGAAAATGGACGTGCGCTGGTTTTAATTTTGTCGCATGTCCATTTTTGGCCACAAAAAAGACCTTTTTTTCATGCACGCTGAAAAATGGATCTGCGCGCGTCCACAACACGTGCCTATACAAGTGCAGGCCATTTTTCAGTGCGCCTTAGTAAAAGGGCCCCTTAGTGCATAGCGGTTAAAGACAGGCCTGATTTAACCACAAACAGTCTGGCACTGAATGTCCGCACCTAACCAGCTATATCAAACGATATAGCCATTTACCCCCGGATTCTATATAGCGTGACATACATTGGGTGCGCAAATCCAGGCGTATTCTAGATTTGTGCGTGCAAATTAATTAGTTAACAAGCTAATCAGGGCCAATATTTGCCTCTTAAGCAATTATTGACACTAATTGGCATTAATTAGAATTTGTGCACAGAACTGTCTAAGCGTATTCTATAAAATGGTGCATGTAAATTCTAAGTCGCATAGTCAAAAAGGGGGCATGGCCATTGGTGTAGAATGGGTGGGTTGTGGACATTTCTAAATCTATGCGCAAGGATATAGAATACAACCAGTCTGTGTATAATTTAGGTGTTGGCATTTACACCAAGTTTTGCATGGTGTAACTGCCCATGACTAAATTTAGTCGCATGGACGGGCATTCAGTGTATTCCAGTGTTCCCAAACCTGGTCCTGGAGGTACCCCAGTCAGGGTTTTGGGATATCCACAATGAATATTCATGAGAGAGATCTGCATGCAGTGGAGGCAGTGCATGCAAATCTATCTCATTAATATTTCATTGTGGATATCCTGAAAACCTGACTGGCTGCAGTTCCTCCAGGGTCCAAAATATAGCAGAAAAGCACCAAGAGCCTTAAAAAATGGGACACAGTTCCTTTAATTATTCAAAAACAATATTCCAGTATAGAACCGACACGGGCCGGGTTTTGGCACACAGCGCCTGCATCAGGGGTCATGTATGATCTATTATAAAATGAGTATTGTGACCAAACTTCTTCTTTATGGGATAAAAAGGATTTGATATGCTCAATGAAAAATGCCACTCCACGTATCAGGAACAGGGAGTCCCTTTGTTCCTTAGTTGAGGAACAAACATGGCCCCTGCGCAAGGATGACAGGCAAATTCGTGAAGCGTTCCATATATTTTTTAAAGGGTTTGTTCCTCAACTAAAGAAGTAGTTTGGTCACAATACTGATTTTATAATAGATCGTATGTGACCCCTGACGCAGGTGCTGTGTGCCGAAACACGGCCCGTGTTGGGTCTATACTGGAATATTGTTCTTGAATAATTAAAGGAACTGTGTCCCATTTTTCAAGGCTCTTGGTGCTTTTCTGCTGTGTTTTAGACTCTGTTTTGTACTTTGAACCCTCTCTGTACTGTTGCAATGCCTCCAGGACCAGGTTTGGGAACCACTGGTGTATTCTATAAACTATGTGCAAATTTAGGCTTATTCTATAAAATACACCTAAATTTAGGCATACTTTATAGAAAATGCCTAGGCCAATTTTTTAGGCATCATATATAGTCTTTAACGGCTAGCCACTAACCATGAATATTAAGCGGGAGATAACCTGTTATCTTCCACTAAATATCCGTGGTTAGGCAATAAAGTGCATTTAACTAGCCAGGTGCTGTTCCTGGCCGGTTAAATAGTTTTGAATATCAGCCAGATTATTTTCTAAAATTAATATAAATGACATTAACTGATTTGCACTTATCATTAATACTGCTAAGGTCATATATATTGCTCTCCTTACTTCACAGATATATTTTCATGATGGGAGGTCTTGCTATTTGAACCATAATTTAAAAAACTTCAGTTTATTTAAGGTCATTAATATAAATCATAAACAGGATATTGCCATAAAATGTTCTCAGAAATACTGGCAAACATTTCAGAATTAAACATATATAATTCTACAACTGTTCATTTATGCCACATGTTCTCAATTTTCATGTGAATCATATGTTTTGACTTTTTTTATTAGAGAGTCATTCTTTCTGAGTCCATGGTTGCTGTTAATAATATGGGAACAAATCATCTATTATGATAAAGACTCAGCAAGCCCATTAGGTGAGCTAGGCATTCACCTATGATGGCACAGTTTTGGGGGCAGCACCAACTTGCTGGTCAATGTGCCTATGGACGACATTGCGACCAAGGCTAGACCTTGAGTATCTGCACATGCTAAATGCCTGCCAGATCCTATCATCATCATCAACCTTCATGTTTCGGAATGGGCAGGACCTGGTGGGTTTTGAGCATTCACAGATACTCAAGGTTCCATACTAGCCATAAGTATTGTGTAGGCATGCTGACTGCCTCATTGGTGCTGCCCCACAGGGGGTAGGAAAAGGAAGCCACTGAATACGTTGGGGCAGAGAGGAGAGGGAGGAAGGGGAGAGGCTGAACACTGGGGAAGGGAGAGAGATGCTGAATACCCTGGGGTGGGGGAATAGGGAAGGAGAGAGATGCTGGACACCATGGAGGGGGAGGGGAGGGGAGAGAAAAGAAGATGCTGGACTACAGATGGATATGGGATGGAAGGGTGGAGGGTATACAACTGAAAGTTTGTGTAGGCTGTTAGATAACCTTTGGCCAGCCAATTCTATAAACTTTAATAAACAAATGACTTTTCAGCAGTTTTCTTAATTGTCCTATATCTGTTGATGTTCTTATATTCAATGGTAATTGTTTCCACATCATTGGTCCAAGAGTAGAAAAAGCACTCTTGCATGTTTCCTAAAAATGTATTTTCCTTAAAGCTGAAATGTTTAAATGACCAGGAGGGGCATAATCGAAGGTTTTCCTGGGGACGGCCGCACAGGACCGTCCCGTGAAGGGGCGGGGAAACCCGTATTATCGAAACAAGATGGGCGTCCATCTTTCATTTCCATAGTACGGTCGGGGACTCCCAAATCCTGAAATTTAGGTCGACCTTAGAGATGGTCGCCCTTAGACTTGGTCGTTTTTGATTTTCGGCGATAATGGAAACCGAGGACGCCCATCTCAAAAACGACCAAATCCAAGCCATTTGGTCATGGGAGGAGCCAGCATTCATAATGCACTGGTCCCCCTAACATGTCAGGACATCAACCGGGCACCCTAGGGGGCACTGAAGTGGACTTCACAAATTGCTCCCAAGTGCATAGCTCCCTTACCTTGTGAGCTGAGCCCTCCAAAACCCACTACCCACAACTGTACACCAGTACCATAGCCCTTACGGGTGAAGGGGGGCACCTAGATGTGGGTACATTGGGTTTCTGGTGGGTTTTGAAGGGCTCGCATTTACCACCACAAATGTAACAGGTGGGGGGGGGGGGGGTGGGCCTGGGTCCGCCTGCCTGAAGTGCACTGCACCCACTAAAACTGCTCTAGGGACCTGCATACTACTGCGAGGGACCTGAGTATGACATTTGAGGCTGGCACAAAATATTTTCAAAGTTGTTTTTTGAGGGTGGGAGGGGGTTAGTGACCATTGGGGGAGTAAGGGGAGGTTATCCCTGATTCCCTCCGGTGGTCATCTGGTCAGTTTGGGCACCTTTTTGAGGCTTGGTCGTAAGAAAAAAGGGACCAAGTAAAGTCAGCCAAGTGCTCATCAGGGATGCCCTTCTTTTTTCCATTATGGGTCGAGGACGCCCATGTATTAGGCATGCCCAAGTCCCGCCTTCGCTACACCTCCGACACGCCCCCGGGAACTTTGGTCATCCCCGTGACGGAAAGCAGTTGTGGACGCCCAAAATCGGCTTTCGATTATGCCAATTTGGGTGACCCTGTGAGAAGGACACCCTTTTCCCGATTTGTGTCGAAAGATGGGCGCCCTTCTCTTTCAAAAATTAGCCTGCAGATGTTTCAGATCTTAGGGCACAATGGGGTACAAATATTTTCAGTATAGAGAATACATAATAAGCACATTAATTTTTTTAAGCCTTATGTGTCAAACATGGCGCTATTCATTCTTTAATAGACAACCAATGCAATTTACATAAAACAGGCATGATATGTTGTTAACATGAACAACTATACATAAGCCTATCAGCTGCATTTTGAACAACTTGCAGTGCATGAAATCTAGAGGCAGCAAGCCCTAAATATAATGAATTATAATAATCAAGTCAACTCAGGATAAAATTCTGTACTACAGAAATCAGATTCTAGTAAATGAGATTTCAGCTTTCCTAACATTCTTAGCTTTAAAAAATGAAGTTTTTACAACACGACAGACATGAGATTTAAAAGTCAACTGTAGAATCAATAATAAGGCCAAGGGGGTCTTTTACTAAAGATTAGCTTGAGTTATCTGCAGCAGGGCCCATTTTATTCCTATGGGCCCTGCTGTAGATACCTTAAGCAAATCTTTAGTAAAAGACCCCCCTAAGACTATGGGCTGAGTAGAAATTGGGTGAGAAATTGATTGACTAACAGAATTCTGAAAGTGGTAGTCAATGAGGTTCACTCTAGTCAAGTGAAAGTTACCAGTGGGATACCACAGGGATCTGTGCAGTACTCGGTCCTCTTCAATGTCTTTGTAAGTGATATTGTGTCACTCACAGTATCAGTCCTTAATTTCCACACAATTCTTGTTATCTAAACTACTTTATTTACTTTCTTCCTTCTACTTAAACATAGTACATACTGTTTCTTGTTTGTTCAAAATTGTGTACAGCATCAATTTGATAACACATTTTTCACTGATATACCACATACATGCTCTCATTCATTCTCACTTATTTAAACAAGACTGGTCTAATACATACTGCTCAACAATGTATTTCCCTATTATCCATAACTTAAACACAAGTCTTTAGTATACACATTCCAGATGTATTGTCAGTTCAAAACTCTCAATGTCTCTGCCTTCCCTCCAGGAGGTTAATGACTATGCTTAAGAAACATCTCCTCAAACAATGTGTCTCTTTGTTGTGTTTGTGAGTGATGTAACTAGACCCCTTCCTGTCTTTGAATCACATTCCACAAATTACTTAGTCCCCTTGGAGTCAGGTTTTCCACCACATAAAGTAAACAGCTCAGTTCTTTCCAGCCCAATGCGTTTCGCACTAGGCGTCTTCAGGGGCTTCACACTTAAAACAGCAATTTCACTTAGCTAAAGGCTTTCGCCAAGATGGACACCTCCACAGGATGCCGGAAATGACATCGCAAATGCAACTTCATCAACACAGGAAACATGTAAATGATATTGGGGAAGTGTTAGAAGGAAAAGTGCCATTTTGCAGATGCAATGACATTTGCTTATAGACATGTTAGAAGAGGTACATAAAAATAAAAGATGATTTTAAAAACATTGAAAATATAGGGGCCCTTTTACTAAGTCGCGGTAAAAAGTGGCCTACGGCAGTGTAGGGGTATGTATTAGGCACGTGCTGGGACAGTTTTTACTGCATCTGCAAAAAAGGTGTTTTTTTTTAATGTGACAGGAAAAGGGCATGCGGTAAAACTGAAACCAGTGCGCATCTAAAACTGGCCTGAGACAGGGGGTGCACTGGTCTGGCGGTAGTCTCATTTGGGTGTGCACTGCACACGCGTAGAGCCTACCGCAGCTTAGCAAAAAGGGCCCCATAGTCAAAGATATGGCAACTGTGCTTTAATCCAAGTAAATGAAAAATTATTCATGTGAAATGTAGATATCCAAAGGCCGGGTACCTTTTTTTCAGGTGAAGAATTCTGCCTTGTCATAGGTTCTGTAACTGGTTGCAGGGGACCTGGCTATTGTGAGGTGGATCCTTCAGTGATCACCCCACCCTTGAAGGGTGGCCTAGCATTTGAGTATCGTACCGGCACCTTTTTTGCTAGAAAAGATGCACTGCTCTCTCCCAAGCAAGCATAACTTCCTTTCTGCCTTTAGTATATCAAGTTCACCATGAAAATGTGCCAAACTGCGTTTCATCTGAAGTATGAAGATGGACGCTTTCTCATTCCTAATGTCAAGATCCAACAAGTTATATTCCTGCTGCCACTTTTGTTTAGTGTGGCATGTAATCCACTGAGTACTCTTATTAACTCTAAGTATTTAGCTTTAATCCTAAAGATGGCAACAATTCAGAGGTTACACCTGTTACGTCTGTGCTCACCTCACCCTCTGGTGGCCAGAACTGGTGGCTGCTACGAACTGTCATCCGTTCCAGATTTCAGGCCGGTCCGGTCCGGATCTTCCAGACTGCCAGACTTGCTCTTCTTGTTTGTCCCTGAACAGCACCCGTAGCTGCCTTCTGATTCTTGCAGCTTGAGCTTCAGCTGGTGATTGGCTTTATTAGCTATCTGGAGACTTCTGAGCTTGCCATTGCATTGCATCTAAGGCCCTGGTATGTTGGGGTGCGGGTGCACTTCTGCTGTTTCCAGTTTCTAGTTTATTCCTGCCTTGATTCTTGTCTGTTCTTGCTAGTCTATGGATAGTTAGATTTGATTGTTGTTTGTTTGCTTGTCTTGTCTTGTCTCTGAGTTGTAGTTCTGTGTTAGTCCTTATCTGTTTGTATCTTACTGGCTGCTCTGCAGCTTTTAGTTTTGTGTCTTGTTAGTCAGTGTTTTGCTCCCTGTTTTAGTGGCTGTTTTCAGCTTTCAGTCTTGTCCTTTATTTTACCCATTCCTTGCCCTACTGTCCCTGTATGTTCCTTTCCCCTCTGACCCTCAGTCCCTGTGCTGCCTAGCTGTTATCCTGTCCTGTCCTTGCAAGTCCTACCGGCCGCCTGAAGCCAGGAGCTCAACTGTTGGTGAATAGTGGCCAAGTGTAGATGAAGTCTCATCGCTCATTTTAGTTCTGCCTTGCCTCTGGTGTGGGGTGGTTTTGCCTGCCGCTCCTCGGCAATAGCCTAAGTGCTCACAAACCTAGTTTCCTGCTTGAAAACATGACAACACCATACTTACTGTTTGTAAACGACCTGAAGCTTTACAATTCCAGTGACCAACAATTAGTGGAACAAGTAAATATAGTGAAAAGCTTCTCAGATGATATTAGGATGACCTTTAGTCTTGACAAATGTGCTAAAGCAACCTTCCTTAAAGGGAAATTGAGCAAAACCGAAAACAACCTGCTTGACTGAACTGTGAGGCAAAGGAAGATATATATATATATAAATATCTAGGAGTCGAGGAAAGAACAATAATCAAACATAAATCACTTGAGAGACAAGATCAATAAAGAATATTTACAGGAGACTAAAATTGATTGTTGATTGCATTAACATCACAGAAGGATACAAGCCATTAATCATCTGGCAACTCCTGCATTCTTATATGGCTTTGGAATTGTAGACTGGTCTTTTAAAGATCTTGAAATACTGGATGTACAAACAAGAAAACTCCTTCATGTCCACAAAGCCATAAATATCAGGGTATACCATGACTGTACATTCCCAGAATCGAAGGAGGAGGGGCATCATAGAAATAGATTATACCTATTGAGCTGCTCTCATAGGCCTCCAGGCTTGCTTAACAGCATCATTGGATCCAAATGACAAAAGGTGTTGAAATATGAGAGTAAACATGCAAAATACATCTTGATCATAAAACATAGACAAACATTCCGGCAAATAGAAGGAATGAGTGAGAATCTACCAGTACCAAAAGTAACAGAATTTGCAAAGGAAGAGCAAAAGTTCTTCAAAGAATTAGATCAGCAAATGAGAAAAAAACAAACAAATAAACACTTGCACAAGTACAGCAGGAATTCAAAGTGTTTCCAGGAACCATTTGTTGATCAAAAGCAGACACTTGAATGTATATAGAGAAGTGACTAGAAACCTAAGGATACACGATTTATATCTGCAGCCCAGGATAGCAGATTATAGACAACAAGCATAGGTGAAACTGGTCGAGCAGACATCTTTAGATTTTGCAAGAAAGAGCTGGACATGGTTACTCTAATATAGGCATTCGTATGCCATTTACCTCACCGATCAACATCCAAGCTGGAAAAAGTTGCACATGACATAACTAATGGCACAAACCGGTTGCAAATATATTAACATTTTGAAACATTTCACTTAACTTTCAAATAACTTTAACTTAAATAATATTCCAGTTCTTTAATCAGACAATAACAAAATGACCAATTCAAATTTTTATCATATATTTCACCATCCCCAGTTAATCATGGTCTGCAGTAATGTCGTACCAAACTCCCATACCCATGACCCACGTCTATGGTGGTATCACATAAGAACCATTCAAACTCTCTTTCACTGCACTCACACAACTCAACTTTGTAATAACCAACTTTATAAAATACATTGATTCACTCTTCTGCTGTGACAAACTCTTCCTGTAAACCCAATCCCCCAAAGCTGAAATCCCACCTATAACCACCCAGAATAGTATCTCACAAACCTGACAGAACCACAGTTAAATCTGGGAAGGGTGAGTGGAAGCATGCCAATGGCGTGCACTGACCCCAGCACATCTTCCTCTCTCTTCATTGGCCTATCCCAACCTGATGTGCTTACCTTCCACTGCTGTGAACCTCTAAAATTATTTGTGAGGATCTTGGGTAGCTCAACCATATTATGGCACCTCAACAAAAGCATTGGGGTTGCCAGCATTAGCTGACTGCAAAGTTGTGATGGCATAACATTTCTGTACTGAAAGGCACAACAACAGTGGCGTACCAAGGGTGGGGCATTGGGGGATGGAGGGGATGGTTCACCCCAGGTGCATGCTGCAAGTGGGTGCAGGGAGCAGCTGCACAGCTGTCGGCTCTGCCGATTCCCTGCTCCCTCTGACGTTACTTTCTGTT
The DNA here is from genome assembly GCF_901765095.1 of Microcaecilia unicolor. Classification (NCBI taxonomy): domain Eukaryota; kingdom Metazoa; phylum Chordata; class Amphibia; order Gymnophiona; family Siphonopidae; genus Microcaecilia; species Microcaecilia unicolor. The sequence continues at coordinate 125,302,236 of NC_044033.1, forward strand.
CTGGGACAGGGAACCATCGGAGCCGACAGCCGCGAGACTGCTTCCTGCATTCCCAGGAGGTAAGAACAATGCGCTGGGGGGGGGGGGGTGGAGGTGATGTGCCAGGGTGTGATGCACCAGGGGGTGCGCAGCAGTGATCCGCTCCAGGTGGTAGCTGACCTAGGAACACCACTGCACAACAAGGTAGCATGTCTCCTCCCTTGGAAACTTTATAAACAATACAACATCATTGTACCAGAAAAGTGGTTGGATCATGACTCTAAGAGAATTATGTATTTATTTATTTATTTATTTATATATTCAAAGTGTTTGTTATACTGCCCTTCACAGACCACACCAGAGTGGTTTACAGTATATAAAAGACCTGTCTCAAACCCTATAAAACAATGCATATAGAAACATTTAGAGACAATAAGAAGGGATGGATAGCACAACAAAGTTCCACCAATATTTAAGAACAGACAATCTGTGTTGCATAAGGAACATACTCTACAATATACAATGTAACTTGCACAAACTGTACTATTTCCAAAGAACAATGAAGAGGTTATGATCACCTAGGACATCCCCATTCTGACCGATGAAAAAATGGATGTAAGGAAGCTGGACATAGTGGTAAAAGTGAACACCAGAATGGCATTGATCATAGAGGTATCGATGCAAAGTGATTACTCTGTGAATTGCACAGATTGAAAATCCTCAAGGAGTGAATTTTATATATGGCGATGAAAAAATAACCACAGAAAAAAGTCCTATTCTGTAAGCCGTGCTTAAATTAGGCTCGGTTTATAGAATAGTGCTTATGCCCACAAAGCATGCCTAACTTTAGGCATGGTCATTTGCACAAATTGAAACATGGTGCAGATCTTCGCACCTAAATTAGGCACGCTTCTCCCTTAATCTATAACTATGCACATTAATTAGGAACGCCCTATTCTGCCCATGACCCTCTCATTTCCGCGCCCCCTTTTTGAACTTGCGTGTAAAATTTACATACATATATTCCAATTAAATCTAATTAGTGCTAATAATTGCTTTTTAACAAGCCAATTATTGGTGCTAATTAGCTCATTATTCAATTAAATTGCACACTCAAATTGGGCACATGCATTATAGAATTAGGGAGCAAGTACCAAGAAAGCAGTCTGAGACCAAGAAAATGTGGTAGAAAGGTACAGAAATATTTCATTAATTTTGGGTGGCACAGGCTTGTTTAAAATGAATTGTTAAGCACATTTTATACATTACATCTTATGAACTCCAGACGGAAGCTTTCTTTGGATATGTAAGTACTATGGCAAGTATTAACAGTAAATTTGAGAGACCAAGATCATGCTTCACATTCCCTGGCCTAGGAGTGAGGTTCATTACAGTCACATATGTATAAAATTCACTCATTTGGAAACATTGCCCCCGAAAAAACCTGGAATGTCATCATATCTGATGTTCTCAAGCTAGTCAGTGTGCCAAAGCAGTTGGGAAAGCTAATAGGATGCTTTGGTGCATTAGGAGAGGAAGCATCGCTCATAGAAAGAGGGAAGTAATATTACATCTTTACAGATCTCTTTTGAGGCCCAGCCTCAATTATTGTGTTCAGTTTGGGAGTCGATAGCAATAGAGAAGAACAAAATCTTCATAGTTACAAAGACAAAAACCAACACAGCGAAGGAGACTCACAGAATGATCAGATGATGAAATGAAAGTCTAAAATATTTTATTTAGAATCATATAAGACTCAACATGGTCATGTTTCGGCCTAATAGGCCTGCCTCAGGAGTCTTTGAAGGGATGTTCCAAAATGAAACAACCTGCAGCTTTGAGAACAGTATCAAAATCATTATATGGTAAATAGCAACTTGCTGAAAAACCTGGAAACTCTAGGAAAAAGTCGTGTCTCTTCAAAGCTGAAGATAATGATCAAAGTAGACCAAATCTGTCAAAATTTACAAAATCTCTGAATACAGCAGTATCTGAGTACAGCAGTATCTGCTGAAGGACATTGATTCAGTGGAGGCAGACTAAAGAAGGGCTATAGACATGGTATATGGATTGCATTACAAACCTTATGTGCACTACAGCATTGCTGTGCCAGAGAAACATTGGGCTCATGTGCTTGACAGCATTATGGAGATTGAAGAAGTTGTAATCACCTGGGTCATTCTTGGAAGGGTAGGTTACCCCACTATTTCATGTACATCCTCTTGTCACTAGAGGTCATCTGCATTTACTATATGCCTTTTTGAATACCATTGCCATCTCCAGGAGGGAATTCCAGGAACCAACTACACTTTTCATGAAAAAATATTTCATGACATTCTTCCTGTGTCTAATCCCTTGGAGCCTAATGCCAATGTCTATGGTTTTTTTTGTAAAACTGTTCATGTTATCCATCAACAGCTATTGCCCTAATGGGCGGGGCAAAGTATGACAGCCAGAGCTGCTGAATGCTCCAGTTCTAACCAGGGAGCCAATCACTACTTAGATCTTCCTTCAATCAAAATATCCAAAATGAAGTCTCACAAAGGTCTCACAAAAGAGAGATTACAATTAAAAACCACAGGATTAAGCCCCATAATAGACCCAACCTTCACTGTTGTGTGAAAACTCTAGTGCTAGAAAATGTGAAAAATTTAAGCCCCCCCCCCCCCAAGGTTCACCTGCACCCCTTAGCCCCCTGGGCACGTATTATCCAATCCATGATGGTCACTGAAATGTAAATGGGACAGGAGCAATCCCAAATCACTTGTCTCCTGCCAAGTCCCTATTTCAAACTGGCGCCAGCCAGCCCTGAAGTTGGTGCTATCTTATTCTATGAAGATGTGCTATTTTATTGTACCACCAGGACCCTTATGTAGTGAAGATCCCAAGCTCATCTGTCATGTGTTCTTGGTATAGTTCCAATGGGTCCTCGCCCCCTCCCCATGATATCATCATCAGCAAACTTTGACTGATAGGCTGATGATCAGAAGAAAACGCAGGCGCTAGAGGCTATTACTATACTAGCACCTGCGTTTGCTATCGTCCCAAGATCAGATCCTCCGAGCATATGAAACAACACGCTCGCGGGCTTTGAACGCAACTAGCATGCAAAAAAGAGCTCAGTGCAAGTAGCATTCAAATGCATGCTAAACCTATTCATCCCCAATGATCAGCGACTAGTGTGCCAAAAATTGGCCCGCTGGCCGCGGCAAACCCTACACCAACTCAGAGCTTGCGTTAGGGTTTGCAGACCATTGGGGAGGAATGGTGAGCCCTGTCCAGCATGCATTTGCCTGCTAGCAGGCCCCCATTCCCCCCCAATGCAGCAGCCCCCTGCAGGAACCCCGACCCGAGCCCCCCCCCCCCCCCAGCGACAGGGGGCTGGAGGTCTGGTGGATCTCCAGTCCCCCTGACCCCCCGATACAGGTTCAGGGGGGCTACAGATCCAGTGGGTCTCCAGCCCCCTAACCCCCTCAGCATCCCTTGGATGTTCCTGGTGGCCCAGTGGGCTGTGAGTCAGTCCCCCCCACCTGGTGGTCTAGTGGCCCTTCCCCACTCCCTACCTTCAGTTGGAGGAGGGAGGTGGCCTCCCTCCTCTTCCATCGGTGCCGCCTCGAAAATGGCAGTGCCCAGCCCAGCACAGTGCATCCTGGGATGTGCTGGATGGGGCTTCATACTATATATGTTGTGAAGCCCCACCCAGCTCATCCCAGGATGCACTGGGCAGGGTTGGGTGCTGCCATATTCGAGGGGGCACCGATGGAAGAGGAGGGAGGCCACCTCCCTCCGCCAACTGAAAGGAGGGGGTGGGGAAGGGCCGCTAGACCACCAGGTGAGGGGGGATTGACCCACAGCTTACTGGGTCACCAGGGACATCCACGGGATGCTGGGGAGGTTAGGGGGGCTGAATATCCCCCCCCAGATCTCTAGCCCTGCAACGTGTGTGTGTGTGTGGGGGGGGGGGGGGGTTGGGGGACCAGAGGTCTGCCGGACCTCCATCCCCTTTTTCGCTTGGCTCAGGGCAGGGGTAGTTGGGGTCTGGTGGTCCCATGGACCTCTAGTCCCTTTTTTTTACAAGTCTGGTCTTTTGACAGCCCAGACCTGTCAAACAAGTGCGGGAGGATTAATCCTCCCGCACTTCTACTACTACTACTACTATTTATCATTTCTATAGCGCTACAAGGCATATGTAGCGCTGTATACCATACACAAAAAAGACAGTCCCTGATCAAAGAGCTTGCAATCTAGATACCCTTTGATCAGAGAGAATTGCATGCTTAAGTTTGCATGGAATTATCTCTGATCATAGGGGCGGTAAAGCCTCGTACTGTTCCTGTGCTATTTTTAGAGTGCTGTTTGGAACAGCATGGGGCTTTTGATCATCTACCCATGAAAGAGCTTCATTGGTGTTGAGGTGCTTCAGGTGAGATGCTCCCAAAGGACCAGATCAAAGGAAGTTGTCCTTTTGGCAGCTCATTGTGAGTGAGTTGGCATGCTGGATTTCTTTTTTAACTGATTCTGGGCACAGGGGGCTGGATTCAGTAAGTGACGTCCAAAGTTAGGCACCATTAAGATGCACGCTAAGTTCCAATTCTATACAAGTCGCTTAGCACTAATGTATATGTGCTTATTTTCTTCAATTTGATTTTCTTGCTATATTCCTCAAGAAGAATTCCAATAAAATGGAGTGCTCCTGAATAGACTTTTGCATTTGCAAGAACTCACCCAGAATATTATGTGCTTTTCCAAAAGTCATACCTCCAAATGGATAAACATAGTGGAAGCAATCCAGACAAAAGCTACCCAAATGGTACAGGATCTAAAGCCTTGTGCATTTAGACTTAAGGGTCTAAGGGGCCCTTTTACAAAGGTGCAGCAATTCTACCACAGGCTTACCATGCACCAATGTGGCACTACTGCCAGGCTACTGCAGTAGCCCTGTGGTAGTTCCCACCCCCACCCCCACGTGCCATTTTGGCACTTTAAAAAAAAAAAAATATATATATATATATATATATTTTTTTTTTTTAACCACCGGGATAGTGCAGGAGCCCTTACCATCACTCAACGAATAGTTAAACTCTGGAACTCTTTGCAGGAGGATATGGTAACAGCAGTTAGCATAGCTGGGTTTAAAAAAGGTTTGAACAAATTCCTAGAGGAAAAGTCCACAGTTTGCTATTGAGACAGACATGGGAAGCAACTGCTTGCCCTGGCTTGGCCACTGTTGGAAACAGAATACTGTGCTAGATGGACCATTGGTTAGACCCAGTATGGCTACTCTTATGTTCTTATGTAATAGGAGGTGGTAAACCAGCTTATAATCGAAAGAGAAAAACGCCTATAATGCGACCCAAATCGGGAGATGGGCGTCTTTCTCCCGTGGGCGCCCAAATCGGTATAATCGAAAGCCGATTTTGGGTGTTTCCAACTGCAATCCGTCGCGGAAACGGGTAAAGTTGATGGGGGCGTGTTGGAGGCGTGGTGAAGGCGGAACTGGGGCGTGGTTATTGGCTGAGGAGAGATGGGCGTCTTTAGCTGATAATCGAAAAAAAAGGCGTTTTTACCGCAATTTTGGGTCACTTTTTTTTGGACCCTTTTTTTTCATGAACAGGTCCCAAAAAAGTGCCCAACTGACCAGATGACCACTGGAGGGAATCAGGGATGACCTCCCCGGACTCCCCCAGTGGTCACTAACCCCCTCCCACCAAAAAAAACCCACTTTACAAACTTTTTTTCCAGCCTCTATGCAGCATCAAATGCCGTACCCACCTCTTTGACAGCAGAATGTGTTCTATCCTGTGACAGCCTTTCCCTGGTTCTGATGTGGCTCTCGGGTGAGTGTGACACCTTTTCTGTTATGCGCACTGCAGAGTCACATCAGCAATGCATTGTGGTGGGTGTAGGGTATTGGGCTCCGTGATTCCACTAGCTTGTGGCAAATGCTCACGATGTTGGTAGTTGGTAGGCTGTACTCCCATGGTGCTTTTCCTCCTGCTTACTGGGTCAGAGTGTGCCCTGTTTTGTTTCCGGTAGTCCATGAGGTAGTGGCCATTTTTGTAAGCCAGTTTTAGATCCATTTAACGTGTTAGCCACGTTACAGAACTTAGTTCTTCCCTTGAATGTGGCTGAAAGAGGGCATTGTACAGCATTCTGCCAGCTCTGACCTACTGCTCATCTCAGTACCAGGGAGACTCGTTGGCAGTGGGGCACAACCTCTGATCTGCAGTTAACTGTGAGCAAGCGTGCTTATTCCAATAAAGGTCGTTTTCGGAGAGATTAATCTTCAGGTGTCAACTGGTGTGCCAATGTTATATAGCAGCAACAAGTCCTAGAGGCCTGCGTGTATGCAGGTCCCTGGAGCACTTTTAGTGGGTACTGCAGTGCACTTGAGCCAGGCGGACCCAGGCCCATCCCCCCCTACCTGTAACACGTGTGCTGGTAAATGGGAGGTCTGCAAAACCCACTGTACCCACATATAAGTGCCCCCTTCACCCCTAAGAGCTATGGTAGTGTTGTACATTTGTGGGTAGTGGGTTTTGGGGGAGGGGGTTGGGGGCTCAGCACCCGTGGTAAGGAAGCTATGCATGTGGGAGCAGTTTCTGAAGTCCACTACACTGACCTCTAGGGTGCCCAGTTGGTGTCCTGGCATGTCAGGAGGGCCCCTCCCACGACCAAATGGCTCGGATTAGGACGTTTTTGAGCTGGGCATTTTTAGTTTCCATTATCGCTAAAAAAAACCAAACGCCCAGCTGAAAAACATCCATTTTTTCAAAAATACGGTCTGTCCTGCCTCTTCATGTACCCGTTTTCGGACATAGACGCCCATGGAGATAGGCGTTCGATTATGCCCCTGCACGGCTCCCCCAGCAAATGACCACATGGCAAGTATTTAACTTACCACACACAAAGATAAGATTTTCAGCTTGATATTTTGTAACTTACCACACAGCCATTTCCTTTTTTTTGTTGTTAAAAAAAAGCCTTTTACCCACTACGGTAAAAGGGGGCCTCTGCACACGGCAAATCCACATGCTGCCGCCATCACAGGGCCCCTTTTACCACAGTTTGTTTTACCACAGTTTGGTAAAAGGGGCCCTAAATAAATTAGTATCGCAGAGCACAGACAGGTGAGATATGATTGCGATATTAAAATGCATTGATCATACTAATAATGCATAAAAAGTTGACCTTTTCAGAAGAAAGAATGCTGTAGAACAAGAGGTATGAGGCTTCAAGGAGATGGACTCAGGAGAAGCATTTGGAATTTTTTTTTCCTGAGATGGGTGATAGATACATGGAATGTCCCCCTGGGGGAGGTGGTAGAAATAGAAATGGCAGCAGAATTAAACAAAGCAATGGATAAGCATAGGAGGAAGAAGAATGAAGAGCAGGAAATTTCAACTGGATTCTCTAGTACTGCAGTAGGAGAGCAGATGGACAAACATGGACTTTGAGAACTACCGCCATATTTTATGGTGATGGAACATTAGTAATTGCAGTAGCAATGACTACTGGAAGAAAGTAATTTCTATAAAAACCACACTTGTATTTTTTTTTTTTTTTGCATTATTAGCTATCTTAAAGTTATGTGTGTAGTCTCCTTTGTTGTAAACTGTAATCACAAAAATTGCTCTGGGGCTAACATTATTATAATTTATAACCTTTACATTAGGTCAAACATCATTATCTGGAAATAGAATCTGTAGCATCCAGTCCTCGCTTAAATAAAACTGCTGAAACACAAAACAGACTACAATCCAACTAATGTTTTATTCTGAAAAGGCAATTCAGGACAAAATAGTATTGTAAATATTTGCATGATTATTATGAAGACACTTATGGTTGAGAAAAACCAATAGATTGATAACATGCATTATGCTTACAGAGGGATTAGAACAAAAGGCACAGTCTCCTCCTCCCAAGAAATATAAAGGAAAGAAAACAGAAGACCTTAAGGATACAACTGATGGTATGTAGCAAGGGTTTTTAATGTTTTTCTAATCAGTTTTCAATTCATTGTAAACAGTATTTTCAATGAAGAATGTTCCAAGACTGTGTATTTACAATTTTGATTTATTTAGGGCCCCTTTTACTAAGACGTGTAAGCGTCTACGTGTGCCCAACGCGCGCCAAAATGGAGTTTCCGCATGGCAACAGCATGGCCCTTGCAGTAATTTCATTTTTGGTGCGCATCCGCTACGCGCACCCAAAAAATATTTTTTATTTTCTGGCGCGCATCAGCTATGTATGCCAAGTGGCATTTGGCACGCATAGGTCATTACCACCCAGTTACCGTGTGAGACTTTATACCACTAGGTCAATGGCTGGCAGTGAAGTCTCAGACCCAAAATGGACGCGTGGAAATTTTCGTTTTGCCGCACATCCATTTTTGGCAAAAATTTTAAAAAGGCATTTTTTGCGGGTGCGCTGATAAATGATTCTATGTGCACCCAAAACACACGTCTACACTACCACAGACCATTTTTCAGTACACCTTAGTAAAAGGACCCCTTAATCCTTTTTCACTTTATTTCTCCCCTCAGTTATGGAGGGAAATTTCTAGTACATATTTATTTTGATTAAAGGAAAACAAATAGGAAGAGATGTCGAATAGGCACTGAAAAAAAAAACAATCAAAAGAAATACTACCTGCAGTGGCAGCTCCAGGAGGGCAAACAAGTAAAGACGCCAACAAACTCCAGTATAACAACCAGGATAAAATTTATTAGCACATCAACCTAGTGTGGTGAAATTGTGTAGGCACTACTTGAGAATAGAGGCTTCTCGGTCAGCAAGACCTGTATAGTCAGCAGTGAACTGTGTTTTGTCCAATAAGATCTACTAGCCGTTCAGCCCATAAAAACGGGCTAGTATAGGAGGGGGGGGGTTGAAAGGCCCCCCACCCCGCCGCTGAGTTCACCGCTGCCGCTTCCCCTCCGAGTTCGTCCCCCCTCGGAGCCGTCGCCGTCGCCACCCACCTTCCACCCGGTCGGGCCCTCGCTCCGCTATTGAAACAGCGAGGGCACGCAGCACACAGCTCTACTTCTGAGCTGCCGTGGCCTTCCTTCTTCTCTGCCTGTGTCCTGCCCTCGTGTGACGTAACGTCGTCGAGGGCGGGACACAGGCAGAGAAGAAGAAGGAAGGCCGACGTGCCCTCGCTGTTTCAATAGTGGAGCGAGGGCCCGACCGGGTGGAAGGTGGGTGGCGCGGCGACTCCGGGTGGGGGGAGCATTAGCGACGGCAGTGTCCCTCGCAAATGCGCAGTAGAGACCCTCTCTGTTCCGCCCCTGTCATCACGCATTGACGCGGGGGCAGGGCAGAGAGGGACTCTACTGCGCATTTGCGAGTGAGTACGACACTCGCCATTTATATATATTGATTACCCCTGATGCAGATGAATGGCCAAACATGGTCGTTTTGAGTTGATGTGATAATAAATTTTGCCCTGGTTGCCATACTGGTGTTTGTTGGCATATTTACTGCTGGCCCTCCTGGAGCTTCCACTCCAGGTGGTATTTCTTTTGAGAAACAAATTAAATGGACCATTTCCATAACAATATATTGGCTCCTTTCATTATAAGATAAAAAGATCTTAGTTGCCTGTACCAATAATAAAAAATGAAACAGGGTGTTAGCAATGTCAGTATTTATTTATTTGTTACATTTGTATCCCACATTTTCCCACCTATTTGCAGGCTCAATGTGGCTTACATAGTACCATAGTGGCGTTCACCAGTTCCGGAATGAATACAGGTATTATTGTAGTAGAATAGGTTCATGTAAGGTAGGTATATTAGGGAACTTAGGAAGGAAGAGGGAAGTTGAGGTGTGTCCATTACGAATTTTGGTTTTGTTGTGTTGCAGGTGCTCAGGCATGTTGGGTCGGTGGGATATGCCTTTCTGAACAGGTTTGTTTTTAGTTCTTTCCGGAAATTTAGGTGGTCGTACGTTGTTTTTACTATTTTTGACAGTGCGTTCCATAGTTGTGCGCTTAAATAGGAAAAGCTGGATGCATACGTTAATTTGTATTTGAGTCCTTTGCTGCTTGGGTAGTGAAGATTTAGGTATGTTTGTGCTGATCTTGTTACGTTTCTGGTTGGCAGGTCTATGAGGTCACCTTGCCATTGGATGTAGTATTTTCTTATTCAACTGAGTTACCCAGTGTTGCTTGAACAATCTAAGCTTTAAATGGTGGACATATGGAGTCACATGACGTGATGAGCTGAGCGGACGTGGTTTGCCTCAGCTCCTGAGCCCTTGCTCCCCAAATCGCTTAAAATACTGCAACACGAGTGTCTAAAAGGAAAATTTTAATTTAAGTACCTTTATGGACAAATACCTTAATCAGTCTCCAACCGGAATGGCACTACGAGTGGGAAAAAAAGAAAAAGAAAAGAGTAAAGTGACGGCGCCAGAATCCATAATGGCGGAGGACCCACACTCGGCGAACCAAAATTTGACAGCATCGCAACTTGAGCAATTAACGCTTGCAGTTGCAAATGCGTGGCAGCCTAAATGGGACGCCTTAGACTTAAAATTGGATACTTTCCGCACGAAATTAGAAGGCTTGGAAACCCGAACGGAGGATGTGGAGACCAGGGTGTCTGCCCTGGAAGATGATTCACAGGGTTATAGCGCAGACCTGCGGGAGGTAAAACGGCAGCTCCAGGAGCACATGGACAAATTAGAAGACCTCGAAAATCGCTCCCGCAGGAACAATGTGAGGATTGTAGGCCTTTCAGAGAAGATACCTGGCTCACGGGATGGTTATCCAAGGAACTGGCCCTGACGGATTCCTTCGGGCCCCTGGTTATTGAAAGAGTGCACCGCGTGGGCCGCAGCAGAGAAAATCAGGAACGGCCAAGAGTGGTGGTTGCACGATTACTCAATTATCGACACAAAATGGAAGTGCTGCAGGGATTTAAGATCCGTAGAGGAGAATTAAAACATGAAGGACGGCAAATCCTGATATTTCAGGATTATTCAACTGGAGTACAGGAGCGACAATGCAAATTTCACCCCATATGCTCTTCACTGCCAAAAAACAAATCCGTTTTGTCCTGCAATACCCAGCCTCCCTGAAAGTGCAAGTCCAAGGACAATGGCAAACCTTTAAATCACTGGAAGAAGCAAAAGCAGGACTTTGCAACCGAGGCATCCTGGAGGGAGACTAAGGACACTGTTAACATTAAAGGGGACTAGGTCCCAAAAATGTCAACTGTTGCAGTAAGCATTAATACAATTGTTTTACACTTATAGGATTTGGGGGGCTCTTGGAACGTTAGGTGCTCTCTTGCCAATTCCTGGTTTAGGTCTGGGAACCTGGTCAACGGGTTAGAATTGTGAGTGTGTGGGGGGGGGGGATTAAGGGGGTTTTGGGTGAAAGGTTTACATTTTATGAAAGTTTACTAGGCTTTAATGGGAATTGGAACATGCTTCAGTGGAATCGGGGGAAGTATATAACGAAATTGAAGGGTATTTCTGGAGCCTTGTCTGGAGAATGGGGTCCTGGGGCTGAGGGGACCTGCAGCATCCTGGGTATAACATGGCCACTGGGAGTGGGGTGTTTTAAAGGATGACCACTAGAATAATATCATGGAACGTAGGTGGGGTTTGCTCCCCAATCAAAAGATCTAAGATAATTTCAGCACTTAAGAGACACAGAGCAGACATTGCATGTCTGCAGGAAACACGCCTCACTGATCTTGAGCACTCTAAATTACAAAAACAGTGGGTTGGGGAAGTGTTTGTGGCATCATCACAGAGTCGTAAGGGAGGGGTGGCAGTGCTGTTTCGAAAGGGGCTTCCATATAAAGCGACAGTAATTGATAAGGGGGCTCAGGGGGACCATATAATGCTAAAGGTTTGCCTGTTGGGGAGAGTCCTTTTGCTTTTGGTTCTCTTTGGGCCTAATAATCATAATGCGTCCTTCCTTACCAATCTAGCAGAGAAATGTCTGCAGAGTCACGGTGGAGAACTGATCGTACTGGGGGATTTCATTGCAGTCTTAGACCCCCGGCAAGATTGTTCTAATACAAAGGATTCTCAGTACAGAGGAGTGTGGGCTAGAGAATTTCAGTCATTCAATAGGACCCTTGACCTGGTAAACCCGTGGAGGATTCATCATCCCGGAGAGAAAGACTATATGCACAGGTCAAGGGCACATGGCACGTTTGCCCGGATTGACTATATTTTGCTAGCCCGTTCCATATTTCATCTAGTAGATGCAACATTTATAGGTCCAGAAGAAGTGGCAGACCATGCTATGGTGTGGATAGATCTTAATATCGCCACAGACACCACGGGAGGTAGAGGGTGGAGGTACCCAGCGGGCCTATATCAAGATCCGCAATTACGGGCGCATGTGCAACGGAATTGGGATCACTATATAGAACATAACAATTGGCATGCCACGCACCAGCCTGAGTTGTTTTGGATGGCCTCTAAGGTGGTCATCCGGGGTGCTATCATAGCCTACTGTAGCATTAAAAATAAGAAGAGGTGGATCCAAGATAGCTGCATAAACGTTAACTGCTAAGGACGCACCTCAGGTTTCTCCTCAATCCTAGGCTGCGAGGTTCTCTGCAGGTCCCACGAATATGGGGAAGTGGAGAGGTAAAGTGCGGGAGACTCCTTCAGCCAGCACCGGACCTAATCCTCAATTGCAGCCAACGGTGGAGCAATTCGGGTGGACAACCATCCCCAGACAAACTTTTTCTCCTTCTACCAGAGCGGCCGCGATGGCGTCCGACGGCAGTGTAAACGGGGTTTCTTTAAGCCCCGTGCAGCGCACAGCCCCCCCTCAGCCAGGAGGAAGTAGAGCGGAGCTTGGCCCTGTAACACGAAGCCCAAGTGGCAGTGCAGAGTTACAGGGAGGGAGCCAGTCCGCTCCGTTGGATTCGCCCAGAATGGAGCCAGTAGGAGACAATTTGCTTAATTTGCCTTCACAAACTGTGAGTACTTTGACTCAAATTCTGAGTGCTCCACCTCCTGTCTTTACATTGGGAACTATGGAAAAACCGGCTGTGGTGACGATGGAGTCACTCTGGGACTTAACTTATTCAGTTCATTCCTCTCTCTCAAAAGTGATTGAAAAAATGTGCTTGAAATAAAAGTTCTTTCTGAAGCTGTTCTTTCACAGACTCAGATTACCACCAAACAAGCTTCCCAATTAAATCAAATGGGGACAAAGCTACAAACTTTAGAAACTTTGGGTCAGGCTACAATTAGAGATCGGAACTATACGTTCCGTCGTTTGTTAATCTCAAATTTAATTTTCTTGCTTGGTTTTCCAAATATTCCAAACTTTCCACGTTCCCCATTAATACCATAGATTGAAATGGTGAAGAAATACTTCACGTGAATACTTTGGGAATGCCAAGTGAATCACTTCCCCCTATTGTGCGAGCACAATATTTACAATTTAACAAAAAGAGAGATGGAGAAATTTTGCAATCACAAACAGGAGAAGGTATGAACTTGACAGCGTTCTTAGAGTCATCGTTGGAAGTCATTACTCAAAAAACCACTATGGTGGTAACCTGACCTTTCTAGGGAAACCCAGAAGAGACGTAGGGCTTTCCTGGCTTTTAGAGCGAGGACCCTGGCTCTTGGTGCTAATTTTGTGTTGAAATTTCCCTATATTTGTTGTATATTATATCAATCTAAACAATTTCAATGTTTTGAACCAAAACAATTAGAGGAATTTCTGTTAAGTAGAGAGGAACCAGTGGTATTAGTTGACTCCCAGACACACACTGCATAAGGTAGGCTAGAGAAGAAGTATTGGAGAGCAGTAAATACAGTTTATTTTTCCATTTAGTTTCTTTTTACTAATTTTTTTTTTGTTTTTTTTCTGATTCTTGGATCGTGTTATAAAAAAATTTCTTGGTTGAAGTAATGTAATTATTTTTTTTCCTTTTGTCTAAATAAGACATTATTGTTTGTTTCAGTAATTAATAATTTCCTGTATGTTTCTTATCATCTCTTTTGTGAGTTGTAATATTTTTAAAAGCATAATAAATAAATAAATAAATAAATAAAAATAAGAAGAGGTCTGCGGGCATACTGAGCCTGGAGCGCCAGTTGCAAAAGGCAAAGAGAATTCATCTCCATCACCCTACAGTAGCTACCTTGGAGAACCTGAAAGCCACTCAGGTGGCCCTAAATAGTCTTTTGCATGAAAACGAGCTGAGGTCCGCCCTTTTTTACAAATACAAGTTACACAGGTACGGTAATCGGGCGGGCAGAATGTTAGGGTGCTTAATCAAAAACTCAGGAGCCCCGAGGACAGTGACTGCATTGAAAGATATAAATGGGAATCTAATTACAGACCGTCAAAAGATTGGGCACGCATTCACAGAATATTTCTCAACTCTATACAAATCAAAATTAGCTCCCTCTGAACAGGAGATGCAAGAATATCTAGCTCAGATGGGGCTCCCTAAAATAACAGGGGAACAGGTGGAGAACCCGAATAAACCTTTGACAATGATAGAATTACAAAAAGTGATTAAAACATTAAAGCTCTGGTCAGCTCCTGGGCCAGATGGATTTTCAGGAGAGTATTATAAAATACTGTCAGAGAAGGCCCTAGCATCTCTGCTGGAATACTACAGGGAGGTCGCAGAAAAAAGAGAATTCCCAAGGTACGCTAATTCAGTGCTCATAACTTTAATACCCAAGCCAGGGAAGCCTTTAGATAACGTGGAATCTTATCGACCAATTTCATTGTTAAATGTCGACACTAAAATTTTGGCAAAGCTGATGGCTGTACGGTTGGCAGAATATCTACCATCCCTGATAGGCCCAGAGCAGATCGGATTTGTGAGAGGCCGCCAGTCAGTCCATAACATCAGAAAAATCCTGATGGCTATGACAGTCAGTCAACAACACGGGGCGCCCACCCTGGTATTGAGTTTAGATGCCGAAAAGGCTTTTGGTCAGGTTGGGTGGACGTTCATGTACCAGACACTGGCGGCCATGGGCATGGAGGGATGGTTCATGCACGCGGTTCAAACACTTTATTGTCAACCTAAAGCGGGAGTGTTCATCAATGGTGTCAGGGAGCCAGAGTTTTCGATACACCGCAGCACTCGGCAGGGCTGCCCCCTATCCCCTTTGCTGTTTATTATGTCTCTGGAACCGCTGCTGCGAAAGGTCTCTTTGGCCCCAGATCTCCAGGGGGTTAAGTTGGCAGGACAGGATATCAGAATTTTAGCCTATGCAGATGATCTGTTAGTAATCCTACAAGAGCCCCCTAAGACCTTACCAAAATTGTTACAGTTAATTGAGCAGTATGGGAGATATTCGGGTTTTTGTTTAAACTTACGCAAATCTATAGCCCTGCCAATGTTGACAGAAGATCAGGCAGGGTGGCCGGGGAGTTTCCCCATCCAATGGGCACAGAACTCCTTGAAATATCTGGGAGTTATTATTACCAGGGTTTTAACAAAGCTTTATGTGCAAAATGTGCAGCGATTACTACAGGACTCCAACAAACAGTTGGAAGCCTGGGGGCCTTTACCACTTTCTCTTATGGGAAGAATTGCACTGTATAATATGGTGGTGGCCCCCAGATGGTTATACACATTTCAGTCGCTTCCATTGTTCCTAACAAAAGTCTGATGAACAAAAACTGATAAAAATGGTGCAAACTTTCCTATGGAAAAAGAAAAAGCCACAACTTTCCTACTCAGCATTAAGTGTCCTGGTGGAATATGGAGGCCTGGGTTTGTTGAACATTAAGTACATGACGGTGGTGAGCGGAATGCGTCATATAAATGACTGGTTCCGTGGAACCCAGGACTATACAGATACCCACATAGAACTACAGTTGTATCCCGGGATCCATTTCAGCACTTATCTGCATACTGCAGGGCCTCCCCTGCCATATATACTGCAGCGGACAGGAATTTTGAGGTCGGCGAAAGCGGTGTGGCAATGGGTTTGTAAATTGCACAAATTCTCAGCAAAACCTAACCCATTCTTATCGATTTATGGGAATCCCACCTTCCCACCTGGGACCTTATGTTCAGCTCTTCAAAGATGGAAGCGGAAAGGGATGACATACCTATTGCATGCAGTCACTCTTGAAGGACAGATAAAATCATTCCAAGAGCTCCAGGCGGAATTTGACCTGCTCCCCTCAGATGAGTTTCATTATAGTCAATTAAAGCACTGGGAAGACTTAGCTGAAGATGTCCAGGAGGAGTTGGCTTTGGCATTTTCCCTAGCAGTGCAACAATGGGTCCTGCTTAAATTTCATCACAGGCACATCAGAGATACGATTCAAGAACTAGACTTTGTTAAGTTGTTGGCCCAGTGGAAACAAGATATCTCATTAGACCTTACAGTAGCCCAGCTTAAAGCTCATGTTTTGACTTTGAAGAAACATACCATTATGAATTCGCACTGGGAGACTCAGTATAAGGTGGCACTCCGACTTTATATCCCCCCAGGAGGGCTTTCCATATGGGGGTCTCTCCATGGGAGGAGTGCCCTAAATGCAAGGAATCTGGAGCCACCTTGGGTCATATGCTCTGGGCGTGAAGGGGCACAGCCAGATATTGGAAACAACTCATATAATATTTCTCTTGTATTTGGCGGGCCAGGTGGAAATATGACCCGGGATTATTGCTGGGACATCTGGTTCTTGTCCGTCCATTACCAAAGGGATTTACAGCCTTTGTACACAGGGCTATTGTGGTCGCTACACAAGTGATCTTGTCGGAGTGGGTGACATGCCACTATCCATCTTACTCCCAGTGGCGGACCCGTTTGATTTCGCTGTTGTGAGTGGAAAGGATGGGAGTGAAGGACTTTAACTCCAGAATTGGACTGCAATTCTTGAATACTTGGAGCCCGCTGCTAAACACACTGACCCTGGTTGCCAGAAGCAGATTGCTGAAGTTCTAGTCCTAGATTCTGACTTAAATGGGGGGAATGGGGGGGGGGGGTAAGGGTGGGATATTAGGGGGGGGGAGGGTTGGGGGAGTTGTTGGGGAGGGAGGGGAAGGTTATATTAAAACTTTCTTGTTCTTGTAGATATTGTTGACATTTATAGTACCTGTAAAGAACTTGTTTTATAATTTCATATGATATCACTGTCTAGTGGGTCATGTACAGGTTATTTGGTCTTTAATAAAAAAAGATAATCCATAAATGGTGGACATATTGGAAAATGGTCAATGTCAAATAAACATTGTAAAATGTATATTAGTTCATATTTTTAAAGCAAAGCATTAGAATATACATTTAGGTCAATATTTAAACCTAGCATGCATAAATGTGAGTGCCTGGTTTATAGAATTGCCCTTCACGTGTGTTTCTCACAGAGAAAATCTCAGTTTGAAGCCTACAGCTCAAAGTAAACTAAGGGAGTCAATATTTAATGGGATTTAAGTGGGCAGAAGAGGCTTCTATGTTCTGCCCTCTTAAACCTCACCCCACTCAGCAGGCCATCCCCAGATGCTTAGAAGCATTTAACCACACAGTGTTGCTGAATGTCCACTAGAATCTTAGTTTTGATGAGCTAACCAGCAAGTGGTGTCACTGCAGTTTGCTTATAACCAGGGCCGGCTCAGCGATCAGGCAGGACTAGGCAGTTGTCTAGAGCAGCAGCTTATGGGTGCCAGTCAACCGCTATAGTCATGGCAACCACACAAACTAAAAGAAACAATAGCAGGGTACTTGTCCTGTCCAATCTAGTCAAAATGTTTTTGATTCGATTCACTTATATGAATTGATTTTTCAATTTGATTTGATTCAATTCAGTTCTTTAAGGCTACTATGGAAATGAGTAGATTAGGTGTGTTATATTTATGTGAAGTCAATAGTTTTATTAACAAATTTCACCTGAGTAAGGGACTCCCTGCTCCCTGGCAGCCTTTTTCCACAATTGCACCACATGGCATTTAAAATAAACTTTTTGTAAACTTGCATTATGAGTTATTTGGAAAGAGCTGGAGTGCTCATACTCATTTCATACTCTTTTCATTATAAAGCAAGGTTCAAACATAATAATTGAGATTATAAAACAATACCTTAAAGTAAAATCGAAAGCATATCAACAGTAAAACAGTAAGGGGCCCTTTTACTAAGGCGCATAGGCAGCTACGCACGTATAACACACATCAAATTAGAACTACTGCCCGGCTACCGCATGCCCTGGGCAGTAATTCTAATTTCTACACGCATCCGATACGCACAGCAGAAAATATGTTTTATTTTCTACCGTGTGACGCTAACCAGGCTGTAATTGGCAGTGTATGTGCGCTGACGATTACTGCCCGGTTAATGCTTGAGATCTTACCGCTAAGTCAATGGGTGACGGTAAGGTCTCAGGCCCAAAATGGACATGCGCCAATTTTTATTTTTCCGTACGTCCATTATCGCCCCCCCCCCCTCCCCAAAAAGGGCTTTTTTGCATGTGCACTGAAAAATGGACCTGCGCGCATCCAATGCACGTGCCTACACCAGAGCAGGCCGTTTTTCAGCGTGCCTTTGTTAAAGGGCCCCTAAAATTTCAACATCAGTAGGCAAATTCAATATTCTTTAAAATATTACAGATGTTAATAGTACTAAAAGCTTGGTTCTCAGATTATTTAGGCTTGACTTACAATTTATTGCTGTTAAGCTCATCATCTGCAAAGCCAACTAGCAACTGAGAATTTAAATGCCAATAAAATTATAATGCATTTATGTTTCATCCAGAAAGGCGTACTAGTCATTAAAAATATTATACTTGTCAGTTCAGCTTTGTATAGTTAGGAAAAACAGCCAACTGAGGCACATTATAAAGTTCAAAAACACTCATACAGAATTGTTTCTTTGGCTCAGATTGCGATTCTACAGGGAAATAGAAGGAGATTAAGATGTGTCGGTCTTAATGTACATAGGAAAGACATGGTAGGGTTAAATAAGGTCCATGTATATTAAAAATATGTACTTGGTCTGTATAAACGCCATTTGATTTAAGTCCAGATAGATTTTTACCCATTAAAATTACTATCAGAGCGTTAATCACAATAGGTTTGAACTCTGTTGGCTTATGTGCTGCATATTTTGGAACTTGTAAAGCAGGTTGTCATGAGATAAGTTTTCCATAGCGGCTAGGATATCAGTGCTATAATAAATACTACTGATAAGTCTGTATTACTTCACATGATAGGAGTGCATCTTGATGTGAGAAGCTGTTCCCCATCTTGGCTCCCTGGAGTCTTAATACAGACACACTGGATCCCATGCAAACATCACAATGATACATGTAAAGCACAAATGCAGCACAGACAACTGAATAGAGTATCAGTTCTGTACCTTTAAAAACTGTTGACCTTCTCCGACTGCGAACAGGAGCAACCAACGAGTACATTGCTTCTGAGGGCCCCATAGCTTTCCCTCTGGCGTATTCCCACCTCTGCGGAAGCAGGAAGTTGCATCACTGGGAAGGCTGTGGAGCCGGCGTGAGCAGTGTTACTGGCTGCTCGTGCTCACTACTGGTGAAGAACAACAGTTTTAAAAGGTATTGAACTATCCAATTTAAAAAAAAAAACTGATTCGCAAAAAAGGAACTGGCAAATTGATTCAAATCGCTAATTGGACAGCACTAGTAGGTACTTCTTCCAGTAGGGAGGTGGGCAGTTTTCAAATATCCCATTTATCATAATTATTTTGGGAGGGGTGGTGTTAGAGTGGCTATGAAGGTTAGAGGGAGGGAGGACCTAAAAGTTAATTGGGAAGTGGAGTGCCAGGCTGAAGGTTTGCATAATATCCTTACACTATCCTTGTTTCTAGCAAGCCCTGCGGTTTATTCTTCTGACCATATCCTATAGAAACCATTCTTGAACCAGTATTCACTGCCATACAACAGCACAGTAAATCGCCAGGTAGAAATAAGAATCTATCAGTACGTTTCAAGATTTAGCTGCATAAGCATCAGAGTCATGGGGGCCCTTTTACTATACTGCATAGGTGCCTACGCGCACCCAAAGTGCATCAACTTGGAGTTACCGCATGGCTACCGCATGGCCCTCATGGTAATTTCATTTTTAAAGTGCGTCTGCTACGCGCGCTGGAAAATAATTTTTATTTTCTGGCATGCGGCAGAAACCGGGCAGTAATCATCATTTTACACATGTAGACGATTACCACATGGTTAACAAGTGAGACCTTACCATTAAGTCAATGGCTGTTGGTAAGGTCTCAGACCCAAAATGGACATGCGCCAATGTTTATTTTGCCGCACATCCATTTTCGTCAAAAATTTTAAAAGGCCTTTTTTTATAGGCGCGCTGAAAAATGGATCTGTGCACCCAAAACACTTGCCTACACTAGCGCAGCCCATTTTTCGGCACACCATAGTAAAAGGGCCCCATAGAGACCAGTTAAAATGTTTTGCTTACAAGTGTCCTTTGTGTAAAAGGGATTTACTTTAATTGCTGTGAAGGGTCAAATCAGTAAATCAGATATGTCAGTTCCAGGGGCGTAGCCAGACCTCGCCGGGAGGGGGGGGGGCCAGAGCCCGAGGTGGGGGGGCACTGTTTAGCCACCCCCCCCCGAGCCGCCACCACATTGGACCCCCCTGCTGGCCTACCGACGACCCCCTTGAACCCCCCTCCCCTGCCGTCGCCGTCCGCCCCACCGCCGCATCAGATACCTTGTTTGCTGGCGGGGGTCCCCGAACCCCACCAGCCGAAGAGAGTCTTCTTCAGTGCCGGAGTAGCACCTTCGTTCAACTAAGTGCCTGGTGTGATCACCTGTTTCTGACGCCTTCCGTCCTGCACGGGGCTACATGCATGGTGCAGGACGTAAGGCGTCAGAAACAGCTGATTGCACCAGGAACTTCGTTGAACGAAGGCGCTACTCCGGCGCTGAAGAAGATTCTCTTCGGCTGGCGTGGTTCGGGGACCCCCGCCAGCAAACAAGGTATCTGATGCGGCGGCAGGGTGGGCGGCGATGGTGGGGGACAGTTGGTGGTGGGAGGGGGTTTCAAGGGGATCGTTGGCAGGGGGGCCAGGGCCAAATCTACAGGGGGCCAGGCCCCCTCAGGCCCCACGTAACTACGTCACTGGTCAGTTCATTTTTTTTCTAACACATGGGATATATGCTAGGTGAAAAGTCTGAGTCGGAACCTTGCATAAAAGTTCTCAATGGAAGTATAAGCCCTTAAAGTACATATTACAGGTTTTAATATAATGCTTTGCTGTTTGAGACTGTTTTGAACACAAAGGGGCCCTTTTACTAAGCAGTGTAGGCACATACGCACGTCTTAACGCATGTCAATTTTGAACTACTGCCCGACTACCACATGGCCTGGGTGGTAATTTCGTTTTTTACGCGCATCTGCTATGTGCTAACCGGGGCGGTAATCGGCATTCTACATGTGCTGATGATTACAGCCCGATGAATGCATGAGACCTTACCACTAAGTCAATGGGTGGCGGTAAGGTCTCAGGCCCAAAATGGATGCACGGCAATTTTCATTTTGCCACATGTCCATTGTTGGCCAAAAAAAGGGCTCTTTTTTACAAGTGCACTGAAAAATGGACCTGCGTGCGTCCAATACATGTGTCTACCAGCACAGGGCATTTTTTGTCGCACCTTAGTTAAAGGACCCCAAAGAGACATATTTTTCTTTTCTTTTTAAATTTTTGATGCCCTTTTTAGGAGGCAAGTCTAAAAGAAGGTGCCTTATGTTTTCTAATGGGTTGATATTCAAAGCGACTTAAACGAGCAAGAGTCTCTCACCTGTTGCCACCCAACCATGGATACTCAGCGGCACTAAAGCTTCTCCCCCCCCCCCCCCCCCCCAATTCTTCCCACCTGCATTGCTACTACACGGTCCGGGTATCTCTTACCCTTCTCCCCACCATAGCCTTACCTCTCTACCACGATCCACCCAGGTGGAAACAGGAAGTTGCGCCAGAAGGGGGTAGATCGCAGCAGAGAGGGCAAGCTTCAGGTCAGCTGGAGGCAGTTTGTGGGGGTGGCTGCTGAGCCAAGGACCCTCGAGAAGGGAAATAAATTTTTAAAGAAGGTTGGGAAGGTGAGGGGACGAGAGGAGGAGATGGACTGTGCCTGGACCACTGGGCCCCCTGGAACTGTGGGGCCTAAGGCTAAGATAGTGTAAAAAAACAAAATTGATTAGTAAGAGAATACATATGTGTATGGTTTGATATCCCAAAAGTAATAAGATACCTATTGTGACATACTGAACCAAATGAGGTGCTAGTGTAGAGTGTGAACATCATAGGCGGTCGGTGGTCCAACTGTTTGGGGAGGCTAAAGGGGGCGGGGTTAGGGGTGGGGCCAGGGGTGGAGCTTAAATCCATAATTGTCTGATAACACACAGAAAAAATAAATAAATAAAAATAAAAGTCACAATTAATACCTTTTATTAAATTTAGATATTAGATATGTATCATATGTCAAAGAATAAAGTGGTTGCTCAAAGCATATACTAACCACAATCGCTCAACTGCAAAACACTATGCACAACTTTATTTATTTATTTATTTGTTGCATTTGTATCCCACCTTATCCCACCTCTTCACAGGCTCAAAGTGGCTTACAATACATCATGAGTAGTGGAAGAATGTTAGTAAAATAAACATTTAGTATTGCATGATCTTGGTCAGCATGATGATAAATAAAAAAGTAATAGTATACAAGCAGATATTAAGAAACAGTTCTGAAATTAGATAGGCGAGTTGTGCATATTCACATGGGTTGATCTTTTTGATATGCTCTGTCAAAGAGATGAGTCTTCAGTGATATGCGGAAGTTCGTTCTTTTGTAGATCGATTTCAAGCTGCGCGGCAGTGCGTTCCATAATTGTGTGCTCAGGTAGGTGAAGTTTGACGCATGCATTAGTTTGTATTTCATTCCTTTGCAACTGGGGAAGTGCAGATAAGGAATGTGCGGGATGATCTTTTGGCATTCCTAGGTGGTAAGTCTATTAGGTCAGACATGTAAGCTGATGCGTCTCCATGGATAATTTTGTGAACTAGTGAACATATTTTGAACGTGATGCGTTCCTTAAGTGAGAGCCAGTGTAATTTTTTAAAAAGCACACTCAGAACCTTACTGTACCATAAATATTACACTGGGCAGAACCTAATACACCAATATACCACCCATACGGAAAATGCAGACCGTCAACAATATGAAACAAGGGATCATAATATCACAATTCTCATGTAGAGCCACAAAACATCCTAATTCATGTTTAATGTGGGATAAAATGCCATACATAAGTAAATAAATATAAACTTTTAATGTAGAGCACCTGATTCTCAAAGTGGACATATTCCAAACACTATAATGAAAATAAAATGATCTTTTCTACCTTTGTTGTCTGGCGACTTTGTTTTTCTGATCATGTTGGCCCAGTATCCGATTCTGCTGCTATCTGTCCTCTTAACTCCGTTTCCAGGGCTTCCTTTCCATTTATTTCTTTACTTTCTGCCTTTCTTCTTCATTTCTTGTCCTACATCCGTAAGTAAAAGCTGGGTCCTCCGCAGACTTCACTGTTCAGTGGATCCAGCTTCTGCCTATTTTCTTCATCCATGTGCAGTTTTTCTCTCTTCCTTTTCCCTCATCTCATCTCCTTCTTCACTCTTTCCTCCCCTCCATCCATGTTCAGCATTTCTTCTCTCTCCCTTCCCTCTCCTCCATCAATGTCCAGCAACTCTCCTCTCCCCTGCCCCCCTCCAGCCATCCACACCTATCCAGCCATTCTCTTCACTCCCCTGCCCCCCCCTCCAGCCATCCATACCCACCCATTGATTCTCTCCTCTCCCCTGCCCCCCCCCAGCCATCCACACCCACCCACCCATTGATTCTCTCCTCTCCTCCCTGTTCCCGGAAAGATTTTCTAACAGGAGCTGCTCATCCAATCAGAGAGCTCTAACTTATACTGTCTGTGCCAGAGCTGGTGCCGGGAAGTGGGGCTAGTGGTTAGGAGGCAGGGATAGTGCTGGGCAAACTTATACGGTCTGTGCCAGAGCAGGTGGTTGGGAGGCGGGGATAGTGCTGGGCAGACTTATATGGTCTGTGCCCTGAAGAGCACAGGTACAAATCAAAGTAGGGTATACACAAAAAGTAGCACATATGAGTTATCTTGTTGGGCAGACTGGATGGACCGTGCAGGTCTTTTTCTGCCATGATCTACTATATGTATTTGAATGCAGATTAACATACGGACACTCTAATGGGAATTTTTAGTCAAATACACTAGCTAAACCCTTCATTTTTGGATCAAATTTCACATTTTTGATCAGAGCCATGCCCTAACATTAAGGCTGTAAACATTTCCAACAATTTTTACCCATAAATATGTAAATGAGAACTTTCCCAAAAACAGACTAATTTGCATATGGCTTGAGCAAATTTGAGTAGATAGCATACCAATCCCACTTACTAGCACCTAAATTCTGCAATTAGATTTAATGCAAATACTTTTAAAACTTATTTTTAGCACTTTTAAAATTTCAGGGGTCAGTGCAAGTCTCTTTGGTATGAAGTGCTCATGTGCAAGAATTCAGCCTAGTTAAATATCTCCGTGGCAACCCAGGACATGTCCAGCCAACCCCCCTGCTCTGCTCTCCCGGCAGGTAATCAAATTACAACTGGTTACAAAAAGCTAGAGATGGCTTTCACTGCAGCCTGCTGCTATTTAAACCCCCCAGAGCAGCGGGACTGGCCAGAGAACTACTAATACTACTACTATTTAGCATTTCTATAGAAACAGCTGATCCATCCTGCTGTGGCTGGGGAGGCATAGCGCCTATGGTGAACATGTCCGGTGACATGCTTGACTATCAATAGCCCTATCTCAGAATAGAATCACACATAGGTATGCACAAGGAGTAATGATCGATAAGTAAAATAGTGATGAAAAATGCTGAAAAAATGTGACTCTCAGCAATAACATCCTTTCATAAAAACACATGCAAAGCACTATATAGTAGCTTAACGTTGCAGGAACAGTCCTGATAAGAAATAAACGTTCAAAACTAAAACAAAAAACAGAAGGGAAAATATAATCAAAGGGCCATATATTCGCAATAATGATGATAGACCATGCCAGGCTTTAAAAAGCAAAGCTTACTTGTAAACAGGATACAAAAAATCTTAATCTGATGAATTCTGAGAGCACTGACAAAAAATTGCCAAAGCAGAATGAATGAGGCATGCATGTAGATCCTCTGAATAAAGAGTGTGCTAGTAACTGATGACATAGTGATTATGCAATACTGGTGGTGATTTTAAAATGTTAAAGTAGCCTCATACATGAAATAACCTCCTTTCACAGACTAGATTGAAGATATGAAATGATTTACCAAGTATAAAAATATAATAAAAATAATAATACTACAACTCATCATTTAAAATAATGAAGCACACAACACAGAACTAGCTTCATACATGGCTGATTTACTCTTGCAAAATAAAACGAAAGGGGAAAGGGATATTTATTTATGTATTTATCACACATTAAGATAAAAACACTACTCACTCCCCAACAAAATAAAGCCATTGCTTCATCTGTAGAATTAGTCCATATCCTACAAAAGCCCCACTGGCTCTGTTATGCCAACATAGAGAAAATAAAGGTAAACAGATAAAAGCACTATATGGAACTTATCCAAAATGGAGAAACTTCCCTTAAAAAGTGCATAAATAAAAAGAAATGAACTAAACGTAAGCATCTGCAAAGCAATACCACATGCAGCAATACCTTATCATGATGCATGTGATGAAATTATCAAAGGATAAGTAGCATATCAATGCTGGCATTAACAATGTTATTCTCTAAAAAATATTATATATACAGTATTCTTAAAGCAGATCTGTATGCAGCAATACCTCATGATGCATGTGAGGAGGATATCAAAGTGTAAATAACACTCAGTACTGGCAATAATAATATTGTTCTCTAAAAGATCATATGTAAGTATTCATTAAAATACAGCTAAATTCAGCTCTGCATTCAATCCTGCAGGTGTAACTCATGGATCATCCGTTGTTCTTGTCTTAACAATAATGTATCTGCATTGCCTCCACGCCAACCTAACTTAACAGTTCTCATAACTATAAATCTTAATCAGAAAAAGTGTGGGACAGATCAATACAATGTTGTACCAAGGGTGCAGTAACATTGTCTCTCCTGATGTTACTCCTGTGTTCTATCATGCTGATTTTAACCTTTTTCATTGTCTTACCTACATAAAGCAAATTGCATGGGCACAAGATGACGTATATACCCAGATTATATATAGCACGCCTAGACATCCACGTGCTATATATGTAAGCCACATTGAGCCTGCAAATAGGTGGGAAAATGTGGGATACAAACAATAAATAAAAATAATAATGCGCATAACTTAACAAGCTTAGGGGTCCTCTTACAAAGGCATGTAAGGGCCTATGCGCGTCCAGCACACGCCAAATCAGCATTACCATCCAGCTACCACATGCCCCGGGTGGTAATTCTGAATTTGGTGTGCACCAAAAGCACGTGGTAGAAAATATATATTTTTTTCTACCGCGTAGTGCTTACCCGGTGGTAAATGGCAGTGAGTGCACACTACATGCCTACCACCAGGGTAGCGTGTGAGACCTTACCACTAAGTCAATGGGTGGTGGTAAGGTCTCAGGCCGAAAATGGATGCGTGCTGGTTTTTATTTTCTGCACATACACTTCTGGCCCTTTTTCCAGGATGCAGTAAAAACTGGCCCGCTGTATGCCCAAAAAACGTGCTCACACTGCACAGGCCACGTTTTGCAGCGGCTTAGTAAAAGGGCCCCATAACAAGCTAATGAGAGCTGATAAAAGCTCTTCTCAAGAAATAGTGAGCACTAATTGGCACTGATTAGAATTTATGAGCACAACTTACTATGCTTATTCTGTAATGAATTGCGCCGAAATTCTAACGTACTCAGGCAAAAAGGGGCATGCTATAGGTGAGGAAATGGACATTTTATGAGCATTCTGAAATTTACGTGCGTATAGAATATGGCCCCATGTGCATAAATTTACACACCGGGATTTATGCCATGTTTTTGTTGGTATAAATGGATGCATGTAGTTATAGGCGCTGAGATATTAACTGAGCATATTCTATATACGGTGCTTAAATCTAGGTGCCAATTACAGAATACGCTTAAGGGTCCTTTTACTAAGCTGCGGGAAAAAGAGCCCTGCGCTGGCAGTGGGGGCCATTTTTCCTGCGCACCAGGCCCCTTTTTCCCACAGCCGATAAACCCCCCCCCCCCCAAAAAAAATGGCTATGCGGTGAGATAACTCACCTTGTGGCCATGCGGCGGGGAGCCCTTATCGCCACCCATTGAAGTGGCGATCAGGGCTCCGGCACTAACCCGGCAGTAACCTGCCCAATTACAGCCAGGTTACCGCTGTGCTAGCCATTTCCAGAAGTTTTCTTTTTACCCCAAAAATGGCGCGTGCTCGGGGTGGGACTACCGCTGGTGGTAGTCCTGAAAGAGTGAGCGATAAGTCTGCGTTGGGTTTACCGCTGCTCTGTAAAAGGGCCCCTTAGTCGACACTGATTTCAGCACCAGTTTTTTAGGTGCCATATATAGAATCTCCCCCATATTGCTTTCACTGTGATGCAGTTAGACAGATGTTTCAATGGATAAGTTTTCTTTGTACATGGGTGAATAAAAACCTGTCTCGACATAGATGAAGAGCACACAGAACAGGATCAACATGGAGAATGACCCAACTGTGAAGTTGGCATGGGTGTGTAAACTGAAAGTGCAAAAGGCGCCACAATTAATTTAATATTTCTGTCATGTGTATATGCTGCCTTCAACTTCTTCTCTTGAAAACATTCAGAACCTTCTAATATATGCCAATTCTTCAATAAAATCTTTCATATATCTCCAGCCATATTAGAAAATCTGAAGCTGCATACAATATCAGGTCTAGGTTGGTCTTCTCTATTTGCAGCCATTGCTTTCATTATACCCTTACTTACACAATGAGATGGATATCCTCTCTCTGTGAATCTGCTTGCCATAGGGTTTGCCCATCATTGGAACTCTTCATAATCACTGCATAGTCTCCCAAATGCAAAAATTTGGGGTTACTTTTACTAAACTGCGGCAAAAGGGGGCTTGCACTGGTGTCAACACATGTTTTTGCCACGCCTGATGTCCCTTTTTACTGCAGTGGGAGGAGCACTTACTGCCCGATTACCGGTAATCACCGCTGCTACAATAATAAAAAATTTTTGTAGCGCCAGAAATGGTGTACACTGGGGTGGGAACTACTGCCAGGTTGCTGCGTTAACCTGGTGGCACTTCCAGTTTAGTGAGCGGTAAGCCCATGCTGCTTAGTAAAAGACCCCCTGGAAATATGGCACAAATCTTCACCCTTAAATTAGGCACATTTCCCCCCTTGTTTTATAACTACGCTTGTTAATTTTAGGAATGCCCCCATTCTGTCCATGACCCTCCCATTGCCATGCCCCTTTTTTGAACTTGCATGTAAAATTTACCTACAGGTTCCATGCCTAAATTTACTTGCGTATATTACAATTAAATCTAATAATTGCTAAACAAGCCAATTAGCGCTAATTAGCTCGGTATTCAATTAAATTGCACAATCAGTTTTTAGCGACTTTTATAGAATTTGGGGGTAGGCATACAGCATCCCGGCACCTAACTTTGGACAATCTATACAGAATTACCCCTTAACTGCATAGCATGAAATAGGGCGGGGAATGGATAAAGACTGCACCTTACAGATGGCAGCACCAGCAGGGGTGAGAGTGAGGAAAGTTTCATTACAGCCCCCTCTTATTCACTTATTTTAATATGCAGATTCTATCTATGCCATTTCTTCATTTAGTCTTATTATGATACGTTTCTTGCCATTGTTTTTAACATTTGTATTTTTATGTTTTTTATCTTATTATGAAAATATCTGTTTAGACCCCTGAGGAAGGCTCTGTTGCTTTTACTGCTTGCCTGCCTTGGCCATTTGGAATTTTCCTCACTCTCACCCCTGTTGGTGCTAATTGACTCTCCTGTGAGGCTTGTGAGGACCTCCCTTGCATTTGTTTGGATTACACCTTGCAGATGACACACAAAAATGTACCACACAAAAATGTACTACAAATGAACTGTTAACTTGGCAGATAATGCAGAATATTTAAGCCATCTGAGTGGGTGACGTTAAGTGCATCCACGATATCTGCAGTGCAGTTAACATACAGTAAATGGTTTTTATCTGTTTATTTATTTATTTTATTTTTGTTACATTTGTACCCCGCGCTTTCCCACTCATGGCAGGCTCAATGCGGTGGGCAATGGAGGGTTAAGTGACTTGCCCAGAGTCACAAGGAGCTGCCTGTGCCAGGAATCGAACTCAGTTCCTAAGTTCCCCAGGACCAAAGTCCACCACCCTAACCACTAGGCCAGTTTACTGCATGTGTAGTTGCTGAAATGACGCAAACAATGATTGCAGAGGCTTTCCAGTTACCATATGATAACTGTGGCAGTTATTGCACAGTGACTGCAAAATGTTTCTACACTCCTTGGTTTCAGCACTGTCTCCCATAGAGTTTGAACTTTGGTTAAAGCGGCTGAGTGCACTCATAATTTTGTAAAGAAAGCAGCCTGAGCCAAA
This sequence comes from Microcaecilia unicolor, assembly GCF_901765095.1. Lineage (NCBI taxonomy): Eukaryota > Metazoa > Chordata > Amphibia > Gymnophiona > Siphonopidae > Microcaecilia > Microcaecilia unicolor. The sequence goes on from NC_044033.1 coordinate 125,331,874, forward strand.
ACAGCCAAAAACAAAACAGAAACAAATGTACAAACTGAGTAACTCGTTGATCACCTAGAATAAGATCTGAAATAAAGAAACGTAAAATAAAAAATGAAATATCTTTGGCAAAAAGCATTGTTCCCTCAGTCATAACACAAAGGCATTTTAATTATTCCTGTTTCAAAGTTAAAAAGAAACTCTTTTATGAGTTACATTTGCAAAGTTCGAACTGACAATCATAAGCAATAAAGTATCTCTCAAAGTATAATTTGTCTTGGCATGGGAACAAGGCACTATTTGAGAAGCAGGAAAATAAGCTAGGAACATCATTGTTACTGCTGAAAGAGTTTAAAGTGATTCTAAACCTTTATGATGAACTTTAAATATGTATAAAGGCTGCCTTTCACAGTGTCCTGTTCTACAGTTTCTTGCAGCTTCATTCCTTTCCTTTGAGGTGTGTTTTGATAATGGTAAAGACTTTTTGTTTTCTGATCATATTCTTATATCTCTTGTCAAATCCCCTATAGTCCTTTCCAACCTTATCTTCTATATGGCAAAGATTCTGGTTCTAAAATTGATTCTGAGAAAGCAGAGACTTTAAATCAATATTTATGTATTTATTTGTTGCATTTGTACCCCACATTTTCCCACCTATTTGCAGGCTCAATGTGGCTTACATAGTACCGTCAAAGGCGTTTGCCCACACCCTCAGGGGCCCTTTTACTAAGCATTGTAAGCGTATACGCGTGGCCAACACTTGCCAAAATGGAGTTACTGCACGGTTACCATGCGACTCGTGCGGTAATTTCATTTTTGGATCACGTCCGATATGCACGGCCAAAAAAATGTTTTATTTTCTGCCGTGCATATCGGACGTGTGCCAAGTGACATTTGGCACACATAGCCGCCCGGTTACCGCGTGAGACTTTACCACTAGATCAATGGCTGGCAGTAAGGTCTCGGATCCAAAATGGACACGCGGCAATTTTCATTTTGCAGCACGTACATTTTACAGGTGCACTGAAAAATGATTCTGCGCACACCCAAAACCTGCACCTACGCTATCGCAGGCCATTTTTCTGTACACCTTAGTAAAAGGACCCCCCAGTTTGATGCAAAGTAGCGTCCCATTCAAATGAGCAATAACTCTATTATGCACTTAGGAGTACATTTAAAGGTCCATTTTATATACAATTTTGAGAATGGAATTCAGACATCTAGGTCGAGATGTGCTCGATTCCGGCGATATTTTATCAAAGGCTCAGTGAAACATGGAGCCTTTTGTAAAATACACAGAAGGACGCACAGAGGTGCATGTATATTTGTTGGTACACAAAGCAAGAGCAGCCATTTTACAAATATAACCAGGGAAAAGAAGAACAGCACAAACCTGGCAGCTTCCTGACACTGGGGAAGAAGAGCAGGTGGATGGGGCTGGAGCAGCAGTGGCCCCCACCTTAGCGGCCTGCTCTTAAATTGGGGCGAAATAGAGACACAGGGCATTCTCAACCCACTACCATGCCTGGAACCCATAGGGAAGGAGGTGGAGATAGAGCCTAGAACTTAGACCTCCTCCTCTCCTGCAGGACCTCCCATTCCCTCAAGGGCAGGCTATGGTGTCTGGGGACAGCAGCTACAGGGCAGGATATAAGATATCCAGTCCCAACCTTGCTCCCTGCAGCCATTGGCCCCATAGGAGCAAGAGTCTCGCCAGCCTGTAGCATATTGTGCTGATCCTGAGGCCTGTGAGCCAGTTTGGCTGCGTAAAGTCCAGCAGCAGTTCTAGTCCCTCAGTTACAATTTGCTGCTGGCCAGCCCGAATGATGCAATACAACCTGGGAGCCACCAAACAAATGCCACTGAGGCATCTGCCATTCATTGTCCCAGTGTAATAGTGCTTGCCATTTAAGACACTGTACAAAGTTATGTACAAAGATTGCATAATGTTATCACCAGATTGGTGCTGTTTATTTTGTGATACAAAGTAAATACAAATATTATTTTGATCAGCAATAATAACCATGTTCATGATCCTAAGAGGTATCAGGTCTGGTCTGTCCAATTCATGTGGCCTACTAGGCCATCCATGGGAACAATGGAATATTATATTCTTTACTCTCTCCTAGAGAGCTGCACGAGAATGGGGTTTGCGGGAATCCCGCAGAACCCGCGGGATTCCCGCAGGGATGGAAGCAGCTCCTGTGGGGTTCCCATGGGGACAGAAGCAGTTCTGCAGGGTTCCCGCGGGGACGGAAGCAGGTCCTGCGAGGTTCCCGCGGGGATGGAAAGTCTTCTGTTAAGGAGGTGGTAGAGACACAAATGATGATAGAATTCAAAGAGGCTTGGGATGAACACAGAGGATCTCTAATTAGAAAATGGAAGTTATAAAAATCCTAACCTTAAATGGCTGCATGTGTGTGGATGTGTCAAGTGACGCTTAGATGGTGACGCTGGCTGTGATTAACTAGGGCCGATACCGGGCAGACTTGTATGGCCTGTGTCTAATATATGGCAGTCTGGTTTAGGACGGGCTAGAAAGGGCTTAGACAGCAACTTCAGTGGCTGGAACATAAGGACAGTGCTGGGCAGATTTTTACGGTCTGTATCCCACAAATGAGAAGACGAATAGACTGAAGTGGGCTTCAGCGAGAACTCCAGTAGCTGGAACATAAGTATAGGGCCAGATAGACTTCTATGGTCTATGTTCCAGAAACATGAAAGAAAGTATATAATATCACACTCGTTGATTTAATCATGAATTGATAATGAGTGTGACTATTGGGCAGACTGGATACACCGTTCAGGTCTTTATTTGCTGTCACTTAGTATGTTACAATTAATCCTCTTTGCTCCCGGGCTGATTCGCAGACCTCAGCTCTGACACAGGCAAGAGCATCGGATGTCACCTGACCTGCTGGCGCGTGCATGTGTTGACCTCTCAGCACACAGTGCCAGAAATCAGAGACAAATCTTACATGTGCACACCAGAGTGTTCTAAGTTTCAGCTTCCATTCTTTCCTTGCCTACAGTGATGTGGCTCAAATCCAGAGAGAGACTGAGGGAGCTGACCAGAATTTTCTTTTATGTACCATTAAATTCTTGAGGGGATGGGTGGGGATGGGTTAAATTCTTGCGGGGACGGGTTGGGATGGATTAAATATTTGTGGGGATGGGTAAGATTCCAGTGGGGACAGGTGGGGATGGGTGAGATTCTAGCAGGGACGGGCGGGGATGGGTAAGATTTATGTCCCCGTGCAACTCTCTCTCTCCCCCCCCCCCCCCCCCCCCAATAGAGGCAGTTTGGAGCTCCTTCAGAGTGTGTACAAAAGTCCTTCATTGCTTAAAATGCTATATACACTCCCCTCCCCCCCTCTCAAATATCAATGAGTAAAACAGTTGTTTGGGGTTCCAGTAGAGGAACAATGTAAACTATATACAACCATTACAATATGATATGTCTTCCCCCCCCCCCCCCCCCCCATATACAGTCCATAACACATTGGTGTGTAGGGCCCTAACACAGTGAACTTATGCTCTATTTACAGGTAGAAACAATTGACCCCCCCCCCCCACACACACACACACACACAACCTAACATTTTTAGTGCATGCTAGAAATTAGCACTTGCTAACCATGTAGATGCCGATGGGAATATTATGGGCATCTAACACGATTAGCATGTGCTTATGCTTAAGACGCACTGAAAACGTTAGTATGGCTTAGTAAACAGGGCCCTAAATGTTCCATAGAATCTCCACTCTTCTCCTTGATATGCAGTCTGAGGGATAGAGAAAAAAGGGCATCAATGCCACAGGGATTCCTACACATCCTTCTTCCTCTTCCCTCTAGTAGCTGAGCACCATCTCTGGCCTGGCTCAGCAGTATTAGCAAGCATATCTCCCTTTTCCATGCATGATAAGTAGACATTTTGTAACAGTTACCCATCAGGTATGCACAGACCACAGCCAACATTTCATTTGAGTGGTGATTAAAGTGTAAATTATGATAGCACAGCGGTGCCGGGAACCTACAAAGAAAAATGGAAATGGCTGGGGTAAATGCTTGCAATGGGAATGTGAAATTAATCCTGAACACGTGTAGGTAATGTGGGCATTTATCAGCCAGTTGTAAAACTGGCTGATAAACACAGACACAGGTTGCCCCCTGTGAATGTTTGGGCAGAGGAGGGTCTCCAACTCTTGGAAGAGTTGATGAATGTCTGCCTTGTCAAAACAGAAGCAGGATATGCAGTATTCCTCTGTGAGGTCAAGGAATTGTGTCCTATACATCCTGTGATAGGGAAGGGATGTGATCTGGTGGCTCTCCTTTCCTTCCCTCCCCTCCCATTGTGCCTCATACAGCATAGCCTTCACAGCACACAAGTACTGGTGACTCATGGCTGATTGTTACTACCACCAACATCCAGACTCACACACAGTGCAGCAGCACAGTTGCACACAGACACACCCTCACTTGCACATGCATGCTGGCACAGACACGGATACCGCATGCAGTTTGGGACTCAGAGACAGCAGGGCAGACTCAGACAGACAGGGAATTCTTAGTCCCTAGGTCAAGGATGGTTGTTGCAGGGGGTGGTGGCAGAAGCAAAGCCAGGTTGATGGCACGGGGGGAGCGAAAGCGGCGCACATTTTCAATGCAACATGATGAGAAAAAAATAGGCACTGGCGCAACTCCGTTTGGGGGAGCGGCCGCTCCCCTGGCGCCCCAACTAGGTACGCCACTGGATGATGGGTGGGGAGAAATTGCAGGAGAGAGGTTTGTACAGGGGTCATGGCAGAGGGGCAAGGGATTGGATACAGAGGGACTGTGGCATGGGAGGGACCAATAAAGGTGAAACACTGACAGACCTGGGTGGACAGAGACAGTATTCAGGCTCAGAGAAACTCTCCTCTAGTCACCAACAAAGCAAGCAGTCCAAAAATCAAGCAGCATTCCTTATTTGTTTTATAGAGCTGTAAGGTGCTAGACATGGTATTCAAAGTTGACGAGTCAGAGAAACTGAATGAAATCTATATAAACCTGGAAGATGTAATGGTGCAATTTAATAAATTGAAGAGTAGCAAATCACCTGGACTGGATGATATTTATCCCAGAGTACTGACAGAATTCAAAAATGAACTTTCAGAACTATTGTTAGTAATATGTAATTTATCTTTAAATTCAACCATGGTACCGGAAGATTTGAGGGTGGTCAATATAATGCTGATTTTTAAAAAAGGTTCCAGAAGTGATCAGGAAAATTATAGACCAGTGAGCCTGACGTAGGTGCCGGACAAATTGGTAGAGACTATTATAAAGAACAAAATTACAGAGCATATTCAAAAGTATGGATTAATAAGACAAAGCCAACATGGATTTAGTAAAGGGAAATCTTGCCTCACTAATCTATTACATTTCTTTGAAGGGGTGAACAAAATGTGGGTAAAGGTGAGCCAGTTGATATTGTGTATCTGGATTTTCAAAAGGCATTTGACAAAAGTACCTCATGAAAGACTCCATAGAAAACTGGAGAGTCATGGGATAGGAGGTAGTGTTCTACTGTGGATTAAAAACTGGTTAAAAGAAAACAGAGAGTAGGGTTAAATGGTCAGTAGTCTCAATGGAGAGGATAAATAGTGGGGTTCCCCAGGAGTCTGTGCTGGGACCGCTGCTTTTTAACATATTTATAAATGATCTAGAGATGGGAGTAATTAGTGAGGTAATTGCATTTGATGACGACACAAAGCTATTCAAAGTTGTTAAATTGCAAGAGGATTGTGAAAAATTACAAGAGGACCTTACAAGACTGGGAGACTGGGCATCCAAATGGCAGATGACATTTAATGTGAGCAAGTGCAAAGTGATGCATCTGGGAAGAGGAACCCAAACTATAGTTACGTGATGCAAGGCTTCACATTAAGAGTCACTGACCAGGAAAGAGAACGAGGCATTATTGTTGAAGATACATTGAAACCCTCTGCTCAGTGAGTGGTGGTGGTGGCAGCTAAGAAAGCAAATAGAATGTTAGACATTATTAGGAAAGGAATGGAAAACAAAAATGAGGACATTATAATGCCTTTGTATCGCTCCATGGTTCGACCGCTCCTCAAATACTGTGTGCAGTTGTGGTCACCGCATCTCAAAACAGATGTAGTGGAATTAGAAAAGGTACAGAGAAGGGCAAAAAAAATGATAAAGAGGATGGGGCGACTTCTCTATGAGGAAAGGCTAAAGCGGCTAGGGCTCTTCAACCTGGAGAAAAGATGGCTGAGGGGAGATATGATAGAGGTCTATAAAATAATGAGCGTAATGGAACGCGTAGACGTGAATCACTTGTTTACTCTTTCCATAAATACTAGGACTAAGGAGTATACAATGAAGCTACAAAGTAGTAAATTTAAAATAAATTGGTGAAAATATTTCTTCACTCAATGTACAGTTAAACTCATGAATTTGTTGCCAGAGAATGTAGAAAAAGCAGTTAGCGGGTTTTAAAAAGGTTTGGATAGCTTTCTAAAGGAAAAGTCCATAGGCCATTATTAAGATGGATTTGGGAAAATTCACTGCTTATTTCTAGGATAAGCTGTATAAAATATATTGTACTGTTTTGGGATCTTGCCAGGTATTTGTAACCTGAATTGGCCACTGTTGGAAACAGGATGCTGGGCTTGATGGACCTTTGGTCTGTCCCAGTATGGCAACACACTTATGTTCTTTTACTACCTGCATGTTGACATATTACCCAGAATCACAGCTACCCATTGATTGCACCACACTGCCCGTGACTTGCCCACAGAATGCCCCAACAATGCCTCCTCCAATTCTCAACATTTTTCCAGCATACATGTCCTCCAGCCTTGTTGCAAAATGGCACAGTGAACATTTTTTTTTTACATTTCCACGTGGATATGCCGCCACCTCCATGTTTAAAATGCAAATAGTGCTTCTAAAATGGCAGTTCAGTCAGATGTTCAGCCTGATAATATCCATTTTTTCAAAATCTATGGATAGTGAAGTTATGCTCAGACCGTTTTTACAGCTCCATTGATCCTTTAGGCTTCTGACACAAAACTCTTTCCCATTGTGTGTAAAACTTTTGATACATAAGACTGATAGGATTCATCCTAAAAAGAAGGCATCAAGATTTACACACCAGGAATGTGCATAAATGGCCAGAATTTAAATGCATTTGTGTGCACATAGGCATGTAAATATCAATATTCCAATATGCGCTAAAATGGTGCCTAAATTTGATAGTGTGTAGTTTGAGAGCAGGTGTTCATATGAGCGGAGTCTGTGGTGCACAGTTTATATGCTTACATTATACACACAAGCGTGTTCTTGTACGATTAAACATGATCACTTACACCCGCTCTATGGCTGGTGTAGTGATCGCACCTTAATTCTAGGCATATTTTTGACATATTGGGGTAGATTCAGTAAATGGAGCTGAAAGAAACCCGCTTAAGCGTTATTCTATAAGACGAGCCAAAAAGGTCAGCACTGTTTATTTATTTAATACATTTATATCCCACATTTTCCCACCAATTGCAAGCTCAATGTGGCTTACACAATCTGTAGAAAAGGCTACAGTGCATGAAGTACAATTATACAGTTTAAAAGTAAGATAGTAAACAACATTTGAAACAACAATATATAAAGATAAAAAGATAATTAGTGTCTTTGAATCTTTGTTAGACTAGAAGTTAATTTGAATTATGTTGAGCCTAGAGAATAAGCTTTTTGAACATTACAGTCTCCAATAATTTTCTGAATTTTAAGTAGATCTGGGTACATTTGACTAATTTGGGTAGAGCATTCCACAATTGTGTGCCTATAAATGTAAAGTTGGAGGCATAAATAGATTTGTACTTAAGGCCATTACAGTCTGGGTCTGCACAAATGCCTACACCTAAATTTACGCATCGAGCACTCTTATTCTGTAATTGCACATTGTAAGAATCAGAGAAACTACAGATCCCAGAATGCATTGCGAGAAAGGGAAGGACAAGACCAGATCAACTAAAGGTCCCAGACTGCACTGCAGGAGGGGAGGAGTCAGGAGCATAGAGAACAGAGATTCCAGACTGCCTGGAAGAATAAGAGAGGTTATGACAAATGAGAACCTGAGTTGCAGGAGAAGGGAAGAGATGGGACTGATTGGGAAATGGAGTCAGCTGGGGAGGGTGGGGAACATATGAGTGGGGGAGTGGAGACTGAAGGGATGGAATGGGAGGAGTTGGGTGAGACAAAAGAGGAAGTAGCAGGAGAGGAGTGGATGGAGGTGTTGGAAGGAGAGATGGAAGAAGGGGAGTAACTTCAGGAGGAGGCAGTGAAGTCGGGAGGATCTGGTGGGTGGATGTCAAGAGATAAGTTGTTGACATTTGTGGGTGGTGGATCATTTCTAGCCTGACTTGTGAACTGTGTTTAAAGCTGGGCTAACTGAAGTGAATTTTGGAGGTCTTGTTGAGTTTTGAGGCCTTACTGAGGAACAGTGATTAAAAAGCCTAGCTAGCTGAACTGTGTTAAAAAGCCTGGCTAGCTGTGCTGGGTTGGAAAGCTTGGTTAGCGGAACTGTGTTGAAAAGCCTGGCTAGCTGAACCGTGTTAAAAAGCCTAGCTAGTTGAACTGAGGAGAAAAGCCTGGCTAGCTGAACGGTGTGAGAAAGACTGGCTAGCTGAACTGTGGTGCAAAGCCTAGCTAGCTGAACTGTGTTGCAAAGCCTAGCTAGCGGAACTGTGGGGCTGTGAGAGCGAACTGCACTGACAAGTGTGGAGTCAGAAGCAGGCAGCACGGACAAGTGAGAGAGAGACGATTACGCGGTTGAGAGGAGCGGCTGACAATATGTAACTCAAAACCACGCCCCCATTCCACCCCACAATGCCCATGATTATGGGCTTATGCTGGTATTTTATAAAGAAAAGTATTCATGTCCTTTTCTTTATAGAATTGGATACATGTAGGTGCATTATACGTGTCTCTTTATAGAATTGCTTTCTACCATAAATAGCAAAAGAGAAATGAGCAGGGCTGGGGAAGTGCTATTTCCTCTTTTTAAATGCAAAACCTTGTATCCTGCTAAGATTATCTTTTCAAACTTTCTCATCATGATAACAGTTTTCTCATTAGATGTGCCACACGGTGTGTAGTTTTCAAAATTTCATATATGTAGAAAAACTGCAGAGAATTCTCTGCTATTTTAGTCAGTGAGTGAAACTGAATATCATTAAGAGGTTTTTGCTTTGCATGTGCTCATGAAGCAGAAAGAGTGAAATTACAAGATGCTACATCAGTCAGATAATGATATTTCTATTCTACATCAAGTGATTCGACACATCAGTGTATGCTAATATTCCTTATTAAACATAAGGACGGGGGGGGGGGGGGGGGGGGTATATTCAGTTTTTATTAATTGTGAAACAGGTTGTGCCATGAAAAAAAAATACTTCTCCCAAAGTATCAGCCATGCGTATTCCATCACTAATTTTTAATATATCCTATTATCTGAACCCTTTTCAAAAGAACCTGGTAGTGTTGGGGCAATTGCTGTGATGAACTGCGCAAACTGTTGTTTAACATTAGATGGTAGGCAGTAGATATCCCTCTGGCGGGGAGGTGGGCCACCTCAAAATGCCTGCAATGGTCTTTAACTGGACCACCTTTGTAGAGATAACAATGATCATGATAACAATATCTTTAACTTGGGGGCTAATTCTTTAGACAGCACTGTTAAACAAATGTACCTGCTACAATGATTCAGCACCAACTGCTATATGTTAACCTTATGCTTGAGAAGACATTTTGGGCCCAATATTCAGACCGCGGGAGTTAGAAGCAATGCTATACTCTTTCCTCCTCCTCCCCCCCAAATCTACGCATTCTGTAAGATATGCAATCCCGCTGCGGCCACTAAAAAAAAGAGAGTTGTCAATAATGCTAATTACCAGGAAGAACTCCCTACACAAATTAAGAATATCAAAAGGTAGGCCATGTTCATGTTGTTCCTAAGTTTGGAAGTGCAGTATCTGACTGCTGATGCTTCAGTTGCTTACTTTTCATAACTCTCCGCCACATGGGAGTCGCGTGGATCCCCAATGTTAACTTCTGTGAGGATGGGGCTCACAGAGCTTAAGTAAGATCCAGAAACAATTCTCAAGCCTCTGCCAACACATAAAACTGACAAGTTATCATCCTTATAAAACAATATAGTAAATAGATCAATATCAATATCATGATATCATCAATATCATGAGCCCGTAAATACTGTGTCAAAGGTCTCGATTCCATTGTGTGCTAGAGATTCATAGTAGCTGCCAATAGATCTTGGTAAACCTCCACCGGATAAAAGTCCCAACAGAAATTTTCCATGATATGAGCCTTGTGCAGTGCCTTTTCTTTCAGTTTATAATCAGTAAAACAGGCTATAATATCTTTGGGCTTATTGTTCTACGGGGCTCCCAAGGTCCTATAAGTGCACTCCAGCTGAATAGTATCAGGCTGTATCATTTGTTGATCATCACTGAGCAGAGTGCTGACAATTTTTTGAACAAGTGATTCATAGTGTCCATATGTCAGGGTCTCCAGGACTCCCCCAAAATGCAAATTATGCCAATGACTCCGATTTTCCAGATCCTGTAATTTATCAAAGATCTGTTGCGAGCTAGCGTGGGCTTAAGTAAGCCGCTTATCCAGCGTTCCGATGGTCTCCTCATGTTCATCCAGTCTAGTCTCTGCTTCATCAATTCTGTGGCTAGTTCACTGATCTTGCTGCACAAATACACTCTCATTGTCATTAACTGGGCCTGTACTGCTTTCACATCTGATTAAATTTCTTGCAGCCATGATCTGATCTCCATGATCGGGTCTGTCTCAGGTTCTTTAGCAGTATCATGAAGAATAAGAAGCTCTAGTTGAGAGGGCAGCACAGGTTGTGAGGTTAATAGCAGTGGAACCGGGCCTGTGTCTACCACACGGTTTGACATGGAGCTCCCGGTGCATGCAAACCCTGTAAGATCAGGTGATCGCAATGTGACACTCATTATAAAGGCCACCAAGATCCACACAACTAAGTCTGCCTATGTTGAAAAGTAAGTCCAGCAGGATCGCACCGATATTACTAAGATTAGCTTGTGGGTTGCACAGAGCTAAACCCTCAGACAGCCATTCTGTCTGATGATGTCACTTCCTCTGGAATAGAAAATTCTTGAATAAACTTGGAAAGTGCAACATTATAGTTGGGCCAGGAATGGTGACAATGAAAAAAGGGCTGCCAGGGATCACATGCTTTCTATGGCTGCAATAATGGGTTTGTGGCCACAGAAAGTCTGATAAGTATACAAATGCTAATAATAATAATAATAAGAAGAAGAAGAAGAACTGGTCTAGAGTATGGCAGTAATGATTTAATTCTAAAAAGTGGAGGGCTATGCCTTCGATTGCAAAAACGTTAAGGGAACAGTACAGTATAGGGGTGAAGTATTTCCTTCTGCATGAAGGAAGAGCAGAAAATGAAAGTGATCAGATCTAACAATCTTAAAGGTGGCCAAACAGATGGAAAAAGTAACGGCAAAAACTAGAAGGATGCTTCAGTGCATAGGGAGTAGAATGGACAGCAGGAAGAATGACATGATAGTGCCTCTGTATCTGATGAAATCTCACTTGGAATACAGTGTACAATTCTGGAGACAATATCTTCAAATAGATATAAATAGAATGGAGTTGGTCCACAGGGCTGCTAATAAAATGTTTATCATAAAGGATATGGGGACAGAGTTAAAGATCTAAGTACATACATTATAGAAGAAAAGCTAGAGAGGGAAGATATGATAGAGACATTTAGGGGCTCATTTTCAAAAGAGAAAAATGTCTCAAAAATGGCATTAAGTGGCATTTGGATGTTTTTCTCCAAAAATGTCCAAATCACAAATTTTGAACTCGGATTTGAGATGTTTTTCTCTGCAGTGCGTCCAAAGCACAAGGGGACATATTGGGGATGGAATTTGGGTGTGCCAAAAATTTGAACATTTTTCTGCCATGATGGATCAAAGCATAAAAGTCCAGGGCTAAAAGTTACACGTTTTGGTCTAGACCTTTTTCAATTTTGTCTAAATCACAAACAGGTGCCCTAAATGATGAGATGATAACTGGAGGGATTAAGGCATGGCCCATCTTACTCCCCCAGTGGTCACTGACCACCTCCAACCCCCACCCCCTCCCAATGATGTGAAAGAAACAGTATATACCAGACTCTATGACAACTTCAATGGCCAGTGCTATTAGAGCAGAAAATAGGTCCCCGGAATAGCCTAGTGGTCAGTGCAGTGGACTGTAGAGAAGGAGACCCAGACCCATATCCCACTCTAATTGGTACACTTGTGTTTGAAAGTGTGAGCCCTCCAAAAGCCACCAAAACCTCCTGTACCTTTATATAGGTGACACCTGCAGACATAAGGGCTATTGATGCAAAAAGAATAAAGTCATTAAACTAAAGTGCAGGCATCCAAAACAGTAGTGCACAAGGAAGATTGAGGTATGCTCAATGTAGATTTATTTTAAGAGACTCTGTCTGTATTGAAGATAAAATGAGGTGCAAACCACAAAATCATGAAAATGATTAATGCATTGTCAAAGAAGAATGATAGACAATGATAAACTAAGCTATCTCCAGGGTACTCATCTGTCAAGGAACTCATTTCACATTTCTGTTCATTATGGGAATAATAAAGCACCAGAATTGTTCAGATTGAAGAGGTAGCACAAAACTGTAGTGCTTCTTAAAATTTAGCACAGCCCATACTTTTAAATAGTGGTGTTCACTTGTAGGTGTCAGTTTTACAGATCCCCACACAGGGAGCATGATCATACACTTTTAAACCATAAACTTTGCATCAATTCTCAGAACAAAATTATGCATGTATGCTATCTTTGGTACTTGTTGAGGGTAAAAGGATGTGTGGTCACTTGCATGTCCTTTTACTTTGGGTAGAATTTTGCTGGAAAAGTGGATGCAAATATTTGAAAGTATCATCCACATGCCTACTTTACCTCTCCAAATCTAAATCGGCACATCATTTTGAGAGTTCTTTGTTGCACTCTTGCCTAGGGCTCTTTAGCAATAAAGCAAAACAAAAAGGCAAATGGTATAAAGCAAATGAAGAAAATGACACTTCATCAATAAAAAGAAATGGAGGAAGCCAAACTTTGAGGAAAGCTTGTTTATATAAATGGATTTTTCCCTTTGACCTAAACAAATACAGTGTCGATATGTCCTGTAATTCAGGTTATTACACAATGCCAGTAGATTGAAACCACTTAGTCCATTCAGTCTGCCCATCTGAATTCCTGGCGGTACTGCTACAGAATTTACACTGGTCTTCTCCCTCCTCTGACCTGCCACTAAGGTTCTTTTGTGTCTGTTCACATCTTTGACTCTTCACTAGAAGCCTAGTGTGACTTCTACCTTCTCTTTGAAAATGTATTTTATCTATTTCCTTTTGAGTGCCCTTCTTATATTGACTACTTATCTTTGAGCTTCCCATTTTATGGAAAATGATGCCTTCAGGAACTTTTTTTTAAATCATTGTCTTTATTAAACCAGGCTTTCCAACCACAGTGTAAGTAGCCAATACATTGAAAAAAATATATATATGCAAAATATCGCAAGAATACCTCCACATCTAAGACAAGACCAGTGCTTATCTCTCTAACCATAGATACAGGACCATACTGATTGCCTGGTGATTATACTGTACAAATAATCTAACAGTACTAATAAGTTTCAAGTTTATTCAGAGCTTTCTATACTGCAGATTGGGAAACCATTTATGTGGTGTACAATTTATTTATTTATTGCATTTGTATCCCACATTTTCCCACCTATTTGCAGGCTCAATGTGGCTTACTGTACATAATACTGTGATGGTGATCGCCAATTCTGGTATGAGAAATACAGAGTGGTATTGCGTTAAAGTTCAAGAGTGACAGAGTAAATTAGGTAGTCAAGGAGGAAGAGTTAAGTTTTGTCCAGCTCTGGTACAAGTTTTGTTGTGTTGCATGTTCAGGTGTTTAAGTTGGATCGTTATGGTATGCCATTTTGAACAAGTTGGTTTTTAATGATTTCCGGAAGTTTGTTACATCGTGCATTGTTTTCAAGACCTTTAGTAGTGCATTCCATAGTTGCCTGCTTATCCAGCTTATTTTCGAAAGAGAAAAACGCCTATAGTGCGACCTAAATCGGGAGATAGACGTTTGTCTCGCAAAGGCGCCCAAATCGGTATAATCGAAAGCCGATTTTGGGCGTTTCCAACTGCACTCCGTCGCGGAAACGAATAAAGTTGACGGGGGCGTGTCGGAGGCGTGGTGGAGGCGGAACTGGGGCGTGATTATCAGCCGAGGAGAGATGGGCGTCTTTAGCTGATAATCGAAAAAAAGGCGTGTTTACCGCGATTTTGGGTCACTTTTTTTGGACCCATTTTTTCACGAACAAGTCCCAAAAAAGTGCTCCAACTGCCCAGATGACCACTGGAGGGAATCGGGGATGACCTCCCCGGACTCCCTCAGTGGTCACTAACCCGCTCCCACCAAAAAAAACCCACTTTAAAAACTTTTTTTCCAGCCTGTATGCTAGCCTCAAATGCCGTACCCACCTCCATGACAGCAGAATGTGTTCGATCCTGTCACAGCTTTTCCCTGGGCCAGATGTGGCTCTCGGGTGCAGTACAGGGTCACATCAGCATTGCATTGTGGTGGGTGTAGGGTATTGGGCTCCGTGATTTCATTAGCTTGTGTTACAGTCTCACGATGTTGGTAGGCTCTTCTCCCATGGTGCTTTTCCCCCTGCCTACTGGGTCAGAGTGTGCCCTGTTGTGTTTCCTATTGTAGTCCATGTGGTAGTGGCCATTTTTGTAAGCCAGTTTTAGTTCCCTTTCCTGTGTTAGCCACGTTAGACAACTTAGTTCTTACCTTGAATGTGGCTGAAAGAGGGCATTGTACAGCATTCTGCCAGCTCTGACCTGCTGCTCATCTCAGTACCAGGGAGACTCGTTGCCAGTGGGGCACAATCTCTGATCTGCAGTTAACTGTGAGTAAACGCGGTTATTCCAATAAAGGACGTTTTCGGAGAGATTAGTCTTCAGGTGTCAACTGGTGTGCCAATGTTATATAGCAGCAACCAGTCCTAGAGGCCTGCGTGTATGCAGGTCCCTGGAGCACTTTTAGTGGGTACCGCAGTGCACTTCAGCCGGGTGGCCCCAGGCCCCCCCCCCCCCACCTGTAACACTTGTGCTGATAAATGGGAGGCCTCCAAAACCCACTGTACCCACAAGTAGGTGCCCCCTTCACCCCTAAGAGCTATGGTAGTGTTGTACATTTGTGGGTAGTGGGTTTTGGGGGAGGGGGGTTGGGAGCTCAGCACCCGTGGTAAGGGAGCTATGCATGTGGGAGCTTTTTCTGAAGTCCACCGCACTGACCTAGGGTGCCCAGTTGGTGTCCTGGCATATCAGGGGGGCCAGTGTACTACCAATCCTGGCCCCTCCCACAACCAAATAGCTCGGATTAGGACGTTTTTGAGCTGGGCGTTTTTATTTTCCATTATCGCTAGAAAAAACAAACGCCCAGCTCAAAAACGTCCATTTTTTCAAAAATACGGTTCGGCCCGCCCCTTCACAGACCCATTCTCGGAGATAAACACCCATGGAGATAGGCGTTTCCATTTGATTATGCCCCTCCACGTAGGAGAAGCTGGATGCATAAGTTGATTTATATTTTAGACCTTTGCAGCTTGGGTAGTGGAGATTTAGGTATGTGCGTGTTGACCTTTTTGTGTTTCTGGTTGGTAAGTCTATGAGGTTTGCCATGTATACTGGGGCCTCACCGTGAATAATTTTATGAACCAGGGTGCAGATTTTGAACACAATTCTTTCTTTGATTGGGAGCCAATGCAGTTTTTCTTGTAGGGGTTTGGCGCTTTCGAATCTCGTTTTTCCAAATATGAGTCTGGCTGCGGTGTTTTGGGCAGTTTGGAGTTTCTTGATGATTTGTTCTTTGCATCCGGCATAGATTGCATTGCAGTAGTCTAGGTGACTTAGTACCATTGATTGTACCAGGCTGCAGAATATTTCCCTCGGGAAGAAAGGTTTTACATTGAGTGGAACATTTTCTTTGTTGTAGTTTTCGCTTGGCTTTCTAGCATGAGGTTTCTGTCGTTTGTAACTCCGAGAATTTTCAGGCTGTCTGAAACAGGAAGGGTGTAGTCTGGGGTGTTTATATTGGTGAGTTTATTCGAGTTGTATTGGGATGAGAGGATTAGACAGTGTGTTTTTTCTGCGTTGAGTTTTAGTTGAAATGCATCTGCTCATGAGTTCATGATTTGCAGGCTGAGTTTCATTTCGTGTGATTTCTATTAGATCGTGTTTGAACAGGATGTATATCGTTACATCATCTGCATTGATGCAAGGGTTAAGGCCTTGGTAAGATAGGGATTTGGCTAGTGAGGTCATCATTAGGTTGAAAAGGGTTGGTGATAATGGTGATCCCTATTGAACAAAGGATTACTTATAAAATTGCCACTCTCACCTTTAAGGCCTTTAGGCTTGGTATCCCTATCTTTCCTGTTTAACTATCCCTTACTGCCCCTCCAGAACCCTTTGTTGTTTAAATGATCATCATTTAGTCTTGCCCAGTCCCAAATGTGCACACTTGGAATCAACACATCACAGCACATTCTTCTTCCATGCTCCTCACACTTGGAATAAATCTTCTCCCTCTATCCAGAGCAGTTCCTCTTTCAAGGACTGTAAAACTGAACTGAAAACCTGGCTTTTCTGATTAGCTTTTGGAGAAGCAGTCTGATTGAAACTACCAGTGTTACCCCTTAATCCTGCTTTGTGTGTTTTTTTTTGTTACATTTGTACCCCACGCTTTCCCACTCATGGCAAGCTCAATGCGGCTGTGTGTTTGTGTTTATTTTGCTTTCTTTCTTTTAGCTTTACCTGTCTTTAAACTTAACTACCTTGCTTTCCTTTACATTGATGAAGTTCCTCATAGTGGGGGTAACACTTCCTCATGCTATCAGGCCTCTCGCTCAAGGGCTACTGGGATTGTAGTCTTTCAGGCTGCTTTCCCGCACTGGCCCTACACTTTTGATTCTGGCCCTTTCGGCTCTGCCCTCCCGTGGAGGTCTAGGGTACCCAGGCGACTTTCCCCTCCCCACTTCCCTTGCTGGGCAACCCTCGCTCCCCACCTGATCACAATATATTTATTTATTTAGGGGGTCTTTTACTAAGGCGCTTACACGTTTTTAGCGTGCGCTAAAAATAGGTGTGTGCTAAAAGTTAGAGACGCCCATAGGAATACATTGGTGTGTCTAACATTTAGTGCATGCCTATTTTTAGCCTGCGCTAAAAACGTGAGCAAGCCTTAGTAAAAGACCCCCTTATTGTTTGAATTCAGTTTTGGTAATTTTGATTTTTTAAAAATATTGCTATCTCTTCGATGTGAACCGATTTTTGAGTGCCATTTAGAATGTATAATTTGATACTTCTAACTTAGGGTGCTGTTTAGTAAGCTACAATATAGGCGCGCTAGTGTTTTTAGTGTGCACTAAAAACACTAGTGCATCTTAGTAAACAGGGCCCTTAGTTTCAAAGCATACCCATATACAGCAGTAACTATCCATTATGGTGGGACCACTGAATACCCCTATATAACTTGAAACATCTTAAGTTCAACATTTCAGGTTATACCTGCTATTTGTATGGGCCATCTAGAATATACGTTTTAGGAGGTAATGTCTAGACGTGTGTGCCTCTTTAGTGCGTCAAAGTTGCAATTAATTGGTAGTTACCTGTGAATGTGCACTATAAGTTATAGGTATTTACCTAGCATAACTGGTCACACCTAAACTTAGGTGCAGCCACGTCGATTTTCACTAGAATTCTATAACAGTATCTTAGCACACAGATGCCATTAAAAAATTGGCTTCCAGTGCTTGACATTGGCAAGCCTAAATAGAGGTACCCATTTATAAAATTGTCTACTTAATATTTAGAGACTGCGTATCTTCACTTTGACATGGTTATACAACTGAATGGCAGCACCAGAATAACAGTCCAAAATCCACTATATCATAATCTGTGTGGGATACATTTCAATTAGTAACAGAAACTGAAAATAGTGAAACATCTCCAGGCTATTAATTCTTCTGCAATCTTGCTAGACCACATATCCTTTCATTATTTGTCTCCTTTCTTGAATTATTTGATTAATCTTTCTTCAGAGACTGGGCAGGTTCCTGATTGCCTCAAAGAAGCAATTATTGCAGCAATTTTGAAGAAGGGTAAAAATCAGAGGGATGATTACTAAGGTTTCCAGCCAGTTTCTAATTTATCCTTGCTAACAAAAGTATTAGAGCAGTGTTAGCACAGTTGAATGATTTCTTGAAGAAATATCAGATTTTACGTAATCATCAATCTGGTTACTGGTGTCATTATAGCATTGAGTTGCTGTTACTTGGGATTGTTGATGAAGTTCTAGTGAAGGTAAATCAGGGATATGATGCACTGTGGGTCCAATTAAATCTTACTGCTGCTTTGATACAGTGTCACATATTAGTATGTTGAAACATTTGGAAAGCTTAGGAATTGGGTCTCTAGTTCTGCAATGGTTTGTTTCTTATTTCTCTAAGGTACACAATCAGTTTGGTGGAATCAGTAGTTTTCATCTAAAAGAGAATTGGTGAGAGAGGTTCTGCAGGGTTCTCTCTCACCCACACTTTTCAACTTATTTCTGGTTCCAATTGCAGAAATGTTAGAAGGCTGGGGAATAAATTTGCATGTTTTTCCAGATGACATATGACTTGTCTTTGTGAAAGACGATCAAGAGGTTGTCATCTCCAAATTTAGTAGTATACTTAAAATTTTAACAAACTGGATGTGTGTATATGATTCGATCTTGAATGTTGACAAGTTGTCAGCTATGTGGATTTCCCACAAATAAACATGTTCTAAGGGTATTGCCTGAGATCCATGATAAATCACTTCCACTGTTGTCATATCCCCTACCTCAATGCAAGCGGCGTCCTCGGGCTGCACAGGGTCCTGGCAACACACACACTTGACTGGCTCAGCCTTGAGTTATGTCTATGTACTTCTTCTCTGGCTGCAGGCGCCTTGATTGCCTTGCTCTCATGTACCTGGATCTGCTCTCTCTGCCTGGCTTCTAGGCTCTTTAATTGCCTTGCTACCACGCACCTGTGTTGACTTTCTCTCTGCCTACCTGATCTATGGAAGCTCTCTTCTGCAGCTGGTTCCTGTCTACGTCAGAAAGCCTGCACTATTTCTGGGACACTTTCCCTCTGCCTCATTGCTTCGGCTTCTACTTGGGTAAGCGTTTCTCTTCAGTGTACTCTGCTGTTTGCTGCCTGCCTGTAAAGACCCTGCTTGTACCTGAATTACTCTTCTGTTTGCTGCCTGCCTGTAAAGACCCTGCTTGTACCTGAATTACTCTTCTGTTTTCTGCCTGCTTGTCCAGCTTATAATTGAAAAAGAAAAACACCTATATTGCGACCCAAATCGGGAGATAGACGTTTATCTCACAAAAACGAATAAAGCGGCATAATCGAAAGCCGAATTTGGACGTTTTCAACTGCACTCCGTCGCGGATGCGGACAAAGTTGATGGGGCGTGTCAAAGGCGTGGTAAAGGCGGAACTGGGGCGTGGTTATTGGCCGATCAGAGATAGGCGCCTTTCACCCTGTTTTTCCACGAATAGGGCCCCAAAAAGTGCCCTAAATGACCAGATGACCACTGGAGGGAATCGGGGATGACCTCCCCTGACTCCCCCAGTGGTCACAAACCCCCTCCCACCACAAAAATATGCCGTTTCACAACTTTTTATGTTCACCCTCAAATGTCATACCCACCTCCCTGGCAGCAGTATGCAGGTCACTGGAGAAGTTATTAGGGGGTGCAGTGGACGTCAGGCAGGTAGACCCAGGCCCATCCCCCCCCACCTGTTACACTTGTGCTGGTAAATGGGAGCCCTCTACACCGTCCCCCAAACCCACTGTACCCACATGTAGGTGCCCCCCTTCACCCCTTAGGGCTATAGTAATGGTGTAGACTTGTGGGTGGTGGGTTTTGAGGGGGATTTAGGGGGCTCAACAGCCAAGGGAAGGGTGCTATGCACCTGGGAGCTCTTTTACCTTTTTTTTTTTTTTGTAAAAGTGCCCCCTAGGGTGCCCGGTTGGTGTCCTGGCATGTGAGGGGGACCAGTACACTACGACTCCTGGCCCCTCCCACAAACAAATGCCTTGGATTTATTCGTTTTTGAGCTGGGCGCTTTCATTTTCCATTATCGCTGAAAAACAAAAATGCCCAGCTCACAAATTGTCGAATAAAACATGGACGTCTATTTTTTCCCAAAATACGGTTCGGTCCGCCCCTTCACGGACCCGTTCTCGGAGATAAACGCCCATGGAGATAGATGTTTTCGTTCGATTATGCCCCTCCACAAGACCCTGCTTGGACCTGGTTACTCTGTTATCTGCTGCCTGCCTAGATATCCTGCCTGGACCTGGCTACTCTCTTGTCTGGTGCCTGCCTAGGTATCCTGCCTGGACCTGGCTACTCTCTTGTCTGCTGCCTGCCTAGATATCCTGCCTGGACCTGGCTACTCTCTTGTCTGCTGCCTGCCTAGATATCCTGCCTGGACCTGGCTACACTCTTGTCTGCTGCCTGCCTGAATATCCTGCCTGGACCTGGTTACTCTCTTGTCTGCTGCCTGCCTGAATATCCTGCCTGGACCTGGTTACTCTCTTGTCTGCTGCCTGCCTGGATATCCCTCCTGGACCTGGTTACTCTCTTGTCTGCTGCCTGCCTGGATATCCCTCCTGGACCTGGTTACTCTCTTGTCTGCTGCCTGCCTGGATATCCTGCCTGGACCTGGTTACTCTCTTGTCTGCTGCCTACTTGAACATCCTGCCTGGACCTGGTTATTCTCCTGTCTATTGCCTACCTGAATATCTTGCCTGGACCTGGTGACTCCTGGGTCAGTTACCTGCCTGTATACCTGCCTGGACCCAAGACACTCCTTAGCCTACTGCCTGTCACTCTGTTGTGACCCACTCCTGAACTTCTTCCTTCTGCTCTCCTCTGGCTGGTCTCTCTGGGTGCCCCTTTCCTGGCCTCTCAGTATAAGTCCTGTCAGCCGCACGCACCTGGGGGCTCAACCCTCGGGGAACGGCGGTCACCACAGGCGAACTTCGGGCTTGCTCTGCCACCAAGCAGATCCCGGGTCCATGTCTTTTCACACCCGGCAGCACACTGCTCAGCACAGGAACTTACCATATCTGACAATTGTTAAATGATTCAGTAACATTAGGTTTTCAATATGATGATTCGAAGAAGTTCAATTTAAAAATAGTAAATTTTGTAGTCCTGTTTTTTCCACCTCAGAATGATACACTAGTTGAAACCTGTATTAACTGAATGCAATCTGTTGAAAGTTATTCATGCTTGTGGTAATAAGCAGGCTTGATTATTGTAATTCTCTCTTTCAAGGACTTAGCAAAACTGGATTGCATAGACTGGAACTGGTACAAAACACAGTGGCCAGACTTGTGACTAGAAGTAGGAAATATGATCACATTATCCTTGTCTTGCACCAATTACTTAGCTTCCTGTGACAGCTCACATAGCCGTTAAGACTTTCCCCCAGATTCTTTATAGCGCGCCTAGAGATTTTGGCGTGGATTCTATAACAAAGCACGTAATTTAACAAGCATAACAAGGTAATAAGCACTGATAACAGCAGTTAACAAGCAATAATGAGCACTGATTGGCACTGATTAGAATTTAGGCACATGTCACAAAGCTTATCTGTAACGATGTTCACCGAACTTCTAATGTGCGCAGATAAAAGGGGCATGGTTATAGGCGGAGAAATAGGCTTTTCGTGGACATTCCAAAATGTACACGCCTAGTTATAGAATATAACCCATTGCACTTAAGTCTACATGCTGGGATTTACGCAACATTTTCATTGGTGTAAATAGATGCACTTAAATTTAGGCACTGAAATATCAGCTAAGTGTATTCTATAATTGGCGCCCAAATCTAGGCAGTGATTATAGTCACTGATTTCTAGGCACTGATTTCAGAGCCATATATAAACTCTCCCCCTTTGTGCTTGGTATATAAGTCTTTTCACTGGAATCTTCCAGTTTGCCTTTCAAAGAAGTTAAATAAATATGTGTCTCAGTGGATACTTTGGTCATCAAAGAAATGTGTTCTTCAGCTTCCAGCTCTTGATGAGATAAAATTGTGAAATACTAGAAAGAGAGAGAGAGAGCGATATTCAGCCTGTGGGAGGCAGCCCACCTAAGTGCTTCCATCGGCGCTGACCCTGGATATTCAATGCCGGCCCATGTCCGTTGATAACTGGGTTATTTTTGGCCAGCTCAAACTTAACCAGCTATGTCTATACTCAGCGCAGTCCAGTTACATTTCTAGCAGCCAAAGATAGGACTGCTATTTAGGCAGTCCGATTTGGTCACTAGACTTTGTCAGTCTTTGCTGAATATTTCTGGTTATCGTGCAATATAGACGGTTATCTTTTTAGCATTAACTGGCAATATTTGGCGGAGATGACTGGTTACTTCACACTGAATATTAGCGGTTAGGCGCTGAAATGCTATTTAACCTTTCAGCGGTGGTCTCTTCTAGCCAGTTAAATGTCACTGAATATCGGCTGGAGAGTGTTTTCGTGCATTGGAACTTTCCTTTGGAATTAATTGCCTTATGAGATTGGTGGTGTCCCTTCTTATCTGGGTTTTCATAAACTTTTGAAAACATGGCTTTTTCATCAGTTTTTTGTTTAAATATATCAGATTGTTTGGGGAACCTAGTTTTTGATGATTTTGTAATGTTGCTTTATATTTTACTTTTTATGTTATACTGTATTTAATGTTTATTCATTGGTTGTAAACCGCTTTTACATGTCGATAAAAGGCAGTATATAAAATTAATGAATCAAGTCTTTCCACTGTTTTGGATGGATAACTTTGGGCATATAAAAATTTGTGGGGGCCTTTTACTAAGCTGCGCTAAACAGTGGTCTGCAGTAGACCAAGCATGGCTGTAAAATGGCTCCATTTTCCCATTAGTGCATAGCCATTAGCACATGAGTCCTTACTGACACCTATTTTCTAGGTGGTAAGGGTTCCCATGCTAATCATGTGCTAATTGGTTAGTGCGTGGTGATGTAGCAGAACTAACCGATTAGCGCTGGGTACGCCTACCCTCTGCCCCAGTGCTGAAAAATATTTTCAATTTTTTTTAGCTCGTGGGTAGCATACACCAAACACAAAACGACTGCGGAACACCTGAGTGCACCCCGCAACAGTGCCTTTAACCTGCGGTAAGCACACATTGGTGCTTACCACAGCTTAGGAAAAGGGCCCCTGTATGTCCAACATTATCTATTAAAAAAAAACAAGCAATGATAATTGTATAGGAAATTTGGGAATCTAAATAACTGTTTTCCCAAAATAAGGAGGAAAAAAACTGATAAAGACCAAGAACAACAATACCGGGGCTCTGTTTAAACGTAGCCACTTCATCGGTCTAGAAAACCCTCCAAAAATTGTTTGATAGATTTAGCAAATATCAAAAACTTTAATTCTCATTTATAATGTCTGACAAACAAATGAAACATCAAAAAAATATAGTAATGGAAAATAACACTTAATTTAGGGCGCACAACAAAATGGCTTCACTGTACCACAGAATCAAAACCTGCGAAGAAACCAAACTTCAGGCATTTTCAGGTGATTCAGGGGCCCTTTTACTAAGGCGCGTAGGCGCCTATGTGCATCCAATGTGCATCAGTTTGGAACTACTGCCCAGCTACCACGTACCCCACGCGGTAATTCCATTTCTTACACATGTCCGAACGCACATCCAAAAATATTTTTTATTTTCTACCACATGGCACTAACTGTGCGGTAATCGGCAGTGTGCGTGCGCTGACGATTACCGCTCGGTTAATGCATGAGACCATACTGCTAAGTCAGTGGATGGCAGTAAGGTCTCAGGCCCAAAATGGACGTGTGCCAATTTTTATTTTGCCGCACATCTATTTTCGGCCAAAAAAGGTCTGTTTTGCAGGCGCACTGAAAAATAGACCTGCGTGTGTCCAATACACGCGTCTACAACAGCGCAGGCCATTTTTCGGTGCACCTTAGTAAAAGGAGCCCTAACTGTAACGCCTAGACTTTCTCCTAAAGTAGGCTAAGGTCCCAATGGGGACCCGTTTCACAACGGCTTCTTCTGGAGACCCTGTCAAAGAATGACTTACATAATCAGCACAACTGCCATCTGCATAAGTGCTGTTGAATATAAATCTCTCTGTGTTGTATTAAGATAGAGTTTCCCCAGACTTGTTTAAAGCAGCCCAGCTTAAACATAGACCATTTTGAGTTTCTGACAGGGTATGATTATCTTGAAGGCTAATTTTTTACCTAAAATTTCCTGCTAAGTGTATAGTTCAAATTGCTGGTAATAGGTTCTCTGTTTTCTTTTCTTGATCCTAAACAATTGAAGAAGTTTGCTCCATCAAGGGAACAATTAGTTAGTAACCCTCTTTGATTGCTGGTTGGGAAATGTGTGATTTGTTCAGAATGGCATACTATATTGTTTTTTTCTCTGTTTTACCTTTTTTCCTTTGTTTTTCTTTTCTTTTCTTTTTATTCTAATTGGAAATTCTCTCTCCTCTCTTTTTGCTTTGGATGCTAATATCTGGTTGTTAAGTTCATTCTGTATTTCATTTTCTTTGCTTGAACTCTCTTTTTAAAATATATGTTATTACTTTAACTCCCAGATGTATTTCCTGGCAGGACGTGTTAACGTTAATAATTAGCAGGTGAAAATTTTAAAAATAAAAAGTTATCCTATTGCTACCCCTTTTAGTGCTCATCTTCCCTCAGCAGAATAGTGAGGAAATGTACAAGGTTGGTTGACCTTTGTCTCTTTTGGTATATTTCCTCACTTTTCTGGTTCCAAATGTTCCTCTAGCCTATCATCTTTTTGTTTAAAATAAATGGCAGCAATATTCAAAGGGAAATATCCAGATAATGCTACAGTTTTCTAGATATTTCTCTTAGCTGTGGATGTCCAGAGGAATTCAGCAGCACTGTCTGGATAGTACTGCTGGATGTCATTGCAGGTCCACCTCAGTACTGGGGTGGTGCACAGGCAAAGCTTAGACATAGTCCTCAAAGTTCTCAGCAATATTCAGATAGCTTTTCATGTAACTATCCAGATAAAGTTAGGATAGCAAAATTGCTGCCCTAACTTTTTCCGGTTAGCAGTCTGAATATCACCCCTATCCAGATAGTGCTGGTGGTGATCATTATACCTAGATATTCAGCACCACTCACTATCCACATGACGGTGCTAAATACCTCAATCTTATTTAAACACCATGGCCAGCATTAAAAAAAACACCAACTGAGGAGTTTAAATATTGACCTGAATCATTTTAACCAAGGTACAACTCTATCCCCCTAATTCTATAAAAGTCGCCAAAAATTGCATGCACAAATTTGAGCGCCTGCCCAATTTCAACACGCAATTTAATTGAATAACGAGCCCATTTTTAAACAAGCAATTATTAGCATTACGTAGATTTAATTAGAACTTACGTGCCTAAATTTAGGCGCAAATTTAAAAAAAGGGGCACAGGAATGGGAGGGTCATGGATGGAACGGGGGCATTCCTAGTATTTATGCATTTAGGGCCCTGTTTACTAAGGCGTGTTACCGTTTTTAACACGCCTACAATTAACACGTGCACTAACCATATAGGCACCTGTTGGGATATTGTAGGCGTGTACATGGTTAATACGCGTACATGGTGAACATGTGTTAAAAACGCTAATGCGCCTATAACTCAGATAGTAAACAGGGTCCTTAGTTATAGAATAACGGGGATCAAGCTTAATTTCGGTATGTACATTTGCACTACATTTCAGTTGGTGCAAATGGCTGTGCCTTTAGTTAGGCACAAGTCCTGGGCTTAAGCGCTATTCTATAAACTATGCCTAACTTTAAGTGTGGCTTTTAGAAAAGTGCTTTTTTTTGCGCTGATTTTTTTCAGTTCCATATATAGAATTCCCCACTATATTTCCACCAGTCATTTAAGGATTCTGTTTGTTTTAAGTGAAGGTTATTTTAGAAGGCATTTCAACACACACACATATATATATTATATATATTTTTTTTTTTATTTTTTTTTTATTTTTTAATAGAACTGCCCAGAAAATGTCCAAACAGGTGTTCATAAGTTTGCCTAATTTGATCCAGAGGTAGGGTTAGGGCAGAGTTTGAAACTGCAAACACACATTATAAAATATACATGTATGCATGTAAAATAAAAGTTTTTTTTTAAATGCAAAGACCAGATATCAATATGTGGTATACTTTTCATGGGATATTTTTTAAAAGGAAAGTATACATATATTGGGACAGATTCCGTAAATGTCGTCCAAAGTTAGGCACCATGCTAAAATAGTATTCTGTAAAGGACTGTTTGCACAGAATGCCCTTTACAAAATAATAGTTTGTCACGATTCCTGTACCTAAGGGATATATTTACAAAGGTGCGTTAGCATTTTTAACGTGCCTGTAAATTTAAGGCTTGTTAAACGCCAATGCGCCTATACATTTCTATGGGTGCATAAGCATTTAACGTTAAACCATTTATGCACGTTAAAAATGCAAATGCCCATAGCGCCGCTTAATAAACATAGGTCTAAGTTTGGACATGAGCACTTACACCTGCCTAAAAATGGTGTAAATACTTGTGCCTAACTGATGGCCCCTTTTGAACTGCACGCTTTAAAATTTAGGCGCAATTCATTGCAGAATGCGCTTAGCGAGTTATGTGCATAAATTCTTATTATTGCCAATTACTTCTTATTATTCCTTGTTGTGCTGTTAAATACACTGATTGGTTTATTAAGCCAATTAAGTTGCGTGCGTTGTTATAGAATACACCTGGATTTTGGCATGGATCTCTAGGTGCGCTATGTAGAATCTGGCCCAGTATCACGTCTCACTTGTGAATTTGGCTCTCTCACACTGAAGGAGAAAAGTGACTGCCACATTTCATTTAGACTACTGCAGGATCGTCCCAAGCTGGATAAGCGCCCTGTGTGTGACACCAATCCTCAGGCTCCTGGCCCACCCACTGCATTGCAGCAAAATAGGAGAAGCAGTGGATGGGTCTCACTTTTCGTGCCCCTGCCTTCCTTGTGCTTTGCTGAAAAATGGCCTGCGGTAGTGTAGATGTGTGTTTTGAGCGCGCACAGAACCATTTTTCAGCGCACCTGTAAAAAATGCCTTTTTAAAATTTTTGCCATAAATGGACATATGGCAAAATGAAAATCGCCGCGCGCCCATTTTGGGTCTGAGACCTTACCGCCAGCCATTGACCTAGCGGTAAGGTCTCATGTGGTAACCAGGCAGTAATGATCTACACTCGTAGAATGACAATCACTGCCTGCGTGCCAGAAAATAAAAATATTTTCCGACGCGCCTAGCGGACACATGTCAAAAATGAAATTACCGCAAGGGCCACGCGATAGCTGGGCGGTAACTCATAATTGATGTGCACGCATAGGCGCCTACGTGGCTTAGTAAAAGGGCCCCATAGCTTGCTATGGTCCTAGGCTAATGTACTGGAAAGTCACAATTAGTTGCTGCCCCAAACTGGGTTATATCTGGGTAATGGTAATCTTTAATGGCATTACTGAAAATTCAAAGAACTCTTACTACGCATGCTTATAAATCAAAACTGGAAATAGTTTATTAGCAGATATGTTTTTTACTTGGCAAAATAAAATTAGCAAAAAAAAAGGCCTATATAGATAAATATAAATATCCACCATGATAAGATAATGGCTTTTAAATGTGCTGGAGTCACTTCTTTCCTCCTGGAGAAGGTTAAGCATATTCTAAAGGCTGTGCTAAGTGTCTTGGTGACTGATGACTCTATTTCGTCTGCCTCACGCTGCCAAGCAAGCTATCATTAGTTCAGCATTTGCCATTCTACCAGGAGAAAGAAAGACAGACAGATGTTTCCATTTCTCTTTTGGGATGCCTGGAAACCATTTACCAGATTTTAGTAAATAAATAAGAAATGACTTAGCAACATTTACCCTGTTTGGGGTTTTATGTAGACAGCCTCTCGGTTACTGTTATCGTGGAGAATTCGATTTATGGACATAATAATTTCATCACAAAGAGTTTGCATAATATTGAGAGGAGAGAGATAGATGATTAGAAAATGCCATCTAAGTTAGCTGTTAATAAAGTTTACAAATGCCATCTAAGTTAATAAAGGGTCTTTACCAAGATATAACTGGAGCTGCTTTTGCCTATGAAATAAAATATTAAAGGAATATGTGTCTTTAACATAGTGAAAGTGCTTTATGCTGCTTTTAAAGTGCTGCTTTGAAAGTGCTTTAAAACAGCAGCATATTTGCATTCCTACCTTGTTCTTGCTGTACATTACATCAGAAGAACAAAAACAGGTATATGAGGGGCCCTTTTACTAAGCCGCATAGGCGCCTATGTGAGCCCAATGCACGCCAATTCAGAACTACCGCCTGGCTACCGTGTGGCCCGGACAGTAATTTAATTTTTTATGCATGCCCACTAGGTGCGCCAGAAAATTTCTGGCGCCCAGTGATAATCGGGTGGTAATTGGCATTGTAAGCACGCTGACGATTACTGCCCGGTTAACGTGCGAGACCTTACTGCTAAGTGAATGGGTGACGGTAAAGTCTCAGGCCCAAAATGGACGTGTACCAATTTTCATTTTTCCGCAGGTCCATTTTTGGCCAAAAAAAGGCCTTTTTTGCACGTGCTGAAAAATGGACCTGCGCACCCCCAATACACGCATCTACACTAGTGCATGCCACTTTTCGGCGCACCTTAGTAGAAGGACCCCTAAATTTGATAAATTACTTCATACATTATTTCTTTCTTCTGTCTATGGCCTTCTAAATTTGGCAGTTTTAGGGCTTTCTCAACAATAAGTTATGCAGATATTAAACCAAGGTAAATGTGTGCAGTTGCAATAATACCTATTAAACTCCATTGTGAATTAGACTTGCTTCTTTAAGCCTTTCCTTAATTAAGGGAAATAATTTTTGATCCTTGATTGGAAGTGATTAGTTTTTTTGGAATTCTACAAATAACTGTATAGTAATATAATAACAAATAATTCTACAAATATTGGATGGAAAAACATTGAATATTTTTGAAAATGTTGCTCATAAGCTACTGATTTTTCAGCTATAGATAAAAGGTCAAATTAGTACCATGCTAAAATTCAAATGCAAATTCAAATGCAAGCCAGTGTTCAGGTTCAGTCAAATTTTATTGTATTTAAAAAAAAGTGGTAAAACTCTACACTCCTATCAGTTAATAGAATACAGACAAAGGAAGAGGTTGGGAGGCGGTGGTGTCTGACACCTGGAGAGTATTTCAAAAACTTTGAAAAGAAAGAAAATGCAATAGCAAAGCATGCTGGTATGCTGTACTGATGCAGACTGTCACACTTCAAGCTGTGAGTTCAGATTTCCAAATGTATACTCTGTCTGAGAACCTCTTACATGCTCCTAATTGGTCATTCTGAACTTAAAAGGCTGGTTGTTGCCAGGAGAAGGAATTTTTATAACCCCACCTCCGAATCAATGCTAAATCAAACACAAATCATAATCCTTTCAAAGTGCTTTGTTCTCGTAGGTAACATTTGTGCGTGCCAGGTAAATTTGCATGATCCTGCTGCGATCAAGGGGGTTTGTAGAATATAATACTGAAATGTAGGAAGTGATGGCAACTGGCATCTAAAGACTGCAAATCCCATTTAGTCTGCCCAGTCTGGTGCAATACCACAAAGTCTACCCAGTCTCAGGCTTTATCCTCATATCTTCACAGCTAATCTGTGTTTATCCCTTGCCGCCTTGATTTTCTTGTTTTATTGTTTTGACCTGTACCACCCATGAAGTGTATGAATGTGGAGGTTAGAGGGGGAAGAGAAAGAGACGGTATTAGTATAGATGAAAACTTGCATTTGGATCTTTTGTTTAGAAATACAGCAATCTTGCTCAAGCTACTAAGACTTGACTAAACCAGACTTTAACCAATCTTTTGAATGTGGCAAAATACACAAAACATGTTTTAAAACTAGCAGAGGCCTGCAAAATATTTGCAGTGGCCCCGCCCTTGGCTAATCCTGAGCCAGGCTCTCTCTCTCTCTCTCTTTCTCTTTTTCTCCTTCTCTTTTCCGTCTCTCTAACCTTCCTTCCCTCCCAGCATTTTCTTTGTGTGCTCCTCTTCCTGTTATTCTCTTTTGCTGCCCTCTCTATCCTCAGTATTCTGTATGTCTCAAATTTTAACCCCCCCCCCCCCCCCCCCCGCTGGTCTCTGTCTTTCTTTCTGTCTCCCCCTTCCCTCCAGCTTTCACTCTTGTGTCCCTTTTTCTCCCTGAAGACTCTCTCTCTCTCTCTCTCTCTCTTTCCTCCTTCCCCCCCTCCCCCAGGTATAACTCCATCTATCTTCTCTGCCCTACCTCAGATATATCTATCCATTCTCTTCCTTCTGGCTTCAGCACCACTATGGTGCACCACTGTCTATAGAGCAACTTTTCCTCTTCAGATAGCTGGAATCACCATGGGGTAAATTCTATAAGTGGCACCTAAAAATCAGTGCTAAAAATTTTACACGCTGAGCGCCATTCTTTAAAGGATACTACTTTAGGTGCCTACAATTACACCTGCTAAAAGCAGGTGTAAATGCCAGTGCCTAAATTAGGTGCGGTTTGGCTGAATCCTATATTTTCACATGTAAAATTTTGGAATGCCCCCCAGAACACCCCTGAAATGCCTCTAGCCAGGCCCCCCAAAATTTACACGCATTATGATTTATGCACAGATTGTTATAGAATACAGTCTGCTCGTGCATCCTAATTAATGCCAATAATTGGTAGTTAGCAGCCAATTATTGGCACTGATTGGCTTGTTAAGCAATTAAGTTGTGCCCGCAAATTGGCTACGCACACGCAACTTTAGTCACCATTTATAGAATCCAGGGGTATGTGTATGTCCATTACCAGTAAGGTGTGTGTAGGTGCTACAACAACAGACACCATTTCTCAGCATCCATCCACGGTGCTCCTTGTGACCTTGGGCAAGTTACTTCACCCTCAAGTACCAATCAACATCATGAATTACTAGCAGACTTTACCTTGTTAGAGCACACTAACACCATTTATATGCATGGGACTTAGTTACAAATAATAATAGTTAATGGTGTTAGCTTCTGCTGATACATTAATGCAGTGGTTCCAAAACCTGTCCTGGGGCCTCTCCAGCCAGTCACGTTTTTCGGATATCCACAATGAATATTCATGAGAAAGTAAGATGCAGTAGAGGTAGTGCATGCAAATCTCTCTCATGAGTATTCCGTGTGGATATCCTGAAAACCTGACTGTATGGGGAACCACTGGGTTAGCATATATTAGTAACTATCGCTTAGATTGCCCTCTGGGGACAAGGAAATAACTTGCCTAGATCTACCATTAAAAAGATGTGGGCTAAATCACCCTGAAAATGATATACATAGATGTGTCCTAATTTTATGTAAACTTGTTTCAGGAGTATCAGATTATCCTCTAATCAAGATAATAAATGATACCCTCAATACCAAGCAATCCTCATATCTCTTCTATATCTAGTACTGCTCAGTTTGGAATACAAAAGAAACTAAAAAAAAAACTTCACTCACTAGTTTGTACTGCAGTGTGATGCAAGTCTCATTAACATAGCTCAGGGCCTGATTTGCTAAAGATTTTCTCCTGTTCTATGGCTTTGGGAAAGCAAAGTCAGTAAATCAGACCTTGCCTCCCACATTCTGTAACTTGGCAGCTACATGTAAACGTCATTTGCACGCTTATATTTACTATTAGTACTTGTGCTGGTAAATATAGAATTGCCCATGTAAGTTCTAGATGAGAGCGCAACACTATTCTATAAATACTGTGTGCAACTCGCTTAGGGGCCCTTTTACCAAACTGTGGTAAAAAGTGGCCTTACGCAGGTCATTCCTGTGCTTTCTGACAGATTCTATGTAGCGTGCAAAGAAATCCGTGCCAAAATCCAGGCATATTCTATAACAAGCTAATTAAGCCTGCAAATAGGTGGGAAAATGTGGGATACAAATGCAACAAATAAATAATCAGCATTTATAACAGCACTTTTCAGGCAATAATGAGCACTAATTGGCAATAATTAGAATTTACGTGCACAACTCGCTAAGCGTATTCTGTAATGAACTGCGTCTAAATTCTAATGCACAATCAAAAGGGGTGTGACTGTTCAAAAGGGGTGTGGCTATGGATGGTGAAATGGGCATTCCCAGATTTACACACATAGTTATAGAATATGGCTCAGTGCGTACAAATCTACATGTAAGGATTACGCCACATTTTAGTTGATGTAAATGGAGGCACGTAGTTTTAGGCATTAGGATGTCAACTAAGCGTTTCAATATGCTGCGCCTAAATCTAGGCACTGCTTATAGAATACACTTAGGCAGAAATGTTTACTGTGTGGATTTTTTAGGTGCTGTCATAAAATGCCTAGCCACCCGCCTGGGGTTACCCCATGGCCACTTAGAGGATTTATTCCCAGCACAGCTCAGGTCCACCTGCACCTGCCACTTGTGGTCTACCCTAGCACCCTCATCCCACTGACTGGGTCACAACCGCCTCTGGGTGAGTCTCCCACTCTCAAATTATCCCCAGTGATTTCTAAGTTACTGGGGCTACACTCCCAGTGGTCCCACAGTTCCCAGCAAGCACTCTCAGACCGAATACACAAACCACAAGGATTCTTTATCAGTCCAGGCAGGCAGAGTCAATAAAAAATTGTTTACTTTCTTAAAAATATATTGAACAATGAACAAAAAAAATGTGCAATCAGCAAGCAATAACAGGTAACTGAAATATGGATCAATTATAACACTAACTAAACATTTGTTTACTTTCTAAAAAGTATGGGGAGATCAGGACATATAGCTGATGACCAGTTATTAAATATAACTGTTTTTTTACAGGGCTTCAGCAAAGAGCTTTCTCTCTCCCTTCTCCCGGACTGAAACTGGGAAAAAATAAAAATAGTACAGTTCAAAAGAAATGAGCTCCTGTGCCAATCAGAGCCCAGTCAATAAGTTTTAAAAGTATACTGCTCACAATACTGTAGATTCACTTCTTCACTGAGTGAAACTAAAAGAGGGCATTCACTTTTCTATAACAGCTTTAACATAAAACATGCACCACCTGCTGGCTAAACTAGAGAAATGCAATTTAAGAGTTAATTTAGGCAGTTTACAAGCTTAAAACACACTGTTCTGTCATAGGCGCTTTATGTAGAATCTGTCCCTATATGCCTATTTTTACCGCAGGGTAAAATGGCTGATTTTTCTATTTGCAGTATTAATGGCCGCATGGTAATTTTCCCATTAGAGTGTGGCTATTAGCATGTGGGCCCCTACTGCCACCTATATTGTCGATGGTAATTGCTCAATTGCTAACCACATGCTAATTGGTTAGCATATGGCGTTGTAGCTGCAGTAACTAATTAGTGCAGAACATGCCTACTCTCCACCCCAGACCCGCCCAACACTAAAAAATAAATGTGATTTTTTTTTAGCGCATGGCTATCGTGCACCGATCCCAAAAGTACTGTAGGATACCTCATCATGCCCAGTGGTAGGCCATTTTTTGCTGCAGTAAGCTTACTACAGCTTAGTAAAAGGACTTCTTAGTGCATTTATGCAAGAAAGAATATTGTTACTTGTTGTTGGGCCACATTGAAATAGCATAAGTGGGTGCACCTAAATGTTGGCACATTGATGCCAATTTATACTAGTATTCCACCATGGAACCTTGGCACCCAGATGCTATTATAGAATTAGTGCGCAGCGCACTACATCAAGGTGCCTAAATTGCGGCGCTTAATTAAAGAATTACCCCCTATGGGCCATTTTCTGTAAATGGCGTATAAAAATGTGCTCATCCAAAACTAATATTTAGCGCTATTCTATAAACCATACCTAATGTTAGGCACAGGTTATAGAACAGCGCATAGGGCTGGGGAATGCGCCTACATTTAGGCGCAGCCATTTATGCCACTGAAAACGTAGTGTAAATACCCATGCCTAAATTAGGCGTGTTTCCTCCAAATTCTATAACCATGCGCATAAATTTGAGGAATGCCCCCAACACACCCACACTCCCATGGCCATGCCCCGTCTTCAGCTACACGCGATAGAATTTATGCAATCCTCTTTTTAGAATATGCCTAAAAAGATGTATGTGTGAATTCCAATAGTTGCCAATCAGTGCAGATGACTGATTATCGGCCAATTATCAGTGCTGATTGGCTTGTTATACTCAATTAAGGTACTCAGTTTAACGTGTGCAACTCGCCGCACCTTATATGGAATCCGAGGGTATAAGTACAAACTAATACAACTTTTCTTGTCTGGGAAGACATACAAACTCCTTTTTAAGAGCCAGCATCCATCAAGCCACTTTATTTGCATTTATAACTCTTCTCTCTCCAGAGGCCCAAGGCAAGAATAGATTACATACCAAATAAAAAATAGTTCTGTTTCATAACATGCAAAAATTATATTACAACGATACAAAAATGGACAATATAAATTAAAAGTTAAATCAAATAAAATCAACATGATGACTTACAAGCAGTTCTAGCATCTGAACATTGTGCAAAATGTGCAAGAAAGGCTACAGTGTGCCATGCACTGCAACTGAATGGAAATAAATAGTTCTACTCTGGTTCCACCTACTGGCTCCTGTGAAACACTACCAGAAAAACAATTATATATATATATATATATAAAAGTCCCTATAAATAACAGTGTTTGACAGTAACACACAGTGCTGTTTAGTTGGGTGTACTGAAATGATTAGCGGCTTTCACAAAGAAATGATTATTCACATTAAAGCTGCACAATATCTCTTACACTTTCGAAATATCTTTTCTGTTGCCTCAGGAACATTCTGAAGCAGTAGATCAGTGACAGAGGTTAAACATTGGCTGGTGCACAAGAGCAAGCAAATCTTTAGTGGAATAGGGCAATAGAAATAAAAGGGACTTTTTACTAAGCTGCTTTAAGCAGGTACTGCAGGTTTTATCTCACGGTGGTCTATCACTAGGAGTCACTGGTGCCATTATGAAACCCAGGACCAGATAGGATAGGAGCAGAGGGGGGACTGCTTCTGCCCCATCTCACTAAGGGCTCTTTTCACTAAGGTGCATTAATGGATTTATTTAGCACTGTTGGGTGGGCTTGAGCCCTAAGTGGGTGGGCCCTGGCCCACCCAGGCCCAGCTGTGGCTACGCCACTGATTTCAAGATGATGTTGTGCACAGATTTTAAAGATAAAGAACTATAAAAAAATGTGAACACACAGGGGAATTACTCCACCAATCACACTTGGGCACAAAGAAAATATGGGGTTCTTTTACTAACGTGAGGTATGTTTTAGCACTTACCATGCAGTACGGTAAGTGCAGCATTCCAAGTTTTTTTGTGATCCGGCATACTGGTTCTTGATGCAGTATACTTTGTAACAGACCTTATGATCTGGAGCATTTATTTATTAGGATTTATTTATCACCTTTTTGAAGGAATTCACTCAAGGTGGTGTACAGTAAGAATAGATCAAACATAAACAGGAGGCAATTAGAGCAGTAAAAATATTCGAACAATACAATTTAATGGAGTCCTCTGTTTGGAGACAGATTGCTATGCTCAGTTCACTCAGAAGGGTAAAGAATACAATGCTCTGTGTTTTTGCTCTGTATATAATCACTTTCTAATGTTGAAAGATAACTTGCTGGGCAGGTAGCCCTTTCCTTGCCCTCTGGTACAGTGACTTCTTCTTTGCTAAATTCCTAGCAGCAAGGAAGCTGCAGTGGTATCAAAACAACCACAGGAGGAAAAAGAGATTGGAAAAGAATGAACCATTAAATGAGAATAGTATGTTTATGGTGTCATAAGATTTATTCTTTTAGGTTTGCATTTCATAGACTATGCTTTCAGCACTGTTTTACAGACTGATGGCCCTTTGTACTATAGATGCAAAATAAAAGAAAACATTCAGTAATTAGACTCCTGATCCAGTTAAGATTTAGATCCTATTATGCTAGAAAAAACAAAGGGGTCAATACTCAAAGCGATTTAACCAGCCAGAAACATCTCCTGGACAGTTGAATCTCTTGTTCAGGACTTAACTACCTAAGTTAAGTGGCCATATTGGACCACATAAAAGTAAGTCATATCTTTATGTGGTGTCACTTAGGTGGTTAAGTGCTGAATATCGCACTTAACCGCATAAGAGATAGCCGACTGCAGATATTCAATGCCAGTGCCTGGACATGTGCACCTAAATAATAATTTTGAACTCCACTTCCTCTTTTCTTGATATCTGGGAATAATGCCACCTTAAAAAAAAAAACATAGCTGCTTGTTGAATATCTACCCCATTAAAAAATAAAATAAAAAAATAAACCTTACATGATTTAGTATAGATTTGCCCTATGCTAATTAATACATTAAGACCAGAAAAATAAGCAATAAACCTAAACTAAACTACACACAGACTAACTAGAACTGCACAAGAAACAAGACTAGGCAGAAGTGCAACAAAGCACCCACAAACCAGGAACCTTAGACGATGCAAAGGCAAACTGTCCCGTCCCGGGTCCTTACCGGTGCTCCCGCGGCGGGGAGCGATGATCGCCGGGGGGCGCGGGCTCCAGGGCGGCAGGGACAAGCCGCCGACGGGGCCATCATCACCGCGGGTCGCTCTGAGGCTGGCGACCGGCGGGAGCAAACGCCGGCCTCGGGGAAGGGGAGACGCCGGCCAAGATGGCGGTGCCGGCGTTGTCGTCTCCCCGGCCAGAGCAGCAGCAGGCAAGTTCCGCCCACTCACGCCGGATTGGTGCGTGGTAGGGGAGTCTCCGCCTGGTAGGCAGGACCGCCAATCCGGGCGCTCCTTGCCTATCAGGGCCGGCGGGATTGGCTCCCTTCCAGGAAGAGAAGAGATGGGCGGGGGATTTAAACCCCGAAGCAAGAAGGGCCCAGCGCTTCCGTTTCGATTGTCAGAAGCCGACGCCGTGGAGTCCAGAGACTGTGTTCCTTTCAGCTAGCCGTCCTTGCTAGCCACCTCCAGAGACTGTGTTCCTTTCAGCTAGCCGTCCTTGCTAGCCAGAGACTGTGTTCTTTTCAGCTAGCCGTCCTTGCTAGCCCCCTCCAGAGACTGTGTTCCTTTCAGCTAGCCGTCCTTGCTAGCCACCTCCAGAGACTGTGTTCCTTTCAGCTAGCCATCCTTGCTAGCCACCTCCAGAGACTGTGTTCCTTTCAGCTAGCCGTCCTTGCTAGCCACCTCCAGAGACTGTGTTCTTTTCAGCTAGCCGTCCTTGCTAGCCACCTCCAGAGACTGTGTTCCTTTCAGCTAGCCGTCCTTGCTAGCCACCTCCAGAGACTGTGTTCCTTTCAGCTAGCCGTCCTTGCTAGCCACCTCCAGAGACTGTGTTCCTTTCAGCTAGCCGTCCTTGCTAGCCACCTCCAGAGACTGTGTTCCTTTTAGCTAGCCGTCCTTGCTAGCCACCTCCAGAGACTGTGTTCCTTTCAGCTAGCCGTCCTTGCTAGCCACCTCCAGAGACTGTGTTCCTTCAGCTAGCCGTCCTTGCTAGCCACCTTCAGTGATTGTGTTCCCTTCAGCTAGCCACCTCCAGAGACGGTGTTCCTTCAGCTAGCCGTCCTTGCTAGCCACCTTCAGTGATTGTGTTCTCTTCAGCTAGCCGCCCTTGCTAGCCGCCTTCAGAGACTGTGCTTTGGCAGCGCTAGCCGTCCTTGCTAGCGGCTCTGTCGAGACTGTGTTGCTGGCGTCCAGCCAGGCCGGCCGTCACCCCGTGGTTCCAGCAGTCCCGCTGGCCGCCTGCAGCTGGGGGCTTAACCCTCGGTGAACGGCGGTCGCCGCGGGTGAAGATCCGGGGTGCGCGGCAGTCCTCTGAGGTCCTACGGGCCTCAGAGAACCTAAGGGCTCACCTCTACCCAGAACGGACACAAACACAGACGTTTCCAGGTGATTAATAAAGCCCATCAGCTGCTGAAGCTCAGCTGCAGGAATCACAAGGCAGCTACGGGTGCTGTTCAGGCCCAAACAAGAAAAGCAAGTCTGGCAGCCTAGAAGACCCGGACCGGACTGGGCTGAAGTCTGGAACGTGTGACAGTTCATAGCAGCCACCGGTTCTGGCCACCAGAGGGCGAGGTGAGCATAGACAAGGAAACATTCACATATGTGACAGAAATTTACAGGATACCTGATCCCCAAGCACTATCAAGCATTATGGAGAAAACCATTCAACCTGACAGATGATAACACTCATGGACACTGGATCTGTAGAAAGTCAGGGACTGCAGACAGAGGCAGGCAGGTGGGTTTCCACAGTCATGATCAGGCAAGGCAGCAGCAGCAGGAACTCAGGATAGTCGGTCAGCAGGTAAGCTCTTCCCAGCCGGGAAAAAGCATGCAGGTGGGGAGGGGGGTCACATATGTTTTAATGAGTCTTCATCATGTGGCCAGCTCAGAACCAGCTTATAGCAGCTCTCGCATGGACTGCACAAAATAACAGTCAACTAGCTATTAGCTTATGGAAAGAGGTTTTATACCCTCTCCTCTGGTTTTGGTGCCATGCTGATTAGAAAAACAAAGTCTGTTTTCCAGTGTTGTGTCTCTGGGGCTCAAGGTCTCGGCTCTTGCCATCATAGAGGTTTCCTTCTTATCCATGAAGGTCCACAGCACATTAAACAAAAGTTGTTGTGAATAGTTGTTTTGCCTCTGTTAACCTTGATGTGTCAGCAATGTACTTGAGGCCTATTACAGGACCAGGCCTCTGCATAAGAACTGACATGGCTTAAGTCTTTAAAAATTCAGGTTTATGATGTGGAGTAATGCTTCACTGTAGTTCTTCATTGTAGTGCCATATGCAGGGCCTGTTTTGTCCCTACACCCTTACCCCTTATATTATATGGTGAGCCCACCAAAATCCACTAAAAACTTACTATACCCAAATGTGCACCACTACAATAGCCCTTATGGCTGCGGTTGTCATCTATATGTGGGTACGGTAGGTTTTTGTTGGGTTTTGGGGGACTGACACTTTCTACCACAAGTGTACCAGTTAGAGTGGATTATGGGCCTGGGTGCCCTTATCCACAGTGCACTGCACTGACCACTAGGCTACTTGAAGGACTGGCCATAACATCTGAAGCTGTCATAGTGTCTGGTATGTACTATTTCATTTACATATGTGGGGGCTGGGAGGGGGGTCAGTGACCACTGGGGGAGTAAGGTAGTATAATTCCTTTATTCCTTCACTGGCCATCTAGTCATTTAGGGCACTTTTTTTGGTGTGCTTATTAAAACAGGTCTAGACCAAAACGTCCAACTTTTAGCCTTGGACGTTTTTGTTTTAATTCCATTACGACATAAAAATGTCCAGGTGTTATGAGATTAGCACAAGAGCCTTTACTGCCACCTATTTTGTAGGTGGTAAGGGCTCATGCGCTAATCATAGGAGCCAACTTTTCAAAATTATTAGGGGTGCTAAGCCCAATGAAAATAACCCCTCCCTGGACACATACAAGGAATTTTCTCAATATTGAGGGTGCTCAAGCACCCAAAGCACCCCTGGAGTTGACTCCTGTGGGTGCTAATCAGTTTTGTGTGCGGGAATGCAGACACATTAACTGATTAGCCCAGAAATGCCCACTGTCCACCCCCAGGTGGGACAGCTCAGGTTCCACGGTAAGCCCCTTTCTGGTGCGTTAAGCACGTGCTAATGCTTACCGCAGCTTTGTAAAAGGACCTCCATATAAGTTGACTTGTATATGAGGGGTACCTTACTAAAAAGAGATTCCCATCCCTTGAATTTACATAGAACCGAGTATTCAGTTTACCAGATTTCTGGAGTTTTCCTTCCCTGTTTGGAGTGAAAGATGCTCGCTTTGCGTCTTAAGTACAGCCAGGATGTAGGTGAGGACAAACCCTGGAGCAGATTCCTTTGAACCAGGTCAGTAAGAGTCCCTAGGAAGTTGCAGGACTGACTCGGGCCCTCCTAACAATAATATTCATTTTCATTGGCTATTTTGGAGAATTCTGATGCAACAGAGAAAAGACTCATTTGAGAGATGAGAGGGAACCATGGTGGATACTGAAAACGCATTTGGGCTGTAGAAAACCACTGAAAGAGCAGTTCTATAACTAGGTGTCTATATTTATGCATCCCATGCATGCATAATTGTATAGAATACTAGCTCTAGCTCTTACATTCATAAATGTACTCTTATCTGCCAAAGTACAAGTAGGGCACTTAAGTGTTATTCTTTAACAGCATGCATAAGTGGCATAGCATGTAAACGCAAGGGGGCATATAAATGGAAGGAGCATGAGTAGGTCATGAGCAAGGTTTCCACTTACAGCTGAATGTTTCCAAAACACAGGTTATGTTTCTAGCTATCTACCCTGTAGACAATGGGTAAATCCTATAAATGACCCCTTAAAAATCGGCCCTGAAAAACCACACAGCGTGATTCTATAAACTACGCCTAATGTTAGGCATAGTTTATAGAATATGCCTACTCGCCATTCTTGTGACTAAAACTTAGGTGCACCCATTTAGGCCACATAAAATCAGGCCTATATATGTGCGCCTAAGTCAGGCACAGATCGGGTGTATTCACTAATAGTGCTCATAGTTTTTTGAAACACCTACAACCTGCCCATTCCACATCCATGGCCATGCTCCCATTTTGATTGCATGCATTGGAGTTTACTTTCACCATGTTGTAGAATATGCTTAGAAAGTTGTGCGTGTAAATTCTAATTAAAGTCAATTAGTGTTACTAATTGGTTAAGTACCAATTATCAGCGCTGATTGGCTTGTTAGTTAAGTTGTGCGCGCAATTTGACTATGTGGCCAAATTAGCACACACAACTTAAAGGCGCCATATATAGAATTTGGGGGAATGTGCCTACATCATTTTCTTTGGATGGTGTAACCATTGAGTTCATGAAAACCATTAGATCTCTTGGAGTGATTCTTGATCGTGCATTGACAATGAAAGATCAAGTACATAAGATGGTTGGTGTTGTTTTTTTCAAAGAATAATAGTTCCCAATTTTGACTACTGAAATAGTTTGTTACTTGGTTTGTCTAAAAAAGCTTTCCGCTGTTTGCAGGTGGCACAAAACGCAACCGCATATGTATTGTATAGCTTGACTAGGTTTGCGCATATAGGGCTAGATTCTGTATATCGCTCCTCGATTTCTGCACAGTAAACAAAGTGTATTTTATAAGTACGCTTTAATTTAGGCACATGTTGTAGAATATGCCAATTGCTGCTTCATTCAACTAAATTTAGTCGTGGTCAATTATGCCAACTAAAACCTGGTATAAATCCTGACAGCTAAATTAGGCACAGAGTGGGTGTATTCTATAACAACGCGCATAGATTTTAGAAACACCCACAGCCCACCCATTCCACTCCCATAACCACATCCATTTTTCAATTATGCAAATTACAATTTACGCGCACCATATTATAGAATATGCTTAGTAAGTAGTTTGTATAAATTCTAATTAATGCCAATTAGTGCTGATAATTGCATGTTAATATCAAATTCAGCACTAATTAGCTTGTTAACTAATTAAGTTATGTGCATTGTTATGGAATGCGCTTCAATTTCCACGTGGAAATCGAGGCGCGATATATAGAATCCTGGAAATATCGCTTATTGCTTAAAAGTATTAACTAGTCAAGTTTCTGTAGCGATTGTATCAACTTTACACCTGCATCAACCTACTCAATATTGACAGTCAAGTGAGATGAATCTGGTGGATGTTCCATCTTTTTGATCTGTGTAATTAGATGAATATTAGGTTATCAATTTTTTATATTGCTGGGCCTACACTGTGGAAAGCGTTGGCGTTGCAACTTGAGAAAGGTAGAATAATTTGAAAAGGGTTTGAACACCTTTTTGTTTCAGGATGCCTTTGGAGGTGTTTTTGAGCTTGTCTTCTAAATCTGTGTTATGATCTGAATATTTGTAGTTCAAGATTATGAATGACTGCTTTATTTTCCCTAATTATGTATGTTAAGTAATTATATATGTTTTTCTGTAATCCTCCTAGAATGATAGATAGAGCGGAATACAAATCCTTTAAATAAATAAATACACATGCAACTTAAGAATTCTAAGCAAAAGGGAAAGCATATGCAATCCCACAAAAAGTCAACACAAGCAAACACAAGACCAAAATGATGAGTCAGGAAAAGCTGATAAATCTTATTTGTGGAGTCAGCACTATCAAAATGATGGACAGACAGTCACTGTAGCGTGGACTCTGTATGGTCTGTGGCTGGTGTAAATAGAGGGACTTCAATGAAAATGCACAACACCACAAAAAAAAAAAAGATGATGTCCCCTTTATTAAAAAAAAAAAGAACAGGATAAAAGATGGGGGAGGACCAGTACAATTCCAGCACAGGGATAAACAGAGAAGCTTATTATCACAAACTTTGAAATAAGATTTGATGCAGATCCACGTTTCGGTGTACAGGCGCCTGCCTCAGGAGTCAACAATATCGGTATGAATGGTACTAAATAGGAATATGGCCAATCTCTTGTAGTTGGAGTGTCTTCAGTGAAGTAGGATCTACCATGCCAATATGTAAGCTGAAACAATTGCTTACATTTATGCAATTAGAAACGTTGGTTTATTTGAAGCTATGCTGTCTCCTAGGAGTTATTCATAGTGCCCAGGGGCTCACGTAAAGCCACATTTCTAT
Organism: Microcaecilia unicolor; assembly: GCF_901765095.1. Taxonomy (NCBI): domain Eukaryota; kingdom Metazoa; phylum Chordata; class Amphibia; order Gymnophiona; family Siphonopidae; genus Microcaecilia; species Microcaecilia unicolor. The sequence goes on from NC_044033.1 coordinate 125,374,871, forward strand.
TATGGGAAAATAACTTCATAATCACATTTTTGATACTTTCAGAACGAAAGAGTAGCTCAATCTTCTATAATGTCCAATTAAGTCTCCAATATCTCCATAACAATCAAACTATCCAGGAAGACTTGAAATAATTCTTCAGATGGATCATTACCACCCTCTATAGCTCCTTATATAGTAGACAGAGAATCTTATTTAGCTGGGTTGTAGCCTTATTGGAAGTTTCAAGACTTCAGTTAGATACTTTCTAAATAATTCCCTTGGAATCATAGAAGTGATCTGTGGAAAACTCAGCACTCTAATATTAAAGCATCTCAATCAGTTTTTCAGGCACTCCAATTTATAATACACAGAACAATCCTAAATTAACTTTTTTTTAATCGCATCTAATCCCTCAGTCCCATCTATCTTTTACAGCTAATTCTCAGTCTCCCCAAGAAACCTCCCAACTTGGTCAATTTTACTCACAGTTAAATCCAAGCTGGATATTGTTTGCCAAATAATCAAGTAACCCTCAGACAGTTTTTTCATCAACCCTAATAGTGGTTCACATGCTGCACAGGGAGGTTGGTTCAAAGAATCATCCATTACCAAATCCATTGGGGACTCCACTTGAGCCTCTGCACTGCTGTTATTCTCAATACCTTGCCACAAATGGTATGAGCTCATTAAAAGCCTGGGTGAAAGAACCTTCCTTATGCCTAAAAGCATAGGGCTCACGCCAGCCTTAAGTAGGCAAAATGGTCTCCTTCCCGTCAGCGACTAACAAGCTAGAAGTGTCAGGCTGAGGAGGAGTGCGGGCGACTAGGCTCAACAAAACAACTTTCTCAGGGTGGGATGGTCCTTCCTTTACCACTCTGCTAGTGAGGGTTGCTCATGAAGATTCCAGCTATCCCACTGATAGCGACAGCATCTCGGGACCTGGAGACAGTACTCTTTAGTTTACCCAACCTTTTTGCTCATAATCATGGCAATAAATGGGAAAGAAAAAGAGCATCATGGAGCAGCCCAGCATCATGCACCATTGGCCTTCTTGGGTATTTATTGTTTCTATATGTATGCAATTTTACACCACAAGATGTGCAATAAAGCCCTTTATGTTAGTAAAACATCATTATATATGTCGTAATAGCTCTATTACTCACCCCATAACTAGACCACGATCAAGACTAATTCACAACATATCTTTTATTGCTAGTAAGTAATATTGCAGTTATCGTCAGCCATCTTAGTGTGATTTTGTTATTAACACTTTTTTTATTTTCTTAATAGACGATCATGGTATGGAAGAAAAGCAAACTTCTGAAGAAATGGAGGGGATGAGTCAAGAAATAGGTATGTATGGAATTCATTAAAGCTTCCTATTGTGTCTATACTAGTAAACTGTGTTATTCACTGAAAATATATTTATTTGTTTTATCAAGTCTATGCAGTTTTTCCCAAAGATCTAGAATGTGTTCATTTTGTGCCTAATTCATCCATAGTTTTTTTTTCCTCTGAGGCCAAATAGTAGAATAAATATCATCTGTCATAAAAGCAGATATTTGGATATATTTATCAAAAGTGCTCCATAGCTGAAGACCCAAAATGTCCAAAATTGGATTTAGACACCATATCAAAAATACCCCTCTTACACTATAGCTTGGATAGTGATCAATATTGGCATGCCTGCATAAAAGAAAGACAAAGCATACTATTGTTTAATCTAGCAGTGATTTTAAAGCTGGGCACATATATCATATTATATAACAGTTCTTTCCTCTTGTATTCTCTCTCTGGAATTTTCTTCAAGCCCACCCATTCAGTCTGACCTGTGGCTTGCAAGTTTCCATGTAGTCTTGGTGGGCATATTATAAGTCACTAGTAAAAAAGCCCCTGATGCAAATGAAACGGGGGGGGGGGGGGGGGGGCTAGCAAGGTTTTCTTCAGAGTGTGCATGTGGGAGTGTCCCTGCCCTCTGCCCTCTCTCCCTTCCCCTCCCCCCTCGGAGTCCAGTCCTTCAGTGTTAAGTTTCCTGCTGTGTTTGTGTTACAGAGAGAGTGAGGGCATCCCTCTCCTCCCCCCTCTGAGTCCTTCACTGTTACAGAGAGAGGGATTTCGTGCTGTGCTGTTTTCCTTCACTCATGGGGAAACCGGATATTTCTGGCGCTTCACACTTCCGGCTGGAGGCTTCATAGAACGTTGGGGTTGCCTTTTATATATATAGATTATGATCAGGGAGCTAAACTTTGCTCGATAATCATATTAATGTGTCTTTTCAGTACGAAAATTGAATCATATTACTACCCTCTGCTTTTGTCTCTTTAACAATAGTGTGAGGATTTGGATTTTAGATATAATTACTTACCCATTTGCAAATTCAAGCTCAAGGCCTGTTACATACAGGTGCAGTAGATATTTCCATGCTCCGGAGTGCTTATATTCCAAGAGGTTGATATTTAAAAGGATTTGTTTGGGTAGCAGCTAGAGAATGGCACAGGGACAAACTTTGTTCTCTTCCCCGCAGGCTCTGTTTCCATCCCTGCCTCTATGTCCCCATCTGTAGAAGCCTTGAACACACATGATTTTATATTTAAATCTTTTTGTTAAAGTATAAAAAGGAACGATATTCAACTTATTCAAAACACTGCTATCTGCCTGATTACCAATTTAAGGAAATATGATCATGTTACACCACACCACAAAAATGCTCATTGGCTACTGATTAAACACCGATATAAATTTATAAAATCATACTTTTAGTTCACAAAATTTTGGCCACTGGAGAACCATAGTGTTTCTCCACGAACTTAATTCCGTACAATCCTTTAGGAACTATATGGTCAGTTCAACGAAACCAGCTTGTAATCCCCTTTTATCATGTTATACATTAACACATCAGGCACTCTTCCTTCTCAGTTCTAGGACCACAACTCTGGAATGCTCTTCCAGGCTCTTTAAAACTACAATCATCCCTAGCAAACATCAAGGCAGATCTTAATATGTAATTTATCCTTGAAATCAAGCATGGTACTGGAAGATTGGCTGGTGGCCAACGTAACGCCAATTTTTTTTAAAGGTTCCAGAGGTGATCTGACAAATTATAGACCAGTGAGCCTGACGTAGGTGCCGGGCAAAATGGTAGAGACCATTATAAAGAACAAAACTACAGAACATATTCAAAAGCATAATTTAATGAGTCAAAGCTAACATGGATTTAGTGAAGGGAAATCTTACTTCAACAATCTTCTACATTTCTTTGAAGGAGTGAACAAACGTGGATAAAAGTGAGTTGGTTGATATTGTGCATCTGGATTTTGAAAGGGCATTTGACAAAGTACCTCATGAAAGACTCGAATACTGTGTACAATTCTGATCACCACATCTCAAGAAAGATATAGAGGGGCATTTTCGATATGACGTCTAAGTCCAACTTTGGACATTTTGCAAAAAATGTTCAAAATCCGAATAGGAAAGGAGGTCATTTTCGAAAAAGAAAAATGTCTATCTTTTTTTTCGAAAATACTGTGGATGTTTTGTTTTTTGGATGTTTTCTGATTTGGATGGGGGTTTTTGGGGGGTCCATTTAAAAAAAAAAAAAATCCAACTGCAAAACGCACAAAATCAAGCCATTGGGATGTAGAAGGAGCCAGCATTTTTAGTAGACTTGGGCCCCTGACATCCCAGGACAGCAATAGGGCACCCTAGGGAGCACTGCAGTGGACTTCATAAACTGCTCCCAAGTACATATCTTACAATTCCTCCCTTACCTTGTGTGCTGAGACCCCCCCCCCCAAACCCACTACCCCCCAAAACCCACTACCCCCCAACTGTACACCACTACCATAGCCCTTACAGGTGAAGGGGGCACCTATATGTGGGTACAGTGGGTTTTGGAGGGCTTACAGTTTCCTCCACAAGTGTAACAGTTAGGAGGAGGTAGGAGCCTGGGCCCACCTGTCTGCAGTGCACTGCACTGCACCCAACACTAAACTACTCCATGGACCTGCATGCTCTTCTAATGGACCTGAGCATAACATCTGAGGCTGGCATAGAGGTTGGTAAGTAATGTTTTTCATCACATTTTTGGGGACATGGGAGGGGGTTTTTGATCACTGGGGGAATAAGGGGAGGTCATTCCTGATTCCCTCCAGTGGTCATCTGGTTATTTAGGGCATCTCTTTGTGCCTTATTCGTTATAAAAACAGGTCTAGCTCAAAATGTCTAAGTTTTAGTCCCAGACGTTTTTATTTTGTTCCATTATGGCTGAAAAATGTCTAACTCTTAGGAATGCCCAAGTTCCACCCTGAACACGCCCCTGGCACTCCCCCTTGAGATTTGGATGCATTTCTGGCGGACGTCAGAGAAAAATGTCAAAAAATAGGTTTAGAAAGTACTGACTTGGACATTTTTGTAAGAAAAACATCCAAAGGCAGACATGCCACTTTTTGGACGTTTTTCTCTTTCGAAAATGAGCCTGATAGTGGAATTAGAAAAGGTACAGAGAAGGGCGACGAAAATGATAAAGAGGATGGGACGACTTCCCTATGAGGAAAGGCTGAAGCGGCTAGGGCTCTTCACCTTGGAGAAAAGACGGCTGAGAGGAGATATCATAGAGGTCTATAAAATAATGAGTGTAACGGGTAGACGTGAGTTGCTTTCTTACTCTTTCCAAAAATACTAGGACTAGGGGCTATACAATGAAGCTACAAAGTAGTAATTTAAAACAAATCAAAGAAAATATTTGCAGAGAATGTGGTAAAAGCAGTTAGCAAGGTTTAAAAAAGGTTTGGATAATTTCCTAAAAGAAAAGTCCATAAGCCATTATTAAGATGGACTTGGGAAAATCCACTGCATATTCTAGGATAAGCAGCAGAAAATCTGTTTTACTGTTCTGGGATCTTGCCATGTACTTGTGACCTGGATTGGCCATTGTTGGAAACAGTATTCTGGACTTGATAGACTCTGTCCCAATATGGCTGTGCTTATGTTCTTAGAAAGCTTATCATAAAGACAGTGGCGTAGCGGGGGCGGCTGCCACCCGGGGCGGATCGCCGCTGCACCCCCCCCCCCCGGGTGCAGACCAACACGACACCCCCCACCAGCGTGGACCCCCCCCCCCCCACCGGCATAGCGCCACCCCGACACGGTCCCCACCTGTCTACGAGCTCCATCCATCTGCAGCGCTGCTGTAAAAATCGCTTCGTCAGCCCTTCCCTCACTCACTCTGTCCTGCCCTTGAGGAAATAGGAAGTTACGTCAGAGGGCGGGACAGAGTGAGTGAGGGAAGGGCCGATGAAGCGATTTTTACAGCAGCGCTGCAGATGGATGGAGCTCATAGACAGGTGGGGACCGTGTGGGGGGGAGGCGCTGCGCCAGGGGGGGTGGACGGATGCACCCCCCACCCGTTGACACCCGGGGTGGACCGCCCCCACCGCCCCGCCCTTGCTACGCCACTGCATAAAGCATGTAGTGTTATCACTCATGCTCTACCTATATTGTGGATAAGTAGATGAACAATTATTCTATGTGACATATTAAAGACACTTTGGAAGTGATAACCATAATGCAACGCAGAAATAACTGGCACTATGGGGCCTATTTAACATGTGATAAGGTTTGGCTGTCACCCCACAGTAAATGCCAAAATTAACACACAGTTATTGCAAAACTTCTGTGTTAATCTGGAGGTGGGGCAGTCCCAGCAGATTCCCATTCAGTGTATGCAGAGAAAAATGTATGAATATGTATTAACTACATTACAGATAGAGGGATGCAGGTAGCAACACTTATTGAGGGCCATTAAATGTGCCATTTTACCTACTGTGTGAATTGTTATTGCACAGTAACTACCTCTTCAATATTTACAAGGTGCAGTGGCCACCTACTCCCTCCCCATCTCACACCCCCAGATACCTTAGGCAGCCGATGCAGAAATTGTCATTATATAACTGCTATGGACATCATGTTAACTCTTAGCATGCACTAACTACCCCATTAACAGTCAATGTCTCTTAATAAATAAATAGACCCCCATCCTCCCCCCCCCCCCCCCGATATTCAGCTGCCTCCGGTCATCGTTTTTATAAATGATGATTGTTGTCAGCTAAATTAACCCCCGATATTCAGCACCGGGGCATGTCTGGGCAAAAGCACTGAATATTGGGGACTCATTTCAGGTGGGCTGGCCGCCCGGATCTTATACAGGCCAATATTCAGCCAGGGCCCACATAAAACAGTTATGCGGACCCCGGCTGAATAGCAAGCTGGCACCCACATAATGTTTTTAAAAATGTGGTGCCCCAAGCCCCCTCCTGCCCTGTTACAAATCATTCTCCTTCCCTGCTCCCTCCCCCACTCCAAGGAAAGAAATTCACTCCCCCAAATGCCCTCCCTGCCCCTCCCCCAACCCTCCCTGCTATCCAGGTAGCCCCCCCCCCCCAGGCATACCTGCATCCCTAGTGGTACAGTGGTGGTCATTGGGGGCAGGAGCACAGCCCCCTCACTCTTCCCTTCCAATATGGCTGCTTCGACCTTGAAAGGGCGAAACATGGTCATGTCGGGCTTTTAAGTATTTATGTGTATTTATGCTTTTATGTGGTGAATACATTTAGACTTTTCTTATCATCAATCTACTGTTTAGCTACCTCACTGTGCACAGGTACATAAAACTATGAGGTTTGTCTCTTGAGAGGATTCCTATAAGCTGCAAGCAGCTTGTGAGAAATACCAACCAATTTTACAGTGGTGTTTATGAATTCAGACTTGTAGAAGGATTTTTGCAGTGCTATAAATATGTGGAAATGTGAATGAAGTACCTTTTTGTTTATCACTGAGAGACAAGGACACAAAATAGAAAAGAAAAGATGTTGTTATATCTTTTCTGGACTTATTTTGTATATTCTCACATTTCAGAGTAGTCTGTCAAAAAGAATGAAAATTAATCATGTGCAGTCGTCACAATGTACTGAAAAATATAAACCGATGCAGTTTTTGTGCAGCTAGTCCTAATGGATAGATATATGCTGTGGTACCCTTCTGCAAGTAATCTTAGCAGCTAAGCATATTTTAATTTGCAGTTATTTGATGACATTTGAGATTGCCAGTGGAAAACAAACATACCCAGCTGCAATGTACTAGACTTTTGCCCATGTCGATCCCCAGCTGTGGAATTCTTTATCCATAGCCATTCAGACTGAAATAGCAGAATGTAGTTGAAAGCTGGTTATATACCCCTAGGGATGAATAGTGTGATCGGTTGAATTTACTGCTTGAGAGCAGAAGAATTGAGGAAGAAACAGGTGGGTAGAATATTGATGGAACTGATTGGATAGTTCTTCAAGAATCAGAAGGTTTGCTTTGAAAAGTAATGGGTGGGTGGGTGGGAAGATCTGTTATTATTCTTATTGTTCTGTTTTATACATTTATTTGTTGTAATCATGCCTTGATCTTTAAGGGGGCTCCCATTAAGGCACCAGGAGGGGGATAAAGTTGCATCAACATTATCAGAACCACCCTGAAGTACTGAGGCAGGGGTGAAAGCAGCACCAACAATGGCATAGGGAATCCAAGCCAAACTGTGGGGTTAATGTGCAGGTTGCTGGACAAGCAATGCATAAAAGGGTTGAGTGCAGATGTTAACTTGCCTAGTAAACATGGCTGCATACCACATTAAAATGAATGGTAATGGGGCCATTAACTATTCCCCTAAAAATGTGAAGAATGGCTTTTGATGCATGTACAAGAAAGCTTATTTGCGAGGTCCAGGACAGCAAAGAAGGGTTAGTTGAGTATCCCTCCCTCCCCCAACACAATCCACTTGCCCCCAATAACTTTCTGCATCGGTCCCTCATTGTAGTTATAGTTTTAGAGGTTACTTGATGGTAGTAGGCAGGTATTCGTGTGGGTATAGCTAGATAAGTGTTTTGCCTCTTGAGTTTGTGTCCTCTAGGCAGATGGGGGAGTCTATTGTTTCTTCTTCCTCAGATTACTGGGATGTACGAAGATGTTTGGTTTACTAGGCCAAAAACACATTCTTGTTTAAAGTAGGAAAGACTACTGAGCTCTCTAACTATTCAGCATAGCAAACAGCCAGTTTTTCTTTGGCAACAATTAACAGTGGAAAGTTAATTACGCAGACAGTGCCTTTGAAGTATCTTCTTCCTAGGAATTGAGATTTTCTAGGAGACCTTGAGGGGCATAATCGAACGGGGACGACCATCTCTAAGGGCACCCATCTCTCAGGACGTCCCGGTGAAGGGCCGGGGAAACCGCTATTATCGAAACAAGATGGGCGTCCATCTTTTGTTTCGATAATACAGTTGGGGACGCCCAAATCTCAACATTTAGGTCGACCTTAGAGATGGTCGTCCCCGGTTTTCGGCGATAATGAAAACCAAGAATGCCCATCTCAAAAACGACCAAATCCAAGGCATTTGGTCATAGGAGGAGCCAGCATTCGTAGTGCATTGGTCCCCCTGACATGCCAGGACACCAACTGGGCACCCTAGGGGGCACTGCAGTGGACTTCAGAAATTGCTCCCAGGTGCATTGCTCCCTTACCTTCGGTGCTGAGTTCCCCAAACCCCACTCCCTACAACTGTACACCACTACCATAGCCCTAGGGGGTGAAGGGGGGTACCTACATGTGGGTACAGTGGGTTTCGGGTGGGGTTTGAAGGGCTCACATTTACCAGTATAAGTGTAAGAGGTAGGGGGTGGGCCTGGGTCCACCTGCCTGAAGTGCACTGCACCCACTAAAACTGCTCCAGGGACCTGCTGTCATGGAGCTGGGTATGACATTTGAGGCTGGCATAGAGGCTGGCAAAAAAAAAAAACATTTTTAGGGTGGGAGGGGGTTGGTGACCACTGGGGGAGTAAGGGGAGGTTATCCCGATTCCCTCCAGTGGTCATCTGGTCAGTTTGGGCACCTTTTTGAGGCTTGGTCATGAAAAAAATGGACCAAGTAAAGTTGACCAAATGCTCATCAGGGACGCCCTTCTTTTTTCCATTATCGGCCGAGGACGCCCATCTCTTAAGCACACCCCAGTCCTGCCTTCGCTGTGTCTCCGACACGCCCTCGTGAACTTTGTTCGTTCCCGCGATGGACTGCAGTTGAGGACGCCCAAAATTGGCTTTCGATTATGCCGATTTGGGCGGCCATGAAAGAAGAATGCCCATCTCCCGATTTGTGTCGAAAGATGGGTGCCCTTCTCTTTCAAAAATGCCTCTGCTTGTAGAACTGCTTATTCTATCAATATTTTGTGCTTTTAAATCTCGAAACAAGGTTAATTTTTAAAGTCCAGTATCTAATATCTAATAATCACTTCTGTTCGCTAGAGACATAAATGAAATGGCTATATTTCACTCCTGTGAAATGATGTGGAATTTTTAATGCAGAGGGAGATTAAGCAGAATATCAGAAATTTAGAGGTAAAATAAGTTAACAATATGAATTTTAACTCACAAACAGGCTCATTTTTGAACGAGAAGGACACCCATCTTTCGACACAAATTGGAAGATAGGTGTCCTTCTCACAGGGTCGCCCAAATCAGCATAATCAAAAGCCGATTTTGGGCGTCCCCAACTGCTTTCCATTGCGGGAACGAACAAAGTTCACGGGGGCGTGTCGGAGACATAGCGAAGGCAGGACTGGGGTGTGCTTAAGAGATGGGCGTTCTCGGCCGATAATGGAAAAAAGAAGGGCGTCCCTGATGAGCAGTTGGTCAACTTTACTTGGTCCATTTTTTTCATGACCAAGCCTCAAAAAGGTGCCCAAACTGACCAGATGACCACTGGAGGGAATCGGGATAACCTCCCCTTACTCCCCCAGTGGTCACCAACCCCCTCCTTCGCTATGCCTCTGGGCCTGGGCCCACCCAAGCCCACCCTTGGCTACACCACTGGGAGGCAGATAGTGGGGTGGTGAGGCATTTGCAAAGGGGTAGTTTTTGGGGTGGGACAGTTTGTGGGCTAGAGAGCCAAATTTGTGGGGTAGGAGAAGTTCGGGTGGTGATCAGTTAGGGGTTGATGACTATTCAAGAATGCAAGCAGTAGAGAAAGGGGTGAGAGAGCTTGAAATGAGTTATTCCCTTACTGCTCTGTTTCACTTTGACTTAGTTTCTATACTGTAGAAGCTGGAACTGCTTCCGCCATAGAAATGAACTGGGCCACTTTTTTTTTCTCTGGAATCTCCAGTCTGATCTGGCCGATTTTTGAACTTGATTTGTCTTTTTAACAGCTTTTCCCCCCATGCTGAATTTAATTCCATATCATTAAATTTGCCGACAGTTACTTTGCCTCCAGATAGAGAGACCGACCGACAGACAGGCAGGCATTATTGACCGCTTCTGTATAATTCTTTCTATTGGCTTGGAAAGAATACAAATGCCTTTGCTGTGCTATAACACAGCTCCATTACTGCCAACTCCAGACTTCGCGCCTTCTTTCTCGCTGCACCCTACGCCTGGAATAAACTTCCTGAGCCCCTACATCTTGCCCCATCCTTGGCCACCTTTAAATCTAGACTGAAAGCCCACCTCTTTAACATTGCTTTTGACTCGTAACCACTTGTAACCACTCGCCTCCACCTACCCTCCTCTCTTCCTTCCCGTTCACATTAATTGATTTGATTTGCTTACTTTATTTATTTTTTGTCTATTAGATTGTAAGCTCTTGAGCAGGGACTGTCTTTCTTCTATGCTTGTGCAGTGCTGCGTATGCCTTGTAGCGCTATAGAAATGCTAAATAGTAGTAGTAGTAGTAGCTTTAAAAAGGTACCTTTTGGAACTTTTCATATAGGTATCCTATTATAAAATTCTGCCTGTATGCCTTCCTGGGCCACAGAAAAAGCAGATATAAGTGAAATGTCTGCTATGGACATTCCACTTGTACCTGCATATTTAGCAGTGATCCCTAAAACACAAAGGGATCAATATTCAGACCGTGGGAGGCAGCCCAGCTAACTCCCACAGTTGGCGGTGAGCCCAGATATTCAATGCAGGGCCGTTTCTAGTGACCGGCATTGAATATCCGTTTTATTATTTGCCACTATAAACATAGCTAAGTCAATATTCAGTGCTGGCCAGCTATGTTCATAGTCCACTGTGGCCACTTAACTTGGCTGGTGAAGCACTGAATATTTGCAGATAGCTGGTTATATCGTGTGATATACTCAATTAGCCGCTATGCACTGACTGCAAATATTCTGCAGGAGATAACTGACTCCCTCCCGCTGAATATTCGCAGATAGCTGATTAAGTGCTATTTAACCAGCCAGGAGTCATTCCTGGCCCGTTAAATAGCACTTAATATCAGCCTGTAGGTGTCACTATGTATATAGCTATAATTTGTAACCATCTAAATTAGATAGGCCCAACCGCTCAGTGACTGTGTCCTTCGTATCTGGCCATGCTTTTTGGCCCTGCTTTTCACCCTTACTGACTTATGCAAATGAGGCTGCAATGACTGTCTGCACATGGCCCTGGATCCCTCTCAGGCTACCCCTGAAGTTAGATGTTTCAAATTATACAATAACCATCCTGTTATATTTATCTTTTTTTCTTACCAACCCAAAGAAAATTGGAAAGAATTATCCATTTGGGTTTGAGAGTGTCTATCCATCTGTCTGTGTCTGGGAGCAAAATGTATCTCTGAAAATTTAACAGACTGTGATAAAACCTGGCATGGGGTAAAAACAAGTCAAAAGACATATCAGTTTCAGAAATTGACCAAATACAACAAGGAATTTCAGAACATAAGCCCTTCCCACCCAAATGTCCGAATTCAGTTCTATGGGAGCAGTTCCAGCAGTGGCAGCATAAAGCCAGCATATAGTGGAAACATAGCAATTAGGAAATTATTCTTTTTAAACTGCCCTGCCTCATTTTCCTCTCTCCTCACCCCCAAAAACTACCCCTCAACACTACCCCTCCCCCCATAATTACTGCTACTATTACTTGCAACTGCCCCACCCTCAAACTGTTCCACCCCCAAAAACTATCCCCTACAAGCAGCGGTGTGCTGGTAAATGTTTATCAACAGGCTCTCTCCCCAGTCCCCCTTTGCGCCCCCCCCAAATTGCAGAGCTGGCTATAGCCGGGGAGAGAGCCTGGGGGGGGGGGGGGGCAATGCATTACTCTCTCAAGGAAACAAAAAGATTTTGAATGTTCCCAGGTTCCAATGTAATTTATGTTTAATATGGGATAAAATGCCATAAGTAAATAGCAGTGGCGTAGCCAGAAAGCAATTTTTGGGTGGGCCAACAAGTCAGATGGGTGGGCACCAGGGTTGCCAACTTTTTTGAAATTGAAAAACTTGTCACCTGATACCCCACCCCATGCTCCAGCTCTACTCCACTCCCAATAACTTCAATAAGGGTAGCAGTGCAGGCTTCAGGGGGAAGTACAAGAGATTACACTCTTCCGCCTCCATTGAGCCTCGGGTCCCTAACAACCATACTTAGCCTGTATAGCAAGACCAAACACTTTTCAACATATCTTTCCAGTTACACGCTATAGAAATGATCCCAGAAAGTATAGTCTAGTATTAAAGGCAAATAAATTCTGCATCCACAGAACCCCCGGTCCCTCCCCCAATGGGTACAGAGCAGAGTTAGGACATTTCCCCATAAAACTCACCGTAATCTCAACAGCCGCCATATAGTAAATTAAACAATCTTTAAAACAAAATGTCACTCATAACCTAATGCAAATCTACAATGCCAGCACTAACTTCCAAAAGAAGGATCCTATCTATGAAAAAGGCATTGCCCTACATATTACAGTGGGGCCGTAAAATATCAATACATCTATTGGGAAAACTAAACAAACCAAACTTACTACAGAAGGCTACATAGAAAATTCATGCTAACAGAATACCTCGATCACACACACGGAATAAAAATGCCAAATATAGAATAATTGACTAAAATGTATAAACATAAATATAACCAAAACCCCAAAAAGCCAAAACTTGCATGTAATACAATACCAGAGATACAGAAAGAAATGCATTTCCTCCTGTGCAAAATATAAACATAGTACGTGCCAGGGATGGTGTTGGAGTGCAACTAGAGCAATTGCTCTTGGTCCCCTGGCGGCCTGGCCAGAGAGAGCCACAAGCATGATGGAAGCTGAAGGCAGTGCAGTCTGGTGATGGGCTTTAGAGTTCCCTCCCAAATTTATGGCCTGGGCTCCAGCCATGTGTAACACCAGCTCTGGCAAGATGTACATTCCAAATGTGACACATTTTAATCACAAAATTGAAAAAAAATGATTTTTTTTCTACCTTTTGATGTCTGGTTATTTTATTTTTCAAATCAGCTTGGTTCTAGTCTCTGGTTTCTGCTTTCTTCTGTCTTAATTCACTTACCAGGGTCTCCTGTCTATTTGTCATTTCTTCTCTCTCCATGTCCACCATCCATCTCCCATCTCTGTGTCCCTATAGTTCCTTGTCCAGTATCTCCAGTATGTTCAAATTCCTGCATCCATCACCACCCTTCTATCCCCTACCCCTGTGTCCAGCATCACCCCTTGTGTCCCTATGCCCTCACATGCCCAGTATCTCCCTTTTGAGTTCCTATTGTCCCCTATGTCTAGAATCTCTCCCCTGTGACCATATACCCCTCCCTCCAAGTGTCCAGCATAGCCTCTCTATTCTCACATTCCCCCCTCTCTGTCAGGCATTACCCCTCTGTGTTCATATGTTATTCCAATACAGCATCTCACGTCTGTTTCTGTATCTCCCCTTTCTTCCTCACTCACACCAATGTCTCTCTTTGCTCTCCGACCCCACCTATCCAGCTACTCTGCTTCTCTCTTCCAGCTTTTGGCTCTTTCTCCCACTGTGGGTTAAACAATTTGTCTCCCTCTTCCTTCATCCCCTTGATCTGCCATCTCTCTCCCTTCCCTCTAATCTCTCCTCCTGGTACAGCACCTTTCTCCCTTCCCTCAAGCCTCCCCATGCAGGCCTTCCCTCCAGCCTCTAGCCCCCTCCCCACAGGTCCAGCACCTCTCTCCCTTCCTTCCAGCCTGCCCCCCTTGCAGGTCTAACAACTCTCTTCCTTTCCTCCAGCCCCCAGCCTCTCTCCCTTGCAGGTCCAGCACCTCTCATCCTTCCCTCCATCTTCCTCCCCCCCTTTCAGGTCCAGCATCTCTCTCCCTTGCCTCTAGCCAGCCAGCCACCCCCCATTGCAGGTCCAGAACTTCCCTTCCTTCCAGCTAGCCACCACCCCCCTTTGCAGATCCAAAACTCTCTCCCTACCCTCCAAGCAGCAACCTCTCCCCTTGCAGGTCCCAAACCTCTCTCCCTTCCCTTCAGCCAGCCATCTCCCCCCTTTTGCAGGTCCAGAATCTCTCTCCCTTTTCTCCAGCCAACCCCCCCCCCCTTTTGAAGGTCCAGAACCTCTCTCCAATCCCTTCCCTATGCCTCAAGCCTCCACCTCCCACCCCCACGCAGGTGAAGCCACTGTCTCCCAGCCTGTCCCTCTCCCACCCTACAGGTACAGCCACTCACTCCGTTTTCCTCCCTCACTATCACTGATCACAGATGAAGAGACCTGCTCCAGAGCCTTCCCTGCCACGATCAGCTCTCTTCAGCGCAACTTCCTGTTTCCCAGAGGGCAGATCGTGGCAGAGGGAAGGCTCTGGAGTGCTCAGCGAATCACTGCTGGCCCCGCCCTTAATTTAAACCGGATGCTATTGCTTACGGCAGGGGTGAGGGAGGGGAAAGAGAAAAGAAGACTCAAGTGAAGCTGCGGTTGCGATCACGATGGCGATCGCGGTTGTGGTTTTGATCCATTATTTTTGGGTGGGCCTTGGGTGGGCCTTGGGTGGAAATGGGTGGGCCTGGGCCCACCCAGGCCCACCCGTGGCTACGCCCCTGGTAAATAGATAGATAGATAGATAGATAGATAGATAGAAACTGAATGTTGAGCACCTGATTCTCATAACATGACATCTGTTTTATTGGTCCTTTACCAGGAGAAAAAAAATCTCTGCATGTATATAACACGTGCTAGGGTGTCCCTATAACCAGTCCCTCCAAATGACAAACAGATTACGATTTATAACAAATTACTTGTCTACTTATAAAAATTATACTTTCTCTAGTTCATCCGTATGCTGCACAAGATGGTTGGCACGTTTGAAAATATAAATGACGTTAAATAAAAATGCTACCAACAATTAAGCACAACAATGTACTTGCAGCAGCTCATATGATATCCGATCTGATCCACTCTGGCTCGCTCCACGCTCCATCCATCTCCCATCCCAGACTCATGCTTTCTGCAGCTGCTTTGGCTCCATCCTCTCTGCTGGCGCCACGGCTCCCTCTCTCCTGATGATCTGCTCTCTCTGACTCTGGGAGCGGATCGGCCACACCGTCCATCTGGCGTCTGTCTCTGCGCTGGGGCACAGGCCAGGCCGTTTGAAGGGGGGCCGGGGGGCACGGAGACCGCTGCTGATGGCAATGAGTGGAGAGCCAGTCACTCAGAAAAGGCCGCGGCGTGATTAGTTTTTTTAAAGCAGTGTTGGTATATGTTGACAGTGAACAGACTGCTTCGGCCAATCCCAGGGGCTTTCCTTCAGCCTTCCCCACCCACGAGGGCTTAGGAGGGGCCCCGGGATTGACTGAAACAGTCTGTTCCTATTTCCTGCCGATGTGTACCAGCACCGCTTTTAAGAGATGAAGCGCCCCGCGGCCGGCAAGAGGCAAGGAGGTGCGGGGGGCAAAACCTGAGCGCAGAAAGGGAGGGGGCGCAAAAGATGCCTAAAAGCCACAGACATAGGGGAGGAGAATGCCGATATCAGGAGGGTATCCAAGCCCACATTTTGGGAGCCGGTTGTTAAAGTAGCTACTTTAACAACCGGCTCCCAAAATTCTTAAAAATTTAACCAACGGCTCTTGTGAGCCGGTGCAAGCCGTCTCCAGCACACCACTGCCTACAAGTGCTCCACCACCATGCAACTGCCCCACCCCTGCAACTGCCACACTCCACAAAGTGCCTTACCTCCAAGAACTATTACCACAAAACTGACCTTCCACCCTGAAAGCTGCTCTAACGACCAAATCATCTTCCCTGCAAATAGCCTCATCATCCCCCACATTGCACCATCCTAAGAACTAGCCCACACAACTCCTGTACACCCTGCAAACTACCCCAGCTCCCAAATTTACTCCCACAAGTGCTCTTCCATGTTGAAAACTGCCCCACTTCCAAAGGTACTACCCTACAACTGCCCCACCATCCCACAGTCTGCCCCACATCCAAACAGTACTCCCCACAAACTACTCCAGTGGCCCCCACCTACTTGCAAACTGCACCATCCCCAAAATCCAACATCCTACATGATCTCTTGCCCCCAAAACTACCCTCACAATTGTCCCAGTGCCCTGCAAACTGCTCCCACTCCCGAAAGCTATCCCCTTGCAGCTTCTCCACCATCTTGCACACTGCACCCAACCCTCAAGAACGACCCTCTACAAGTAGCCCAGCACACTCCAAACTTCATTCACATCCCAAAACTACCTTCAGCACCATTAGCAACCCCCCTCCAAAGATACAATACTTGCACCACACATAGACACGCAGGATTACTGAGGATAGAGCACTGAACGGTAGCTTTAGTCACAGGTAGGTAGGAGGCGAGTTTGGGGGAATTGTTAAGCTGTTTCTGCATTCTTTGGTGCAGGGAACAGAAATGAAGCCCCCCTCCACCCCCATCCAAAATAAATATGACCCAGTGCATTTCTATGTGAGAAGCAGTTCCAACAGTTGCAGCATACAAACATTTATTCATAGTGATCACATAGTGATTAAGGAACTGTACCTTTTAAACAACCCCACCTGCCTCTTATCTCTTCTCCCAATCGCAGATATGCAGAAGACCAACAAAAATATAAATACACTCATAGAAACACGCATATGCAAGCATTCCTGCACACACTTAGAAATAAACACATACACACACATATGCCCATATATACAAACATACCAGCTCACCTACACCCAGGTGCATATAAACAAAATAGATAAACATAGAAAACTACACTTACTGGCAATGTAGATACAAGTGCAGGTGGATGTGGGTACATACACACACACACATACATGCAGAGAAGTTGGAAAGAATTCCTTGAATCATGCTCTGCATGCTTTCCCCGCTTGCTGTGCCTTTAAAAATAGGCTTCACTATTCTATAAGGATCCGCACGCAAATCTTTTAGTGCACAACTCAGAAGGGAGCGTGGTCATAGGAGGGTAATGGGAAGGTCAGGGGCATGCACTAAAGATGTGCGCAGTATTACTGAATAACAGGGGTCTGGGCCTAAATTACATGTCAGGATTAACACCAGGTTTCACTGATATGTGTATTATCATTCATAAGGAATTATGACTATTAAAAATATATAAATAAAGAATTAACACCAGGTTTCAATTAGTGTAAATCCTTGAACCCAAAGTTTGGCACAGAAATCAGCTCTTAGCGCTATTCTATAAATGGCGTCCAACTTGGAGTGCTGTTTATAGAATAGCGCTCTGTGCTGATTTTTATTTACGCCGAATTTTGAGCACCATTTACTGAATATAGTCCTTGATAAGTAAGGTTCCCTCTATTTTTGTTTTGACAGTTGAAGAAAAATCTGCTACAATATCCAGCTTGACAGAAGAGACTGAATCAAGCAAGGATAAAGGTATAGGATTTATTTATTTATTTAAAACATTTGTATTCTTAATGATCTAAGTGTGTGTCTCATTTTGAAAACTGGAAATCTATATGTGAAGAAATTCTTGGAACCTTAGCTCCAGTCAAATGCAAACTGAAAATTAATTAGAAAATCAGATAAATGGTATGACCAGGAACTTATGCTTCAAAAACATTTGTGTAGAAGATTAGAGCAGTTCTGGAGGCGTTCTCCTACCTTAGAAAACAAGAATGCATGGCATTTAAAGATCCAGGAGTATAAGCTTCTACTGGCCAGGAAGAGGAGAGATTATTACTCCAACATAGTTGGGAATGATAAAATAGATACCAGAAAATTATTCTCCATCCTTGATCAACTAACTAAGGTAAACCATCTACATAAGTACATAAGTAATGCCATACTGGGAAAAGACCAAGGGTCCATCGAGCCCAGCATCCTGTCCACGACAGCGGCCAAATCCAGGCCAAGGGCACCTGGCAAGCTTCCCAAACGTACAAACATTCTATACATGTTATTCCTGGAATTGTGGATTTTTCCAAGTCCGTTTAGTAGCGGTTTATCTAATAAACACCGGGGACAACACTTCCCCATCTTGTTCCAAAACAAGATGCAGACAACCAGAAATCAACTTAGCTTAAAATCTCATTTTTGCTGTGCCCCACCATTTAATGCTCCCATTTCGACACAAGTCAATAGAATCTGGTTGCAGTTTGATGAGATACAACTCTCAGAGGTGGAACGCTTATTTACAAAATATGCTAAATTAGTCTGCTGTATGGATGCCTGTCCTCCTTACTTAATTAGGCTAGCCTCCCCAACACTATTTGAGGCCCTTACTCAATGGCTAAACTTTCACTTGCTCTAGGGAAAATTTCTCCTCACTGGAAGCAACATTGTCCTAACACCCATACCAAAAAACTTTAAAATCAGTCATGTCTGATGTGAGGAATTAACACCAGTTGCATCCATTCCCCTGTTTGTCAAAATTATGGAGGACTGTGTGGCAGAACAAATGGACTGTTATCTTCAAAATTTTGGCATTTTGCAGCCTTCCTAATCTGGCTTCCGGAAAATCCATAGCACTGAAACCATATCAGCCCTGGTGGCGTATGCTAAAGAGCTATTTTGCAAAGGACAATGTGTGATTATTATTCAGTTTGATCTAAGCAGTGCATTTGACTTAGTTGACTTTGAATTGATGACCCAAATTCTGAACCACTTCGGCATCCAAGGCTATGTCTTATCTTTGTTCCATGGTTTTCTAACAAGATACAAGATACAACTTTGGAACACAACAATACAGCATGAAACAATTAGCATGTTTAATGTTGGAATGAAGACATTCATTGCGTGTATGCTGTTTATATACATAAGGAGATTTTTTGGGCCAATGGTGAAGCAGCCCTGCTCTTGTTGCTTATTGCAATTGTGAGCTTCTTGAGGTGTTTTCCTCCTTATAATACTACTTAATTTGGAAGTCGAGCCATATATAAGAGAACTCTTGCTAGATATATTTTTGTATTTCTAACAAGGACATGATTCTTTCCAACAGGTGGAGCAATTCCAGTGGGATCCCCTAGGGTTCCCCACTTTCCCCCTCCCTTTTCAACCTACTAATGCAATCCTTGAGTACTACTTTTGATCAAGCTAAGATAAAACATTTCATCTACATGGACAGTATCAGTGTGATCACCCATGTTTCTAAACTATGGTCCAACATGGTATATGCATTTTCCGGCACTAGCTCTGGTTGTAATAAAATCGTGCTAGAGCCATTGTCCATAAGCCCAGCCACCTGGGTCTGCTTAACAGTTACTGGGGTCCTGTAGTGTTGTGGAAACTCATCTGCTTCTTTGCTTGATGAATGACCAGTAACTTTCTGTGCTGCAGCGTGGGCCTCCTTTGTGGGACTGGAGTCACCCAACTTTGCACAGATAATCCCAAGCCTGCACTAAAGAGCCTTGCAGTTCTTGCATCAATCTGTACGTCCACACTGATAACAAGGACGTTCATGCCTAAAGTCTATAGGATTTTGGAGAACAATGTGGAGGGTTTGATGACAGTCTCTAGGGTTGCAGGGATATTTGGCTTAGGGCCCTGGCTACCCTTAGATCCCAGCTGCTGCAAATAAGGACAGTGTCTCTTTCCCAACCAGGGACGGTTAGCCATTAAGATGTCAGCCAAATCAGCCACCTTCTCTGGAGTACAGAGCTGGTGATTTTGAACATGTTTCCTCACCTCTGGATGACAATCTTAACTGAATCACAAACTCGCTGGGATTATATCTACCCCCTTTTGCAAAGTCCCAAATTTTAGTCTATAGGTCTTGGGGGTAATGACATAACGGTTCAACAAAGCTTTGCGCACCTCCTCAAACTGCAAGCATATCTCCATGGACTGTCCTTGAAATGCCTCAAGTGCTCTACCAGTGAGCTTTCCACCCAGATAGTGCACCCAGTCTTTGAGGAATCTCATTGAGGCAGCAAATTCTCTCAAAGGCACTTAGTTGTCAATCATGTCACCTCGGGTATCATCAAACTGTGAAAATAAGTTGGGCCCGATCTGAGCTGTGGCCCCTGTCTCTGACCTCTGCTCAGGGGTTGGGTTGGAGCTTTGGATATGAGCCATTTCCATCTCCAGCTTCATTTTCTGCAGCTGGAATTCATGCTCCTCTTGTCGCTGTCGCTCTTTCCGGTCCTCTTGCCATTATCACACTTCCTGTTTCTCTCACCACTGCCGCTCTTCCCATTCCTCACGCTGCAGCTGATCTAGCTGCTGTTGCTCTATCATGTAGTTCTGACGGATTTCAGCTGACATGGCACCAGGCCCTGCCAACGCACGGGCCGTTGTGCACAAGCAGTCTGGTCTCCCCTCAGAAGAACTCTGCACAGGCCAGTCCTGCATCTCCTCCTTGCCAATGCCATCTGGTTGCTTGTTTGTTAGGTCAGGCTTATCTGGTGTCTAAGGTCTGCTACCAGTTGCCATCAGCACACTGATAATCTCCTAACACTACCAAAGAAACTGAACGAGGAAGGACCCTGATATTGCTGCACGTGTTCAAAGTGCTCTCTGACTGGAGGCTACAGATGAAAAAAACTCTGGAACCACTCAGTGGATGGTGACCCTCTCCCATACACTGAGCCTGACAATTCCACCATGCTGCCCCAAAAAAGGGACAAGATCTGTCACAAAACACTTAGCCACCTGCCTGGGGTTACCCCGCGGCCACTTAGAGGGTTTATCCCCAGCACAGCTCAGGTCCGCCTGCACCTGCCACTTGTGCGCTACACGAGCACCCTTCTCCCACTGACTGGGTCCCAACCACCTCTGGGTGAGTCTCCTGCTTTTAAATTATCCCCACTGATTTCTAGGTTACTGAGGTCACATTCCCAGTGGTCCCACAGTTCTTAGAAAGCACCCACAGACCCAACACACAAACCACCAGGATCGTTAGTCAGTGCAGACAAGCAGAGGCAATAAACTAAAAATGTTTATTGTCATGAAAAATTTGAACAATTAACAGAAAATGTTCAATTAGCAGAACAATAACATGTAACTGAAATATGGATCAATTATAACACTATCTAAACATTTGCTTACTATCTAAGTAGTACCTGGAGAGATCAGAACATATAGCTGCTCACAGGTTGTCAACTATAACTGTTCACAGGGCCTCAGCAAAGAGATCTTTCTCTCTCTTCTCCCTGGCTAAGACTGGAGAAAAAGCCAGTACATCCTAGCTGAAATTGAGCTCCTGGGCCAATCAGAGCCCAGAACAACAAGTTTTAAAAGTAGCTGGCCCATATCACTGCAGGTTAACTTCTTCTCTGTGTGCTAACTAAAGAAGGAACAGTCATTTCTCTGTAATGGCTTTAAATATAAACATGCACCACCTGCTGGCCAAACGAGAGAAATACACTTCAAGAAACAATCAATACAGTTTACAAACTTACAAACCCACTGTTTTGTCACAGGCCCTTTTACTAAAGTTTAGTGCATCCTAAAAATCAGTGTGCGCTAAATTCCACATGGCCCATAGGTATAAAATAGAACATATAGCATTTGGCACGTGGTTTGGCACGTGCTAATGTCCATTAGCACATGCTATTCTTTAGTAAACTTGTCCATAATTATTTAAAGTCATTAAAATGCCTAAGGATTGTGAGGAGTTCCAGAAAGAGCTTATGAGTCTAAGGAACTGGGCAGATAAAATATATCATGAAAAAGTGCAAAGTGATGCACATAGGAAAAAACACTCCGAACTACACATACAAAATGCTGAATTTTGTGTTAGGAATCACCAGCTAAAAATAAAGATCTTGTACTTATTGTGGATAGTGCCAAGAAAAGCAAATGGAATGTTCAGGGTTAACCATTATGCTACTTAGGCGCATGGAGCCACTGTGTTTGGAGTGTTCTGTGAAGTTCTGGTTGCTGAATCTCAAAATGGATATAGCAGCACTAGACAGACTCGGGAAAAGGCAACGAAAGTCATGGAAACATCACTTATGAAGATAGGCTAAGCAAGTTAGGGCAGGACATCAGACTCAGAGAACAGAACGAAGCTGTTCTCTGAGTCTGACGTCCTGCACATACAACATGCAGGATGTCAGCATGCAACAGAACAAAGACTTTTTTGCACTGACTGCAGGACGAAGAGGACGTCGGCTGGCGGGGATTGGGTCCCCCGCCAGCAAAAGCAAAGGTAGGTGGCGGTGGGGGAGGGTTCACGCGGGGGGGGGGTCAAGAGGGTTGTCGGGAGGGGGGTCCAGGACGAAATCTACGGGGGCCCAGGCCCCCTCAGGCCCCACGTAGCTACGCGACTGCTTCAAAGGAAACCACTACTTAATGACCCTGTTCTCTTCACAGCACCCAGGAGGACCCTGTACCAAACAGGGCTGGCAGCTTTCCTCCTACCTCACAGCACCACACCTCTGTGGCCTCTCACACTGCTTTCATGTGCTGGACAGAGCTACATTTACATTCTCACACTCCATGGCAGCTTACTCTTCCCCCCCAGGGAAGCTCCAGTGGCAGGCCCTTCCTGTCCTCCACCTACTCCAAGGCAGCTTCTCTCTCACTCAGTTTCCTCTCCCTTCTGGTGGCTGGAAGCCACCCAGAAATCTTTCCCTCTCTCGTAGCTGGAGGGAATTATATACCAGAGATGCAGCTAAGGGACTGAGCTTCACCTTCCCTTCTCCCTCTAGTGGGGAAGGGAGTAACTGGCTCCCCTAGCACTGGGCAAGCTCCCCCTGCTGGGGTTGGAAATCCCTTCCACCCTTTTGGGGCTACCCTCCTCTCTCCTGCTTCCAAGGGCGTCTGGGAACTGTAGTTCAGGGATTAGCTGCTTCTCTGTGGGGCCCCGAGTGCTAGCTTGATCACATACTGCATAACTTTGGAAATGAGCTATGAGAAAGATTTACTTTTTGGGATATGCTGGGTGCTTTTGATCTGGACTGGACTCTGTAGGAGACAGGATGCAATGTTTGATGTACCTTGGTATGACTCAGCATGGCTTTACTTATGTTGATTTTTGATTGCTGTGTTTATTGATTTTATTAGGATTTATTTACCACCTTTTTGAATGAATTCACTCAAGGCAGTATATAACAAGATACAATATGTGTTTTATTTCTAGTGTCTACCTGTTACACACTTAGAATAGCTAGATTAGACAGGCTATAAATTAATCAAAATAAACAAATAGACATATCCTAGAAGCTAATGTTCCACAGTCATTGAAGAAATTGAAGCTGAAAAGAGGTTGGATATTTCAGCAAGACAATGATCTGAAACATATCTTAAAATCAACCATGAATTACAAGAGAAAAAGATGAAGGTTTTAGAATGGTTTTCACTGACTCCAGGCTTGGATATTATTGAAAATCTATGGAGAGAAGTCAACATTCAGTGTATATCAGGGGACCTAAGAATATTTATGAGCTGGAAGAGTTTTGAAATGAACAGTCTGAAACTAGTCCAAAAGCAAGAACAGAAAGATTCTTAGCTGGCTGCAAGAAAACATTTGGAAGTACTGATTGACCTGCTATATTCACTGTTTTCTTATTTGAATCTTTCAGAACTGCAGATAAATTGGTAATTGTGCATTATAATTTGCAAAAAGATGCCATGATGACATTGTGTCATCTTCTGCTCACTACTGATTCACTCAACCATACATAGACTGGGTGTGGCTAAATATTTGGCCAAAATTGATGCCTGGCAAGGCAGGTGTGATGCTCAGATTGTAAAAATTATAAAAATAAAAAACCCCAACCTACACACACACACAACCCTATTTAAAGTATTGTGGGGAGAGTAAAGTATTACTATTACCAAATACTTAATAGGTAAACTGAGGTATTGGAATATTTTTTAAAAAGTCTTGCCTCTGGATAGAAACAAGACCCCACGATATTCAGCTGGCAGTGGTCAGTGTTTTTTTTAAATGCTGATCATCACTAGCTAAATTAACCCCCAATATTCTGTGTTGGACCATATCCGGAGACCAGCACTGAATATGGGGGTCTAAATTTGGGCGGGCAGGCTGCCAGGAGCTTATGCGTGCCAGCTGACTATCGGGTCAGCATCTGCATAACTCAAAAAAGTCTTTTGAAAATTCCATGATCCCCCTCCTGGCTCCTCCTTCCTTCTAACCCCCATAAAGTTTAAGCCCCCTCCCCAACAATTTCATCTCCCAACCCTACTCCCAGTGCTCTAGGTGTTTAGCTTAGCAGGGTTTAAAAAAGGTTTGGATATTTTACTAAAAGAAAAATCTATAAGCAGCATAAAATATATTGTACTGTTTTGTGATCTTACCAGGTACTTGTGACCTAGATTGGCCACTGTTGGAAACAGGATACTGGGCTTGATGGACCTTCAGTCTGTCCCAGTATGGCAATGCTTATGTTCTTCCTTATTATCGGGTGATCAAACTCCACCCCCTCAACCTGCTGAATTGAAGAAGTTGACTGGTTCTCTAGCTCACGAAGTAACCGATCCTCCCGCTGGGGTAAAAACTTCAGCAGAAGCCTCTGCCAATCTTTGGAGAAGAAACAGATATTGAATTACTCTAATTAAATTATCGGTTACTACTGTTGAGCCTCAAGTTACATTTACAAACTCTTCTTCCTTTACTGATTCTACTGAAATATCTTTGAAAGATGTGTAGTCAGTTGATTTGAGGATTGCTAAGACTCTACAGAGCAATCTGTTACAATTTTCTAAATTTACTGAGGACTCCTCTACAAAAATGTTGGATCATGAAAACAGGGTACTTAATGCTGAGCAGCATTTAGATAAAATAGATTCTCGAGTTGTTATATTACAGTCAGCAATTGTTTCTATTACCAGGGATAGTTTGTCTCTACATCTCAATTGGAAGCAATTGAGAATATGTCTAGGGCTAAGATTTTGCAATTTTCCTGCTACCCATGATTTATCTTGTCTTGAGTTGTTTAAAATGTATTTTAAAAATATCTCGCAAGTTGATCCTGAGTTTAAACTAATTGAAAATATTTATTATTTGCTGAGGGGTACAGCAGTGGTAAATCAAGATGGTGAAATGGATTTACTTAAGTTTCCTGATAGTTTAAATGTGACAAATATCGTAGGGCTGCTTTTACAAAGCTGCACTACCGATTAACAGCATGCTGAATGCAAAGAAGCCCATTCTATTCCGATGGGCTTCTTCGCATTTAGCGCACCTTAATTGATAGCACAGCTTTGTAAAAGGAGCCCTTAGAGTCTTCTCAAGATATAATTACTAAAAGATCTACACTTTTGGTTGTTTTTCAGTCAGAAGAACAGAAAATTTTGGTTTTATAAGCTTATTTTTTTTTTTAAGTATCCTTTTATGACCAACCAATAATGATGTGTCCTGATATAGCAAAATCTACACAGTTGAGAAGGAAGGATTTTCTTCAGTTGAAGCCCAAAGTCTTAGTAGTTGGGGTAAACCCCCCCCCCCCCCCCCCCCCCGGAAGGCTTAATTATACCTCTAATTTTTATATTTTCTTGGATCATATTCATTTAGAGAAAATTTTGGAAGATAAGCCTTTGGCTAAATCTCATAGGGGACCTTTTACTAAGGCCTACCGCACGGTAAAAGGGCAATACTGTAGGATGTACTGAGGGGTCCCGCGGTAGTTTAGCCAGGAGTATGCGCTACTTCCACGGTAAAAAATATTTTTTATTTTTCTGCTGCAGGAGGCATGTCTAGGGGCAGAGAGTTGGTGTACCTGAATTAATTAGGTAGCACAGGCACATTACCACACGCTACCCGATTATCACAGGAGTAGTGTAGGAGCCCTTACCGCCTCCTATATTGGTGGCAGTAAGGTCTCCCAGTGGTAATGGCCACATGCTAATGCTGGAGTGCATAGCACACCCAAGCACTAATCACAGAGCTAGCCATTTTCTAGCGTGGCTTGATAAAGGTACCCCATAATGTGGTAGGTAGTTAAAAAGGTGGGAATATATTTAAGATTCTAATTTAGATTGGTATCTGTGCTCTAAGCTGACTTGGGGCACTTTTACTAACGCATAAGAACATAAAAATAGCCATACTGGGTCATACCATAAAATACTACTAAACATACTAGAATACTTCGGGATCGGTGGAAGCGTACTCAGTTGGATCAATGGCTTCCTAACCGCAAGAACATACCAAGTGATAGCAAATTTGAACACATCACTACCGTGGAAACCAGAATGTGAAGTACCCCAAGGATCACCTATATCACCGACCCTTTTCAACCTAATGATGACCCCACTAGCCAAATCCCTATCCAACCAAGGCCTTAACCCCTACATTTTCGCAGACAATGTCACGATATACATTCCATTCAAACATGAGCTAACAGAAATCACAAACAAAATCAAACTTAGCCTCCAAATCATGAACTCATGGGCGGATACATTTCAATTAAAACTCAACGCAGAAAAAACACACTGTCTCATCCTCTCATCACTACACAACATGCACAAACTCACCCATATAAACACCCCAGATTACACCCTTCCTGTTTCAGACAGCCTGAAAATTCTCAGAGTTACAATCGACCGAAATCTCACGCTAGAGAGTCAAGCAAAAAATACAGCAAAGAAAATGTTCCACTCAATGTGGAAACTTAAACGAGTAAAACCTTTCTTCCCGAGGAAAATATTCCGTAGCCGGTTCTAAGTCACCTAGACTACTGCAATGCAATCTATGCCGGATGCAAAGAACAAATCATTTGGAAACTCCGAACTGCCCAAAACACCACAGCCAGACTCATATTTGGAAAAATGAAATACAAAAGTGCCAAGCCCTTATGAGAAAAGCTACATTGGCTACCAATTAGAGAGCGAATTGCGTTCAAAATCTGCACCCTGGTTCATAAAATTATTCACGGCGAGGCCCCAGTCTACATGGCAGACCTTATATACCGTATTTTTCGGACTATAAGACGCACCGGACCATAAGATGCACCTAGGTTTTAGAGGAGGGAAATAGGAAAAAAAAAATTTTCCTCTTTCCCTCCTCTAAAACCTAGGTGCTCCGGTGCGTCTTGTCCGGGTTTTGGACCTCCGTTGTGTACTTACAGGATTCCATGTTCCCTGGTGGTCTAGTGACGTCGGGGCAGGAAAGAGCCCCCTCTTTCCTGCCCATCGCGCTGCTCTCCATGCTTCTCAATGCTTTCTGATGGTCTCGGCGATATTCAAAATGGCCGCCGAGAATCTCGGCGGCCATTTTGAATCTCGCCGAGACCGTCAGAAAGCATTGAGAAGCACGGAGAGCAGCGCGATGGGCAGGAAAGAGGGGGCTCTTTCCTGCCCCGACGTCACTAGACCACCAGGGAAAATGGAATCCTGTAAGTACACAACGGAGGTCCAAAAACGCTACCTTCGGACTATAAGACGCACCCCCCATTTTTCTCCCAAATTTTGGGGGAAAAAAGTGCGTCTTATAGTCTGAAAAATACGGTACTTACCAACCAGGAACACAAAAAGGTCAGTTCGCACATACCTAAATCTCCACTACCCTAGCTGCAAAGGACTAAAATATAAATCAGCATATGCATCCAGCTTCTCTTATATAAGCATGCAACTATGGAATGCACTTCCAAACGTCATGAAAACAATGCACGACCTAACAAACGTCCGGAAATCATTAAAAACCAACCTGTTCAAAAAGACATACCAGAATGATCCAACCTAAACACCTGAACCCTGCAACACAATCGAAACTCATACCAGAACTGGACAAAACTTAACTCTTTCTCTTTGAATTCTTAATTTACTCCGTCACTTATGAACTTTAACGCAATACCACTCTGTATTTCTCTTACCGGAATTGGTAATCGCCATCACAGTACTATGTAAGCCACATTGAGCCTGCAAATAGGTGAGAAAATGTAGGATACAAATGCAACAAATAAATAAATACCAATGGTCCTTCTAGCCCAGTATTCTGGATCGAACAGTGGCCAATCCAGGCCACAACTACCTGTCAGAAACCCAAATAGTACCAATATTCCATGCTACCAATCCAGAGCAAACAGTGGCGTCCCATTTCTATCTCAATAGTAAACTATGGACCATTATTCCTCCAGGAACTTGATAAAACCATTTTTAAACCCAGATATGCTTACTGGTCTGTAATTCCCTGGATCAGCTCCAGAACCGTTTTAAAAAATCGATGTTACATTGGTCACCCTCCAATCTTCAGGTACTATGGGCAATTTTAACAACAGGTTTCAGGTCACTAGCAACAGATCAGCAATTTCATGTTTGAATTTTTTCAGTACCCTAGGGTGCATACCATCCATTCCAGGTGATTTACTACTCTTTTTAATTTGTCATTTTGGCTCAGTGCATCTGCCAGGTTTACCAAGATTTCTTTCAGTTCCTCTGAATCATCACCTTTGAAACCATTTCTCGTACAGATAGATCTCTTGCATCTTCTTCTGTAAAGACTGAAGCAAAAATTCATTTAATCTCAACACTATAGCCTTGTCATCCTCGTGTGCCCCCTTTGCTCCTTCATGATCTAACAGTACCACAGATTCCCACACAGACTTTCTGCTCCTGACTTGAGAAAACCACTGAAGAAGAGCATCTTCTACATCCTCAGCTTTTCCCGCCCGTTTACGTTTCCTGTGTAGATTTGTATTGTTTTGCCAGTCTTCCAGAAGCTGATCTTTCTGCTTCAAGATATGTGAAATTTGACTGGGATTGACACCATATTCTTTAGCAATAGATGCTTGACTTTGTTTGTTTTCTAATTTTTTTAAGAACTTCTATTCGTTCAGCCAGTGTTAAAGTCTTACAGTTGCGTGATGACACTCTAACAACTTTCTTTCGCTTATTCTGCCTGTGGCAGTTAACCAATGAGATTTCAAATTTATCACCCCTTTGTCACGTGCCAATCGACTTCCATATTCCGTGCGTGTGCTTATGCGGAGTCTTTCCTGCAGAGGAGCGGTCTTAAACCATGCATATAAGCAAATCTTGCGCTTATCAGTGGTGCACTAAACCGAAGTTTGTCCCCATAGAAATTGATGGAGCCAAAAACGGGACCGAAGTACGGCATGCAATTAAACACACCATGCGCTTATCCGACGTGCACTTAAATGGAGTGCACTGTATATATACACTGCCTCCTCCATATGCAAATCTATCTCATGCATATTCATTGTGAATATCCTGAAAACCTGATTGGCTGGGGTTCCCCCAGAACAGATTTAGGAATCAGAATTTGAAACATCTCCAATCCTGCTCCCTGTGTGAGTGAACCTGCCTTGCTCACATATTTGGCAGCTTTACCCCCTGTAGTAATAGAGTGAGACTACTGCTAGTGGTCATGGATGCTATTTTGAATCTCAGTCTGAATAAAGCAGGGAGCACTCCTGTTTCCACTAGTCCACCAAGTACCACTGGTAAGAGCCGTAAGAGTGGGAGGGATTTGATGTCAGGGAGGCCTTCTTGATGTTAGGGGTAGGAGGGGCTTCATGACGGAGACCTTCTTGATGTTGGGAGTGAGAGCTGAGGGTGGAAGGGGCTTGAGGTCAGGGAGGCCATCTTGATGTGGGGTGAGGGTGGGAGAAGGTATACAGTTGCAGAGTGGGGACATTAACCTTTGCACATCGCCCTTCAAGCTATCACTTGTGCATGACTTGAGGCAGTTGTAGAGGCTAAAATCCTAAATGTTATCCAACACATGTATTCCCTTTATAAAATAGGAACTGCAAATCTATATTTTTAGCCTTCCCAACCACACTCCCTTGAAATTTGGGCAGGTATAGAGCTCCACTGAAAATAGCAGCTTTCTAAAATCGTTATTTGTACACCCAGCCAATCTACAAGTGCCAGTGTCTCTATTTACATGTGGAGATGTATCTAACATAAGGGTCAAGAAAATGATTGGGAACAAGAAAGTGATTATCCTCTGCTGAAGATACTAGCCCTCATCAATATGCCAACACCATGGTACAGGTGAGCCCATCATAGTCCTGTCTCCACTACTGTATTGATATTTCTACCACTCCTTAGCCTCAGACTGACTTCGACTAGTCTCCCATGCTCAGTGAATTATCATTAAAAAAAATAAAGATGAAAGACTTTACATGCACTAATTCTGGCTTCTTTTCTTAAAGTAATGCTAATAATTTCTATCGTGCATCTCCTCTGACAGCTGAGCTGTCGCCCGTCCATGATGTTTCCTTGTTTTGTCTTCTAGAAAAAAGCCTTACCTTCCTGCCTCTCTTTACCAGTGCATATTCCATGCAAATAATAAATATGCAATCATACCTTTTCTTTCTCTTACAACTAGCTAAGCTATTGCTTTCAAAATTATATTTGATATTAGAAGCTGTAATCTAATGGTTAGAACACTGAAATGCACACACTGGAAATTCTTGGGTTATATAATAGGTTCACATCCTCATCTCTTAATGACTCTGAGCTCGATTCAGCCAAAGAAGAGATTGCAATGATTAGCTGTTTTTTTGGACTGAGTGAATGTTGTTCTGATATTGAAGAAGTCATCCTCAGAAGACTGATTAGTAATAAATAGGCCAATAAAGAGTTTATAATAAGGCACTTGAGGCTGGCAGAGCTCAGAGTTCTGGAATGCATTACATACATCATTCTTCTGGAAAAAATTTTCAAAGGGGATTTCTACAGTAAATAGGGCATAGCCAGGGCTTGGGATTAGTATGCAAGGGAATTTCCTTTTGAAATGCAGACGTTGTTTACCCTGTATACCTTACATTACAGATTAGGTGGGGTACAAAAAGAAATGGCCAATGGCATTCTCTAGAAGAATGGAGTAGCACAGTCAACATCGCCCATGTGTTTTTTTCTGGAAGAGTTCTTTTGACTGTTTCTATTCCATTCTTGTGGTCCACTTTTCATAGCGGTTCACGTTCTTCCACCTGGTGGTGGTTCTTCAATGGCATTATCTTCCACAGGATTTTCAAAAGAAAATGAGAACATAAGATAAGTGATGCTGAGTCAGCCAAGACTTATCAAGCCCAGCATCCTACTACTGCTACTATTTATCATTTCTATAGCACTACAAGGCATACGCAGCGCTGTACACCATACACAAAAAAGACAGTCCCTGCTCAAAGCTCACAAGTTCCTGACAGATTCCAAAAGGTAGAACATTTTCTCATAGCTCATTTCCAGGCTAATAAAATTTATAGACTTTTCCAGTAGAAACGTCTCCAAATTTCTTTTATACCCCACTTGACCACATCCAGCATCTTTCTCCTACTCTACCTTCCCTTTCCCTCGGTGACCATCATCTCTCTCCTTCCGTGCCCCTCTCCTGTAGTGTTATGCATCTCTCTTCCTGCCCCAAGCTGTCCAACATTTCTCTTGTTACCTTTCTCTTCCTCCGTGTGATACCTACATGTCTCTCCTTCCTTATTCCCCCCACCCCATGGTGTCTGACATCTCTCTCGTTCCCTACTTCCCCCCCCCCCCCATGATGCCCAACATCTTTCTTCTTCCCTACCTCTCCCCCTGTAGTGTCCAGCATTTCCCTCCTTCCCCAATGGTGACCAGTATCTCACTTCTTCCCTATTCCCTTCCTCATAGTATCCAGCATCTTCCTCCTTCCCTATTTCCTCCCCCCCATGGTGTCTAGCATTTCCCTCCTTCCCTATTCCCCACCCCTGTGGTCCACCAGTATCTCTCCATCCTTCCCCCAAAATGTTCAGTGGCTTATTTTCCCTTCCTTACCCCTTCGGCAGTGGCACTGGAATTTGCATGTGCTGAAGGCCCAACGGGTCCCACACCTTCTGAAGCAAGAATTTTGTAGGAGGTGGGTCCTGTCAGGCTTCAGCATGTGCAAAGGCTCCATGCCCCATGCCAGATATAGCAGAATTATGTCAGCAAGCTGATTGACATGCTGATACTGCTGCAGAGGGGTTTAAGGAAGGAAAGGGAACCACTGAACATCTTGGAAGTAGGATGGAGAGATTCTGAACAAAGACATGTTGATTGCCATGACTGTGCTAACCCTCTAAACTGTGATGCCCCAGGCAAAGGCCTAATCCGCTTATTGATGGGCCAGCCCTTGTCGTCTTCTTTTAGTGCTATTTGAATGGTTAAACAACTGCCCCCTACTAAAAAGCTCTCTCCCAGACATGCTTCTATGATATCCCCTCTCAGTTGTCTTTTCTCCAAGTCGAAGGCCTCTAGTTCCTGTAACCTTTCTTCATAAGAAACTTGTTCCATTCCCGTTATCATATTTGCGCCCTTACAGAACTTTTGTAGCTTTGAGATGGGATGACCAGAACCTTATACAATACTCAAGGTGCAGTCGCACCTTGGAGCTATGCAGAATCATAATGATATTTTTAATTTTGTTTTTTTCTTCTCCAATAATTCTTAACGGTACCTGGTCAAAATGGGCCTGACAGAAAAGTTCCAAACCAAAAAGCTCCCGACATAACAACCACTGTGAAAACGGCCTTCCCACAATATAGCACTTGACAAATTAGCCCTCTGACAAAAGGGCCCGATCAGGCTGCCCAGAATATGGCACTGCATTTTTTTCCGAATAATCCTATCTTGCCAAATAGGATAAGGTTGGTAAGACTGTGAAAATGATGACAATATTGTTTGTTTGTTTTTTAATTAGCATGTTGATGGAAGAATAGTTTCCTTAAACAGCAGAACAGGTCATGAATACCAGTTGGTAGCTATAGAATTCAGTTTATTTATATATGCTTTAAACAATGCAATGCTAGTAGGAGCCTTTATCAGTGAAGATTTCACTTGTAGTTTATCATCTTTTTTGTGATGTGTTATTTTTTTCTAGGGGCCATTTTGTCAAGGGCTATTTTGTTAGGGCTATTATGTCAGGGTGCCATCCTTAACATTCTGTTTGCATATATATATATATATATATATATATATATATCAATCATGACTGCTAACTTAAAACCCAACTTTTTGAACCCATAATTAGGGTTCTTTTTTTCCTATGTACATTATTTTGCACTTGTGCACACCTGCCTGTTAGATGACCAGACTCCTTGTCTCAGAATATCTTTCTATGATCCCTAAAATCCTCTGCTACTTTAGTGACTTCAAATAATTTTGTCATGTGGAAATATGATCATCTCACTCATTGCTCCTTTCTTCAGGTCATTTATGAATATGTACCCCACAGGTGGATGTGAAGCGTCTGTTCACGCTTTCCAAAATACTAGGACTAGGGGGCATGCGATGAAACTACAGTGTAGTAAATTTAAAACAAATTGGAGAAAATGTTTCTTCACCCAACGCGTAATTAAACTCTGGAATTCGTTGCCGGAGAACGTGGTGAAGGCGGTTAGCTTGGCAGAGTTTAAAAAGGGATTAGACGGTTTCCTAAAGGACAAGTCCATAAACCGCTACTAAATGGACTTGGGAAAAATCCACAATTCCAGGAATAACATGTATAGAATGTTTGTACATTTGGGAAGCTTGCCAGGTGCCCTTGGCCTGGATTGGCTGCTGTCGTGGACAGGATGCTGGGTTCGATGGACCCTTAGTCTTTTTCCAGTGTGGCATTACTTATGTACTTATGCACTACTGACCACTTTCCACATGGACAACAGACCATGAGGTCCTGTTACCTAAAAAGCACTACTTTTCCTCATTAGTAGCCAAGGCCCCAAAAGCCTCTAAGTCTTTTACACTATTGTCAATATTTTACTGGTAGTTTTACCATCTCTAATTTAACTGTCAGAGATTTAGCTATTCATTTTTCTCATAAAATCCACTTCAAAACATATTACTTTCTTTTTATCATTTGTGCAAGCAGGGCTCCCCTACTGTGAGCTGTTTCCAAATCTTTGCAATATTTGTCTTCTTCCTCTCCAATGCCACAGGATGTTAGACGCCAATGTAGTACATTATCAACTTTTTAGCCATTTTCCTCCTTTGCAGTCACACTGGGGTCTTTTACTAAGGTGCACTGGCATTTTTAACACGTGCCAAACATAGACGCACGTTAAATGCTAGAGATACCAATGTATTCATATGGGCGTCTTTAGCATTTAGCGCATGTCTGTTTTTAGCGCATGTTAAAAACGCCAGCGCACCTTAGTAAAAGATCCCCACAGGTTCTTAAATGCCAAGATCACGTTCCATCAGGGTTAGTGAAGAAATTTGAGAGTTTTTTGGTTTCTTTCTTAAATCTATGATTTCTTCTAGCCTCCAGTGTTGAATGGTCTCAATTTCTTGAAAATCAGTTTGCATTTCCCCTTGATTAATGATCAATTAGGCACAGATCCCCCTTGTTCTATAACAGTGCATATAAATTGTAGGAAACCCCCTGATTCTGCCCATGACCCTCCGATGGCCGTGCCCCCTTTTTGGACCAATGCATCAAATTTATACATGGATCCCTGTGACTAAACAATGCACACACAAATTTTAATTAATGCCAATTAGTGCTGATAGTTGATTATTTGCATGCAATTATTGGTGCTAATTAGCTCATTGTTCAATTAACATGCACATGCAAATTTACACATGCAATTTTAAGCGCCTAGAATTTTGTAAATAAATGCTACTTATCTGGTTACATGCTATTCTGTAAATTTGCTCATATCTTAGCATGTTTTTTGCAGATGGGTGTTCACATGGATGCTGTGTAGGTGGAGCACTTTATGCACATATCGCTTGACTCTAGTCACGAGCATTTACATCAGCTCTATGGCTAGCGTAGGTGTTCATGGCTAACCAGTGTAATGAATGTGTGGCTTATGCTATTCGCAGGAAGAATAAAGTCAGACAGAGACCAAAAGACAGGAAAAGGGAGGTTTTATTGTGCACTACAACAGGAGCTGGTATCTGTAGCAAACATTAGCAATCTCACAAAACCCTAACATCAGTTACATTGGTAGTTGTAAAGTATCAGTTTCCTCACCAGGATATATCACTGGCTCTGAGAAAATGTCATATGAAGGACACAAAGCTGAGAGAAAGGAGAGAGAAATAAACAAAAGAAAGAAAGATTCTTAGCTGCAAAGACCAAGTCCCCACTCATAGTCACAGGGGGAAGGGGAAAGCACATACATCCCTCCCGGGGAATATGCCCTACCTACCAAAAGGACATATTCTAGCGTTCCCTAGATGTGCAGTCACTTATATACACCTTCCATCACAGAGCACCACCACATAAATTACCCAGTGAGGAATTCTGCACATACACAGGGCTCCGTCCATGTGTCTGGACATTGCCTAATGTTTTACCAACCGTTATTCTTATATGTCCAGCTAAAACTGGTTTGTACTAGTTTGCAGATAAAACCATTATCAGGCCTCTGGCTACAGTGAAGAGGATGTGCTGAGGGCTGCAGTAACAGGCTCCAGAACAAACACCCACAAAGCAAAAAGAAGCATAGTTGCATGACAAATTCCATAACACCAGATAAGCACATATATAAAAAAGTTGGTACCTACTTTCTTTTACAGAATAGGCTCCACATAGGCACCTTCTAGGTGCATAAATCAACTGAATGATTCTTAGTAGAATTGCCCTCTGAAGTTGGACCAGCAAATGTACACAACAAAGAATTATTCACTATCCTCATTAATGAAGCCCTGCCCCCCCCCCCCCCCAAAAGGAGGAAAGGTTTAATGAGAAATTGAGGAGAAAAAAGGCCTTTGGTCACGATGAGTTTCCAAAGCAGATTTTCTCTGTCTGTATTGCATTGAGAAGATAAGAGAGGTTTCTGTCATTTTGCCTGGCAGCTACCCTGTGCAGTAGAAATGTATCAATTTCATGAAATGTTATATGGAGGAGCTAAACAGAGAGGGAGATGATCAGCACCTCACCCTCCTGCTGGACTACTCTGGGCTGGTGGCTAGTAGACATCCAAAGGAAGCTGAGTCAGGCTGGTTTTGGCCAATCCCTGCTGCCAAGCTTCAGGCGGCAACTGTGCTCCCTCTGCTGGGTTCCAGGTGCTGACCACATCCTGGAAGACTTCCACTGCTGGTCCTTGGGCTCTCCTTTGTGCCTTCAAGGCCTTGCCATGAGTTGGCTCTCAGAGGCTTATACACCTCGATCATACTCCGAAGGGCATCCTTTGACACTGGTTTTGAGGTCTGAATGGATCCCCAGGCCTTCCACTTCACCCTTGGGCATTTGCAAAGCATTGTGGTATCTTGGTCTCATGTCTTATGACATCACAAGACTCAGTCTCTGGAGCAGATACACATTACAAGTCCTTCCTTTCAAGCTGATGGGAGGGGCAGGATTACCTTTGACAAGCAAATGTCTTGTTTATGGTTTCCCCTCTGAAGTCTTTGTTATCAATAGCTGGCGTTATGCCTTCTCCAGACTATCTGTCTGCTGGTGGGGATGTCTATGTGATTCTTCAAGTAGCCACCTTAGTCATGCTTTTGTTCAGTCTTTTTAGGTGGGAGGGCAGAGAGAGTTTTATTTCTCTTTGAAGCACAGTACCCTTTTGGTCTCTTAAATGTCTTTGTAATTAACTAGTCCTACTACCAGAAATTCCCAAGGAAAAGGGGAAAGAAGGTACATCTTTTAAAAGCTGCCTTTTTATATTGATAAAATAATTCTGACAATTGGCTTATACCATAACAGAGTCACTCCCAATGCCGATTGTCCTGAGTGCTTCCCAATGGTTGCTGATCTTCCCATCTTCTCAAGGTGCCTCTGTAATCCAAAATACCATTACTTCTGTAGAGGCAACCAGTTCTCCATTGGTCTTAAGGAGGAGCAGGGTACTTTTCCCTGCTGTGACCCTGAATCCCAGCTGTTAACAGGGCTCTGCGACCAGCAGTAACAGGGATTCCCCAATAGAGAGCAACCTCCCCACTGTCAGTCTTTAGGAACAGCTCACAGGGTACTTTTCTCTGCTGTGGCCCAGAATATCAGCTTTTAACAGACCTCTATAACCAACAGTTAATTTCCCCAATAGAGAACAAACCTTTGGCTCCGCCCAAAGTCCAAGTACAGAACTTTTGAATAACAAAAACCAAAATACCTTGATACCCCTTCCCAGTCAGCAGGTCACTGTCAGTATGTTTCTTTTTTATTGTGGTGAGTAAATTCTCTGCACCCCACCCACTCCCCTATCCTTCCTTTGGGTGCGTACCTTAGTAAACCCATTTTACTTTTATCCCCTATAGTGGATAATGTCCCCCAAAGTGTATAGATGTGGCTCCATCAGCCTGCATCAGGGAATAATTTACATATGTAAAGTGCTGCTCACCTCCTTCTCTGCTTAGCTCAGCCATAACATTCCATGAAATTGACACATTTCTACTGCACAGGGTAGCTCCTAGTCAAACGACAGAAACCTCTCTTATTTTTTCAATGCAATACAGAGAAAATCTGCTTTTGAAACTCAGTGTGACCAAAGGTCTCTTTTTCTCCCGATTTCTCATTAAACTTTTCCCCTTTGGCAGGGGAGGGGGGGTTCATTATAAGAAATACTTTTCCTGATGGTTACAATTAATAGTCCCTCTTAGTATCCTACTAATGAAATGTTGTTGCTAGATTTCTGTTTATACCTTGCCCTGGATGAGCTATTGTGAAATCGCAGCGAGAAAGCATTCTTTCACACACTGTATGTTGTAACACTTACAGCTTTATTTATCCCATTTTATTTGATTGCCCATGTATCAAAGCTTCTTGCAGTAGAGAAGCCTGAGGCGACCATTTCACTCCCATGCTGGCCTTGTTGTATACATAATGGGTATTTTGATTTCCAGTAGTATCAGGCCATGAACTTTGAGAAAAATCAAATTCACTAAAACCTTAAATACTGTGGAAGCATGTTTGCCAATTCATGAAAATGTCTCTTCACTGGCTATCTGCCAGATTTTTTGTTGACAACT
The DNA here is from genome assembly GCF_901765095.1 of Microcaecilia unicolor. Lineage (NCBI taxonomy): Eukaryota > Metazoa > Chordata > Amphibia > Gymnophiona > Siphonopidae > Microcaecilia > Microcaecilia unicolor. Next base: position 125,412,914 of record NC_044033.1, read on the forward strand.
TAACCTGTTCTGTGCAGAAATTTTACCATTGTCATTTTGAGGGTTATTTTCAAAGGGGATTCCTTGGGTAAAAAGTGTTTTTGCCTGTGTAAATTGCCTGACTGCAAATTCTCCCCCACCCTCCAGTGATGGATAGATTGGGTTTTAAAACTATGTGCAGAGTTTTATGTTTTCCAAGCCATACTTGTAGATTGTCAGAAAAAGTTTCCATTGGAACAAGCAGGTGCAGATCTCTTTCATACTATTTCCTTAAGCCTAATTTGCAAAGCAAAAAATGTGCATGTGCTGTCATGCTGAACTTTAGAGCAAAATTCACAAGTACAAAATACTCATGAACGTTGCAGTAATGTGAGTAATTTGAAAAATGTTTCACGTGTGCCCAGGGACATTACTCCTTCACCTATTTTTGCAGCTAATATTCCACCCCTGAGTAGTGCAATCTTGCAGATCTTGAGACAGAGACTCATAACATTTTTACTGGCATGTAGGCTGGACATATTATTCAATGACACTTAACCAAATCAGATTAAATTCTGCATATGGTGCCAAAAAAATGAGTGTTAATAACCATTCTAGAAATGGCACTCCGAGTTGGACACCATTTATAAAATATCATTTGGCGCTGGGATCCATGCTCAATTTTGGGTACGAGGATGAACACCAACTGAAACCTGGTGAAAATCCTGACACCTAAATTAGGTACAGATCTGCCTACTTCTGTAACACTGCACACAGGGGCCCTTTTACAAAGTGCGGGAGGGCCTACGTGCGTACAGCACGCGCCAAATCGGCACTACTGCCCAGCTAGCATGTGAGCCAGGTGATAATTCTGAATTTGGCATGCGCCAAATCCTGTGGTAGAAAATAAATTTCTACCATGAGCCGCTTACCCAGCGGTGAACAGCAGTTGGTGCATGCTGCATGCTTACCACATGGGTAGTGCGCGAGACCTTACCGCTAGGCCAATGGGTGGCAGTAAGGTCTCAGGCCGAAAATGGATGCGCGCTGGTTTCAATTTTAGCGCACATCCATTTTAAGGGCCCTTAAAAAAAGGCCCTTTTTCCTAGATGCGATAAAAAATGTCACAGCACGTGCCCAAAAGATGTGCTCGCA